>NC_058493.1:13758248-15216998 GCF_020382885.2 Scatophagus argus
ATGCACAGGCTGACATACATGCCCACGCCGGACCCGTTGGAGCCCAGACACTTAGACAAACAAAAAAACAAGGAGGGAGGGGATAAAGAAATTCAAAAAAAGAGTGTCCAGTAGGCGCCAATTTGATTAAAAGAAGGAGCGAGGAAAGAGAAAGAGAGGGAATGTGTGTGTGTGTGTGTGTGTGTGTGTGATAGAGAGTGAGAGAGAGAGGCAGAGCAACATGAGACAGAGAGACTCGGGTGGACAGACACTGATTCCCCCAGGTGCATGTTGGGTTAGTCTTCAATAATATGGAGTGACAAGGAACAGAAGGAGCCGATTTCTCCTCATGTCATATCCTCTTTCTCTTCTCGCTTCCTGCTTCTTGTCAACAGGACTTTAAACTGGTGTTCGTTAAATTGGATGTCAGGGTCAACAGAGGACTCTGTTACATCAAATGCTTGTCTGTTTGTGTGCATGTGTTAGGGTGCGTGTGCATAAATGTGTGTTTGCGTGTGCGAGCGTGCGTGTTCAGTGCTGTCGTTTAAATGTGGTAACATGTTGTCTCTTGGCATTAGAGGGTCTGGGGACAGGGAATAAAATGCTGCTGAAACACCTTAACTTGGGAAATTCCACAACCAAACTTCATGTAACCTAACAACATTACAACACATGCAATTTTAAGACAAAAGCCTCCGTGATGCTGATTCACCAAGCTCGCGACCACAGCAGAAACCCCAGCGTATTGGATGGCAAAGACCCTGGAGCCTCCACTGTTCAGCCATGCCACTGTAGCAGGTCTACCCTGCCTTTCCAGGAAGCCACCGATGAGTCGGAAGCCCCTGGACATCTCTGCTAATCACTCACCCCTAAACAAGCACTTTCTAAATGACCTTACAGAGAAAGAAACAAGAGACAGAGAAACCATGCAGCCAAACAAGGCCCCCAGGCCTCTAACCAATTTAAATCCCAATTAGATTTTTCAGATACCCTCATGAGGTAAGTGTGCACTCGTATACGTTTGTGCATGCTTGTGTGTATGTTTGCGTGAGCGTGGATTGTCAGACAACCAGCTCTTTCGTATGAACAGTAAAGGTCATTCCCTGTCTGAGTCAGTGTATGTTATCGTTCCGATTAGTGTGTGTGATTTTGTTTTGACTGTTATTGTTACAATCGTAGAAACAGCTGACCTTTGACTGTAAAAAATAGAGGATCACATCATTGTCATTGTCAGAGGATTTTCAAAAATTTCTTATCATGTCATAGTGAGCCAATACGAGTACTAAAGAAGAATACTGGTTATAAAAGATAGAACTTGTTGCAAAAAAAAACCCTTAAAAAGTAGTTCAAAGGTCATGGATGGACAGAGACACACGCACATAATAAATAACCACACTGTGCTGGCTACTACTACTACTACTACTACTACTACTACTACTACTAAAAGTGGCAAACTCATCAGCTTTTCTTGTCATTTGTGCCTTTTACTGTGTACATTCTGTCTGCACAAAGACTTCACAGCCTTCACTTCCCATCATATGGAAAAGGCAACTTGGCTTCAGTTGGCCGTAAAACTGAGATAAAAATCACAAACTTTCACAAGCCCACTGTAAAATGTGCCTTATTAAGAGAGTTAAATATATATATAAAAATAAAACATATCAAATCAAGATTTCTCATATGTGTATTTGGCTTTAAGGCATTTGTTTTGATTTTGAAAGCGATGGTAATTTCCCTCAAAAAAGGTGTTTATCACATTTTTTCATGCTGTTTTTACAGCTCCTTGAGGAAAAATCCATTGGCCTAATAACGTCTTTAGATGGCAACAGAAACAAAAGCAGATACACTGACAAACACACACCAGATGGCCGCTCCACCCCTCACCTATTACATTAGGGTCCCTGTGGCAACAGGTCAAAACAGGTCCCACTTGAACTGGGCATTTCTGCTTCACAGGTGAGGCCTCTCTTTTCCTCTGCTTCTCGTTTTCTTTATAGTCAGGTCCCTTGTCTCTGTCTCTCTGATAGCGAATGAGAGCAGGACAGCATGTGCCGGGTTACTTCTGCAGGCCAGATGGGATTGAATGGAGATGACATTCGGTGGGTGACCCACCTGATGTAACCATAATGCAGTTACAGATGCATTTTCCCATCCTTTTGATATCCACAACAGAGAGGTGCATCAACATGCAGGTGCACACAAATGCACACATTCACAAATAAAGCCTTAAATTCATACTAGTGATATAGTGTTTATAATGTGAAATGGAAGCTGCACATGTATCAGTTTGAGCCGTTGTTAACAACTGTACCAGCACTGAATGAGGTTTTAGTCATTCTTGTGCTCCTGTCTCATTTCTCCCCACACCTCTAGGTGGCAGTATTGTCATATCAACCTCTTAAACCCTGTCTGTGATTCACTTTGCACAAATCCACACAAAATTGTCCTCATCAACAGTAGAATACAATCACTACTGCAAAAAACTGACCAGCAGCCTTGCACTCTTCCAGTGCAGCACAAAATCTTCAGCACTGCATAAAATGTTCCAGGTCCCAGACGTTGCCATTCTGTGTGCATTTGATGGCACATAAAAGCTTGTGTGGTTGTAGTTGTTTGTTAAGAAAACACTATGTTTTAACAAAACCCACAACTTAACATCCATTTTACTGGACATTACCAGGAAACCATCTCTTTGCTACTGTTACAGAAATGTATTACCAATTAATATTTTTTTTTAGAAAAATGAAACTTCCACCTGACCTTGTGGAGTGAAAAATAATCTCTTTTCAATAAATCTCAGTCCACTGTAAAAATAAACAAATAATAATAAAACTTGGATGTGGTATGTACTGCACATGACACAAACGTGAAGTCATCACAGCGCTGAGGGCAACAAAAGCAGCAGCATTGCAACCATGAAGTCATCTACATTAAACTATTTTTGTCGGGCTACAGCATATGTGCATCTCTCTCATGTTATATGGAGCAAAGTGTTTTGGTTTGAGGTTGGTGGAAGCTTTGCGTGCAGAGCAGCACTTGCCCCAACGCTGAACGAGCTAGAAAGAGAGGCAATAAGAGCCGCATGATGTGCACAAGTGCAAACACACAATTAGACTCATTATTGTATCCTAGAGATGAGAGAAGTGCAACGTGGGCATTCCCCTGCTGTGACTTGGCACCCTTTGGAGACAGTGAATCATGTACACATGTACACATTTCCCACAACAATACACCAGAAGCACTTCAAACAGCCTGCCCCATTCATACACTCTTCAGCAAGCCAAGCACACAGTTCACATTTGTCAGTCATTGGCAGATGGTATTTAGGTTTCTGGCCAACTCACCACTTCACACAGGTACAATTCTCTCAACCGCAGGCCTGTATTCCATCCTTGGTTGGGGGTACTGTCATATGAGCAGCGTATCCTGTGTCAGCTGATACAAGTCCATAACACACTGATTTTAATTCTCCAAAAAGATCTTTCTCGATGCTTACAGGCCTCACACGCACGTGGTTAACAGTGGAGTAGATACAAAGAAACTGGGCTCAAACTAATAGTCACCTTTAATACTGTAGTTTGGGTATTTATACACACAAGCTGCAAGACGCCTCCTTGTGCCCTCGCTTTTCCCTCCTTTCTTGGCTACGGGAACGTGGGTGCACCTGGACTCCCCCAGCAGAGTGCTGGTCTGACAGCTAACACTGCACTATGTCAGGGTGTGCACTGATTGTCTTATCTGCCAATTTATCACAGTTGAATTGGAACCAGCCTTGCCTGAAACCTGCTTTCAGACTTTGTTCGGGTGACTTGGGATGCACGATGCAGCAATTGTTCAGCTTTCGGAAATGGGGGTTCCATTGCAAATGTATTCAGGGTTGTTTTAACATACCAGGATACCTCATCTGTTTCATACCATATTTCAATGGCCTGTGATAATAATTACAATTAGCCTGCCACAAAGGCATCATAGGGAAACTGTTCAATATTAGCACACTACATGAGCAGTGTCCCGTAACCTTGCTGTTTCAGTAAACTGACACAACTGACACGACTTCCCGACAGGATAAAGTTGCTCTCGCTTCAAATAGCCTTAAATGGGATCTTGCATTACTGTAAAAAATGCATCAGTGTGGCTGACTCCATGAGACTGTCCACACAAGCTGTTTGCACACAAACCAGCACTGATGTCTTCTGTCAGCCCTCATTTCGGTAAACACCGATGTCTATGTGAGGAAACGGAGTGACAGGTGCATGATTGAGGTACTTAAAAGCAGACACTCTCAGCGACTGTCCTCCTCTCTGCTGATCTCCCAGGTTTGCTGTGATTCTCCTCATGTGTTTTTCCATCCTGACATTGTACCATATGCATCAGCTTTCTTTCATCTGCTGCTACGTTTTTTTTCTTTTTTGTCTTGCGTAATTGATGTAATGCACCTTTTGCAAGCTTTAGTGTTAATTGTAAGATAGCGTCAATAATTAACAGAGGCAAGATGTCCTGCTTCTTCATTAAAAAGAAGAGTATCACTTCCCAGAGATCCAGGGCAAACCTGTTTGATTCTATCAGGCAGGCACTGGTTTCACATGGACTTTGCCACCTTTTCAAAGACTTTGCTTTACGAACAGGTCCACTTAAACGAGATCTGTAAAAGATAAACATTAAATATGCATCCAGATCTTCTGCTTGGGCGAGTGGACTGAATCTGTATGAATGGCTAATGTGTTGCTGTGACGGCAAGCAACTAGATTGATCACTCATTACGATATCTGCTCCATTGGCCATTAACACCCGCAAGGAGCCTAAATGTGGGCCCCATCACATACCAGGGTTAAATTGAGAGTGAAGAAGTGAAGTGTGCTTCTGTGTGTGCACGTGTGTGTGCGTGTGTGGTAGGGGGTGTAGGAAGAAAGGTTGCTGCATGTTCCAAATATGGTCAGCTATAGGCTGAAAGCTGGGTGACAGTGTATGTGAGTGGGTTCAGGTGTCCTGGTATACATAAAGTGTGCAATACATCTTTCTAGTTTCTCACCGGGGATACTGTCCTCTGTATTTATCACACTCACTAAGCACATTAGGCCACAATGATGCAGATAAAAGTCTAACCGTTTACCCAGATGGCTCTTCAATGGAGGAAAATCATATGTGACATGGACTACAAACTGTAGCCTTCTGCACTCACATGCGTCCTGCCTGAGACTCTCCCTCCTGCTGGCCAGTTCACCGCTGATCAGGAACAACAACACATGTAAATTTAAGAACGAGTCAAGAGGCTCTCCACACCCACCGCTGCAGGGATGTTGTCAAAAGAACGAAATTTAATAAACCTGTCCATGACACCTGCACGCACGCTTTCTTTCTCTCTGCGTCTCTTGTGTTTTCTCTTTCTCTATGTCTCTCTCTCTCACACACACACACCTGCCTAACTGAAGGATCTACTTGTGTTACACACAGTACATTGAACATGCCAATCACCCAACAGTGCAGCTGTCTGTGTGTTGTCTGTGAGCTGTCTACATTCCTTTAGAAATTAACCGTGCACCTCGAATACTCACAGACACGCAGCTTTAAACGCTAAAGTGGGGGGACAAATGTCGTGACAAGCTGTTCCATCAGTTACATGTCAGAATCACTCAGAGACTTTTTAATTACCATAAATGACAAATGCTGACCGAGGTATTAAATTTATACCAGTACACAAAGAAGCACTGCCCTGCTACTGTGTAGTCCCACACCCCATCACCACACTTTAATTCCAAGATTAATTTCAACACCGTCTAAGCTTAGCTAACCCTTATAGTGACAGACAACTGTTGTAAGTGTGTTTCTGAACCACAGCTGACAATAGCGTTGTTGTAAATCCACAGGTGGATAAACTATAAACGCTAGTTAGCTCATACTTATTATTCCAAATAGCACATCTGGTTACTGTTTTCACAGACAAATGACAAAATAAAAAAATATTGTAAAAACCGGTGCAATTTAGCTGTGCCCTTCTTTCATAGCCACACCACAGACAAATGTCCTAAACAGACCAGTTTCACACCCACTACCGGAGGGCCAGTAACTGCTTGGAGGTGGGGTGTTTTCTACGAAGATGTCTACGAAGATGCTGTTGTTGACATAAAGCGTGTTTACTCCACTGTGCTCCCTCTGTAAAGATTCTGTCCACAGAGACCTCATATCGGGTGAGGGGACCCCTATTCATCTCCTCCCAAATGGGATAGCATCCTCCAGGGGAGAGGGGTGACACAGTCCCTGCCAAGGCGATGGGGAAGTCCTTCTGCTGATAATAGCAGTCGACGGGGGGAACAACCTCAGCAGGCAACAGGCCAGACAACTGTCAATCAAAGTACCTCTCCACTTTTCCCACTTCTAGTTGCTACGGCCCCTCCTCTGCATGTGTTTCTCTTCCTTGTATCTCGACTCCTCTCCTTCACAGTGTGCACACTCCAGAAAACTTCAGTTCAAATCTCCATCCTGGGGAACCTCGCGGTGAACATGATGGGCACGATGCTCCTACAAGGATTTGTCGGGGCACCAGTGTAGACAAACATCAATTACAGATGTGTAGCTGTAAATAATAAGGCATTTTAATGGGTCCACTAATTGCATATCAGTAAGGACAACAGCCACACAAAAGTAGAAAACAAACATCAGAACATTCTGTCCAACTATTCTTCCTCTTGTTCCTCAGTGCATCGGATAATAAATAACAATCAACAACTGCGGATCCCTTTTACCTAATTGCTAATTACCACAATGATAATTACACGACTGTGCAATGGCATGAAACAAATTGTTATGAGAATAAAGTGCATTCCCCTCTCAATTTGTTTAATTTGTAACTTTGAGTCTAAATCATCCATCCATCAGTTCTTAAAAACAAAAACAAAATAGGCTGCTCGGAAGAGAGAAGAACAAGGAATTAACAGGAAACACTAAGACTGATGTTTCAAACAAAAAAACCATAAAGTGCCTGTCTGAAGACATCACAGGAGATACCAGTCATAAATTTCCCGCAAGAAAAAGAAAAAAAAAAAGCTGAATATCATTTGATGGCACAAAGTCAAGATTTAAGAAAGGCAACAGGCGCAACAGGTAGAAGTTCATAAAACACAACATATCACTATATATATTATTTTTAAGGTTTGTACGGTTCAAGTGTTTAATTGTTTTTTTATTCTTATGCGCATATGACGTAATCATTCTAAAAATCTAGCGTAAGGATTATTTTTCTGCATCAAATACAACTTGATCATAACAAAATACTTTGATCATAAAGTAACAAACCATTGTTGTTGTGTTGATTTCGGTAAATACGACAAATTATCGTTTCATCTAGGGCTTCACACTGAAAGATTGTCATATGGACTCTCAGATTTTCTGGTTTTAAACATCTGGCTGGTTCCAAAGAAGCACAGAAAAGCTGAATTACTGATACTCTTTTATCACTGCATGTTTTCTGCCTGATTGTTTGCTGGTTAATTTAAATCTCTTTTAGCTCAAGGCTAGTCTCCCAAGAGTCAACATTAAATCATATTAAAACCATTTTCATAAAGACTCTAAAGCACACATGTGCACACATCCATCCTCTGGGAGTACGTTAAGTAGCTTTATTCAGCTCCACACTAGCTGTTTTCTGGAGTGTAATAGAGTCAATTCCCTCAAATAATGACAAATTGTTAATGTCATACTTTAAAATGCACCCTATAATAACAATTCTAACAAAAATGAGACCTAAAAAACATGATACATGGTGTTTGCACTGTAACAGAAGCTTCCTGTGAGAAAGCGTCTGAGCGATAGACCGGGCAGGGAAACCGCTTGCTGATAAAAGCTGAAGTGTCAGCACGGCCCAGGAGAAGTGGGAGAGGTAACGCCATTCTGTTGCTACAAGCCAGCCATTAATGAGACATCAGTCCATCAGGGGTGCTCTGTTATGACAACTACCAGAGGCGGTTTTGTGTGTTTTTGTTTGGATGAGTACAGCATGTGTGCAAGTGTGTATGTGTGGCATGTATATTTATTTATTTAGCCCAAAGCAAACACTGAATAATGCAAATTTCTAGGATTTTTTTTTTTTATCCTAATTGGACAGAAAAATATCAATATAAGGAAAGAGACAAGAATAATTACCACTCTCTTTTGTGACAGATAACATAATCACCAGGATGACTACACATACATAATGGAATATAAAAGATCAGCTGTAATTTTGTATCAATTGTAGAATGTAATTATTTTTGGCATTCATAGGGATACAATAAAAGTTGGATGATATTAAATGAAGCTAAATATGTTTAATGTTGAGATTATCCATGGGAAATAACCACACATATCCACTAGCTTTGCATGAGGTGCTTGCTGTGTGTTATCAGATGAATCAGTTTCATTGAGGTGGACCATGCACTTCTTTTTAAAGCAAGCTTTTTACATTTACAATCACTGTATGTGCGTGTGTGTCTTAACCAGCTGCATGTATAGCAGGTATTTGCGTGTCTAAGAGTGGTATGGTATAAAAAGAAACCCCAAGACTCATAAAATATATAACACAGCCCATCTTGCAGATTTTCCGATTGGAAACGTTAGCGCACGCACGCGCGCACACACACACACACACTCGCGTTAAACATGCCCCCATACACTGGCATCATATTTTTAAACAGCAGCTTTTAGAAATGGTCCTTTAAAATGTTTTAGTCAGTTGTACAACATGTCTGCTAAATCTGTTCTCTCTTTCTATGACGTGACATGGCTCATTCATTCTCAGCGTTACTGTAAAGACCCTAACACTTGGACATCTGGGTCAATGGAAAAAAGTGCACGCAGCATTTCAGTTTACTGAGCAAAGTGATGAGAATTATTACATGTTGGACAGTAATTCTTTTTAGATAAACTCTCTTGACTTGAGTAAAGTTTTCCTCTTGCGGTCCAGTTTTACTTTTTACCTAGTAACGCACTGACTTGCTCTGCTGTTCTCTTTGTAGGTCTGGACGTTGTGGTTATTTCCACTTGTACATATGATTATATTTCTCAGAATTAAATGCAACAATATGACAACATTGCAAATGTGTGTAAAGTCACATCCAATAATCTATGATGCTTTTATTTATCTAAGCAGTCTTCTTAGTTCAAACATTAGGTTTTAATCAGATTTTAATCTCAGTTTAGAAGAAATAACTAATTTTGACAAACAAATCATTGCGATACAAATCAACTTAAAGTCAGAAAAGGAAAACACTGAATTATCACAAAAGCCCTACATCTAAAGTGCATACTTTCTGATCTTCTCAAATCTACTGATACTTGACTTTTGCAGTGACCCGGACTGCTACACTCATTTTCATTCAGCTTGTCTTGAGTTCAGTTCAAGTATTCAACACAGACTGATGATGTTCTGTAAGCGTCTCGACCACATCTCTCTCACCGTTTGCCCTCTCACAGCATTTCAGCTGGCATCACCAAGAGCTCATTTTACCCGTCTAGCGAAGTTCCCTGCATCAACAGAATGAACACAGCATCTTCTCTTACACAACTGATTCCCCTGAACCCGCCAAAGTCCTCTAATGACCAAGTCTCTCAATTCAGGGCTGTGGTTTATGTTTGGCTTGCACAGTTGCTGATATTTTCCCCTCCTCCTGCTCTCTCCTTTCAAGTCCACCCATTTGACAAAGTGAAAACAGCAACAAAAACACAAACAAAAACAGACCCCAAGCTCGAGCACGCACAGCTAAACCTGACATTCTAATTAGTTTTAAAAGTAATTGCTTGAAATGATTAGTTGAGTTGGGCCACTTTCCCCTGTTACCTCTGAATTGGAAATATAATTGTGGCGGACAGTAATTGGCCAGCCATAGACTGTTGGTTATTGTAGTCTGTTGTGGCCGGCTGCATCATTACCAAAGCTTGGACGCGGTTCAGCTTTTGAACTACAGTGACCGAAGAGGAACACAAACACACACGCACGCAATACTCTGCTTCCCCATGCCAGCTCTCCATCACCGCTCGGGCCCCTGCCCCGCTCTAAGGATCTAAGTTGTTTTCCATCCTGACCTCCCTTTTCTTTCTTTTATTCTCCCTTTCTTTTGGCCCTGCCCTCCTCCACCTGAGGGGCAAATGGACTTCACTTGCCAAGAGAAAGGGAAGCTGCAAGCTCCAATCCAGACTGGAGGATCTTCAGCCTGTAGTCAGAAAGTGAGGGAGCAGAGCGAGTGACTGTGCAGGAATAAGAGCTGGAAATCAGACTTAGCAGCTCAGTAAGTTTGTTTTTCTGATCCATGTGGTATGTACTCATCCATGCCCTTCATGTATCATAATTACTATGTCTTTTGTTTGCATACCCACGTGTGTGTCATTGTCTACGTTTGTGTGTTTCTTTGTGTTTGCTCTCTCTATTATTGCCTGGATCAGCCCGTGTCTGTTTATGTTTGTTGTGCAGAATTTCCTTTGCTAAATTGTCTGGAAGTCGAACAGCCCCCATCAGTAAACCAGGCAGAAAGGGCTGCGTATCCCGCTGCAGGATCCAGGACATGCCAGGGGGACCACATAGACACACACACACAGTGTACCTTAGTCTCTGAGTCACATGCACACACACACATAAACACACCAACTGACTGACTAATTGACTGACCAGCAGAGAGAAAGACAGACACACACAGTTTAGTTTAGTAATGCAGCCATTAGACTTAGGATCATACTAACAACACGGATGATTTTTGTGTCAAATCAGAATAAACTTAACACAAGACTTGTCTTATTAACTTAGGTCTTTCCCAAAAGTGATAAACAAATTTCCTAAAGAGACCAAAGAG
Source organism: Scatophagus argus (assembly GCF_020382885.2). NCBI lineage: Eukaryota > Metazoa > Chordata > Actinopteri > Scatophagidae > Scatophagus > Scatophagus argus. The sequence goes on from NC_058493.1 coordinate 13,769,042, forward strand.
ATGAGCAAAACTCCACACCCTTTCTTGCTCTGTATCAACCACAGAAAACACTATACAGAAAGAGAACGGTGCAAACTGCAAATGTGTATCTTCCAATTACTCTCTGCCTCTCTATTAAGCAAAGGAGGATATAGGTCAGGCCTGTCAGACTAAGGCTTCTGTCATCTCCCCCTCTATGCATCACTTCTCGCCCGAGGACAGAGGTCCCATAGCTTTCCATTAGGAACCCTCTGTGAGTGTACTGTATGTACATCAGTGGCCTCCCCACTCTGAACACACACATAATCCCACCCACCCGCACCATTAGAGGGAAGAAGCACTAATAGTGTTGACTGCCTTTAGGGGAGGAAAACACCACGGCCAAAGGCAGGCTAATGTTCCTCAGCTTCACTGTCATATTGATTCAGTTCACACAATGTATTAATACCAGGATAAAAAGAAAGTATTACTTTTGGTGTTTAGAAGTTCACCGTCTCACTTCTTTAATCAAATCCAGCAAAAGTTTGGGCTTCTAAATAGTCTTTGTGTTGGGAAGTTTTTTCTGCCTCTCTCTTTGATTAGTGGACTGTGAGTATTGACAGCCTGGTGTGTGTGATCATCACAACAAACTGACAGTAGGGAGCTCGATAGCCGTCCTACACAGCCTCCAATACCATCTGTCTAGTATGGATCTCTGGAGGTTGACGCCTGTTGGCTTGGGAGACGTACACACCACAAGCCTCAAGGGCTGGCAGAACAGAGCTGGAGGAGGTGTATCTGCCCCAATTGAAGCTGTTCAGTCATCTTCACACACAGAATAGGGACTGGTAGAGTATCCCACTCTTTTTCATGCTCTCTTTCTCACTCTCTCTTTCTCTCACACACGCACACACAAACACTCACACAGAGAAAAGCAGGAGTGATCAAACGCGACTGTGATGTCTTAATTAAGAAGTACTAACAGGCTTGATTAAAAGGGGAGAATGAAAGGATCAGTCAATGAAAGGAGCAATTCCCTTATCAGCTAACAGCAACGCAAGTGGATGGGAGAGGACGGACCGCAAAGGAAAAGAGGGAGAGAACAGGATGCATCAACAGAACAGAAATATGCAAAGAGAGAGGGAGGAGAACTGAAACATGACTGAATTCATGCAGCAGAGCGATATGGCTTCGACTTAGTTAAAGTATCTGACAAGTAAAAGTTTAGTTTGATAAAGGCTACACCGGTTTATATAAGCGACCTCCGGCTGGCGGCGTGTATGTCATATGCAGGATGGAAATACTTTTGTTTACAGGCAGCGCAAAGACAGACATTTGGCTGTCAGAGTAATGCTGCAGCGTTACTTTTGGGTCACGTTCTCTACCATGGATATGAAAACAAACAAACCAGGCCATTACCAGCGGCGGCCGGTTCTCTTACTCTCTTTACCCATACCTCCCGCTCTCCTCTTTCACGTGTCTCTGCACTTTTAAAGGATTCAATTAACCTGAAATGAACTGAGGAATCAAGCAAACAGATACTGCCTGTCTTCCTGTCTCTGCCCCATATTCAACATTCTCCACTTCAGTTCCCTCTGGTCCCTGCTGGCCCCTGCAGTTATTTCTCATCTTCCTCTTGCTTAACTCCTTTATTTTGCTTGTGCAACAGTTTTAGGAACCACAGTCACGAATGCAAGTATGAGGAACCCTGTGCTGAGTTTAACTATAATAATAACAACAATCACAACAACAATAGTTGTTATATATTAATAACTATTATTACGAATAATAACCACAATAATATTAAGAATAATTAAATAGCTGCATGAGGAATCATAATATTTCTTGTACAACTACTACTACTACTACTACTGTTACTATTAATAATAATAAACGTCATTGACCTCTTACAGCAATACGCTGATGAAAATGTTTATTTTAAAGGAAATTCTGTTGCACAGTATGAAATTAAGGGCCAAACCTGGCAATAAACCCACTCAAATCTTCTCTGAATATCCTAATTGCCCAGAAAATATTTAATAATTGTTTGACAAAAATGTGGTAACTTTTTCTTTTTAAATCATTGCTGTGGCTTTTAGTAAATACACGAAAACAAGCCCAAGACAACAAAGCTGCAGGCACTGTTCATTAACTTCATAATGAGCACTTTATCAGGGTAATTTACTGTGTTAATGATGTCACTTTATGTAACAAGATGATTACAGCATTTTGAGAAAGCCTTGTCTTAAAAGGCCCATACAAACACTGTGGCAGAGAAGCAACAAAAGGATGAAATTATAAAGACTGAAGTCCATGTAAGTCATAAATGTTGCATCAGGAGCTGTAGCTAAATGCAAGATGGCATGAAAAGTGCCAAATCTGAGAAAACCGTTGCCCAAAACTCTTCCCGGCCTTTGTAAGGAAAGCAGTTTGATCTGAAATTAAAAAGTATGTTGAGGAATCGTAACTGTGATTTTCATGTTTTCCATTTCAATTTCCTAAACCATGAACTTGAATGGGAACTGTTTCCTGGCTGCAAAGGAAGCTGCACAAAAAATGATATGTTGCCTCAAGTGATCTTAGCTTTGGTCGGGTCTGAAGACTACAAGACTGACCAGATCACTGCTCCTTACCTCTACGCACCTCTACAAAGACCGAACCTCTCATTCTGCTGCACTGTCTTTGATAAAAATAAATAAATAACTTCCATCATGAGTATAAACTGTAGTAGCTTGGCGTAAGCAATGAGGATTGTTAATGATTTTCTTTTCACTTTGCCACATGCTACCACGCGGCTACATGTCGAAAATCCTGAAATATTAAATTCAAGAATGATACAGAAAACTGAATCTGAGTTTCCTTTGCCACAGTAATTGATCACACAAAATATAACTAATAACTATAACTGTGTAACCAGTCTTAATGTCCATATAACATCAGATAATTGAGCATGATATTTCAGATGCACAACTACATACGGTAGCAAGATTATGACAATACACTTCTTCTGCGAGGCAGCAGACACACCTCAGCCCTGCTGACAGCCCACAGCCTGACTCTGTGGTGCTGCATAGCTCAGCACAGCTGTCTGTTGTCCGTTTCTTCCGATCTCTATCTCTTCCTGCCTCACTCCTCCCAGCTTTGTGCCCACTCAGCATGATAATGATATACACCTCTGCCCGGTCATCTCTTTGAAACTCTGGTCCCCCTGTCACAACTCAAAGTATGACAGCACAGGCAACATACAGAAAGTATCTGTATACTTCAAGTAATAGGGAGTTCACGTTTGGGTACCAGGAGAGCTGTGACTGTGACAAACTGCAAATACTTTACACAATGGTAAACTGGCTTCTCTCTCTCTCTCTCTCTCCTTGAAAAGAAAAAAATATGACATCTATGTCTTCCACAACCCACACAATCTCAAGTTTATATCTTGTTAACTATACTTACATCATCAAATCAAATCAATCATGTTTTTTTTATCCACTCCAGCTGGAGTTACATTAGTAAACAGTCAGAGCTCCCTCTATGGGGCAGTATCTTTAAAGGGACATGCTACAATTACTTGTGTCAGCATTTCAGCTGAACACTGGCACTGTGTTGACACGCAGCAGATGAATATTAAACCTTGAGAAACAAAGATGTGCTTGAAGCAAAACCCCGCATAAATATTTTTCATATGCACACACACACTCACACAATCTTGAGCGTCTCTCTCCCAGCAGGCACAATCACACTCAGGCAGATAATTCAGTGTCACAGGGAGCCTTGTCTCTGACCCTCTGGCACCCTCCAGACAGAGGAAGCAGCTGGACAGGGACCCACGGCTGCCTGGAACTCACTTCCCCTGGGGAGCTCTAAGGAGAAGAGTCCCTCTTTGCCTCCGAGAATGACCAGCTGAGCTTCCACAGCTCAGTATGTGAAAGCGCCGCCAAGTCCCTGTGTCCAGGAAGGTCTGAACGGGATGAGCAGGCGAAACAAGCAGCAGTGCAGGGCTTTTTGTGAGAGTCAGCACACTGATGAAACAACAACAAGAAAAAAAAACAAACAAACAAAACAAAACATATCACAACCAGTTTGGTTTTTCCCTCTGGTCAGATGTCTGTAAAGTCGCTGCTTTCATGAAGTGTGCTAAGGTCTCAGCTCTGCAGTGACAGACAACAAAGGCTTTCCATTCGTGTGCTTGTGTCTTAACTTTAACTACAAGGTCTGCAAATGTACATCAACAAGTAACCTCTGTCAATAACACAACATAAAGCTACGGCAGGGCATTGACAGACTGGTACAGAAAACATAAACAAATTCATAACTTCACATTACTTCCCCTGTAAAGTCTTTGTTAATTATATGCATTCCCATGAAAATCCTGCTAGAAACCTGATTAAAGGTAGATGTGACCACTGAGTCAAGTATCTTGAGCGGACAGCAGCTGTTTTTACCGCTTTTCACAGATTCCTTTGCCCTGATAAGAGAAACCACATTTACCTGCTGTTTGGTTCCTACAGAAAGCTGACAATAACACTGTCCCAAGTGCATGCAACAAACTGAGTATGAGACTCAGGTTTGCTTACACAAACTCACACACACATACACACACACACACAATGTATTCAGTGGTGAGCGAGGCCCTTACTAAGTGCTTATTAATATTGTATGGTTAAATGGGAAATGTTAACATTTTTTCAATTGCCTTGGCAGCCTAATGAAATATTCAACAATAAGAGAGCTTTTGTTTTACCATAATACTAAGAAAGGGTAAACATTAAATTAATGACATCTTTTCTTAAAAGAATGAGACTTGTCTTTGTGGATGCCATTTTGTACATTAAGACAGATATCCCTGTCAAAAGCAAAAAAAAAAAAAAAAAATCCTGCCAATATTTGGTTTAGGTGCACTTCTGAAGCAGTTAAACAGTAAAAATTCAACCACAAGTAGCCAGCCCCAAACAGCTGCTCTTTACTTTGCTTATTTAAAACTTAATTATTTGTGTGTCTTATTACTGACTGAGCACAATCTCCAACACAAACCTTGTGTTTCTCATCTTTGCAATGATCTGCCATCTCGGTGAAACTTATAGCAGTTCCACCAAGACACTGCTTCTTTCTGCTCACGCAACGCTGATCCTACAGAGCTGCACAGCCAACACACCGTTTGTCCCAGATGTCAAGCCCCACCACCCCCCACCCCCACCATTGCATTTAAAAAAAACACGTCTCAGCCTGATTAACCCCAATTAATAACAACATTTCAAAATAATAAACTAAATAAATATCAGCTTTATTCAGTAAGCAAAATACATTACAAACAGAGCAAATGAGTTAGTCTGAGTGTGAGTCACCCTGAGTTTTAACGATCCGTCTGGTTTGGGCTTTCACTGAGGCTCCCGACACTCTGCGGTGGCCAGAGCTGCACAGGACAAAGGAGGCAGACAAACAATGGGTTAAAAGAGAGGTTAGATTCACCTAATAACAAAATAAAAGACTTCCAACAATTAGGTACAACACTTTTTCGCACTTAGCAGACACATTTGCTAATGTGGCCTTTAATGATGTGTCTGACTTCATAGGAGATCTTGTTATTTCATCAGCTGTCATAATAGGGCCTCCAGTGGAGTGCTGCTGTCCAATCAGATGGACAGAAGGTTGGCTGACCTGTTTCCAGGGTCATGGCTGCTATGACATCCAGTGACATGACAACACAGCAGAATGAAAAGCTAGACAATATGTTGTCCAGGCTTTGGTCAATCAGACACACTTGCTTTGAACTTCCAACTGACGCACATCTCTGAATTGTGCTTAAAATGCCTATCCTGAGCTAAAAAACAGAAGGGAAAAAAGATATCAAAGAGGGTGTCCACATCTAATGCTGTTGGAACAGCATGGGTTCTGACCCATAAAGAAAAGATTTAATCAACACTGGTTTCCTAATTTTGGAAATTAACAAATTTCTTATTTTTTCAGTTAAACATGGAAACATACAGTACACCTCCATTGTTACCTTTAAGCAAACACGCCCTCGGATGAGGGCATAGGGAATTGGGCCATAGCTCCTTGAGTCACTGGAATTCCTAAGGTTATCCCCTTCTAGCCATACATGGCCTTTTGGAACCTAAAAACAGAGCCACACATGGAAAGAGGGCAAAAAATAATTAAGATGTAGACTGTTTTACCACACAACAAAGAATGGAAAGCAAATTTCTGAAACTGCAGTGCTACTTAACTTTAACACGTAAAACAAGTTAATCTATAATGTAGGGAAAATCCACCTTAACCCCCCCCTCCTAACCCAGACGAGTCCCCACAGCCATCCCTCCCTCCTTCTCATCTTAACATCAACCTGACTGTCCCTCTTTAACCCTGAACCGTCTTAGGAGAGGGGTCATGGGTAACGGGCAGGGTCGGGAGGGATTTAGAAGAACTTCAAACGGGGTCATTAGGCTGTTGGCTGAGATCTGCGCCCCTTTTACCCAGGGAGGGCAACGCAAAAGAGGGGCCTGAGATAGCTGGGCAAAGAGAGAGGGAAAGAGGGAGAGGGGGAGAGGGGAGAGAGAGAGAGAGAGAGACGGAGCTGGAGAGGGCTAAGCTGCGGCTAGCAGCAGTGTCCAAGGGTCTCCACCGCGGTCCGACCTGCCAGTGGGGCGGTCATCCAAGCGGCCTCTAATTCACAGTGACACCAATTATGATTAATCTCATCACTTTAGGAGAGTAGGCTTGTCAAGGCCCTAATTAAGTGCGCTGCCCCCCCTATATGTGCAGACAGGATCAACAACACATTATATTGTCATAATGGGCATCACAATCCACGAGTCTATTTTTGTGTTGCCTAACTTTTTAACGGCAAAAGTCCACTGAAGGAAAGAGAAAAAAACATGAATAAAGAAACAGAATATCATCCACACTGAGGTGACGTCACATCTTTGCCTTTGCTTATATTTCTTATTCTTATCACCCGACTCTCTGGTTAGAGTCTTCAGTCCTACAGTGAGATGCTATGTTTTGTTTCATATTCGATAATTGAGACAGATGATGTGACATAATCACAAGCCAATGACATGTTGACCTAACATGAGGTAAACAACTCACTGAATAATGACGACACAAATGAATATCATTAAAGGAGTCATCTGAGAACCATATGTCAGCATGCTGGATTCCCACCATTACACCTCATTAACATGGTAACATATGCTGGCTCCCAAGCAGAGGAAAAAGAAACACCACCGTTTGTCATCTGCCAAACCAGAACCCCCGTTTCTTCTCATCTTCTATTTAATAATAATAATAAAAAAACATTATTTTTGTTCCATTCATCCTAAAGAAGTACATGTTTGGTTAAGAAATTTCAAGCGTCTGTCCAGAAACCACTGCACACACAAATTTCGTTTTTAAAAACGAGGAAGCTCTTCATCCCCATTCTCGACATTGTTCTGTTCAATTTAGGATCAAAGCCTGAGTAAAATGACTATGAAGGTAAATCGATTTGATTGACAAAAGCATGAGTAAATCTTTAATGAGTCGTCACACAACAAATGACCACATCTGAGTAAAAGTAATTTAAGGCCATATTTCAGAAAAGTAAGAAAGTGAAGAGCTCTGAAACTTGACCTGCTGTAATGTGGCCAGAGCAAGGTTAAAACCCGACGCCTATCACCTTCCAAGTTGCAAGTGTGTGAGCAAGGGTAAAGAAAAATATGCCATGCCATATATCAACCATAATTATTAAGATAACCAGCTAATAACTAGCCACAAAACCATGAGCGTCACTTGTTTTTTTTTGGGTGTGTGTGTATGTGTGTGTGTCAAATTAGCACAAAAACAGCATCAACATAAAACTGCAATTAACTGATGCTACCTCCAACCCCACATAAAAAGGTCCAACAAAGAGCTGTAGTATTTAGATGTGGACAGGTGATGGATGGTAGACATTGGACTCGTCCTGTGGTTGTGGGCTGGGTTGACACAAGGCATTGTGTACCTGTCAGGGAAGTGTCAAGAAGCACTGAAATTGGAGCTTCTTCTCAAGCTGCAGAGGTGTTGCTCATTATATTAACATGATTGAGGCAGTGAATTGCGTCCAGCTTAAATACATACAAGGCTCATGGAGTTCATCTTTCACCACATTACTCCATCTAGATTTTACTGCAAAGAACAGAACATATCGGGGACATTTCATTTCTCTGTGTGTGTCTGTCACCCCCCCTCCCCTCTCTCTCTCTCCCTTGCTCTCTTTGCTATAATATTAGGGATCAAGTGTCATTGTTTTGACACAATAGCTCAGACACAGAAATGATTCCTAAAAGGTGACAGGGCAATTAGTCTGCTGCTGGATCTCTGAGGGAGGAGAGGACCTGCCTGTCTGTCAGAGCAAAGAAGGAGGTGATGACAGGGTCTAACACAGCCTTGCAAAATTCATCTTTACAGGTCCACCCATTATGCCTCACACCATCCTAACAGTCACACACAAACACATACATCATCTGGGTGCAAATAAATATATATATAAAAAAAATTTCCCTGAAGGAGCCTTAACATTTATCTGAACAGCGGGTATTTTCTCAGTTACCTCAAATGCTGTCACATAAAGCCAGTGATTTTGCTCATGGGAGTTAAAGAATTAACATGGGGAAGCATATATTAGGCTGCATGAAATACACACACACACACACACAGATATATATATAAAGCTTAGTGACTTTGTAAAGACTAGTGTTATTTCAAGCTTTTCACCTGTGTTGTTTGTAAAGCAGACAAAATTTCCTGAATTTTTCAAGATGTAAGCAACACAAAATGTCTATAAATGCAATCTGAAAAGGGAGGAATTGTTCCACTCTGAAAAAGAAAAAAAATTGCTCTAAATGTTTTTTTTTCTCGCTCTCTCTATTCCTGCTGCATAATGAGCCCATCTCGCGTCACCCATACCAAAGAAATCCATTTACATTTGTTGTAGTGAACAAAGAGTTTTCCTCTCTTTATGTTGGAGTTTTTCATATAACACTTTCAGCCCTGAATTATTTCACCATGTTTGAAAAAAATATTATCAGACAAGATACAATGAAGAGAACTAACATGCATTTGGGAGATTAATGAGTGATTTTTACATACTTCAGCAGCAAGTGCCACATAAAACCAAAGCAGTGCAAACACAAAGGCAGTCTGATGTGGTGACACTACACAGGTACTGTTAGCTGAAATGATTAGTCAGTTATTTCATAAATTAGTTAACCGACTGACACAAACTCAGTCTGCACCAATTTTTACAGTTGACCAATAGTTTCAGTTGTTTAAACACACAACAACAAAAAAGTCACACATCCTTCGTTTACAGCCTCTCACGTGTGTTTCTTTTCATCTTTGCTGGTCAGAACAAACAAGAGCTTTGAAAACGTCTGTGATGTACAATTTTTGATTATGTCTTGACAATTACTTGATAACTGAAAAAAATAACTAAACCAAAGCCACACTGTTCAATTCACCACAGGCACTGATTATATTTAACTATGTATTGTCACACCCTGCATGCACTGTCGCAACGTGACTCAGATCAATTTTTGGGTTTAAAAAGAAAACACTCTAACCACGGTTCACTTAGTGAGATTCTTATGAGTGAGATTCTTATCACAATCAACAGATGAGATGTCATCATCTGTTGATTGGTTGGTTTAGATTTGTCATTTTTTTAGATCCTATAAAACGGATGGAAATCATTAAGCATTATATACACACACACATATATATATCCACATATATGTGGATATAAACACACACCTGTCCGCTGAGTTTCAAGTTTAAAAAAGACTCAAACTGAAACTTCTGACACCACATCCTGGGAACCTGCATCATAACGCAAAGATGTCACCTATTACAAGTTCAGTCCTCTGTATGTGGAGGTGAAGCTTGCAGGAGAGGAAACCTCTTCATTTCCTATTTGATTTGCTGAATGACACTTACGGGCTTGGCCTTATGCTATGTTTCGCTGAACTCATTCAACAGTCTGCCCATAGTCTATAAAATACACAAGAAATTCAAATACAAGCAACATAAACGCAACCTTTGGCTCGCAGATGCACACACACACACACACACACACACACACCTCCGCCCACCCATCAGTCTGTCCATTCGGCTGGCACTAACTCTAACAGGCTTCAGAGAGATTGCAGGCCTGAGCTGTGGGCGTTGGGGAGAGTAGTAATAGAAAAGCAATGACAGTGGTTTCAGCAGCAGAACCCCTGCTCACTCTCTGGTTTTATCACTGTTCTGAGGAAATATAGGTGTTGTCAAAAGCTGATATTTTGACCAATGACACAAAATGGATGTGTGCGGTCTAAAATGTAAACAACTATCACAGTATATAGACTGCAGTACAGACACAAAGAAAACCAAAAACTGAGAGGCAGTTTTGGATTGTGCATAGAGATTCTGGTAAAGAGTTTTGTTGTAAATAGATTCTTCATTCTTTCTCCATTTACTGTAACTCCTTAAGCCTTTTTTCTTCCCAAGAGTTGAGTTGTGCTTGCTGGAATGAAACAGCAAAACTGCCTCACCTGGTAAAGCAGGTAATCATGGGACGTATGAGAGAAGCAGCTCAACAAATAAAGAAATACAAGCTGGCATGACGTAAACATACTCACATATGTGTGTGTCTTGAACAGGTCTGACGGGCCGCTTGTGCACACTTTGTCTCCCTCCAACCCAATTACCCTTTTACAAATGTTAATATTTGGGTCAAATGGACTCTTTGCAATCACTATATCACCCCTGAAAAGAAATAATTAACACAGTCATTTAATCTATAACAACTCAGGATACATTCATTGACAGAAAATGCTAAACATTCGCTACAATCTAAGATGTATGTTTGGAAAAGAATTGCTGCAATTCTTTTCTTTACTCCTTTGAGAAACAGATTCTTTTCAATTCTTGAAACACGTGTAAATTGTAAAATGTTTATACATATTTCAACATGTGTCGTCCTTCTGTCTACTGCATATAAGCCTCCTGCCTGGAACCCACTTTTGTATTTTGCAAAGATGGCGACTCATGCGTTCAGAGAAGACAATATCACGGTTGATGATGGTGGGCTCCATGGATGGACCAGAACACTGTAGCAAAACAAAAACAAAAAAAAAAACTCCAAAATAATTTCCTGTACATGGAGACATTAGTCCAATTTGAGAAAAATAATAACTTGTCATTAATTTAGTAACTGTAATAATACAAACCACCACAACTTCTCCGATGTATTCAAAGGCACAATGCGCAATACAGCCATACTGGACTGTGTAGCCCACAAACCCCAAGGTCTTCCCCAGCACACTGCGGAACATCTCCACCTACAGAACAAAACACAACCACATGGCACAATGTTATCAAATGCTCTGTAAATACAGCTGCTAGAAAATGATACAGTCTCTGGTCCGTTTGTGGTAGGCTTACGTCCATTGAAGGATTTCTGAAAACAAAAGCAATTTGAGGTTTAATTCTTAAAGGTGTGGACAAGGTTGTCACAGTTGGCCTACTGCTAAGATGGCACATTCCCTGGTGTTTCATTCTCAGGGGCCGAGCAGCCAGTTCACAGCAGAAAACTGCCCTGAACTTTGATCCTGTGTAGGTTGGACCAATCAACACCTTGTGCACAGGTGATGGACAAACTCCGAAGCTGTGACACATCCAGCCGAGCAGCTCTGCACCGTCTGCAGCTAGTCCATGACACTGTGCTGCCTCCACTACCACCACAATCATTAGAGCCGTTATCAACTCCTATCAGCACCATAGAAACACAAAGACACCCCCAGCACCCACTCACCCACCCTGCAAACACTCTTTCGCACAAACACACACAAGGACAATCCGTGTGTCTTCTGAGTAAACACCCCAGCCACACTCACGTTATTGACTTTTACTCAAACTGCAACCTGTTGGATGGACAGAAGAAAGTAAGTCAATCTTTACACACTGCATACACAATGTGTGTATGCCTGCACACCTGTTCGCACACACACACACAAACAAGATGAAACTGTGTGTTTAGAAAAGAATAGGTACAGCTTGGCTTAGAGGTCAGTCTGCACTTCAAACATTTTTAGCTCAGCCTGCTATCCTGCCAGTCCACCACAGGGTAAAGAAATCTTTTTCTCTGTTTCCCCTGTTCCCTCTGTCTCTTTCCTCTTTCTCTCTCCATGTCTTCTCTCCCTCCCAGGGTATTATTAACCAAAGCAAGCAGAGCGGAAACCAAAGCCCCAAATCCTCAGAGCTCTGGGAATGACTTCCCAAAGATGGACACGGATTAGACCCCCAATTTCTCCCTTGCACCACCACCTCCACTCCCCCTCTCTCCCCAGGTCCCCAACAGACCGGGTGTCAGGTGGCTCTCCCAGCCTTGCCAAAGGTGTTACCCCTAATCCCATTACCCCCCTCCAGTATTCTCTCTCTCTCTCTCTCTCTCTCTTTCTCTCTCACACACACACACCTCTGATTCATACCAACTATATTCCACCTATTAAACCCCTCTATCTATTCTTTCATGCCTAGAATGGTTTGTCTCTTTGGCCCATTCGTCTCTGATCCGAAAACGACCAACTCCATCCTTTTGCCTCCTTGTGTGCTGCGACTCTGCTCTTCCCTCTGTTCCCTGATCACCCCTGGCAACCCTTTGCTTTTTGCTGTCACTACGAATGACGATGCTCAAGCAGGTGAAGGGGGACATACATATATGCTCAGCACAGGACCCAAATGAAGTGGCCCTTTCCAGCCATAGCCTGTTCTGTTCCACAGGAACCATGAACTCAGTCTTCCCACTGCTGGTACAATAACACCTCTGGCCCTATAATTCCTCTGTTGGGAAGCAAGTGGTCTAAAGGTTAATGTGAATCTCAGGTCTGCACTAAGGTGACATATTCAGTTCTATTTGTCTTGCTGCCTCCACCAGCATCTCTGTCGCTGTCGTACCATAATGCACTCACACGCAACTCACATGTGCTCATCCTTCTACTGGGCTGGGGATCACAAATCTCTTTGCTAGCACTCATTCTCAAAGCGCAGTGGACAGGCTTCCATACAGCTGCCCTCATAACGCCGTTTCAGCCCCCACCCTCCTCCTCCATTCCAGTGTTCATTCATCATAGGTGGGGATTAAGGGACTTTGCATAACAAGATCACACAGCCAGTGACTGATATCAAGAGCGTCCATATGCAGCCGCCTGGTTTTTAGAGGCACCCTCTGTCATTGATATTGTGTGTCTGTGTGTGTGCGCATGTGGCATGAATGTGCACAGACAACAACATGACCTGTGTTTCATAGAAAGTGCATATATGAGCTGCAGCGACTCCTCTGGGAGTCAGAATGAGGTGGACATCCACAGAGACCTCTGATTGGATCTCTATTAACTCTAAATTCCCCTGAGCAAAGAGTCAGGCAACCCACACTATCTCCTGCCTCTAATACCCAGCCCATGTGTGTGTTGGGGAGGACCAACATTAATTGAATGCTGTATTACAGCTGTAAATTAACACAAAGTCTCTCTGTTAATCCAGGATTACACGCCAAACATGTTCATGGGAAAACAAAGAAAGTCAGTGCAGCCCTCTCTGCAGAACCATCTGTGGCCACCGGCCTCCCACGGTCACAGCACTGTGCTACAGTGGAGAAAAGAGGGGGATCCCAAATGAATAGCTGCCGATGGAAACACATCATTGTGTGTTTAATGCTGTGATCCTCTTAGTGAAGGAGCCCAGTTTCACTCATGGGGCAGAGCGCTCAGTAGATGAATGATTTTTTTGGGGGGGGCAATACTAACCATGAGTATAAGTGCAGCAGTGATCAGGATGCTTTTCAATGTTTGCACCCAGCTGTCAAAAGCATAAAAAAGCATAAATCAAATGTGAACAAGGTGTTTTTCATCTGCAATGACTTTAATAAAGAGGCTGTCTGAATTTGGCTGCAACACAAAATTGAGTCGTTAAATTGATAAGCAACTGGAATGTTATTATTGTTCTTTAATAACATCAAATGTGATTATTCCTCAGGTTGAAAGCAATAACTCAATAACTCACAATCCTCTAAAGTTTAAGACAGTCATACAATCATGCCTAGTGGCATTTCTTAAAAGTTGATTAGTTAATTAAAGTTGATTAAAAGATAACTACTGCTACTGTCATTACTATTATCTACTCTCTGTTTTTTTAAAAAATCCATCAAAATTTTTAACTGATAAAAATGTTCTGCCTCAAATCAGCATAAAGAACTGCAATATTGACATTTTTCTTCTTTAAGTTACCTAACCAGTTCCACTGAGTTTTTCAAATTATCAATGAAATGACTGAGATACTGAGTTAATGTAGCAACAGCAATATGAATAAATAAAAATGTATTTAATTGATAATAGCGTCATGACACCACATCAAATCTGATACATCTGATACCTAATTAAACACATACTATTGAAGCCATAAGGAAATATCCAGAAAGGAATTACAGCCACTGGTCTCAAGAGATTTCATCCTGTCATTGGTTGAGTTGTGTTAATTGATATACATGGCAGGTCTAATAGAAGCACAAAGAGAATTTCAATCCAAACAGTGGATAAGGGTCTTGCAGTGGACTCCTTACACAACTAAATTAGGAAAACATGGGCTGTGAGAGAGTGGGGCAGCAGGGGGGCTAAGAGGCTTACAAGCCCCTTGTCAGATATTCTTCTTCTCCCTGAGGATCCCAGATGGAAGGGAGTCTGGAGAAGCAGGCAGCACTGTAGAGAGGACGAATCCCACCTCTGATGTCCTCCTCTGGGCAGCAGAAGGCAGGGGAGGGTGGGGCTTTAGTCCTGTTGCGCAGAACTTGATTTGATCTTAATATGAGCTACAAAAAGGAGGTTTGGCAACCAGGGGGGTCTGTCTCAACTATCAGTCCAATCAGAGATAATCCTGCTGATTTAGACACAGGCACCTGGCTGGATGGAGACTGACAGATGTAGAAGTCCCAGTCACAGAGTACTATGTCTAGCCCCCATGTTTTCTAAGTCTGCCTTCTATCAGAGGCTTAATTGAAGTGACTGATCTCCATATTGCTCTTTTCATTGTTGCTAACGGCAACACAGCCGTGAAACAGCTGAGCGAGGTTACTATTTGAGGAGCTGAGGGTTTAAACCTACAATCAATGGGTCAGCCAGAGCAAATAATAGCCAAGTGATATGAATACAACTGCTATGAATTGAAAGGAAGTGTGGGTTGACAGAGTCCCCAGCCAATTACATAGAATGGAAAAATCTGCCACTAAGCCTTATTGTATTGACCACAAGTCAATGCGTGGTGCTGGCCTGGTGCTGAGGGAACTGAAAGATCTTATCTGGTGTTGTATCAGATTGACAAAGGAGTTTGTGTTTTGCACTCAACAGCTCATGACAAAGCCTGATATATTTTAACACGAACTAATGACAGACACCTCAAACTAAAAGCAATCCTAAGGTTTTTAAGAACACGGTTTCCTTTCATTCTTAATGAGCATATTATGTTTTCACTGTCTGTTTTTTCTATCCTATAGTTCAAGCTAAATATGTCTGGTTGTATTTCATGCAACATCTGCTAAAAATGTCAGGAAATCAAAATAAAGCTGTTTAAAATATGGGATGGTGAATACATGGAAAAAGCCCAATCTTTAGACAAAAACAGCTGTGTACAAAGACCATCTTATGCTTATCGTACTTGTGCCCTTAGAATATTACTTTACTTTCAACACTAACAAAACAAATATGGTGCATGTGGATGATTATCTCGCATCCACCGGACACAAGACGTCTACTGCTTCTCGTAGCTCCGCATTGATGGCAGAATAAGACTGAAAAAACCAAAACAGCCTGACCAGGAAAGGTCTGACATGTTATGACTGCTGCCATTATATAGCTCAATCAGATGTAGACTGATAAAACCGACAAAAACACTGCAGAAAAACACACACATGCACAGATGACACATTGAAAAATACAGGGGGAGGTTATGTTGTTTTTTTGCACAATTAGTCTGTTGTGTTTACATGACCACTGAAACTGAACGGTGCTACAGAGCCCAAGGGTAAAATTCAGCTTTAAGAGAAATGGAAATTAGAGGACTCTTACTGTGCAGAGGATGTGGAGAAAGTTTCTATAGTATTGCACTCCTACATCCTGCATGTTGCACTGCTGAAGCAGGCTCTCCTCCTTCTGAGATGCAGGTCAGTCAGCGCATCTTTATTTGTCTCATATAGGCTTTCCACAATGCCCAGTGTTGTCAGTCATGATATATTCCCCTGGTCTCCTGTCAGCACACATAAACCTCAAAGGTGCTGTCAAAACAGCAGGACTCTCTCTGCTGAGAGCATTTGTAAAGTGAGCAGTTGGGCTATTGCTTCCTCTTGAGCCCTTACAGTACCCTGTGATCTTGTGCAGCCTCTGGCCTCTCTCAGCCACAAAGCTTTTTTTCTTTTCTTTTTTACAGCTGTCTTAAGGATACACTGTTCTCTCATCAGTCATACAGTATTAAGAGTAGATATTCTGCAGTACAAAAGAAACTGGCCTGTCCCTTGCTGGTGGTTTGTTTAATCTGACAGTACATTCAAAAGTCTTCTGAAATGAGTTTCAGTCTTCAACGGGCCTTCCTCATGGTAGACATTTTGACTTGTCGTAAGAAAAACAGGTGTTACTAGTAACATTAGAATTCTATTCAAGCATGACAACATGACAGTGAGCCAGCATGCACAGTATCAGGACCCTGTAATCAAAGCAGCTTAATGGAATTCATCTATCATTAATTTTATTATTACTGACTCCTGTGAAAAAGCTCCACTAGCTGCCTAAAAGAGTGCTGCACTACAGTCCACATTTTAGTGCCAAATTCAAGTAACTCATATATGAGTTCAAACTATTTTAATTTTGGAAATATTGGAGACATCACCACACAGAAGGTGAGTCACAATGTGTTAATTTAAGTAAACTGTACTTTTGCAAGATCTGATTTTGTGTTAATGATATAATCAAGTTCTAAATGTATTTGGGACCACTCTGGATCAAATATTATATAAAATATATAATTACCTCACTTATACACATGTTTATGATCAGTGGTAAATCTACAACATTTTTGGTGAGTTTAACAGCTAGATCACTCCAGTTTACTATTGTGTTTCATGAAAGTAAATATAATTAAAAAATGAAAGGCTTTCATCAGGTTGCATTCAGCCCTATTTTGTTGTAGACCATTACTCACAACTTGAAAACTGTGACTAACATTCAGAAAATGCTGATGACTCATTTACATTGAATAAAATAGAATTAAGGTAGGGACAAGTGATAGATGCAGTTACTGTGATGGCAGCTATTTAAAGATACATTTATATCTATGTGTTGGTATAATCATACATTGCAGCCAACACAACAATGCAATAAACTCTTTCGCCATTTGGTAATAATACACTGTCACCAAGAATTTTCTTTTAATATTTAAAAAATAGATAGCTAGATAGATAGATAGATGTGTTACATTGTAGTAATTTGCGGTTCTGTATTAAATTAAATTAAATATATCTAATACTTACGCACAAGGTGTATCATAAAGGCAAACTTCCTCTTAAAAAGTCAATTTTCTGGCAGTTGTGGCTGTTTTTGAGGTGTGAATAATGTTTTAGCCCTTAACATGTGTAGGCTAACGTGTTATCTTTTCCTCGATATACCGCATATCCTATATATTCTCTCTCCTGGGATAGAATAGAATAAAATATGGTGCGTGCAAAGTGTTCTAATGTTCTAATATGCCATAAATGACCACTTACAATTGTGACTGGCAAATGACTGTAAACGAAGAAGTTGATACTGTTAAATGTTATTCGGGTTCTGTAATGTTATACAAAGAAACCAACAAGGTCATGGTCAAAGGCAGGCGATAGGTGACTTTTTATGCATATAACGGCTGCTGGTTGTTGCCACGAACACGTAAACCCACATTTATACAAACAGAATAAAGACAAAACAAGCGACTTCTAATCAACAGAGGCTTACTCACCTACAAACTGCGAGATTCAATGTACTGACCATACGTTTATCATAACAAATTGGAACTTCCTTTTGACAGCGCTCACAAGCGGCACCCTTACAATCGCTACTTTCATTGGTTGAGCACTAGCAAAGTCTTCTTTGATTGGACAACACGCTCCAAAACACTAACAAGCGTCACCACGTTAGAAGCAGTATGGCAGCTCCCATGAGCAATGTGGGTAAACCCTCTGCTGAACGTTCACCGTTCAATATTACCAGTTTTCAGAAGAAAACAAGGAGCAAGTTAATCTCCATACCTGGTACCAGACCATCGGTTCAAAATGGACAACTCCTAGTTTCGACAGGTGTCACGTCACTCGACTATCTCCTCGGTCAGTTTGCTGTTGAGATTTAACGCTAACACGAGCTACTCAGGCTAACAAGTGTTTTTCATTGTAATGTTAGCTAGATGCACTGAAGTAGGTGATATTGATATGAGCGTGATTAAATTGTCAAAAGGGAAATATGCGTATTAACATAAAGTAGTGGACTTTGTCACTGTCAATTCAAGACTGTACTAAAAGTTTGTTGGTTAGTGTTAGCATTAGAGAAAACTTTAAACAGCAAAATTCCAGATTTCTGGCAAATATACTGACTACTTCTTCTCACTTAATTGTCTCAGCCCACGGAAAGATATTTGTTTGAATTTGTGTCTGTAGGGATTTTTCTAAATAATGTTAAACTGATGTCAAAAAGGAGCATTTTTGAAAGCACTTTCTGATTTAAGGAATAAAGTCTAAAAATCTTCGATATCCTTGTTAAATCTTTTTGTATTTTTATATTTTCCGAGCACTTCGTCTCTGTAAATACAGCAGTCTTGTGTCTTTGGTTAGTTGTGAACCCAGAGATGCTCATAGAATATGTTTTGAATATGTCCCTGTTTATGAGGGACATGACATTTTTCTGTTGAAAGCATATGTAGTTGATATGTTAGAACCTCTGGCACATCTAACAATGTATCAATGGAGGCATATCTGTAAAGCATTTCCATGCATATTCACTGTAGCATAATTATGTTGTAACTCAGAAAAAATTGCAGTCATGTTTTGATCTTGTTGAGACTTCTTTAGTCTCAATCATACACTATACACTTGTACACAGGAGCAATGTCTATCAGAAGCCACTGACATCGTTGGATAAATAAGGGGGTGGGGTGGGGGAGGGAAAAACAAGAACAATGTGTTGATTCAATAAAGCATATACCCTCATCAGTGACTCATCTGAACACTCTGGCATACCAGTGGCCTTAGATTTTTTATTAACAAGTTAATAATACTTTTGCCCTAACCAATGGAAAAACAAGACATGAGACATATCTTCAGATATGCAGTTCTCCAATTAGCCATTTTGAGTGTTGTTTGTGTGCTGATTGTTGGCATGCCATGGTAGGAAAATCACATGTGTAAATTATAAAATGAATGAATTGTGTTTCCATTTAGCTGCTTCAGTTTCAGGTCTCGCTGTTTTGCTCATTGTCACACTGTCACGGCTTACTGGGACACTTGAATAGAATGGAGCAACCATCACTGTTATTAGTACCACCTGTGATTTTTCTGCCAAGTCAAAATGCCTGCTGTGAAAAAGGACAATGAATACACAGCTGTGGAAACTGGAAGGGAGAGCAAAGGAAGCAGCAGTTGGTCAAAGGGAGGCTCAGAGTCGTTTATATTGATTGACAGTGTCTGTAATATGTGACAGATTTATTTATTTATTTATTTTTAAACTGACGCTTGTTGTTTTTCTTTTTGTCTTCACAAACAGGTGGTGGATTAGCAGTTGGAACAGTACTTCTCATAGGTGAGACTTATTTGTCAATACAAACAACACAAACAACAAACAAACAAACATAAAGGTCCCATGAAATTGAATGAACCTTTCCTTAATGTGAAACAAGCTGTTTGGGCAGGACATAAGGCAGAGAAATCAACTGTAAGAACAAACCAGTCAGCTGTCAGTTATGCAGAGAAAAGTACTGCGACTGTGTAACTTTTGTGTGTCACCTGTTAACTTTTGTTTGTTTCGCTTTCCTCACTTTTTTCCTCATGCACTGACTGAGAAAGCAGCTGAAAAGCTGCCAACAAGAACCAGCTAGTGTCACTGTTGTGGGACAAACTAGGACCACAGATGTGCACTGACAGACGAACATCAGCCTGGTGTGTCAGGGCCTGAATTAACTGCTATTGCAACGAGAGTTGTCTTGGTTGGCATCAGTGCATTTGTGTTCAGAAAGTTACATGCACTATGATGTACCATATACTACTATATGGTAGGAAGTGTCTCACTGACACTGCATTAACCTAAAAGCTGAAATGTAGCATCAATATACAATCCATATATATATGTATAGCCGTATGTATGTATAACCAAAAAATCATGCGTTCCCAAAGCTTATTTCAGTAACACTTTTTAGCTAATGGTGCTGTCTGTCTGTCCTCAGGCTCTTTGTGGTTAGCATGTCACTGTTTAGTAGAATGGCGAATAGATTAATGACCTGAAGGTCTCTAGTTAGAATCCCAGGTGTTCACACTTCCACTGTGATCCTTAATGAATATGCTCATCTGCAGATGTGTTATGGAAGTTTTCATCGCTACATTCAAAGCAAGTGGGTTTTCTAGGGACATAAATGTCTTTCACTGTATTATTATTGTTATTATCATTCATCATAGGGTAGGCTATATGCACTGGTAGACAGTGAGGTTAAGATAGTCTTGTTTCCCCTTGAAGCTGTAATTTGTGTGTAGCAAAGGCCTATACCAACTGATGATATTGCTTTGCCCTTTAATTCACCCCCCCAATCGATGCAGGAGTCAGTGATTATACACTAATGCGTTCTTCCCTTCCATTTTGTGAATCAATGTACGGTTGGTTTCATCTGGTAATGAGAGACACAGTAAAGGTGAAATGTGTGTGTGAGCTCTCTTGTGTTTGTCTCTGTAAGAGCGGTTTGTGTGTGTGTGTACACTGTGCTGTCTGTTTTGTTGTGTGGGTGGGTGGGATTGGGTGGGGGTGGGGGGGATGGAGTGTGTGTTTGTTTGTGTTTGTTTCAGGCAGTCGTCTCCTACAGTCTGCCCCTTTAGCTGTGATGGCCTGTTTGTGAGACACAGACATAAAATTATCAGACTGGTCGTTGTCTGCCTTTGAAGTGTCTTGAGCTGTCCGTCCTGATTTGTCAACCAGAGGGGGATCAGCCCAGTATGGCTGCTGTCTGAAGATCTCTCATCTCTTGGGTTTTTGTAAGAGAAGCAACAAAGCTTCCTGGCTCTTATTATGTTGACCATGTATGGTTTCATTCCATTAGTTTAAGTGAAAGTGTTTTTCCTTTAATGTACCCATAATTATCACTATTAAACTGGACCTAATTGTTGAACATGTTTAAATATTTGAAAGCTTTGCACTATGAATAATAAGTATCTTAGTTTTTGAGAATAGTTTAATGTTTGTACAGAAAACTAAAATGCAGATTGTGAAAATAGTTCATAATTATTACCCTGCAAACAAAGAAGACCTAATACTTAGAGAGTGCAGATGCAGTGAGAGTGTATAGCACTGCAATAAAAGAGAACCTGTCATGAAGTTCAGTTCTGATGTTAACTGCCCCTTTTTTTGTTTTTTTTGCACGGCAAAGCATAATAACAACATGAACAAAACCAATGGTCAAGAAGACAACTTGATAGATGAAAAGTGATGATACTATACGCACATTACAGCATATAATGAAGTTTGTGCAAGCAAGACATCCAAGGACCAAGTCACCTGTCCAAAAATGACAGATGCATCTATTTTAAAACTGCAGTTTTTGATTGGTCAAAGTCAACAGTTTCAGCAATTATAACACCATGTGCCTAATGCCCACAAACTGAAATGATAAAGTGAGACAGTAATCTCAAGCTGAAGCTGAACAATAGAAAGGTGTCAAACATACAGTATGCAGGGCTTGACAAATGCTCCTAATTGAAATTTAACCTAATATAACCCACCTATGTAGCAGGACTTATATCTTTGAGTCAGATAGGGTAGTGCTTAAATCCTTTTTCACAAACTCTCCGTTTTGTTTACCTGCCATATGGCCTAAATTAATTTGAATTAATTTGCTCAGTAGAAATAGTAGTTCTTCACAGACCAAAGATTCATACAAGGGGAAAACACTGACCTAGATATTTTGCCTCCTCCCCCTGCAGCCTTGGCAGATATGAATCAGGACTCTTGCACTGCCACTCCCCTGTTTGAAGGCAAATGAAGCAGAGGCGTTTCCCCCCTTTACCAAACCTTAGTCAGAATAAGCAAAAAAAAGAAGAAAAAAAATCATCCCATGACTGTCCAGAGTGACTGATCTACCTCAAAGATATGACCGTCCCCCACCCCCTGTTGCTCGTATACCCTGCCACCTCCTACACCCTCCCTTACCCCCCGCCTCAACAGCCTAATGACTCCTGGAGGTTCCATTTGTAAGGCTCCCATAGAAACACAGCCACAATAGGCCCCATCTTGAGAGGGCCCATCTGGGAGTCTTTGTGGGGCCCGCTGAAAGCCACAAAGGCCTGCTGACCTAGAAACCCATCAATAAGAGAACAGGGAGCCCCACCGACAACAAATTGAAGAGCCATGGAATTTCCTGGGCCATCCTAAGTCCGTAGGTGAGAACAGGGACCGGGAACGTGGGAGGGGAGAATTCTCCGAATGTTTGAGGATGACACGTCAGGATGTCATTCCCAAGCCGTCAGCTGTATGCCCATTACCTTTAACTGTCACTGCCGCCTTTGTCCTTGTGACCACTATTTGTCATTGTATGGAGAGGCCTATGAAGTCTTTACAAAATGATGACGGTGACAGGAAGCAGCAGTAGCATGCTGGGTAGAGTTATGTGCCCTGTTCAGGGTGGGGGTTTGTGAATTTAATGCTTCTCTAAGTGAGACTGTAATACCATCACTCCAAACTGAGTTTTACCTTCTCGCTATGTGTTTAAGAGCCTCTTGTAGAACTTGTAGATGCCTTCTAACCTACTTCTATGATAATAAATACACTTGATGTGAACAACGCTAGGAAGGTAATGATGGAAGGACATTGCAGATTTCACAAAAAAGCAAAGATATTCAAATGAAACAGATGTCAAGAAGCATTTTGAGGACAGGCACTATTTTATCCCACTTCTGCATTCTCCTGTCAGTTGTCCTGACTGCTGGTGTACCCTTGCATTCACAGGGCAGGGTCAGGTGAATGCTTAAGACAGGTGTCTGCCTCTCACCTTCATTGCTGAAATATGATAGCTGAAAGTGGACAGGAGTGCTATTTCAACCCTAACAAGAGCATTGAGGATGTCATGTTTGCTGCAATAGTCAGATCACAAATATTTGTGTGCCGTGTCAATTGCCACTGTGTCTATTCCCCTACTAAAAGTAGCCTGATTGTGGTCCTTACATCAATTACAGTCTGAAGCTGTGATGTGGTCATGAACTGTTGAATCTGTGGTGTGTGAATGAGTGGTCAAAATGAGACAAGTTGAAGTTGATTTTTTTTCATTGGGAACATATACCTTGTCTTTTTTTATCTCTGAATATATTCCTTAGGCCTCACAGACAATGTTAGGTGTATGGCATTGATTGACAGTTTCCTCAGAGTGTATGTTTAGTTGACTCACATTCTGATTGTTGTTTTTTGTTTTGTTTATAGAGGAGGACCGTTATGATAGCTACTCTCGTATGATCCTAAAGTACTTCCTGGCAGAAGGAGTGGTGTGTCAACATGAACTTTTCGTGGCAGCAGCTCAAGATAACCCAGATGACATCCTCCAGGTACGAGAGGAGGTTCCATCTATTCTGTAAGCTCAGATGAAGAAAATGTGTTGTACTGCAAAGTATTAGATTTTTTCCCAGGCTACAACTCTTGACATCATCTCCAAAGGAATTAGGATGGCCTCAATATGTCTACTTTAACTTGATCTCTCTATAACCACTGTAAACATGTAGAAGACATTTTTGAAGAAGATCTTGTTTACTTTTTGGTCACCATGTTGGAAATACTCTTCAGCTCTCACTGTACACTGGTACACTGATTCAGGCCGGTTAGATTTAGTAGGTATTATAGGCCCACAGCTTTCCCCAAGATGTGTCAGGGTCAGCTGGGGTGTCTGAGAGGTCGAGGATGGCATGGCTGTGGCATTGTTGAAATGTTTCCCGATGCATCACTCTGTGAAGAGGACCATAGCCCCAGAAGCTGACTGCCACCCTTCATGCAGGAGGAGGGCCTCTTTCCCAATGATTGATAGTGGGAGGGGTCACAGCCTCACCCTCTCTTTACATATCAAAGGCTTATTAAGAGAGGGGGATTCCCAATGGGGATATATCACATTATTTAGTGTTTTCACAGCTACATTCACAGTATGCTAATCTGCAGTTGCTGAGGTTGTACTTTATGCATTACGTTAACATGCATACAAGAAACCAGTTTATTGGGACAGATCAGGTTAAAGCAGGAAATTGGAGAATGCGTTCATATACACTACAATAGCTCTGATAAGTGTTTACTTGCCAGAGAGCTAATCACTAAGATTCCCAACTCCTTCTTATCATGTTTCTCAACCAAAGCTGGCAAGTTTTATCGTGTGGGAATTTGTTTGAGTTGTTGCGTAGTGAAAGCTTTGTCTCTCTTATCAAAAGCTCACATTTGCACCTTGTTCTAAGACAAATTCACCAAGACAAACCAAGACAAATTCCTAGTAATGTGAAACCTCTTCGCTTACATGGCAATAAAGGCAATTCTGATTCTGATTCTGATCTTTATTTTACGAAAAGCATAATTTTGAGATTTAGATACTCACAAAGTTTAACTTAACTCCGGTTCCAGACTTCTAATTGTGTTTGCTCATCATTCGTCCCTTCACACTGTGGCACAGCAACATTTTTCCTGTCTAAAGGCTTTGTGATGCACATATGTAAAATCTCAATTTGAAACCAAGTAAAGTTTATAGTTTTATGACCAAGAAATCATTAAGTTCTCTATTTACAAACTCTCTTTTTTTCCTTAATTGCTCAGTTAAAGCATAATATATAATATATCATAACAATAAGGAAAATGTCTCTTTTCCAGTCACAAAAAACATATTTTAATTTATATTTATTGTATCGTTTTATGCAGGAACTTCCGTCTCCCATCTTGGACGATGTTGCTGTCCACAAACCAGTGGAGCAGCCTAGGCTGTCTTGTGAACCCCAGGACAGTTTGGATGCCATGAAGATTGCATGGCGCTATCAGAATCTTCCAAAAGTACAGGTGGTCCCATGACATTTTGTATTTCCTGGTATTATAATGACTGCAGCATAGAATTTGCAATAGAATATGGTAACTCATGCTATTTTTACTAAGAGTCCATCATGTGTCTCTGTTAATGATAGTATGAGAAAGAACAGCACTGGCTCTCTGGTCTTAGTGGTTGGCAATTGTCTCCACCACTAAATCCATGAGTCCTAAACTACTTTGTGGAATGAATGAGGCCTCAGCCTGTCCTTTCAGAGCTGGACCAGATTACTCACACTTAGCTGGCAATAGGTAGGCTTTTCACTGGTCCCCAACTCACATATACACACACGCCTGCACCCCTGCTTAGCCTGGGAAACAAGAGTACTTTGCAGTCTGTGCATTGACATGTCTGCTCGCTCAACCCTATGACCCAGACCTGCGCCTCTGTCTTCCCACCAAATCCCTGCCTTTCCCCCTGCTAGGGTCGGCAGCCCTACACTCTTTCTTCCGCTTTGAGAGGTGACCCTCCCCTTCTGCTTCTCTGCAGTCTCCCCCCTTCTGTCTATAATCCATATCGCTATGTGGATTAACAGCACACAGTGTATCCCTGGGGATCCTCTCCCTCTTTCTCTCTCCCTGGAAACTTCTTTATATCTGTGTCCTTTCCTCACCTCTCCCCCTTCCCCTGTAAAATCGTCTTTACAAACCACTAGTAAGCCCCAACAGAGGATTTGCATCCCAAATTCACCCCCAGAGTCAACGCTTACTTTCCCCTTACACACACCTCTTCTGGCATAGCCCGCTGTGTCGCTCTCCTGATGAAGACATCAGATCAAAGGTGAGGCCATCAGGGCGGGGATGGAACGCTAAGCGGGTTGCCTAGCTCACAAAGAGAAGATGAGCCCCTGACCCCCCCTGCCCTGCTGACCCCCTCGTCCCGCCAGGAGAGGGACACACCGGGGGCCCTAATCCAGATTAGGAGTAGATTAAGGGCCCCTCTAACAATGGAATCCCCGGTTTCACTGAGAGGGAAGAGCTAAAACTCTCTCTTTCAGCTGCAGGAAAACATCCGCCTTCCCCTGCGTCCCTGACACGTTTGCTTTCACAGCCAGAAGTGGACATTTATGTGAAGAAATGATTAAGAGTGTGGTCGTAGTGGTTATTTAACTTCTCTGCTGTAGGAATGTTGAGGAATGACCCATAAACAATGCAATTGCATAACCATAGTATCATCAAGCACCCTAATTTAACATATTAATAAGATTATTTTTCTTTATGACTTTGTTGTAAGAAGCTTAAAGCAAACAGGGGTATCAGACCAGGAGGGTTGAAAATAAACTGAAAAGCTTTTTAATTAAAGGGCTTTAGGGTTGCTTTATGCTTTAACATGCATTTGACTTGTTGACCTCCTCAGAGTGCCCTGGCATCCTCATCCCGGTTCGGACACTACTATGATGTCTCCAAGACGATGGAGCCAGAAATTCGCCAGGCAGCCAAGTGTCACCGCTTCTACCTTCCAGAACATCCCACCCAGTCATCACCCACACACAGGTAAAACGACATGACATCATCCACAGAACGCATGGAAACCAATGAGACACCATCTGCAGAACACAGGTACACAAACCCGACATCGTCTACGAAACACAGTTATACAAATGAGACATCATCCACAGAACACAGGTAAGCAAACATGGCATCATTCACAGTATACAGGTAGGCCAACAAAGCAGACAGCGCAGTACGGTTTAAAGAGTACATAACGCATAAATCCTGCAATTCGACAAAGGATGAAACACAAGACTGAGCTCTCATTTGCGAGAATTGCATTGCAATGCTGCAGCTTAATTTTTTTCTCTAAGATGCCAGTAAATAGTAAAAAAGCAAACAACAAATATGTATGTATATAGACAGATTGATAGATATATAAACCGCCTCTCTCTCTCTCCTTCTCTATCTATCTATCTATATATATGTATATATAGATATAGATATATATCTATATATATATATATAGAGAGAGAGAGAGAGAGAAAGAAAGAGAATGAATTGTTTCAGCTCTAATAACTCAAATAATGATGTGCATTTATTGACTGCAGGAAAACATAATACTCAGTTTAATTTTGTAGAAAATGTAAAGAATGCTCTGTTTTCATCATATTTAAATTAATTGTCAGGTTTCAACAAAACAGTTTATCTGATTAAATTTTAAAAAATATCCTAAAAACTTATGTAATTAAGGGTATTTTTACCCTTTAATTATACAACTCAGGTTCACCCTCTGTTCTGAGCAGCTTTCCATTGGCCTAAGACATTCAGCCTCTTGGAAAGGTTGTGTATGTCTATTCAAATAAGGGTCTTGTTTGCTCAGCGTCTGTTTGATTTCTCCAGCATTGAGTGTACTTAGGGTTCAGAGGTCATGCAGGCTCTTTACACGGAGAGTGCTGCTGAACACACAAGGGCACACGAAGGCACACTCACACACTCTGGGTAAATACAGCAATCTGGAGCACAGAGGATGTGGAGTAGGCTTTATAGATTCCCTCTTCCTTTATTTCAGCAAACAGAGGCTGTTTAACAAAGCAACCATGCAAACACATTAAATGTTGCAGATATTCAGTTTAAGTGAACTGCATTTGCTCTATCAGTTTAGAACACAATAATGCTTATTAATAAGGAACAAATAAAATGATAAGACTTCTTTATTGATGTTTGTAGGGTTGTGCCGTGGTCCAGTGAGTAACAGTGACGTGATGCTACTGTTGTGTCATCTGAATGGGTTACAGATCTCACAGCCGTTTTGACAGCAGGAAACTACACCTGCGCCGCACTATTGTGCCCTCAGCCCCACCCCGCCCCAATACTAACACACATACACGACCGCACTCACACATACATACACTCAGTGCATTACACACGCACATGTACCCGACAAACTCCTAAGCAGGCTACTCCCCCTTGCACGTGTCCACAGCCCCATGTTGATACCCTAGCTGTTAAATTGCTCCGTTTGACTTGAAGGCATAATTGGCACAAATTGCTCTCTAGGTGATACAGATCCTGTTGTTTAAGACCAAGCATCCCCCTTCTCTCGTCGTTTCTTCCCTCGCTGAAAGAGGAACACTGAGATAAAGAAGCTTCCCTGTGTGTGATCCTAATTAGCTGACGCGCTAGCCCCTGTAGCTAAGCACCTAGACCTTTTTGGTACCTGAATGAGGGGTGCTCAGTAGGGGTAGCTAAAACACAATGCCGTCCTACACAATGGCTGCCAACCAGAGGCAGCCTCCTGCTCAACTGCATGTCAAACCATCCCAGCCCCCTACCTCCGAGCAGGGGCATGGGCAGAGAGGCCAAGGAGGGTAGGTGTCCCTCTTTCACCAAACCAGCTCTATCATTAGCCCCAGCGGGGTCAGGAGACACCATTGTTGGGCTGAATAACTGAAATAGAGTACATGGATATACTTGCTGCAAGTGTAATCAACACGAGTGTGTATTACTGTTCTTTATGCAGGGCTATTGGCGTGTGACCAATCTATGTGTATCAGCTTTTGTAGCCTGCAGGTCCAATTGACAACTGACATAGCAGCCCACTGTGACTCACTACAGACTGGTCATTACAATGGTGGTGTGTTCTTAAGTGGGGGGGACCTGTGTAAAAAGATGGGGTTAACATTCCTATTGGCCATCCGATGGGAGCATGGTGGGCTCAGCGGTGATCTGTCCCTTGACTGTTGCTAAATGTTGCTCCAGCAGTACTGTATGCCCTTTGTCAGTGGTGCATATCTTACCCCTGATTAAACACCAAAATGCTGTTCCCTGTTAATTTTAGATATCAGCCCATTAACCCCCCCCCCACACACACACACACACGCGCGCACGCACGCTTATCGTCTTTGTTTGTGTATATGTTTGTGCATATGCTCGTCTCATCTGTCTGTCTGTCTGTCTTACTGTCTGTCTGTCTCTGCACAATCAGATCTTTGGGGAGCTGACAGAGAACCAGTCATGTTGTAATTTAATCAACCAAATAAATTAATTGGATCTCTTGATATGGATCATCTGTCTGCTTCAGTGGCTCCAGAAAAGCACAGTCAGTAGGAACGTGCAGCAGTCATAGAGGATTAAGCTACTGTGGTGATAGGCTTGGCCCAGTTTTATCAAAATGGTTTCAGTTACGGTTTACACATCCTAAGTAACTCTGTTTTGTTCTCTTTCTGGCTGTCTTCTCCACTATGTCCACTCTCTGCTCCATCCTGTGCTCTTTTTCAGTACCGCACTTGAGTCCTACTCTGCATTGCTGAAGTTACTTCAAGAGGTCATACACAAGGAGGGCTTTGATGTAGCAGCCCCCATGGTAAGAAGTGAATGACTGCTTTGCATTTGTTTCTTTCAACCTGAATTCGTTTTTTTGCCACATATTTTCTATCAGTACAACTTTGGTGAGATTTGTTGTTTGCGTTTTTAAGCAAACAAATACATCATTTCACCAGAAAGCAAATCGTCAAACCAACAATCTCTTTATGTTAAGTTTTATTATCACTTAACTCCATCCAGCCAGTTGAGTGTGGTGTTTAAAAATGTTCAAAAAGGGCATGTGCTTTGTTTATTCATTTGACTCAAGAATCACAAAGAACAAGAACAGTTCAGTTTGATCATACATATCAGTTCCAATAATCAAATTCACAAAGTGTTAATCACATCATCTCACAATGTTTGTGTTTTGGCTCTGATTGACAAAAACAATGCTGAAATCCAGTAAAGGCACGTTGTCAGCAGCCTGATGCAATACAAAAAGCAGGTGTGCATTTTTTTCTCTGCACTCACTGAATGTCATTAAAGATGAACTCTTTAACTTGCTGGTTCTGATGTTTTCAGGCTGAAAATGTCTGCTGCTCGTAGACTCATCAATCACTATAAGCTCCTAGTAATCCTAGTAAACCTAGTTAAAAAAACAATTTACATGTCTGCCCCCGCCTCTTCTGTCACATTCTAACCACCACTTACCTCAGGACTGTTTACCTCTCTTTCACCTGCTCAGGTTGGCCTCACCTGCATGTCCCAGCTGTGTGTGTTTTACCTTTGACATACATCTTTTTTAATAATCATCAGTCCTTACAGAATGCCAGAAACATTCATTGCTCTGTCGTTTTCCATGGAGTCAGATGTAATCTGGTTAACACTGTGATGTGTGTGTGTGTGTCTGTGTATATACATACATACGTGAATAGGTTTAGTGTCTGTGTATTTGTGCCCGTGCCTTATTCACCTACATTTGGTGACCCCTCTGCTCGTCACCTGGAGCCACCTCTCCCCCCGTCACTCACACACAGGATTTACCTCCAGTACCCCCCGCCCTCCCTCCCCGAGTGCTGTCACTCACACGCCAGATTAACTGCTGACATCATTAAAGCAGTGTGGCCGCCTGACATGCTGTTGGCACAGTCCAGGAATGCAGACCGGCCCAGAGCGACATGGGCTCTGGCACAAGAATGCCCAGTATGGGTGATAGTCGGTGCGTGTGTGCTTTTATATGTTTATTTGTTAAATCTGTCTTCATAGATTGACCAGAAGATGCAGTTTTAATACGAACTGTGTAAATGACAAAATAGAACAAGGATTTTGTCTCTGAGCATATTGTTGAGAGTCATTTGAGATGAGTGTGACAGGGGCGACAGCAGGACTTTGAGTTTCCACAGAGACTGGCTGGTGATTAGGTTGTGGTCCCAGGCTGGCTGTAGCCTATATGGCTGTCCTCTGGTCCTTTGGCTGGACCCTACTGGCACTTTTCCCTGATTTTTCTATAGGCTAAACTATAGGAGTTAAGTTTGGCCTCTCCTCCTGATGCCACAGCAACAGTCTTGTTAACACAGTTCTCCCCCTGCTGGGCTGCAGACATAGAAAATAGATTTCTAATTCTGCCCCCCACCCCCAAGAGCTGTGTATGCAGAGCCTGATAAACAAAGAAAGGGCATATGTAATAATGACAAAGACGCACACACACAGCACTCCTAACTTAAGCATATTAAGGTTGAAAGATGAAGCACTGATGTTGAGAATAGCGTAGGGGATGAATGTCCAGTGTGAGAGTCCTCCTTTGGAAACTATGAGTGCACTGTGGAAAACTCTCAGAGACAATGGGGTTTATTTTTCTTAGATGCTCGTGATTCTGATCCAGATCCAAATGAAGCTTAGGTCATACTGTTGGGAGAGGAAGTGGGGTGGAGAAGATAATAGAGGGGGAGGTATAAAGGAGAGGAGAGATTGGGGGAAAAAAAGAAAAAGTAAGCAGATTTTAGGCCAGAGCTCTTTTAATCACTCTTGGCTCTCACCTTAGTAATCAGGAACCATCCTGAAGAAACCCCAAATAAAAGGCTATTGTACCAAAGGTTAAAAACCTCTCACAGTTTGGACAGGCTCCTCCATTCTCTCAGTTTCAGTGATATATATCCCACTACTGTTTGGCCACTTTTTCTCTGTCTTCATGAGAGTGGGTTACTGTTGATCTCTTTTGGTGGGGTGCGGGGGTTTCAAGGGAAGGCACTCCACCCTTACCCAGGCCCCCTTGGCTGCAGAGCTTCACTGTTGTGCCAAGAATGTGCTGGGGTTTCTGGGTGGCAGCCATATTGGAAGCCTGTCTGACAGGTCCATTGTGCGTGTGTCAGATGGCCTCTGTGATTGGGCAGTTGTGTCCAGTCACGTTTGGGCACTGTGTTCCGATCGTCTGTGCTGGTGAGCAGACTGTCCAGTTGCTCTCTCCCAGAGTTTGGTAATGTTACCCAACACAGCCCTAAGTAATCCAAAAGCAGAAATTAAATGAAATTAAAGTGTATGACTGCATTATGTATACTTCTGCAGAAAGCATATATGTATATGCATGTTTTTTCAACACAATTTTAGTATTCCTTAACTTTATTCTTCCTTGCTCTTCCTTATAGTCAAAGTCACGCAACATCCTCCGAATTGGGCTTCACTCTCTTGGCTCGGCTCTATGGGGCGATGATCTGTGTTGTCATGACAACCCTAGAAATGGCCACGCCCTCACTACCTTTCTCTATGGTCTACGTGCCTTGCTAAGGTCATCGCTTTCCGTCGCAGTAGTTACTTTGCCGTCACACCTCATCCAGGTAAGACCAAGTTTACACCTGAGAACAACACAGTTATCAGTTTAACAGCAATTACTTGCTGACCTGATCCATAACTGATACATTAACGTTTTGTGCTAGTTTGAATTAGTTTAAAGCAGTTTGTTGCTGTTCTCTGCATTGCATGCTGCTGCAAGATAGAAGATACTACAAGAGCTAAATACCATGCTAAATTTGAATTGAATGAATTTAAAGATAAAAACAGGATTTTTTTTGTGTGTTGGTTGATATTTGGCTTTGTCTTATTCATGAATGAGGTACAAACAAAGTTTGAGGTCTTTTGTATTGGGGCCTTCTCTTGACCCTGTGGTTCAGTGTCACCATAGTATGACTCAGACCTGCAAGGGGCCTCTGCCTCCACGCATCATTCCCCCCAACACACCCAGTTGAGTGCACACTTCATTCAAAGGCCTTTAAATCTGTTTGTTTGTTTGGGCTTTTAATTACTTGAAGCTGTACACAGTGTGAGTGTGTAGCTGTGTGTGCATTTTATTCTTTTACAAATTCCTGTCTGTCTGTCAAACCTCGTAGTTGTGTCTGTCGCTGGCTGTGCCTGTAGATCTGTGTATATGTGTGCATTTAGGGGGGTATAAGTCTGCGTGCATGTGTCTGTGTACAGTCTGGCCTCTCAGTGTGAAGGTGGAGTCATCTGCTGAGGCATATGGCAAACCACAGCCCTCCCCCAGACAGTCGAACACAGAAGCACACTCGCAAGAAGAGCCATCTGAGACTTTCTACCAAAATGTTTTCTTTTTTTTTTTTTTTTTTAATCTTGCCTTCACTTTAAACACCCTACTTCCCTATAGCCCTTTTTCACAAGAGCATGGGGGCTACATTATCTGCGATCCTTTTATACAAAGATATGGGTAGATGCTTAACTTTCAGAACAGCTGTGTTGTCACAACATGCTCTGGCTCCAAGCCTGTATGCTCAGTGCACAGCGGCCTTGGCCTAGTCAAAAAAGGTAGAGTGGCTAACTAGCAGATGTCAGCTGTGGTGGGAGCAGTCTCCCTGTCCCTCTCTGGCCTGTTCTCCAAACCTTTAATCTGTCTCCTCCCCCTTCTCCACCCTGGGGAGTGAAGTGAATAAGCGGGGGGAAGAAGAGGAGAGGGGGAAATTTTGGACCAAATCAGGTGTTGGGTGATGAAGCCAACATTGAGGTAATGAGAGGCTGTTAGGATGGCCATCAAAGAAATGACCTTATGATGAGTTTAGTCTTACTTGACATTGTTGTGATAAGAAAATATTCTAATTGATCAGCTGAGGTCACCAGTGTGTGCAGGCTGCTCATTTTAAGAATTGACATGTTAGCAGAGCTTCCTTACTTTTGATAATTAGCTTGGTTAACAGAGTGTGGCCTTTGGAAGACTGTCTAGACTGGTAGCAGTGGGCTAGCTGGCTGAGACTGCGCTGGACTTTCTATCCATTATTGAGCAGCTTGGGAAGTTGAGCAACTCACTGAAAGCCTCCTCACAGCAGCTCAGTGCCACAGTCCATCTGAAACATTAATTAGGCTTGTCCTAGTGTGGTCCTCCTCCATCATACTATTTCCTGCTTCCATACCCATCCCCACAAGTAAACTCACACAAACACATACTACAGAGTTTTCCCTAAAATGCACCAATATACACCTCACCTGCTGCTCAGACTAAGTGGTGTCCTCACCTATGCAAATACTAGACTTTGGATTGATCAGGCAGCGTTACTTAATACTGCGGTACTTAACCAACAATATATAGTTGATGTTGTGTTTACTTTCATTCATTTAAATTTATGGCTGCAATTATTCACATTATCATTTCCTGATAATTTTCTTGAGGAATTGATTAATCCCATCTTTGACATATCAAAAACCCTTATCCTGTAGTCCAAAAAGTCAATGGTATTTACTGTTACACATAAGAAAGATAAGCAACATTTTTTAAGGATCTTAACTGTATCGAACAGGAAATGTCCCAGGATCTGCTTTTTCACTCTTCCTTGTGGCAAAACTTCTGGTGAACTCTCCTTACCCAATTTTCAGCAATATTATTGGTTGTTTCAACTAAAACCTATTAATTGCTGGTTGGACTCTGCTTTGGGAAATGCTGTATCCTTTTCTAAGTTGGATTCAGGATTGGCCTTTCTCTTGCATGTAGAGTCACATATAAGCCTCATCATTTCTAACACTGTCCATTTGGCACTGTATAGGAGAACATTTATCTATTGTGAGTAAAGAGCATGAATTATCACCCATTTGGCATTATATTACACTCTTTGTCTTAGTCCACATCTTTCATTTTTATACAGTGGTAGGAAGGCAGTCGTGTGTGGTGATGTTTTTAACCTTCAAGGCCTTCACCCTTTCCAGGTTTTGGAGGAGTTCTACTCTCTTCCTGATGCTTTGTTTTGTTTTGTTTTGTTTTTTTGGGTACCTTTGGCTACACTCCAACTATGTGGCACTTTGGAAATACTAGTTACTACTAAGACTAAGCTGGTAGTTTCAATTTAGAATAAACTTTCCTCTTGTGACACCAAACCAATCCCATTAACAACGAACTGGGAAAAAGAACTGCTTCTAAGAAAACCCTTGTCAAGACTTGGTTTGAAACCCTGTTGTCATGAAGAGAACCTGGATAATTTTGTTTTGTTCATATTGTTTACTTGAAAGATCCACTACCAGAATTAATGAGCTAGAGTTGAAGCTGTGATTAACTGATCTAAAGCTATCAAAATCATTCAAGATCGACTTAACTAAACCCAACTTTTAACCTTGACTTCATTTTCTTTCACGTAATCTTTTCACTTTAATTTTATGGACCATCTAAATGTGTGTATTTTTAAATGTGTTTGAGTTAGCCTGTATTGTTTATTGTTTTTGTTGTCATTGTGATTGTTTTATTCCTGGATTTATCATTGGACACTGTTGTGTGTCCTTGTTGTGTATCATTATTTTTATAATCATCATAATCATCACTGTTATTAAATCCACTCTTTTGCAAAACAAATATTTGGTATATTTGCTTGGAAAAATGACTCAAATTGTTAATTAGTTATATAGTATTTTATATAACTGAACAGTTTTCAATGTTTTTTTTTTATGGAATTTTCTTACATAAATTGCTGGTTTCGATTCCTGAAAGCTAGGCCAACCTTGTCAGCTAATCCGCTGCCGTTTCTGATGTTATTAGTGGTTGATTTTCCATCTCAATATTATGAATTGCAAAACCGTTTTTAATTTTTATGTTTACATCACAGGCTTGAAATCAGGCCATATAAACCATGTAATCATTATGGTTACTACAACTGTCATATTAGTTAGATTTTTTTAATTGAGAAACTGTGCCCGTGTTCCCCAATGAAATCACATTTGAAAACAGAAGGACTCCTGCTTCCATATCTAGCCTTGGATGTGACGTGCATTTATTACGTGCCATACAGTACATATAGAATCAAGACATTAGACAGATGGAAAAATCATCCCCACCTCAGTCAGAGTGTTGAATTTGGTTGGATTCTGCAAATAGAGAGACACATGTTTTCGAACAAGCCAAAACAGGTACAGCACTGAGCCACAGAGCTGAACAAAACCCATTGAGCCAATCAACTGTGACAGAATGAGGATTCATCAGTGACTGGTTACTTGAAGGGCCTGTGATTATAGTGAAGGTGAGATGAATCCTGGGATCTCCCTTCTTCAGTGACAGTCAGCTGAGGCGAGTGTTCAGAGGATTTACGCTGATGGAACTAATTAAGCCAGCATAGACTTTGGTTGCAGTTGAAGTGACCCTGGTTGATTAAAAAAAAATAGTTTTCAAAAAAAAGATATACAGTTGAGTGCATTTCCCTTAGTTCCAAGTAGCTGCAGAGCATGTGTATATTTCACTGACATTTTACTGTCATGCTGCTCTTTGTGGACACTTTTGATCCCTGTGAAACTCATCTTTGTGTTTAAGCAAACAGAATTATGATGGCCTTGCCAAACTAGCACAGATAAAGTTTTAGCTCACCCCCTCACTCATACACACTTTTGTCCATACTGTACCATTAGTGTTTTGAATAATTTGTTATAACCAAACTCTTACACCGTCTTTAATTGCAGCAGAAGAGTGACCTCAGATACCCTGTAAGTGCTGGTGGCCTTGACTGGTGGGATATGCATACTTTAAAAGTAGGACAAAAATGAAAAGGAAGAAGAAAGAGTGGGGAAAAGACATGAAGGCATGAAAACTGCATTAGGCAGTGGCAGCCAACACAGAGAGAAGGATGTGAATGATTCAAGAGGTATAAGGATTAATAATGCAGGACTCCCTCTTTCCCTTCATCCCAATGTCCCTTCCTCTCCCTCCCTTCCACTCCCTTTATCCTCTGTCTCCACCCTTTTGTATATTTCTCCCTCATTCGTTCAATCTACTGTATTCGCCCCTGAATTGTCCTCTTTGTCGTCAAGTCGGTGACCTAACCAGTAGGGGGAGCTCTCCTCATCAAGCCTGTGCTGCTTTCCCCACTTCTCCTCTGTCCTCCCCTGCTGTGTGCAGGTTTGAGAGTGTGCACCAACTATATGCCTTTTCATACAGACATTTGATGAAGTAAAATAATTTCATCATGCTGCTGCTGACTGTCCCCATGCCTCTTTTGCAGATGTATGCCTGATGTAAGGTGTATGTCCATTTGCCTGCCCCAGCATCACCTGTAACCCCTATCAGTGCTCTTTTCCCTCTGTACGTCATCAGCCTCACCTAAGCCATGAGCAGAAATGACCTGGCCGTGGGAAATGATGACCTAATTTAATTGCAACACTGATGGCCCGTCAGGAGGCTTTTAATTACCTGCTCATGTTTCTGTCTCTCTCCCTCTCTCTCTCTCTCTCTCTCTCTCTCTCTCGCTCTCTCACTCTCTCGCTTACTCTCTCACTCTCCCGGTCCTACAGGACAGAGCTCTAATGGGCAGCATAACCAGGCTGTGTGACAATGCCATAGCCCTGGAATCATTCAAAGGCTCTGAGAGAGAGACCAACCCACTCTACAAAGATTACCATGGTAAGAACACACACATTCGCTTATCTTTCTGTCTCTTTTCCAACAAATACACACACGTACACACAGGCAGTGCATTAAGGCTGGGGCTGGGCTGTGGATGGAGGCAGGGCAGCCCCCTTGCAGGCCAGGCTGTCAGTGCGCGTTAGTGTGCTGCTGCTCAATCAGACGTGCTCCTCAGTAGACAGGCCGGGGGGGATTCAGCTGCCACGCTGTACCCCCTCTCCCTCGCACCCTCATCCCCTCCATCCCTGCCTCCGCCTCCCTCCAGCAGAGCCTCTCTGCCTCTCCCTCTCGCCTCACCCCCTCTCCATCCCCAGTCCCATACCCCTGAGGCTCTGGAGCAGAGCAGACCAACACTGGGGAATCGATATTCTCACCATCACTCTCTCTTCCTCTCTGCCTCTATCTCTCCATCCCTCGCTCAATGTCTCCATGGCCAGCATGCTCTGCTAATAAATGGAGGGCAAGGCTTTCAGTAGGGGAAGAGGACACTGAAAAGGGATGGTTGGAGAGATAGAAACGAAGGAAGGGGAGGTGGTGGTGGGGTGGCAGGGGAGTTGCAACATAGATTGTCCCTGCTCTGCCGATCCTCACCATCACTTTTCCTCTACAATTTTACCATTCCTTCTTTCTCCCTTTTGCCTCCGTCTTTTCTATCACTCTATCACACTCTTCACTCATAAAGGTCAGTTTAAGCGAGTGGGGTATTTTTAGCCGCGCCTCTTGAACTCTCCCACTCACTCTTACGCTTTTCCTCTCATTTGTCCCCTCCCTTTCGTCTCCTCTTTAGACAACCCTGGTTGTGACAGATGAAGGGATGAGGAGTAAAGACATTCAATGGCAGATTTTGGTTTCATCCCACAACATGTTTTATTTAGTCAACACGTCCAGTAGTGATCACATTTCTCTGCATTTTAAAGGCAGGTGGCATGTAAACTCATTCAATATGCGGTGGTGTAGTGCATGATATTTAAAAAATAATTTTGTATTGCAAAAATGTTGTTGGAATTTGTCATTAACATTGTTTAATTTCTTGTTCATTAATGCATTTGCCCTCTGCTTAACCAGCCAGAGAGATTCTGGTTGGGTTATGAAATACAGTTATGTGCATGATTGTTTTGATGTGTGTTCATGAGTGCAAACGCATCTGGTACGAGTGTGAGAGTGTGTGCGGATGCGCGTGCGTGTGTGTTTGCGGCAGCAGTTCAGGGCTGCTCAAAGCATGCTGGGAAGCCTGTCACTGCAAATCAGGCAAGGGGAAATCACCCAAGTGCACAGAGGAGAGAACCCACCATCCCCCACTTTCTGTCTGTCTCCCTTTCTCCATTACTCCCTCGATCTCTTCTTTACTCTCTCACGC
The DNA here is from genome assembly GCF_020382885.2 of Scatophagus argus. Classification (NCBI taxonomy): domain Eukaryota; kingdom Metazoa; phylum Chordata; class Actinopteri; family Scatophagidae; genus Scatophagus; species Scatophagus argus. The sequence continues at coordinate 13,807,809 of NC_058493.1, forward strand.
TCGTTTATACCACGCCACTTCTACAGTGCTTTTACAGTTTTATAGAAATCTAACTTTTTGGTGAAGGGAAATGAGAGGTGAAGAGTAAAAAAACAATACTCCAAAGCTTCCTCCGACCCTTTGCAGGAATTCGTACCTTGTGCGTGTGTGTGCATTGTGTCCCTCGTTGCTCTAATGTGTCCTTTAATAGGCACATTTCTTTTACAGTACACCATGCTGCAGCCCACAGGGAAAAAGAAGTATATCAGTGCTCATATAGAACTGCCCACAGTTATCTGATAACAAGTCATTTCTTTGGTAATTTTGTTTTACATTATCAGTGATATGTTTTACTCACTTCAGTTCCACCGTGTTTCTAGTTTCTGCCAGTTTACCTTTTGTAACTATGATGCTCACTTAGGCTTGTTAATGACTATCCGACTACATTCACTCTATTCATTCAAGTAGATGAGCATGGTTTATTTCAAAACAAATTAAGTAAAAGACTGATTTTAACATTTCAACATTTTCAAAAATTTAAAAGATGCAGTCATCCATATGAGAAGTCAGTGTGAAGAAATGCAATGATTATGATAGACTAGAGCATTTTTACTTCAAAAGAGGGGTACTGAACATAATAATGTTGGTTGCATTCTTGGGATATTTAGAAGTATAGTGAATGTTGTATGTATAATTTAGGCAGAAAAAATGAGTCTGTAGAGCTGATCCTCTGTAACTTACACCATTTTAACAGAATTTTAAACTTTAAAAAGAATGTACAACATGCACACTGTGGACTGAATATGTTTCTTTGCTTACATTGCTCTCACAGGCCTGCTACATGTACGCCAAATACCTCACCTGAACTGTCTGGCGAGTAAACTCCCTGACCACAAGGACCTGGCCTTCAAACTCAAGAGAAAACAGTTCACTATTGAGGTATGTTGTCAAGGTTACTCAGCGTACCCAGGGTTTCTTCATAAACAAAACATGTTCAGTGGTTTACCCTCTTGTCTTTTCAGTGCTGTCTCTCTGACAGATTTTTTTTGTTTTATTTTGTTGCCCCAATTTTGTTCCTCTGTGTTTTTCTAACTTACGATGTAACCATCAACTTAAAATAAGAGCTGAAATTAGATGGGAATTATTTATGAGGAGATCCATTGCATTTGTTACCATTCATCACGTTCATAGCACTGCTGAAATTAAGTGGTGATGCTGGTAAAGAGAAGTGTCTCATATTGGCCAGGTTTCGCCAGCCTGTGTTTACTTGTCTGTTATTGAGTGCCAAAATCAAAGGTGAAGTTATTGATTATACACTGTTGCTGCCACACTTACTCTGGTGTGATGTCAAAAGGCAACAGAGTGATTTCTATCTATATTCATGAACACAATTTAAAAAGTTAAAGGAATGTATATTTGTGATATTCTAAACAACTATGATTTAATCACTAGTGATGATAATGATGCATGGACATGTCCCAAACCCTCCACTATGAACCACAACAAACAGGGTTAAGCTATCAAAAATATTTTTAGCCACAATAATTCTAAAGGGAGAAAGACATATACTGCGATAGCTGTCTGGTAGGTTGCTGTTCTTTCACTCCCCAGCTGATAGACCTGGCTTCCTATTGACAGAGACATAGACTTCTCCTATCTCTCCAAATACCAAAGTTTTACTCCTCAGTTCCCTCTGAGGTAGGACAGGAACAAACTATGACAAAACTAGTTTAGCAGCGATAAAGTGGTCACTCACTGCTCAGCCTGTGTGATGATGATGATACAGCATACCTCATTCAGAACTGTTGCTTTATCGGCGTCTCTTTACACTGTTCATCTCCCAAGTCCCATATTTGCAGAATATTGTGCAAAAATCCACCTCTGGCATCAAGAAAAATTGCACTTGTTATAGGAAAGTGGGGTCTTGTGTCTTTTGGAGAGCCTGTATGGTAGCTAAGGACATTGTTTTGTTGGGCATATAAATCTGAATGCAAGCAGCCGCTGGGATTTGATTGACACATCAGTCGTGTCAATCAAATGTCGTGTCTTGATGATTCCTAATGATTTCTTGTTTCCAATCCTCTCGGAAAGATGCTTGAGATCCTGAAAGCCTGTTTGTGACCAGCCACCATCACCCTCGAATAACACACGAAAAGAAAAAAGGCCTTCTTTATTTTTCCTGTTTTCACCAATGGTTTGGTTTATAATAACATCTCCTAACTTCTGTGAACCAAGGCATTTAACCTCAAATTTTTCTTAAAAAACAGACTTTCAAATTTGTGAGGTAGAATGTAATCTACTGGGGTTATCCCCCTCGACCCATGAAAAATGTGTTCTTATCAGAGAGATGGTTCCAATTTTTTGTCATCACGATTTAAATTTTTTTGCTTAGTTTGATGATTTTGAACATGTATAAAGAATAGGGCATATACACAGCACAGGACTGTATGGCCTTTCCCTTTCTTCTTTCATTCTGATTTATGATTTCTCATTCTCTTTTCCTTTCTCTTCCTGTCAGAGACGCATCTATTTTGCATGCGTCACATCATCACTTTCACTTGGAGCAATCAGTCTGTCACTGAACTACCACTCTAGAGACAAATTAAGGGGCCCTCCTCTTAGCTCAGGCTCATGATTGGTTCTCATTACATTATCATTACCTTATCACACCCTCTGGTCCTTGGCTCTTAGTGAGTCCTATTGTCTCAGGCAGGAGGTGAGGGGGAGGAGAGGAATGACCACCCCCCCCCAAACCTCCTCCACAACCTATAGACAACCCCTTCTCATTTTCTGCCAGTCTTCACCATCCTTCTAACCCATTCTCCTATCTGTATTGGCCCATTCCCCCTCCTTTCTCTGACCCTCTGAATAGACCACTCTAATATGGATTTATAAGGTTCATAAAAGTCAAGGTGGTTATCCTTAGTGGTCTTTTAATTAGGCCTCTGTAATGGGCAGGCCAGGGGACAAGACCTAGAGCGTCCCTGTAGCTCTGTGGGCCCAGGATACCATGTCATATATCTCAGCAGCACATTGTAAAGTTCAGGCTTTGTCTGCCTGCCTTGTTTAAGGAGCATTACTGGAGTTTTTTTGTTGAATGGTAACCATACTGTTATTGCCCTCATACGAAGGGTGTAACATTCGAGCCTTGCGTTGTTATGTTTTGTGGTACTATGTTTACACTCAAAAACATTGTATTTATTTTTGAATAATAGTTTACGTGCAAAAGTACATGGACAGAAAGTTAACTTCTTTGCCAATCAATCATAACAGTGGAATCAGATTATGTATATGGTGGCATGCTCTTTATACTATTAGATAAATTAGATTTAGAAAAAACAAAATACAATATATAGACAAAAATATTCAGTCACCTCTTCACTGTTGAATTCAAGTGTGGTATGGGGCTGCTTTTCACGGGTTGGGCTGGGCCCCTTACTTCCAGTGAAGGGAAATCTTAATGCTTCAGTATACCAAGATATTTTGGACCATGCCATGCCTCCAACCCCATGGCAATAGCCCGGGGAAGGCCCCTCTCCACCCCAGTACGACTGTGCTCCAGCACACAAAGCAAGGTCCACATAGACATAGAACCTGACTGCATGAATGGGCAAAAATCACGACAGAAGCACTCCATAATTCTGTGGAAAGCCTTCCCAGAAGAGTGGAATCTTCCACAGCCTAAAAGGGGAGGCCATCTCCTCACCAATGTCCATGAACTTAGAATGCAATGTCACCAGAGTCCTCATTGGAGTAGCAAAATGTCCCAATACTTTTGTCTATATAGTGTATGTCACCTTGCTTACAGTATTGAAACATATCACAATTTTCTGAATCGTAACCACTGTATCATGATAGGTATCGCATTGCCAGATTCTTGCCATTACACAGCCCTATCTCATAGTGTTATTATGCATTATAAGAAAATCAGAGTAATGTCCCCACAGGACTTGTCAGAATTATACTATGGCTGCAATTTCTGAGAGAGTACGTAATATGAAACGTCAATCACAGTCGCTGTCCTTACACATTGCCTTGTGTCAGGGAATTTCCCGGAGAACACTGTACTGTATCACCAGTCATGCAACAAATCAATCAAAACATAGATTAGACATTGTTATACGCTATTATGCTCTCGTCTTGTGTTCTCTGGCACTGTGATGAACTTTCATTAATTTGTACATCACTTCAGAGGGAGATGTCAGAAAGGTGGTGAGCGAATTGGCTCTGCACACCTCTCCACAGAGGCTTTGGTATATATCTCTGTGTCTGTGTGTAAGTTGTTGCTTGTAGGGCTACTGTCATGCTTTGAATATGTGGCTTATCGTATACTGTGTTTAACCTGTTGGTCAACTGCCTCGGTGGGCCACTGATTGACACATGAGATGGTGATTGGATTCCAAGCCCACTGTCTGAAGTGTGACAGCTCACACCATCCCTGCTAATCACCTCATTTACTCGAGCTACAGGGCTCCTCTGCCTGGGGCCACATAATACAGGATTCTCATGCTCAGTCTTTCTTCTTCTACACGTCCATCGTGATAGTGATAGAGCACATCTCCTGCTGCTATGCGCTTCTTTCAACTTTTGACTCCTTTTTCATATTGTAAATGCAGCAAATCCAGCCTCGTTCTGCGTATCATCTATCTGGATTAATTTGTGCTATGGTGGTGATGAATGACAGGTGATTGACGGCACTAGCTCCTCACAAGTTGAGTCAGGCACCTACATGTCACCCCAACTGTGCGTGGAGTCATGCTGGTAACTAATTTCTTAACTGCTGTTTGACTCATGCTTCTATCATCTAGCACATCAAGAACGCGGAAAAGTACACGGAGTGCAGATTTTGTCAATAAAGACGTGCTTGTATTCAGTTATTTGTAATATTTTTTATTTTTTTTGTAAATTTGATATGTTTTCAGTACCTTCATTCCCAACCCCACACTCAGCAGCACCATCAGCAAGGTTCTGTTGGTTCCGTGATAAAGTTACCTGAGCGACAGTTGACGTTTTTCGAGAGTTCAAGCTGCGGTTGATGAGCAGTTATTAGCCATGATGCCTGAAGCCAGAATTAACCCATGGCCCTGTCTGAGCAGGTAGGGGAGTGTTAGGTGTTTAGACAAGATTAACACATACTCATAGACACACACACAGTAAACATTGCTTTCTCCCACACATAGAAATATTGATATTCATGCAGCAGAACAAGCACGTACTTATTGAGAAACACACGCATGCACATATGCGACACGCAATGTGGATGAGAATTTTCTCACTCGCTCATATGGAGTTGACACGGGCTTCTGTCACTTGTTTCACAATGCAAGATGCTTTGAGGATGAAGCGCTGAAGAATGTAGATGGTACGCAGTTACATTCGTCTTACCTTTGTTTGACCCTTTAAACTGACAGGCATTGTGCCTGTGGGGTACTGGGGTGCCAGCAGCAGGTCATAGGGTCAAATACAGTATAAGACAGGATTTGTGTCAAATTAGTCTTTTAGAGAGGCTGTTTGGAGGTGTCTGTTGCACTGATAAGCCCCGTCACTTTGATGGATGTGTGGTTTGTACACATGTGTTGGCTTTAAGTTAAAATTGAAGCCTTGAGAACTTTCTGGGTTTTTTTAATAATGATTTTTTGGATTTTTGGTGTCATTTAAAAACCTCATTGGAGAGAGTCAGTAATGGAAGGATAGGAGAGCAGAGAATGACGTGATGAAGGTCCTGGGCCACATTCAAAGTCAAGGTCTTACTGTGCCTTATACTCCACTGATTAACATAGGAGTTATTGGATTTACAGTTCACATCAACATCTGAGTCTAAATTACAAATGGGAATGCTGAGGTTTTTTTGAAAGCTTCTATATGTTTAACATTATTCTAAATCAGGCCGCTTTCGAAATCAACTTTACCAACGAATGAAAAAAATGCAGTTTTGCTGAAACGTAGTACAGCGTCATCAGTCAAAGTGCAGCACAGCAGTGTCAGATTACTTTGTAACATGAACGTTGTATTTCTACTTTTTACCTCGCAATCGCTGCAGTGGCCGACAAAATAACTGATAAGATGATATTGCCAATCTGAGTTGTACATATGTGAGTAATGCAAAGTGTTTTGAAGTGTTCTTGCGTCTGATATGCCTTGAAACTCATGGATCTTTTACTCAAGTTGGACTTTGGACCTGGATTGTATTTGATCATCTCACTCGTACCAGAAACAACCCCCCACTGACTGCCCCTTGCTGTGCCAAAAAAAAGCAAACAAACATGGACGCCTCGTACCAGCTTAAGTCTTGTGTTAAATGTAATTAAAAAATTTAAAGTGCTAGATTGACCCTTCACTGTATTTTTGACACCCACATGTCCAACTCTCATACAAACATCTCAAGTTGCCCAATGACCTTCCTTCCTACATAACATCAATTTGGCATCAGCCAGCTGAGTAAATTTTTAAGCTGAGTGGAGGGGTAGAAAAGAGAGAGCAGGAAAAAGGGGATGAAGATGATGATGATGGCGCTGAGTAGAAGAGGACTAAAGGAGGAGAGGAAGCTGAACTGAAAGAGTCCGAGGGAGGTGTGTAGAGTAGGTTAATGTTTCTTGGCATGTCCTCAAAACGTCTTTAAGACAACGCCTGTGTCTGCCCCCTGTTGAAGCCTGTGGGTGCCCAGGGAAGGGTGTTAATGGACCTATGTGAGGAGCAGAGTGAAGGCTTGGAGAAGGGGTGGGGGGGCATAAGCTGAGAGGAGCAGTTAAGTGATTCTCAGGTCAGGTCTAATTAAAATGAGGGCTTTTCCTCAGAGGCACCAAACCGTCTTATTGAGAGAGAAATAAAAAGGGAGGGAAAGACAGAATTGTAGAATGAAGAATGAGTTAGACAGAAACCTTGTCCTCAGGGCTTGTTTGTGTATTTGTTTATATGTTTGTTTGTATTCCATGCCTGCTCATATATCTGCTTCCCCATATCTCAAATAATGCTTGGTACTAAAGATCAGAGAACAGCCAATGCTGAAAAGAACTGAACTGGGTTATTTTATGTTTACTTCCATTAGTGGATCACTGTGACTTTTTGCAGACTGAGTAAACTAAAAACAAGCAGTAGGCTTATTAGGTGCCCTGAACCTTTTAGTAGCATGCAAAAAAATCTTTTCAGTCTCCATACATTTCACTATGATTCCTATATCTGCCATGGGAATCACAATCAGATGGGAATGGACCTTTGGAATAATATTCCAAATGAATAATTTATACATCCTCCCTTGGTGCACCAGCCTCTGTCGCATTTTTGGAATGAGGTGTGCTTATGGTTTGTACATGTATGAGAGAGAGCCCCAGTGCAGGCCAGTCAGTGGCACGCGATCGGACGCCTCAGCCGAACAATATTCACAACATACATCAGATTTGCATCTATTATTTAACAGGGATTTTATCTATTCTGCAAATGTGCATGTGTGTTTGAAAAGAGCCAGCTTGTAAATTCTCTGTGCTGAGTCTCGTGTGTGTGTGTGTATGTTGGGGAGGGTGGCTGCAAACGTGTTTGTTGACATCTTAAATCCTGATCTAAATCTGTCAATCAAGAAAACCAAACTCGCTCACCAATGCCAAATCTCATGAAGAAACCAATAGTTTTATTGTTGTATATGTATGGTTTTAACATGTTTGTGTGGATGAGGTCAAAGGTTCAGAAATCATTAAAGACACTGGTTAAAATAAGATAAGATTTTCTCTTTAATTTTTCAAACATCCAGGGAGAAAAAGTAGTAGCAGTTTTGTTTGCTGTAGTCTGGTCAAAGCTCGGTAAGAGAATGTTTGGAACTTTGCCACATGTGCTGCCCTCTATACTGTATCAACACAATGCCGAAACGTTTCTTGCAAACAGGCAGTATTAAAGGAAAACAAAACAGGGCATGTGTGCTCTTCCTGCCAGACTGAGTAAGAGTGCGGTCTGCCTGAACTCGCCCTGGAAGTGAAGCTGTTTCATCAGTGAGCAGTGAACCCTTAACATAGTCCATGCACCACTCAGCCCCCATCAGATTAGACTGACCACACTGGACTCAGACCTGATTAAAGTAGCTCTAGTTGTCTTCAGCTCCCATTAGAGAGAGAGAGAGATGGGGAAACAGGCTGTATCTTACATGCCACCCTACATCCGTGGGGTCTTGTGCTACTATAGGGTATGTGTACGCATGTTCAGAAAGGGCATACCATTAGCATAATGGTAGTGACTGGGGAACCATAAGCCCCCTGGTGCTTATAAACTGGGTCTTAACTGTATCCTCGGCTTCCGAGTCTTTTTATTGTTATCTCTTAGGTTTTAGAAAATCGTGTCTTATTTTGCCTAAGGTCCATGCACTTTTGAGCAAGTCTGAAAAGGGTGGTAAATTTGTTCCCTGTAAATCACATACTAAACCTCTGCTGTTTTTCCTCAGCCAAGAATGATTCACTATTTTCTTTTAATTCATGGTTGTGTAAACTTGATAATTTGAGTAATTAACATATTATGCAGCAATGAAAATAAAGATATCTGTTGAGTATATTTTATTTAAAGACATTCAAATAATTACTCACTCTCCAAATTAGACTACACGAAATAAGACATCTGCATGTGCACCCACAGATTCTGCGTTTTGAAAAAGTTGCAGGTTGATGAGTCCAAACATGTAAGTAAAACCCAGATTTTTAGCGCTCTTAAAGGTGTCCATTCTGAAACTACGCGGAAAGATAACATTTATGTTGGGACTTGACTAAATAGTAGTGAAAGGCGCCGTTGTCCTGTTTTGCCTGGTGTAATTCTAAAGATTTAATTCAACAGCAGCCAAAATGAAACAGTCCCCTCACTGCTGTTGATCCACAAAAAAAGATAAAATTGCCATCATGGGCACAAACAGCTCCATGGTCGGAGTGGTTCAAAGGTGGAATGTTGATCCGGAGCAGGAGCATCAAACTCAGGAAGGCTTGGCTCCTAAAAATAACTTTCCCACACTCTCATCGTGCAGAGTCCTGTGGGGTCACGAGCAGTAGTGTGTGTGTGTGTACACACACCTATCTGTACATCTGCTCATCTGCTTTATCTTTGTTTTACTGCAATTTATTATTGACAGCTCTTTTGTGTTATATAAAATAGTTATTCAGTCAAAAAAGTTTAGCCAATGGTTGTTAAGGCTGCTACCTTGATAAAATTATGATTTTATTCAGTGCAGTCACTTGAGTTCATAACGTACAACATTTTCTTTCTGTGATTGGCTCTACTGGCATAAAATACCAAGTGTGTGATCATTTGGAATTGGCAGAAAGTTGGCTCCTAAACAGTGCTGTGTACAATGGAAGTACTCAGTCATGCCTATGAAGGTTGACAATCAAATGTCAACATTTTTTAGAAACTTGTTTTTTCTGTTGTCACTACAGCATTAGACTCGTGTGTTTTAAAAGCCAGTCTACGTGGGGAGATGACCTTACTGTGAGTAATCCATCATTTCCTTACAACAGAATAAGTACGCATCAGAAGAAATGTAGGCTTAGAGATGGCAGAACATATATATATAGACATTTAACCTTTCTCTTTCAGCTATCCCCCAATGAGTCCTTGCTTGATAAAAACAAATTGGCCCTCGAGATCGCCTTTCTTCCTCTTTATCTCCAAGTTTCAGCTAATCATGGGAGCTACTTAACCCCTGTTACTGTGAATATGGTTGTATATAGAAAGGATTCACCCCACAGTCAACACAGAGTTATTTAAAGTGGTGTTTGGCTATTGAGAGAAGTTGGCCAACTGCTGAATGTAACAGTGCTCATGAATTTTATGAGGGCAAGTGTCCCTATGCTTCAGAGTTCACAGGTGGCTATTGAAAGGCCCGGCCAGATGATGGAGAATAGTTAGGACACATACAGAGCCCTGAATAGACTTTAATTACACTCAATAGATGAGTCAGAGGGCCATTTGAAGGACAAGCCTGCACTTCAAAAGGCTAGTTAGAGGGCAAGGTGATGGCACCCCTCAAAACTTTTGCCACTCCATGCATGAATGAGAATGCATGTGTGAGTCAGTGGTCTTGTGTTTATGCAGCAAAAACAGAACAATTTTCTTTGTGCATTTGTCAATGTTTGTGTGTGTGTGTGTGTGCATGTTGTACCCAACACACATATATGAATGTGTGAAGGCGGGGGGAGGCACTGGGTGGGAGAATACTCTAGTGTGTGGCTTAACCAAACTTTCCTTTTGTCCCTAACAATGATGAGTGATGATGAGTGACAGGGGTGTTAGGAGTGGGATCTGGGGAACAGAATGCGCCTAAGCAGTGTTCACCCAAACTCGCACAAAAGGCAGCAAAAGGTCAAATCTGAGGCGAGCTTCTTATCCACTGGCACATAATATTGCCCCATGTTAAGCTTCACACAATTAGCTATTTTTACTGCAGTTTCACTTCAATCCTGTACATAATTTTGACTGATCATCTAAGAAGTATACAAATCATGGCAGTAACTGATTATCGCAAGAGTTTCTACAGGGAGTCTTATCTATTAAACTCCTGAAATACCTTTAGCCTTTCCTTTGCCCTCATTTTAACCTTGAGATGCTTTCTCTGGCCCCTTTTACACTGAGTGTTCAAGGTGGGAATGCTGTGTTGTTGTTCTCCCTCACTCCTCTGTATAAAAGGTACAAACACAGAACGGGGGGGGGGGGGGGGGGGGGGGGGGGGGTTGAGAGGCACGTTGTGCCACCTTTAAGCTGGCAGCTGAGGTAGTAACAAAGCCAAACAGATGTCAGTGTAAAAATATTACGATGGCAGGACAGGACACATGCAGTTAGACGCGTTGCTGCGCTATACGCCACACCTCTTTTGCTTTCGGAAGACTGCCGTGTTATCTAAAATCACGCATGAGGCAGTATTATGCCAGCGTTGCTTGGTCCAGAGTTAAAAATAATCTAAGTCGCAGCCATGACAGGTCTTTGTATTTCAGTATTTCTTTATTAAAAAAGGTCTTCTATGTCTTCATCAATTCCTTATATTAATCTGACCAGATAAGAAAACATGCACAGTTGTCCTTTTGTTACACAAAATCCATACATTGTGCTTACACAGCCCAACTATGCACACACACACACAGAAACCCCTCCCTTTATCCCCACACACACATTATGCCCCACTACTAGCTGACGATGAGGATGACTTGCGTGCAAGCGTTTCCCAGGAGGCAGTTGCAGACTGAGGGTTCTGAGGCTCTAGATGGCGGTTAGCAAGGAACCAGTGTTTTTTTTTTGGTTTTGTTTTTTTTATTTTTTTTGCCTACTCTCCTCCTACCCCTCCCCCTTTCTGAGCTCAGGCGTGATCATAATGGGGGGTGACAGCTCACCTCTCCCTAGCGTGCCTACGGTCCTCGGAGCGTTAGACCCCTCCGCGTAACCCCACCACCACCACCCCAAGTCCCGGAAGGCCACAAAGGTTACTCCATATGTTAGTCTGAGGATTCTTATGATTTTTTTTTGTTTTTTTCCCTCAGACAAGTGTATTTTCTGTCAGGTCTAGAGATACTTGCGTGAATCAAATCGGGTATATTTCATCCCATCATAAATATATGCGGAGTCTCTCACAATTTTTTATTTCTTTATTTATTCATTTGCTCTGTCATTCTCTGCCTCTTGTAGCTTTTTACGTGTGCTGCGACTCAGTGGCGTGAAAAGATCCAGGGCCGGGAGTTTCACATCTGTTAAAGGCTTCATGTTTGGAAAGGGAAGTGATCTGATGGCCTGATGTTGTACGCTCACTTACACAGACTGTTTGCATGGAGACGTCATGTACGCTTGCTTCATCACCCTCTCTGAATGTGTGTGTGTGTGTGTGTGTCTTTTATAACATTACTTTTGTTTTAACTTTCCAAAACTTTCATTTTTGTTTGTTTCATGACTTTATATGAGGAAAGGCAAGACAAACATATGTTTCAGCTTAGTTGGTATGATCTTTAAGTTCTATATTGTTTGTTCTCTCAGAGGTATGATGGGAATATTTTATGTCAATAAGTTTTCACTCACTGAGTCAGTTCATTTACTCATATCATAAATAACCTTCTTACCTCAGCAAGAGGAGAGATCCCAGTGAACTCCTCTCTCTATATAAATCTCATAGGACGTCAAAGTAACAGCCTTCTTTGATGCACATCCTTAAAAACACTCTGACATTCAGCAGGCATTGTTTGAGCTTCCTGCATCCACGATGTAATGCACAACATTATAATTAAATCAGTACAGTGGATTTCTTGCTGTAGGTATCACATCTCTCTGTCAGTGTGTGTCTTTGCATCTTTGTAAAGAAGCGTGTTAATGCTTGTGCAGGTCTTAGATAACGAACTAGTATAATGAGTAATGTGTTTATTGATAGGAGGCTTTGCGTGCTTAGATGGGCGAGAAGTAGTGCGGAGAAGCATGTGTAGTGGTGAATATTAGAGTAGGTAGAGTGTTAGCAAGGTCACTCTGTGTACAGAAAGAAGTGCTTTCCCATCTCAAACTCACTTGCTCTCCCTCTCCCTCTCACTCTTTCCTTTGTCAGAGGCTCCCTCCCTCTACTCCTCTTTCTTACATCCTAGTCAGCTTTTAAAGAGTGTTGCTCACTCTACATTCAGAGCCCTTATCCCAACTTAACAGCCTTCACATTCACCCTTTTCACCTCATTTGCTGCCAGACACAAAGTCAGCCTGGCACCTTGTGTTTTAAGATGTTGTAATCATGGTGAACATTCAAGCTAAACTCAATTGCTGAACCTCATTTGCCCCCCCAGCCCCCGTCCCCCGTCCCCACCTGCCCCCTCCCCAGCCTGCAATGTTAGAATATGTGAGATAAGTGCCAAGGGGGGCATGCAGCTTCCCAACACCCTGCAGGCTCAAGTGGGATCCCAGCCACGCCCCACATATCACCCCATGTGATGTTTGGGGACACATTTGGCACCTACTCTGGACACGCAACATTTTTCAGAGGTTTTTTTTATATATATATACCACATGAGCCTTCATCACCACTTCTGGCCCTAATGGCAACCTACATATCAGAAAGGAGGCACTGGCCTGGTGTAATCTGACTTGTCTTAATTACAGGCAGTATCCAGTAATAGGCTGCTTCCATAGATATCAGCCATTAGAGCAATGTCTCTGACGGGAGAGGCCTGATTGGCTACGAGGTAGGTGATAAAGAAGCCATGCCTCATTTATCTCCAATTTTTTGTTCACACATCCCTGTATTAAAGTCAAGCGTGAAGATGGCAAAGGACTGTGTTAAACTGATTTATGTGCTCCCCTACGTGGTGGTAGCTAATATGCTGCTCCTGATTGCATTGTCAGCAATCGGTGCTGCTCTACAATTAAATGATTTCACTGGATGGAACTTGTTTCTGCAAAGTTTCAGAGCTGAAGTTTTCAATAAATGCTGCCTTTTCTAGACTCATTAAAGTTGTATCAGTAAGGCATTGTGATTGACATTCTTTTGTGAGTTTCTAAATGGACCCTGCCTCAGCCTTAGGCCCGTTCGTGTGGTTTCACTTCCAAAGCCTCCAACCAGCAGCTCTTGTCTGCTAATTGAACTAAACCACAAGAAGCGTCCTCAAATATACTTCACAAACTTGAACAAGATGTTCTTCTTTTTCCTTGTCTGCCTCTCTTTTCTCCCTACAAGTAGAAGCATACCTTCAGAGAGACTTGTGTCGTTTCCTTGAGGGTGAGCTCGGTGGTTAGGATTTGCATTGATGTAAATGATGACCAGAGGGATATTGATGATACTTTCACAATCCTTACATCTCAGCCATTCACATTGCTTTCATAAGCGTCAGAGCAGCATGTGATCTGATGACATGATATGTTTGAGTAATTCCACACATGGCATCACCATCCATTTCAAATGCCATAAAACAAAGTCAAACCATTAAGGATAATATACCCATTATTAGTATGGAAATTAGAAATGGTACTGAAAGCTTGTCACTTGAGTGACAGTTAAAGACACTCGTGGTTCAGTGCACTGTATTTAAGATATGTTTGATGTTTTTCAAACTTCATATTTGGCATATTATCCTCGGGTGGCGGCTCACACCTTGTTGGTATTTAAGACAGATTTCAGCGGATATTACCGGATTGTGGCGGCAGTCGCATTTAGGGGTGTAGCTCCCTCATAACAGGGAGGTGTCGTCTGCTGACAGATCACTGTCTGGATGAGAGAGCACAGCAGCATCCCACCTCATTACCGCAGCAACACACTAACTGAGGGACCGACACACTGCTCTCTGTGATTAAGATGTAAATTTCCTCTAATTGGAATGTAAATTCATACATTTATATGAAGACGTCAGCTGTCAGATTGCAATATTGTGTCCTTTTTTCTCCCTCTCCCCTGTTCCCCAGGCAGGGAGTAGGTGCCTGTAATCTGTATCATACTCCCGCAGCCCATCCTGGGATTTGCCGTTTGTTTAATGTCGGGCCCATTGTCCTGCATCCAGCCTGTCATTGTAATGCTTCCCATTCATGTTTCTGTGTTTTGTTGCAGTCTGATTTTCTCTCGCTACCTGTGTTTGTTCCTCTATGCATGGCTGAGCCGTCAGGGCTTTGGGGACGGGGAGGGACTTTGAGACGGGGCCGGGGTCATTGGGTGGCCGTATTTTGCGTGTGCATCGATTACTTCTGCTGAATGTTCCTCAATGCAAATAAGTCTGCCACTTTGAGAGGAAGCACATGTATCTGAAGTAATTAATTTTACCCTTGAATGCCAGCTGTGGTGTTGGTGTGATGTGTTCCAAATTGAGCTTTCTCACCAAAAAGGTGTTAATTTAGGGATTTGGCAGATGAAGTAAGTGTGTTTGCCAACGTATATGGCCCATATAACTGGGCTGCGTTGTTTTTGTCCTGCTAAGTCTGAGCTTTGCTTTCATGTGGGATTGTGAGATCACACTGTGATATGGCACATTAAGACCCAATCACTTTAAAACTTACACCACACTAAATCGGATGTTACAGTAAGCCACGCCTAAGTTATGTGTGCCTGCCTATTCAGAGGGGCTCTCTTGTGTGGATACATATACTGATGACATGTATCTACAATTTGTGTTAATGACCATAAAATTGTTTTCTAGTTAAGTTACCTTTCTGGTGTCTTTCCATATAACAGTTTTTCCTACTCACTGGGAGAATAAAAAACTAAGCTATTAGTATTACTATAATAAGTCTTTGTATGAAGGATGCATCCCGACAGTTAAAATACTTAACACCTCAGACTAATCCTATTTTCACACGACAAGCTTTACCGATGCCTGTCTCAACAGGTCATGATCCTGAACTGATCAGCTTGCGCAAAGAAAGTGTCACACCTGGCATGCTTACACAGACGTAAGCAAACGATGAAGTAGAAGACAGCAGAGATTTTAAAAAAAAAAAAGCGTATTTGGGATTATGTATTTCTTTACCTAATAGCATCACTAATGTTATTTACATTAGACCTTTTTATTTAATCTTTCATAGCAGTGATGTAAACGTCATCTATAGTATCTTCCTGTTCTTTACCACATTAGAAAGAATTATAGCAGAATTACATCATTCATTTTCCAAATACTTAGCTTCCAATGTTTTCACAGTCACCACAGCACATTGACTGATGATGTGTATTATCAGTATCTCCAAAAAAAATCCTTCAGTGAGTGAACATTTACACTGATCAGCCACAACACGACCACCACCTGCTTGATATTTTGTCCGTCCCCCTTGAGCTGCCAAATCAGCTCTGAGCTGTCAGGGGAAGCCAACACAAGACCTCTGGGGGTATTTTGTGGTCACCAGCATCGAAATGTTGGATCCTTTGGGTCCTGTGCACTGGGGTTGGGGTGAGGTGGGCCCCACCTGGTGGGACGGTGGGTTCAGTTTATTCCAGTGTATCTCACAGATTCTCAGTCAGGTCAGGATCTGGAGAGTCTGCAGGCTGCTGTTGTGGTCCTTGAGACGTTCCTGAGCTGTTTTCGAAATGTGATGGGGTACCTCATCCTGCTGGGCGGAGGCTGCTGGTGACGGGAAGAGCGGTTGCCATGTGGGGGTGTATTTGGTCTGCAATGTTTAGGTGGGTGGTGTGTGTCAGAGAACATCGACATGATTGCCAGAACCCAAAGTTCCCTGCAGAACACTGCATTGTAAACAGATGATTAATGTTATTCACTTCACCTGTCACTGGTTTTAATGTTGTGGCTGATCAGTTTATATTTACAACTGACACTGTGAGTTCATAATGAGCGGGTGAAATCATTTCCATTTGTCTTGTCAAAAGCAGAACTGGTTGGCGTGCCAGATGCTGTCTACTGGACATGTTTGATGAGCAGAAACAAAAGCAAGACAATTTCCGTTTTGTTTGCGAGTTGTACAGATCATCAAGTATTTCTGGGTGTGTGCTCGAGGATCCTGCATATCTCTTGTACATTCCTCTCAGGCACAGGTAGTGTGTGAATGCTCACGGGTCACGCAACCCTCTCTACAGAGGAGGTTCAGGTGCTGGACTTGCAGAGGCGTTTGTGCCATTTTTCACACGCTTTATGAGAAAGCATTTGTGCTGATAAATTGAAATGTGTGTTTCTATGCGTGTGTGCCTGTACACGTTGATCATATGAAAACAAGACGCATAGACTTTAAAGACAACGTGTTCACAGTTTATCAGTGTGAGTGAATGGTGCTGCAGGCTGTGACGACAGCATGTGTAAGTGTTGTAGGGTGCGGGAATTTAAAAACGCTGGAACTCCCATGAAGAACATTTAGGGCACATGTAACAGAGAAGAATAAGGCAGGAAGAGTGAGGGAACCCTTTTGTTTTTAGGCTCAGCCACAGATCACACAAGTTGAACCCGTGCAAAGGTCACAGCGGTTAGTAACAGGCCAGCAGGTCTTCGCAGGTCTTGCCTGTTGACTTGTATGTGACAGTACCTGGGATTCCCATGCATTCTGATTCTAGCTGAGGGTTGAGCTGTACATCAGGAATCCTGACTATGCTGCCACAGCATGTTGATGCTACTCCACCCACCTGTGGCACTGGACTCATGTAGCCTGCCCTCCCTCAATCAGCCCTCCATCAGGAAGGAATCCTAATAAACCTGCTCCTTTCACTTCCATTCCATCCATCACCTTCTGTTTAATACATCAAATCAACAGCGTGGAAAAGTGACACGTTCCTAGCCGTTGTTTCTGTTAACCAGGAATCTGCCTCTGGTCAGGTGAACCGGTCGACTCTGGTCATGCGGATTAGTTTCAAGTTTGGGATGTGCTCATACATCCTGGTGACTGTAGAGCAGCCTATCGGGAAACACATGCTGATGCACCCCCCTCGGACCCCGCCTTTTGTGACTTACAGTTCCACCCATCACCTGACTGTTCAGGCGTCAGAGGAAGATGTGAATCATCCCTGTTGACTTTCAGTGCCAAATAAAAGTGGTTCACTTTCCGTACAAGTCGCTCCTTAATTGAGTTTTAGAATTTTATATATGAAGGACTTATTTGAGTCCCTTTCAGGTAATGTTAAGGATAATAACATTTTACCCAGCGCTTGATTCTTTTCCTTAGTTCTCTTTTTACAACACAAGACTAACCAGGTTTGGTTCACTGTAGTCTCAGCACAGACATACAAGAGGAGAGATAGAAACTGGGAGAGAGACAGACAGAAGAAGAGACAGAGAGAGAGAGACCACTTTGTCCCCCAGGTATGACAGAGTCACTCATGCAGAAAGATCCCACATGGAGGGAGGTGGGAGGAAGTGTGGTGGGGAGGGGAGCATGAAAGAACCCTTGGCTTCCTCTCCTCATTCGTACCCTCCCCTTCCTTGAAAACACATCTGTCTTCTTTTCTCTGCCACACACCTTTTCTGCATCCTTTGCTCACCTTCTCACTCCAGTAACAGAGACTTTGTGCTCTTAGCAGCTTAAAATGTTTTCTCATATATTGGCTGGCCTGAAAGTGTGTTCCTTCAGAGTATTTCTTGTCACATTTCATGCCACCCACCATATTTTGTCAAACTTTCTAGGGACCTAGCTCTTTGGCTGCCAGTTCGTCCTCTTTTTAGCCAATGTTCTTTGGCCTTTAGACACACTGCTGTTACTGTTACCCCAAGCGGTCCGTCGTACATGCAAATATGTGTCGGCACTAGCGCAATCACGATTTTAGACAGCAGCACAGCTATCTCATGGCTGCATGCATTAAAACAATTAAACTTTGCCCCTCCCCCGCCACAACATCATTTGCGGATGTGTTGGGTGAAATTTAGCAAGAAATTATCATTTTCTGAATCACTTCACTCTGCTTGCTCTGTGTTTGTTTCATTCTTTCTCTTTCTCCGTCATGTCTTTGAGCTCTTTGAAAGACTTGGAGCCCCCTGCATGTTCTTCTTTCTGCTTCTTTTCTCTGTACTTTTTTTCATCATTATCCAACACCACTTTTCTGTGCGTGCAAATGCTTTCTGAACGGCATCCTTTCTTCCCTTTCAGGCTGGATGTCATTGTTGCTGCCTGTGGGCTGGGTGTATTTATTTAGGGGTAATTGGTGTGTGGATGAGTGAGGTAATGAGGTGCATCCACACTTGGCTGCTCCCCTCCCTGAGAGCCTGAGACAGACGTAGCCTAGCTGGGCTCCGGCTTGAGCTGTACCACACTGCTGTCTCCTCCACACAGGCCAGAATGGCTCTTTCATACCCAGGTGGACAAACACAATCACTGGGGCTGATACCTCAATGAGGCGTCTGTAGTTTGAAGTGCTGTGTGTCTGTGTGTGTGTTCGTGCATATATTTGTGGGTGGAGTGGAAAAAACAGTGCTTGCTTGTTGGCCTGTCTCTGTCTTGAGTCCATGTTTGTCTTGTGGCTTGTGTTTGTATAAGTGATTTTCCCTGTGTGTTTGTAAGTGCATGCATATCAGGCTGAGTGGGTGTTCAATGGAGCTCAAGGAGGACCTTTGGCTCTCATAGCCCCCTGCCAACCTCAAACTGCCCTTGATGTCTTGCAGAGTTACCTAATGATTTCACTTACACCTCCCTTATCTGATCTGGCCCGTGTGGCAGCAACCGTCTGACGCTCCAGCCTTTACATGCCATTTGCTGCCTCATATCCTGTGAAATTCAATTGCACAGCTCCAACTGTAGCCAGTCAAGGGGGCTCTCTCTCTCTCTCTCTCTCTCTCTCTGTCTCTCTCTCTCTCCCTCCCTCCCTCCCTCCCTCTCTCTCTCTCTCTTTCTTTCTGACTGTCTGCCATCTCCCATATTTGTAAATACAAACATAAACAGTCGCAACATCACACTTTTCCCTTCCCACGTTATCTCATAGCAACAATGCATTTTCCTATTCCTGCACTGCAGAGCTGACACTTGGTTTTACCGTAGCGTGTTAGTGACCGAATTTAGATGAGACGTAGAAGTTTAAACCTCGGCTGTTTGAGGCTGCCTACAGGTGTTCGGCAGATAATATGCGTAGATTGTTTTGTTGTTATCAGGGTAATTGGTGTAGACCTGCCAGCCTTTGATAGACACACAATTACTGTATGTGATGCATAAGTGGACTCATTTTAGGGCTGGATTTTGAGTTGCTAATGGTGCATTATTCAGCTTTTGGTCTGTCCCCAAAAGTGCCGGGCCAAATCAAACACGCCGCTCCAGGGTAATTGAGGCCCACTCCGCACCCCCTGCAGTGAGCAAGGCAGAACTGTAATCCCCTGACAACTCTGACTTGGCCCCAATCTGGCAGGCCGCCCATTTCCCAGCAAAACGCCTAACTCAACATCAGGGAGAATGAAGAAGCTGATAGTCACATTTGGAACGCTTTCCAATTTTGTTATTCTTTTCAACTCAACAGCCCTCTGTAGCCGTCTCTGTACCTACCCTTACTTTTTATTTCAAACTACACTTTATAGAACTTAATTGCACATTAATCACACATCGTCAGACTAATATTCTTACTCATTAGTCTCCTCGAGCTTTTGTGGTTTTGTGATCAAAGGTTTTTGACAAATAAACCTAACCACCCTAATCACAGAAGAGCCTTTTCTTTTCTTTTAAAACTGTGTTTCCTGACAAGTTTCCAGAAACTCGACCACAAAGTGAATCAGCAGTAATTACAGAAAATTTGGGCAGAAGTTTAGAGTGAGTTTTGGAATGAAATTCAGACACTTTTGTTCTTGTTCCCCAGATACAGTTTTGTGAAATTAAGAAAAGAATGTCATTTTTATTTTGATTGATATTCACCTTATTATCCAAACTGCTACTGCAGCATGCCACCTGCAGATATACACACTCAGTTCATACAGGAGCTTTGTTTTTATTACATACGTTGCAGATGTTGTTATCACAGTGCCAGTGTGTTTAATAGTTTTTGCCCTTTTCTAATATGTTAAAACGTTCTCTGCAGTGCCACCTCTTATAGGGTGTCATTTGCAGAGAGGGTATCACATGCATTTAGCACTGTCTCCCTGATTTTTAACTTTAGCATGCATTCTCCTCAGGCCCTGGCTCACTGTTTTAATGGCTATATTAATGCTTCACAATTAACACTCAGCCAGCGCTCTAGGTTAGGTAATGGCTGGTGAGTTTCAGGCAAAATTAGAAAACACAAAACAAGCATTCCCCATCACCCACAGTGCTTCTAGGACCTAGAGGTTATGGGGGAAATGGAAGGTGGTGAATTTTTTGACAGGGCAGCCGAGGTGATGTTTCATTCCCTGTGACATCTTGAACACCCTAAAGGTGGCTTTGCCAACAGTCTACCCAGGAAGCACCTCACCTAGCTGTGGCTAAATTTACACAACCACCTGCCCACAGGGAGCAGACTGGAGAGGAGAGCAGAGGTGGAAATGCGGTGGGGGTGGAGGGCAGATAGGGGAAAAGACGGCTGACCCTCATTTCACAGTGTCAAAAAATAACGGCGGCAGAAGGACGTTGAGTGGACATGAATACCTGAATATTGCCTTATCCAATTCCTCTGCAAAACCAATTATAGAATGTTTCATAATAACGACCTTCTAATGTTTTCCAGCAGATTTAAAGTCGTTCTACTGACAAGCATGTTTTTCCTTTAAGTCATTTTAATTTTACCGCAATAATACTACGTTACTTCTTTGCCGTTTGTTGTCCATGTTGCAGCTGTGTTCTTCCATAGCACCAGACGTTCCTGAGAGTGTCATCACACTAAATATCTTAAAAGTCCAAAAGATGTTAGCTGGCTGCTGTAGTTTATTACATAGACTCACTGTTTTAGGTAAATTCTCCAATTGAGTGAGTGTCAGTAAGCTCTTTAAATATTGCCATATAAATTGTTAATTATTGTTATTTATGTTGCATCCTTATTGCCACATTTTAATGAATAGGCAGAGACTCAACTCTTGCCTTTTAAAACTGTATTTCCATGCTCTTTATCAGTGTCCTCAGTGACTGCATATATTGACGCTCTCAAGACAGACAGTCGAATTGAACGGTAACAATTCTAGATGGTCCCCAGTGGCAGAGTTCAGGCTGTTTGCCTGTGGGCTGATGCGGAGTGAATGGCCTTAGAGGCTCTAGGCTGGTCTATGTGTGGCCCGGCTGGTCCAAGTCAGCAGTAATGACTGGCTTTGGACAGCATGCCTGTTAATGTGAATGGGGTTACTCTGGGCAACACCTTTTCAGCTGGGTCCTATGAAGTCCCCAGTATGGTGGTCTTTGTCCACACAAGGGCTGTCCTCTCAGCAAAAAAAGCTCCTTTTTTGTGAGGACTATCAACTGGTGATGGATTATACCCACCCCCCTTTATTCATCCGGGCAGACTAACAGACACGGATGCATGCAAACATATACAACTGACACACAGTGCATACTTACAACCACAAAGAAATCGAATCTTACACCGTTGTCTGCAGATAGTTATGATAATTACATGCAGATGCACAAACTTCTCTTAGGTATACTTCCAACAGGAGTTACAGAGAAAGTGTAGTTATAACATGGATACCAGAAACGCTGGGACAAATGCAATGATTTGCAAACCTTTTTTGAACTATATTCAATTGAATGCAGTACAGAGATAATCTTTGTTGCAATGTATTGTTCAAACTTGAATGCTTTTTGTAAATATGCACTTATTCAGAATTTTATACTTGCAACATCTTCTGAAAAAGTTGGGACCATACCATACCATACCATACCATACCATACCATGGGCACTAACACACTCCCAAGCCATCACAGATGCTGACTTTTAAACTTTGCGCAGGTAACAAGGTCACCAGCGCAAAGGTAACATGGTCGCATTCCTCCTTAGCCTGGAGGACACAACAGTGATGATTTCCAAAAACAATTTGAAATGTGGAAACATGGAGCTTGTAGGAGCAGATGCATTGATGAACAGAAGTGTTCCTTTATGCAGTCATGTTGTGTTTTTTAATGCAGTGCAGCCTGAGGGACTTAATGTCAGAGGCATTAATTGGTGGTGTGTATGTGTGCAGGAATTTCTCCAGATTCTCTGAATCTTTTAATGATGTTATGAATTGTAGATGATTAATTCCTGTTGCTCATAAACTGTTAACCATTTGTCCATAAGGTTTTTCTCGGCCAATCCTTACTTGTCAATATATAGATACCTGGCCTGTTACCACATACATCACCTGTTACCAATGAGCTTGTTCCCAACAGGTGTTTTTTTCCTGGTCACCAACAAGCATGTTGCCGATATCAAATTTAGAGTATGTTTGCAAAAACCAATGAAGTTCATGAGGTATTGTATTTGTACTATTTTCAATTCAGTATTTGTCAAAAAAAATTAACAAGTTATCGCACTCTATTTTATGTACATAGTACACAGCCTCCCAGCTATTTAGGTTGTACATGTTTTTTCTTTACTCTACTTCCTCCTTTCTGAGAGATGAAGTTGAAATCCTCATTGACATCAGCTTCATAAATTGAGGTACATGATCAGGTCCTGCCTCCCATATGTCTCTATGGGGAAGCGTTTTGGGCATGTCCATCTGGGAGGAGATCCCAGGGCAGACCCAGGACACAATGGAGTGATTATATCACTGGTCTGGCCTGAGAACACCTTGGTATCCTCCCAGTTGAGCCAGTGAAAGTGGTTGGGGAGAGGACGATCTGGGTTTCCCTAGTGAAACTGCTTGCCCTGTGACCTGGACCCAGATAAGTGGGAGACGATGAATGAATGAACGAACAATAATCAGGTCCAGGTTGTCTGTTTGATTGATATGATTGCTTGGTATGTATGTATCTATATTTCTGCTACTTCTCTCTGTATGGATATTGTAACACCATAGTTAGCAGGTGGTCAGAGAAGAGGTTCATAATCTTGTCGAGGGAACTTTAACATCATCATAATGGAAATATTTCAAATGACAGATAATATGTGGTAATATTCTGTCTTATGTTGTGGTATTTCCAGTGCGCCCTGTTCCAGCCCGTCCTGGTCTTTTGCTAGAACAACAACCACACACTATCCCTCTGTGAGTGTGGTCGCCCCCACCCCTCAGAAGGGATCAGCCACTTACCCAGGCTGACACAGTAACCTCCAGACGACCTTTTGCATTGCCAAATGTTATGCCTGTAAACTGCTTGAACTCCATCACAGCACAAACGACAAGAGAGAATTACGGTTTTCTGTTGGAGGGAAGGCTGGGCTCGGGAAACCCTGGCTGTACTAGCTGGCTTTGTGTGCTCATGTTGTAAATACCCCTGTGTGACACATGCAAAGGAAAGTGACGGTGTGCGTCTGGCCGTCTATTTTTGTACATGGATGTGTGCACTTGTAGACTGAGTGCAACACAGAGAAAATAATGAATAATACATGACAATATCCTTGGTAGCGCTCTTGCTCTCATTTTTTGGTGACTGAAGCCATGACAGAGCCAGTTTGATCAGTGATCATAAAGGGTTATTTCAATTTTTATTTTATTTTTTAAATAAATATGCTTAATCACTCTTCCATTGGAGATTCCAGGAAGCCACTGCGCCAAGACATAATCCTGAAGAAAAACCTCTTGGAAAAAATACAAATTATTTTTTGTACAGTATGAATTAAGTAAGTATTCATTAGTTAGCTTTAGTGGTTAAAAGACAGATTTTGTCTTGATTGGACAGAGCCAAGCTTGCTGTCTCCGGGCTCTTTGCTATGCTCAGTGGTTGCTTGATCCAAATCCATATTAAAACACCAGAGGTGGTGGATTTGGTATTGATCTTCTCATTGAATAAGTGTAAATAAGTGTATTTCTTCAAATAAGTATATTTCCCAAAATGTCAAACTGCTCCTTTAACCCATTACTGATATTGTCCAAGTATTTCATGTCAGTTGATAACTCATTTTCTTCTGTACTGTGGTTAGTTTATTAAAAATAAAACCCCTAAAGTGGCCTAAAATCTAGATTGTAAAGACAAATGGGCTATTTTGCTGAGAGATAATTGAATACTGGGTTGAGATACAGCTCTGTGTTGTTTTTCGAGATGAAAACCTTGGATGTTTAGAATTTTAACCCAGGTGTGATTATTATAGTAGGACATCTATAGCTACAAAAGTGTCAGTGGTGTTTTAACCTGAGGGCGTTTATATCAGGCTCATGGTTTGAGGGGTAAAATGTGTGTTTGAGGGGTGGAGGGCACAAAGAGGTCCCCCAGATATGCTGTCATATCCCATGCAGCCGCTCTCTTTGCTATGGGCCTATCGGTAGTGAAAGCAGCACTTAGACATGTTTGTACTCTACGCCCTATATTCCTCTCTCTTTCTCCCCAGGCAGCATGTCACTCCAGGGGCGGACCAGCACTCTCTGGCTGTGCCCAAGTCCATAACACCAACTAACCCCCCACCCTTTACTACCCTCCACCACAAGGGTCAATGTGTCCTCACCCCCTCACCCTACAGTGCCCACGGACCATACCAGAACTGCCCTCCAAAGAGAAACAAAACCAAACTGAAAAGAGACAAAATGGCCCCACGCTGCTTCTCCTGTCAAAGCTCTTGACAGGCCCGAGAAGGGGCCCCCAGAGGAGGGTTCAGTTGAAGATGATGACGACGGAGATAACAAGTCAAGTTGTTGTGTTACAGCGCAGTTACACTTTGGCCCTTGTTTGTCCAATTGGTTATTCAGAAGCATCGCGGAGCGAACTGATTCCCATGCATGTCATGTTTAGCAATATGACATGCATGATACTATCAAATGCTGTTTTGCATCAGTCTGTGGAGCGTGAAGGGTAAGTGAGGAGCTAGCTATTCAAGAGAACAGGAATAAACATTCCATTAGGTATTAAAGCACCTTGAAATATTGTCAGCTAATCAATTTCCTGTTCGGACATGCTCGTTTTTAATGAAATTCAGTCAGTTATTAGTCTCTTCCCATTCTTCCAGTGTTTGGGAATATAATTACACTCAAAATGCTTACTCATCCCTTTGCCTGCCTGATGCCTTCTCTGTCAGATGCATTAGCCACGAAGCAGAAGAGATGAAGAGCCTGTGTCTGTATCTGTCTGTCAGTCCGCCTGAGTGTCTGTATGCCTGCCTCTCAGATTATCCTGGATCAGGCAGCAGGTGACATGGGGAGCAGGTGACCACCACCCGATTACTAAGGAGAAACTCGAGATGAGCACCAGTGTAGTTTACATTTGTTTCTTTTCTTCTTTTCCCAGCTCTTTTAATCCCTCTTTATGCCACTCCTTTATTTGTAAAACAATGATTTTCATACAGCATGCACATCAGCAGGACAACGTGAAAGTGGAAACTGTGTCTGTCCTTACGTCCAGTGAAAAATTTAAGATTTCTGTGCTCGATGAATTCAGCTGATGCTAAATTTAAATTCCTCTGTAAACAACATTACAAACTAGAAATCTCATTTATATTATGTATTTGTCATAAAAAGAATCACATAAATGAGAAACAATGAGGAAGATGGTCGAAATAGCAAAGATATTCTCTTAAAATGAGCAAAGTCTGAGGGATAAAAACTTCACCAGGCCAGCAGCTTACTCTTAGAGCAAGGTCAGGGATCGTGTTGCACTCTTTGTTACCACAAAAAAAAGAAAAGAGGAAGGAAGAGCTTCTTCTCAGCTTTTGTTGTTTGCAGGTGGGCTAGAATTACCAAAGTGAGGGGATTTATGCTGGGTTGTTTCTGCATTTTTTCAGGCGAGGTAGAGGAAGTATTCTTTGAGATTTCCAGGGTAAATGTGATGATAGTTTGCATCTCCATCAGAAAAGTACATCACCTCATTGTGTTGCTTTTGGTGTGCTGAAGTTAAAAGTAGTTCCTATAGGCTCAGCAAATGATTTCCCACACAATGCAGTGTAACTTTAGAGGTGTGAGGGATTATGGTGCTGGGAGTTGATTTAGCTTGGTTTAGTGACTGGATGGACCAGCAAGTCTGGGAAATTTCTACCAATTTCATTCTGCTACCATTTTGACCCTTGGCTGGTTGTAGAAATGGGACTGCAAATGGAGGACAATGACCTGGTGCCATAGACGGACGTCCACATTATTTTACAGTGGCTGCACTGCAGCTGCGGTGCTCAGGGAAATGGAATTGGCAAAAGGTATCAGCTCTAACATGACCACCGTCCAAGAATACTGGACTTGCAGTATATAAATGCATTCAAACTATATTTTTTTAAAATACTGTAATGTATTGTTGTGTATCAATACATGTCTGGATTTTCTTGCTCATGCATGGCAGTGTATAGACAGATTGCTTAGTCGACATTTCTTCTGTGGTTGTAATTTCACTGACTTAATAGAGTGCTGTGCTGACCAAATTACAACGATTGTGTTAAGTAGGTGTTTATGGTAAATATCGTGTCACTTCCATGAGCATGTTCCAGCATCAGCTAATCTGATTGGAACAGCCAGACCAGTCATCATGTGTTCCAACAAGGTGTTGGGTTTCCTATAGTTCTAAGCTGTACAGTGACACGGGCCATTTGAAAGTGTGGCTAAAACCCTATGGAAGAAATGACTCGTTAAATTAGTACCTAATACTCCAGTCATTAGCAAGCCGCTTCCACCAGTGGAATGCCTTTGATGGTGCCTCTTTGTGTGAGTAGGTCCTGTTTCAGTTGGAGTAATTTGTCCATGTGGATGTTAGAATATTATACATTGTAATACTCACAACCAAAACATAACTTGACCAAAAAACCTCAAGAACTGTGTTTCAGTTCCTTTTTGAACCAAAAAACACTGATGTGATATCCACAAACAACCACTGCTGTATGTGCAGATTGTGAATGACCGGCTACAAGCATCATGAAACACAGTATTCTCTAAGAACCAGCTCTTTGGGGTGTTTTGTAAGCCAAAGGGAATTGTCCATTGTGGGGTGATATTAGTAACCCTCTTAGGCAAAGCTAGTCTGTGGGCCAGCCCTGAGGGCTCATTTCAAGTGCTTAGCGCTCGTTTGGAGCTTTGTCACCCCTCACCCTGTTGCCAGCATGGCCTCAGCCCCTCTGGCTGTGGAGCGGAGCTGAACCACAGACCTTTACCCCTGCCCGCCACCAGGGAGGGAACACTGACATCACAATTCGAACACACACTCGCTCACGCTAACATTGTGGCACACATCCATTTTCACCCCCCACCCACGCACCCAATGAACCACAACCAATGGTCTATTTTCCCGCCGTCCACTCCCATCCAACACCCCCCACCACCCCTTATGTTTTTTTTTTCTTCTTTCTCCACCCTCGTGAAGGTTGCCAGGCAGCAGAGAAAGACTTCACACACACATACACCCCACTATGCCTCCGAGGGTTTTCCGGATGTCCTTGTTTACATCATGGAGCGTGCAGGTCGTAGGGAAGCAGACTCGGAGCCTCCCTGGTTATGTCTGTCTAAGTCCCATACTGACCTCCATTCATTTGGAGTGAATGCAAACACTCATGGCAACCTCACAGTTGGCCTATGACTGCTGAAATAAGTGGACACTACACTTGGATCATATTTGGTTCTAAATTTCAAAATTCAGAGTGGAAATGTGTTTAAATCAGTTTCTCGGATTGTCCTCACCAGTTAACTTGCATTGGCAGTGATATGAAATTGCCTTTTTTGTTTTGTTTTTTTAAGTAGAGCTGAATATAAAGTTAAGTTTTTATGCCCCTGATAACCAATAACAGCTGCGTTATTGGCTGCGACTGATGTGCGGGATGGCTGTTGACTGCTACCGGGCTCTCTTTTCCCTCTGTGTGTGTCAAACTAATCGATAGTTTTTGTCTGCTCCTCCCTCCAACTTTGATGTTACCATTGATTGTTCTCATCTGCCCCTGAACTCAAAGGTTAGAGGAGCTGAGCTGCACTTCTGGATTGCTTTGACCTTCGCTCTGCACATGCTCAGTGGGTTCACGGAACCCAGAGCCAAACAAGACACGATGTAGCCAGGCCCGTGGGTGCGTGACAGCCAGACAACGGTGTGATGTCTGTCTTTTTTTTTTTTTTTTAACTCACCCACTGAGGATGATGTATATGTGATTGATTTTTCTCCTACCCCTCTCTCTACCGTGTTTCCGCTGCAGTGCACTAAGCAGGACTGAGTCCAGGCTTGATCAATGCATTGTTTTTCTTTTTCAATCACACTCGAGTGAGCTGAAGACACGAAAGGTTACACAGGTGAGGTTTGGCAGAGTAGAGCTTCTGGAGGCCCCCTCAAGGCCAATGTATGAGTTTGCATGGATGTTTGTGTGTGTTTGTGTGTGTGCGTGTGCATGAGAGAGAGTCAGAGAAAGAGTTGTATACAGAGCGAAGTTTAACAAATTTATCATGTTTGTTTCTCTCCACATGATCATTCTTCTTGTGGTGTCACAGGAGTTAGCTTATGCTCATTAGGAATCTCTTGTATTCTCTTTCAGTGGGAATCTTCCGTCCATGCCTCTATAAGTCCTTTGTAACCTTACCTTTACCATCTTACATTAAATTATAGGCCCTTCACAATGTCTCAGAGCTCACCTGCCCCAGATAATCTGCAGCTGCATGAAGACTACTACTCTTGTTTCATCTACTTGCCTGACAGTCCTCTGACACACACAAAGGCAGTGTGTTCAGCAGAACAGAGACAACTTGATGATGATGGGCCTCCAACCCGTTTGCCACAGTACCAGCGGCACACATCTTCGTATCAGACACAACCATCTGGGACGTAAAAACGTTTTGCAGTTCACACTCAGGTGTTTCTGAAAACATTGTTAAGCAAACACAGGAAGGAGTCTACCCTAAAGGGGTAAAGAGTGTTGCGTAGTCCCGAATTATCTCTTAGTAATGACGCTGTTAAACGCCGTACCCAAACACCCAGCCATTAAGAACAAGATAAGTATCTGTGGGAGTGGATGGGCTCTCCTAAAGCTGCATGGCTGGAGGGGCGTAAGACGTGGCGAGCAGGGAAGGTTTAGTGGGCTCGGATGGGGTGGGGTTGCAGCTCAGGCTTTGACCGGTGGGTTTCAGATGTCATGGCAGATTCTTTCAGGGGCAAATTACAGGGTTTAACTTCTCTTGTACCCTGGATTCCTGTATTCTGATTTAACTTCCTCCATAGACACTCGAGCAACATGCCACTCAACTCCATTGTCGGGCACACACTTGACTCGGGAGATACTTCACCTCCTCTCACGCTCTCACCACCTCTTCAAGACATTGTTCATGGAGTGCCACTGGCTGCCTTTCTTGGGACTTGTGGAGAGGGTAGAGCAGTGTAGCCCCTCTTAAGCTTTCCTGCAGTTAGCGTGTTGGTGTTAGGGGGCTTTACATGAGTGGCCCTCATTACCCTCTTAGCGCTTTTGTGCTTTGAGTTGGCACAGGGCTGCTCCATAGATAAGCTTTCCTATGAAACAGCTAAACGACTTGATTCTAATGACTCTGGCATTAGCTGCACATAATCATCTGTAAATCAACACAAAGTGCAAACGCGTCTAGATTTGTGCCTGAACACACACTTTCTCTCACCTCAACTCATAAATGCATGCATCTCAAAACACCCCTACCTCACACACACACAGTCACACACATATTCCCAGTGAGCTGTAACAGACCTAAAGCTTTCTGAAGCATTTAGCAGCACGCTAGTAGCTTTAGTCCTGTGCTGAGGGGAGTGCTGAAGCATCTAATGCAATTTCAACCCAACATGGCTTCTCTGTGAATAAACATCGCTGAAGTGTACCATCTACTGTATGCCAATCCACAGTTTTCTTTTTTTCCTCCATACGAGCTGATCTCTTACTCTCCCTCCCTCTCCCTCTCCCTCCCTCTCCCTCTCCCTCACTCTCTCTGATTTCTGTAGAGACTGCATTTGCCTCCAGACTTGTCTGAGACGGTGAGTCGTGTGAGCAGGGGGGATATGGCAGGCGCAACCGCGGTGGCTTCAGCCTGTGGCGCTGGAACTTCCGGCAACAAACACCTGGACTTCTAGAGCTCCCACATAGTCGCCACGGGCAACCAACTCCTGGACCGCTGCAGCGTTGCCCTCTTTACCGTGCTGACCAGGTTGTTCCCTCACCCACGTCATGTCAAATGTGATAACCCTGCCAGCCTTTACCACCTGCCAACTGTCCCAGCCAGGGGTGAAGATCTAAACACCCGCAGTACCTCGTCTCATGACGGACACATTTCATCCTAGAAGTGGGATTTTGATTACATGGAAATTCTAGTCATGAATTTATTTTTTACTTTTTCATTTTTTTAAGTCTCTACACACTCTCAGTCTTTGCAAACAGTAAATAATTTAGCTGCATTCTAACAAGCTCCAGGCCTGCTTTTCAAAATGAGCGTCCATTCTTGTCGAGCTCCACTGTGTTCAGTAGTCAGGTATGTTTCTTTTGGATGATGCCATGAAATGTGCTTTTGCTCAGCTAAATAAAAGACAATCCACAGCACACAACATGTACTTTTTATTAAGCGTTTACTCTGTCTCAACACCAGCACTGCAGGGGGAAGTTGACTGCGTGTGAGAGGATATAAAGTAAGCGTGTTATGAATGACTGATCCCTGGTCTGCCTCACTGGTTTCACGTTCGAATAGGGGGTGCCTCCATCTGACCCTGAGACTTGTGCCGGTGAGTGACGTCTACCTCCAGTAAGCTGGAGAGCTGAGCAGGAATGTGGGCAGAGGGTAGGAGAGCTGAATTTGGGTGCAGGCTTCACACCTCATCAGGCATGTTTACTGGATGAGCTGCTTTGCCATGACAAGCCCAAAAGAACAAATTAGGTCAAATTGAGACGTGGAGAAACAGAGAAAAAAAAAAAAACAACATGAAAAATTAAATGTTTCATTTTTGTTTTCCTAAGTGTGCTGTGTGATGCCAGTTTGAATATTTTTGCATGTGAAAACTGGCAGTATTGGTAACCGTCTGCAGCTCGTGTTGGGAGAGGGTAGTGTTACCTGACAGTTTGAGTGTATGAGAGGGAGATGACACACACACAGGTCACTTAGACAGGTGAACAAAACCTTGTCCTGTCGAGATAAAACCGTTTTCCAAGTTATTGTTGTTGACGATGTGACATATTCAGGGTACACTTTTAAGGTAGAGTAAAATACAATAAATTCATTTTGGCTTTTGTTTATGTTGCCGTACTCCTGGTATGTCTGTTTTACGCACTCGCCACGTCTTTCGTTAAGTCAGGTCAGAAAGTGGATTATTTACTTACAGTTTCCTCTACACACATTTAAAAGAAGGTTTTATGTACAGTTCCACCTGTATTTAGAGTTTAGTGAAGTGATGCCAGTCTCAGCACTCACGTTGGGTCATCTTTATGTGGCCTTATTTCAGTTTACTTGATTGACAGTTGACGTGTTTGTGTTCTGATCTCAGATAAACCTGTCATAACACACAACAAGGTCTAACAGTGTTGAGTGTAAATGAGTGATTCATGTCAGTTAATTCAGGTTGAGAATGTTGTATTCTCTTCTCTAAAGTGATAATTTTTTTTTTTAAATAAATGATGATATGTGGCTCTTTAGATGCCCTGACCCCCCTCACATTACTGAGCACAACCCAGACATCATTCTCGTCTTTTGGTTTGGTTTGTCTTTTGTTTGTTTTTTTCAGAAGCCTTCCCTCTTTGTCTGTCTCATTGTTCAAATCTCGATAACAATTTGTAACACGTATTTTGTTTTAAGCGTTTATACCTGAAGGAAATGTCAGTGTAACATTTAAGGCTTTATCTTCTTTCTTTTTTTTTTGGTCGTTAAATAACTTGCATTTTATCTCAATTAAATCTGCAACAGTGACACATAAGGTGAACGCTCAGTGCTGTTGGCACATTTCAGAGGACCTACTTCTTGAAAGCCTCACTTAGCCTTTAGGAAAGAGAGAAAAAAAAAGCCATTGGACCGAGCACAGAGAATAACGCTTTTATAATCGCGTGTTTGGCAGCTGCCGCTCATGTCCTATTGATCCCCAACCAAAGCCATAGTTGTTTTCATACTTAAGCTTTGGCTGAGGTCTTGTGGGTTCTGCTATTGAAAGCCCATCAAATAGCTGCATTATTCAAGTAACATAATATAGGACAATACACTCACCACATTGGATGAATCCAAAGTCTCAATAACAGAGCAGATCTGTCTTCAAACATACTGTGTTAAAGATTGAATAATTAGGTTACCGTATCTGTGAAATACAATCCATCTATTGTATTTGCAATGAGGAAATTTTGACTTCACGTTTGCTGAAAGGACACACAAAGCACATGATTTAACCGCTGACGGTAACAGGACAATGTGAGCTGCGCTTCTTCTGCTGTGGAAATTCAGATTCAGAATTCCAGGCCAGAACTGTTGTGTCTCATTAAAGAAAAACAGATCAAACTCCACCAAGTTCTGAGAACTTTTGTCTTTTTTTTTTCTTTTTCTTTTTTCTTTTTTTTTTTTTTTTGCAGAAAGTTATATTGCCTGACTTTGTTCCAAGGGAGAATTACATTTAAGCCTTTTTATCCTGAAGCTGTGTATTATTTAGACTTCCGCTAATTGCAGTCTTTCTTGCATGTTGAATCTTTCTTTCATTCTCTCTCTGTAATTATTAATGTTCCTCCTCGGTCTGAGGCGCAGTGGCCTAACCTGTTTTCTCTTACCCTCTCCGTGCTCTCAAAACAGTGTTTCCTCCGCCTGTGTGATAAACTGGATTAAATGAATAGAGAAACTGCATTAGCCCCAGAAAAAAAAAAAAAGAAATCCTCTTAAAAATCTGATTAACCTCCCTTCCTCAAAGTTCTGATTGGACTATTAAATATTGAATGAGACGTGTAAATTCAGTTAATCAATTTTAGCAAGATATTTGGTGCTGCTACCTGCTGTGTGAATGTTACCTGACCTCAGTCTCTCTTGGACATCCTTTCCTTTTGGATGCTCTCTTTCTCTCTCTCTCTCTCTCTCTCTCTCTGTCTCTGTCTTTCTAACACAACCCCTCAAATCCACACACACACACTCACACACACACAACCCCCCTGCTGAGGCAGCAAGTGAAGCAAAATAACTCACTCTGCCACACAATCGCTCCTTTGCCTCGCTCTAGGCACTGACTGCTTTATTCCATGACTTTTTTCCTCTCTCTCTCTCTCTCTCTCTCCCTCTGCTCCCTCCTCCTCCTCATTGGTTCTGTATTTTTTTTTTCATACCATCGTAACTCTGCTACAACAAGAGCCAGAGATGGTGAATTGCTTGACCTTTCTCATCGTGCCGTGGTGTTGTGCTGTGTGGTCTGTGTCGACTTGGTTCAGCCCCATACATCAGGAGAGGTTTGTTAATGTGGACACCTTTGTTTGGTGGGAATTGGAGGTGTGTGTGTGTCTGTGTGTGTGTGTATTACAAGCCCTTATACTGGAATTTGTAGTAGTTGATTTGTTGAAATTTGCAGCTATGATGCATCATATGAACATTTTAGTGCATCTCTACTTGCTCAGCAGGGATCGACACCGCGGAAGACACAGCATTGAACAGGCATAAAGGCTTTCTTTAAGACACAATTTTACTGTACAAAATGTTTTATAGTTTTCACAAAATACATTTAGAAAGCTCCATTTTAAATAAAATTAAATTGAAATATTTAAGAGACAGCGTGTAGACGTTTTATCTCAGAAGCATTGCTCAGACGTAAACCCAGTGTGTGTCCATGTTCTATGTACACACTGAAATAAAAATGCAAAACTCAAAAGAGCATGACAGATGATGCTAGAAAAACCCTCCCATGGTCTTCAATTATAAATAAGGACTGCGGGGTTCGACTGCAGTCTTACGAACTCGAAGCCAATGTAATTGAACAGAACGTGTTTACAAAATTTTGCAACACAAGACTAATATCTTTAAAAAAACACTGTGTACTAGATGAAATACAAAGGCTTTGGTCTGTTTTACAATCAACAATGATTAAATCTGATATGTACTTGTAAACAACTGCCAAACACTTAAGTTTAAAACTCTGTCAAGCAATGTTTAATCATAATTATAGGAATTAAATATTTCTAGTTGCACAATTTTTTTTTTCTTGACCATAGGACACTATAATACAACTATACCTAAGAGACAAATTGTACCTGACCCTAAAGAAATGTATTTTATGATGCATGGAACATTTATAGAATATTCTCGGGGACATAAATGAAATCAACTTTTATTGGAGAAATCTTTCTGGAAGATTTCAAGGGAAGACAAGTACTTTACATTTTGACATAAACAAACTTGATTATATCGAAGACGCAGTCTACCATTTACAGACTACAGGTTTTCTTTTACACCTGTTTTCCCACATTTAATGTTCTTCGTGGTAACCTAGAGTCAATCCAACCACCGAAGCAGGAGGTCCAAGTTGTGTTGCATGTCGCACCGTCTTTGCGCACTTTGAGCTGTTGATAGTGATCCGTTTTTAATAAGCCAGCAAGCGCAGGCCCGTGTCAGAGGAGTAAAGACCACAGCCTCAGTGGGTGGATCGAATTCGAGTTTCCTCCGCTAAATATCCATTCGTAAGAAATAAGACCAATAAATATTTTTTTTTTCGACACAGTTAAGAGTCTTCCCTCCAGCTTTTCGTCTTTAATGATATGCAACAGCGTCCAGAGACCATGCAAAGGCTGGTAGAAAGTCTCGATATAAGCAGATTAAAAGATAGTCATGGCAGAATCTCTCAGGTTCTCCTCTCTCAAACAAACGCAAGACCAACATGGTTTTCTAGCAGTCCATCTATCAGTACTTGATCTTGGTTTTTCATATTAACATACAAATGGCCATTTACTAACACACCAGAGAAAAAAAGGAAACAATGACTGAAGTTGGAAATAGAAAAAAAACAGATAAGTTTTTGTTCCATAAAAATTTAACACCGGGCACTTTACAGAAGTCCTTTTTTTTTCTTTTTTTCTTTTTTTTTTAAGGTCTTTCCATCGTTGTTCTCTCTTCCAAGTCCTCATCTGAATGTGCCTAGAGCTACAGAACAGCACACAGTCCCACTGTAAAAACAAAGCCCAGACGTCCCAAGGCTCTCCCAGAGTCTCTCTCTTTCCTTCTCTCCTCCTCTTCTCTCCTGTCCTTTGCCTCTTCTCAACCCTCTCTCGCCTTCTCTACTCTCCTGTGCCGTGTATGTGTGAGGAGCACTGCCGGAGGGCGATGGTGGAGTGGGTGGTTACAGGGTGAAGTAGCTCTTCTCTCTACTGTAGTCTTGACCAGTACTGAGACATGTCAGGCTCACTCCCTGGGACTTGGACAGGGACAGACACTCCAGGAGAGATGAGTCCTGCCGAGACAAGAAAAGAAAGACGTCAGTTAAAAAAAAAAAAAAAAAGAAACAACAGCAAGAAGAAAAAAAACAAAACAAAACAAACAAGCAAACAAAAAAGTCCCAGAAGTCAACATGCTAAATTAGATGAGTGGATGCACCATGCACAGTTAGTGTGACAGCTAACACTAGTTAGCCTTATGGCACAGAGCATTGTGCTTTAAATGCCTGCAAATAGGCAGGAGTGGCAAAGGAGCTGCAATGAGTCACAATGCTCTGCACATGGTTGCACAGTGAAAGACTTGCAAGCTCGATAAATTGAGGCTTTGGCAATGGCATTTAAACAGAGAGACTACAACGGCAAATGAATCAAATTAATTAGCAATTTAGCACAGAGGAAATGTGGTTATGCATGATTAACTCTTCATGACTATAACCGGTATATATGGCTCTCAGTAACAGCATCCTAATGGGGTGGAACTAAACTATGGGCTGGAGTAGTGGGATTGACATGATGGCACAGAGCAGCAATGAAATGAGCTTCGTTCATGCAACCGCAGAGGGGAAAATGATATGGAGGGTATAGAGGTATTGATCAGCAGGCAGCTAGAACCACGACGGTTTCCCAAACGGATGGAAAGGGAAAAGGAAAGCTGGAGCGACAGATCATGAATCAGAGATGGCTATGTAGTACCGCCAAAATTACAGGAGAGGTGGCAGATATTTCAAAGAGTGCACTTGTTTGTTAGGGTTAATTTCCAAGCATGTTTGGTAAACAACGAACTTTCTGCCTACCTGTTGAGGTGGTACCAGAAGTGGTCATTGATTGGCTGTTCATATGTGCCTGCATATGAGGGGGCGTGTATGTGTCGTAGCTCCGCCCGTTCACAGGCGGACTGGTAGGCAGCATGCAGGAATAAGAGGAGGTCTGGCTGGGCTATAGATGGGGAGAGAATGTTACATTAGCTTAGCCAACCATAGTTGTTGTCTGTAATCCTGTAAACTCTGAGAGGCAGATGTGTCTAAATTCGGTTTGTCTATCAGTTTTAGTTCTCTGAGAGAAGCTGTCCTTTAATTAAACAAATACGATTTTAAGGAGGTTTTTGGTTTGGTCAGGAAACACAATAAAAATGAAGCTACACATGGTGTGCTTGATTCCAGTCATCTTAAAATGTTACACCAAAGGTCCATCTTTAAACAGGAGTGACTACTGACTGAGCTGTGGTCGTTTACTTACTTGCATAGGTAGGTTGTTTGCCATGGTGAAGCTGGGCATGGGGGGCAGCGCACTGTAGGTGTTTGTGAGTGCAGAGTCAGGTCTACCCAGCATTGACCCCGAGGTGAACGACACTGTGGATGAAAATGAAAATGCGGTTAAAATCCCGCTGAAACGGCGCGAGAGGCCGTCTCATTAGCGCTAAGCAGCGCGTGCATGAGGTGACGCCTTGTCTGACAGGTTGATAGGACCGGACAGATACTGTACAGCGTGTGTCTCAGGTGATTGACTTGTGAGCTTCAGCTCTGCCCGTGTGCCCTCCTGCCTGATTCGGTAATTACGCAGATAGTCAGCTGAGAAGTTTTGCTCAATCATCCATCAAAAGGAAACCACCGATGCTTCTTCATGTGAACTAGAGCGCACAGCCATCGAGGGGGCCCCCTTTCATATTAATCCGCAGGCTGTCAAGTAATAACATTTAGTAATATTTCACCTGCCTGCTGTTTGCCTTCAGTGAAATGTGTTGTTACTTGCATTATTACATTTCCAGTGCATTAATCAACGTATGATTGCTGAGCACAGTAGCTGCCAGCCTATCGCATGCGAATATTATTCTAAGTGGTGTGTGTGTTTTTGGGTGGGGGCTGTAAGCATTACCCCAGCCGTGGTGGACATACCCGGTGTGGTGGGCTGTGGGATGGCCTGGTACACGCTGGTGCTAAAGCTGCTGCTGATGGGAATGTGACTGGAGGAGTTGTTGGCCTGCCGGCGCTGGTTCCGCAGCTTCTCCTCTCGCCTCCACTTTGCTCTTCTGTTTGAGAACCATACCTGCGGTGAAAGGTTCTTATTTACCTTCTGTTTTCACGCATAATGGCGACTTTTAGAAACGTCCACACATCTGGTGTTAAATCAAAAGAAGGAGGTTCGATCACTCACTTGTATTCTAGCTTCCGGCAGGTCGATTTTCGCCGCTAGTCTCTCGCGAGCGAAAACATCTGGATAATGAGTCCTTTCAAATTCTGTCACAGCAAAGGAAGTCGCAAGAGGAAAGTGTCAGTAAATAAGTAAGACATTAGGTCGAGGTTGATTCAGATTTTTCAGATACATGTGAAAGGCCTTCAATTCAAAACAAGTAGAGCTACGTAGGCTTGCCGTGTCTGACAGACATCAGCTCTGTTATTCGTTCCTGTTCATCTTCCATTTTGGATTCACGTGAGATAATATGCTTGAACATTTTCTAAAAGCCTAAATTCAACATGGCGGATACAGACGTCCAAATGCTCGACCTTTTTCCAGAGCTTCGATTTGCTCCTGCGTGAAGGACGTGCGATTCCTCTGTAGTTTCCTCTTGAGCTGCAGTCGCATCTGGGTCTCCTCTGAATCCTCCCCGTTCGAGCTGATGGAGTTTGTGTTTTCTCCTGCACCGTCTTGCTGTTGGCAGCCATCTGCACCAAAGGGAGGAGGGGAGGGGGGTTAAAAAAAAAAACATATAATGGAAATATACATTCAATTAAGCTAATTGAATAATTAATTCTCGGGTCTCGTGTTGTATCAGCCTAGAGCTAATTGTACACAGAGCGGTGCAACATCATTAATTAAAAGCCCCTATCATGGTTGATTTAATTCAAAATCAGAGGAATGATTGCAATTTCTTCCTCGGTGTTTTTTAGATTACAGAGTGCGTGAAAAGGAACAATATGATTTAAAAAAAAAAAAAAAAAAAAAGACCCCGCAGTTAAAGTGTTTATAAAATATTGTGGGAAAAACATGCTGGCGAGGTAAAAAGACTCCGCGTACTTATCGCTTCCCAACAATGGCGTGTGTTCTCAAAAGGTTAAGAGAAATGTGACAAGATGTGGCGAGCCTCTTTTCAGAGCCTATGAAATGTATTAAAACCCCAAACTCTCTACCTCCCCCCCACCACCACCCCTTTTTTTTTTAGGGCAGAGCAAGGCCTCAATGGTCGTTCCCATATGGGCGTTGGTATAGCCATTGAGATGACCACCAACTTTTGAATAGGAGAAGACGCTTTTCAGAATGATACAATGCCTTCAGGAGTAAGGGAAACCATTAAACTATGGACACAGCCAGGGACGAGCAGTGAGCCCTGGGTGGGTGTAATATATGGGAGGGGGGCTATTGGAGGAGATGACAAAAGGATCCTCTCTCTCTGGAGGCGCACAGGCTATAGTACTTTGGCATTGTGCGCACGAGGATCCCAGTCAACAGAGCTTTGAGTCCAGTGTGTTAACCCTTATCCACTACCATCATTAATCACGTCCCCCGGCCAGCTACACGCCAGTCAGGATTTCTGTCTTCAATTGGAAACAAATGAGTGAGGAGAGAGCATGCAACCCCCTGAACAACCAAAATAAGGCCAATCTATTCACTGCCCCTTCAGTTGCAGGGCGAGGCTTATCGGCTAATGTCTGTCTTGTTGTTGGACATCATTATCACACCGAGAAGTTAATGCGAAATTAAGCAGGGGTGCGATGATAAGAGGCTGGTTTTATGTAATATCTCACTCATGTCTGTGTGGAGGCCTGAAGGGCTATTTCGAGCTTGTTGTCTGCTGATTTAGTTTGTGTGTGTGTTTTTTGTTTTTTGGTTGTTTTTTTTTTAACCGGACTGGCATAGTTTTAGCGAGCCGGTGCCTTGCTCAAGGGCAAGAGGTTGTTGCGAGGAAGGAACAGGTGCAGGACGGCCTACCTACAAAAGCCATGCACTTTAGGCTTCCGTGTCCTCTAAAAAAGCAAACATGTAGGCTGTAGGCTCAGCCCATAAACGGAAGTGTGAGTGGCTTCATTTTTGTCAAACTGAAGCTGTCTTGTGTGAAAGATGTAGCGGTTAGAAATTATAAAATAAAAAAACAAAACAAAAAAAACCGCAAATTTAAGCAAGCTGCAAGGACACTATGCGGGGCTTTCTGCAGGCCTGAAAACATGGTGTGTCTAAATATAAAAGTGTTGGTTCACTGGAGGAAACCTGATGCGACATGTTTCTTGACAATTTCCCTTGCTGCAAAAATAGACAAAGGTATTCTTCTATAGGCCAATAGTTTGTATCCACGCTATTTGTTTCTTCACTCTGGATAATCCATAAAAAGGAGTGAATGTGCAGCTATTATCCGTCTGCCAGACCCACTGACGCTAGGATGGGATTTGTTTTCTTTATAAAAGCGCTGGGAAATAAACTCATTCTTTAGTATCACGATGTCTCAGCCAGTGAGGCGGAAAAGCAGCAAAAAAAAGAGATACCGAACCAATTGCGGCACCTTTCAGCTGCTGAGACCGGATCAAAACACTCTTGAGAAACCGCTTAGAACTGAAAGAGAAAGTGAGAGACTAAATCCTATAGACGGGATTTAGAGCCATATAGCCAGCGAGCGACAATGAGAAAGAGATAAAAGACAAAATCGGTGAGGAGTTTTTTTATTCGTTCCTCTTTGGATAGAGTTGTCTTCTTTTGGGGCCCTGTCACTCTCCATGTAGCCATTATATCTGCTTACCCGGCTGTCGGATGGAAAACATATTTTCGTTCCCCTGAGACGACTGCTTTACTGAAAAAGGCCTACTTGAATTAAAAACAAAATAACCAAAGAACTCGTTATTATTATTAAAAATTATTTGTACAAAGAATCTATAATAATTAAGGTGTTATGACTACCAACGGTAAATAAAGTAAAACCAAATAAAACGGATATTTTAATGTGCTGTAAAATAATGGTGATCAAAGTTATTATGATTCCAAATGAAATCATTTTAGCTGGTTAATACAGTTTATCGTTTCCGCTTTGTTGCTTGTTGATAACAGCCCCCACGTGTCCAAACGGTCATCAAACAAATGCAAATGATTATTTGCCACGACTGAATTCCAGCAGTTGCGTTTCCCCTGGCTGACGCATATAAATCACTGCTTGCTCAATGAATGAGTATTTAAAAAGCGAAACAACAAAAAAAGCTGAGGTTTCTTATGAGCAAATGTGCCCAGTGTTTGGCCTGCAGCAGGCCGACAGTAAAACCCTCTGAAGTGGAATATTTCCACAGCAGCCTTACCATCTCCACACTCCTGCATGTTGCCATAATGAGAGACAAAGCCCTCTCTAATGAGCAATTACACGTAGCGCAGAGCGTTCCCATAACCAATCATTGCGTGTGAAGGAAAACATTCCTTTGTACTAATATCCCCGCACACAGCTCCCCGGCTCTGCCTCCCCGTCAGGAGGGGAGGAAAAAGCAGACTGTTGGATGGACACCTCTGCTGAAAGGACAAGCCGCTGTCACGCACATCCATGTCTGGGACAGTGGAGGCATTC
Source organism: Scatophagus argus (assembly GCF_020382885.2). Lineage (NCBI taxonomy): Eukaryota > Metazoa > Chordata > Actinopteri > Scatophagidae > Scatophagus > Scatophagus argus. The sequence continues at coordinate 13,848,979 of NC_058493.1, forward strand.
AGACTGCATGCTTGGCCTGTGGCTTCCTCTAAGCGACGAGTCTTAATTGGGGGTCTTGTTTAGGGCATCAAAGCTTGCCAATACAATACCTTCCTCCGACGAGAGCCGTGGACCGGAACCACTGGAATACTAACTCGTAAAACTAGTCATATTTAAACATGACAATTTGTGCTGACCTCTGTGGAGTTCACAGTAACGCAGAGACCGTATGCTGGCTATTTTTTTACGTGCCTGACCATAAATGTTGTCGAATCAGATCAATTCGCTGGATTGTATCCTTCTTTTGACGCACCCTTACAACCGTGCGCCATGCGTCAAGGTGTCTTTATTGCCACGGTGTGATAATGAGGCTCACCTTGGTTGGGCTGCCCTGGCACTGATGTTCCGGGGTACCAGCCGGGCCGGGTCCCCCAAGTTCCTGTCTGACCGTTGAGCATTCTCAGCTTGTCATACATGCCATCTGCGCCCATCTGTTGCTTTTCACTAGCCAGGTTGCGGAGGACTCTGTTTATCGATGACACCTGAATGACAAATTACATATGATAAAAATAAAGATTGGGATCAGATGGAGCGCTGCATCAGGAGTGCTTCTGTATGCGGGCGCACAGGTGTGTGTGTGCGTGTGGACACACACACACACCTTGTAGTCACAGTACATCTGCACAGGAAGGTGTTCCTACAAAGCGCATAAATGGACAACGCGCTCCTAATTGACTGGAGGAATGTTTGGGTGATCACATGCGCAGCAATGCGTGCCCCGCAGTTTGAAACGCAGTGTATTTAATAAGACTGAATGCTTGGTTGCTCATCTGCTTTTCCTCCGCTGCATGAGAAAAAAAAGTCATTTCATGTGGCAAATCAAATCATGCACATAACTTACAGTCAATACACTTACACTGGGTATATTGTCGTTGGTGCAGATCCCCTCCGACAGAAGTCTGTCACGGATCTCCCACGCAAAGATAGACGGACACTCCCGCTTGTACTGCGCGATTTTCGCGACCACCTCTGGAGTGGCGACCCTGGGCTTGCTGCCGCCTATTGCTCTCGGTCTTATGGAGCCAGTTTCATAATATCTGCCCAGGATCTTGCTCACACAGCCGTTGGATACCTGGATAGAAAACAAAAAACACAATTCACATACATTATTTACGACTATTGACGGAATTTCTAAGATGGCGTCAAATAATTATCACCTTTTCACTGTCCAGCACTTGGACTTCATCATGGGTCTATAAACACAAAAAATATGCCTTGAAATGTATATTAGGCATTTCTTACAATAGATTTATTCTTTACAAGAGCAGGTTGATCACTTTCCTTTTTTTGTCGGCCTTATTACATTTCCAATAAACGGAATGATGTAACTGGTCAATAATAATTTCACTAAGCTTTCCAAAAATAAAAATAAAAAAAATCAGAAAATGCGTCATTAAGGCTACATAGAAAATGAGCTTATTTTGAAAATTATACCGTTAGCCCATATCCATCATATTTTCCTTAATGATTTTATCTTTTTTTTTTCAGTCGTCTGTATCCATTGAAAACAAAGTTAAAGCTGTTTCCTGTTCAGAAAGGAGAGCGGTGGTCACCTGCAGGATCCTGGAGATGTCGCAGGGTCGAGCACCACTGTGAGCAAGTTCAACTATTTTCTGCCTGGTGGAATCCGGCAGCGGTCTACCATTAACAAACACACCACCAAGCTGGTTTACGCCACTGTGACCTAAATGGAGACAAAAGCATGGGAGTCATCACACCGGGTTAGATCTCCACTTAAAGCATATGTGATAAAGCAAATGAATTTCACTGAACGGTGAGGAGAATGACAGAAGCGCTCAGGAAAGCCGAGTTACAGTTGAAACGTGAAGACAGAAGGATTATTGCAGTTGGCTTTAAAAAAATAACTTAAGTGTCTTGTTTAAAAAAAAAAAAAAGGTTTAAATCCAAGTCTTCTGACAAAACAATCGTTTTAAGAAAGCGTTAGACCGCTCGGTGCATTCCCCTCTGAAGACAAACATTGCGCAGTTGTTCAGTAACACATGCAAAACATGGATTAAACGACAACAGCGTTACATAAACTAAACCAAAACATCTTGATATGTTTTTTTTTTTTCTAATAATAAATGAACACAGCAGTCGATCTTTCGGCCAGAGGAAACTCTACCAACCTTTTGTCAAACCGGCAAACTTCGGCATTAAAACATTCGCACCGTTATCCATCCCCTCACGTACAGCTGCGCATCACCAGCACCAGCAGCTCACTCATAAACACTATCTCCAAAATAATAACCAGCAGCAGCGACAATCACATAACCACTACAGCTGAAATAACGAAAGATTGCATTCATACAAAAACATCGCGTTAAATCGACAGCGATAACGATGGTCCTTCAAAACACAATAATTACGCGTCAACAAGGCATGGATCACATAGAATCTTCGTTCTAAAAATGATTATGAGTGGTTATTATCTAAAAAAAAAAAAAAAAGATTGCTTTTGTTTTTTGCAAATTATCCTTAAATTGTTCAATGTCATCTCTGCAAAGCACAGAATAAGCCCGCAAACCTGAAGCCAAATGGGAGAGCTGACTCCCCGGAGTGCCTGAGCTGCTCTCTGTTTCTCCGCTCCCTTCCCCTGCGCTGCCGCCCGGTACATTGACTCCGGGAGCAGAGGCTCCTTAGCAATAAATAAGCTCCAAATATAGAAGAGGGGGAAAATATGATGAGCCTGCCTGACATTTGTCTTTAAAATAAAGCTAGCTGCACGTCAAGTTTGAGCTTAATTTCTGGAAATAGGCGGAAGTCGCCTCGGATCATGCATGGGAGGCTAATTGAAAAGATCAGTTGGAGCACTTGTGGCAGGCATGTCACTTTATGACACCGCTCTGCTTTTGAAAATCGCATCGTCACGACAAATAGTAGCATGATAAAACGACCCTTTCTGTCTGCATTTGGATATCACTCAGACAAAATTGGACGCTACTCGTTTACCCTCCGAGGGAGACTTCGTTTTAAGGTGGCCAGGGGCTACGCGCGGTCACACAAACGAGGGCGCGCCTGGATTCTTAACATATTAAAAGTGACATGCAGTTTTTTTCCCCCCCTCTTGTTTGTATTTGACAACAAATGCTCACAGCCACTGCAGTCCTGTTGTGTGCAATCGGTAGGCGTCTTTACTCTGAAATATGTCATAGGTCTCTGCTTTAAACTGCAAGCTTTATTTTATATGAATGATCAAAAAAAGGGGAGGGGAGGGGGGGCTGCGCATGAATGAGTGAAAATAAACCTGCCTAAACTGAGCAACATATCCCTTTTGGCCTCTATGTGTAATAATCTTCTGTCGTGAATCTGATTGATAGTAAACCCATTATCATCCCTCCTGCTCTTTGGTAATTCCAGGATTAAGTGGAATTAATAGACTTCTTACGATGAAATTGGCCTGCCCGCATTAAGCGCTCCTGCTCTGCGGGTTCTCCAGGGCTGCTCCATCACCTCTGATTTATAACTATCATATAAATCCTCCGGATCGATAAAACCGTCAGATAAGGACATCACATAAAAATCAAACTCTCCTAAGGTTAAGTCTTAATCATGGGCCCAATTCCCTCAAGTGCCCAGAGTCGATCTCGCCCGCTGGCGCTGATTATGCGCTTGTATTCTATTGCAAGTCGACTAATAGGAAAACATATGGTGTCAATTTGGACGCTCCCCACCATATACACCCAGGAGTTATTAGCACAAAAGCCACCGAGGCCGTCGCGACCTTTAGACAACCCAAAGGGCCGGGCCCAATGATATCTCCTCGGCAATTCGCACCAGACATCACACGCCAAGCCAGGGGAGCATCCCATTATCATCAATCCGCAGCAAAGCAGGAGCACTGGGTATTGTACACAGCTTTGATAGGGTCGCATCATCCCCACAATGGACAGGAGACAAATAACAGCGCTGCGGCCTGTGAAATAAAACTCTACTGCCACCAGTTTGTTAAGGGAGTTTTGTTTTTCATCACAGGGTCACTGCGTGTTTTTGTTTGTTTTGTTTTGTTTTTCCCCCCTATAGCACACCTCGACACATCAAACAATCCAACTGTCACGTGGTCCAACATTGGATTCAGACATGTTTTGGGACTAAATGCGCACAGATTACAGCACAGACACGTCATCGAGGCATATGGAGAATAATATAATAAAATTATTCCACACACCTTCATCACAGATGTCATACACCTCTTGTCCAGCAGCAAGAGAGAAAATGTTTCATGTTTATCCTTTTTTGTTTCAACACGTACATACATACACACACACACACATACACACACACACACACACACACCAGGAATAAGACAAATATTCAACTCATGGGCCACTTTAAAACACAGAGGCCTATAAGCAACTTCATCTACCATGTTTTTGATTGGCACCCACGACAGTATGGTTGTTAATATTTATCTCCCGCTCTAAGTTCAGCCTGCACCCTAACAGTGAGGCCCGCGGTTGTAATATGAGCATTTTCTTTCTAGTTCATGCTGTCTGTCCGTGAAGAATATGGACTAATCTACATAAGACATTATTGCTATTCCTCATGTTTCATGCAAGGCTCTTCTCTACGCAGCTAATCTTGTATGCAGCCTGGCAGCCAGCTCTAACGCTAATGCAGACGGCTGTGCAATTATTTAATACCAACTCAAGCAGAAACAAAAATCTCCCTCTCAACCCAACCCCCTCTATTCTCTCCCTCTCTGCCTCCCTCCCTCGCTCTCCCTCCCTCTCTCTCTCTCTCTCTCTCTCTCTCTCTGGAGCAGGGCGACGTGTGATTAACTTGTTCAATAATAACTTGCCTACCTATCACTGCGAAATAAATAAATAAAATAAATTATCAGCAATGAAACGGCCATCAAAATAACCGAGAATGTTTCTCTCCTGCACCTCAAAGTCATGCAAATTTATGCCTGTAACATACATTTCCTTTTCTTCTTCTTCTTCTTCCTCCTTTAAAAATGTTCTTAAGGTTAGTGCGCTATAACAACCAGTGCATAATGTCAGTGGGTGTTGCTTCCATGCAACCACATTAGGGAAACCTGCGGCTGTAATCAAAAGTTTCAAAACAAAACATACATTAAAAAAAACAAAACAAAACCAAAAAAAACAACTTACTGTTCTGCATCATTGAGGCTACGCCAGACTCCCACGTGGCTTGGTTGTGGTATTCTAAGCGTCACAAGGAAAAAAAACAAACTGCTGGTTAGCATCAAATCATAAACATGCTGTGTACACATCTTTTCTTTTCTTTTTTTTCTTTTTTTTTTAAATACTGTCATTATTGGCAACATTTTATTTCAAATGAATAAAAAGTTTTTCAACTCATCTTTCGTTTAGAATATTTGTTTTTTATTTTTATATATATATATATTTTTTTTTTTTTTTTTTTTGCGGATCTTTGACTTAAACATTACTGATGCATAATGAATTTCACATCCTCAGTGTATGTATGTATTTTAATTAAACTTGCCTGGAAACAGAGTTGACTGTCCACTCTATAACAATTTAGTCAATCATCTGCCGTTTTCACTACTTAATGTCTCCCTATAGGACAAAGCAAAACAACACATTAGCACAGCCATAGCTATACTGAGGTACTCAAACCTACACTGAGTCTTCATTTGTGCCCTACATTTAGAATTAACCTCAGTGTTGCTGCCGAGCAAATAAATCACAAATGATGACAAGATCATTTGAACATCTCTGTTAGGCCTTGTCAAAAAACATTCCCACTAACAGCCTATAGCCGTGATATGGGCCTGAAACACCTTAACAGCTCTATTTCTTTCAAAGCTTTTGGTCCTGATGTTCTCCTTCTCTCTTTTTATTTAAAAGTTCATATAAAGCAATCAGTCCTCATCGCCTCAGCAGGAGATTTTCTTCTTAAAACCTGATATCCCTCCTCTTGTGGAAACTGTACAGTGACACACGTTGTCTACCTCGGCTCACTGATCTGCAAAAGTCCAGACCAGGAGGGGGTACAAAGCTGGTGTAAAAAGCCTGCTGGACTCCAACAATGCACCCCCTTCTCTGTCTCCGTATACCTCAAACCCGGGGCGAAAACTCGGCCTCCGCGACTAGAAACACACAGCTTCCCCACTAAACACACCAACAAGTTCAGATTAATACAAAGGGCCGGAGGCATGCATCCACCCCCTCCGGGACCATTCACACACACACACACATAGTCTACACGCACACACACACACGACCGTGACCCCGGTGCCGCCAGTGCGTGAATGTGGGTTTTGTTTGTATGCTTTTATAGAGAGAGAAAAAAAAATTTAAAACGCAATTTCTTGTTCTAAATATTTGGTGGTTATTTTGTGCTGCTGGTGCGGGTTGTAAAGCGGGTTGGAAGACACAACAGCGCAGTAGGGCGCTCAATTGGAAAAGACAAATGCAGTAAAGAAGCTATTGACTGGGGAACAGATAAAAAGGGGGCCAGGGAGGGAGAAGTCTGAAGTTTTCTCCCTCCATGCAAAGTTGTGTTGTGTGCAGAGCAAAATGGCCTAATAACGCCGTCTAACAGGCTGTGTTTAGTGCGAGGCTAGTCTGAGAGACGCGTCTAAGAGGCCGCCATCGCGTTTGGACTGTAGCTTTCTCTCATGTTTCACAAATAGGCTGCATTAATCAAATTCAGATTCCATCACACTGGCCCGCATAGCCAGTTAGCCTGTTTAGCATGACCTAAAATTACCAAAACAACTACTGCATGATTTATTATTCTTATTGTCCTAATGTCATGGTGTTAAAGTAAATGTGGAACTACGGGGCTATATATATTTATTTTTTAAAGAAAGAAAAACAGCCAATAATAAGCCAGTCTGGCAATGCGCTGCAGCCAGTAGCTTTTAGCCTTGTTAAGGTCCAAGTGGTTAATCATTTATTTAAGGTCGAAAGCTCAAACGTTGTCGTTCCTGAGGTTAACTGCGATCTAATCTGCATTTCTTTTCCTTTAGTAATCCATAACAACAATGTCGTAATTCAACACGCTTATTCCGGCCGGTGGATCCTACGCTCACAACATTCATATGCAGAAGCGGTTCATGTGGGCCTGGACTATCCTACAATGGCCCCGGTGCGAGATGTGTAGCCGGACAGATAATATGATGTATGTGCATGAAGGTTACTCTGGAAATGTGTTGCATATTACAGAACGGTTTAAGTGAATTAGCTATTAGCGTGCATGTAGCCAACAGGTTCTGTTCAAGGGATCAACTATTTTAGTTAACACATTGAGCCACAGGCCTGGCGTGTTTCTGCTCTCAGACTTTTTTAAAAAAAATTATTTTATTTTGTACGCCTAATTATGCAAAACGTATCTTTACGGTTACAAAAGAAACATGCATAATTACAGTAAATAAATGCATCTATTTCATTGTAGCAGTTCAAGTGTTTTTTATAAAATTGTTTATAAGCAGCACCAATTCGGGTCCGCATTTTGGGTTTTATTAAATCATTGGAAATTATTTCTAACATTATCATCTATTAATAAGCTTGTAAGCCTGTCAGTATGTGACTGATTTAAAATATTACACAGCCCAGATGCTAAAATGTAAAAGTAGTTTAACTCGCTGTCATTAAAGGCAGGCTAAAACAGCTTTTTTTAAAAAAAGAAAAAAAGGGGGGGAGCAATGTTTTATTTTCTCTGACACACAAACACGCTAAAACGGGCCTCCTCCCCACCTTTTTCTTTTTTCTTTTTCTTTTATTTCTTTTTTTTTTTTTTAAGAAGGCGCTTGGGTGACTCGCCTGCATGAATCAATCTGACACCTTTCCTCAACGGGTCATTGCGCCCCATTCTGCACGATGATCACTGTCCTGGCCCAACGTGGCTTTTTACTCTTTACTGTCATAAATAAGCGGTAAGCTATCCGCAGGCCTAAACACAGCAGCAAAAATCGAGCAGATAAAACAGACAGAGCCGCTAAGGGCTGTTCGCACTTTTCAGGGAGTCCAGTCAGAAGGCAGGCTGCACAGTCCAAACGATGAAAGACCAACAACCTCACCACTGAACCTCAACCTACAGCCGAGAACAAATAACCTACAACAACAACAGTAATACGGCTAATAATAACATTACATTATAATGATGATACAACAATAATAACAATGTACAGCCTGGTAATAATAATTCAATAATTTAACAGCACAGACAAACTTTTAGTTAGGATCTCACCTTTTTGGGGCATCCTGTGGTCGTTGTCAAAGTCCTTAGCAAACTATAGGCTACAGCCTAGTTCTCCACAGCACAGAAAGAGGGGGGAAAAGCCGACCAGGATCAGTCTCTCTTTCTCTTTCTCTCTCTCTCTCTCTCTCTCACACGGGAAGTTTAGAAGAGGAAAAATTAGTTTCCAGAGGTCTTCGGCGGAGACGGAGGGGATATCCCTGCGAAGTGGACAGAGATTGACAGTGAACTCAGATGTCAGGACGCACGGAGTTTGGCGAGGAAGTGCGCTGGCGTGTGAGAGAGCGAATGAGAGAGTCGGAAAGAGAGAGAGTAGGGAAGAGAAAAGAGAGCGAGAGAAGGGGGGGGAGGGAGGGAGGGAGGGAGAAGTGGTGCTAGTGGTAGAAGGAGGTGGGGGTAAGAGAATGAACACACCTATGCTGATTGGTGATGGAACAAGTGTATTAATGTATGTGTTCCTGGTCTGTGTGCGCCTCGCCTCTCCTCTCCTCGCCTCGCCTCCCTCCGCCGCTCTTCACTGGCCCATTAGCGCGACCCGACCTCTGTCATCATCCCCCATATAAACACTTCCCCCTGCACCACAGCCAAAGCGGGAAACGGGGCCGAGCCACAGCGAGGGAGAGAGAGCGCGCGAGAGAGAGAGAGAGAGAGAGAAAGAGGAAGAGAGAGAGAGAGAGAGAGAGAGTCTCGTCTTCCCAACCCACTAATCAGCCCACGCATGCAAATACCCTGCGCTCACTTGCTGAATATTGCCCTATTGCAAAGCAACTGCCTCGGAAATGCCCATTGGACGGAAAGCTCTATTCTTCTAGGCTGAATTGGGTCTGCGCAGGGAATCTCAGGCATGTTCAGCTGCAACCTGAGGCTAACTAGTGCCGCGAGGGGGACGGAAACTCACAGTGGAGCAGCGCGCACGTGAATGTTTGCGCTCATAACAGCAAATTAAAATTACAAAGAGCTGCAGCGTGCCTTTTATCAAGCAGCCGATCCTCTACAGATGCGATTAATGACACGCATGTAATTATGTTGAAAAGTTTGGGGACATGTTGGAAAATGTCACCTCTGTTTTTATTTGATTTTTATTTTTTTATTATTGTTAGAATATTTTTGCATCCAGTGACCGATAACAATTTTTGCAAAATGCCAAATGTTCCGATATCTTGCACTGCTTTGACTATCTTCATAAATTTAAAGATTTAACCCAGCTTCACATACTCTGTATTGTTCCAAAATAAATAAAAACCAAAGGAATCCGAGGTCCCAAAAACATCCCTTAGAGAAGACATCTGGTGTTGCAAAGCGATACATCTGAGATGAGAATCGCTTTTTTTCTTAATTAATAACTCAAAGTGAGAGCATATTTACCTTAAAACCTTTTTCATTTTGAAACTGCACGACCCTCCCTCACTATGAGAAAATGTCCACCACGTGCTTTTGTTGATTCTTTTGGGTATCACCTTCCCCTGAATAGCCTTTCCCCTCCTGTCAACAAGAACACCATGCGTAAAGAGCGCAGCCTTTAGGCAAGCTCCGGTGCTTTTTATGGACACATTTGCGAGGCAGGGCGACGTCACTCCTGCGACCTGACAGCAAATAGCACGCGTAAATAAAAGTAAAGCAAATGACTGTGTAGCCATGGCCACACGCTCCCAAACTGCGCTGGTTGAATGGTTGGCTATTAATGCACACCTCAACGCACCCAAAAGCAACCCCTCTGCGCCCGTGTTTGAGCATGCACCCAGAGCTTTGGGAAGCACCAGTCTCAGCACTGAGGAGCCCCGTTGCTTACTCCAAAAGGAGGAGAACGGTAGGGAAGAGAATGAGACTTGTATGGATGTGGAAGCCAAACTAAAGCAGAAAAGGGGGTGCATGAATGGGCAAAGGGAAGGGAGAGAGAGAGAGAGAGGAGAGGGGACAAGCATGAGCAGGGGGAGGGGAGAGAAATTGCTTTTTTTTTTTTTTTTTTTTTTGGATTGGAGGCCATGAAATGAAGTCATGGAGGCCTACACTTGACTTTCTTTGACATGTGAAAAAGTAGGAGAAGTCAGAGCTCATCAATAAAACACTTCGAAGGTGAAAGAGGGCTCCCTAACAACCATCGCATTCCTGACTATGGGTTCAATGAGTAGACAAACGACGCTGCCAGAGAGAGTGAGAGAGGGTGAGAGGCAGAGAGGGAGAGGGAGGGAGGAAGGAGGGCAGGGAGAGAGAGAGAGAGAGAGAGAGAGGGGCACTCCCGGCTTGAATGGGGCCCTCAGTGGGCCGGCGAGATAATGAGCTGAGAGGACCGGCTCAAACTGTCACCGAGGGTCCCGCGGTGAGGAACAACACTTTGGCCAATACTCCTTCATCAAACAACCCGTAAACTAAACGAGCACATTCATCTGTTTCTCCTTCCTGTATTGTTTCTACTCACTTAGACTGGTGGCTCAGCCTATAGGCCTACCATGAATGGCCACAGCTTATATCAGCTAAGGGAGGGAAGGAGGGAGAAGGGGGGGGGCAAACATTTTCACGTCAAGGACCCCCTATTAGACATGCATTAGACCACAAACACCCCCCCCCCCCCACACACACACCCGTCACGATTTGTCGATGCTATGATTGAGCCAGGTTTATGATTTACTGTAAAACCGGACGGCTGGAAAGTGGAGTGTGAAACCACATCCATCACTCTCGAGAACTAACTTTCACTGTCAGAGTGTACGTGGACTGAATGAAAGCTAGAAACAGTGTTTAACTTTTTTTCCGAGGGGGGGGGGCACAATAGAGTTGTAGGAACAGCAACAGAAGACAGTCAGGCTTGTGAGGGCATCTTGGCCTGCTGAAGCATCAACCAAACCAAACCACAGCCGCAGAATAGTGCATTTAATTTCCTGATTTTTAACACGTAAACCGAGCTCAAGTTTGCACCAAGATGATGATAAACACGTAACATTTCCTCCCCCAATCAAATATTAAAATGTGATCTATATTGGGAAAAAATAAATAAATAAATAATCCCTCAATCAGCCCACATTTCTTTATTTTTAAGTCTTTTTTTTCTTCTGGTCAGAGTCTACCTTTGTAGTCCAAATGCTTTTGCGACTCACTTGTCAGAGACTGCAGCTGTCAAAAAATTCACACCACTAACCTGCCCTCGCTTCAAGACAGATTCCCCGATGAGTGTGTCAAGTAGTTTTCTTTGGAAACAATACCTCCAGTAGGTTATTGATTTCTTTGGTTAAGCTGTAAATCCGCTCCAAGAGCTAATTCGTTGTCTCTGCTCTCGTGAGATTTTTCTGCCCCCCCCCTCCTCCCTCCCTCCACAATTATCACTCGCACGCCAAGTTGGACTTCAGCTTTATCAGCAAGAACGCGGTTAGAAAATAAATTTCTTAAATATATATTTTTCTGATTTGTAGGATAGTCTCTGGACTGCTGTGGAAGTCTGAAAAAAAAACCCGGGATAGGCTGATGTTGGGAAAGCAATTAGCCCAATTCGGATTAGCAGCAACTAATGCCAAAGGCCTTGAAAAGAAAGCCTAATCTGGTAGCTATTTTACCCTGAGGTAATGTGGTATTTGTACCCATCTAGAAACTTTTAAATACAAAAAAAGAAAGAAAGGAAGGAGGAAAGAAAAAAAAACATAAGGGGAGGGAGCTGCAGAGAAAAACAGTGACATTGTTTTTTGGACAGGGAAAGGGATGAAGTGCAGGGTAAACCCAGCTCATTTGGATGGCTCTTGTTTGGGATTACAGTTAACTCTTTACAGGCTGATGTCACTTTATATGAGATAAATTCCTCACGCTTAAAACTGGTGGGAAAAGGTGCTTCCAATTACTTCTGTTTACCCGTTTAAACCTTTTATTTTATAGTTTAGTGATAGTTATTTGCCTTTGTGATGATCCCACAATCACCTCTAACGTTTCAGGACATCCGGGGAGGTCTATTAGAAAATGTTGGAATATTATTGCAAGATTATTGAGGATAAATAAAAGGTGTCTGAGTCATTTAGAGCTGGATCCATGTCTGCTTAGGTTTGTGCAGAGAAAGGACGGCGTGAGTTCGTTATTCCTTTATGAAGGAACACACTAAGTCCTGTTTGTTTTGATTTGTTTCAGGACACTGCTGCATGCACGTTAGAAACGCTGCTATTACCTCCCACAAGTCCCAGGCTCATTAAAACTGACCAATTACAGGCCTCACATTTTAATGCACCTGCTTTATGCACTGTTGTGCACATGAACAAATTCATCCATTATTATTATTATTATTATTATTATTATTATTATTAATGTTGTTGTTGTTTATAATTATTAGCTGCAATGTAAACTTCTTTCTGATGATGTTGGCTATACTCTGATGGACTATGACGGTAATATAAAATTCAATTCAGTTTATTTATATAGCGCCAATTCACAACAAAAGTTATCTCATGACACTTTCCAATTTGAGCAGGTCTAGACCAAACTCTTTAATTAAACTGTAAATACACAGAGTCCAACATTCAAATCAATAATAATAACAATCATTATTATTATTATTATTAATATTATTAACTGGTGTTTCGCAATCACAACGTTGACTGGAAACGTCGACCTGAATTTGTAAAGTGCGTTCTTGCTGAGATGACCTGCCATTCATCAAACAGCCCCAGATTGTCAGATTTCTTCTCCCTAAAGAGATTCACGGGGAAATCGCTGCATTATTTGCATAAATTATTTGCACTTTCACAATGTGCAATTCTGTTTTCATCAACATTAATTAAACAATCACGTGCTTGACCCGTGCGCAGGTATTTCATTAATCTGTTCATTTTAAAGACGTGCTGCACATGGAGCGCGCACATCATCTGTTAGTGTCGACGTTAAGTAAATATTCAGGAAATATAACCAGCACGGCGGGGACAAATCTGCGTGGCTTAGGCAGCAGGAAATGTTTTAGGATGGTTGTTAAATCTAATGACTAATAGGTGCTTTTTAAATATGTTCCATGAAAATAAAGGTCTACATGTATATTAATATCTTTAAACCTACTCCTCCTGGGCAGGACGTTTTTAGAGATAAATATGATTGCAAATTAATTTTCTTATTACAGTTCAATTCCTAAAGTGCCCAAACTTTGACGTTTGTGAGGAGACGTGAAAAAGAGAATTGTTGTGCAGCCCACAGAAGCCCTCTCCTGGCAAAAGGCTGAAGGCCGGGATAAAGACCGGGGCTAATGGTGTCACAGCGCTGCTCGGCAAGCGTGACAAAGAAACTCTGGACCCAAACATACAGGGGCCTGCACCTGAGGAATCTGAAGTCTCCCAGCTACTCTTTGGAAATGTGACTGCATTTTCATCTTTAACCAGAAAAAAATGTATATATAAAAGCTCGTCTCGTTGGAGGTGGAATTAAAACAGAAAATATGCATATATTAAAAAAAAAATAGACCTGCATACATACACACATATAAAAAGTAAATTTAAAGCCCAGATCCTTTTTTATAGGCCAGAATAAACCTGAAAACCTTCAGGACGCATGTCATACAGTATTTAACTGTACTCGAAATTATTTGACTTTCACTGTGCTGTTTTTTTCCTGCTGTTTTTTTTTTTTTTAGCAAGCTGCAGTCAAAGCTTGGAAATTTGTTTCATATTCCAACACGACAAATAGCCAACTTATCTAACTCAATATTTAAGCCAAAAACACGGAGTCGTTTCTCCAGCCGTGACACGTGGATTGCAGCGCGGCGAAGAAGCGTCGTTTGGCTGAACTGTTCCGCTGATGGACAGCGTCAGCTCCACCGCGCTGATGGATCGAGCAGAGCTGAATAGATCCCATGCACATTCAATTTACAGTACAGGTCGAAGCCTTTAATTTCCCCCGCGTAAAGCCCACAATAATAGGCGCTTTTTAAGAAGTGACGTGCGCTTAATTCCTCGGTGAAGATCGCTAATTACACGCTGTACGTGTGCGTGATAAATGACAACAAAAACGAAGTCAGCTCGCTGTGTGCTCATATGTGCGTGTGGGTGTACACCTCCTGTGGGATACGCGGAGCAACGTGAAAGCACTTAACCAATAATTGTACGTAACTTTGCCAATGCACCGTGCGCCCTGGACTTTCTGCTTTTTAAGTTTGGGGAGATCAGGTGAAGTGTAGAAGCACGCATTTGTGCAGGGTTTAAACGGTATAAAAGGAGAATGTGTGAAAAGTGTCAGGGCTTTAAATATGAAAAATAATCCGTATTAAAATATAATCCGTCCAAACTCACCGGATGAAAGGCAGCGTCTGAGTATCCTGTGCGTATAAAGCCGCTTCTTCCCTCCCCGGATCTTTCCTCCGCGTCACAGCGACAAGAAACTTATAGGTCCCGATAAAAATCTATCTACCTTTGGATCCGACGTGGAGTTGAAATGTCAATGAGAGTGAGAAAAAAAATCTGCGCCTCTTACCAGCAACTTTCCCTTCAGCATCAGCCTCGAGTTGGCAGTGATTGGCTGGAGCGACGGGTCGACGTCATACCTTGGACAGGACACAGAGCAGAGAATAGGGAAGTGCACAAGGTAGCACACCGGCCTGTTTACTGTCCCAGTGTGTGTGCGTGTGAGTGTGTGTGTGTGTGTGTGTGTGTGTAGGGACTGACAGCTAACACAGGAGCCACGTCCTGTTTTATACTTTCATTTATGTCATTTTATTTATTTTTTATTCAATTTTAATGTATTTAAAATTTAAAATGTATTTATTCCATATTGCCTCCTGTTGTCCCCAGTTAAAGGATGTTTTCTCAAAAAACAAAACACGTCCCGTGTGTGTTTTCACTTATAAAAGTGAGAGATAATCTCTAAGCTTATCCTGAAAATGAAAAGAGTGTAAATAAACCTGATTTTCCAGTCTATGCAAATATCTTTCTACATGGATTTGGATGTTGTAGCCTGGTGTATATATACATATATATATATACATACGTTTTAAAGTTTTACCTGGAGAGTTTTCTTTTTGCAAACTTAGCAAAACATTGCATGAACAATCACGAACTTTAAAAGTATGAAAATGGCTGCATCTTAACAGCTGCTGATCATAACAGCTACTAAAGGGACACTGAAGGGTATTAAGTCATGAGAAAGTACATTGTTGTTGTTGTTGTTGTGTTTTTAAATGTGAGGATACTCAGTACTCAGTGTGCAACAGGTGTGGGCAGAACAGGTGCAGGCAAGTCTAACAGACTTGTGAAAATGCCTCCTTCATTGTTTCCTGTCAGTAGGCCTCGACACATTTCCAAAGCTCTGGTATAACAGCACATCAGCTCTGTTTCGAGCATTGAAAATATGTAATCATAAACATGAATGATGTTGTAAACAATGCCACTGTTTTAGCCCGCGCTGAAAAGGTTTTTATTTCTACAGCCCTATAAAGTTGTCATCCGCAACTCGTAATGGGGCTTTAGCTTCCCTTTTACTAAGGCTGGCTAAAAGCCTCAAGTCCTATTTCACAACCTCTGATGTTTGTGTCAATTTGAACAAGACAGTGAGTAAATGGGCAACCGCGCCGCCGTTTGTCTCTCAGGAAGAGACCGGGGCAGCGCAGGTACGGGCCAGTCAGGACTGGCTGTGTTTGGGCCATTATTTAGAGGAACAGCCATTAAGAGGCCTTGATACTGTGCAACGCAGCAGGGTGCTCGACATGCGCGCTGG
Organism: Scatophagus argus; assembly: GCF_020382885.2. Lineage (NCBI taxonomy): Eukaryota > Metazoa > Chordata > Actinopteri > Scatophagidae > Scatophagus > Scatophagus argus. The sequence continues at coordinate 13,864,873 of NC_058493.1, forward strand.
AAACCGCACGGCTTGGTCCCTGCTTATCAGGCTGTCAATAAAACGAGATGGGATACAGCGGTCGAGCCAGGTGCTCCCTTTCCCTTCCCACACAGCCCCGCTCTCCAGAAGCAGATCAGGCGTAAACGCAAATCTGTCCAGCCGGTTTTCCCTCTGCCGTCACCACGCTGCTGCACAACGCCACCTCTCTCTCTCTCACACACACACACACACACACACACACACTAAACCACACTGACAGCAGATTCTTATTTTTTTTATGGATGTATGGAAACTATTTTGCAACTCAAATACTCGTGACATAAATATCTGCACATTTGCATGTAATTCCAATGTTCAGCTAAGTAGCTACGTGCATTTCAATAAAAGCTAAACATCTGACATTATTCCCACTTACATGTTTATGTGCCCTGGGTGGACAGTAAGCTAAGAACTTAGTTTACGGAGAATATCTCAAACCTGTGTGGGAGCCCCCCCCTCACACACACACATACGCGCTTTCCAGGGAAATGCCAATCTGTGGCTTGGCTCTGACTGATCAAATTTGAAACAAATTGTGTAATGATCGACCTCCCCTCTCTAGCCATGCAGAACATTATGCTGCCATAGCCTACGCCTCATGAGCTTATTGTTTACAGCCGCTGTAGCAGACAGAGAAAAATGTCCAGGGGACCGAGCACGTTACCAGAAAGCAGAGGGTGCACGCAGAGCTGATACTGAGTTCAAAGGGGGGCAGTTCATCTATCTAAATTAGGATTAATTGCGAAGGAGACGAGGAGGTAAGTCATATCTAAACTTAAATTGGCTTTGAAATCGGCCCACGGTTTGATTGAAACTTTCCTACGTGCATCAAGTCATGGGCTTTTAAGTGCACACTGAGTTAATTCGCGTCACAAAACAACTCGCAGGCCTCCGTTAGTGTAAAAACTGTCAAGAAAGGCCAAAAGTTGGTCAAAGATGGAACCTGATCTGGCACGGAGCGAGTAAAACGCTCAGATATATTCTTGCTAACTCTGCCACTCAAACAGCAGGGATGCTGTGTGCAGATAGTTTTAGATTTGTCATCTGATATCTTCAATATAACATATAGTGTCAAAAGAAAATACAGCTTAATTACCCCACAAACACCGCACACACACACACATGCGCTCTCTCCCTCTTTCTCTCCGTCTCTCCCCCTGTGTGAAATGTTTTAATAAGCCCTACGCGCTCTGTGTGCAGAGTTTGATTTGTTTTCTCTCCATGCTCCCCGGCCCTGGATCGAGACATTAGCCGAATTCCCCCGGGGTGATTGGATGCAATTTGTCCGGAGTAGACAGGCACGTCCTGGATGTTAGGAATTCACTTTGGCTCAACGTGACAAGTCTGACTTCGATCTACAATTGCATCTGAAAGTGCAGCGAGCGGAAAGATCCCAATGCCATTAAGTGTTCTTCTCCACCCCTTTCGCAAAATAACAAGATACTCCATTTGCTAACAAATATTCATAACAGTTCCATTTGCGACATCTCTAATCTGCTAGTGTGGCCTGAGTACAGCGCTAAACGCGGGCTGTGTCGGCGGTGGTGCACATGGTCAGTCCGCCGAGTCTCCCACCGGAGAGACAGAGTCTGAACGAGGGGATATTATGCCCCAAATCTATGACCCTTTAAATTAGATTAAAGATTGACAGTAGGTCGGATTTTTTTTTTAAAGAAAAACTAAACAAAAACGTAAGAGTGACACCTGCCACGCAGACTTGCTTGTGATTGATTGTGATGCTTCGTGCTGGCAACAATAACGCTGCTGTTCCGCGCAGGGCTGAGTAGGCGCATTTATCACTCGCTTGCCAGGAGTGGCTGAAGTCAGTGTCCGTGTCGCGTCGTGAGCTGACAGGGGAAAATGGGAGCTAACGAGGTTGTCAGATGTCCTGACAAGACAAATGAGAGCTCGTCACTCCCTGCGCTTTAATAACGTTTAATGGAAACGTATTGCACCGTTCAAGATAAAGTGTTACACATACCGGGGTCTGGCGGCGACGCGGTTAATTACGCGCGGCGAGGTGAATTACGCATCAGCTAAAGGGTGATGGCCTGGATTCAGCACCACCGAAGAGGATTGTATCTACATAACACCTACGATTTGTAGTCAACAGACCATCTCGACCTTGGATTTTGTGTTGTTATTATTAGCGAGTGCTTTGGCTAACAAGTTAACAAACCAAGGAGACTTGACCTGTGGTCGGTTTAGTCACAGTTTGTGAAAATGTCCCTTTCAGAGCACACCTCAGCAGAAAAAAATATGTGTCAAAGATTTTTACATAACACTTATTAATTAGAGAATATATTAAAACAGCTGCCATATATTAGAACAAAAAGATGTTTGTTATTATGGCTCGTTATGTAATGAACACTTCAACGCTGTCAAGCAGATTATCATCCGAAATCCACACCCAAAGGATGAAATAATGAGCACTATTTAAAGATTTCACGTCATTCCACGACACTTTAATGACTTACTTTTCATGTGTAAATGTGTCAGGTGAAAAATGTACCTCTTGTCACCTTTCACAGCCTCTGCAGTGATCTACACTGACGGGGTTTCTCCATCACTCGCGTAAGAGCTGTGATCCGACTGATTTTTGTGAATAACGAGAGCCGAGGTTGTGCATTCTCCTGTGTAATTCATGGGGTGCGATATAGCCAACACACGGTATGGTAGTTATGGTCATGATACATAATTCCCAGGGTAGGGCTGATGCTGGGCTCTAACTGAATACTTGCTGCTTTAAAGAGTCTCTCTGTTGTGGGGTTTAGCTGTTTTGCTTTGTTCATTTATTTCATCATCTTTGATTGTACATGTCTGCATAGGAAGATCCAAGATGATCTGCTCTTACTTTGTGACTTCTCTGTGCTCATAATGAAGCTTTCTGTGTCATCAGCTGACTCAGAATGGCTGAAATCAGCATGTTTTCCCCCCAAAGGACAAATAAATTAACCTGACAAACGTTGCATTCAAATGAGCTGGGGAAACTGAGGACAAAATTACAACACAGATTAAGAATTTTGACTGACAAAAGTAATGAACATCAACAAACCACAGACTCACAGCCTACGCTATGGGGCAGTCCGGATCTGTCCTCCACACAAAATGATGGCAAGATGCTCACTTCAACACGATTCAGCGACAGGTGATGGGATGGCATTTGTGAAGATCTCATTCGGCCCCGCTCCAGTCTTTCGGGGGTGGGGGGACGGGGGGTGGGGAGAGATAAACGTTATTTGACTAATGCCATCACCTGGCCTGTGTTGCTTTGTCTGTGCAGGGTCGGAGAGGTCGGAGCACCTGCTGCAGAAGAGCAAAATGACTGGACAACCGAGGAGGAGTCGTAATTACTGGCACCACTGCACACATGACCACATACTATATAGGATGGATGAACAGATAGATAGATAGATAGATAGATAGATAGATAGATAGATAGATAGATAGATAGATAGATAGATTTCGTGCGCAAACTGCATAAAAAAACTGCAAAACGTCTGTATAAATCCTACATGCCAGTGTTGCGCACAGGCCAGTGGGACCTTCCACAAACACGTCTATAGCTCCAAGCAAGAGAGGAGATAGAACATAAAACAGCAAATGTGACAAACTCAGCGCAGATCTGTGTGATATGTATAAATGGATGCAGCGGCACGACTGCTGTACATGAACTCACACAGATAAGTGGGCTATGTAAAACAACACACACTAAATCAGGCAATAACGACGACAAACCGTCTGGAAAATGGACGCACAGTGCAGCAAGAAATCACTTCTCGTCTCCTTCCCTCCTTCTCCGTGTCTGGATGACAAATCCTATCCTGTAGTAAATATTTTGAGGATAATTGAACTGATTGTTATTTGCAAGTTTCTCTGTCTTGAATATAAAAGCGGCGGCGGCGGCGTGCCTGTGCGCACTCATAATGCCTTTCAGACCATTGGCAAGATGTATTCATAATGTGGCGAATCTTAAATCGCTAATGTGCGATTCTGCAGAATGTATCAGGATGCATTATTGATTTGGCCTTTTTTCCACTCAAACAATCAAAAATATGGCTATCCAGAGGCTTTAAAAGGTCAGGGGAAAAGCTCTTCGTTAAAATGTGACATAAGTTGACCTCTTCGCTACTTTTAAAAGCAAGCTCACTAACGCCTTCCAAACTCTGGACAGGAAGTGTTAGAAAAATATAGAAAAAAAGGCAGAAAAGGCGAGTAATGAAAGCGGTGAAATTTGTGTTTGACAACATGTTTGTCACTTATTCTGGAGGCACTTTGTTGTACCTTGAACGTACAGATTATTGAGGACTTCTGTGAGAAAAATAAAGATAATTTTCGGGTCAGTGCTTCACTATTGATCTTATTCACTCCACTCCCTTATAGGCCGGTTATTCAGCAGCACCCCGCTGTGGATACACACTACATTTCAGCCCATACAGTGTTAAGCCTGCATACTGGCTACAGAAAGCCTCTGTATAGACCACGAAACGTTTCTAAATCTAATCACAAACGAACCGTAATTAGACAAGTAATTACCGGCGTAATTAACAGCCGCTTTCTGCTCGCTGTGCTTTGATATGGACGGGCAGCGAGCTCTGCGCTTTATGGCACACAGGCAGCAGCAGCAGCGGCGGCGGCGGCAGCGGATAAAGTCTTTATTATTATTGCTGAAAACCCATCTGGTAATAGTCTTTGCCCGGGACCCCCTCCCCCCTAATCAAGGTTTTAATTAAAGACGGTTGAGGGCCATGGAGAACATGAAGGCCAGTAATTAAGACTAACATTGGACCCTAACAGATGCAACCCTCCTCCTGCGTGGGCGCAAAAAAAGAAGGTAGCTCACAAACCAAGACGCTCAAAAGTCGTTTACGCGTATATATGCAATATTCATTAAACAATAATGGTTAAACTATGATGCGCCACAGCACGAAATTATGAAAAGGGGACTAAACAAGGCAGGTACAGACACGTTAGGAGAGTTTATGCCTTCCAGTAGCCAACACAGTATTTAACCCCTCGTTTGAGATTAGAAAGACATTCCCATTTAGTGAGGGAGTCGCGGCCGTGTGGGTGTTTGTGTTCATATTTCTTTGACGTGTATTGATTTAAGGACGGCTCTGGGGTTTAGTGGCAGAAGACAGAGCCCCCCCCTCGGTCACCCTGCATTAGTGTGATGCCTGCACACTATAGACCGCCATCTGAGGGTCCAAACAGGACGGGGTCTCGACATTATCATCGTTACACTCACACACACACGAATGCGGTTGAACGCGCGCGCAAAAAGTTAGTATCACAAGTTGCACGTGATTCCATTTAAAGGAGCCGCGTTTGGATTTCAAATTATATATATATATATATATACTTATATACAAAAATCTTATTTTTTTTTCTACAGGTATATTTTTGAGTCACTGACTCTCAATCCAAACTGTCATGACTATTTAGAAATTATATTACACACGAGAAAAATGTTGATATAAATCGATCGCATGCAGCGATCCAATGATGTTGAAGCCCAAACCACGCAATAATAATATAGCAGCAAACAAACATAATTAATGGGATTATTTTGCACATGTTGTGCGTAAATGTGCACCTGGAACAACACGAGAAGCCTCTCATTCTAATAAGCCTATACAACCCCCGGTCACACGCACCACGTTACACACAATGCCGTAAAAAAAAAAAAACGATGTCATGTGTGTTATGAGAAACATCACGTTGGCTTCAGTCGGTCCCCAAGTACTTCACCTACGCAGGCGCGTAATACGCCCTCCTTAAGTTGCATTGTTAAAGTAAAGGTTTGCCCTCCTTCAGATGGGCAAGCAGATGGGCAGACATTTAGCCAAAATCCCCCGCAAAGTTCCCTGCCTGCTCAGCCACCACTGCAGAGGCCTTACAAGAAGGTTGCACTTTGGCATCCCGACCTCATCACATCTCCCTTAACAAATGGCAAACCTGAAAACGAGTCAAGATTCAGACCTGGGAGACGCGGCTTTAATAACGACAATGTGACGGAGAAGAAAAACACTGCAACGGGAAGACTCTTCAGCGCTCTACATTTTCTCCTAGAAGGAGATCAGTCAGGAAATTAAACCTGATGCTGAAATGTATGCGAGGTTCTAACGTGCTTGCTGGGCGGCAAGTCATGCAATTAACAAGTCATTATGGGGAGAATCTTAATTGTAATAAAATTCGAAGTTCGAAGAAAAGTTAAGTTCGAATCCAGTAAATCTGAAGCGCTTAATGCAAACCGGAGGCTAAATCTTACAATCATCTTCAAATGATAGCAGAAAGTAGAAAACTTGGCCTGTGCGCCGCAGCAGCATCTCTGACAGAAACACTGAACTCCACCATGGACACTTGTGGAGCTTTTCTGCCCCCTAGCGCCCAACAGGAGACTCACAAAAGTGAGGACCTTGACGGGTTTAATATCGAAACATTCCACTGGGTTTCATTGTTTTTTATCTTCTAGAGTCATTCACTTAGTTTACTTTCTAGATTTTTATAACACTCAAAAATATGTCATTACAAAATATATAGTCTTCACACCACAAATCATGACAAAAAAGATACAAATGTATCTCCTTGAGTATTATCAAGCCTCATTTGATTACTACAGATCAGGATGTCTCTGTGTTATGCCTCGGAGCTGATAAATAAAAAATATTTTCTTAATGGCTGCTGACACGTATTGATGTTTTCACAGTCACTGTCACACATTGTTCAGTGGTATAGTTATTGTATGTCTGTAGTTCTGTGGCATGTCAATAGAAATGACCTCTCATACCACTGAGTTTATGTTGGCAGACTACATCCATCTGTCTACCTATCAAGGGTCTAGCACGCCACAGCATGCTGCCTTAAACATCGGACACATTATTTAATAAAATAAAAATGACAGATACATTAAGAGTCTCAATTTATACCAAGTACAGATTCATAAAATCTATTATTTGATAATGAAACAGTAATGTGAAACAGTAATATATATATATATATATATATATATAACTAGGGTAAATATTTAATAACTGTTAAAATTGTTAGCTGTTAATAACAGTCTTTAAAATTCATTTGAACACATGCAAATGTTTCCATTTGGAGTTAAGGGCCAAATCCAGACTCACAGCAAAGCCTATAAACCATTTCAGAGCAGAATTTTTAACTCTATGTATGATTTCATTACACATACTGCTGAGTTTGATAAGAATATAGAATATAGAGAATAACGCAATTTTCCAAACTGGATTTTACACTCTTTTGTGTAACTCATAACTCTATAATAGTAACTCATTTTGGTACTCAAAATGTAACAAATCACCAAAGTTCATGTGAGATAGACCATATACTTAAATGACAAATGCTTGTTTCTTATTTGTACCAGTTTTCTTTAGGATAAAACACTGAACAGAGGCTGTAACTAACAGTACCACTACATTGCTGCTTTCAAGAGAGCATTTAGTTTAAAGCCTTCCGCTCCAGGTGTGCAAGTAGGACGCAGGCAATTATCTATGGTAACCCAGTAATGTTAAAAGAATGAGACTTAATTTTCCATATGGTTGCATGGAGAGAAATGTCAGATGTATTGGGTTGAGACCGTCGTTTTAATCATTAAGAGAGCACAGCAACGTTTGATGAAGAGGTATTAAGGTTTTGCTGCTTGTGCATAATTTTGCCTATTGGTCAAGGGGAGTTGGAACTCACATAATAGACTGTAGGCCATCATATTTGACTATAAACTGTATAACCTGATGAAAACACAAAAATGTTGATATTTTAGAATTCATAAATATGCTAAGAATAGACAAACATAAATTCCTGTTTGTGTGTGCCGCAGGATTTTGTCTCATAAAGAAAATGTGCTTCCCTTAGAGGATCTCTGTCTCTCCCTCTTTCTCTATGCATGGAGGGAGGCTGGCATTTACTTGACAATTTTTGCCTTTAAGTGCAGGCTTTAAGTGCAGTGTTTTTATCTACACCTAAGATAGCTACAGACCAGGACAATTTAACAGGCAATTTAACTGACCGTGTGTTAGTGAAGCTGTCTGAGTCCCACTCTCTGCCAGAGTGCCATGGCATGATGGATGTAGGCAGTCTGGGCTAGGTGAAGACACACACACAGACACACACAATCATACTGAATACACAGATACACAGACACATCGCCCTGCCATATTTTCCCAATACAAACGCATATGGGCCAATCCACAGCCAACCCCCTTCCATTAAGTCAACATCTTGTGCTGGCGGTTGGAACAGTGCGGGGCTGGAGTCAGGTCGTCCAAATCCGTCAGTAAGAGGAGGCAGAGGCGTTTGTCATCCTCCTCTCTGGGCACCATCCTCCTGGAAGAGAGAGAGGGGGGACAGAGGGTGGTGGAGCTACGCAGCATCTGGCTCTGGTAGCTCCAGCTGCAGGGAGAGAAGGGGACAGGAGCCGCGCTGCAGCCCAGGGGAGACACTCCTTCTGCAGCCAAAAACCGTTCCACCACCCTATCTGCTCTATAGTAGAGCGGGGAATCGAGTTCAGACAACACAGAGAAAAGAGTTTACGGGTGTTGTCACTAGGAAGAAGGTGTAGGGCAGAGAAAATATTGATGTTTAGTTTCCTGATTTCTCTTGTTATGTTTTAATTACCACACCAGTTTTTTTCTTGGTCTCTTAAAGCAGTGATCTGAGGAGAATTAGGGTCATTAGACAATGGGAAAAAAAACCTCTTTAGATCACATAGTGTTAAGATCTTTGTGGCAGTACAAGAGTGTCCTCTGCTACAGAACAACCCTGCAGCAACAGCTCAAAGGCTGGAGATGGCACTGTGGTATGCACATGCACACACTTAAGCAGTTTCGCTGAAAAATTGCCACAATGCAGGGAAGGTGTAAGGAAAGTATTGTAATCACAACTGACTAGAACGACAGACCAGAGGAAAATGTCACCCGAATGATGACCCATAAATCACAGGCCACAGTCATGCAGCCAAGGCCTTGAGACAGTCTTTAGCATCTAGCATCAGCACATAAACGATGTTTAGCCAGTGGCGGACATTTAGCACCAGACTCCATGGCCTCTGAGGGCACTTTGTCACAGATCTATGGATGATTCAAAGCCTGGGGACGGCATTTAGTATTAGCACTTCATGTCCCAGTGTGTTCCAGGGTTTGTTCTCAGGCAATATAGTTATGCTGATTGAAGGGAGGAGATCAAATTAGATGTTTTGAGGGAAGAGGATTAGAAGTCCTCAGAGGGGCAACACATGCGTTGTTCTCTTATTGTAAAATATGACCTTTATGGAGGGAAGATCTAGAGGGCTGAGGAGCTTCTCTCCTCAATCTGTGATGTCCTCTAGGATTAATTAACCCCATTCTCCCATTAGGCCTCTGGGATTTGCATTTCTTAAATTGGGAGTCCCAGAGGATATAGTGTTTCTCTGATCTCTACCAGGTATATACACTTCCTGTTCAACTCTCCTGTTCAATTTTCAACGTGTCAACAGCATTGTCAAAATTTTGACTTTGCAGCAGGACATAATTTCATATGCTATAATCCCCACACAGGAGGTGCACTCAATTTTAAATGTTTCAAGCCAAAAAAATAAAATAGAAATGTAGATAGGAAAAAAGCAAATGAGCACCAAATATCACACAAGGAAGATTTCTGCACTTCTTCCTTCCATGCAACACAGGTCTTTTCCACACTGTAACACTGTTATGGTTAGCCAGAGAAGCTAATGAAATTAGCAGCACAGATCACAAGCATCTGTCTGATGTCACTAATGATGTGTCAAGGGGGCTGCCATGTGCTATTGCTCTGATCTCCTATAGATGCATGTCTGTGTAATGTGATAAATGTCATATTCCCAAAAGAGCGAACACAAATTTACCATTCTTTCCCAAAACCGGACCATTAATGTCAATCATGCGGCCAGCTCAAGAAAGCCAGAGGGTGCCAGCTCCCGGAACAAGCACAGGTCCCCACAGTCTCATGATGATGGTCCCCAGACGGTCTGCTATAGCACCTCCGGCTAATCTTCTTTTCATGGTCTTCATTACGACCTGTCAGGACATAAATTGACAGTAAATTGCCATGTTTATTAACACAGCACTAAAACAGCATCCTTAACTGTTCTGTCCCCCCGTGCAAATGTTAACGTTTAACAGTGACCAATGGGATCAATTAAGATTCAGCATAAAACGAAGCTGCATCCAAACAAATTCCCTCTAACACTCACACACACACACACACACACAAGGTCTCACATTCACAATTCCACCTTAATATGCCTCCTCAAACATTATGTCCTCTGTTGATGACCCCCTTTGAAGACCTATTCAGACAGACACTTGCTCGCCACATATTTGCAGCTCGAGTAACGATGGGAAGGGCCATGCTTCACAGAGCACTGCATCGACAGAGTCTTGAGTCTGAGACTTGCCGCGGCCTTTGCCATATAACACAGTAATTACTTGATCAAATCTGTCCAAATTGAGGCAACGCTGTTCTGTGATCCCTCCTATACTAATCAGCATGCTGAGGTATGGCTGCGCGACTATAAATTGCTGACTTAATTAAAACCAGGACCTCTCTGTCATCTAATTACAGAGAGAAAAGGTTATTGCTTCAATGCAATTTTCCAAATATGATTCCTTCACAGTTATTAAAGGCTCAGGCGTCGTTTATTGTTTCAGATTTTTCAATATGAAAATGGCCCCGGTGACAGACGTAATGACTCGGGGAAAACGCTTCATCTCGATAGTGGCCCGGCACAGCCATTTGTCTAAGATAAGTGGAGCGGACAGGACCGGGGAAATGTCATGGGAGGCATCCCATGATTGCTTCCACTTTACAGTTGTCATTAAACAGAGCAAAGGTTTCTTTTCTCCTATGTGGCAGCAATGAAAAGTTTATTAATCTATCCAGAATAGTAGAGGGGGTGAGTTATTATAACTATGAAAATTCACAAGAGAGGGAAATTGCGGAGAGCAATTGTGTGATGACAGACTCTATATTCCTTGTTATTGTTCACTCTTAATCAATATTCTACTTCAACTGCTCCACCAACCTAAAACCTGACGGAAAACTGTTGTGGGAACAGTGACACACAACTTATATTAGGAACAGCAATGAGAAGCCCCACAAACACACTGCACTGAACACTCCACTCTTAACTGCAGTGACGGTTTGTTAAAAAATTGAAAGGACTTTGTTGGAATCATGATGACTTAAGAAAATGAGAATTGTGAAGGTCACAACAACAGTAAATGGGCAAAATTCTCAATCCTACAAGGGTGATGTCCAGAAGGTCTGCTCTGGTTAAATCAGCATGTTTAAAACCGATAAAAGCTTAAGTGGTTGTTGGACATCCACTCAGCCACCGATCTGGTTTATTTAGTATTTATATCGGAGCATCTAAGATACATTTTATACATGTTTTCTCTCATTATTTTAGGGCTATAACAAAGACTTTTGTCTTAATTAATTATTCTATTAATCACCTGCTCTATAAAATGTCAGTGCAAATTTCTTATTTAATTTACCATAGCCCATGGAGATGTGATCAAATGCTGTTTTGTTTTGTTCAACCAACATTTCAAAGATATTTAGCTTACTATATGGTTTACTACATTAGTTAAGAAAAAAAACCCATCACATCCACACATCTGAGAAGTTATAACCAACATTTTTGGGAATGTGCGTATGAAAATGATGAATCTGTTATTAAAATAAGTGTCAATTCATTTTCCGTCAGCCAACTAATCAGTTAATCAACTGATCACTGCAGCTCTGTTTGAATCTTAACATTATTCAGCAAATCTACATTTCAGAACAAATGAAACTTTTAATAATATTCCTCATTTTTGGTATAATGTGCAATTTCCCAGATCATCTGAGACAACTAATTTAACATTAAAATAATTTTATAAGGTTGAATTATTTTATTGTCTGCGCTTCTGGTTTGAAGCTGGGATGGAGCAGCTTGAAACAAAGCACCGAGATGAATCCATTTAGACTTTTAGCCACGAGCTAAACTGACTGACAGCACAAAGCAAAGCACACTCTTAAGATTACCTCAACTGGTCAGATGCCTGAGCAACAAACTCAGCTTTGACAGCATAAAGCAGAGGGATGGTCTCAGGAGCATCCACCAGCTTCACGTGGATGATTGTTCAACTGTTTCTGAGACTGGTTATTCATCTACTGTAACTGAATGAAATGTCATTGCACAAGTCTGCATTTATTCTCAGATAAGACTCAAATCTTTTCAGGTAAATATTTTGTGTACTGCCACTAATACATAAGGGGAAAAAAAAACCTTTCTGGTAACAAATTCATAGCAAATTCATTTCCATAATTCTTTGTGTCAGTTATTAGATATTCATGTGGTTTTTTTTTTTCACCCTGTAACTAACTACAAAGAAAATTCATTAACAAATTCAGTAAATAGAGTATGTGGTTGTGAGCTGTGAGCGTGGAGCAGGAAGAGGCCACAACAGAGCTGTATATCCTGGACACTAATGTTCTGTGTCTCCCACCATAGGGTTTTCTTAATTACATTAACCAAATGCCTTTTGCAGTGTGTGTAATCTCATGGTTAACTGAACACCCCTGTAGCTGCAGTCCCCTCCCCTTTCTGTTCCTCAGTGAAATATTCATGTTGAAAGCCAGCCTTCCCATTTCCGATCTCCCTCCCAACATGTTAATGCCTACAGTTCTTCAGCCAGGGTACTGTTGTTTGTGATTAATCCTAACTTCTCAATAACCTTCAAAATATGCAGAGACTATACCTCAACAACGTCCACTATTATCTAGGACTGAGCCAATAAAATGGTATATGTTTCGAATGAAGCGAGTTAACCACAATTGCTGGGGTTTATACATTTAAAATACTGTCCGAAAATACCATTTCTCCTTGTAGATTAAAACTGTGGGATGTTTGGCGAATATCAATTAAGTATCAATAAGGCATTTTACATTAATATAGATTTATAATGACTTAAAATTCAGAAATGGGTTCCACAAAAAAAAAGCAAAGAAACATTTGTACTTCTTCATATCTATGAAACACACTGATTCAAATTGACCAGGCAGTACTAATTTAAATAAATTAACTATTCATTAATTGAATAGAGAGGCTAGTTAGCCCCAGGGCCCCTTCTTAATCATAAGCTGGGGTGTACTATTTATGCAAAACAGCAAAGTGCCATGTGCTGGCTTATTATGCTACTGATGAATGGCAAAGTACGTGTTTCTCCTGCCCACGAAGAAGGATTCGGCATGGCAGTGTCAGCAAGTTGTTTCCAGGGTACAGAGTCTGCTCTTCCATATTACAGCATGTTGAGATGCGTCTGAGTAATGTGATTCTTCTAGTCTTATTCATGTAGATATGATCACAAACCCCTCCCCAGCAAACTCTTTCTGTGTCTTCCTCAAAACATTATGTTTCAAGTGAAGGTTAAAAAATAAAACTGGGTCACATTCACACTCTCACACTGACTTTAAATTCCAATGGGACAGAAAGACTCACTCTTACAAACAAGAGCTGCTGTTGCTGACTTTCGCTGGCCTGTGTCTAATAAAAGGATGCAGGGATTCAGCTTTTTCTCTCAAAATATCTCAACTCTGGGTATCACTACCGACTACGACATCATTGATCCGTTCTTCCCCAATTTAAACCCTCTATACCATATTGTGTTGAACTCACTGTAATCATTTTCACATAAAAGGAACACGAGGCCAAACATTACTACAGGAGTCTGCAGCCCACAGTGACTGGAGGAATAAAGTGATAGCAGAAACACTCAATTTCATAATGTCACTCTGGATCATCACATCCCAGCCAATGACTGACCCACTTCTTAAAATCAGTATTGAAGCCGATAATAATACAACGTATCAGACTGTTGCATCCCTAATACCATCAGGAACTGGAATAAGGTCTCTTTTGATATAAAAAATAAATCACTGCCACACGTTTAAAAAAGATTCAGATCATTACTCAAACGGACTTAAGTCCGTTAAATCCTACAGTCCCTAAACTTAAAACACTACAGGTTAGTAGCTTTTCATACTACTATACGTTTAACCAATGATAGATTGTTATAGGTATCACTGTATTCACTTCATTTTGTCCAAGAAATACTAAGTTTAACAGTGTTTTCAGTCTGAAAAGCGTCTTGGTAACAGCACTGTCTCAAATACACAACGACTGGACACGTAAAAGACTTCCGCATGCCCCCGTTGAGTGCTGAGTCTGTTTGCTGTTACAAACTACAGCAGAGACAACAATCTTCAGGGGTGCATATTGTGAGCGACTGAGGCAATGGGGGCTTGAACCCAAACACAAGCACGTACCTGTAAGCTCGATACATTTAAACGCAGCCACACCAACATGGTGGGTGCGTGTTGGTACGAGTGGGAACACGAACATGATACTGAAGCAAGTCTGCAGGTTGTTAAGCTTTAACAACTTATCACAGCTCCTGTTTTAACTCTTTAGGCCGACCCATACTGACTGACTGCACTGTGAGTTTGAGAATCAGCTTGCAACGTGGCGCCTCAATCCATCTCGTGTTACAGACATCCCGCTGGCCAATGGCAGGAGTTCTGTCTGTGGAAAAGGCGGGGTTTTGCCTGAACGGACGCTCTGATTGGCTGTACGTAAGGCGGCAGAAAATTCCTGTTTGGTTGTACCCCTTTCTCGAGAAAGGGGACGTGATTGCCTAAATCGTTTTGAGTGAAGACTGTAGGTGTTCTCAGAGGACCCGCGTACACGCTCAGGTGCTCTGTGCAGGTTCAGTTATTGGCAACTGCAAGATTTTGCTCTCCACTGCCGAAGAGAGGAAGAAAGGTTAGCTTGTGTCTTTGCAAAAACTGAAAAGGGGCTACATAGCCGCTCGTGCGTTGCAGTGTCACAGGCCTGATTTGAAACAACTGCTGTGGCCTCAGAGAGGAAGCCAGCTTCATCCCTGACTGATGGACCTCTTCGGCTTTGTGCTCACTGTGCTCCTTTGCACCGCTGTGGTGCTGGGAAAGCCAACGTTAAGAAAAGAGAGAGTACTTTATCAGGACCCCGAACTGAGCCGGCAGGCCCACGAAGACAATAAAAGCTTCCAGTACGACCATGAGGCCTTTCTGGGCAAAGATGAGGCCAAAACATTTGATCAGCTCACCCCCGAGGAGAGCAAGGACAGGCTCAGGTAAGGACGCACCGCCGTAGCTGTTACTGTGCCACATGAGCTGATCCTGATCTCTGTGGATGCCATCAGGTGAGGTACTCACTGTCTTGGTGTAATTGTCAGAGGCTGCACTGAATAAATCACGTACAGTCACCTCTTCTCTGCTAGACTGTGTTGCGTGTAACTGTTCAGGACATTAAAATTTAACAACACAGTGCCTGAGAAAGATGTGCATGCCAGCAAATCTGCATGACTGTATAAAACGTGCGTTATTATGCCACCGGCACCGTTCTCACACACTCCTATAGAGTTAATTGCTTAGTCGAAATGTTAATTATGGATCATCATTAAAGAACCATTTGTAGGCGATGGAGTTTGAGTAAAGTTGTGTGGCAGTAGACAGTCCTGCTGTCACCAAAGGCAGTGTACACACTTCATGTGCTACGTGTTTCTGTTTGTGTGCTTCTTCATCTTTATTTATTTTTTATTTTTTTGCCGCCGCTGCTTGGGTGACAAGTTGGCAGCATGTGACACACGTTGCCTAAACTCTTTGCTGTGGTGCTGAGAGTGGGAGGACCCCTGTAACATCACAACGTGGCAGCCAGGTCTAAGAATACACCACAGCCACCCTGCGCTTTTACTAGAATGCGGTTTGCCTGCTCCTCCTACTAGAGCAGTCACACTGAAGACACGTCCCTCCATAGTAAAATAGCTGCAAGCAAATATCTTGCATATAGTTTTTCTCTTCCTGCTACTAAGAATAAAAATTCAGTGTATGTTGGATTTGAAACAGCACCAGCCCCTGACTTTTGTGTTTGTTCTCCCTATGGTACATATTTGCACCTTTATTAGATCTTTGCCATTACATTTTCAGCATTAAAGACAATAATTACTTAATAAATGCTCCTTGTCTTTGTTCGTTTGCCTTACAGTAAAATAGTGGACCGGATAGACGGTGACGCCGATGGCTTCATCACCACAGA
This sequence comes from Scatophagus argus, assembly GCF_020382885.2. Classification (NCBI taxonomy): domain Eukaryota; kingdom Metazoa; phylum Chordata; class Actinopteri; family Scatophagidae; genus Scatophagus; species Scatophagus argus. The sequence continues at coordinate 13,881,050 of NC_058493.1, forward strand.
TGAGCTCAAGGCTTGGATAAAACGAGTACAGAAGCGATACGTGTATGAGAATGTGGCCAAGGTGTGGACAGATTATGACCTGAACAAAGACAACAAGATTTCATGGGATGAGTACAAGCAAGCCACATATGGATACTATCTCGGTATGTGTGAGCTTTTGTTTGTGCTTGTGCTGTAGAGTATCAAAGTACAACATAGCTATTTATTATTTTTAATTGCCCCTCTTTAGCCAATCCAGAGGAATTTGAGGACACAACAGACCAGTTCAGCTTCAAGAAGATGCTTCCTCGGGACGAGAGGAGGTTTAAAACAGCTGATCTGGACGGAGACCTGGCAGCAGACAGAGAAGAGTTCACATCCTTCCTCCACCCTGAGGAGTTTGATCACATGAAGGATATTGTGGTTCTGGTAAGCCCTCTGTGACCACATGGTAATTAAGCATGATTAGAAAGGGGTGGGGTAGTTAGGTTAGTCTGTTTGTTGTGTCAGGGAGTTTTTGCAAAGGGTAGACCAAGTACAGTGTTAGACATTCAGAATTCTATTTATAAAATAAAATTCTGTTAGTTATGCATTTTATCCGTCCACTAAGAAACATCATTTTATCACAGAAAGAGATCTGAGTTTCAATTTCACATGTTTTAATTTGACGGGCTACTTGGGTAAATGTGCTACATTTAGAAAACTCCATGATGAAATTTTAACTCAGCCAGGAAATGATTGAGTTTCTATATTTTTTGGAACAGGACCCAGTGGGACTGTCCCATTTAAGACTCAATCTTTAAATATAAATTTGGCTTTATGGAACAGTTGCGTGGGAAATGTTGGTGCAGTGATGCACTATGCTGCTCTGTTCATAAAAGTTGTACTACCCATTTTACAGAGTTAATTATTAATCTCTCATTTTTATGATGTCACAGAATGTAACCAAAGAACTGTTCAGCTAGGGGCAACTTCACTGATTGTGGTGAATCTGGCTGAAGCTAATAAGAAGTCTGTTTTTCACAGTGGTAGAGCCACACAAGTCTTTCACACAGCTATGCAACAAAGAGTAATCAGTAGTGTATGTGGTCATATGAAGAAAGAGTCACTTAAGAAAAGTGATGAAGTGATAGTCAGATAGCTGATGGAGGTTGTGGTGCAGGTTCAGAGGGGAACATGAAGTCATTTCACCGAGTGCCTGCTGTATACCTACACACTCATTTACATGACATTTAGGGCCTCACATATTAACCCACAGATGTCTGCTTTCAGAGGCCAGAGACCTCCACTACAGTACACCACAAACTGAAAACGCACCGACCACCTCCCCAGCCAATACCCATGTGTCAGCTGAAGAACCACTGCTATTCACCCCACTAGCTGCGATGTATTATATCGCATCATGCAGTGTGTTGTGTATCCGCTCAGGAACCAAATACATTTCCTGAATTATGTCAAGCCATGGGCGGCACGGTGGTGCAGTGGTTAGCACTGTCACCTTGTAGCAAGAGGGTTCCAGGTTCGAATCTATGTGGAGTTTGCATGTTCTCCCTGTGCCTGCGTGGGTTTTCTCTGGGTACTCCGGCTTCCTCCCACAATACCAAAAACATGCACGTTAGGTTAATTGGCTACTCTAAATTGCCCCTAGGTGTGACTGTGAGAGTGTGTGGTTGTCTGTCTTTGTGTGTTGGCCCTGCGATTGACTGGCGACCAGTCCAGGGTGAACCCTGCCTCTCGCCCGTAGTCAGCTGGGATAGGCTCCAGCTCCCCTGTGACCCTGCCGGATAAGCGGTATAGAAAATGGATGGACGGATGGATGTCAAGCCATGGGTCTGCTTGACACTTCACTTCACTGTCCCTTAGGTACATCAGCCTTGTTGTTTGGAATGGCATGTCCTACAATGTCTGCCATGGTTGCGTTTACATTGTCACAGGAGAAGTTTTTCGTTTAGTGCAACTCGAGGAAACATTAGTATGGCGTAACCCCTAACTCTCACCCTAAGTGCTTTTGAAGTGCAGGGCTATGAAGAGTCATAGATTCTTCTGTCAAAAATCTGTCAAAACACATCTTGAGCCAGTAGTATTGTAGTGTTGCATTTTCTTCTGCTTTCCCCAAACACTCATATGCTGTTGTCATATTAAGGCTAATTGGACTGGCTGTTAGAATTTAAAATCTGTGTCACAAAATATAGTTTTGAAATACAACATTGAATTTTCTTCCTTGTGTAAAAGATTCTGGGCTGATTGGTTGGGTGAAAAACTTGTTAGATGCCGTTGGTTGTTGCACCTAATACTGGTTTAATGATACTGAATTCAGACTGTTTATTTTCTATGTGGTGAGAGATATATTCTAAATGTTGACAATCTAATATATGTAATTTATGATCAACCTTATTGTGTAGTATTAACCACTGTAGTAAACTATGGCAAGAGTTGTTATGCGTTTATGAAATGTGCTGAACATCTCTCACGGTGTTTACACAGGTCTATAGGTTTTATATTTTATGAACATCTGTATTTGTTTACACACAGCCTTTCACCAGTTAAGTGGGCATAGAAGATGGATGTATGTTCTTGTTTATTACTAGTCAGCTACAAGACTACAGAAGCTACATGGCTATTAATCATTCAGCAGCGTTCAGAGAGGGCCTCTCACCTGTAGGAAAGGATGCATACACTGATTTGAATCCGCGTAGCTGCGTGCGTGTGATATGCCCAGATGCATTTCGGTTACTGTACATGTATGTGCGTGATTAAATAATGACCAGCTCACACGGCAAGCCTTTAAGTAACCATTTAGTCTAATTGACACTCTGACATTTCCACGATGTGACAGAGTTAACCATGTGCTAGGGCTTTAATATCGAGTGTTTCACCGGGTGGTTGCTGAAAACAAGCGTTTATAATCTTTGAATATGGAGGGTTTGGCTCTCATCAGCAGGGAATCCTGTGCTTGTAGTGTCAGTTTGCCAGCCCAGCTGTAAGCTGACCCTCATGCGTTCACACGTCCTGCCTGGGGCAACTTGTTTCTCTTTTATAAGTCAGAGTGAAAGTTCCACTGTTGTTGACACCGCTTGTCTCCCTTTAATGACATCATTAACTCCTCCTGAATGCAGGAAACCCTGGAGGACATTGATAAGAACAGTGACGGACATGTGGATGAAGATGAGTATATTGGTAAGTTTTTAAGCAGTGAATTCAACTAAGTGAAATCAAATTTATTAATGTATGTGGGTCAGTGGATTAACCTGTCCTGGTTCAGCTCTGGAAATCATGATTGTACCGTAGGGGCAGTAACAAGCCAGTTCTCAGACAGACACAGCAAAATGCAATTGTGTATTATCAGCACAGGTGTTGATGGCAAAATCTATTATCTTCCTTTAACTTGCACCCGCTTTTAAAGCATCTAGTGGGTTCCTCTTAGATCAACTAGAATTGATACGTTTTTAACTTCTCATTTGTCTCCACCTTTTCAGCCGACATGTTCGCACATGAGGACGGGGGTCCGGAGCCGGACTGGGTCAAGACTGAAAGGGAGCAGTTCTCTGATTTCCGAGACTTGAACAAAGATGGTAAGATGGATCGGGACGAAATCCGTCACTGGATTATGCCACAAGACTATGACCATGCCCAAGCCGAGGCCAGACATCTGGTGTACGAGTCTGACCAGAACAAGGTACATTTTTTTTCAGCTGCACTGACATGTCAAAGATCTATTTCACGTCATTTATTAGATTTAAACACTAATAATGATTCATTTGAAACCCGTTCTCAGGACCAGATGCTGACCAAAGAGGAGATCCTTGAAAACTGGAACATGTTTGTGGGAAGTCAGGCCACCAACTACGGAGAGGACCTCACCAGGAACCACGACGAGCTCTGAGCCGCCGGTGCAGCTTCTGGCATGTGTGTGAGAGGAGGGTTGTTGAACATCTCTGTCTGTGTAGACAGAATCACAAACTCTCGCACATCCTCCCACTACAGCAACCACCACTCCATCCTTTCCTCGTAAGAGCAGGACAGATGTCAGTGTGTTGTTGGTTTGCCAGACAACACTGTAGATAACGAGACAAGGGGGGGGGGGAGGGTCCATCCTACCACTAACACTAAGGGTCCAATCTCGGCTTTTACATCAGTGGTTCTGTTTCTGACATTCAGGAGCGAGCCGGACCCGGTGGACCTGCTTCCCATCGATGGTGCCTTCCAGCCGCATCGCCGGCTTTGCTGCCTCAGAGATCTGTGTAGATAGTCTTTAATAAAATCTGTCAAAGCTGAATGGTCAGATGCAGCAACAGTTTTTGATACTGATGTTAATGTGAAACTACAGTGCAGATCATTATCTTGATTTTATTTATTTATCAAATCTCTATCATTTAGGTTTGAGAGGAATACAGTGTTTAACTTGAGATTTATTTTTTTTTTTAAAACAAGTTATGGTTCTTTGTTTACAGTTTTCCTGGCCAAATGATTTGGTTTGTTTTTATTAGTCAAATGCTTTAATTAACCGATGTTTAATGGCATGGGTTTTGCATGCTTTCGGTTTTATTGTAGCCTCTGAAAAGTTTTTGCCTTCCTACGTAGTTAGAAGTGTATTTATTGATATACTTAAGGCCAGCCATATTCTCCATGTTCATTTTTTGTTGTCCTTTTCCTGATGTTGTGTCTGAGCTTTAACCTTTCATAGCTCTCTTAATTTAAAGTCGTCCTTTTTTTTCGTTTTTTTTTTTTTTACTAAGCTACTGACTTGAATACATAAGAGAGGAGTAGAAAAGTTTCCTTTCCTCAACTCTCACAACTTTGTGCTTGCTGTTACATTACTCCAAGGTCATCTTCTGTATCATATGAACCAGATTTTTTCCCCCACTTCATTTGGTATTGTATAGTAGCCTGGTGTTTTAGAACATCAGCAACTCCTTTTTATCCACATTTTTTGTATTGTTTAATGGATCTTTTGTATAACAGCTACATACACAACTCATGCAAAGAACAAACTATGACCAGAATTTGAGGGTCTTGTAATTCACCAAAAAAAAAACAACCTTTTTTCCTCGGTTTCATCTTTTTGTCGTTGTGCTCTGTTGTCCCAAACCTCAGTTGCATTAATAGTCCACATCACACATGGGCGCAGATGCATCAGCATGTCTCCTTTTCACTGCACATGCTCGTAAAATGTGTCAAAATAAAAAGAAAAGAAAAAGTGTTGTCTGTTTTGTGTGTTGAGCTGCAACACAACATCACTGAACTGAGAGGAATCTGAGGCTTTTAGCAAAGCTGCTGTGTGCTTTTGCTAAATCATAATACTGCTCAAATAAAGCCCACAGTGTCTTCAGAATGGTCTACATATAAATAACTGTCGAAGAGAAAATACTTCTTGTGTCTAGATTAAGCAGCGTCCTACTTTCCTGGTCTGCCTGCTATTAAAAACTTGGGTACAGATGAACACTTCTCCATTCTCTGAGTCTGAGGCAGATGCCAGCTTACAACACATGATACTATAACACCTTTTCATTTGTTCAGAGTGATGCACTTCTTACGTTTCTACTGTTCTCACACTGATTGTCTCTACTCTAATCTCCTATTTTGCTGTGCATTTAAGGAGCTACTTCCTATGCAGTACCTCATGTACTGCACATGCTTAAAGTTTCACATGGACATACTTTATCTCAGGTAGTTATATCAAGTTCAGATATTCAACTCTGTGCTCCACCGTTGACTCACTGGACACGAGGAACGAGTGCATGCTGTTAACACTTCTCATGACTAATGACAGCGTGCGCACGCACCCGGCAGAGATGGAGTTAAGCTGACTTGCTTTTGCTGCTGGCTGTGGCAGCAAAACTCTCAGATGTAACTGAGAAAGCAGCTCTGCCACCCAGCCTGTCCCCTCTGCTTGCTCATGTGGAACATATGGATATATGTGTGCCAGTTAACAAGACAAGTCAAGCGGGACCAATGCGATAAAGCTCATTAGGAACAAGGGAGAGGGCGATGTATGTGTAGGCTGTTATTCTGTTGGGATGTAGGACCTTCTTCAGACACTCGGACCATGGCTGCAGAAGCCGCAAATGTGTTGAAAGCTATTAAATATTCAGGTCCTGTTTGCTGTTTGTACTTTCAGATAATTTTTTGGGGTTTTATTTTTTTTTACATTTTTCAGGTATAAATAACTTTGCAAGTGCACAACCTGACAACAATGATTATTTCATAAAATTTTTGCAGAAATAGGTTACCAAATCCTGGCGTGGCTCCACTTGCACAGCATCATCCAAGAATACAAATTTCTTCTCAGATGAATTCCTTCTTTATTCATCTGGCAAAAAGCTCCAGGTCTGAGGATAATTCAAAGTGGAGGTGTTGCCTGTAGTGACATTATTTTTGGTCTTTATGATATTCATTAGATAATCTAATGGTTGCTCTATTGCCTTGCTAAAGAGTGTGGGGTCAGTCTTGCATCATACATTTGAATAATTGGGAAGCCTAAAACACTAAGTAGCTCAATATACTTCCTCCAAATAGCATATGAGGTTTGTCATGTGTCAGGGTGCATCTGTGTGTCTGGGCCAGTGTGTGAGTGGAGGTGGATGAGTACAAGTGGTGCACAGAGATGTAACAGAACCAAATGTGTGTTTGCCCGAGCAAGATGGGGGCACATGGACTATCTGTGCAGCCTGCCTCGCGGTCATGTTTAACAGCCTGCCCCTCCTGTTTATGATAGGTTCCCAATCATTCACACTGAGGGAGTGTGTGTACAGTAATGCCTTCAGACAGCCCTCATATGAGTGTCTGCGTAGATAAACCCCTCTCCACTGATAATAATGAGCCCTCTGGGTGAGAATAGGGCGGAGACACAGGGAGAAGAGGGTCATAAAGTGTAGAATATTAATGTCCGAGAGTATAAACCCCCACCCACCCCATCCAGTACAATTTTCACTTAGTCTTGTGAACCAACCATCTCCTTTTAAAGAGTTTGTTTTTCACAGTACCCTTCCATATGCATTTCAGCAATTAACAGCAGCAAACCTAAAATGACTACTAAAAATTAAACTGCCTGCATAACAAACTACGTGCATCCGGCACTCCCTTAACTCCTTTGCTCCTCTCTCTGACTCTTATCATCACAATGTCCTATTTTTCATCTGAATATATCTGCACTCCCTCATCTTTGTCTTTTATCTCTTGTGTTTGTTCCTTCTACCCTGGGGATTTGTTGCCCAGGGTGTTGTTTGTAATGATCTTTGGGACATCTGACCCATCCTGTGCTGAAGCTTTCGTAACAGGCTTTCTGCCCATTATATAATAACATGCATAATAGCCAAAAAAAAAAAAAAATTCAATCTCTGTTCATTATTGAGCCTTTTCAACAAACCATTTTGTATTTACCCAGCTGAACGAGAACTTTAGATGATTCTTCGCCTTAGCATGACAGCGCAAGGGATAGGCTTTCCCTTTCTCTTCTCATCAGAGGTCAAATTACAGTTTTATTGTTGAAACTGCACTGAATGAGCCAAATACATACTGCAACTGCATGCAGAAGAATTTTTTCTTTAATGGTGTGCAACATAATAATATTGTTATTACTATTATCACAAGTACCATCATGATCAGTGGTAGATACATGGAGAGTATCTTGTAGACTGATTCCAGTTGGGTCCTTTTGTTATTTGTTGGGACATAACATGCCACATCTATACATGACAGTGCACCTAAGAATTTTGGCTCCAGGCTCTACAACTAACCCATCACTAAAAAGTGTAGGGTCTTTTCAGTATTTTAAGTCTCACCATGTTTGAATGTGAATAGATTCAGGTAATGAATAAGATTAATTTTATCATGTTTGTTCTGAACATTGTGGCATAAGCAGCAGTTAGGCCATCATGTAGGAAATCACAGTTATAGGAAGAAAATACAATAACATTATTTAGGTAACAGTTAAATAAATAAAAGTAAAAAAACAAAATGCAAAATCTAAATTGTAAGTAGAAGCTGTCTTTGTGCTGTGTGGTCCCCTGCTTTATGACCTACGGTAAGTTTTTCTAAAGTGCTTGCAGCAGCCCTGGTGATACACAGAGCATCACATTGTGTGATTGTATGTGCGTGTTATGTGAATGTAGGCTGATTCTGTGCCTTGCATGTTTCTACTTCTGGACAATGAAGCTTGAAGGAATCCATCAATCTTTCATGTCATCTCACAGAAAGTGGTTATCCCTCCCTCCTTCCCATTACGGCACTCTACTCCCCCCAGTGGTGATGAGACAGAACAAGAGGCAATCCTCCTCCTCCTCTTTTTTTTTTTAAACAACTCCACTTGTGCTCGTCCATCATCATGAGTTTTTATGTGCCCATCAATGCGGTGTAGATAGGGAATCAGCCATTAATAACTACACAATTAGAGAGAAGGCTTTAAAAAGCAATACATTTCAATTTAAGAACCATAAACCTAGTGGGTTGGTAACTAATTGTAAGTGCCTGTGGAGTAATGGGAGCCCTTTGAACTGAGGTCAAGATGATTCAAAATCAGCTTCAAACAGATTTTACGTGGCTGCTTCGCTGCTTTAGTCGCCCACTCATTCTGGCAGTCTGCTGAATATCTTCTATGATATGTTCAGGGAGAAACTTTTCAAGTTTTAATTAAAAGATGACCAAAGTGGCCCACAGCGGAGTTGTTTTGGAGTTCATGCTAGTGAGGGTGGAGTCAGTGCTATACCAGTGAGACTGATATCTTTGGACAAAATGCCCTCTCTCGCTCCATTTGTCATTTGACATTTGTCTCTTTCCTTTCTCTGGTCCTTTCTCCCTGTGTCCCAGCATCTGGATACCTTTGGGATGGAGGGGAGGAGAGGGGAGAGGAGGCCTTGTTTCATCCCTCCCAATCCACTGTTCTCCAGGGGGCTTGGGGTTGGTTTGTGATCTTGTGTCTCACATGATAGAGACACATCTAATCCTGTTAGGCGTTAATATCTTACAGCGGAATAGAGGAGACAGCAGGGGGGGAGAAAAGAGAAGAAGATGAAAGACAGGATGGTTGAGAATAGAGGAGAATATTTAAAAAGCTCTCTCTGACTTTGACTGATTTGCTGGCCCACATATTGGTTTTGAGTATACATACATGTGTGTGTTTGTGTTTCTGCGCCTGTGTACCCTCATGGGATCTTCCCGGCTGTTGTCTGCATATTTGACAGACTCGTCTCAAGGTGTTTTCCCCTTGCTGTCTTTCTGTATCTGGTCCATCTCTGCTCCCTGAGTGAGAAAGTTTAGCCTCTAGGCCCCATCTGAGCTCCAGGCCCCCCAAGGCCTCCGCATTCCCAAAGCTCCTACACACCGGAGCCCCTCAGGCTCCCTGCTTTACCACAGGGAATACCCCCAAGAACCCCTAGGCCCCTCAGACTGTGGAGCAGCAGCTCTGCACAAGAGAGCTAGCCCGAGGGGAGGGGGGAGGCTGTCTGGGAATACAACTGAGAACATGCTTCACTTAACATTTGAGCAGTCCCTGACAGCGCCTCCTGTTGGTGTAGCATTGTTTTTGCATGCAGGCCTCCTTGTAACCCCTGCTAAGTTTCCTCTCAGGGGCCTTGACCTTGTTAACAATCCCTCAGGGCTCATAGAGGCCTCTGTGTGCTACATGTGCATTGACCTTTTCTGCTCCCGGAGGTTAAATAACATCTTTTTGGCCCACAGCAGGAGCTTTGTGTCGATGTGGGGTGCACCTGGGACTTAACTGAGTTACATATTAAAAAATAATTTTATTCCTTATCGTACCAAATGAACGAAAAGACTCATTGTCACTCTAAAGCATAAAGAAAGTAAAGGTTGGACCTCTTATCTATGTACAGAACAATGCATGTTTACTGGCTTTTCCTTCTTTCAGTGAGGTTATGTCACAGTTGCATTCATAAAGAAACCTTTATGGGGGATTGCATGTGGATACGGAGGCTGTGAAGCTAGCAGGCCTGCTGTCCTACAGATGTCTTGGGCTGTGTGTTACCAGGTGTACGTCACCTGAGATTACGCACGCCGACACCCCTTAAAGGCTAACAGCCAGCAGTACAGCTGAGGGGGCATCTGGTGGCGTGTGTGTGTGCATGGATATGTGTGTTCATACGTTCAGATTGGTGGTAACGTTTTGGCACAATGAGATCAGATATAATGCTCCCACTGCAATCAGGAACTTTCAATCAATTGGTCAAATGTAGATCAGGTAGATCAAGGCAGGGTTGAGGTCAGTGTCTCTTTGAGCGTGTGTGATAACGACGACAGGGCATTTAAAGCACGGGTTTCTCATGCTCTACACAGCCTTGGCAGTCTACAGTTAGGAATGAACTGGAGTGAGCAAAATGTTCAACTCCTCTGTCCCTCTGATCTTCCTCCACTTCCCGGCACCCCTGCAGAGAGAGAACAAAGAGAAGTGCACCTTAATCAAAGTGCATTGGATTAAGAAGCAAAAAAAAAAAAGCAGAACATCACAGAGATACTACCTCGCAGCCATTAAGTGGATTGGAAAACAACCTGAATCAGTACTTCAAATGAGCAGGCTGTGACCCTGAAATAGGAGAGCGGCATTTTAATCTTTCTCTTAGTTTGACATGCGCCAAGGTCTACTGGAGCAGGAGCAGATGTGTGCACACACACACACACACACACACACAACGCATGTGTGTTTTTGTTGAGTATGAGTGAATGCCTTCAGTGATTGTGCTCTGTGGTTTCCATGAGTGAACGTGTAGCCAACAGCTGAATCTACCATGCTTAGATGTGCGTGTTTACGCTGCTTTTCCAGGTACATGACATCATTAGCCCGCAGAGCCATGTGACAGTGCTTTCTCCCCACACTGAGTCATGTTTTATTAACATACCTGCTGCGGTTGAATCATCATCCCTTATAGGCTTGTACATAAGCTGACACACAACTCCATCCACATTATGTGTACTTGTGGTTGCAGGGTGCACTCTGAATGTGACTTTCTGTCTCCCATTTCTGTTAATTTTGACGATTTTAATGTGTCCACTCAGTACCACATAAGAGCAACACTTACGTGGACATGGATTACATGAAGTATGGGCAGTATTATAGCATCAGTCACCCTTCAGTATTCACAGCTAAAAATCCCATCTGCTGGACTGAAAAGGCTGATACTGCCATCATGTGGCTCAAGAATATAAAAATGCAATTCTAAACTGGAGGATGTTATATACAATAGGGGTTTGAGTGTGTGTGTGTGTGTGCATTATGGGGCCCAGCATATGCAGAAGGGGGCAGCCAGTGAAGTACAGCCAGCTGACACTGAGGTATGTGTCTTTTATAATGAGATTTACTGGGCTCCAGATGTTCCTAGTTATGAAGATGTGTGTCGGAGATTTAGGGGTGAGACCTGCACCCTGTCAGAGTCACTGTGGGGTGCTGTTTTACTGTCTGTCACCCCCACCCAATCACCACCATTCAGGTGGCCTCTTAACCTGACAACACCAACACCTCCTCTTTCTCTCTCTTTCTCTCTCTCACACACACACAAGTACACACTCTTAGCCTTGACTGTGATGTGGGTCAACATTTTATAAATGTATAAAAACAGAAAATACAAAATGAATGTCTACAAAGAAAAGCAAACACACCACATATATACAAAGCATCTTGGTGAGTATGATGTATGCTGTAAGAGTATTAAGAGTCTCTGTTTGACTTAATGGACAAAAAAAAAAAAGACACATTGTCCATTTCCTAAATCCAGTTTATGTTGTCCAGCACATTTTCAAAGTGACACAATTTTAATAAAAGAAAGAAGCCAGTGCAAGTGTACTAAAATATCCAAAATAGTGTACCAACATTTTCCTGATCTCATAAAAAAAAAATCTTCTTCTTGGCTCAGAATTACTGCGGTATTATACCCTCTCAGTCTGTGTTTTAACGTCAGACAACGAGAGCGAGTGCTTGTTGAGGAGTATCTTGAAGATCACAAAGATCATCGGAGTCTCTCAGCATCAGCTGGCTGAGGGAGGCGTCAGCTGTTCTCACCACTTCAGCGAGTTTGGCAAGGCACCACGAACGCTGACCAGGCTCCAGCATCTTTCCCTTCTAGCTGGCACAACATATTGTCACCTTCCTCTTTGTTGTCCTCCTTCTCCTCCCCTCGCTGCTCAGATGGCAGGCTGCAGCTTGGTCAGGTTCCTCTGGTGCATGCTGTGGTGGCGCATCAGCTCATCAGAGCGGGCAAACTTCTTCTGACAGCTGGACCAGCGGCAGGTAAAAGGCTTCTCACCTGACGAAGAGGGGATGAACAAGAAGAAAACAAGAGAAAATGTTGCTTTAGAGTGAATTCAAGGCAAGCTTGTGTTCTGTTGTACACGAATTAAAGCTAGAGGACCATTTTAATGCAAAAAATCTCTTTGGAGAAGAATGGAGAGGAAGAAAATAAAGGTATACGCACTTGTTTTACCTGTATGAGTCCGAGTGTGTGTCTTAAGGTGATCTGACCGTGAAAACTTTCTCTGACATGTCTCGCACTGAAAGGGCTTCACTCCTAGACAGACATTAGGAATTAAAACTGATCAAAGAGAATTTGCAGTTTGCGACACAGAGAAAATTAATGTTTTAAAATCAAATAATTTAAAACTCATGCATAATAATTCATTTTTACTTTTATGTTGGGAACCACTGGGAGAAAAGTCACTAAACTCATTTAAAAAAAAAAAAGAAAAGAAAAGAAAAGAAAACAAAGATTATAAGTGTCCTCAGTGGAAGCCAAATCCCTGGAAGGAAACCAGCATACCTGTGTGTCTGCGCTGGTGCCTCTTTAACTGGTCTGAGCGAGAGAATCTGCGGCCACAGTCTGTGAAATCACACTGGTGAGGCTTCTCTCCTGCGAAATAAACCACTCTCATCATGAGTGAACATCATCATCATCATCGTCACTCAAATACCAAGTTTCACATCTGTGCCATTGTCTTTTTCCATCTTCTTCAAAGTGAACATTAACAGTTTGTATGAATTTGTCATGCTTAATTGTAAAAGGCAGCAGTTTGAGGTCTGGGCAGGAAAACAGGCCATAAGTGACATCATCTCACCTGTGTGTTTGCGGCCGTGCATCTGCAGCTGTGACAGTTTGAAGTATTTCTTGCTACAGCCAGGATAAGCACATACAAATGGTCGCTTTTCATTGGCGTCTGATGACCTCACAACTGGCGGAGCGATACCAGTAACCCGTCGAACATCCTTTAAGAACAAAAGGAAGGCGAATACAAAATGCTTTACGGTGAGTTCACCTCGTGTACGTCTGTGAGTGTAATCGTCTGTGTTTGTACATGTTGCACTTGCATGTGTGTTAACTCTGACTGACCTGGAGACCTCTGAAGACACTGTGTGTGTGTATGTGGTACTGAGCACTGACGAGTACGGGTGGAGGCGGGGCTGTGGGGTCGCTTTCGTAGCTGGTTGCATGGCCACTGCCGTACAGGAGCAAAATCAGAAATGGACTTAAAGACTGACAATAGGATGCAAAACTTATAGTTTTAGTAAAGTAGGGAGAAAGGCTACATGCCAGATTGTGGCCATCCAGTCCAAATGAAATCAGTCAAAGATAAAAAAGCCCATCCACTTTTTAGCCATCATTACAAACAGGACTTAGCTGAAAAAGCAAGTCCTTAAAGAAGTGAAGTCCAGTCCCCACTTTGCAAAACCTCAACTGACCATAACACCAACAGGGACTTTAATGACATCACATTCTAAATACACAGGCTGTTTTGCAGCTATAACAGCCTCCACTCTTTTGGCAAGGTTTTCCGCAAGATTTTGGAGTGTTTCTGTGGAATTTTTGCTCATTCATGCAGTAGAGCAACAGTGAGGTCAGGCAAGGCAAGATTTCCCTTCACTGGAAGTAAGGGGCCGAGCCCAACCCCTGAAAAACAGCCCCATAAAGAGATGTTTCTGAACACTTTTGTCTATATAGTGTATGAATATGCTCCTGATTTCCCCATGGGCAGCAGGCCAACAGCCATCTGGTCAAACTCTTCTCCTCCCCCTCCTTGTACCACCACAAACCCTGGTCAAGACTGAAGAGCACAGCATGCTATTTTAAGAGAAATAAAAAGAAGGCTCACCTCTTCACGGAATTTGCCAGGGTGTTCATTTGGTTCCATGTTACGCAATCCAGCTGAGATGCCATTTGGTACAAGTTATCACTAAGTGAAACACACAGCACAGCCATTAGCATTTTACATTTGTTTCAATGGGTTGAAATATGTTATTACATGAATAAATTAAAATGTTATAGAACAAGGTTAGCTCTGAGTCTATAACAGATGAAGGGGAAAGTACTGTCTTTGTTTTGTTTTTCTTTCTTTATTAATAACTCTGAGAAAACCTGAAATGTAAGAACACGGACAATATTTATGTTGCTGCGCAGTCTTCCTGTCATTTCCCCTCCCTTGTATGGATAATGAAGACATTTCATTGCTCGCTTATTAACATCCTGTCCACCCACCACACTCCTCACTGGCTTCATTAAAAAACATTGGCTCTGAGCCATTCTTTACCTTGGCAGATCACACTAGTGCACACACACTTGACAGAAACACACACACACACTCGGAGATGCTGTTGTGCACTCTGCGGGGGTGAGTGCCTCCGTGCCTAGTACACGATGGACCAGTGCATGACATCACTCTGTCCTCAGTATCATTAAAGGCGGGAACCAGTTTCTGGGGATTTCTGGAACACATTCCTTGAGAAGTCCTTGAGGGAAGGATCGTGCTGGCTCGCTAATCAGCTCTGAACTATGTTAAACTGTGGAAACACTCACTGATATCTGACATATATTCACAGTGTGTATGTGGGAGCGTGTGTGTGAGTGTGCATGTTTGTTTGAGGGTTTCCAGTTCATGCCATAAGCTGTAACAACAGCAAAGTCTTCCCCTCCCTTATCAACTGCTGCTCCAGTATTTGGGTTGCACATGTTCCTTTTCTCCAACAACATCGCAGGACGGCATTCAAAGAATTTGATCCTAATTTACCCTTTGAGATGTCCTGCATCCAAATGAAAACAAGTTGGAAACACATTCGGTGATTAAAATAAGCAGATTCTCAGCCTTAACTACCCCACCTCACACAACTTTCACTTTCACTGAACTGCACTGAACGTCTCTTTTCCTTCTCTCCTCATTTTTCCTCAGAGTGGACTCAGGCACATCAATAGTAGATCACTCACTATTTGTTTTGGCCTGCTGAGCACCAGTGGGCAGCACTTAACCTCAGAACAAATTAGGATTCACAGTCCAGACAGTGCAGAGGCAGACGCAGTGCTTAACATGGGATCAAAAAGAGTTCACACTCTAAAAACTACCAGCGAGCAAGCGAGCAATTTGCATGCCGTCTTAGTGGAAAAAAATCTGACATTAATTGATGAGCGAGGAGGCTAGAAACCTTTGGGAAGAGCGGAATTGTACTGAGAAGGGATTCGAGGCAGCAGGAGTGAAATAAAGCAACAATAAGTGTAGACTGGGACAAATAATTTTACCTGTTGTAGTTTCTCAGCAACAGAGCTTGACTGCTTGGACAGGACTCTGAAGGATTGTGGCAACCAAACATGGGAGGAGGAGCAGGGTACTGCTGATCAACTGAACATAAAAAAAATGACAAAAGTTTCAAACTATTCTTTAAAGATAAATTGTTGGGTCTATTAAATGTCAGAAAAAAAAACTTTTCCCAGAAGCAGATCTATTCAAATTGCTACTAACTGCAATTGTCTACTCTGCAAAACACCAAGCTGCAATTGCTCTACAGCAACTTATTAAGCGAAAAATCTTGTATAAGAAAACTGTATAAAATATTTGAATTATTTCATGTTCTTTTCATTAAATCAGGCACAGAACACATTCAAGTACAACTATAAAAAATATCCTTTTAAATGCATGTCTGCACAGACGCTCAGCTCCTCTTCTCACAGAGAGAATGGATCAATCAGACAGTCTACAGCGGTCCTTTTCAGGTTCATATAGAATAATTGGTCCCCAGACAGTTTTTGACATTCCAACAGAGTCACATGAAGCGGTTTCCTCAAGTTATCATTTCCAGAGTCATTAACCACACGTATGCTTAAAGAGCGAGAGGGAGACTGTGTTTATGTATGCCTGCGTATATGAATGTGTGTGCAGACAGGGACGGAGGGAGATGAAGGAAAAAAGCTAATAGCGATTCTGTTGTGATATGAAAATTGATGGGTTACTTATATAACCTTGCTGTGACACGACAGCGTTCCAGTCTGTGAGCCAATTTGGTGAAAACACTTCAGGATGCAGACAGCTACCTATGTTGTTTGGTGGTGACAGTGTGTCCTCATGTTTGAAGGACAGGCTGGAGAGCTGAGGGGTGTGGTGAGACGGAGTGTGCCCATAACTGGGGTTGCTGTCTAAACCCATTGCTCCGTAACCTGAAAAAAGGAAACAAAAAGCAATATGACAAAATGTTAAAAAGATCTTCTTTGCCTGGTCAAGTCATTAGAAAACCATCTCGTAAATGACTGAATGATTCTGAAGCTTTGCAAAGTCTCCAGTATCTGGTCAGTTATCTGAATCCCTCTGGTAGTAGCTTTTAGTCTCTGGCAGGGTTACCACAGAGAGACATTCATTAAAGTACTAAATCCTCTTTCCATGTAACACACCCCCCCGCCCCATCTTTGGCCTTGTGGTTGCAATATTTATGGCAGGTGGAAAAAGAAACTTGGCAAACCTGTGGCAGACAGACTGAGATGAGCTACTGTAGAATAATCATTAAAAAAAAAACAAAACCCAAGGACGAGAAGTAATGACTTAGGTGCATGCTAATTTAATTACAGTTGTAAGATTGCAAAAAATTGTAACATTATGTAGTGTTGCATCTGTTACCGCGGTTATCTGAATACAATACATTAGGGTAGATAAAAGGTCAAGAATGTTACATTTGAGAAATCTGGTGTGGAAAAAAAGGTCATCCAAGCACGTTCAAACTGGGTATAACATTTGTTTCAGTATATCTGAGTCAGGCTTAGTTTAAAGGGATGTTGAAAACTTTCTGAGGAAAATGACTCACACGACTCTGAAAGGACAATGTTGTTTTTCATCACTTCAACAACTTTCCACTGGGCAATAAAACTCAATGCAGGTTTGAACCTCAGAGTAACAAGCCCTTCGACAACAGACACAAGCACTGTTTATGGTAGTAAGGTAAGGTACAACATTGACACTTCACAGAAGAAATGAAAGATCCAATGAAGATCCAGTTCAAGATTCCAGCTAAATAACAGCATAAATCCCCATGCTCTGTTTTGTGCAGGTCTACTAGGATTAAAAAAGTTCCAGATGTATTGTTCAAAGTAGCAAATCAAGTTTAGGATTCACAGCTCATCACTTTTTGTTTTGGGAATTCCTCTACGGGAATACTTTGGAATAAAGGTCTTATTCTAATCTGATTTTCTTTTTCTTGATTTTTTTCTGTCGTTTTGCTGCTCAACACAGCAGTGGTACCTAGTAGTGATGAGTTATTTTAAGGTTGTGTTGAGTCATTTTTGTTATATCATTGCTGTTGTTAGACAAGCTCAATTTTACCTAAAACTGTCACAAATGTATTGTTAGTTACACAGATTGATGTACATGACATTCAAAACTGGATAAACATATTATTAACAATCAGTAACCATATAGTGACATGTGCGTTTAAAAAGAGGTAGAGTAGATTATAGCAGTTTGCGACAATACCATATTTAATTTGGCCTAATACCCAAAGAATAGTAAAAAATAACACTGGGTCAAAACAACTATTTGTCTTAGGTGGTTTTCTACCCCGAAAGCACTGAGTAAAGTGTTGTGTTGGTGCTACACTGACCTAAAGGAAGTCATTTTTGACTTGTGCATCATAAAACACTTTCAGTGTGTATCCTGCAAAAATACCAGAACTGGAGATAAATGCATTAGGTTTACGATTATGGGCATTGTATTTGACAGATGTAAAAAATAAATGCCATAATAAGACCTGGTAAAACCTTATGAATGATGTTATTAATTAACTGTTCTGAATTCTGAATTCAACATATTGATGCCCTAACATATGGAATGACTCTGCCGGTGAGTGAAAACCAAAAATGGTTCAAAGGGACTAATCTCTCCGAGAGCTTTACCAGGAAGCTGTCAGCCCTGTTCCTGACATGGGACAGAATGACCCAGTGCAGCACATAACATCCTGCTGAGACACAACACTGTCGACAACCCTTGAACATGGAGTTACATACAGCAGGGAAGGCAGAAAAACACATTGGCTTGTATTAAAACTTGAATTTTGTTGATTGGTGTCTGAAAACGACCAATCGCTTTTCATGTTTCACAGCCCCTTTGTAGCATTTAGCTGAGGTGGAGTCAGGTAGGACGGGTAGGGAGCGTGCTTACCCTGACTTCTGGGCGCAGGAGGACTGTCCATACAGCCGGGCAGACAGGATCCATTTGTGAACACTCTTGGCTGAGCTGTCGGCTCTCCAAAGGCCCCAACTCTACAGGGGCCCGAGCCTGTAAACTGGCCTGCAAAGTGCACCGTGAAGGCCCCGAGTCCACAGTGAGGGTCCTCTATTGGGTCTGTGGTGCCCCAGCCCGGTTCCTGTTTGATAAGGGAGTGGTGGGAGGGCAGGGAGCTGTAGGGAGAGCCAGGATGGAGGTCGAGCAGTTGAGTCCACTGGCCACCACCAACAGACATCCCACAGCCACCGCCAGCTGCCGGTATGGATGGCACAGGAGGCGCTGGAGATAAGAGGGTCAGATCCCGAACGTCTGACCCCATTGACATGGCTCCACACGGTTCAGTCAGCATTGGTGAAGGCGGTCGAAGACAGTCCAAAGAAGGAGAGATGGTATTCCAGTAGAAGACACAGTAACAGACAAGTTACACAGTAATAAGCTCCTGAAAGTTTAACAAAAACACTACCAGACAAAACAATAAGCACGGAGCGAACTCTTCCGCAGACACCAACATCAGCAGTCACAATGCAGTAAAGGAGCCATCTATCCCGCCATAGGCAATGCACAGAATAATGAAAAGAAATGAGTTAGTGAAAATGATGAAAATCTGACTTAAGCTCTCTGGGCATCTGCAGTGGTTAGGACTGGGAGTCTCTGAGGGTATCAGTGCCTTGTCCCTCTGTCTCTATAATGTCTGACTTTCCTTACTCTCCAGAAGGCTCAAATAGTGTGTAACTCATTGGACAGGGGGAGGAGCGAGGGAGGCTGAGAAGATGACTCCCTTGCTTTGGCCCAGCCAGCACAAACTGCATTTCTGAGTAGTTTCTGACTAACGCCACATTTGCATGATTGGGTGTTGCTCTTCATTGTTTGCTCAAGTTCAAATGTTGCTCACACTGGGTGTTTGTGTTAGCGCGTCTGAATAAGTGTGTGCAAGAGGGAAAGAGGTGTTCTTGTTTAATTTTACTGAAAATGACAAACTGTACTGATGGGCTTAAAGCATGAAACAGCAACATTAAGTGCTAGTGAGTAAAAGAGTAGCTGGATAAAGTTATCATCATGCCAGTTTCCACAGTTATACACATTAAAATTAATTGTTTTCATGGCTCAGAGACTATCAGACTTAAAGACTGAATTTCCTGTCTATACATCAAAGAATCGTGAATATCTGAACATGAAGTAAAAATACACATATGCAAACCTTCACAAAAGACAAAACAAAACAATGTAACTTCAGAAACAGCAAAACTGTTTTCTGAAACATATTCCACTTTCAGAATAAGTCACAAATTAGAACGAGGCAACAATATAAAAGGTGAGTTTGAAAATTCAAACAAATTTTGCTCAGGTTATATTTTTAATCTTAACTAAAGCATTAACTCCAGTGTCTGCGTTTACATATCCACAGTAAAGAATATTTTATTTAATCAACATAACAGTGCTGGATTGAATCACGATTAATTCATTAAAGACAATTAATTAAAGACACGATTAATTAAAGATGAACTGAAAATTACTCAAAATGTAAAAATGGTAAAACATGCAGAAAACGCACTCTGAGATTTCCCAATTTGGAAACAGTACTGTTATGTTAAAAGCAGCTCCGCATAAACTGCATATCCTTGGAGCAAAGCCACATCACACAAAAGGATAATTATTTATTAGTTGAGGAGAGGGGGAGTTGTGTGTGTGTGTGTGTGTGTGTGTGTGTGTGTGTGTGTGTGCATTGGAGCACTTAAGAGAGATAGAGGTTTTGACCTTAACTCAAGCTTAACTCGACGTAGAGCTACACAGGAATGCAGTAACTTGGAATATGCCAATAAATTCACAACAGCTGCTGGGGATCTTTTAACGTTATAATATTTGTCAGATCAGCAGTCGGGTTCCTCCTCTCCTTAAAAGTTTGAAACAGTGGCAATATGCTGCAAATCAGTTTTAAAAACAAACTGTGTTACACTCAGTTTAGCATGACAGTCTGTTATTCTTGACCCGTGATGAGACCACAGAACTCTTGAAAATGTTATAAATTAAATTGCATATTTCACTCTTACTATTGCCATACTGATTTAATTTATTAAATTAAATTATTAATTATTATATTTTGGAATAATTTCTTCAGATGATGAAATGATAAACAAAAACGTCATATTAGAGATCTTGAGATACTAAACAGTTCATCATGCTCATCAGGTGTCATGAAGTCATATTTATCAATCTGCATTTGCTGGAAGTTGCTTAAAGATCCAATGTGCAGGATTTGGTGACAACTACTGTTGCTACAGACTGCAACTAACTGGAAGTGAAAAGCCCTCTCCAGTGTTTGGTTTGTCCATTATTGGTTACTGTAGCAACCTGGCATTGCAAAAGGCAAAATCCATGGGCATCTATAATTATAAAAGGCTCATTCTAAGGTAACATAAGCACAAAGAAGATGGCATTAGAAATTTACTGCAAATATAAGATAGAAAACCAGGGATCGTATTGTGGGATGAACTATGTTAGTCAGTTCCTGTCATCAACATCTGGAATATTAGTCCAGGATTTCAGTGAACGTGAGTGACCCCAAATTTAAGAGAAGTATTAAGTCACTGTGGGAGTGACGAAATCAGCTGGTAAACTGCTGAGAAAGCGCCAACGGAAGCTCCAGTTGTTGTCCTGTCAGTCACTCTTGCACAATGTCACTGATGTGCCTTTCAGTGACCCCTTTATTCTAGTATTAGAAATTTTCCTGTTTCAAATTCAGTTGAAGAAATATTTGCTGCAGCCTTGCAGCATACAAGTATCCTTGACCGGTTACAGGTCAAACATAGGTCAATCACAGGCATTAATAAGACTCAGACAAACCCCCCTTAACATGAACATAGGCCTAAAAATTGACCCTGTGGAAGATTTTTTTTTCAAATATTTTTGATGTTTTTGTTGTTTTTATTGTTGTTTTCCATAATCTGTCATTCAACTAGCTTGCAGGACATGTTGTCAGCTGTTAATGTCGAACAACAGCAGTTATTGGACAGAATTTGAAACAAGCACACTCGCGGCTTAATAATTCTAGGAGTACAACAAAACACTGTCTGTTTTCCCAGTTTTTTGGAGACAAGGAAATATATGACAATCTTACAATCCAAGCGTATCTGATGACATCCATTACAGCGGTCATAACCTTGCAAATGCCCCTAAAAGCTAAACACAGATTCATCTGCCTGGTTTGTGGTCGGGGGGGGCGTGGGGGGGATAAAGTGCTCTCTGACTTACTCTATTCTTGGAAATAAATGAGTGCAAAGGCGGCCCCAGTACCCCTGAGGAACGCCCGGACATTCAGAGGATGTCCACGTAGCTGGCTTCAAAATAGAAGCAAAGAAAACGAATCTCTTCCACAACAATTTGAAAAGCCTTCTGTGTCCACCCACTACAAACAAGCACAAACTAAAATAATGTACTATATGTACAAAAGGTTGTAGCATAATTAAAAGTAGCCTATCTTGCCAAAAATCTGAGAGAGAAAGAAAATGTAGTGCCTCTGAGCCAAGGCAAATGCTGGCCTTGCCTTCCCCAGCGGAGTCTTTAGTGGGGATTCATCAAAGGTGACGGGGCTGGGGAGAAAACAACCTTTCAGGCTCTATGATGGATGGCAGTCCCCAAATACACCCATTCTTTCAGATCAATCTCTGGTAAACTCAGGGTTTAAAACAACATCACCGTGCAGAGGAAGGGAAATGGTCAATACTGCCTCTGACCCTTAACCAGACATGCACAAGGCTCAAACTTTCTACAGCATGAGTAAGATGGAATTTGAGAAAGGCTTGTTTCAGCCAAAGTGAAGTTTGATAAACCACACAGATATGTGACCTAGACACATGACAAAGAAATTACTTATTCCTTTTATATAAACATTTGTATTCATGCTACTGCATTTGGAGATACACTATACAGACAAAAGTATGGGGACACATGACCATTACACCAACCTCAAAAACATTGAATTTAAATGCATAGAGTAAACGGACAGCTTTGCAGCTAGAACAGCTTTCACTCTTCTGGGAAGGCTTTCCACAAGATTCTGGAGTGTTTCTGTGGGAATTTTTGTTCATTCATGCAGTAGAGCATTTGTGAAGTCAGGCACTCATGTTGGACCAAAAGGCCTGGCTCGCAATCTCTTTTCCAGTTCAGCCCAAAGGTGTTGGATGGGGTTGAGGTCAGGGCTCTGTGCGGGCCAGTCAAGTTCTTCCACACCAAACTCATCTAACCATGTCTTTATGGACTCTGCTTTGTGCACTGGGGCACAGTCATGCTGGAATAGAAAAAGGGCCTTCCCCAAACTGTTGCCACAAAGTTGGAAGCATAGCATTGTCCAAAATGTCTTTGTATGCTGAAGCATTAAGATTTCACTTCGCTGGCTGAGCCTTTTTTAAATCAAGAGCTCAAGTGATTTAAAATGACATTATTTCCTTAAATTTGTTTTAAATATTAGCAGTCAGTATTAAAATTGCATGTGATATAATCATCAAACCAGCCTGTAGCAGATGACTACCCAAGAGCAACAGGTGTTATTTTGATGTGCTGACAACAGCATAAAAAGGGCACAGTCCTTCACTTCTCTGTATGGGCATGGAAACAAACTGATAACAAACATAATGGTACTGAGTAGTAACGCTTCATCATTTCCTCCCTATCTGCCTGTGGTCTCATGCAGAACAATATCCCTCTGTCTTCCCTCACTACTTTCTCAGAGCACTGTTTGGATGTTTGCGACAGGCAAGGTTTTTCTCTTTGAGATAACAAGATCTGAATGATCGTTCATTAGTTTCTAAATTTAAGGATACATTTGGAAACATTTTCAACTAAAATGAATTACTTATGAAGATGAATACCAAACTCCACTTTAAACGGCATGGCCATTGTCCCTCTTCTTCTGTGATCCCACATGACAAAGAACAATCTTCAGTTTTTAATTCTCTCTTATATCATCTCTGAGCACACTTCAAAGTGTTGCATATCAGGCTGGAGATAAGAAACAGAGAAGAAAGGTCTGTGGGAGAGTGGGGCATTTCTATGGTTCATGTGTCAGACACAACACTGGTCCAGTGATCTTTCACACACTCGTTCTCTTTGTCTTGTTGATGATCACCTTTACCCTTTTTCACCAAACCCAAGATTCATCTCCCTTCTATCGTGTCCCTATACAACCAAAGCTGAATGTTCCTAGATAAAATACAAAAAAAATAGTTTAAACAAAGGAATGTAAACTGAAAATGAAACAAAACTACAGTATACTGACAGTAACTACAGTAAAAGGCCAGTGATATTCTAAATCTTAGACATTGTCCACAAATTCAACAGTCCCAAGCAAATTGGTTGCTTGCAGGGATGTAAACTTTTAAAAATGGATCATAAACAAATACATTCACTGTTAAAAGGCTAAATAGTTTGCCAAAACAACTGATCACAGTATTATTAGCAACTGCTTATATATTCATTTATTAAGACACATTTGGTGCCCTAATGAATATTTATGGAAGCAGAATGTCAGGGAGTGATTTAAATTGGCCAGAACATTACTTGTACCAATCAACCAAGCAGAGCCCAAAGGATACTAAAGGACAATATCCACCTGAGACTACAGACAAAATTCTTCCTTGTGGCTGTGAGACTACTAAAATCATCCTCAGGCTCCTCAATAATGATGTGGGATTTCTGTGTCTCTATGAGTGTAGGTATATGCAGTATAAGAAACTGTATGTATTGTTTAATGCTACCTTCAATCCATCCATTTTCTATACTGCTTATCCGTCAGGGTCGCGTGGGGCTGGAGCCTATCTCAGCTGACTGTGGGTGAGAGGCGGGGTTCACCCTGGACTGGTCACCAGTCAATCACCGGACTGACACACAAAGACAGACAACCACACACGCACAGACTTGTTGTGAGGCGACAGTGCTAGTCACTGCGCCACCATGCTGCCCCCCTAATGTCATGTTTATATTCTTTATTCTATTAAATAATTGAATGTGGGGTCTATTTGTGTGTACCATATAGAAACCCCATTCCATTGTGCAACCCTGTGTTGTAAAATGAAAACTGAATGAACCTTGCTGTCTGGACTCAAAATAAACTTATGTCCATGTTTATTGTAGGCCTCATCAAGGTATACAATATGTCACTCAGTCAAACCCAATGATAGCTCAATGATGTGATTAGTTTTTGGACAACAATGGAGTTCTGTGGCCCAGAGAAATAACCTATACCAGGGTTTGGTGACATAGACAATGACACAATACTTGTTGTTGGATTGACCTGTTGTCTGTTTTTGTTTTTCTCAAGGGGTTTGTTGACAATAAGACAAGGACAGAACACTAAGTATCTATTTTCAGATAGATAATTTGTTTTGAAAGAATAATCTTTTCCAAATCAAATATAAACATTATAGTCTTTGGAAACGCTTAAATCAAGACGTGATGTTGGATGCTGCAGACTGCCATGGCACAGTGTCAGCATCAACCTCAACAGCAAAAGCTGGAATAAATAGACGCCATGAGATGACTGAATGCTGTCTTGAAAAACAGAAGCTTCGAATTCAGAGGAACTTATGTGAAACGTGGCCTGCTGAATTTTGCTGAACAACATATGTTCCTTCACAGCAGGTGTCCATGCATCAGCATCAAGGCCGGCCTTTATCAGTTCTTTACAGTAAACCACAGCCTCTTCCATGCTGTCACACCCTAGCAGCTGCGGCCAGGGCGTAAGCAGTCATCAGAAAACATTTCGGATATCTCTTGCAGTTACTGTCTGTTGTCATACCCTTGAGCCTCATTCTGAACCTAGACAAGTTTACAGGATGACTCGGAGTTCTGTGCACAATGATGGGAAAACAGAAGAATTACCACAATCATGTGACTATAACCTCTGACACTTCACTTGAGGGAAATGCCGCTTTACTGCAACCTTTTCCATCCCAGCAAGTCAAAATATTTATTGTGCTTCATTTCTAAAATAGTTCTATGCTATACTTTTAAACACAGCACAGCTTTCTTGAGAAAAAAAAAATACATTTTTTACTTAGAAAGTTTTAATGGTTGTCTGTTCTCTGTCTGCAGCATCGTATCAAAAGCAAAAGATCACGTAGCACAACGTGCCTCAAGTTCATATTTCTGGCATCTGGCATTCAAGCCAAATATTGTGTAATGTATCCTCAATTGAAACAAATTTGATTCTTTGTTTGACCATGCTTTTTAAGCTCTTCCAGGCTGTGAGTGTATTTAATGTAAACACACTCCGATGACAAGAGACCACTCCATCATTACCAGGCCCAGTTCTACTGCAGTGACTCAATCCATCCAGTCAGCTACATCAGAATTCCTGGGAGACTATAGGGGTTTTTTGCCATTAGGTTGAAACAGAGCACACACATACCACATAGAGGGATTAACAACTTGAGATAGCTCAGCACTACAAATGCAAACTCACTTTGATTGATTGCTGCAGTCTCTGGTGTGATATGAAGCTGGTCATTAAGTGATATGGTAAGATAACAATGGTATTTCACATACTGAGCTTGTTCTTCTGGTCATGCATGAGTGTTTGCTGCAGATCGCTTGTAAATGTACAGCCAAGTCAGTAACATGTATGAGGCAGACAAAAGAACAATACAATTCTAATTAAGTGAACAGAAGAAATTATAAATTAATTTCACTCTGTCTGTGAAGTCTGAGGCTGTGTAATTGATCACCCAGTAGTAGTGATCACAGGGACTCAACAGCTATCACATTACAGTAAACCTTAACGCACCGATAGATGCACACGTCACATATCACCAGCTAATTAAATGGATAATGAGTTAGCATACACACATACACAAATACATTACCATTCATTTGGAGTCATGTTTCTGGCCACCTGATAAATTTAGGTGCAACAGTCTCTCTCCATTTAGCTCTCATTTGGTCATCACTGAGTTTTCAGAAAAATAACTGGGTGTTTAAAGGTGCAACATGTAAGTACTGATGACATATCAAAGATCACTTTAAGCAAGTAAGGGACAGTATATGAACAGAGTAACCACTAACTTCTTTTCTCTGCTGCAGTTATAACTGCTGTTATAGCTGGCTAACCCAGTTAGCTGTGCAGCTGGTGGCTCTATTAGCTCATTAAAGTCTGCCCAGACTCAGAGCACTGGGGGAGTGTTGTTGTTTGCACTGCAGACAATGGCTATCTCAGCAGCCTCCCAGTAAATGGTCAGACCAAACTGTACCAGAAATTTGCAAGCCACAAAACAATGACCTAGAAAACAAAGAGGATAAAAAGATCACTAGAGTGAGTTTGTTTTGAAGCACGCTGCCATATTCCAACATGCAAAATGTTATTTGGGCTGTAAATAGGCTATTTTTTTTCATTATCTGTAAATCTGCCACTTCTTTTATTTTTTCATTTTTTTGTATGTTAGTTTTTGTTTTTGATTAAGCAGGTGGCACAATCAAATTCTTTGTTTTGTCCAACCAATAGAACATATCAAAAGATAGTCGGTTCACTATAGCAAATGACACAGAAAAACGGGGGGAGTAAAAAAAATGACAATGGAATAAATGTAAATGTACAGGAGAGAGTAGCTCATAAAGTCATGGATAATGACAGCAACATCTCCGTGTTACGTAACAATTATTGTAGCACAGCACTGTTCTTGGTATGAAGTAGCTTGTATCAATAAGAGTTTATTGGCTCACTGTCCCAAATCTTAATGTGATGATATGATATGAAGTGAGCTGAGATAATGCTGTACGAGTAATTGACAGGAGTTAACTAACCTGTGCTGTGAAACCAATGTTCAACTTCAGCTGATAGATGATAGCCATGCATGTATATTAACCACAGAATATGGAAGAAGTTTATAATATATCTATATCTGTAAAAAATATTTTACAAAGGAGATTTTGCATGCCTTGGATGATTGTGAACTCCGGACTTGACTTCTCTTTAATATCTTGGTTTTGTTTGTTTACTTGTTTCTTGCATTTGTGTGTAGGTGTGTTGGGAGGGTGGGTCAACTTATAAGTAATTAACCAGCAATTTGCTCCACCTAGGGAAGCAGGGAAGTTACTCATGCGATGCACCCTGACAAGGTCACTGGCTGATAGATGAGCCTGAGCAAGGGGATTTTTCAGAGATTGTGAAGGCAGGCAGAACTGTGGGAACCAGACAATTAGTGGGTGGACACTAGGCAGCCATGTTGGATGATGACCATGAGACTGGCTTTCATGGATACTCACCACTTGGCTGGCTGACAGCGAGAAAGCAGACACCTGGGCTCAACTAACTGTTAACGTGCAGTCATTTATCTTTGAGGAGGCTGAGCAGGCAATTTGCCAGCAGCTTAGGAAGAGCATGTGCTATTTCCAATCAAACAAGCATGGGTGAGGTGACAGACATACTGACAGTATAAATATTTAGATCTACACATATATAGATATGGATTGATTTTCTACAGTAGCCTTTTGTCTTAGTATACTTAGATATGTCTGAGAGCATAATATATGTTCTGGCACATAAAGATGTGGGATAATACATGAATAATACACAAAAATACAGACAGAGACAGAGACACACACAAGATATACAATATGCGCTTATAAACATAAAGTCAAAGCTCAGTGTGCTAACATTTCACCAAGAAAACAAACAAAATACAAAAACAAAATCTTTTTTTTTTTCCCCTTAAGTCAAAGCTATTTCCAAATATTTCACGAGACTGCAGCTTGAAGAATTCGCATCACAGAAAACACAGAATACAAGTGAAAAAGGAACATGAAGTATCCCTACATTTACAACATTAAAGAGTGATAACATAAAAGTCTGCTGCAACAAGGCTAAGAAAAAAGAGGTCTAAGAGGAATGGGATTTAACGCAGCATAACGTTTCCCTGCAAAGCTAGGACAAGATGAGTAATTTTTTGGCATTGATTTCACAAACTAAGGGAACTTCAAGAGACAAACTGTCTGATAAAATCATAATATTCCGCTGAATTCTGCACACATACACCAACATAAAACATCCAGTCAGACATTAGTGAAAGTTACTGAAAACACCAGCAATGTCTGCTGCTAGATCACTTACACATCTTGTGAAGAGTACAATGTCAGGTTAGATTTAGAAAGATTTAAAACAGACTAAATCCTAGTTTAATAAATGTACCAGGTACAGTCTGGAGTTTAAAAGGTTTGCTGCAATCCAATATCCATGCTATTTTCAGGATATACTGTCAAAAATTTGAAAAACTTTTTTTTAAGAAAAGACAAAAACAATGTTTCACATGCACCTGGAGCTTCAAAGTCTCCAAAATTCTTATTCTAGTCTTGAAATACAGCAGGCACTTGACAACAGCTGTTAATCAGATAATGAAAGCCTCACAGTTACACAAGCACACTTGTGGAGAAGTGGCTATAAATTCTTTGCCATGACAGCATACGAGAGCAGGGAGAGATTGAGGGTGGGATTTGGTACCAGGCACTTGCATTCTCAATAGAATGATGCATCATACCAGCGCTATGGTGAAACACTTCATCAGCCAGTTCCCCTCAGCAACACTATTTTAAGGTATTTATCCCACTCAATGCAACAGAGCTCAGTTCCCTAACAGTAACTGCTTTAGTGGAATATGTGACAAGCAGACGTTCAAGAAATTATGACGTGGCATGATGTGTCTCTGTAGTCTATGACTCCACTACAATACACATATTTTTGTGACAGATGAATTGCGAGCTGCAGTGCAGTTTCGACAGGGAGAACACTCCACAGCTTTGCTCTGGGACACAGCTTGCTCAAAACCTCAAATGTTTGTAACCCGACTACACAGTTTTAGGGTGAACTCCTGCTCCACTTGCCCTCTTCACCTCACTCACCTCAATCACCAAGTGACCTGCCATGGTAACGATACACAGGATCCCACTTGGTACAGAGGCCCAACAAGCACACCCATAGGTCAGCGGGGTATGGTGGAAGAGTGCTGCCCTCTGACACTGTCAGTGTTTCCGGGTTGGTAAGCTCTGGGTCAGGCCTGTCATGGTGGTCTGCACAGATGCACTGCAGCTTAATCAGATAACCTCTCCCAGGGATCAGGTTCACCTCTGTAACTCTCATCCAAGACATCCAGGGTTAATCTCCCTGAGAGGAGATTGATATGATATCTGGATAAGAAAGAATGAAAGGTCAGCATATGATGGAAGTCTGGGTGACTAATAAATTAAAATAATATATAAATAAATCATTAAATTTAGGAGGTCGTCTCACTTTTTAAAGAAGGAATTGCACAAGCTGAAGCAATGACAGGGGTTTTTCCCCCTCACACAAATATTCCGCTCAAAATATTCATTCACGTCCAATAATTCATGTGCACAACAATGTTCCATATATTAATCGATTACACCCAGTTTTTAAAAGTAAAAAACGTAAGGAGACGGACTACATTATCTCAATCAGCCATCACAGGGCAGCCATCCACGGCCGTTTGTGGTTATCTTACTGCCGCTTTAATAGCGTGACCCCGGAACAGCAAGAGTTTCACCGGCAGTGTCGTCTTTTCTTTTCCGCTCAGGTCTCAGTAGTCGTGGGAGCGTGGATTTCAACATCTGGGCTCACAAAATCACCTAAAATGAGCGTCCCGGCGTTTATCGATATTACGGAAGAAGACCAGGTACGATATATGTCTTTAAAAACAGTCCTATACACAATTTCACCTGCGGATGAGACAATGAATGGATAGTAACTAACCAGATGACTTAGCATGCTAGCTAGCTAAAATGCTAACCCTTCGTAGTGGCTGACAGGTCCGTGCTGATTGTTAGCTACATGCTGACTGTGAGACATATGCGGAGGCATATTATGAGCAGTTACATAATTAAACTTGTCGTTACAGTTGCTTGTATGTCAGTTGGTTGAGAGTCGTCGCTGTTAACCGTTTTCAACTCAGTGTATTTATGGTTACCTCTGTCACAAAGATCTTAAACGTTTTCACGTCGGCTTACACTGCTAGCAGCTTAGCCAGACATCTAAGTAAACAAAGGCGTAGCGTTAAAGTATGTCAAGCCACACATTAACATCATGCTTGCTAGTCAGCTAACGTTAGCGCTAATAACAGAAATATAAAATAATTGTTTGTAACCTGTAATCTTGGGATTCAGTACTGAACATGTGACAGTAACTTGTGTAAAAGTACAAGTCGAACATTCATAATCAACATTTTTACGTTATTCACACACCATCCATTCACTTCAGATGTGTACCTAACAGCTGATTATTTTACTGTCAAACGTTTCAGGCCTCAGAGCTGAGAGCCTACCTCAAGTCCAAAGGAGCTGATATATCAGAAGAAAACTCTGAAGGTGGACTTCATGTAGATTTGGCTCAGATCATCGAGGCATGCGACGTATGCCTCAAGGATGATGATAAAGGTAAGGGATGATGATGATACACATCGTCACTTATTTATGAATTGGACAATAACAGGATATGGTAACTTTAAATGAACTGTTACTTTACTTACTTATATTTTGCTTGTGTTACTAGGATAAGTACAGGTGTAATACATAACATTATTAACATTATTATTGTTATTATTATTATTATTAGGACACTAGAACTGGCTCATCTAAATGTAATGCAGTTGTTATCGATGTCATTAAGTGCACTTTCTGCACCATGAACAACGCTTATTTGTGGTTTATGCAGCGGACCATGAAACTACTCATAGCTGGGTAGCAGTTTCTCATTCCTTATGGGCCTCTTTGCAGATGTAGAGAGTGTGATGAACAGCATCGTGTCCCTGCTGTTGATCCTGGAGACAGAGAAGCAGGAGGCTCTCATTGAAAGTCTGTGTGAGAAGCTGGTGAAGTTCCGTGAAGGAGAGAGACCCTCCCTCAGGATGCAGCTGTGAGTCCTTAAAGCTATCCACAGTAGTGTCTCACTTCATTGTCGTTTGTTTTGATTTTAGAGCTTAACATCAGGACTCTTTTCACAACATGAACAAGCAGGAAAAAAAGCTATCTTCCTATCAAAACAAAAGACATGTTGAGAAAATGCATAACTGTTGAAGAAGAAAATCTCCATTCAAATGCGTGATTATCTCTTTCATGTTGATGTTACAGACTGAGTAACTTGTTCCATGGCATGGATGAAAACACTCCTGTGAGGTACACTGTCTTCTGTAGTCTCATCAAGGTGGCAGCAACTTGTAATGCCATCTCCTTCATTCCCACTGACCTCGACCAGGTATATCCACTTATGTCCTCTACTGACTATAAACACTGCCTATCAGATATTGTGTATTTCTTTACCTTTGAGCTGCAGATACAACAGAAAGGGAACAAATGCTGTTTATCATGTATATCAAATCTTAGGATGCATTGTTTTCTCTGCAGTTGATTAATCATTTGATATGTTTGTGCTGCTTATCAGGTGCGCAAGTGGATTATCGACTGGAACCTGAACACAGAAAAGAAGCACACTCTCTTGAGGCTGGTGTATGAAGCATTGGTTGACTGCAAAAAAAGGTAACTACATATTGGGTCATTGGTTGTCATGATGCCAGAAATCTAAACTTATTTAAAAAACAAACAAACAAACAAAAAAAAACTCAATCTCTGTTTTGATATCACAGCAGACTAAAAAGGACAGTGAGAGGCACACAAAATAAGTTAATTTTTACTAATTTATTTATGTATTATTAACAAGTCCCTCAACACATACCAACATATTTGTAATAACATTGATATATGTGCAGTCTTGAGTTGAAAATCTGATTGTAGATCTGTAGATCTATTTTTCATAGCTGTGGTACTTCTGATTCAGTCAAATACGGATATTAAACACGCGGCTTTAATGCTTTTGACAACCTTACAGGTCAGATGTGTAAAATGCATGTTTTGAAATGCACAGAAGAAGAAATAGACCTCCTTTGTGTTTACTTATTTCATAGTGAGGCTGCAGCAAAAGTGATGGTTGAGCTGCTGGGGAGTTACACAGAAGACAATGCTTCACAAGCACGTGTTGATGCTCACAGGTAAAATGGGAGACCCTATTTAACACTTGTCATAAAGTCTCTGTGTAATGTACATCCCCTCACATATACATACATACATACATACATACATACATACATACATACATACATACATACATACATACATGTATGTCTCTTATCTTCAGATGTATCGTCCGTGCTCTGAAAGACCCCAACACCTTCCTGATTGACCACCTCCTCACTCTGAAACCTGTTCGCTTCCTGGAGGGAGAACTCATCCATGATGTGAGTACCGAAGGACATGTAGTACTTTGTAGTCTGTTGCCAGATATTTTTTAGAAATATTTTCCCTAATAGTGTTATTTTTTTATTGAGAAATGTGACTTTCTCAATGCTACACAGCACATTGAAACAGTTGTGTTTCAAAACAAATTTTCCATCATTTCCCTGCCATCCTTGTAGGTGGAGAATGAATGATGTGATTAGAATTAACACACCCTACTTTAAAGGACTCTTTCTGTGTTTTACATATAAATGTTGAGATAGTATAGTCCCTCTCCTTACGTTTTTTACTTTTAAAAACTGAGTGTAATCGATTAATATATGGAACATTGTTGTGCACATGAATTATTGGACTTGGATGAATATTTTGAGCGGAATATTTGGGTGAGGGGGGGAAAACCCTGTTATTGCTTCAATAAATTTTGATGCGTAGTTTCAGTGATGCCTAAGGCAAACACAATCTAATATTTAAATGCCGAATAGTTAAAAAGGTTGAATGGTGAGCAGCAGGAATGTTTGTCTATTACCAGTTGAACAGGTTAAAACAATCAAAAAATATTTGTTATAGGGTGTGCGCCCATTCTGTTATCTGTGTTGTTCTCTATGAAAGTGTTCATGAATCAACAAGCTGTCATTTCTAAGGGTTTTAATAGTTCAGCCCAATGTTTATGAAGGACAAGATTTGTGTGTTGGAGCCAGTGTGAAAACTGGACCTGAAACTGGATCTGATTGTCATGACTAGCCTGTTTAAATGCCAAGATGATCCAACTTTGTTTCTTATAATGGCTTATTCTAAGTCTTAAAATGACATTTCTTCCACTTCTGACTCTCTTTTCAGTTATTAACCATCTTTGTGAGCGCAAAACTAGCAGCATATGTAAAGTTTTACCAGAGTAACAAAGACTTCATTGATTCTCTTGGTAAGTAAACATAATCTGAAATATCAGTTGCATTAATTCTCCAAATGCACATGCGCCCCTTGTTTAAAAGTACAGTACTCAGGTTAACTAAAGAGGGGGGAATCTAGTGTAGGTCTGATTACCCTAAAACCTCATTGCAGATGTAGCTGGTCATTGTAAGTGATGAAAATGTATCTCTGCTTCTTAACTTATTTATAAATTAGCACTGACATGTTCTGTTTTATAACTTGACTTACTTGATCTTGTGATATAATGCTGCCCCTTTAAGAGCTTACCAGGGGAGTAACATGAGATGAAATCTTGAGAAAAAAAAATTTCATTTTAACTTTCATTCTAATGACAATTTTTTTTCTTTTTTTATTGATACCTCTGTGCATCATCAAAGTACATTTTAAACCTATCCCGACCACCCTTTCCTCTAAGAAATAAAAGTATCTATGTAATATTGAAACTAAGCCAAAGTACTTGTTGACATAGTACAGGAATGCATGTGTGTCAGCAGTGTGTCCCTTTCTAAAGGCTTAGCTGTAATTACAAGCATGTGTAGGATGGACTTTCAGACGCACAATGTGGAGTTTTGTTTGTGTTAATGAGTAGATTCCCTGACTGCATGCCCCTAAATGTAGAGGCAATTACTACAGGGAAACTCCCCAAGTCGAGAGTAATCGACTGTGACTGTTTTGTGCTTAATGATCCTTTTGCTCTTCAGGCTTGTCTCACGAGCAAAACATGGCCAAGATGCGTCTGCTGACATTCATGGGCATGGCAGTGGAAAACAAGGAGATCTCCTTTGACACCATGCAACAGGAGCTGCAGATCGGAGCCGACGATGTCGAGGCTTTTGTCATCGATGGTACAAGCACTTCACCTCATATATATTAATCTTATCTGTTTACATATGCTGAGGAGCCTTGTTAGGACAGCCTGCCCAAATCCAACTGTTGGCATGTCCAAATTGTATCCAGATTGATTTTTGAAAGTCTGGACTGACATTGACACTCCACCTCTATTGGTTCCTACCACAAAAAGCAAGCGGGCTGAGAAACTGAGCTAAGTGACGTTTGTCTGTCAATCAGCTTCCAATGCTTCAGTCCTGTGCACAGCACCTCACAGACACAGAAAAGACTAGTATCAATATTTCCTTTTATCAATTTACTCAGACCTCAGCTAGAAACTGTGCTTGTACCATAGTAAACATTTCACCGTGTATCACTGCTGTAGACATACACTGAAATAGGTTGTCTACTCCAAAATTTGGCAGTGTAGTTGTTTGGAGGGCGAGATGATGGATTTCTCAGGCTTCCACGTTGGACACCCACACCACCAGCGTACATAGTTACTGACACCTGCGTCATTACCACAGAAACTCATGCAGACGTGTTGGTGGTGGCTGGACATACAATTCCAATCTGATCACTTGCAAAAAACAGTGTGGACAGTTTGCTTTAAATATCGGATTTTAGAAACAAATCTGATCTGCCTGCACTCTAAACAATTTCGTAGGTTTCTCACAAAAGAAAAGGCCAGTGAATGAAGAGTGGCCTCTGACACGCATTCCACTGACACTGATATGTCTTCCCTCCTTTAAAAAAAATGTAACAGTGATCACAGGACATTAGCAGGATTTTACAAGCTACAGTAAGAAAATGGCACAGAACCAAGAATAGCACTTTCAGTGTTTTGTGACTTGGATTAGCTTCCTCTCCAGTTTTAGTTTCCAGGTGCATTCACTCTTAAAGCATTCTTGTGTCGATGGTGTTTTTATTGCTTTCTGTCAGAACTTTTGCTGTCTCTTTATTCCTTTCCTGTGTGCCTTTTCCTCCTAGCTGTTCGTACCAAGATGGTGTACTGCAAAATTGACCAGACACAGCAAAAAGTTGTTGTGAGGTAAGCACCTTCATCAAATCTTCGTTTTTGACTATTTTGACTAAGTACAGGTCTGCTTAAATAAAATAGTCTTGTTGCACTTTACCGAAATATTATTTTGAAAGTTTTTTCTAAGTCTGGTTCATTTCACTGGTACTGAAAAGTGAAAACTACAAACTAAACTTAACTAAGGGAGCTCAAATTTAGTTCCTGTAAAAACAACTTGAGATTCGCATTCAGAGGACTGTTTTCTTTGTGAAGCCTTTAGTTTTTATCTGTTTTTGGTGTTCCTATAATTGTTTATGGTTGCCCAGTACAAGGAAGAAGGGATTGATTGAGGAATTAATAGTATCTGGATTAGTTTTGTGTGTTGCCAAATCTGCTCTCTCTGGCCACAGTCAAAGATGCTATGGACTTATTTGGTACTTTTATGGGGAAAAAAAGTGTATAGAAAAAGCAAACATATTAGTGTGCTTACATTTCCTTTAAGGAGATATTGTTTGCTTTTTTTTTTTTTTTTTAATTCACATGTCCAGATGACTGTGATTTGAGTTTGGGTGTTGTTATGTCTTTATTCATAGTTACATTTACTATACCTCTGTTTTTTTTTATTTCATCTAAGTTGGAAGATATGAGCGTGGCCTGTGTTTATTTTGTCAATTTAACATTCATGCTTTTCTGTTTCCACTCAATCAGCCACAGCACACACCGCACCTTTGGCAAGCAGCAGTGGCAGCAGCTGCACGACAGTCTCAGCTCCTGGAAGGCCAACCTAGCAGCCGTCAAGAGCAGTCTGCAAGCCCTGTCGCCTTCTGCTTAATTCCACCTTAACCCGACTGTCTAGACTGCTTGACCCTCCATTCTTTTTCTGCTTTCCAAATCCTCAGACTGAAATGATCAGCTTTTATATTCATCCAATAAAATAACAATGGAGATCATCTGCGATGGCTTCTTTCTTGTTAAATAATCACAGGACAGCTAAATTTATTTTGGAGTTCAGTAATGTCACAAAAACAGGAAGTTGTATTATACAAGAGGAACTTGAATTTGATAAGGGACTTCAGTTTTTGTATAACCTACAAAAGCTTTACTGTGCCATTAATGGTTACATAAATATATAATCAGTCTTTTCAGACAACTACCACCAGGTGCCTTATCATCTTTTCAGAAGGCCATACAGTGACTTTAATGGGGGCTCGTCCTCGAGCAGCTTTCAACATCTGGTTTTAGTTAAAAGACAGCGTGCCAGTATTATTTAGATGGGCTGTGATTTGGGGTGAGAAATAGCTTTCAGTCAGAGGGTCACTTGTCTGGGAACACATGAGAGGTGACAAAGTGAACTTAAGATGACCCTGTCTGCTGAGGTCAGAGCTGTGTTACTGTAGCATCAACACTGACAGCTGAGTGACAACACAAGCCTGTGGTGTAGGCTGATTCACTGCCACAACAAATTTGAAACTGTCCACCGGGTTAATAGATAACTGGCCAGCTGTAGTCAGTATGAGTCACTGTCTCTTGATGTGTCTGAAAAGTGGAAAAACAAAGACTCTGAAATTTCAGTTTTTACATTCACCTTGCCTTTGCCCATTGATGTAAAGTGCCATTTATCCTGCACAGAAATCTGTTCCCAGGCACCAGTCCAGAACATTAGGATGTGAGCTGTAATGATATATAGTTCAGGCATTAGGTGTAAAAGGGGTCTGTTGGAGTTCTCTCCCTCTGGGGCTGTGATGAAATCAGCACAAACTGACAAAGTGCAGACTACTGACACTGCACTCTTTGAATACCCACCCCCATCCCAAACACAACTCGCTTTTTCTCTGACTAATAAAGCCACAGTTCAGCCTGTTTACTTTTTCCCCCTCTTTCTGTATCAAGTACAGTCATAACCTGACCATACCAGCCCTGCCACTAAAATATTTTTACTCAGATTACATGGCCATTAGAGGCAAACTGCTGCAGCATGTTCTTTTTCCTATCATAGCAGAGGTCTGCAGAGGCTCACCGCTCACTTCTGTCCAGTTGTCCACAGGGAGCAGCATCTCCAACGCTTATCAGTGGGTGTAAATCACAAAACACATTCTCAGGAACATAACCTCATCACAGCCACCTGCAAGGTGGAGGGTAGAGAGAAACTAATGTGATCAAGGCTTAACAGAATGTTTGCAAAGCTTTACATCTCGGTTTCCATCTCTCAGCATGTGCCCCTTTTTCTTTACAAGTAACTTCTCAGCAACTTTTCTCATTGTGGACAGTGATCTCTCTCTCTGCTCTGGGGTCTAATTTATTTCACTGCCCTGATGTTGATGTTTTGTGGATGGTTCATCATGTGAGATGTCCCAGACGTAAATACTGTGTGCCGTGGTTGGTTTTTATCAGGCGCAAACGTCATGACCGCTTCTTATCACTGTCAGATAGACGCGGTTATGCATTATTTAGTGATGAAAAGCAAATGAGTTGATATCCATTTGGAAGCCGTGCTGATGAACTAGCTCTTTTAGCACATGCAGGTCAAGTTATAAGCAGATGTGGAAAGTTAATTACGTACATTTACTCCAGTGCACTTCTTAGAATCTTGAATTACTTGTATTTTATGTATTTCCATTTATCTGTTAATTTGTACTTTTACTCTGCTACTTTTCAGATCAAATTTCACTTATGCTTGTTAAAATGCATTGTCAATATTCAACCAGTATTTTCTAACCTGTTAAGCCTGTGAAGTCTCCTAAAAAGGCAGTGATTAATTTGGCCCCTTGTAACATTTTAGATATCTATGAATTGATAGCATTTCCACTAAAAGGTGATTTCCACTCTAAACCTCTGACACAGTTTCATTTAAAACAACAGTTTAAATGCCCAATGAGGTGAAAGGATCCAAAAGCAAAGATTAATGTAGCAGCAACAGCAGGACTTTTTAGCTTCTTAGCACGGTCATGGTGTAACAACCTCAGATTTAATTTGTGACTCCTTGGAGGGGAACCACACTAAACTATCTAACTGTATTGAGTAAATACTAGCTTCATCTCAACCAGATACAAAGTAAAATGCTGCATACAATCTGACTTGTTAGTATTAAAAATCTATTATTTTAACATATGATAATAATATGTCAGACAAGAGGCCATTATTTCTTCCCCAATGGGCATTTTTCATTTTTACATTGTGGTATTGGTAATTTTGGTATAGCTCAAACACCCCTATGAGAGCTCATACAGAAACACATGAATTCCCCAGCAGTGAGACATGATTAATAATTCAAACATTGATATGGCAGTATGTGGTGTAAGGTGGCAGTATCCTCTGACATCACCCTCTAGATAAAGTCTAGAATTTCCCATCTCTTCAACACTTTTCATCATATCAGCATTCCTGTGGGAAAATGTAAGACTCTGATGGTATCCAGAGACTGAGCAAAGTACAAGAGAGAAACTCTCACTGCCCTTCAATTAGCACCATCCAGTAGTCAGCTAGATAATGTTCAATTGAATCATATCTCTGCTTTACATAAACACTGGCTAAGAGGCCCAGAGGCCCAGAGGCAGATACGTGTATTTACATGGAGAGTGTGAAACATAAACATTTTCATGGAGGATGGTTTGCCAGCCAGAATGAGAAACTTTATCTTCACTGTGCTGCTGCATGTTTTGCTGTTTGTTGTGTATGTAAAGTCGCTATAGTCACCATACATGTATTTTACCACACATGCCTCTTCTCTGTCACAATGACTCTAGAGCCTTTTGCACAGGCTTTTCCCGTACAAGGCCAGCTCTTCAGCTACAGAGAAACTTTGAGAGATGAGGTTTAGTATCTTTAGTGTGTAGAGTGCTGTTACAAAGATCTCAGAAGATAGCATTGTATTACAACAGTAAC
The DNA here is from genome assembly GCF_020382885.2 of Scatophagus argus. Classification (NCBI taxonomy): domain Eukaryota; kingdom Metazoa; phylum Chordata; class Actinopteri; family Scatophagidae; genus Scatophagus; species Scatophagus argus. The sequence goes on from NC_058493.1 coordinate 13,920,432, forward strand.
GTGTGCCCACCCATTAGGAGTGAAGGCACAACATTGTGAACATGAAAAAGGTATCAAGGTTGAATCAGCTCACATGTTCCAGCTAAAATATGGCATTTACTTCTTTAAAGGGTCATTTTAAAAAGATTTAACTGAAACTTACTTGAGGTCATGACACCGCATATGTCATGAAACCATGATGCCAGTTTCTGAAACGGGAAAAATGCAAATTATATAGTGTTAATGCGCCCACTACACCTATTACAGGTTAGTCCCATTTAAAAGTTAGTGTCAAAATGTACCGTGTAAACGCCGCAGCATTAAGCTGATAAAATGGATATATTTTTGAGAGCTGATGTGCTAAAAAGCCTTTAAAAGAAACATTAATGCATTTTTTTTTGTAGGACTGTATTCATTTAGTCCTGTTAAACACAAAGAAATGCCTTATTTCCTTTCTATTTCAGACACTTAGTTGCTGCTCTTGTTCAGAACAAATATCATGAATTGCCATAATTAAATAAAGTTAAAAAATACATGAGCAGCATTACGTCTGATGGCCTACAAGCCTTGAGATGATTTGAGGTGGGGAGGAGTCGACTCCACAGCTGTAGCATCTGACACACAGTCATCAGTCAGATGATGTATGTGTGGCCTAATCCTGTTTAAACGTCAGTGTGAAAGGACTTGCTCTAAATACTTTCTCTTTCGTGGTTTCAGCCGCCACCTAGCGTCCACTTTTGTTTTCATACCTTAATCATACTATCCAGGTAAACGTGATCGATTAGTTGGGTCTGCGCAGGTAGTTCAGGCAGAGCTCAGGCCGCGTATGTTGGGAGTAAACAAAACTTTTTTTTTTTTTAATTTTTCAACCTAGTGGAATTGTCTTCTGGTTCTTCGGGGAGCAGCACCGCTTTCGTTTAAACTTTTTTGAGGAAGCTGTCAGACACAGCCGTTGTTTGTGACTATCACTGAACGTTTCCTGATTCATCTTATCAGCGTCGAGGCTTGGACACGTACCTGTACCGCTCCTCTAGATAGGTTTCATTCGATGCTGGACTGTGCCCACCATTATGTGCGACTTTTCATCACAGGTAATGTAGAATAGGAGATATCCGTTGCTGGTTGGCTACAGAAAATCGTATATATTGTTGTGTGAAGACGCGGGGCTCGTTGTTAACAGAAGGTAAACTCTGCCCTCAATTGATGCCCCACCCGCAGGTGTACGTTTGACCATGTTGTTCCATCTGATCATACTCCTTCATCTCCTGTCGTGTGGAGAGACGGTCTGTACCAGAAGGTTACTGTCGTCACATGAAGGACCACAAGACCAAGAAGGTGAGACATTTTAGTGAGTGAGTACATTTGCGTCGACTTTACATCCCCCCACTGATCAGTTTCCTGTTACTCATCTGTTTGGATAGTGTTTGTCGATGAGGGGGGCGCAAATTCGTTCCTGGGTCGCCATCTGCTGTTCAACCGGTTTGACTTTGAGATTTTCGTTCCTGGAAATCTGGAGAGGGAATGTTATGAAGAAGTCTGCAATTACGAGGAGGCAAGGGAGGTCTTTGAGAACATCCCGGCTACAGTTAAGTGATGCATTTCAGCCGGCTGCTCGCTGAAATCACTTCATGAGTGGAGGCAGGGGGGCTTACAGCAGACTTCACTATACCGGTTTTTTTCTGCTTGTTTTTATTTGCAGGATGCTTTTTGGAAGGCATACACTGCAGGTAAGATGGAGACGCAGACACTTAACTATCCAAGTTTGTGACTAAGTAGATAATTTTAAATTTATGTAATCATACATAAGAGAGTAGTGTGGTATTGGGTATGTATTTAGGAACACCTGTTTATTCCCTGTAGCAATTATGTCATCCGTGCTTTCAAAACCTGTTCCACCACCTGTCTTCAGAGCGTGCATAGCTATGAAAATCATTGCTAGAACTGCTTACTCAAACTCCAATTGTGGGATGTACACACACACACACACACACACACACACACACTGCCATTGTCAAACAAGGTCAGTGCCGTCCAGTTTCTCACTGTGGTTGCTGATGATCCACAGATAAGGACAAGCGCGGCCGGGTTGATGTGACATCTCTTTTGGTGGGACTGATCGCTGGTGGAGTGGCCATTGTTATTATTATCCTACTGGTCTGGTATTTCTGTCAAGGCAAATGCAAGGATGACTTAAGCCGTGCAAGGTGAGGGAGAGGGTCTTTGGAGGGTAGGCCCTGGTAGTTGAACAAAGTGAACCTACATGTAATAAAAATGAAATATTTCAGAGTTCTGGATATTTTCATATGCTGACTACAGCAACTCAGGTTTTTACAGTATAATGTAATGCTGTTCTTGTATTGCTTTTACCCGTTTAAGGTTGCAGCTATTGAGTAATGTAACTGTTTAACCTCAGCACCTCTTCTAACAGTATATGACTACTTGTTTTTAAAAATATGATGTCTTATGCACAGTTGTATAACAAGAATAAAACCTTAATATGTGAAGTCATTAAGTGAGTCACATATGACTGACAAGATAAATATGTCTACCACAGCTCCATGCGGGTGCGATCGAGGAGGAGTAATGCTTCTCTAATAATGCGGCGGCTAGAGGAGGCGTCATTACAACCTGTGCCCCCACCCCCTATGGAGGAAAACGAAACCTTAGGACTGCCATCCTATGAGCAGGCAGTCGCTAGAAGTGGACAACATGACGCCCCACCTCCTCCCTATCCCGGGTATTTTTGTTATTTTCATATGCGCTTGTAGCTGTGTCATAACTCACTTTTCAGGTTTTTCTTGTGTACACGTACAAGCCATAATGCAGTCAGCAGACAGGAAAATGATTCATATTTCACTAACATTTTTTCTTATGTTTTGGTTTTAGCTCCCAACACGGAAGTATTCAGCGGTAGCACCTCCAGGACAACATCAGCATGTCTGTCATGTTAAGCAGATGATTTACAGCGAACATTTACACTGTGCTGCTCTGTTTTAGATTTTATACCTTTTTTTTGTTTGTTTTTCTTCATCAACACAATATTTAAAACAGTGACATGTGCCTTTTGTCACATCTTTTTCTCCACTCAAACATTTCTAATCTTTATGGTCTGTTGGTGTACCTTTTCCATAACAAGGGCAATCATGCGAACTTTGAGCTCCACGTTCCTTACCTGTTTGTGCCAAAATGTAGTTTTATGGAAGCCTCTATTAACTAGCTTCACAGAGGTGATTATGATTCGTAATATAACCCCAACCCTGTGCTGAATAAGCTTTACCCAGCTGCACCCAGTTTGCCGCTCTTTGTCTGAACGAAAATGAAGAATCAGTAATGTGTTGGACATAAGAGATTTTAATTTAGGGAGCAGTTGCTTTATGTTTGTGTGGGATTGTATTTCTTTACACAGTAAGTATTAATTGCAATTGAAGAGAGACAGGCTTGAGTTTGTGTTGTCATACAGCTTCCTGTGTCCTTCGGAAGGAAAGACAGTTGAACAAAACTGATATTAATGGCACAATGGTTAATATTATTAATATATTCAAGAAAACTTTTAAGCTTAATGCTTTTACAAGTGTTTCTGATGTTCTGGTCTACCAGCTAACTGTGTTAAGATTCCCTTTTTTAATGTGCAGATTTTCTTTTTGCTTTATAAAGTTCTAATGTGTAAGGACATCCATGTTTGAGTCGTTAACTAATGAGAATGCTCTTCTGATATGTGAAGTCATTTTTACTTTCCGTATCTACAGTGTGGTTAACTAATAGATATACTATAAATTGTTGGAGGCGGAGGCTCTTCAGGGGCTGTTTTACAACATTTTACATTTCCACAGATTTTTATATTATATAAGAAACTTATAGATGAGAGAAAACATGAGATAATATGCCAACAGAATGTGGCAGCACAACAGTTTGTCCAGCATGTCTGGAACAGACTTTCACTTCACTGTAATCTGAAAGAAGATCATACAAGTCTGTTGGAAGCTGATGTCTTGTTTTCATTAGATGATGCACAAACACGTAAGTTAGTTTTTTTATATTGCTGGAAATGACCAATTCCAAAGTTTCATCGCATTATTAGAATTAACCGGGGCTAACTTTATTGAAGCTGATCAGAAGCATAACCACTTGAAATGAAAGTCTTTTATAGATGTTTTAAATAAAATGGATATTTTAATTATTTTGTCTCATCTTTCAGTTGTCAAAGTGTGTGTGTGTGTGTGTGTGTGAGGTTGTCGGTGTATACGATGGCTCTGTAGTCTCTCACTTCAGATTCAGAGAGATATGATCAGATTTGAGGGTTTTGTCAGTCATATTAGATTAAAACTGTAAAGATTTTAGACAAAACAATTATGATCATTTTGTGACACTCAGCCAGATTTGAACATGTCTGTTGTACCGTATGAAACATATGTTAAAGTTTTTCCTTTGACTTATTGAAACAATATAGTTCACATCATAAGGTGTACAGACGAAAGGTCAACATCCCCAGAATTAAAAGTATTACTTATTTCCACAACATTTGGATTTATAGAAAACTGAAATGAAATGAAATAAATGTCTTTGACTCTTTGACCTCAGATGTGAATACTAAGAAGTTGTACTTTTTTCCTATTTATATATTCTTAATACAAAATTGTACTTTTTTAATTAACGTGTATTAATTATTAATTATCAATTATTCACTGGTTGTTAAATGACAGTATAAAACAATATTATGTGATATCTGTGCATTATTCGAATACTTTTGATTTAATTTGGTGTCAGGCTATATCAACTCGCTTTATATATGGATTTTGGGGTTCCATGAAAGAGTATAAAAAGTTTTCGTGTCTCATGCAGATGTGAAATATGCAACCGAACTTTTACATGGCAGAAAGGAAAAATACAAAACTTCCAGCCAAAGTCTGCAGTGCATCTTGGGAAATAAACTAACATGGGTACGTGAAACCATGCAGGACTTACACGGCTCTCCATGACGGGAGATAAACAACAACTAACAGAATCACTCAGAAGGCAAAAGGTACTCTTTTATCCAGGATATAGCACAGCTTCACGGCGGCTTTGCTGATTCTTCAGCGCTCTGACGGGACTGCCTGCCCTGATCGGTCGGTCGGTCGGTCGGTCTGTGGGTCGGACCCGGGCTGCTACGATGTGTGTCCGCTGCTCCACGAAGCTCCGTCGGGGAAGTGAATCTTTCACCGGATGATGGACAGGAACTACCCGACCTCCAGCTTTGCGGACGCGCTGGCTCCACCAGCACAGACCGTAGCTTCTTGGGCCTATGACCGCAGCACAGCTAGTGTCAAGCCAAGGTAAAAGATGAGGGAGAGGGCACCTTCCGAAGGAAATTTCGGTGATGGAGGGCCTAGCTTTGCTGGTTGTGCAAAGTTCGGAGGACCTTGTTGTTGTCTGGAGCACTGGAGGAATTAGAGAAATTTCGTTACTGGGTCGGAGTTGTGGACGTTTTGACTTGTCAGTGGTTTCACAGCTGTTTGTTACCGTAACCCACCTTGCTAGTTATCGCTAGCGCACCGTATCCTCAGCGTGGCCATGTACAGAGTTAACCCAGTACAAACCAGACAGGAATTAATTTTATTCTGCAGCAAAACCTGCTAAGCAAGACTGTCTTAGCATTTCATCGGTCTGTTTTCTTGACCCTCAAGTGTTGGCCAAAGCCAAGTCAAGATAGGTAACTAATTTAGCCACCAATGCTAGTCATGTCAGTTATGGTACTTGAGATTTGGTGGTTCATAGCTAACTTATTGGTGTTGTTACCTAGGAGCTAAGAGGCGACGTGTCGGAATCGATACACACTGGTCATTATTTTATTCGTCAGAGTAGTGGTCCATTGCGAACTTGAGTACTGTAACTGTATATTTTATAAAGTAGAGTAATGGTAACCGCAAAACCTGCTAAAGTTGTAAAGCTAGTGCTCTTAATTTACCGGTAGAGATCATCCCTAATGACAAAGTTCTGGTGTCTGCTACAAATAGTTCAGATTGTGCTCAACAGCAGCACTCCAGAAACCTTTCTGAAACCTTCCTTAAAGTATGAGGAGTTAATCTGGAGCAGATAAAGTAAAACATGCAACACATTTGACTGCAGAAAGAAACAAAACATTCTACAGTTTTGATCATCAGTTGACTGTAATTACTAAACTCCTAAAACATATCATGGATGGGCAGATTAGAGGTTCAGAAGTGGTAGGATTACTCCTTTCTCTTGTGTCAAATCAATTTGACCCTAATAGCAGGGGTTTGTGGTTGTCGAGTTGGCTGAGAAATAGACACTGATGAATTGATAGACATTTGCTCAGGTAAACCACATGAGCAACTACGATCAAACTTTACAGACTTTATTAAGTACACCTGAACACTGTAATGTAACCCAAGACTACAGCGTAGCTATAAATGCTACTTTTGAAAAGCCCTATGTTTATTGCTGAGGTTCTAGTTTGCAGTGATGTTGTGCTGGACTGCATTATGTTGAGAGGTGTTTTCAGTGTTTAGCCCACCCTATTTACAAACACAGGGAGGGAGAAAAGATTAAAAACACATTTCATTGTAATGTAGTCCAGTACAGCACCATCCCCAAGTACCCTCAGAAGTAAACATGCAGTTTAATTAACACCTATCTAGTTAATCAAGTCAACAAAAATGGAACATTATGATCTTATATACATATAGAATATGTAGCAGGGAGTGTGTATTGTGCTTGGTTGCTTAGTTATATGTTACATCAACTTAATGTACATGTCTGTTGAAGGGACCAGAAAAGGAGGCGGTCAAGTCTGTCTCACCTCTGTGTTCTTCCACAGATGTTTACCTCTTAGCAAAAAGGGCGCATGCTGGATCAGGCTGGCTGCATCTGATTACCTCTGATTTTATTTCTGTTTCCTATGAATTTTCTCTCCCTGAGAAAGTGAAGTCATAAGTAGGATATTAAACCTTTTTCTAATTACCTGCAGCGAATTTTATCATAATACGTCACACCAAGTACAGTAATCGTTTTTTTGGTTTTGGACCGCTGGATCCACAAGCCACTTTTTCAGTTTCAGTCATTCACATTTTAAGAAAGAAGAACTACGAAGTTCATTGCCTGTCTAAGCAAGGATGCACCAGTACTGTTATCAGGTATCGGGTATTGGTCACATAGTGTGCTCTTGTACGTTAACCTCTTGTCAGTTAGGATGAACAGCTTTGTGGACGAGAGCGATGCCAACAGTCAGAAGATATTTTAAGATAAGTGACAATGACAAAAGTAGAGCAAGCTGTGCTGTTAAATTGACTCCATAAAGACGTGCAGACCTGCCGGAGCACCACATACTACGTACTACAGTCATCGAGCGGAAGTGCACTCTTGGGTTTTTAGGTTTGCATATGAGCTCCTCAGCAATCTCACAGCTCAGCAGAGGACTGATGTTTAACTTTTCCACAATAAATTCACATTGTTAAGTGATGGTGATTGATAGTACTCATATTGGTGCTTAGTATTGATAAGTACCCAAATGTAAGTACTTGTACTTGGTTATAAAAAAAATGGTATTGTGCATCCCTACTCCTGATAGATGGTTACTTGCCAGTTCGCCTGCAACTTATCTGTACTCATTTGAAAAGATGCAAAGTGTCAGTAAACTGTTTTCTTTCTTTCTTCCATTCTTTCTTTGCCTTTTTTGTACTAACATCAAAAGGTTCTTCTTTTCAGGATAAATTGATGCCCTGCTTTTTTATTCATATTTCTAGTAGCCCAAAAGAGGTGCTGTGTTTTGTACAGCTAATTCGCCTGTCTGCCTGACTCTCTTCTGTGACAGGCAGTGGCTGCATGAGCCCTTGCAACTGTGGTAAAATAATTCAAGAACTAGTTGAAATGGATAATGCATTGGGCAAATGTAGGCATTATGTTGAATTATATTGTGCATTTTTTTGAAAGCATGCTTCATAGAGTTACTTTCTGCAAATCTTTGGTTTGTGGGTGCACTGAATTTGTCACTTTAGTGGATATGATAATAGCCAAGACCCAACAGAATTAATGTTTGAGAACACCCATGCTGTGTGTCAAGAGAAGTAATTTTCTTGAGTCGTACGTAGGTGGGTGCTTTACCACAGCTTGTGAAGATGATAATTTTCATGTTTGTGTTTGTTGATGCAGTTCCAGTTATGGTGCAGCACACCTTGATGCAGACCTCCTCCAGCGGCAAAGCTACACATCCACCCACCAGCTTCCCACTTACACTACATCACACCTTCCTGCTGCAGCAGGTGAGTTGTGAATGCCGGCCACATTGTTTTTAGAGAGTCAGGTCACACCAACTGTAACAAACTTGCTTTGAAACTCATGTGGCAGTACCTAGTTGTCATGTATACATTTTTGGTTTTATGTATGTACTTCTTGAAGCTATCCCCCTGGTTGCATTTGCCATCAATTAAAATGGCAGATGTAAATGGAATTTTGTTTGTAGCACTCAAACCATTGAAAAATTATATTTCAAAAACTCACAACTGAGGCAGTTTCTCATTTCTGCCATGTTTTTTTTTTTTTTTACATTTTTTAAATACTTTGAGTGCCACAAACTAAATTCTTTCCACTTTAGGGGTGGTGGCAGAAATCTCAGACCAGATATTTCAAACTTTAACTAATAAAACTAATACTGCATGAGCAGATATTATAGACCAACTTTTACAGAATTTTAGCAGTTTGGTTGAAGTAACCATTTTAAGGCTTTTATTTACTTGGCACATAAAATTGTATTAACTCTGCTGCTCATTTCTCTGGTTATCCTTCTTTTCCTTTTTTTGACTGTCAACAGCACTTGACTCAAGCAGTAATACTTCTGATACCTCAATCATGAGCTTCCTTTCAGCAATGGAGTCTAGGAGCCTTCAGGCTGGTCCTGTCAGTGCCTCACTGCTTCCTCCTTTCAGACCCCCATCGTGGTCTGCTGGTGAGAACATATCCACTCAGTCAGTCTTTTAATTACACATCACCTATTTAGCCAGCTTGTCCACTTGGAGTCAAGGATGAACTTTTTGAAATTTTTCAGTGAAAGGTCGCTGTAACCTCACTGACTCTGTTTTGTTATTCTCTATGAACTAACACGCTAATAGAAGTACAGCAGTAGTTCACCTTAAGCTCATTGGTTTTGCTGATACTGGGCCTCAGGTGATTGCAGTTGCACCATGTGATGAACCACTCTATCAGCCCTCTGTACTCCTTTGTAAATGTGTCTAAACAAAGACATCCTGTTTGCCACTGGAAATCTTTGACTAAAATCGTACGTGACTTGTGTGATTGTATCATACAAGTCATCACTACATAGCCTATATTATATGACTCTGGACTATTGTAAACTGCAACTTGCTTGGTTGCAGAGGCATACTACCTTAAAGCCGTAATTCTTGTTAAGTTTACCACAATTTTTAGCTATTGCGTAACATGTTTGATTTATTATGCTTGGATTATATGCCTTAATTTTGCCTGTCTTGTCCTTTTATTGTCTGTCCTCTGCAATGTAGGTACCAACTCCTCCACTACAGAGTTGTATTTGACTGGTGCCCTGCCTTCTACTGCCACTTTCCCCTCTCCTGCTGCTCTGTCATCCTATCAGCACGTTGTTGCCTACCCTTCCAGGAGTTATGCTACCAACCCTTCCTTGGCTCTCCAGGATCCTGCCTTCAGCACTTCCACCAATGGCCTCTTCTCTCACCATGACTCCCTCCTCCATATCAAATCAAGCCAGAGTGTGCTTCCCACTGCATTGGCCTTCAACCATCTCTCTGCACCCACTTTGGGTTCGGCTCTGCCTGTCCAGTCCTCTACCTACCGTTCAGCCCAGGAGTCAGCTCCTCACCTCCTACAACCACAGTTCAGTCTGCTGCCCTCTGCCCTGCCTGCTCCTCCTGGTGCCCCCCAGCCCTATGGGGCCACCGTTTTCTCAGGCTCTATTGAAAGAGCTCTTCAGCGTGAATGTAGTGTGATCAAACACCACCAGCGGCCTTCCAGCAGCCACACAGCCTCTGAGCAATTGCCCAGTTCAGAGCACTCCTTACAGGGGTACTTTGGCTCTAGCAGCGAGGTGGATGTGTCCTACGAGCAGGATCTGCCCCGTCAGACCCCAGTGTCTTGTAGCCCTCCTACAGGAGCAGATTCCTCTCAAGGGGTCAGTCATGCTCCACAACCCAAAACAGACTCGGTAACTCAAGCTTATTCGTCCATTTCTTTGCCGAAGCCTAAAGACTGCTCTTCCAAACTAGCTCCACACCCTGCTGGGGGTGAAGAGAGTCATGAGCACTCTCAGAACCATACAAAAGCCTCTCCTGAACATTATTCCTCCCCAGGGCAGAAGCAGAATTCAGTGATTGCTAATCAGCAGGCAATCCAGCTATCTAGCCTAATGTCCAGCAGTCTGTCTCAAACATACATGACCCCGCACACTCAGTCACAGCCCTCCCATTCCACCTCAGATAAACTCTCCCCCCTTTACAAGACTCTGCCTTCCATCTCAAGTCAGTCTGACAATGTGGCATCTGTTAGTCAGACTCTTGTTTACTCCTCTAGTCCTGGGCTCAGCCAGGAGCAGGAGATCCACTACGGAGGCCAGATCCAGGGCTTGTGTCAGGGGAATCTCTCTGAGACCTACCCCACATCCCACTCTCAGGGTGCCCCAAATGTGACTTTTACATCTCAGTCACAGGGTCAAGTCTCAGTGACACTGTCTCAGAATTATACCACAGGACAATCTATTAACCAGTCCCTTAACACCTCTTACCCACCCACATGTGTGCGGAGTCTGCCCACATCAAATTCTGCACAGGACTACACCCTGATGGAGGCCTCATTGGGAGGTAAAACACACGACACATTGTCCCACGGACAGACACACCCCCAAAAATATGTTTTGTCTGCGCCGTTGCCTACCTACTCTTCAACTGCTCAAGCCTTACAAAATAACGCCAGATCCTCAATAAAACCAACATATGGCAAACATAAACTTGAAGAGATTCCCATTCAGGACATGGATTCTCTTCAGCAGCTATCTATGGAGGCTTCTGTTGCAGCTAACAACATGTCTGCTCACAACAATGTCATTTATGTTGTTTCAAAAATGGATGATCCTCATAAAACACAAAGCGTTATCCGAAGCAATTCACGTTCTGATGACCAGCTCATGGGACTGAGTCATACAAACGCAGCAGAGGAAAAAGGAGAAAGGTTGGGTTCTGTGAGCCAGCAGCTCATTCATCTAAGCAGTACCAATGGTCAGGAAACTGCCAACACGAAAACTACAAATTCCAGCATTATATCTTCGCATGTACCCCTTAGCTCAGAGCAGCTCAAGCAGCACTCTCTTCATCTTAAATCTCCTGAACCACAGCAACAAAATCACCAGAATCACAGTCTTTCCCAGAGCCAGGCCCCATCAGCCCACACCCAGTTCGTCACTGTCCCCAGCACTCAGGTTCTCGTCGATCAAAGCCAGATGATTCTGCTGCAGCAGCCCCTTGTCCACCATGGTCAAAACTCTTCAAAGGTAGTATCAGTGCAAGGTATCCAGCCGGTTCAAGATCTGGCCCCTGCTCATGTGCAGTATCTTCACATGGATCGGGAATTGCTGGGTCCCAGTGTCACCGAAACCCAGAATCAGCAGGGCACAGTAGTGTCCGAACAGAGCTCAGGGTGCTCTGATTCCTCTAAACATGACTACAGCCAGTCAGCAAATCAGCAACCAAGTGATGCCAAAAACCACTTCTCTCTAAACTCCATTTGCTTCCCCGACTCCATGCTACTTGCTGATGACCGAAATATTTTGTCAAATGTTGATGACATCCTGGCTGCCACGGTAGCAGCTTGTGGTGTTACGCCACAAGACTTTGTCAAAGCTACATCCTCTGCTGAGGCTGAAATGGCAGTGATGGCAAGCCCAGTTGATTCCAAGGGTCACTTCCAGACTGTGGATATAAGGCACATGTCACCTAGTTTCTCTTCAGCACAACATCCAATCATCACCAACACTAACTCTCACACCATGACCATGACACTAAATGGATCTCAGATGGCCACGGACTGTCAGGGTCAGTCTGTTCACCACAACAGCAGTTCTGAGCTGGACACAAATGGCAATGGAGGGAGCTCTGAGAATGACTATCACTTAACGGAGCAGGTGTATGACCCCTCAGGTCTCCACAACAGGATCAAAGGGAACGCAAAGTGTATTAAAACAGAGGATGGCCTCATGGAATGTCCAAGCGGTGAGGACTTTCCCAAAAAGAAGGCTCGCTCCAAGTCCTTCACCAAAGCAGGTGGGCCAGAGGAGGATAGTGGACAGGCCAGACCAGTCAAGCGCAGTGGGCAGGCAAAGCGACAAAACTCCAGGGGTAGTGACATCGGCTCGCCATCCTCCTCACAGAGTGTATATGACGGTTGTCCGCAGCAGGAGAGAATCAGGCAGAAGATCCGTGAAGTGGAAGAGAAACAGCCAGAGGTCAAAACGGGCTTCATTGGCTCCTTCCTCGACTTTATCAAATCTGGCCCCAAACAGCAATACTCTCCAAGTCCTGCACGAACATTTAGTCGCCCGAGAAAGCCCTGCACCTCATCCAAGCCACTGCCATGTACTTTGCCTGCTTTGCCTCCCAAAGTGCAGACTCTGAGCGGGCCCTTGATTCCCCAGGAGAGTCAAGGTGTGAGCTCTCAACAGAAACGTCTGGATGAAGACTTGCAAAAGAACTTAGAGACGCTGCCGTCATTCAGCTCAGATGAAGAGGAGAACACTGGGAAGAACCTGGCCCTGAGGAACAGCATCAGCTCAGCGCTTTCAGCTCTGGATGAGTCTTCAGATCGGAAAACCAGGACAGGTAACTATACATATAATTTTGTAAAGAGCTGCCAATACACTATATAGACAAAAATTTCCAGACACACCTCTTTATGGGTCCATTTTTCAGGGATTAGGCTCAGCCCTTTACTTCCAGTGAAGGGCAGTCTTAATGCTTCAGCATACCAAGACAGTTTGGACAATGCTGTGCTTCCAACTTTGTGGCAACAGTTTTGGGAAGGCCCTTTTCTATTCCAGCATGACTGTGTCCCAGTGCACAAAGATAGTTCCATAAAGACATGGCTGGATGAGTTTAGTGTGGAAGAACTTGATTGGCCCACACAGAGCCCTGACCTCAACCCCATCCAAACACCTTTGGTATGAACTGGAACAGAGATTGCAAGCCAGGCCTATTGGTCCAACACCAGTGCCTGGTCTCACTGTTTCTCTACTGCATGAAGGGGTTAAAATTCCCACAGAAACACTCTTGTGGAAAGCCTTCCCAGAAGAGTGGAGGCTGATATAGCTGCAAATCTGTCTGTGTATTTAGAATGTGATGTCATTACAGGCCCTGTTGGTGTAATGGTCAGGTGACTTAATACTTTTGTCTATATAGTGGATATCTTGTAACCCCCCCTGCTCTCTCTCTCTCTCTCTCTCTCTCTAACTCTAACTCATTCTGTACCATGCTGTATTTGATCGTTTTCATAGGTTGCATCATTAACAACAAGCTGCTTCCACACACAGCTCAACTGCTGTTGTGAAACTGGAACGCTGGTGGGAAAAATCCAAAACACAATTTGCAATTGGAAATCTTTTAAACATCCTGCTGGTTAAGAAAGTAACTAAAGCTGACAGGGAGAGAGAAACAGAAGGAGGTGGGCAGGGCAAGCAGAGGTGTGTGCAGCAGAGTGTAGGAGCGCAGGTATTGGGAAAACAGAACTGAAAGAAAAAGCAAGTAAGCTGCAGTACCTCGAGTCTGTACCAAAGCAGTATTGAAATTCAGTGCCAAGCTGTAGTTACAGTTAAAGTTTGTCCAGACCCCAATTACAGTGTCACAGGAAACTCAGTTGACAGTGTATTGCAAAGCAGGGAAATTGGGAACAAGCTGCTACTATGATTAAGATGGTTCTGGTTGTTGGTACTATGTAAGGTCGAAGCGCATATCACATATGTTTTAATCTAGCACTAAACCTATGTAACATGTTGTCTCTCATGTTAGCTAGTATTCTTCCCTGAGGGATGTCATGCAACAATATTAAACAGCGTCAGCGTATTTCTCCTTGCTTTTTTAAGCTTTATCATATTTGAGACATCAGTAATAGCTTTATGTGTTATACATTTAGTAAGATGCCATGATGATATGCATTGTCTAGCTGTTAATTTAATTTTTCTTTCTTAAAGTGTTTTTCATCAACTTATTCATATTTTTCCAACGCTTCTCCAGATAATCAGGTACCTGGTTCCATGATGAAGCCAGGCCAAGTTCCTACTGTGTCACACACTGTCACCAAAGCCTGCATGTCGCCGGTCATCACTCCAACACAGACAACACCTTCAAATGTCATCTCGGGTGGGCCTGCATTTGCAGCCAAAGAGGAGTCCAAAGAGACTCCGTCGGACCTGTTGGCTGTACAGTTAATGAGTGTGGCCATTGAGGGACTGACAGACGAGGAGCTGTCAGACAGCGGTGGGGAGGGGATGTACCGGGAGAGAGACGAGTTTGTCGTCAGGAATGAGGATATCGAAATCTTGAAGGTGCATCCTGGACACATGAATAGATTATGAATATTTGAAAACGTTGTTATATGGATAAGGATACTTGTTATTAATGTTGAATTTGATGATTCATAAAAAAAACACCTTATGGCAGTGTAGTAGCATTAGCATTTTTTAAAGAAATATCTGTTGCTGATGGTGCCACACATCACTTTTCATGTAAAACCTAAGGTGTTCAAACCAAAATTGTAGGAGGATAGTCATATGTGATCTCACTGCTGAAGAGTCTTATATGGTAACTGGTACTTCATACTGAAGCCTGTTCTGCATGTGTCCAGGTGACAATGCAAGCAGGCAGTGAACCTCCAGCCATCTGGAAAGTCCAGAAGGCTCTCCTGCAGAAATTTGTGCCAGAGTTGAGAGATGGAAAGAGAGTCTTCTCAGCCACTAACAGTGTAAGTAAAAGCAGATTGGTCAGTATGCTCAGAAGAAATTGTGATCATTTTTCTGGTAACAGGTTTTTCTTTGTGTATGTAGTATCTTGGATATTTTGGAGATGCCAAGGCCATGTATCAGAGGGTATATGTGAAATTCTTGGACACCGTTAACAAAAGGGAGTATGTACGAGTTTGTAGTCGGAAGCCACGCTGCAAGCCTATGAACTCTCTGAGGTACAATAACTAATCAACTAATTCAAGTATTTTTAAAAGCACAACTTTTCAGTTCTGTGACTCTTTTTTTGTATCACCACCCAGGGGAGCTCAGGTGAAAACTTTGCTGGGCTTGACAGCTGCCCCTTCCTCAGTCTCCCAAAGCCAAAAGCCACGGCCCAAACAACCCAAGCCCAGGGCAGAGCCCCCGCCTAAGAAAAGGAGGAAATGGAAGGAGGAGTTCCCTGCCTCTGGATCATCTGCAGAAGAAGGCGGTGAAGATGATGGTGAGGAAGCCTGTTGACTTGTCTGATTGAATCTAGTTTGAATATAATTGTAGTCTAAATCTCTTCTCACTCTCGCCCTCCACGCAGAATTAAACCCTCCAGTGCCGTTCACTTCACGACTCCTCAACACACGAACCATGAAGGAAACCTTCAAGAGCTTTGTGGAACTGCTCATCAGTATTGCCTTAGACGAAGACGTGATGACAGCACTTGAGAGGGCGAACGGTGAGTGATTAGACTTTCTTCACACGGAGCTATTTCTTAATAGCAGACCAAAATCTGAATGGGGAAAAAAAACGTAAAAACTGGGTTTAGGTGAGCCAGATTGTAGATTTCATCTGTGTTACCTTGCTAACCTGTCTTGTTTCAGATGAGTTACTGCTGCCACATATGAAAAGAGTGGATGGGATGATCACTGACAACAGGAAACGTCTGCTTCACAAACTACACATAGGGCAGGTGCTAAAGGTGGGTGTGTTTTCAAAACCGCAAATTAATTGGTTGGTCTGAGTTCTCTCATTGGAATACTTGTTTCCTAAAAGTAATTATAGAATTTTATTTGTTCAGATGCCTTCTGCTTTATACAAAAATCAACTATGTTAATCCAAAATACAAAAGCAGAGAAAGTCTCATTTTTCTTCTTCAGTTTTTCTTTCTTTCTTCTTCAATACTTCAGTATTGAGTTAATGTGCAGTGGCGCCTTTTTAGTTTGTGAGCATCATTTTCACTCTCAAACCCTTTACAGGCAGGTTTACAAATAAACTTTGGATCTGCTTTGGTGACTAAGAGAAAATCAAAGGTCCTGGACCTTGATTGTGGTGTGTGAACCTAAGTAGCTCTCCCATTCTGTGTCTTCAGACGGCTCTAGACAATTTTCCTGAGATTTCAGTGGTGACTGAACTGAAGAAGGACGGGGAAACCCCGGCCTTTAAGGTACGTCTCAGTGGGTTGGCCTACAACAAGAAAACCATGAAGCCCTACAAGATGCCTAATAAAGTGCCACAGGTAAGACAAGATGATGCTTCACTGTGATGTCAGTATATGTCCAGCAGGGGGCACGGTGTCACTGTTTTGTTTTTCTCACTCATTCCTTTATTCTGCTGAGCCCTGAAGCCACTGTGCCCTTCCCTGCCGTGTTTTCAAATGTCTTTGAAAAGCACTTTAAGACTTGTCTTTTTCCCTTTCTAGGAGTACACAGTGGACCAGCAGAGAACCCAGTGGTTCTCTCTGTACCACTCTTTGCAGCACTACAAGTATCATACGTACCTCATGTGTAAGGACGAGGTGAGACATTGTCGTGCATGCTTGCTGTGCTAGCTTGTTTAAATCAGTGCTAAGTTAGTGTAGATTTTACTCTTTGATGATTTGCAGGTTTAACTAACTTCTGATGAATCTTCTGCTCTCTAGATCGCGTCCCTGCGGGTGCAGGCAGGGGACCTGGGACAGGAGGAGACAGTACAGAAGTGTCTGCAGAACGGTGCTTGGGTAGAGGGGCTCTTTGATCGGTTTGGAGATCTAATCAATCAAGTGCAGCAGGTCTGCCGATGATCCAGCCTTCACTTTGGTTTAATAGAAAAGCCCAAAGCCTAAGTCCCTCGCTTAAAAATAAGGGGATGCCTCCAGCTCAGAACGGCAGCAGTCAAGGATGGAGTGAGTCTCTCCTTCCAGCCACAGAGAGATTTGAATCAGGGACCTGTCAGCCAGCTTGCCTGAAAGACGTTCAGAGAGGCCTGTGGCCTAAAAGCGGCAGCAGGTGAAGAGCGGAACAATAGTAATGTCTGTAGTCTGCATCACTGCATCCCAACAGAAAGCAGTAACTAACAATTAACAGAGGACAAGGACTTCTTTTTGGAAGCATTTTGGCAGACTTTGACCCGATGCTACTCCCAGTTTTTGTAGGTTTTTGTAGTTACAAGCTCACTTTTTATGGGCCTTTTCATAGATTTATATAATTTTGTATAATTTTTTATCTTTTTTGTTTTTTTTGTTTTGTTTTTTAGTTAAATGCCAGATCATAACCAGTGAGTATGCGCTAAATATAGAGCAATCAGCAGTAGAGTAGAGCACAGCAGAGAAAAATGCAGAAATCTGATTTCCTGCAGTTATAACAAGCTTTCATCAATCATTTGATAAGTAGGCTCACTTGCAGAAAAGTTGATTTATTGTAAAAATAAAGTATATATGGATATATTAAATATCAACGTAGCTATATACTGTTTGTAAAACATCCATTTTGTAATGGAGCGCCAACTTATATATAATGTACATTTTGTATAAAAGAACAGGGAGGTGGGAACTGCGGCAATTCTCTAAAGGGGGAATTTGGTGACTATATACTGTATCTTTATTTTGATTTAACTTTCGTGCTTCAAACAGTCCTTTGCTTATAAAATGCAATCCAGTGCCCTTCCAGTACTGCTTTTTATTAATTTTGTTAATCAAATATTATTACCTTGACTTAACTGAGGGTAAAATGAAATAAAGTTGTCTTTATACTCTTTTACACACTTAGCCCACATTTTATGACAAATAGATATATATTTTTCACAGAAGTTATATTCTCTTGTTCATTGCAATTTCTGAGACACTTTTCCATTGTTTTTTCACAGTTTTCCAAAGTGGACTCTATAAGTCAGTTACCAATTTTATGCTCTCAAAAATAATTTTGTTCTTTACAGATGCAGTTTGTAAATAAAGTGCCACATGTATTAGGTGTTTGCTTTGATATGTTTTGTCTGTGGGGGTTAACGTCTTCCAAATTATCTGGGGTACCTTTTTCCCGCTTCTGAAGGGTGGCATGCCAGGAAAAGATTGAGAACCACTGTCTCAGAAAGTTTTTCCACAGATGTCATTAAGAGCTTTGGTACTGCAACGCTAAGTGCGTTCTTCAGAATAAAGAATGAAATTCCACATTACATAACATGGTCATATCCAAAGTATATGATATACAAACAGATGGGAAGAAGGCGCCTGAAGAAAAGCCACAAGACAAGATCGCTATTTGACTGTTTTAAACCTTGCAAGGAACAAATCTGTGAAGTTGATATAATCACTTATGATTTTTAACTGATGGTGCTCCTGGAACATGGATACTTGAGAGTGAGAGCAACATCTTTAGATATTTTGCCACCGACAGCATAACAGCTCCAAAAGTCTCAACAAGTACTGTCACCTCAGGAAAGTCCAGTCTTTACGGATTCGAACTTTTCTCTGCTGGTTTTCCTCATATGCTTACCAAAACGAATTTGCGTTCTGCTACTGGTCTCAACCACACAGTCCTCAAATCAAAAACCATTTTTCCACAGCTCAGCTCAGAGGTCAGTTGCTGTTGACTTCACCTGCTTGTTGGGAGTGTGAAATTCATATTGTCGGGTGGTTAGGGGGTTGCAAGGCGAGAAAGTTGTTGTGAAGCTCACCCAACATGCTCTCATGACTAAACTATTCACTGTGAATGGGTGGCTGGCTTTGCGTCGTCTGAGAGGGTCTTGGGCCTGTTGAATAAAATATAATTTTCGGGCCACAATGCAAAATTACTGGCAACCCCCAACAAACAAAAGTGTCTCTGTGCTGCAGCGACAGCTTTGTGAGGAAAGCCACTGTCCTCTGTCCTTTGGAGTTGCGGAGGACAGCCAGTCAGGAAAGCGTTTGGGATTCCAGCATGGGCACGACTGGGACAGACAGATACTGAATGTCTGCTCTCCAGATGAAAAGCTTATGAATTTTTAATGCTCTGCATTGTTCCATATGTGGGAGACAGACTGAGAGGACCCTTGAGGCGGCGTGAGAATGTGAGAATGGCACTGTGACTGGATGGCTGTGTGTCTGATAAGCCTGCAACACGCCGACTGCCTGTTTGTACTGGAAATGCTTTGTAGTTAAAACCTGATGTTAGTTGGATGGTGGTGTCGTTTCAAAGCTGTTCTGGTCAGTCATGTGCAGTGAAGGTGTGCAGACGGGAGAGTTACAGATTTACACTCAGTCTGACAGCTACACAGACTAACCTGGCATGTTTCACAACTGCTGAACATTGACTTCTGTGTGTTTGGCAGTAGTGGAAAGTAACTAATTACATGTTCTCAAGTACTTTTAAGGCACTTTTGTTCCATTGTAAGCAACTTTGTTGTATGCCCCACTTCAATCAGAGGAAGATTTTTACTCCACCACATTGTCTGTCATGTCACCAGTACTTTTGATGTTTTTTACTTTTATGCAAACTGCATGATTAGAAACTGAAAATTTAAACCAGAAGTTATTAAACTTTCTGGCTTGTGATCCTTACAAGAAAAGCAGTGTGTAATAGGAGGCTATTGTGACATTTTAGATGTCTTCAGGTTCTACAGTCCTTTCCCAGCTAGTTCAAAACAGCTGTAACAGTACGATGCTGATGGACTGATCAGCTGATCAGTCACAGGGGTCTGCTTCTGCAGAATGAGTACATACTTTAAGTATATTTTGCTGCTAATACCTACATTTTTTTGCCTATAGGTGGGATTTTGAATGTAGGTCTTGGTGTTTTTACTAAATTGAAGCAACTGAATACTTGGTATTTTAGGACTATATTTTCTAATAAACTGTGCTCAACACTTTTGATGTGAATCTCCCAACTTCAGAAAGGGAATTAAATCAACACCTTCACAGTGACGTGAGCAGTGCTTTGTCCTGTGCCTGCCACCTGTCTGCTAAGTCTTAACATTTCCTTCATTTTTTATCTGAGTCACATTGGATCCCTAAAATGAAACTTGCATAATAGTTTCTAATAATAGTTTTCCTTTCTTAAAAAATACCAGCTCCTGAAGAAAATTCCTTTGGATGTTAGTCATCGTCATAAATGTAAACAAACTACGACATGGCTGACATTGTATGACCGATAAGAATGAAGGGGAAAGAAAAGGGAAATATGCAGAGCTTTCCGGGCATATGGAGGGAAGCAATAGAGTAAATATTGCTTTGACCTTGTGGACCAGAATTTCTACTTGTATTAACCAACTCTCTGTCTCTCTCTTTTCCTTTCTTTTCTCTCTCGATCGTTCCCCGTCTTACCAGACTGCAATGCATTCATTTGAAGAGTTGTAAAACCAGTTTTGCCCTCAGCCAAAGGTTTCTCTCCCAGTCTGAAGGCACAGAGTTACCTGCCATGTATTTCCTGTGTTTGGACTCGATGGCTATGGGACAGTAGAAATATACAGCAACAGAGGAGGTGAGTTTATGTACACATACAACATGTTAAACATACAACAAAGTATCCCGAGCCTCTGTGAATCCAGTGCTCAGAGGCTGTTTGATGTCAGAGACTTTATGCTTATGATTCATGCTTATTGCATACTTCACATACTGTGGTGACAATGTGGAGAGTTACTGTTAAACAGGTTTTTCTCTTCCAGGAGTGGAGTATGGGGGTTTACTTTAGTGAATGAATGACAGGTAAAAAGTCAGATTTTAAATCATTTTTAGTAGTAGGAAACAGAGGTTTTACTTGATCAGCTTTTGGCTGGCATTAAAAATGTGAAACTTTTATAGTCTTTATGATGGGATGTTGTTTTTGTTTTTTTGTAGTAAACACATTTACTTTATCGGGTAAGGAGCCCCATTGAATTATTACTTCTGCAGGGAATCTCCCTCCCTTAGAGGAGAGAGATGCAACAAACTTCTGCAGGACATGCAAACCACAGACTTTGGAGTTAATGCTCAGTGTGTTAGTCTGTAGATAACAGGAGAATCCCTGCTTTGTATTATTAAAAGGGTACTCCATATCATCACTGCATGTCCATACAGTTTCTGGACTCAAAGAAGAAAGATTTAATGGCTGAAATGTTCAGAACTGATGCAAAAGTGGCCGAGATACCTGACTTTTATTTCCTAAAACACTGGATCTAATATTTCCCACGATGCAACCTTCATCATTCCTCCTACCTTCTAAATTCACACTTATTTCTTAATTTTCTTTATCACCTTCCAAAAAACTTCCTCCACAACCGCAGACGATGCTATACAACTGTGTTCACAGACCAAGCAGTACTCTCTGTGACAGGCAAACCGAACAACATGTGTAAAGTCAGTGCACTTTCCTTGGAGCACGCTGCTTTGCTCAAGAGCACCTCAACAGTGTGGTAGAGGAAATTTCCTTATCTTCCTTCGGTGACTTTCCGCTCTTCCGTAATCAACAGGCTAACAGATGTGGAATCTGTCTCCACCTCTGTCCCTTTTTTACTCATACATGCTCACTTCATCTGATGTAAAAGTGCATTTTTTTTCACATAACAGGAGTCAAACTGGTTTGTCCCGGTCGCATACTTCACCCTTTGCACCATGTGTATGTCTCAAGACGATAATAGCTATCTTCCTGTCAGTCTCCCTTTCAGTGAGTGACCAATATTGGGTTTAGACTACAGTATCGGCTTACTACATTTCCATTGTCGGATTACACCTCAAGAAATAAGGCACCAGGTCAGACTCTTTGTCCGTGAAATCTGTCCCTGCTGCAGCTCTCGGGTGTGCTTTTGTTTGTTTATGATGGCAGTCACATAAGTTGAGTGACAATCCAGCTGTAGAAGTGATCCCAGGCAGGACTGGAACAGCATCAGGGCCATTTTGACACCTGAGGCCCCTGCAGTCACATGTTTCAGTATTATGTCTGTTGACAGGGATGTCTGTTGTTTTGACTGAGGGATGGAGGAGTTGTTTTACATGCCATTCACACAAACTCTCAGAATATCCATACCCGTCTCACACGGTGACTGCTGTTAACATTATGCTCTTTATCGGACCAGAGTTCCTTCGAGTGTAGGCTTTAAGGGAGTGACCGGTGAGTGAAAGGTTGTGTGAAAACTTCCTGGATTTTTAGCATTTCCTTTACACTCACGCTCCTTTAAACGAAGTTTCACAAAGGACTTAAGTGAGAAATGTTACAAATGCCAAGCTGTATTATAATGCTTTTGTAGCCTTGTCTTTTCTTGTGGTGGTAGAAGCAGGGTGAAGGTAAAGGTAGCACACCCCCGGGGCAGTGGGAATACCAATATTTTGGTTTGCTTCTTTAATAAACTCCAACACTGCGGTTTCTTCCTGCCTTACCTGAAAAACCTTCCCCCTACAAACACAAGGGAGGAACCTATATTTCCTCTTACCTGACCCCCAAAACAAAACAGTAATAATCAAAACATCATACAAATAAAATATAAAATATCAACCCATAAATAATTACATGAAATACAAATAATATCATTCCACTAATATTACTCAAATAAAGGTTTTCAAGGACGTACACTTAAATAATAAAATAATAATCACAGCCAATTCCACATCTACTGTTAAACTTTCAAAAAGTTTGAGGCACCCGTAAAAGTAAAGCCTTTTGTTTTTGGATACACTTCCTCCTTTCTTTCTTCCTTTCTTCCTTCCTTTGCAGTTTCAGTTCACAAAGATTTGCCCAGATGTAAGAATAATAAGAATAAGAATTAGTGCGCCTTTTGCTCCGCTGCAGGGACCCAGTGAGAGGCTCATTATCAGCGGGCAGGACGGTGATTGGGGACATGAATAATGCATCGCAGTGGGAGGGGACGGTTTCGGGCTTGACTGTAGTTAGTTGCGTGCGTCACGTTGTGAAGTGAAGGACATGGACTGAATGGCTTTCTTTACAGTCACTGGAAGAAGTTTTCATGCAGCGAACACCAGGTAAGACCAGTTTCGTCAACTGTAGTTGGTAAAATGCACGGTTGATGTTTTGTTTTGTTTTTAATGTCTTGCGGCGTCTGAGATAATGTTGTAAAGTGAAGAGTTTGTCTTATTTAGTTCTGTAACAAGCCGTGTCGAGGTGAGATGTTTTTTTATGTGTCGCCTACTGCTAATTTGGATTTGACTGAAACTGCAGAATTTTAATGTGCCACTGCTGGCTTCAACCGTGTAGATATTTTACTAACACCGTGTGTGTCTGGGACTATTTGTGCTACTTTTTTTTTTCTCTTTTTGTATAAAATATGTGGTCTAACTCCATCTGATTTTTTTTGTCTGCTATAAAGTGATTTTGAGTCGAGTCCAAGTCCGCTGTTTCTGAGAATCTGAATCTGCATTGTATCGCATTGTGAAGTTTTGGAACAACATAGGAAACCAATTGTAAGGCATCTTTCATAAAGGGTAAATAATTGACGGATTTATTAAAGTTTAACAGGTCACTTATTGTTTTGTAGATCAGCCATTAATAAGGATGGTGTTTGTGGGGTTTTTTTTGTTTGTTTTACATTTGTGCTGAGTGCCGACTCTGCAGCAAGCCAGTGTTTGTGTTAAAACACAGGTGATTTCTCTCTCTGTGTGTGTGTGTGGGTTTGTGTATACAGGCCACCATACACTATATGTCACACAATTCAAATCCATGCGGGCCAATAGTGGATCAGCGCGTTCAGATTGTGTCCTGGGGCTCGATCGGTTAATCTCACCAGTCTCAGCATGCAGGAGGAATGAAGGTATCTGCCACAGGCTATTAACAACCCGCTGCCATTGGTCTGGTGTTGCCACAGCGCGTTTTCATTATGTGAAAGCGTTAGTCCAGCTTGGTGCAGGTTATGGCAGCAGTCCTTCAAAACGCACTGATTTTTTTTGGGTTTGCTGCCGCGCTCAGAGCGCAGCTCGGGTTTGGAGACGGTTCACATGGGGAATGTCCCCCTTGTGTCGACTGCGCTGCTCCCTCTGCGGTTATTTACCTCCACTGATGTGTGCAAACACCCGGTGCACTGTTGTCCTTGGCTCAGATAGGTCACTCTCCTCTTGCATTTTGTGTGTTTTTTTTAAAAAGAGGGACAAAGTCACAGGGAAGAAGTCTGGCGTCAGTTGTACAAACTGGGCTCAAATCTCAGCCTAGCGCGAGCAACACGAGGTGACAGCGCCCAGCCGGGTTCCCAGGATTGTTTTGACCCTCACCTGACACCGCCCCCCCCCTTTTTTTTCTTTTTTTGACAAGCATTAATTGATATTGATAATGATAAGATCCGGATTTATTGTGTGACTGGTAATCCAGGGACCCCTGATGGGATCCTCCAGATGGTCCTGCCCATACTCCTAAATCAAGGATTTCATTCTGATAATGTAGTTTCTTTTGTACTACCACCAACCCTGCGTCAAGCCAGCAATATTCTGCATTTCATGTCGAGTTTATAGTAACTGATATTTGCTTTATGTTATCATGTTTATATTAAAGATCATTTTCAGACTTTAGTGAAAGGGATGTTTTAATTCACTGCTTCATCTGTGTCTCATGATTCTTTTATATAAACTGCTGAAAGGTATTCTTCCTTGAACAACTGCTGCAGTCCCTGTTGTTCTTTCCTGATATGCAAATCCCCAGCTCAGGACAGCTTCTTCTCCCCCCAGAGGGAGACACAGTTTGACGTCGATGTATCCCATTAATCAGCAGATCACAGAGAAATCTGCCATGCGTTTTCCTATACAAGCATGTTTTTTTTTTTTTTTGAATGAGTGGGTGAACAGCTGCTTGCTGCTGCACTGTCCCTGAGTGTTTTGGCGAGTGTCAAGTTTTACAGATGGGTCGGTAATAGCGTTTGTCATATGCTGTTATCATAACACGGAGCCTGGCTGCCGCTGACAATGCCTGATTAATGGCCTCTGGCCTCTCAGTCCCTCAGATCCTCCCCCTAACATTTGTTCAATGGGCTTTAACATTTCCTGTTGTGAGATGAAAGCCATGCTAACATCTCGCTATGGCCAGATCTGCTTTCTTTAATAGGTCTGGCATGGCAGTGAATGACACACAAGTTTATCATCAGCGACAACCTTTCAGAAGCAAATGGACAGATGAGATACACTGACAGATTGAATGGTGGAGTGCTGAATATATTAGTGTTTGTTTGACCCAGTTATCTTCTGATTTGTGTGCATGTAGCAGTAGCAAAACAGCACATCCAGTGGAAAATGCAGCAGGAATCGGGATATGAGGATATCTCTTGTGAGAGAAGGCTCACAATATGATCATTGTCTCCATTTCCTTGTGCATGCAATTGAGTTTGGCTCTGTTGAAAGATTGCATCAGGTGTCTGTTCTGGTAAGAAAATCAGGCATAGCTGATGCTCTTTGTTTTTCTCAATGCCTTTAACCTACACTGTTTGACTGTGATATTTGACCATGAGGAGTTAGACATCTGTTAAATGAATTAAAATGAAGATTTTGAACACACTGTACACAAGAACGGCCCAAAAGAGGATTTGAGTTTGTCTCTGACCCCTGTCAGATGCACTGATCCTTGTGCTGTTACGCCCACATGCTGTGACTTCAATTCTGTGAAATTACACAGAAGAGAGAGAGTGTGTGTTCGCTAAAGATAGGAAGTACAATTCCCTGTAGTTTCTGAGAGAGAGAATAGACAGAATTGTGGAATAATACTTGGATCTTGAAAAAAAAACTTGTAAGAAATCTTGTGCAAATCCTTTCAGTCACGTGTGGATACTGTAGTTACTCCACATATTCATGTGTGTGTAAAACTGTTGGTATTGCTTGACTATCATCTTCAGTTGGTTTAAGTCTGTGCAGCAATCAAAATGTGAATCCTGCGAACCGCCATCATACAGTGTCTAGGGCACTCCCTCTTCGCTTCTTCTTATTGTCTTTCCTCCCTCTCTTTTCCTTCTGCTGATTTTCTCCACTCCTCCACCACTAGGACAAGGCATGGCTGGGAAACCTTTCCGGGCCACCTATATCTGGAGCAGCATCATCTCTAACCTCCACACTCATGTGGAGGTCAAGCGCCGACGCCACAACCTGAAGTCCTACCATGACTGCTTCTTGGGCTCAGAGGCCGTGGACGTTGTGCTGGCACATCTCACCTTGAACCGCTTCTTTGGCGATGAGGCGGTGCCTCGCTACAAGGCCGTACGCCTCTGCCAGGCCCTGATGGACTCGAGAGTGTTTGAGCCAGTGGGCATTAAAGTATTTGGGAAGGAAAAGAAGCGAGCCACATTTGAGGACAGTAGTTGCAGTCTGTACAGGTTCCTGAGCCCAGCGACAAGCTCCTCATCATCGCTGAACAACACCGGCTCTCACTCCACCAGCACCATCGAGAGCGGCTATGACTCACCGAGCATGAACAGGAACAAGAACGGCTATAGTCCGTCACATGAAAGGTACGGGCTCATGTCATAACATCTTCAGGTTGCATTTTTGATTTTCTTTGTTCTCCTTCCTCCTGAACTAATCCCAAATCCGGTCTAGCTGTAAACTGGGTGCCTCTGAGAACTAGTGAGCCATAATCTGAGAGTCTTAAAGTTCCATCATGCAGTCGTGTCTTGATACTCATAATTTCCAGAAAATTCAACCCCCACCCCATTACTAGTATGTGACAGTGAGTTCAAATGCAAGCTTAAATCAGAGGCTGCTCTCTTGTTCGTCGGTCAATATGAAGCCACTGCAGGCAACTGGCTGGTTTTGCTTGCCACAAAGAAGGGAAACAGAGAGAGAAAGCTCCGTAACAAAAGTAACGACGTCTGCCTACTAGCGCTCCCAAGACTCACTAAATGAAATGTTATATATTATTTGTTTACTGAAGAAAAGTTCATTTATTTATTCAGGCTAATGTGTTGGATTAGTAACTTCCTGGAGTGTCTGTTACTTACCATTCAAGGTCACGGTGATCACTACTGAGCCCAGAAGTAGCCCAGCACATGACCGCATGCAAAGTCATTTTACACTTCATTTTTTTGTACACATTCAACAAAAGAGAGGGTGTTAATTAGTGATCCGCAGGTCGAGTGCATTCTGCTACAGAGTCTGGCAAGTACAAGTTTTTCCCCTGAAATATGAAACTATTCCTTTAATCTCAACTCAGTGTCATTTCTGGGCACTTAGGGAGACAAAAACAGGCGAGACGACACATGGCCTCAGCACTTTGCGTTGTGAGCGTGACAGCTCCAGGCTGGACCAGAGAGCGCGGCTGATGTCCCTAATGGGAGATGAAAGATTCAGAGGAACCGTTTGCTCTGACGATTTAAACAAGGCGTTTGTTATTTGTGAGATGGGCCAAGTCAGTTTAAGTCTTCATCCGGATAATGTTAATAAACAGAAAAGAAAATGTTCTATTTAATGTTCATCAGAAATCATTCAGTCCTGGAAATTGAGCGTTTATTTTCTGTGATTTGAAATAACCAAACTCAGAGCAGCACAACTGTGACTGAATCACAGGTAGTAGAAAGCATGTGCAGCCTGATGCCACATTTGTTCCCATAATGAGTCTGTTCTCTTTTTTTTTTTTTTGCTCAATCATTTCCACTGATTGCTGTTATTATGTGGCTCTTCAGACAAGACGTGCTGGGCTACTGCACCCACTCACCTGTAAAATCAAACAAATCACTGGAGGACGTGCTTGAAAACCTCAACCTGACCTCCACCATCACCCCTCAGATGATCAACCTTGGCCTCTCACAAGAGCGTAAGTCATCTTCTATCTGATGAGACAGATTAGAATGGTGTGACGTGAACTCAAAAACTGCATGAAAATGGTGTTTGGAAATCTCTTTCACACTATGTGTCTGTGTATCTGCATAGCTCTGACCCTTGTGGCTTTCAACTCATGTATTTGTACAGTTGTGGATGAGGTTTGGCACCAGCAGGCAGTGTTCAGACTGCTGCAGCTGATAGAGCTCCCCCTGTTGGAGGACTTGTTAGAGGGTAAAGACACATCGCAACCTCCCCTGCATTGCATGGACAGTGACCCGGACCTGTTGTATACATCAAGCTACCTAGACCGTGAGGTCCTCAAGGCCTTCAGCGAGGCACAGTAAGTCCAGTACAGCTTTTACAGTTCTGCAGTCTTCTGTAAAACTTCATGTTTATGCCTCCGCACTGGCAATAGCTGTGGTCGGAGGCGTTATGTTTTCAGTTTGTGATACTTGGTATTTTTTGAGAGAATTTCTTCAGATTTGGAGCAAATATTGACCTGCATTCAAGGATGAACTTATTAGATTTTGGTGGTCAACATCATATCACTGACCTTATAAAACACCACAAAAATTCATGCACTAATTCTGAAAAAAATTCTCCCTTATTCAACTCCGTAACAGGAGGGCAGGCATTGGTCACACTTCGCACTGGGTCAGATACTGAATTGGTGACGATAATCTTGAGTGCCCACCTTGAAACCGCGCCGATTGTAAAGATCTTCTGTGCTTCTTGGTTGAAGATGTGTGAAGCATTCACGTTTTATAATTTATCCATATTTGCAACACTGTAGTCCACCACAAGCTTGTTGGTTTTGATGATACTGAGCTTGAGGTGACTGTCCTTACACCATGTGATGGAGTCCTCTATCAGTCACTACACGTGTTGTATGGGTCTGAACAGATATAAACTGCAACTTCAACTTCTAGTCTCATTCAAATCTGTATTCCTTGTTTAACAAACTGCTGGGGTATGTACATAAGGACTTTGCACTTCTGGTTGTGTTTTGCTTTTTAACTAGCAGGAAATAAGCACTGGTTCGCTGATTTGATTGCAAAGTGATGGGCAGTTGTCACAGTTAAAATTTTGTTTGCACAGTTATACACAGTGGTGGAAAGTAAGACTAAATATACAATATTTTGAACATTAATGTGGCAGCAAACAACCCTTTGCTCTCTAAAGATGTATGGATTAATGGTATCTGAGCTTCTCTGTTATGTGTTTTGATGGCTGGGCTGTTGGCGCATGCATGTGAGTCCCACTCTGTCCTCACGTCTGAGTTTTATGAGTGTTGTGTGTGTTCAGATTCCTTTTTTCCCACAGCTTTATTGAGTGAATGTCGTACGCATTTATTTTGGTCTGACATGCTAGTGCTCTAGTGTGATAACAGCAGATGTTGTATATTTTACCTTTAAAGTACTGTACTTAAATATAATTTTGAGGTACTTGCACTTCATCTGAGAATGTTCATTTATTCTTACTTTATACTTATGCTCCACTACATTTCAAAGGAGCTTACTGTACATTTTACTCAACTACATTTATTTAAAATAACAGTATAACACTGACGTGGCCTATTCTGCATAATGAGTACTTTTCCTTTGGATTCTTAAAGTTGTAATTCTTAAGATCTCAGTCCTGTTTGATTTCGCAAAACCTGTAGTGGTAACAGCGAATGCGGTTTCATATTATAGGTCACAGAATTCTGTGGGCAACAAAGCAAACTATTGTTCTTTTAATAAAGAAGGCAGGTAATAATTGGGCTTTTTTAAAAATAATTCAGTGAGCATTCGTAACGTAATTTTGATTCTGCTTGTGGTGTTGGTTGTACATTTTGTTGCTAACACTTGTATATTATTACTTCAGTGACATTTTGAATGCATGGCTTTTTGGCTACTTGTAATTATGTGTTTTTGCAGTATAGTGTCACTGTTTCTACTTAAGCAAATAATCAGGATGAAATGCGCAAATGTTTAACCTGGTTTTAGCCTAGTTGTGATGATGTATTTACTAGAGTTATTACAGCTGAGGTCAAGAGCTTACCTGACCTTTCTTCTATCTCTCCATCCCTGAGTTGCATCACTCTGACCAGTCGGCTGTGTTTAACATGAGTACTCTTCCCTTTCTTTAGGGCTGATGAGTGGATGTCAGGGGCAGTTGATTGTCTCGAGTTTCTGCCTGATGAACTGGTGGTGGAGGTCAGTCGGGGTTTGGCAGGTTGCGCTGACGACCTGCTCCAGTGTAAGAGACTGCTCTACGAGGTCCTGACTCAGCATTACGGACACACACAACAGCCACCTCTGTTCAGCAACCACATTTTCGACATCCACTCTGGCATCTCGGAGCTACTCGGTAAGACGAGGGCCTATCATATCTCTTTGGTGTCCTGTCCATGAGGTTTTTATGGAGATGGATAAAGGCAGGTTTCGTAAATGTTGCTGCCCTTGCAGTGTTTATCAAAAAGGCAACTTTTCTCAAGTTCAGCGTTTTCATTCTGTAATTTCGATGGTCTCTTGTCAGTAAACGGCAAGCAAGAGCAAGCTCTAGAGACTCTGCAGCTGAGCCTGAAGCTGC
Organism: Scatophagus argus; assembly: GCF_020382885.2. NCBI lineage: Eukaryota > Metazoa > Chordata > Actinopteri > Scatophagidae > Scatophagus > Scatophagus argus. Next base: position 13,950,881 of record NC_058493.1, read on the forward strand.
AGGACTCTCGCAGCAGGGAGGAGTTACGCAGGCTCCTGAGATTCATGGCCATTGCAGCCAAACCACAGGAGGTCAAACTGCACAAAGAGGTGAGTGCTTGTGTGCATTTGTTGTGAGGCTGCGCACGTGTGTGTTTGGTTTTTGTTAACTTGAAATAAATCTCTGTCAGATTGAGAACAGAATGGCGGTGAAAAGGTCTTTCTCCGGTGCCATCGTCTACAGCAGGAGACTCTCCAAAGGAAAGGTGGACTTGATGGTTCTCTTCATGATGGACAACCACTGTGATCTGTTCAAAGTGAGTCTTCCTCATTTGTCTCTTCGTCATTGTGTGTATATGTGTGTGTGTGTGAGTGTGTGTGTTTCCAGTCAGCCAGTCATCATCTCTGCAAGAGAAGTTAGTCTGAGCTGATATGTTGTTGTCTTACAGAGATGTTCATTGTTACAACACCTACAAAATGCTGTTTGCACAGGCTGTTTAGATGCAGGATTGCAACCTTGACATCAGATATCTATAGAACGAGTGTGACAAATGGGATTATGTGAAACATAATCATTTTAACTTTTTATTCTTGACTATACTGACTCATATAAATAAATACAGAAATAAATAAATGGAAACTTCATGTCTTCTTTTGCTCTCTTTTCCCACCAGATTCCCGTTTCACTGCACAAGATGGTCAGTGACAGAATAATGAATATTGTGAAAGGGAAGGATCCAAATATGATAACAGGTTTGCAGATTTTCATTGAACAGTGTTGTCTAAGACGTCAATGAAAACAGCTTATTTGCTTATCCTTTGTGAAATATGTTCAATTGAAAACAGTATTAAGACAATACATGTAATATTTTACTTAATCAGCTTCATTGGATTTTGTTAATATATACTTATGAATGAATTAAATGTCAGCAAACGAGTTGGGACAGGGACAACAAAACACTGGGAAAGTTGTGTCCTGCTCAAAAAACACCTGGTACCCACATTCCCCAGGCAAACAGGTTCAGTGGTAACAGGTGACTGTACCATGATTAGGTATGAAAGGAGCATCCTCGAAAGGCTCAGTTAATAATTGCACTCTGTTCTTATTTACATTTTACACAATATCCCAACTTTTTTGGAATCAGGGTTGTGTGTGTATTTATATTATATGTTCTGTTTATATGACTGCTTTGGTAAAAATCCATTCTCATGAATGAAGAACTCTCTCCTCATTTATTTTCTGTTTCTTCCAATATCCTTTTACTGCAGGGTCAACGTACTGCACAAGAGTGAGCCCTAAGGCCTATTCAGAAAATTCACAAAAAACCACTAAAGAGGAACTTTGGTCGTTACTCCGGACAATCCACGAGAACCCTAAACTCTCCACCAAAGAAAAGAGACGGCTGCTGGGACAGTTTTATAAAGGCCACCCGGAGATTTTTGTTCAGTACTTTGGAAAGAGATTGTCCAGTATCAACATGATGCTACGGTGATATTTATTAGTTTAACACCTGGTGTATTATACTGTAAAAAGAGGTAGATTTAAAGTGATGTAAATGATGTGCAGTATAGTAAGTATCTGTGTTGTATTTGCTTGTATGTCAATAGTTTAGACTACTGAACAAGAATGTGAATTTTAATTGTAGAGACTCTTAATGAGCTGCAATTTTTAAGGACTTATTAACTTAAATTACATAGATTTTTTGGTTTGGTGCAGGACACTAACATGAAAAATCCTTGTCGGTTATATATGAGACTCTTACTTTGCCAGAATGACAACAATAACCAAATGATGTTGAAGTTTTGTTGTTGTTGTTGTTGTTTTTTCTTTTGTTTTTTTAATGTCATCACACTGCAATGCATTTTGATGGAGTTCTGTGTCTTCAGCCAGCAGGGACAAGTCTGTCTTTCAGTGGATAATAGTGTTAGCATTAAAAAATGTGTCTGTTCATGTTGTTTCTCACATACAGCATGATGCACAGTAGAACAATGTCTGAGGAAAGGAAATCTGAACCTGGGAAATCTGAAAGTCTGATGTGCTGTAGTAAACAGTCCCATACATTCATGAGTCAGCCCTCTGGGTTTTTGTGTTTGTTGCAACGAATCAGCAAAACAGATGTTTGTACTTTATTATTTTTTTTTTTAAACCATAGCTGCGTTTTAGTGGCGTCTTCAGAGTTCTGTTTTGAATAAGGTAATCACTTCCACATTTTCAGGTGACAAAAGACAGACTAAACTAAATGAACATAAATCTTGTTCATATATTTGTTCAGATTCTGCCAGGTCACACTAAAACTGTCTAACATCCATACAGCTACGTTTATCCTTTTTCATCGCAGACACAAAACGTGTATCATTTGATGAAATGCGTACAGTGATATCTGATGTGTCAAGTAATTTATTCATAAAATACAATTAATATTCCATTTTGCAGTACTTTTTGTTCATTCTTACTCGACCCCCACACAGGTCTTACACATACATGGCTTTCTGTTCAGTATGGCATAGCTGTCTAATGCTTCTGAGGTTCCCTACAAACATGTGAAAACTGTTTTACAACACGTACTTTCTCTGCAAAATAATAATAATAAAAAAAACAACAACAAAGCAAACAAAAAGCAAATTGGAAGCACTTTTAGGTTGAGTTTGCTTGATATTTTGTCATTGTTTTTAACCAACAACTAACCTGACACTGAGGGCAATTAATAGATACTCTTAGTGGGGAGTGTATTCATCATTCATCATCCAGAAGCTATTAAATGCAAAGGTTTTATTACAGACCTTATTTTTTGACTTAATCAGATGGTTTAAAGCAACAAACAGGTGTGTTCTGCACAGGCTGCTTTATGCCACAGTGTTAGCTGTGATAGAGCTGAGATAGGCTGCCTCACCCTCAGAACAAAGGCTGTGCTGGGCTGACAAATAATGATGTAATCAGACCAGTGTGAAAATAAGCAGCTGACTGACATTGAATGTTCACAGTGAAAGTTACATTTATTTTCAGTAAGCAAAATGTGTCGCAAATAAAGAATTGTCCGGATATGGTAGCTAAATTAGTCTACGACGATTTACAAATACATTAAAAAATTTTTATCTGAAAGTCTACATAGTTAAAATGCAAACAGAAGCAAACCCCATCATATATACAATTGAAGCTTTTTAAATTGCTTAAGAAGAGGAGAAAAATATCAGCTTATAAAATCCTGCTGTCTTGTCTCCTGTCAGGTCAACAACTAATTGTCATGTGCTGCCCCCTAATGGTAATAGTAAGGTCTGTGCTAAAAGACATCTTGATAAAATAGCAATAAATCATATAATATAATATAATAATAAAAAACCCAACAACTCAAATGTTTTCTTTCCCATTTTTATTGAAAGGAACTGAATCTCCAGTTATCTAAAAAAAAACAAAAAGAAAAAAATCAACTTTGCCATCACTGGGACATCACAAGGCCAAAACTGAGCTGTGTGCCAAAATCAATAGTTGAATTAAAAATTTTTTACAGTATAATGGTCAGTCTTTAAAAATAAAAACTGTTAACAAAAAAGCCACAAGAACACTCAGATGCACATACGGTATGTGTGTCGGTGTGAGTGTGTACACTGTATATATGCTGTCTTCTGTACAGAGATCAATGAATGATTAATCTGTCAGACGCACTGAGAGGCGTGCACATGTACGTTTACTCCATCGGACCACGTGTTAAGATTACATTCTTGTAGGACTGAGTGGTTGTTTATCGAATCCTCTTCTGCTGGCGTGCACGGTAGATGTCATGTATGGGCGGAGCCACAGCTCCTTTGTCGTCCTCCTCGTCAGAGTCTGCGTTAGGCCTCTTGAGTGACTTGGCAACAGCATGGTTCTCCATGGATCCATTGCCCTCCCCTCCTGCATCAGGCTGTCTGCCAGTGATCAGCTCTACAGCAGCATCAACAGCTACGGAGACAGAAAACACATCAGTAACATGTCAGATGGGGGGCAGAATAAACCTCTGACACACTGAAACACATTTTATGGCAGTTCATCAAGCACATGTCAAGATGCTTCAGTGTTCATTTGATCACTGAATGACTGACCAAACGTCTGACTGACATTTCCATCACCAGAGCCATGTTACTAGTGAGGCTGAAAATAGAAATGGTCTGGCTGGCAAAAGCAACTTACTCTCAGGAAGCGTGCATCTCCTGAAAGTTTCCATGAGCTCATCCACTTGAACAAAGGGACCCTGCAGCAAGAAACAACCACAGACTCTTTGCAGTCTAGCAGGACAAAAACATTACCAGTAAATATGAGCTTGATAGTATTAAGCTGCTGCTACTCACAGTGAAGCACGTAGGTGGAGGAAGCAGCTTCATTAGGACAACAGCAGCAGGGGGGACTGGGAAAACACCACCAGGGACTGGGTGTAAACCTGGAGCTGTAAGGAGGAACACAGGAAGCGGACATCAAACATGGATCCTTTTATGCATTACAAGTACATACAGGAAAAAATGTGGTGTAGAGAAATAAGAACAACATATCTGCAAAAAGTAAAACAAAATAAAAAATATACAATTCAGAATTTGAGGAGCTTGGGCAGGTAAGGGCTACGTACGGGCGAGGTGACGAGGCTGGAAGGGGATCATCTGATTTGTGTCAGGTTTGGGGTACTCTGGTTTACGGTCAGCTTCATCCTTTAAGGCAGGCGCAGAGGGCGCCACCACAGTCTCTGGGAGCAGCGCTGCCAGTTTGGCACGAGACACATCCTACGAACACACAGCAGAAACTGACTGAATATCAGCTGAGAGAAAAGCCTGATTTGTATAAAGAGAAAGAGAGGGCAAAATACACACCTTGTATCCAAGAGCCTTGAGTTCACTAGCAGAGCAAGGATACAGGTCCATGAACTTGTATCTATCTACAAGCAAGGCTGTTTCTTTGCCCTCGTACTCATCCTTGAAGGCAGTGAATCGCCGTCGCTCCACCTTCAAAATACTGGCCAGGTCCCCTATGTTGCTCTCAAAAGCCAGAAACCGAGCCCAGACCTCACTGCAGAATGAAAAGAAACGCAAATCAACAAACATCACTAAATATCACTTACATAGAAACATGAAACTCATGATCAGCAGCGGACATTACCCTGACTTTTCTGGTGACAAGCTTCCTGAGGTGAGGACACGTTCAAACAGAACCCTGGTGTTGTTATCCTCTGGAGAGATGAAGAAAAAACAGGGTTACACATTCATCTTTCCTTACTATGACAATAACAAGAGACAAATTTTTCATCTAACAGCTGAAACCAGAACATCACTGCTTATATTAATGGATTAACCTACCATTAAGGTGCGAGAGGTAATCAATGTATGCCAGGATGTACTCTGGAATGTCTCCATATTTCTTTAAACCAAGCTCAAAAATCTTAAAGGCCACAGATTTATCCTGTTAGGAAAGACAAAAAGAGTTTATAAGAATTTTCTGTCACATTGACAGATCACATATACACTTACACATACTACACAGGCAATGATGTGTTCTCACCTTGCTGCAGTAGTACTCCATCAGCGCTGCTGTCACATAGACATGGTGACGAGTGCGTGCATCCTCACGGGCCTTTTTGAAGATGGTGCGACCTGATTTGATCCCTTCCGCCCTCCTGGCAAACTTCATATATTGAATATAGACCAGGGTGGGGTCAATGTCCTCGATGGCCAGGAGTTTATTATAGATGCTGTGGACCTTCTCGTACTTCATGCGACTCTGCGAGGAGAGCAAAACTGATTATGTGTGTCTCTTCCTGGCTAGATTACAGTTTGTCTTCCATAAAACAACTGGACACTCACTTCCTCATAGTCGGCAAAGGAAAAGTACAGAAGCATGTTCTTCTTCAGAAGAGTCCCAATGGCACGTTCATAGATGTTTGCCGCCTCGTCACTAAACAGCTTTGAATTATTCATATCCTGAGAGGAAAAAAAAAACATTTAAAGAGTTTTGAGCTGAGATTGAAAAAATCCTCAAAAATACTTTGTATACTTTTTAATACTTTTTATCACACCAAATTCAAAGTCTAAAGGGTTTTATCACTTACCCCTTTCTCTGCTAACAGCTTGCTGGACTGCTCCAGGTACTGTGCTGCCTCATACCATATGTCAGGATGGTGGCCCAGCACCAGCAGGCACTGCTCATAGGCAAACATCACTGCAAAGCAAACCACAAGGGCAACTGACGACAGTTCAAAAAACACAGGATCAATACAGCTAAACAATCTGCTAAAGAAAAATACCAACCTACGCCCTCTAGTGGCTTCCTACAGGATAAAAATCTTCATATTTCATGTATCTCTATCGACTATGATCAATAAATGACTAAAATTGGACACCAGGCAAGGCATTCAAGGCAAATACAGCAAAAGATTTACAAATTCTAACACAATCTTTCCTGACTATGAATAGTCACCTCTCTTTGTGATGAGCGTCTGGTCTTCTGTGCGCAACGGGTTGCTTTTTTCCCACTGGATGTATTTCTTCCACATTTCCACTTGCTGGGCTTCCTGAGGGGAGTTCTGTGGCGGTACTGAGGGCGCATTCCTGTCCAACCCCTTCATCACAGTCTCATACTCCTGAATTAGACAAACCATATAACAATGGGTTGAGTTTATGAAGACAGCCAGGTCAGGTAATATTCAGCCCATGGATTCAAAACAGATCTGCGTGACTTGTCTCACCTTTGCCACTCTCCTTGCATTCATGTAGTCTCTACTACGATCCTCAATCATCTTTTTGGCCAAGTGCACATTGATTCCCTGTTCATGGAAGAGACATCAGCTATAAACTCTGAAAATGTGGGCAGACAAAAGCCAGAGGTCTGGATGGGTCACACACCTCCTCATATTTGCTATAATCTCTCCAGAGCTGCTCAATGTTGATCATGGGGTTCACACAGCCTCTCTGGTACACCCTCCGTACTGCAGTGATCCGCTGGTTCTCTGCGTACGAGCCCACAGCCTCACTAGCGGAACACAAGACAAAAATGCCAACATTTAAGAGGGAACAGCTTATAAAGTTTCACAGTATTACAGGGGAAAAAAAAACCCACTTACACTCCTTTGAGGAAGTTGATGTAGTCCACCCAAATCTGGAAATGCAAAGAATAGCTATTAGTTGAGAGCAGTTAACAGAAACTTACACACACAAATATAGAGTTCAGATCTGTGTACCTGATAAGACATAATTTCCATGCCAATTTTATCCAGGGCAAAGTCATAGGCCTGAGCCATCTTCTCTCTGAGGGGAAGAAAATAAATATATGGAGTAAAATGTGTATTTCACAACATTGCAGTACTTCAGCATACATATCTCCGCTATGCAGCGTTTGTCTTACTTGTAGCTGGGCAGCTTCCCTTTGGTCTCTCGCACATATGAGAGGTAACATTTCCATAGGTCGATGTGCAAGACTTTCATTAGGCATCTCTGAAACAACTACAGAGGCAAGAAGAGAGGAAGTTGAAATAACTGCAAGAGACACACAAAGACACATTTTATATAAATACTGTGCACATTCAAGAAGACAACCGCCCACCTTCAGGGTATCATTGCTTGGGCTTTATTAACACATGCTCAAACTAGCTGATCATAAGGGGCGTATCCAGCAGAGGAGGATTACCAATGCAACCAGAAAAACAGTTTTTGCTTTAACCCATATGTCAGATTTTGGGATGTCCCAGCATGTTTTACTCAGCACAGGCATGCAGTGCACTTCAGTTATCACGCTTCATTAAACTGGCCTCAGATGTGGCCTAGACTTCGGTGAACACCTCCGAACTCAATGAAAACACCAGAGAATGAAGCTTGTTTGATGTGTGGAACGAACATTCAGGCAAAAACTGAACATAAGGTAGTCAGATCATTTATTAAAAATGGAAAACCAGTGAACAAACAGCAGATTAATTCCATTTCAATGCACTTAATTACCAGGATAGAGATGAAACAATAATGTTTGTTTTTGACCAAATAATTAAAGTCATGATAATACAAACAGTCTAGTACAAAACCGTAACTATGGCTGCAAGTCATTAGGCAATAAAATCAACACTTATTTCCAAGAACCTCCATTCATTAAAAAAGACACACTCTCCCTATTGCATCATTTCTGAGTAAGACATTAATTTCCTTTCCTTTCACATTTATGTTTTAGGCATTTTACAATACAACAAGTTTAATGGACAGTATAGAAGTGTGGGGATGCACATTCTGGAGGAAAGCACAAGCTTCAAATAGCAATATCAAACATTCAACATCAAACAGTCATCCCTCCTATGTATCGAAATGACACACTGGTCAGCTTTCGTGTGTGATGGACACTTACCTTTTCTACCTTGTCATAGTTTTTAGCCTTGATCTGCAAACAAAGAGTGTAAATGCAATATTAATTCATACATCTTTTCTACATTTAAGTCTTCATGCAAATATGACCACACACAGACACACATTTATACTTCTATAAATGTGAGGACACTCAACGGCATAATGTATTCCTTAGTCCCTTACCCTGACCATCCCCTCTAAATGCCAAACCCCAACCATTAGCCCAACCCAAATGATTCTAATTTAAAACTTAAAACCATGTCTGAATCTTCAAATTGGTTCTCACAAAGATAGATGTACAAGTATGTATGCACACACAGACACACACACAGGAGCCTAAAGATCAACAAAGTGAAATTCACACAAGAATGACAAATTACTTTTAAAAAGGGGTTTATTTTCTTTGTGGATTCCGCCAAATAACCCAGAAAACACCAGTGACCACGTGTTACAGAAAAAAAAAACTAGCATGCAGATTTTAAATACTAATGCCAGAGGTAACACTCAGAAAGTACTTTTAGAATTTTGGAAAAACAACATTTGACTTTTTAAAACCAAAAACCTATTTCACAACATTTGGAGAGTTTGTTCCCTTGGTAAACACCGTGGTAGCAACAAATTTCATGTCGCCTACTGTGGATGAACTGAAGTGAACGTCTCACAGCACCCCTCAGTAGGGACAGGGGACGCTGTTGTTCCTGAGGTGTTAGTACCTCGGGCCTATCCTGTCCCACTGTGTTCACATCAATGTGCTCTACATAGGAGAGCTAGCCTGGAGGTCACACAGTCATAGTTTATACAGCAGGTAAATCCCCCACGGCACAGAAAGTACAGTGCAGTGCTGTATGATGACAGGGGCATCAATAAGCAAAAATGTTAAGGTGTTAAAGTTAAATTAACAACATAATGGCAGTGCAGGTTTTGGGGTTAAAAGCATTTTACAGAATTCTGAAAATAGCATCAAATGAACTCCACCCTGTCAGGTTGATTAAATGACCTGTTGTTACTAAACTTCCTGCTTCCTGATTAATGTGATTGCAACCTGTTCATCTCCCCCGTCACATCTCAACTAAAGGCCTGATAAACATTTATTTGTACCTGCATTGGTATGTACAAAGAGTACACAGTATCCAATGAAAAAGTGGCACATTTAATGAAAGTTTATTTCTGTAATTTATGTAATCAACAAAACAATGTAAACATTCAAACGTGTTGCATGCAATTCATGCAAATGGCCAAATTAACGTCCTATACCAGATAAATAACAAATTAAATGAGCAAATTAATGACACTTATGCCCATTTTAAAGCTGAATCCTTGTAATTCAGTGCAGTGAACACCGATTGCACACAATTGTAAATTTCTAATAGTCAGAGTGAAAGAAGAAGTGTGGTGTTTATTGGTAGCCATGAAATTAATTTACACTACCTGGAATGTGAAACTTTAACTATTCCTTTGAGCTTCCTGAGAATAACCAACACTGACAATTACTAAATGCAAGATTTTCTGAGCTTCTCAGCGTGTAAAACATTTGAATTACGACAATTATGGAGGCTTTACAGAAACTTACACTAATCCTGCATACTTCCATGTTTTACCCAGAAATAGATCAACTACATAAACCTTTAAAATAATGGTAAAACTGCTGTAAAAAAACTACAACTAACACACTATCAACTTACTTTAATATGAGAAAAAAATGGTTCACATATGGTTACACAATACAATGTAAAAACTGTAATTATACAAACTCCATATGGGAGGTAGGAGGCTGAAAAAAAAAACTGAGATGGCATAATTCCCTGTGGGAAAATAAATCATGACATCCTCACTACTGGTAGTGAGGACAACTGCTCTGACAATTTTGCTGGTCAACTCAGTTTCAGAAAAACAGGATGGAAAGAACTAGATCAAAATTATGACATTTGTTCAATCCAATTTTACTGAGTAAGATCATTCTACACCTAAATTAACTAAGTATGAAACTGTGCACTACAACGCAGCTGTGAACATGGAAAAATAAATTAAGACTCAGAGCTGATTCGAGTTTTGCAGGTGTTTGTAGTTCCTGCTGGTTTCTCTCCTCAAAATAAACAGTAAGTTTTGTGTAACAGAACAGACCACCTGTGCTGTAAGCTTAAAAAAAAGAAATGAAAAGGAATTTTAAAAAGCATGACAAAAACTTTCCTGAATTAGTCTCAAAAACTGACAGACTGGGATAATCTCAACACGCTCTTCTCACACAACACAGTTTTAGACATGTTGTTATGGAGTCAAAAAACAAAATTCAACATTAGACATAGTTTCAAACAGCATATGCTAGCAACCTACGCTCAAAGGCACATTTCTAATACTCCTCTGGGCATTTCAGTCAACGTAGTAAATGAACCTGATCCTACTTAAAAAAGGGCTTTACAAAGAAGACGTTAGCACAGCAAAAGATCTGATTTGCCTGTTGTGCAACTTTAAAAGGAGTTCTATGTAAAATCTCAAGAGAACTATGCTCTCACACAAGGATACACTGCTTAATACTGAAAATGAGAAATACTACGACACAAAATGTGAGTTTTGTCAGGCTATAGGGGCTTCTACCTTAGGCCAGTACATTCATAGTTTTTAATAACGAGAGGGAAATAAGAGCTTGTGCACATACTTACCAAATAAGGTTGGATACTTTATTCTATGAACTGTGAATTATATGTAAGTTATTAAAATACCCTACCCATACATGCCAGATTTCTAATTTTAAAACTTCACTTCCTGCTTTAATGCAATAAATGAATCAAACTCCAGGTAAACTGAAATATCCAATCTCTCATTTCAGGAAACAGAAACATACCTAACTTGTATTATGGATCCAACTGTGATTTGGAGTCTAGTGGATAGAGGTTATGTAACAATCAGAGAATAAAGCTTTAACTTGAAAATAAACATTCTAAAGAACTGGTCTATTCTCTGTATAATTAACTCCTCTTCCACCTTAACCCTAATATTCTGAGTCTTTCTTACTATTTTGTTAGGAAAATGACACTAAAATACAAGAATAAAGCCATATTTAAATAACCTAAGCAAACCACATTAAGCATTTGCCTTAACGGGTACTATTTCCTTTATTTTTTGTCTTCACATACAAGTCACTCCAACAACTGGCTAATATCTAATCTGTTTGCAATGGATGCACTTGTCAGTTAAATACTTTACATACTTTAATTACCCACCCATCAACAATCAGAGTCCAAAGCTGCACTTGTATGTATTAATCTCAAATTACAACTTTTCTGCCAGAAGATATTAGATATTTTGCCTTTAAAAAAAAGCTAAGAAAAATGTTAGACATTAAATCTGTCCCTGCTGCAAAAAAAAAAAATAAAATAAAATAAAAATCAAGCTTCGGTCATGTTAGGATATTTAAATATACCATAGTTTCTCCAAAATTAAGCATATTCTTCAAGATCCACAAATGAAATATCTACTAGTTTTAGTGGCCACTCTGTTCTTTTCTTATTGCCGTTGCTGGCCTTCATCTTTGTTAGAGGGAACAATATGTTAGCTGTGTGGACACACTGATGCCTTTCTGGCATGAGTACAGTTAGTGCCATCTGCAGGCTAGACTAAATTATTTCATACTGTTCCTGAGAAGCCTACTTCATTTGGAAAAGGCAGGGGAGTTTTTTCCCTTCATTTCATAACAAATATGTCTGTTGCATGAAATATCACTCCAGGGCTTTTCCCGCACTGGGTAATCCAAGTGGGTGAAGACTGGAGATGAGGGTATGGAGAATATGAGAAGGCAGGGGTAGCTTCACCCGGGGGGGGGGACCCCAAAACAAACCACAACCACAACATACAACAACATTCTGCTCAGCAGTTGGGTAATAATTTGCCAGAACTACACACTGGACTTGAAACTACAAGCTAATTTTAGATGCTTGATGTTGCTGTGCAACAATGTGCTTAACACCAAGTGCAGTAGTCACCGGCACAGGGGGAGGGCATCAGGAAGTGCACTTCACCAGGTAAGCAAAAAATGATTATGTGCAAGGGAAAATGAATCATCCTATGAGCAGTTGACTGCATAACAGCAAAGCTTTGTTGATGGCATCAAGGTAAATGGGTCACTGGTCATATATTCAGGAGTGGGGAGAAATGTCTCAGGGTAAAGAAAGGACAGATTGGGCCACACAATCAAAATAACTGTATATAAAATTACCCGAAAGAAATGACACAGGAGGCAATAAATTGACACGACAAGTGAATAAAAGGCTAATGCACTCCAATACCATTAAAATAGTTTTAATACTGTTGCAGACCAAACATGCAACAAATGCACTTTACCCCATTTAAATACGACGCAGAGAATGTTTGTCTTTTTTTTTGTTGTTTTTTTTTTAACATAAGAAAGTTCTGAAAAAGAAACGGTTAGAGCTAAATCCCCCTCTGTTTTTTGTTTAAAGGCACAATTCTTAATGAATCCAGCTGGAGCCTGACAAATTAAAATTTTCTACATCCATGTTCAAGTTAGGCTCTTCAATGTGTAAGACATTCTCAGGCAAGTAGATGCTTTCACCAGTCAAAATATCTTTATTCATTACTCTTGTGATGTGAACTATACAGGTTAAAGATGCAAGGTAGCCAGACTTGGTGGTTCAAAACAAGAATTGTGACTTTAAATGTCACTGACGAAAGAGACATTTTTTTTGTGTGAAAATCACGTTGTTGATCATGTTAGAAAAACTCCCAGCCATGCACACTAAAGAAAAGAAAAAGTATTAACCTCAGCTTCAATGAATAGTTTCCAGAATCTGCCAGAACTTGGGAACTGTGTGACAAGTCGCTCATAAGTCTTCCTTGCTTTATCTATGGGTTGATTCTAAAGAAGGAGAATGCATTTACATTCCACAGAAGAAGCAATTATGTGGGGAAAAAGGATTAAATACTTAGTAATTTAAACAATCTATAACTCCTAACCCCCCACCCGATTACCCAGTTCACTTATCCCCAGTAATGCAACTCTGTGTCACTAAACCTGTGCTTCTCGAATCAGAATGCTCCATGCGTCAAGGTCATATGGGTTTTCTTCCAACTTCTTCTCTGCCTTCTTCACCTTCTCTGGAATATACTCTGCAGCAGCCTGCAAGATAACACAAATGGCACAAGACAAAAAGGTTATGCTGCTGAACAGACCTGCAGTTCAATGTGATACAACTTGTGTGTTGACGACACTAAGAGCCCACAACTGGAGAATGCCGACATAACGTTAAAATACATGCATATTGTCGCGGGATGGATTACGTATGTACTAATAAAGCCCCAATTTACTGGCCGCGGTCCTGCAATATGTGGCGTATTTATAAGACTATCTGACAGATAAATCGAATCAACACCACTTTCCGCTAACTAGCTAGGTCTTTATAGCTAGCATGGCTGGAGCCACTGACAAGCATGTGGCGTCGTAAAATCTACAATCAATGATTCTAGCTAACTGAAGGTAACTGTAGATTAAGATCAAGTTAACCTGCAGGTAACCCGAAATTAGCTCAACGCTCAACTATTGGACAACTAGCAGCAACAACGCTACAGTTAACTAGCCAATATGGCGGACGGCAGGCCAAACTTACAGGTTTACGACAAACCCCTACCGACATATCACTTCTGCCCCCATAACTTTGTATTCGTTGCAAATACTGACGTATAAAAAGTCACAACATAGTGCATATGCAGCACCAGATTATTAACTGCTAACATTATTCTAAGAATAACACATAAGCTAAATTCTGATAGCGGTTAGCTTGCTCCTCAGCACAAGCGCAAGTAGACAAGTTACCTGGTCGGCTGTTCCCTCAGTGGTCATGGCTGGAAGAGGAATCTGGGTTAGAAATGTGATAACAATTGGATAACCACTCAAATAATAACGTGATGGCAATTTTAAAAAACGACTAAGTGTTCGGCATATCTTCAAAAGGGTCGATCCCTCAAGCGAGTAGCTGCTGTAAGGCTGGCCACTATCTCAAAATGGCGTGAAACCTGTGATTCGCTCGCGCTCCGCCAGCCGCGACAACAATACCACTTCCGGCGCGAATCCTTCAATGTAAAACATATACGTTAACATATTTAATATATCTAATAAGCTTTAAAATATGTACTGCTCTTTACGTGACTGTGCAAATGATATGTTACATTATGATACAACATATTCCTTATGCTGTAGCATTTGCTTGCAATAGACTGAAGCATATTAATCAGATGATGCATTATTTATTTTGGCACGCTCACAAGAGGATGTGTTTTTAAATTGAGAGACGGGAATATACTGAGTGTACCCTCTATGTATTACTTGCCGATCATGTGCAGCCCTTCTGCATTACTTTACTACCTTTGCTGCATTACTATACTTCTCTGCCTCATGTTCATCCTATTCACGCCTTCTCTCAAAAGCTACAGATGCAAATAATGTACGAAAAATTGATGTGCTGTGCAAATGCATTTGCATTCAGCCAGGTGACTCAAATGAAAAATAAGTTTATAATTTTGGCCTACAGGCTTTTTGTGGCTTGTCGCAGCGGTCATCGGTAAATACACCTTTATAGACCTTTATATTTGTACTACCTCGGCTTTCCTAAAGGTTCATGTTTATATTTAGGACTGTACACAAACATACATATCAACAATAACACAACGAAAGCTTTCACATTGCACAATGCTGGCCACCTCGCTCAGTAGGGGGAGACAAACGATAGCCACCGTGAGCGCGCGCTTGTGTCTGTTTGGCCAACAGCTCGAAACAGACCAGAGCAAAGGACCACCGAGCAGTCACCATGTTTTGTATGTTATGGGAACTTAACAGTTGTAGTCCTTTGACACGAATTAATCAACATATGTTTTTACATTACCATGAACGGAATTGTGATTGACTCTTAGAGAACCCGATATTTGTAGACAAGAAAAACTGAAATATGAGTTTTTTCAGTCAAATTTGTTGAACTCATACACTGACATATTAGTTGGACGATGTTATGTTAGATTAATCCGCTGTTGTGGGAAATTGTAAATGATTTCTTCTTTGTCTTGTGCAGGTTTGATGGTAAACCATGCTCAACTGTCTGGTTGAAATGATACTAGGTGGGGTGGCATGGTGGCTTGTTGGAGCATCCTTGTGTCTTTCCTGAAAGGCTAAAGGAACTTACAAGGGTCTTCTTTTGAACTAAGCACGGACTACTCTACTTCCTCTATTACTACTGCAGCTGTGTTTGCTCATCCTGCACCAGGGGTATTCACACCTGCTTTCCAGCTGACCAGGTCTGGTAGTTTGTTGTCTGTAATTGGGGTGGGGACTGGTGAGGACTGGGAAAGACAAATGCCTTTTGGGGGATTAGATTACAGCTGGTATTCTCAGACACTGGGTGCTTATGAGCAGCTTAGTGAGTCAGCTGGTGGCTCCTGACCGTCTGAGCAAAGTGTGTGCTCCCCCACAAATTTCCTTCAGATCACTTTGTTCTTGACACTTTGCTAAAGAATCAAGAAAACAAATTAGCCTAATATTGGTTATTATCATTATGTTCTTCCGTTGGATCTTCAAATACCAAATGTGAAACAATTTTTCACAAATTTGTCAGTGGGGTCACTCAACTGATGCCTGTGATTTAATGAATATTTTTGTACACCTTTGAGCAATTATTTATCAACACTTATCACTAGAATGGATTTTCAGTTATGCCTATGTCTATAAAATAAAATACGCCATAATGTGCCTGTCTTATTTCTGTCGTGTGTACAGGTATAAAAGCAATATATATATATATATATATATCTTTTTTTCCAAGTGCTTAATACATATTGTGCTGTTTCTTGATTGTTTTGCACTGTTTCCCATATGGAACAGGGTATCAGTGAGGGTACCAAGTATAATCGGTTTTTCCTGTCACAAACAATACAGAAAAAAACTGTAAAATTTTTCATTTTTCAGTTTCAACCAAAAAAACAACAACAAAAAAAAACATGGAAAAAAAGAAAAACAATTTGTTCCAGTTTTGTTTTGTTTTTTTATTATTACTTTTTTTCTTTTTCCATTTGATGAAAGACACAAAGAAATGCAAGTCATGTGATCTGGAATTGAATATACTAGCACTAATTGTGGCTCCTTGAATGGTTTCTACCCCCCCCCCACCCACCCCTCTCTCTCTCTCTCTGACATGTCTGTCTCTCAGGTAGAGATGGGCTTTGTGTGTGTGATCTGTTGGTCATTTCAAGTTTCTTGTCTCTCTCTCCCTGACACACCCACAGCGTGTGGCCTATGAACCTCAGTGAAAGAGCTAGTGCTAGTAATTCTTACTTAACACAGGCAATGTTAGTATCAGGATCAGAATTTCTTGAGAGATTTTCTAGTCCTTAAAGTTACCATAACTTAATTGATAGAATTTAGAGGACGTTCACAAGACACCAACAGAAATAATGAGATGCTGACTGATGAGATATTTAGTGAATTTTATCACGTTTCATGAAGTTGAAAAAAGTTGATTTGCTGTCTGCTGATTTGGTTTCATTTTAAACGCAAACAAAACCCTTTTGTCATAACTATCTCAGCCTGAGCCTGATGAAATAAGAGTGAGTTGCCATAATTTAGCTTCAGATTGTCAAAGCACCCATTCTGCCATCCTTGCAGTCACAATGACCCACTTGGCAACTGCTCCTTGCCTTAGCCCATTTTCCCATAGAAACACTGTTGGAAAAGAGTGCCTCACGGGGCTGCACAGAGGGACAAACAGTGAAAAGATCATAAAGATGCACCCAGTGTTTTCAGTCCTCAATCAGCTCATTTAGTCAAAAAGCAAAGTATTGGAAAAATAATCCATCCGCCATTTGATGAAAAGTTAAGGGGTCACACAATGAATAAAACTCTGACTTGTTCAAATTCCAGTCCATCCACTGGACCTCGTTGTTGGGACCTCGAGCACTATAAGAAAATGTAGGGCTCACCAGAGCCATCACACTTCATTTTCTGGGAACACTGGGTGGCTGTTGAAAAGTTCATGGCAATCCATCAAGTAGTTGCAGAATGTAAATCTGTACATAAGAAAACCATGAGGTCATAAGGAAAATGTATGCAAAGTAATCCTATATGTTCCTATATTATCAGGAGAAGAAAAGAAGAAAAATAAAATAAAAAAAGAAAGTAGTAATAATAGCCTAATTGTCTAAGATCTCAACTAAATAGTCGAACAACCACACGACAGATGACAGCCCTGGTTAAAACTGTTAAATTAAAAGTTCAAGTTTTAGTTAAGATGTTGTCTTTTATACACAATCTAAGTAACGAACATTTTGCAAACATTGTCAGTCTTTATAGAACTTGAAATTATGACTTGCCTTATTAATCTAACACTGATCAGCACAGCTCCTCTGCTCTGGGGGCTGGGTGTGGTGATGGCCCAGATTAGCAGGACTGTGGTACAGTTCGAAACCTTAATGTTAGTAGTGGTAGTGGCTGTAGTGGTTCTCTGGTGTGCCTGTGCTGCTTTGGTCCAGGGAGTAGTAGCTGTCTTATGGATGACTTGGTGTTTTTTATTAATGCCATTTAAAGTATGTGTGTGAAGCTGTGTATGCTGTGTTTTATAAATTGTTCAAATTGTATGGATTCTCTTCATTTGTGCTTTCTATTATACACTGGAGTGTATAGGGAGAAGAAAGAAGTGAGACATCTCAGCTGTGCTGTGTTCACACAGTGACTGTATATCACAGTGAGGAATCATTCAGTAGACCAAATAACAACAACAACACAACAACTCACACACACACACTTATGTCTTAGGTTACACTGCATTATGGACTGTATTGCACTGAACGATGCACCCATTAATCAAGAAAGTGACTCTCGCTGGATAAATACACAACATTAAAACACTTACAGTGAAGTTAATGACGTACCTCTATCTATACAGTGTTGCTTTTCATCTTCCACATAGCCATTCTATCCACTTCAATTTTAATTTGATTTATTTACTTTTACTTCCGGGTCACCTATCTTGTTTTTCTCCTTATGTTTCTTCAAAAGAAATAAAGAACATGTAGAAAAGAGATGAGCAAAAACCAAATTAGACACTGCTGTCTAATTTTTAAATTCTGTCTATTTTTTCTCGGTT
Organism: Scatophagus argus; assembly: GCF_020382885.2. Taxonomy (NCBI): domain Eukaryota; kingdom Metazoa; phylum Chordata; class Actinopteri; family Scatophagidae; genus Scatophagus; species Scatophagus argus. Next base: position 13,969,335 of record NC_058493.1, read on the forward strand.
TTACGCGTAATGATTCAGACAACAAAAAATTAAAAAGGCACCGTTTTCGTTTTTCTTCTTTTTCAGTTCAATGAAAGACAAAAATCTATTCTGTTTTTAAATTGTACGTGAATCACGAATCCGAAGATATCCCTTTTAATATAAACACCGGTCTGTGTACTTTAATCTTTGAGAATGCAGCTGCTCCCTGATCGATTACTCTGGTCTGGCCAATGCCGTCAGTTCACAAACATTTGCTTGCAGTTGCTAGAAAAAGGACATGTTAGAGGCTGGGAGGGCCGCGGAACCGCACATCTAGATTGGGTAACGACACCCTTTCAGAGATGGGCTACTTTGCCCAACGGGCAAGGAGACGAATTTGAACTGTGTATCTACAGCCTGGAATCGATGTGGTGTTTCTGGACGCTCACATGCGGGACTTGTTTAATGTTTAAAAATGTGGGAGATGGTGTCGTTACCGAGAGCGAGCTCTCCCTTCCTGTCGTCTAGGACAAGATGGCAGCAATGCAGGCGAACTGTGCATGGTATGGATTTATAAGTCCATAACATGTTCAGAGAAGCCCTGGATTATACTTCTAGTGACTCTATGTGAAGGTACGTAGTGGAGTGAAGGCTGCCAATGGTGATATTCGTTTAGTTTGTCATTTGAAGTGATACTTATATGTGACGTAATAGAAAGTCATAATTTACCGACAAACTTAGCTAACGAGCTTTTGACTGTATAACATTTCAGTTGTTTCAGCATTAGCTTCTTACGAAGGCAGCTGTGTCAGCACTTTTGGGTGTGAATTTACTGTGGTGAGTTATATTTTTCACTTTATTGATACTGCCAAACAACTGTAACGATGACGTTGGTGTAACTTATGAACGTGAGTGCAGTGGACTCTGTCCAGTGTTTGTTATTTCAGTGTTGTCACGGCGACTCGATGACTTATTTGTCCCATGTTGCTTAGATCGCTAACGATGTTAACTAACACTTTTGTAGATTCTTCAGTTAACCTAACCTGATCGAACAATACGGATCGAATGACTTAAATTGTGAGTGCGGTAATGTTATTAATTCATATGTTGGCTAACACCGGACTTCGCAATGGACTCAGTTACCCCAGCAAAACATTACAAGACAACGTTAATGCTCAGCCATAGTTACAGCTATTTTTTTTAATATTCTTTAAAATTACAGAATTAACGTTATACGTGTATTATTCTACTTGGTCTAAGTTTGTTCATGATGTCCACTGATGTTGAGCTGTGAGTAATTTACAGTTGTTAAATTGTAAAGCTATATATATATACGGACCTCAACGGATCGTTTAAAATATGCGGGTATCGAAACTGTGTGCGTTAGCTAGTTAATATCCCAAAAACCTCTCCTAGGGTGGAAAACCTGGGCTCTGCTGGCCAGTGCTTCAGGTGCCTGTTTATATTATCACGTAACTCACTTTTGTGAAATGGTGAAACAGGAAAGAGAAATTCGGGGCTCTAGCTGTGACGCCGAAATTAATGTACTTTTCCAGTGCCGTATGATTAGTTGTATTGTATAGTTGTATTTCTCCTGTTGTCTCCTGTTGTCCTGAAACAAACGAATAACACATTGTGGTTGTTTGTTTTACTTTCCTATGTTAAACTGAAAAATTCCTGTAGTATAACAGACACTGCTTTCGCTTATGCAGCCAGCAGTGATGTCTGGCTAGTTGCCCCTAGAGTTTTTGTTACTGGACCAAAGATCACTGTTTCTACTTGTAATTTCTTCTGGATTGAATGGAACTGTGCTCTAATATAAATAGTACCAAAGAGGCTATCAAAGAATCTACTCAGATTGGGTCTTATCGCTTGATATCAGAAATATGAATTTTTGTCAGAGCTGTTATTTAAGTTTCACAACTTGCTGTTTCTAAAAGTCATTATTATCATTGATGTTGGCACCCATTACTTCCTGTGAATGCTGCGAATGTTTTGAGACAACACCCAAAGTACAGAGCACAACTGTACTGCTAGGTTTGTGTGATTTTCCCCTTGCCATAGGTACTCCTGCTTACTGTGTGGTATGACGTTCATCAGCCCATCAGTAGCAAGGTGATCAAAACAAGGTTGTGGGTGATAATGATACCAGTACTGCCAGAACAATGTCCAAACAAAGTATGTCTAGAAAATAAATATGTAAACAGTGATCTCCCATACAGTACTTGATTTTAGTGGAAAATGTTGGTTAGACTAAGACTTGACAATGTGTTGCCATTATCTTATGCTGCACTGATCTGCTATTTTTGGAGAAGCCGGTCATCCGTATTGCACTTACTGGCCAACTTAAAGACTGGTTTGTGAGTGATGGCTTCTTGAGGTGTGCACACAAACCTGAGATGTTAAACAAAACAGAATAACTGAGAGTTTATGTGGAGAGTACCATGATGAGAAACTATGAGTTAACTTGCATGAATCACAGAAGTGATGGGTGGAAAAAGTCCAGTATGGCATGAAGTAAACATCTGAAACATTTAGTTTTGTTGTTTATCGTTGAATCCATGGGGTGTTTGTTTTTTTTTTTTTTGAATTGAACTTTGGAATCTTTAAAAAAAGCTACCAGAATAAAACCAAGCTTTTGTTTTAAAATATCCATGTCTTTTTAAAGAAGAATTTTACACCCTTCACCATCATAGACAACTGTACAGTATATTGCCTGTGTACAGGAGCTAATCCAATGAGGAATACTTCCAAATGATAGTCTCATGTTCACAGCTGAAATGCCATGTGGTCACATGCTTGATAAAATAGAGGGCCTTTTTATCTGATGAGTACAGAAGATCATGTTCATGAGACACAGGCAAAGCACAACAGTGTGTGGTGAGGTTGTGGGACTGTGAGCTAAGACACCAACTCCATGCTTAAAGCTCAAGGGGTAGCAACAGCAGGAAGTGAAGAGGGACTGAAGTAGCTGCTTTCATTTCACTGTTAATGGTTTGCATTTGGTATCCTTATCTAAACTGAAAAGTTGAGGAGAAGACCTCCACCATTATTTTGATTTATAATCAGGTGTGTTCCGGTTAACGTTGGGCGGATAAAATTAAAATTGTGAGTGGCCAAAATGAGTGTATCCATGTACCCAGAACCAAACCATGTAATAAATCATTGTTGAGCTGAAGTGAAGTGAGCTGATTATTTATCATTTTACAAACAAGCAAACATTTTCAACAGTCCTAAAAGGTAGTTAACAGAGTTGTTGTGCATGAGCCGTCTTAAAAAAATGTACACGATGACTTTATCACACAGAAGTGATATGCTGTGGGATGGCAAGCATTTATAGCAAACATGCTCCAGAGTCTCAGTTCCACTGATCACAGTAACGCCATGTTACGCTTTTAGCTGTGAAATCAAGCCACATGGTCATGAATAGTTTCTACTGCTGCTTAATGACTTGTGGTTGACAGCGCACTCGCCTGGTCCTGTTTTTGGTCTTTTTGCCTCTCACATGTGAGTTACTGATGAAAAGAATGTTTTGGGATTAGCAGTGATGTTGAGGTACCAGTCAGCCATCTCTGTTTGAAGCAAATCATTATTAACATGTAAAGGCACCTTTGCCACTGACATCATAAAAAGTGAAGACTGAATGTTAGCTTAACTGTAGTTCCTAAAAACTTGATACATATAGAGTTGTAAAATGACTTTTTTGAAAAGTCTTTTAAATTAACATGACATGTTGACTGCAAATGTTGGCTGTTGACTACAGATTAGATTAGTGCATGTGTTAGTTTTTCTCCAATGAGAGAGAAAATGGGGTGGAAAGATTACTTTGTTTTGTGTTTGTTTTTCCCCACATCATGTTGTGTCTACCTGTTTGTCATCTCATCTATCACTATTATTTCTGTGTCCTCAGACACTTATGTCATACAGTGCCATTTGTTTATTATGGACAGGTGTCTCATGTTTGTTTTATTGACTATTTACTTTTGAGTGAGTCAGGGTCAGAAGTTCAACTGTGAGCAATTACTTAGCAGCTCAAGATTGCTGGAAAGGTTTTGTCGCTTTGAAGGTAATGTGATGCCACAGGAGGAGCCTCATGGCTGACCAAGGGAGTATCTGGCTTCAGATGGTAATAATAGCAGCAGCAGCTGCCATTCTTTTGCCTTTGAAACAAGAAGAAGAAGAAGAAGAAGAAGAAGAATCAACTTTATTGGCAGTATATATATTTTTACATACACACACTGAATTCGTCTTCTGCATTTGACCCATCCTTAGTTGAACACACACATGCAACACCCGGCAAATTACATGCAGTGAAACACACACAGGAGCAGTGGGCAGCATCAGGCGCCCGGGGAGCATATTGGGGGGTTAAGTGCCTTGCTCAAGGGCACATCAGCCGGCTAATAGAGGGGGGGAGTATACAACAAAGTAAACAACAAAGACTGTCTACTTCACATCCTTCAATTAGAATTAGCCTGACCATTTAATGATTGTGTATATATATGGCCAGGGAAATGAACTGATGGACAAGTTTTGTTTTAAACTGAATGTGGGTGTTGTGTTACACTAAGCTGGTGTTCAGATCTAAACATCTTGATTGTTCAGTTGGTGAGAGTGGCCCAAGTGCAGACTCACTCTATCTAGTCAGTTAACATCTCCAAACCCCAGACACTGAGATGAAGCTCAGTACAAATGTAGGATTTAATTTGGAAGTTCTAACACCATACTTCGCTGCAGCCCTGCAATATTGAATTTAGCACTGCTGTATCACAGAGAAGAAAATGTTAGACAAGTTAAATAATTGCTCTGTAATCTTGGATTTTCAGTCACCATTCTCTGTTAGGAAGCATGTAAAAATAGTGTAACACAGTTCTTGGATCTTGACATTGTATAACTATAGTACTACCATGTAGTTACATTTTTGCACTGTTAATAACAAAACAATGTTAGGGGATGAAAGGCATTTGATTTTCTTTCGATTAAACACAGGGCCTTCCCCATGTGTTGTATTATAATATAGTGTGCTTCTTTGTGCGATTCAGGGCTATAGATTGAGAAATGGTAGGTTTAAAACATGATCAGGACTTGTTAATCTACAGCTGTGGTGTGCACTTGAGTGAGAGTCTGCACTTTGAGCGTATTGCAGTTGACTTGGGTGTGTCTTATGTACTTTTGATCCTCAGGGTGTTGCTTCTGGCAGAAAATTGCAAGATATCATCCCTGCTTGTATATGTGCTCAATTCGTAAGAGTCTCAGTCTTGTCTTACTTTCAGTTTTCAGGTGCAGTTTAGTTAGGATTAAGAACCCAATCTACTTGGTTACGTTTTGGAAAAGATGGATTTGGTCAAATGGATGTTAGAAAAGGGCTTTTTGGCAAAAAGGCCTTGAAGCAAACTTCACAGATTTATGTTTTACATTACATTCGACAAACATGGGATATTTAAGAATGGTAGAAAGGAGACAGAAATGATGGTTTGGATTTGGATAATTCACTTCTTCATGGGAATTGAATCTCGGTGACCTGCGTTTGCCCCATCCAGCAAGCTGGTCCTCGTCATACCCTTCAACGACTTTTAACTGAAATTGTGATTGTGCCTAAACCTGACCAATTAGTTCTGATGCCTAACCAAACTGTGACTATTTCACAATGTTTACTATGTAACATCATATATGTAAGCTCCTTTCTTACTGTGTTGTCAGCAACCATCAGATTGGCGCCTCTGTGCTGGATATTGCTAATAAAGGATGACATTTTTTCTGCAGCAGCATCCAAGGATGCGTTGAGGCAATGGACACTAGCCACTTATAGCGCAGCACAGTAGGGTAGGTCACTCTTGAGGGGTAAATTGCATTTACTGATGAGACCCAATCAGAAGGTGAACGTGGGTGTGTCATTTTTTTCATTGGTTTCCGTTTCTGCCTATCTAGATTAAAATGCAGTCCAACAGTTTTTCAAGAGCAAATAATTAAAGCCGTGTTTTCCAGTGGTCTCCGTTTTAGTGGTTATAAAATAATGGAGTGGTAGTTGCGTAACTTACATATAAAAATAAAAGAAAGAAAACAAAAATGTCTTAGTGTTAATGTAGCCATAGTGGCTTTAATGAGTAATAGAGGCCCTCACAGGGTTCTAAATTACAGCCAACACACCATAAATGAAGGTCTGTTAGCGACTTCCTCAGCAACAATTAAGCAAATCCTAGCACACCCTGTAGGAGAGGGGGATCACTGTCTATTTTCAGGGATAACCCATAAAGACAGGGAAGACACACACACATCTACAGGCAATTTAGACTCTCCAATTAATCAAACCTACATGGACCGGATTGTAGAAACCCATGCTGGTACAAGGGAGAACATGTACAGTCCATGCAGCCTCAGTCAGCAGCCCTAACATGATAATTAAAACATGTTAACGAACAGTGAAAACCATTACAGTTCTATTTTAGCTGTATGGTACATAGAATGAAAATGTTTCTGTCACTGGGAGGTCTTAAGACCAGACAGCCAGGACATTGTCTTTGTAGTTGTGCCTGTGTGTCCAATTTCATTTTCCTTGTGGATCACTTTCAGTTTTATTTTCATTCATGACCAAGATGGTTGCCCTTTTGAGCCCTGTTTGGGATGATTTGAGAAATTGTTTCTAACAGAGAAGATGGTAAACACTGTCACAGAACAATAACACAGGGTGTGATTGTCATGGGAATAAGCTGACCTTATCTTCCTGCTCAGAATAGAGTCAAAGGGATGGCTCACAGCACTGGTGTTATCACAACACAAGAGTGTTTTTAGATCAAGGATATATATTTTAGGAGACTCTACAGAGACACTAACAGCCCAAAAGTCACTTGTGTTTCTGTGTGTGTGTTTTTAGATAGATTCTTAGGAATGTATTGTTTTTGAATTAGTTGGGGTAATATGTCATTAACTTAACACTAACTTGTTTATATACAGCACTCAGAGCAAGATTAGTCTAATGTGATTTTGAGAGAATAAGAATTTTTGAGATTTTTTTTTCTCGGTCTTCTGTAATTTTGTAGACTAAGCAATTAATTGGTTAATCTTGAGATAATCTGCAGATTAATCAGTAATGAAAATCATAGCCAGTTGCAGCCCTAGCCAATACATTGTTGATTTAAGTGTGGAAACCTCTGGGGACAAGCTGCTTGTATCTAAGTGAATGTGCCCTGTGATGAAAGTAGGTCACAGACAGGGTCTGATAAGGTCATTGTGCCACTTTTGAATATGGGTTTTTAAAGATGGTAAGGATCATCAAACATGTTGTTTTGCTTCATTGTTCCTTTTGTAGCTCATAATTAAATTTTAGAATACTGTAGCAAGATGTGATGGTCTCCATGAATGTAGTAGTGCTTTATCCTCCACACACACATGCGCACACACACGCATACATGCATGATGGGGGAAGAGGGAAAAATAACCCATGTCTTAGGTAATTGGAAATGTGGGCCTTTGTGACTTTTTCTCTCTCTGTCTCTTATCCTCTCTCCCTCTCCATTGGTTGCCTAGAGACCCACAGTAGGATGCATGGAAATGGCAGGAAAAGGTCAGGCAAACCTTTGAGAAGTTAGTCATCTACTGTGTGGAGGTGTTGGCGGGATTGCAGTGGATAGGGCAGAACGGTGAAGGTGTTCTCAAGCGCTCCACTACAGCATGTTATCTTGCCCAGATCCATTTGAGGTATGCGCTTGGGTTGATGGATGGATGTTAGCAGGGAAGGTCTATTGTCCTATATTAGGAAGGATAATTTCTCCAATTCCTCCCAAATGTATAAAATGAAGCCAAAACTTCCTGCATATGAGCACTTCCACTTTGTGCTGGTGATGTCATTTGGAGCCAAAGTTCGTGCTGTAGTGATTAAGTGGTGGATCCACAGGATCGAGTTCGTGCTCATACACCTGCCTGACTCAGTTGCGAGCAGCACTATTAATCATGACATTTCAACACCTTTTTATAGCCTCAGTTAACTAATTAAAACCAAGCTTATCGGTAAAACTAACAGTTTTACATCACTGTGATTGAAATACCTAATATAACCATCCATCAGTATACCTTCGCTTCACTTTTGTGGAGCTGTCAAGTCATCCTTTTTATATACACTCAGTGGGCAGTACTAGTTATGATGTCATCAAGTAGGAATAAAACAATATAAGGAGACTGCTTATGTCTGTTGTTTTGGACTCACCCTCGACATTAGGCATATAAAGGCAGGAAAACGCTTGGAAGGTCTGAACTGTTCTTTGGTTTTACAACTGATGATATAATTGCTAGATATTTTCTCTATTATGAGTGTGCTACATAAGACTTTTCACAGTTCTTCAGGACATGACAGCATCGCTTTATTTAACATGATAGTTTACTGGTGATCCAAACTAATGACCTATTACTTTATTGTCTTTATCTGCAGGTATGGCCTCACAAGTCTTGGTCTACCCACCACACATTTATCAAACCCAGACAAGTGCCTTTAGCAGTGTGAAGAAACTTAAAGTTGAGCCCAGCAGCTGTGTGTACCATGAGAGGGCACACCCGCGGACTTATCTGAACAGCAGAACCCTTGGCATTGTGCACCCAACAAAACAAGCCCACTCGTTTCTAAGCCGAGACTTGGCAGTGGGTGTGAAAGTGCGTGGAGGACAAGAGTACCCGGTGCAGACGGTGGTGGTGCGTGGCCTACAAAGACAACAGCCTGGTAAAAGAGGAGGAGGAGGAGGAGGGGGAGGAGGAGCAGGACCAAGCCCAGCTGCAGCCCAGCAGCGGCAGGACACCGGGGTTGTCCACTTGCAGGGCAAGGAGCAGCAGCAGACAGACGCAGCAAGTGGGGGCAGCAGTGGATCAACAGGGGCAGGAGGAGGGGGAAGGGGAGAGGGCTGCTGTGAAGGAGGTGAGGGAGGTGGAGAGGAGGAAGGTGACAGAGAAGAGAACTGTGGAGGTTTGAACTCGGCTGATAGCTCTCAGCGATGTGGACTGAAACGTAAAAGTGAGGAGCTGGATAACCGAGGGAGCACCATGCAGATTGTGGAGGAACTGTCAATGTTGCCTGCCATGTTGCAAACGACGAATGTGGGGAATGCAACCATGACTGCGCCTGCGGCCGTGGGGGCTGGAGGTGGGCCCTCTAAACAGGGTGTAGGGCCAGCAGGAGGGGCGGGAGGAGGAGATGGGGACTATCAGGTAGTACAGCATGAAGTTCTGTGTTCCCTGAAGAATACTTATGAAGTGCTGGATTTCTTGGGACGTGGCACATTTGGCCAGGTTGTAAAGTGCTGGAAGAGGGGCACGGGTGAGGTAGTGGCTGTGAAGATCCTGAAGAACCACCCCTCATATGCACGACAGGGTCAAATTGAAGTTGGCATCCTTGCTCGTCTGAGTGGGGAGAATGCAGATGAGCACAACCTGGTGAGAGCCTTTGAATGCTTCCAGCACCGCAGCCACACCTGCCTGGTGTTTGAGATGCTCGAACAGAACCTGTATGATTTCCTGAAGCAGAATAAGTTCAGCCCGCTGCCCCTGAAAGTGATCAGACCTGTGCTACAGCAGGTAGCTACGGCTCTGAAAAAGCTGAAGAGCATGGGTTTGATTCACGCAGACCTCAAGCCGGAGAACATAATGCTGGTGGACCCAGTGAGGCAGCCCTATAGGGTGAAGGTGATAGACTTTGGCTCAGCTAGTCATGTGTCCAAAGCAGTGTGTTCCACGTACCTCCAGTCTCGGTACTATAGGTGAGTACAAAAAGAGAGAGCTCTCTGTTGTCCAAACTGTCATAGTTGGGTTGCAAAAATGTCCTTCCTCTAACAAAACAAGGAAATGTCTCCCATGCTGCACAACATCCTGCCTATTTAGGAGCCACATACCACAGACAATGAAAAAATGTGACCCTTACTGGCAGACTACAGACCAACTGTTCATGTCCCTACTGCTTGGCAAAGAAAAAAGTGTATTGCAAGAATTTAAAACCGTAAGAAAAAATAAATGTTTAATTGACTGTCTTATTGTATTTGCATTCAGGGTGAAGCTGCTTTGAACTTAGGAGTTGAAACGATTTACAGAGATTATGTAACGATGAAAAAATGCATAGAGAGATATTTTAAGACTTACACTAACGCCAAGTGGAAACAGTTAGGTTAAGTGTAGAATGTTTGAGAGAGAAATCACTGAATGCCATTCCAAACACAAGTATGCAGTTACAGGCATGACTTGGCGGTGGATGCAGTACCTTATGTTTATGTCAGGAGGATGACTGTGTCTGAAAGCCTTGGATGTGCCCTAGGAAAACCAGCAGGACAGATTTCCTTTGGCATTGTGTTATGAGTGCTTTAGTTTGATTAGAAAAGCAGCCCTGAATTGGTATCAACTGTTGCATAAGAGGAAGGAGTGACCCAATTCACTGTTTCCTTTATACCTTTCTGTGGTTTGCACAGAGATTCTGAGGTGATAAGAAAATATAATGTAAGCTATTTTTCAATTTTATTTTGGGCTTTGGTATGTATCCATGCACGTACATTTGTGTATGTTTGATAAAGAAAAATGATAAATGTGTGTGGGGACACACACAGTTGGTGCAAGCTTAAGGGAGTTGTAGAGCTGCTATGTGGTCACAAAAATAAGTTGTATTGTCTTGTCTTTGTAGTTAAACAAACCAAAACAAAAAACAGAACTTGGTCCCTCATAGTTTAACTAGTCAACTATGTGTGAGGAGGAATTATTCTTGCCACCCAGAGCTTGACAGTTAATCCTAACCACTTTAATTTTGATCTCACCATAGCAATATCTGTGTACAGGTGGCATGACAAATGGTCGTTAAATGATTTGAATTCAAACCTTGGCAGGTGGTGTACACTCTGTTCGTTAGAGGTAATGATTCAACCATGCCATATCATAACTGACTCACCAGCCTCGGCATGACTATACCTTCGCTGGACCTTTCTCAAGGTAGAAGGAATGAACTGCAGCAGTCAGCATTTGCCCTTTGTGCATACAGTTGAACATGTATAGGATACCTGCATAGTCACCCTGTGCTGTGAGGACATACTGGACGTGCATGTGATTGTGCCACGCCACTGTTTAAGTGTATTACATTGTATACATCACAAAAGTTTGCATCCAATCAAATGTAGCAACACTCATATGAAAAGATGCTGTCTGTTCCTTCTGCAAACACTGACCATGTAATGTCTCATGCTTCACTTGCTCTTTGCTTACACTTTACGAACATCGCTGTAACCTGAGGCATCTTTTTTGCATCATGAACTTGTAGTCATAAAAGTATTTCCATACTAGCACACACGGAACCACTTTACAATAGCGTGACGTTAACCTCTCGTCAGTTGAGCTGAGCAGGGGAGTTGAGGAAGGAGGAGCAATGTCAGCAGTTTGGAGACTGGTTAGGATAAGCAAGGGTGGCAAAAGTAGAGCAGACTGCAAACTCTACTCTACTGAATTGTCAAGACTCCAGCAAGATCTGTGGAATTGCTGGAACAGCACATACTTCATGCTACAGTCTATCATCAAACAGAAGTGGGCTCTGGGAATATTTGGGTCTCAATATGAGCTCCCCGACAATCTCATCGCCCACCAGGGGACCGGTGTTTAACTTTTACATCAGTGATCATCACTGATGCCCTGCAGACCAGATTCAGCCTGCTAAAGCTTTCTGTCGGCCTATAGAATATTAATGAATTCACAAAATGCACGCATCTCTCACATGTGGAAGACGCCCTGAAGCTGAAAGCTGAAAATATTTATGTAATTTTGAGCGTTTCATTTACGGTCAGTCCTGCTCTACCATGTCAAAGACATCGGCAGTGTGGCAGCATTTTATAAACATAGATAACAGAAAAACAGTCGGATGTAAAGGTTGCAAGCACAGTTTGCACAGCTCGACTACAAACATGACATATCACCTAAAAACTCACTCTGTGCGAGGACATGCACAGAGCAAAGTGATATTGTCTGTCAATTATTATAAGATGACAGAAACAGTTGTCTAAATATACCTCAGCAGTTCTTGTGCTGATATCACTAGTTGACGTTGTATATTTTCGGAAATCAAGGGCTGTGATATTGCACAGATGCACGTGGTGCAAAATGCTGTCAGAGCTGACAGACACCCCCCCCTCCCCCCAAATAAGTCAATTTTTAGTTGAAATTTGAGGGTTTCAGTCAAACAAGAATTTCCTTGGTTGATTTCAGCCCTACAGCTCTTATCTTTCTGTCATGCCAGTGGATCTTCTCCTTAAAGTAATATGATTAAATTTCTGCTTAAGCTTGATGCTGTGGAGTAACTGATTTGTATTGTGATAGCTATTTGTTTTGTTTTTTTGGTTGATAGCTATTTGGCATGTTGGTGCTGGTCAGTTTGTTGCTCCTCCACTCTCTCAAACTCTTTGTACCTTGCCCTGCCAAATGAAAATCACCTCACCCTCGAGTCAATATTTAAAAAGGCAACTGCACGTTAATTTCATATTATCATCATCACTTAAGTCATTTCAGATATTTATCATACTCATTGAAATTACTATAATATACTATAAAAAGTGTTAATTTGGACTTCAAGGAGAGCACATTTAAACTTTGAAACTCGGATTATGTCAAAGAAACTGCAGATGGGTTTTATTACCTTTTGCTGGCATAGCAAAGAGAGGCTCTGCCAGCCTAGTTTTGACAGAGATTGGCTTGTTTGATTTTTGCCGTGTAGTACAGCTAATATTGCTGTGGAAAAAGTCACTAAGTTTATCCAGTATTGAACAAATGAAATGAGGTTTTGGTGTGCCATTCGGATGACTGGAAACTAGACCTATACATAAGACTATACATGACTCCAGTTCCTGTTGACCGTGAACCTTCAACCTTTCATGTCATGTTTTCTGATCGCTGTTTCTCACGGCTTGATATGGTAATATGATATGGATGATATGGCAAGAATATCCAAGTGGAGATCTACTTAAATAGAGATGAAGTCAGTTGTTTTTTGTGGTACAGAACTTTAGTGCTACTTTGTCTTAAATTTTGGTTTTTGAGACTGAGAAGAAGTGAGCAGGATTTATGAGCCACATTCAGCTCAGTGCTGGGCTGATTTAACGAAAGGCAGCTACATGGCATTTGAGTAATTCTCTCTGCCTGCACACTGAGCCAGTGAAGCAGTATGTTCCATGGGGAGTTAAATTACTGTTGATGAAAATAGATGCAAATAGATGATTAGATGTCTGTGTGTATTTGCATCTACTGTAGATTTTTTCATTGACTTCAGTGAGAAGACGATACATGTTTTGATCCCTTCCTCCTCTGTAGTATTATGGAAGCGGTGGAAAAAAGAAATACTTGTCAGTGACACATAATGATTGCATTCTATTTTCATGCCATACATGAATGAGTTCATAATTTTTGTGAATATTGTTGTGTTGTTTTAAGTCCTCTTTGTTTCAAGAAGTTCCTCAAAATAGAGCTGTCATACTTTGCTTTTGTGGGGGAGGAAGTGAAAAGTGCAGATGCTTCAGCGCTGTCAGTTCTGTCTACCTCAAGCTGTGGTGATCAGCAGTTTCTCACAGGTCTTGCATGATGTTGTATTTTGATACAATACACATCAGTGTCATTGCCGACTTGAACGTGCAGAATATTATTAAGGTCTTTCGGATGTGATGTTAATTCGCACCAGTATTAATTGACGTGCATCAGAGAAAATGTGTGCTTTGCTTTTCCTTCCAATGTTCGACTGCTCACAGATGGAAGATAGAGCCACAAACAAATGACTTACATGGTAACACATTTTGTAACAGAGTAAAAAAAAAAAAATAATAATAAAACAAAACAACATACAAGTGATATTTATGCCATCTCTTGTTTGGTGTTTTGATCAGAATTTATTGATGCCAGTGCAGAGAAATATGTAAAACACCTCACTTTTGCCTGTTATATTGCACAGTAATAGAGAAGCGGTTTCTTAAGATTCATTGCGGAATTCAATCAATACTTCATTGTGTAATATTAGAACTGAGTATTTAGATTTATTTCTGATTTGATTCTCTTGTTAGGACAAAGTTGTTTTGATTAAAAAAAAAAAATTGCTAGTAACTGGAAAATGCTTTGAAGAAGCTTTAATTTGTACCCCTGGCAGACAGGAGCATGCAAAGCTTACTGTGAGGGAACAGCGTTGCTGAGGGTGAAAGTGAAGGGTTGCTTAAAATAGCTCATGGGACACTGGCCAGTGGGCTTTGACTTCTATAGATGGCGAAGCACATAGGCAGCCAGAATGAAATAAGGGCGGCTTGAAATACTAGAGAGCTCTCTCTTACTTGTTCAAGGTCAACCAGCTCTAACGTCAGCTGTTTAAATTCTCGTATGTCCATTTGTGTTTGTGTGTCTGGTTATGTGTGCAGCACTGAATATTTGCTGGCTGCTTGATAGCTCAGACTCATCAGCTGCTCAAACCAGTAAGTTTGACAGGTATGCCAGCCACTTCCACAATTTACAAGCATTTTTCTGGGGACCACTTAAAATTTGCCACTCTGGTTTGCACTGTCAGTTTTGTCGGAGCTCACAGACCTAAATTGTGTAGAAGTGGTGATTTTATACTGGTTTTAGATCCATAATCCAATGTGAAAACAAGTTGTTCAGTCATGTTTTTCAGTGGAGGAGCGTCTCAAAAATCTGTTCTTTTCTCTCTCTATCTAGATTCAGTGTCACACATGCTTTACATCATCTCAGTTACATTTCAGCTCGACTTTTAATACATACTAGAACATGAGATTGTGTCACTCGTGCCTTTGATTCACTTTACAGATGGCCTGTTAAGTTTTAGAAATGATGTTAAGATTTTACCTTTAAAGTGCGTCATTAAGCTCACAGTTCTGTTGCTGAATTGCTGCTCCCTCAGGAGCCGGAGTGCTGCCTCAGATCAGAAATCTTCTGGCCGTTCCCAAGTCTTCATTGTCTTCAATGTTACTGGGCTTTTGCATGCATGTTTTGAATCTGGATGTATGTATGGAGTGTCTTCATTTTTTTAATGTACTTTTAATTTGACAGTATATTGAAATTATATTGTATTAAATGTGCAATAGCAATATTGCAGTAAACAGTATTATAGTGAACACAATTTGTTGTTGTTGCTATGCTCAAATTTAAGTTGGATATCATCAAAAGGTTGACCAAAGATTTTACACCAGGGACCAGTTTCTCTGTAATTCATTCTTCTATCCACACATGGGCTATTTGGACTGAGGCTACTGGATTAACATTTCCTTGAAAAGTAGGTCTGGCATTTTTACAGAATAAGCAAGTAATCCCCCAGACAGCCTCAGAAACATGTTTTATGTGTGGGCACTTGAGGGCATACAAGTGTCTCCCCTTTTTTGAGCTGTCTACTTTGAGTTTGTGGGTCTTGAATGTTTCCAGGTATTTTTATGGCCACTGTAGCTTGAAATATGTCAGAAAGCATCCAAGTTACCCATCATGGTTAATTCTCATAATGCTGTTTTTTTGATTCACAAGCTGTGGTCACTTGGTTTTCAGTCCACTTTGATGCTGTGTCAAATCAGCATCTCTATTGACCTTTTTTCTTCTTCTGACCTTTTCTTTTCTTTTTTTTTTAAAAAAAATCATTGTGAATCTGAAATAGAAGCACTTTACAAGAACATCTCCAACTTGTGCTCACATGCTCAAGGCTTGTTGCTTGTTTTCGGTAAAATATCCAAAAAAGCTAAATCTGATTCTGAAAATGCAGAAAAGTCCACCTGACCCACGGGAAAACAGACTTACTTGTTGCCTGCACATTAAAAGGTAAACATCTGTTAAACATGTCAAAAGCTTTGTATCCTTAATCTAAGATCTGGGCAGATCAGAGTGCAAGTGATATCTCCAACTTTGCTACACTGCCTCTGTGTTCCTCTGAATAATGCAGAATGCTCTGAGAGTGTATGACATTACACTTCCTGGAAGAGACATGTGGAAAAGCCCCATTGTTCTGTCGTGGAGTCACCATGTTGTCAGTTTGTCTTTGTGGCTGAGCTTATGTTAACTGCAGCATAGTCCAAATGAGTTTATGAGCACAAGCTTACTGAAAGGCCTGCACCAGCATGCAGTGACAATGACCCCCTCCCTGTGTGCAGCCACCCTTATTTGCTGTTCTCTGTGTGAGCTGGTAGGATGCCACTTTATGCTTGTTCCCTCCCTGTGAAGACAGAGAAGGGAGGATCACAGGACTATTTCTGGAGAATGAGATAATGGCCATGAATAAGAAATAAAGTTGGAGATAATTTCTCTGTTCTGCCTTGGCACTTCTTCCAAAGAAGAAGGCTTATGTCTCCACTGTTTTCTTCCCAGGTGAAATAAAAATAAGATAAAGCTGAAAAAACACTCACCAAACCTGCATATCGGAGGCACGGTCAGCTGAACTTTACAAAATTAGTAAATTGTTGTTTGGATGTTGAATGTTTGAACTTATTTCTGATGTTTTAGGAGTTCTTCTAAACCTCTGGGTCAACAGTTTGGCGCACACGTTCACTGTGTAGTTTGGAATCTCGCCATGCATCATGTTTTTGTTGTTTCTGCTGACATAACATTGCCTTGTGCTTCAGCCTCTTTGTGAGGGAGGAAAAGAAGATATGGGTGGATGGAGGAGGGGAAGCAGCTGCTTGAGGTGAAGAAGCAAACTGTTGAACTTGTTGACCGGGGAAAGTTTTGTTTTTTTTATATGTCAGAGCCTATCCACAAAGGACCAGTAAAACATACTGGAAGCCTCAGGCTATGAGGAGAAAAAAATGGTAACTTAATCTTGTCACTGCTCCTGTCTGTTTGGGTTTTATTTTGTGATTGTTACTGAATACCATACCTGCAGTGTGAATTGGCACAGTGGTGTGCTCGTGCTGGGCCTGCATTGTGCATTAGGGTTTGCTGGTGATGGTTTCCATTAAAGACCAACCAGAATCTAGTGCAGAGTTTGATATTCTCAGTCAGGTTTTGTTCTGAAGTGACTTCACCAAAATCAAATTTCACATGTTGCACAATGTTTTATTTGCCTAAATATATTTAATAAAACCTTTAAGAGCACATTACAAAACATTCACGAGAAATCTTTTTTAAACTTTAAGAGCATCTCTAAAATTTTATGGCATACTGTGATAGGAAGGTGGAAACTTTAGAAGCGAGCTGTGAACTGTTTTGAAAAGAGTGTCTGACAGCGCTGCTAGCAGGTTCAGAACGCTCTTTGAAGATGGGTCTTTTTTTCCCCCCTCAGCTGCCTCTGGAGGTGTTTTTCACTGATAACACACGACGCTCTGTGGAAACCTTTGAACACCATGATATTGTAGACAAGTCATGTTTTTCTCATAGTCATTCATTTCCAGCCTTGGAACAGCGCTGTATTATCAGTCAACAGACTTGACATACAGTCATACGTCTTGTGACTGATGGAAAACACATTCAGCTTTTCTACAAAGATATGCTTTAATGTGATGCAAATACAAGACTTCTGTACATTTTAGATCAAATAGTAATGTACTGTATATACCCCATGTTGTTACATTTGCTTCATATTGGGGTAGCATTGTGGTGTCACTTCTCTGCAAGTCTGTGCAATTTACTCATTGTCCGTACTTAGCTTATTCCTGTTAATTGTGACATGGAGCAGG
The DNA here is from genome assembly GCF_020382885.2 of Scatophagus argus. Lineage (NCBI taxonomy): Eukaryota > Metazoa > Chordata > Actinopteri > Scatophagidae > Scatophagus > Scatophagus argus. The sequence goes on from NC_058493.1 coordinate 13,986,935, forward strand.
AGCATTAGCATGGCCTTGTTCATCTTTTTATTTTACCTGCCTGTTTCCTCTGAAGCTTTTGCACGTGGCACTAAACAGTCACGAGGCTTCTGCTCTTCTTGTATTCAGTGGCCCCCCAGCTTGTACGTCATATCCTAAGGTTGGAAAATAGATTTGGTTTCACAGGAGGACGGTGAGACTTGAGGTGCATTGATTAGGGCAGAGCTGTGTAACCATGGCAACATCCACTCACCCCTCCAAACCAAAGGAGAGAGACCTGTTTTCTGTTTGTCTGTTTTTATTTCATTCTGTGATTTTTACACGTTGTACTACTATTGTGCATTCAGCAAGGAAGGGAAAGGACAAAAGGATATTAAGGAACATAACAGCATGTCTACTTAGTACACAATCTTTAATCTTTTATGGAAGTAATAAACAAATGAGGAATAAATAAATATAAGGTGGCTCCTCCATCTGCATATTATATCCCCCCCCTTTTCTTGATCCCTGTCATGTTTATTCTCCTGAAAATACAACTTTTTCCATGTTGTTAGGGCATTTTGTTTCACATGCTGTAAGAGGTAAAGTGGGTAGTCTCTTATGCTAGTGCATTATATCACATGAATACAAACACTGGATCCCTGAAAAGACCTTAATATTGAATTACTTTGTCGTTGTTGTTTGTTGTAGGACCTAATTAATTGGCTTATTTGACTCCATAAAACAGGGAAGGGATCTTAAAAGCAGATTGTGGCCTGCATAGAAACTCTTATTTGGCACATCTTGAATAGACAGACCGGTAATCTACTACTCACAAGCTGAATGGGAGCTGTTGATGGACTTGCTCATTGACTGTTGCAAGAGGCAAGATGTTTTTGGTTACAGCATAGTCTCTAACTCCTAGGCCACCCTGATAAGGTCTCACAGTGCTGCTCAAGTTGTACTGGTCAGCCTTGCTATCTATCTATCTATATACATACCGTATATATATATATATATATGTCATATCCGCTACCAGTCATATATATATATATATGACTGGTAGCATCATGTCCTATTGAATACAGCGGTGTGCTGATAAGTAGAGCCTCTCCTCACTCCTCCAGGGAAAACCTGTTCCTTATAAATAGGACATGCCTGTGAGGCTGAAATGGTTGGCATAACTGCCTGATTTTCTGCTGCTATGTTGCCTACTGCACCAGCTGTTTGCAGGCATTTGTTCTGACCAAGTGATAAATTTGTCTAAAACTTATTTTAGCTGCTCTTAAGTTGGCTGTTGCTAGCCATATGTCTGACACCATTGAGTCCCATATGGAACCAAAGACGTCACAGAGTAGCTGTCTGATGGATCAATTTAGATGTGTTCAGTATGAGAGGCGCAGATGCCTTAGTTGGTATCTATATCTGTCTGAATCTGGATGTTACTTTACCAGTCTTGGAATCTCAACCTTGTCATTCTTTCATTCTGTCATTCTTTCTTGAGTATTTCAAATCATCTGAATTCATATTGATAAATATTTGGTTGAGCTTACATCTTGTATTTATGCTGAACGGAAGTGAAATGATATCGCTGTTGCTCAAGTTTCTCCCTAATGTAATGTTAGGGCTGAGTTATTCTGAGCAGCGCTGTCATCTGTGTTGGCAGTAAAAATATAATTACGAAATAATTACTGCACTATGCTCTCAATATTTTATACTTATGCAGTTATTAAGACTACAGACAATAATGATGAACTATCCCCTAGCCCTGTTGTTGCGTAAAATAAGACATAACATACATCCCTCAAATTTTGAGCCAATTCACACCATCATTTTCCCTCCATTATCCGATTGCCACTCTTAATATATTTGTTTTTCCGTAAGCAGTGTTCTGACTCGTCTCTTAAATACTGTCTGTGTGCTAGTGTAAACAATCATTGTGTCGTGTTTATTTTAAAGCGCTCGGAGGCCACTTTTGCACGGAAAAACTCGTATCAGAGGAAAGAGCTCAGGCTACATCATGTTGTCAGTGCAGTCATAGTTTATAGGATTTGTGGTGTGTCCTAAACACAGAGTTCTTGACAGCTGTCGGCATGTCTTACCTATATTGGCGCTGACAGGTCTGCGTCACCGCTAGCCATTCCTGTGACAAGGTATTACAGTTCTATTATGGAGTCGCTTCAAGGAGCACTGAGCCAGCACATAGGCGAAGAAGTAGTGACTGTGCTTCCTGTTTCCTGTCAGCCTAGAGCAGAAACAACAGCCTGTCAAAGGTCTGATCCCAGCCTGGCTGACCTGATAACCCACTGACTCAGCCCCCTGATGTTTGGTGACTCTAGTGCATGCACAACGCTGGCTTACAAATCACTTGGCCCCATTACACATGTACCACATATTCCCATCTGCCTGGCTATCAACAGGAATTCCATGACATTAGTAATAAGGGTTATTTATTTGCTCAAGACATCAGCACCTACAGAGACAAAAAGCAGCACATTGCAAATTGACAAAAATGATTTTAAGGTGTTGTTGCATAGAGAGATTGTATACCTTCTGTGTAAACAATGACACAAATGATGAGACAGACATATATCACTATTTAATGCTATTCTATTACATGGTATCATTGTATAACAGGAGACTAATAGTTATGTGTTGTTTTCCGCAGGGCTCCAGAGATTATTTTGGGATTGCCGTTTTGTGAAGCCATAGACATGTGGTCCCTAGGCTGTGTGATTGCTGAACTTTTTCTGGGCTGGCCTCTTTACCCTGGGGCCCTGGAGTACGATCAGGTAAGCAACCATCTTCTCATCACTCACATTTGGGGCCTTGGCTCATCATTTCTGGGCCAGTGTGCACTTCTCAGTCCCTCATGTGTGGGTCCTGCTGTCCTCTATTTTCTTCTTCACATATAACTCATCCCAACATCTGTAACTTCTAGTTTCAACTTCTATGACTCAGTCTCTTCTCTCTGTACCATCCCCACATGGAAAATTTTACCCTTCTACAGCCTTTTATCCCATATATCAGCCCCCTGCCCCCTCCATCCTAATGGTGCCCATGTGGCAGTCTAGGTAGCGTTACACCCTCTGTTTCCACCCAAACAGTTATTTTCCTGGTCTCCTCTCTTTTCTCCTCTTTTTTCCATTATCCTCAAATTTTTCCAGTCAAGGCAATCCAAAGTGGAGTGGGTTCACTGTGTTTGTCTTAGAGTTTGCATTCAATCCAGCTTTCTTTTTCTTTTTTTTTTTTTTCAGGCCTGTCTTCAGGTTAGTGACTCACACATTGGTCCCACTGTTAAGGTTTTACAGGATATGCGAAAAGGATATGTGAATTGAGTCTAGGTCTTCCAAAAGACATGTTGCAAAGATACAGTTGAAGACGCCTCAAAAAGGAAGGAGCACTCAGCAGCAAATTTTAGAAGAAATGGCAAGAAGCTAGGACTAAGATGTGACATTGTCACTGCGTGCACATTTGGAAAAATCTGTTATTCTAATCTATGTGAGATTCGGGACTAATTCTGTCTTAGTGGTAGTGAAGGGATTTTCCGTATGAGGATGACATGGATAGGAGGGAGAGGAAACTTTTGAGGTTTAGAAAGAGCCCTTGTTTCATAATTACACATGGAGAGAAACGGTGACTGAGGCTGCGGGCTTCCTTGAGGATTGTATCAGCTGGTGCCTGTGACAGTGAGCAGAAAGACATATACTTGTGATTGATGATATATCTGTTAGGAGCTGTTGGATGTCTGCCCCCCTCCCATTGGAGCCCAGACAGTCTTTCCAGGACTAGACTGATCTGGGCTTATGTTGAGCTGCTTTCCTTTGCCCTGGAGCCCTATCTACAAAAAAAAGCCTGCCAACAGAGCCTCAGTCAGATCCTGCTCTGCCCCATGCAGCACCCTACATTACAGCACTCAGCCCCACTACTCAGTGCACTAATACCAACGCTTTTTTATGGCCTGGCATCATTTTTCAGTCTCCCCAGGTTGGAGACAGGAGAGATAACTCAGCACCTCCGAAAGAGATCTGTCTGGAGCGTTATACCACCAGTCTAAATATGATGAATCTGTTTGTGCAGGAGCCTGTCACCATTAGAGATGCTGCTTTAGAGATATCCGGGGGGGAGCTTCCTCAATTCAGCAAGGAAGGACTTGGCTTGAGGTGGGAAGGGGTGATGAGGGTGGATGGGAAAACATTGGCATAGATGGGGAGTGTGAGAAACAAAGAAATAAAAAAACTGAGATAACAAGTGAGAAGGATCAATTGGAATGTGGTATGTATAACAGAGATAAAAGCCTACAGTATGTAAATGTGTGACTGAATCCAAATACAGTGTAAACACTGGCATTGTGGTAGAGGATCACCACTTTAGATTTCAGGTTGTGGGATGTTACTCATGTTACTGTCACTGTTATTATTGTGTGCTGGTTAAAATACCTGCAGTTAATTATAAGTTCTTTTCCGGCATGGCTGAACTTCTCGGCCTGTTTTAGCACAGTGCCTCTGTAGTGAATTGGAAATGCATCCCCGAGGATCCTTTTCTATCCCCAGTGCCTTTGACAGAAAGACTGAATTGAAAACAGAATGATGACAATATATTTAATGTTTTATCTCAGCAACTTAATTAATTTTTGTAAATATATGTTTATGTATCTGAATTTGATGTGAAATACTCAAAAAACATTCCACAGGTACAGGTTAATTGGTAACTGATAATAGTAACTGGTAAGAACGGGGCATTGTTGAAAGTTGTCATGAATTTGCCCAGTAGATGGGAAAACCAGAAACTGCAGGAGCCCAGGACTACTGAAAAGATTTATTTTTGTTTCTGGTCCTTCCTGGAACCTTTAATCTCATGATGAAGCTAAGTACTATGTAGTTAAAGTTCTTTCAAATCATCATCTGTCATTACCCAAAGTTGTACTTCTCATCATCTTCTGCCTCTCACAGTCACCCAGAGCACTATCAGTGTCAGAAAAATGTCATGTAAAATAACACAGAATTACTTTTAGAAGTCACAATTATTTAGCGCAAACAAAACAACCATCCTTCCCATTTAAACATGTTTGATGTTGAAATTGTGCAAGATAGTGTGCCTATGTGAGTGTATACGGTATATCAAAATATATGTCACGTTGAAAGTGTTGCCTAAAATAAATAGCCTGACTTGACTGTACGTCAGTGAACAGCTACGCAGCTGACTGCTGGTGTGAGGTGTCATCCAGGGGCCACAGGATGATCATGTTGGAGCTGCCACCCCCTTCTTCTCCCTTTTCTTTTTCTTATCTTTCTGCAAAGGGTCTTGTTTTCATGCCACACAGCATATTGTATTTATAACTCTGGCTCCTCCTCCTTCCTTCCTCCCCCTTTTCTCTCCCCTCTTCTTACCTCATCTCCCAGTCACACCTATCTTTTACTTCAATAGTGCAGCAGGAGGATGTGCACCTCTTTGATGCCACAAACCTTACTTTTCAACCAGTGTGTCATTATGAGTGGCTAAGATTAGCCCCAGAGCTGTAGTCCTGGGTATGACTTCATTCACCATGTTTTGGTATTATTTTTATTTATGGTCTCTTTACACTCTCTGTCTCCTCTTTCTCTGGCATCACGCAAGTGGTGCAACCATGGCGGTCAGTGCACTCTATTGCAAAGAGCAAATGTATGTGTGCTTTATGGTTTTTCCCTTTTCTCTGGGGCTCAGCTCAGCTGGCAACTTGGAGGATCTGTGAGAATAAGAGGATGTAGGCAACGTCAGTGGAAGCAGAAAAGGATTTGGGTTAGGGAAGTTAAAGCTCCAGATGGAATTTTCCTGTAAGCTGGTGCTGTAGCACCCCTGTGTCAAAGTGGAAGAGATTCATTGTACACTGAGTAGACAGGAGGGTGTGTGTGCATTAACTTGATGTACTTTCATTTGTTGCGAGGGATATCGTTGAAATGCGTCTTATATAGTGTGTATTGTTATATGGACTGCCATAAAATAAATGCTGTCTGCGCTTCTTGTCTGCTGTGCAGCAGGCCCGGGCTCGCTAGATAGTTGTTTTGCACCAGTGATCTCACTGGTTTGTGAGATGTCTGCAGGGGCACGCCTTCCAGGAAAAATAAGGGTTTTCCCGTCATAAGAATTTTCCCACCCACACACACACACACTCTGGCTGTTGTGTTGTTTTTTTTCTGTCTGTTACTGTTTACATGATGTTACTGAAGTACAGCACAGATATATTATGGACATGAAAGGAGGGGAATTTTGTCAACGTACTTCCAGGGTGAAATTTTGATAATTTCAGTTTGACAGTTTGACAATGTTATGAATAGTCATGAATAGTATGATGGACAGAAAAACAAGGTAATGTAAATCAACATGTATTGGGAAAAACATGACTAAAGGAAAGCAGTGTCAAAAGGAGAAATGCTCAGTGACACAACGCATTTTATGATACATTGTTAGTATGTGTCCCCCCACCCCATGTTAAGTAGCTTAGCAGATAAGATTGCATTCATCATGAATGGATTCAGATCCCAAGTAATGCATTGCTTTATCATAATCTTATGTCGCCAACTAACAGAGACATAGGTCCCACCCACACACAGACAGACAGTTTGCACTATATGCATCTGCGTGATTGAAGCTACTGCTACAGCATCACATCGGCTACACGGATCAACATAAGATAAGACAGAACTTTAGTAATCCTGAAGGAAATTCTTGTGCCAGGGCTTGCTTAAAAGAGCACATTACAGTGCACTATTTACAGGTTAAAGACAAATTAAATTGCGAAATAAATAAGAAGCAAACGCAAGAGCAACGCATTAGGTGCTTCCAACAAAAATATTTTCAGGGTCTGTAGTTCACTTTTTAGACATGAGCAGCCTCATGGAACTCACTCACAAACTCGCAGTGTCTCTTTACTCTCTCTGCTTCTTAGCAGCGCTGAATCTCTAATGGTGCTTGTTCTTTACACTTGGACGTGATTGACGTCAGCCAGGCTTCTCACTGGTCTCCTCTCATAAACCTGTGTGTGACACTCGTGTCCTGCAGGATCTCACTGACAAGCATCATTATGAAGCAAAGCATTTGGCATTGAGACCATAGAAACCTTGTTATCAGAGGCTACATGAAAAGACCTCGACACCTTCCACAGATCATAAACACAAGCTCCACTCAGTACAGGGGTCTTATTTGGGTCTAGCAATTTCTCAGGAATGTGTCATGTTCAAGGTCTCTGCAGCTGTCTCCACTATGTACTGTACACATACACATAGTAACTTTAACTCCAGGGGACTTGATAGTGTTATGTCCCTTTGAATGTTTTCTTATAAATTGGTATTACACAGCTTTTTTTCCCACCTCAAACCAATTATTTCTGTTTATTTAATCTGTTCATATTCTCTGTTGTCCCTCCCCTCCTCTTCCAACAGATTCGCTACATTTCTCAGACACAGGGTTTGCCGGGGGAACATTTATTGAATGCGGGGACGAAGACAACACGGTTCTTTTGCAGAGAGTCCGACTCACCGTATGCAGCGTGGAGACTAAAGGTGAGGAGAATTTACACTTCTGAAAAATGTGGCCAATTTTCTTATAACCACTTATTCAAAACCACCAGCCTCTAACCTTTTTTGTTTCACTTAAAATTAATGGTGAAATTCGTAGGTCCAATGTAAACAAACATTTGATTCCTCTGTGCCAACACAGACTGCAGTTCTGAATAAAGCAACACTGAAAGCTCTCTGGAAACAAATGAATGTGCAGAAGGACTAACTGTTGAGATTGGTCTTTCCAAAGATGAAGTTAAAGAAAATATTATACATACTCGCAGTCTGCTGGTGACATTGTTTCATATACTGTGTGTGAATCAGCTGCCATGACATTTTTCTTACGAGCAAATTCACTGACAAAGGTAATACATTTTGAGAACATGGGTCATGAATGTCTGACCTGCTTCCCTACTTTGGAATCGGAAGCTGTGATTAAGTTGTTTTTTCGGTTTCCCACATAGCATGAATTAACTGCTTTATATGAACCTAAATTATTAAAAACATAATGCAACTGTCTTACTGAATTCAGTTCTTAAATCTTCACTAAACCTGTTTTTTTTTTTCTGCAGTCAACGGATGAGCATGAGACGGAGACAGGAATGAAATCAAAAGAAGCAAGGAAGTACATCTTCAGCTGTTTGGATGACATAGCGCACGTATGTTCAGCTGCTCGGACCACAGTGTACTTAACAGGACCTCAGAGGAAGTTCAACATCAGATATTTAGAGGATTTAGGCAACTGAGTCTCAACCAGAGGAAGTACACATACAGCTGTATGAATAGCACAGACGCAGTGGGGCACACACATCTTATTACTGGGAAAGAAAAAAAAGCACCTCTAAGCTCAGCTTCCTTCTAGCTTCATGGTAAAGCCAAATTTAAAAATGAAAGTTCAGGTTTCACTCACTATTCTCTGTAGAAACAGACCACATGTGGAAATTCCCCAGGCGATCATCACCCTTTTTTCTTTTCAGGTCTGTTCTTTTGTAAGTCAGAAAATATTTTAAATTCATATTCATGTGTAATTGTGGTATCATTCATGGGAAAAGCTTGTCATATTAATAAAAATAAATTTCTTTATCATGCGTATTGTAATGTAACATTTCTCATTGGGGTTTCTGGAGATTAACGGTTATTTTGACCAGTGGTTGTAACAGTAGCGTGTCTGTATTCCAGGTGAACTTGGTGATGAATCTAGAAGGTAGTGACTTGCTAGCGGAGAAGGCAGACCGTAGGGAGTTCGTGGGCCTGCTGAAGAAGATGTTGTTGATTGATGCTGAAGAGAGGATTGCCCCGGCCGAAGCTCTCAGCCACCCCTTTGTGACAATGCAACATCTGCTTGACTTTCCCCACAGTAACCAGTGCGTCCTTCGTGCCTCTGATTTTCAGACATGTTGTCATTTTGACCTTCCTACATAACTCTATGTCGCCCTTCTCCCTGTAGTGTGAAGTCATGTTTCCATATCATGGATGTTTGCTGGACTCGTCCCAGTGCATATGAGGCAGCCAACAGAAATAAAGGTCCTTTTGTCAGACCTGTGACCACAACCACTGCTGCCTCTGTCAACCACCCGTTCAGCAAGATGACTGGTGTCCACGCTCAAGTAAGTCACTCAGGATGTGTTTATGTCATGATCTGTCGTTTCTATTAATGTACAGTGGAAGTATTATACTTGGGCAATAATTACTAATCACCTGTAATGGAAACATTTTGAAACAACGGAACCAGCCAGCTAATGTGTTATTTTATAAATATATATATTGCTATATACAGTATAGATTACTTTTTTTATTTTCTTGTTCTTGAGTTGTAAATTGAAAAAGACATCACAGTATCTTAGTGATGGAATAATTACAGATGGTGTGTGTTCTTCTGCTCTTCTGTTCTTCTGCTCCTGTGAAGACTGATCATGTAGACAATGTCCTTGCCATTATTGCTTTTGTGGATGCTGACTTGTCTGTCTTATTGCGTCTCAGCACTGCTGTCATGGCAACAAAATCACGTCATGTTTCTGAGGTCATGGCAACAGTGCAAATCAGTGTTGTTGCTGAGGAGAAGAGCTGACCCTTTTTTGGCATTGGACCATTATAATGCGCAGCATTGCAAAAGCCACAGGAGAATTTTACAGGGAAATGTGGTGGCTTTTTATTATTATCCTATGAAAGACTGCTTTGTGTTGACTATCATGTGTGAGAGGGCAGGGCTACATGCAGGAGCAGCAGCAGAACAATGTGAGCGTAGTCCTCGTTATTCAATAAATGTGATTATAGCAGGCATGAGAGCGGCAGGAGTAGTGAAGCAGAGGCACGTGCTCGACTGTTCTTTGTTTATCACCCAAGCCTGGCTTAGAGAGCAAGTTCAACATTGTCTGATGACATTTTAGTTTTTCTGCTTTAAGCCAAGTGAGCCACCATCTTACCCATGAAAAGTCAGGGTTATGTGTAAGGTTAACTGACTAACCCATTCAGTACAAAACAGGTTCCTGGGTTCTGTCTGGCTGTTAAACTGAGCTTGCCAGAAATGTCACCATCTACCAGCTCTTAATTCTACTGTTAATCATTTTAATACCTTTGAAAAGTCCAGTCACATGATTTTTTTTTCCCTTTTTCAGGGGTTACCCCCATCAGCCCCCTCAGTGATGCACCCTTGTCTACCACTGCAGACAGGAAGTGGTCAGTTTGGATGCAACGATTCATTTCAGCAGGCACTCATTCTATGCCCCCCCACCATTCAAGGTAGGATGTGTATATCTTTATTTCACTTTTTGATTATTCTTTCTGGTTGTTAGACTTAACATAATTCAGATATTGTTCTGTCCATTGTCCTTGCAGGAATCCCCACCAACACAGCTAAGCCAGCAGGTTACTCTGTTCGAATGGAGGCTTCTGTGCCTCTGGTCACGCAAGCACCCCCCATCCAGCCCATACAAATCAGACCTGGAGTCATCACACAGGTAAGGGAGGGAGGAGAGAACTTGCTGAGATGGAGGGACTGTGCTTGACTTCATTAGTAAGGTGTAGGTCTTGTAAATGGTTTTGATGTGCAAGCTAATGAAAGCTTGATTGAGAGGGCAGTTGCTAGATTAATAGATTTAACTGGTTTGCTTGTTGACGCTTTAACAGGCCTGGTCCAACCGTGCACAGCAGATTTTGGTGCCCACTTGGCAGCAGGTGACATCAGTGCCCCCACCACCAACCACTTTGGCATCTGACACTGTGGCGGGCTCACAGAGATTGGGTGACTGGGGGTAAGCAATTTGTTTGTTTCAAGGGGGTTACAACACAATATCTCTTTGATACATTATCCATATCCTTTTGTTTTAATCCTTTTTTTGTTGTCCATATCCTTTCTATGTTTCTTATAGTTCAAATATATAATATTGTATGATATTTATAAGCAGTATAATAATTAATACTGCTTTATTAACCTTTTATTGACAATTTACACCCTTGGGAATGGCTGTACAGCTCTGATACAGCACACTTGCTCCCCTGAATGTTAATGATCGATGAGTCATACGTGTCCTTTGGGAACGGCAGGGACTGAGACCATTTTGTCAGTAATGGTGCTAAAGGCTTTTGGCTCAATTTGCAATGTTCTGTTTTCTTATTGCAGGAAAGTGCGTCCCCATGGTAACCATTACAGCTCCATGATTGCACACCCTCAGCCATTCCTAACCAACCAAATGACCATGTCCACCCACCAGCCAATCAACATAGGCATTGCACATGTGGTGTGGCCACAGCCAGCTGCCAACAAGAGATCCAAGCCATGTGTGAACAGGTATAGCCTGTGGGTTTTGCCTCTTGCAAATAAAACACTACCAAAAGGTCTTCCCTTCTGAAAGTGACTTGTTTTCTTCACCAGGGGCAGCAACTTCTCCCAAAACACAAACATCCAAAATGTAACATGCCAGTCCCCAAAGATGGCCGATATAGCAAAGAATGTGCAGGAAGTAGAGGAGGAGGAGTCCAGATGCCCGGATGCAGGGCATACTGCTGTAGAGGAACAAGGAACAGAGCATGTGGAGGAGGAGGAGGAGAACTGTTGTAAGGTGGAGCCAGACTGCGAGGAGCTTTCAGTTTCGCAGGAGCAGCGGCAGGCCATGGTGATCTCTGACCTAACTAGCCCGACTGTCAGCGTCATCAGCATCAGCAGTGACGAAGAGGAGAGTGCACAGAGACACTCGATCGGGGAGTGAGTAATGCCCACTGAGTTCCCTTTAATGATATCCCTAAATTTTAAAAAAGTTTCTGTTTTACTTTATTTGTCTCTCTCTGCAAACAGGTGTAAGGGTAGTGCAGATTGCGAGGCGTGTCAGAGCACTGTCAGCATGGAGAGAGTCTGCTCTCTCAGTAGTCCAGACAGCACACTCAGCACCAGCTCTTCAGCCTCAGTCCAGTCCAGCACCTCACCCTGCAAACATCCCAATAGGTATTGTCAATGCAACTGATTCATACAAAGCTCTGGCAAATGTTTTGCTCACTTCTCCATCAGCCGCTACTCCGCACCAAAAGAGTTATCTCGCTTACTTCCTTGTTGGTTGCCCTCTTGCAGCATGTCGGACGATGAACAGGAGAGCGGTTGCGACACGGTGGACAGCTCGTCTGCCTCGGACACCTCTCGCCACAGCAACAGCCCCTTTGCAGAGCAGCGCTTCATCCCTGGCAGCAATCAGAACTGCGAGCCCCGTGTTGCGTGTGTTGCCCCTGAGACTGAGCCAAGCAAGCCCACTGTTCGTACTGTTGTGGTGCCTCCAATGAGGGTGCAGAACAACAACAACAACAACCCTTCTATCACTAGTGAAACACCTGGCAACACAGGTAAAAGTGGACATGATTCACTGGTGACACAAATATATTCAGTATGTCTGACTTTGAGTTGTTAATATATATCAGGTGTCAAGCATACAGTATAAAATTTGTGCTTTGTTATATATTTCACAACCACTGGAAATGAAAGGTAGAAGAGTGTTTGACCCAGGGATTCTCACCACTTATTAAATGAATAAAGCAGGTGACAGGACACTTTTTTTTTCTTCAGCACACTCATGTGTCTGAAATATACACTGATGGTACTATCCTTTCAGTAGACCAGCCAGTACATCAGTAGGTCATACCAGCTCAAAGATCCAGTGACCATTGCTGCTGTCTGCTCCACAGGTCACATGCCTTGGGATTATGCTGTCTTTATAGGCCACAGATTTTCTCACAGGTGATTATGGGTGACCTGCCCTGATGTATCTGCTCTGATCTCTGGAGTGGGTATTTGTTTGCTGTCATCACTCTTTACTCTGGCTCCAGATTGACTCTGAGAACCCCTGTATCTGTGTGGATATGCACTTCTTGAAGCTACATAAGACATGCGTAATTCCCTGAAAATGTTTAGTGTCCTGAATAAAATATTCAAAGCATTGATGTCAACCAGAAAACATTCTGGCTGTCATAAACAAATAAATCTTTGAATGTTTTTATTTTCAGGTGTTCAAATGGAATTATGCATACTGTATGTAGGCTTGATAACAGCTGTGCTCACTGGGATATCACAGTCTCTGTCATTCAGTGAAGAACTACCTCTTTATAAGTCTTTTAAAGTGGAGGGTTCAACTGTGAATCCTCAGAAAATCAAAGTCCTATCGTCTGCCAAAGGCATCTCCCTCCCCATCCCTTGAACTATTGCATCTAAGGCTCCACATAAAAGGGCACAGCTTGCTATTCTAGTGCTACCGAGTGTATTTATAGCTGATGCCCTGACCCCACTATAAGCTCAATGAACGAGCTTAGTTACCATCTCCTCCCAGATGCCCCCTATAAAACATATCTATTTCACAGCGATCATATTCAGAGGACAGATGCCGCTATATTTAAAGCGGGAAACTGATCAAACAGCTGAAATCACTGATAAGCCTACAAAGCCTCTTGCCACAAATGTTGCCATTTTTGTGGTTTTAGCTGGATCCAATCTCTGTTTGCATCTTTTTGTGTATTATTTACATGGCGATACTGATAGTGATATACCAAATAGTCTGCATTAACACATCATCTCCATCTCTATGTGTTTCTCTGTTCACGTGACCTCCTACCAGTCTTAGAGTCTTCATGCCAATCCAAAGGACGAGGAATTCCTGGGCGACAACATCACCACTCCACACCCCTCCTCAACAGGCAGCAAAAGATCCCCCCTGCATTCCAGCCCCAGCAACAGCAGCCTATAGGCTTTGGGCAGGTGAGCACATGAAGTCACATACAAGTACGGTATATCACAAAGCATGTAAACATAGACAGCTTTTTATATAACAGGGTTGTTGACTGCAGAGGCATATTTAGGACATTTAACTCCAACAGTCAAGTGGAATATATAGTATAAACATGTGCATGGTTAGAGATAATTTGTGATTATTGAAAATGGCAAAATATATTTGATCTCACAAGAAAACCGATTGCAGGGATAAAGGTGCTCCCAATAATGTACGGTTGAGGTTTAATCACTTGCAGTGAAATTGCTGACTTGGACAGGGAACCACACTAAATGCAACTGGAAGTGTTTGGAAGCTTTTGGGGAAATCCCATTTTTTAAAAATGTATTGTTGAGTCACTGTATCCTGCATCTGTCCCGTGAATGCAAATAAGCAAAGAAGTTGGCTAATCAGAAAGTCCCAAAAAGTTTCAGTTTTTTAAGTGACCACACTGTGCATTTGGGTGACGAAGAGCACCCTACATTGGAACTGTAAGTATTTCCTGTTCATAGCAGAACAGCAGCCAAGAGCACATTTCATACTCTAGCTGGAGCTTAATTCATCTGGCACAGTAGCTTTTTTTTGTCACCAAATCTGTCAGCTATGCTCAGTATTACTTGTAGTCGGCTGGTGAACATTTTCAACAGTGTTTAAATGTAATAATGCTTACTTACTGCACTGACAGTAAGACAAAGAGAATAGAATATTGTAATGATAGATAAACAAGTTAAGGTAAGATTGATGCCAAGATTGTTAATGATTGACTAGAAGTGCAACAGTGACATGTAAACCTGTGGAAACAGCACCATCTAGTGGCTTGCAAAGACAAACTGATGAAAATTCTGAATCTGATCAGTCAGGTATTGTTCTTCTCTTCCTCAGGTGCAGCATTTTGGTTCGTGCCATCAGGAATGGAACGGCAACTTTGCCCACCGGAGACCACAGGCCTATATCCCTCCCACAATGCATGGACACACATTCACCCTGTCCCACAGCAGCCCAAACCACACCACAGGCCCCCACCCCCACCTTGGGGGTCACCCGCACTCCCAGCCCACCTTACTCTCCTACCCGCCATCTGGCCCTCTGGTCACGGCTGCACCCGTGGCCCACCTCCTGGCTTCGCCTGTAGCCTCCCGCCCTGTCCTCCAGCCCACATACAGCATTTCCCACCCGGCAGGCATTGTGCATCAGGTCACAGTCGGTATCAACCCCCGGCTGTTGCCATCCCCCACCTTGCACCCCCAGGGCCAATTCAAGCCCCTTTTCCCCCCGCACTCGTACATTGCCTCACCCGCCTACGCCAGTTTCCCTCTCAGCCCCACCAAAATAAACCAGTACTCTTACATCTGAGCATGGCTGCCCAGGTATCTGTCATACCACCTGAGGGCTAAGTGAACAGGGCGAGTACTATCCTAAACCACAAACAAACATGGTTTTCATTGCCAAAACCATGGCACAACCACAGAGAAAGCAAGCTATTTTTTGAATCATGTAGACTTGGGTGTAACTGAACTTAAAGCTTTAAAATTAAAAAAAAAAAAAGTTCCAATGGTGGAGATGATTTGGACAAAAATTAAGAAGGAAATAATGTATGAATGATTGAATGAAAGAATGAATGAGTAGTTAAACTCACACTTAATGTGTTTTGCACATTTGATATATCTTTGCATTGGATCTTCTACGAATACTCCTCAAAACAGGTAATTAATTGGGGTGGTGTTGAATAGTTAGGATTTTGCACCCCTGATCCCAGCTATTTTTCTATATTGCCTTCTTATGTGTGCAAGACACATTCATATTTGTAAAGCCATCCCAGTCTCTAGCTCTAGATTGACCGATGCACATGTTGTCCACAGTGTATGTTGTACTGCGTTTAAAGTATTTGTACCTTTTCAGTGTCTTTTGGTGTTAGCAATGTCAAGTCAATTAAGCGATTTAAATAGGGTTGTTCCTCACGCTGCATGTGGTCTTGCATGAGCAAAAATGTAAACGGAAAGATGCATAGACGTTGCTCTTATTGTTCGTGTCACAAGACTCGCTGCATTGTATAACTGTCCCCAGCCATAGTGCCTTACATATTTGAGGTTGTTAATGTTACTACTTATATATGACTATATACATGAATATTAATGTACTGGACTACAGCACTTGAAATTCCAATCAGTTGATGCATCCTATGTGTGAGTATATATATGCACATGTGTATATGTCCATGCATAGCCTGCATTGATGTGATGTATCGCGAATAGCGGTGCTTATTTTTTGGAGTCGGTGTATATTTCAGTGTGTAGTGAGTTACTTTTCTGTTCTTTCAAGAAGAACAGCATGCTTTGCTGTTGCGAATGCTTACTGTTTCATTAAAAACTGTTCGTTTTTTTTGTTTTTATTTCTCCCTTTCCCTGAATGAACTAGTGTACAAAGTGCAAGTACTGAGGATTGCTTAATATTTGATAATCACTTTCTATTTAGTGAAACTCTTATTACGAACAGTATTTGTACTGTTTGACGAAACTGCAATACAATCTAAATAGTTGTTGATTATTTTTCTTTTTCGTCTTCGTATTTTCATTTTTGAGTGTTTTCACTTTGTTTCTTAGATGTTTATAAGTGTGGTGGGCATGGCTTTGATTAGGTTGGAAAAAATGCAAATTCATTCATGGTATGGAATTTTCTAAGCCTGAGCAAACCATGCAGTATTTGATATACACACATATATGGACATATATTATAGAGCTAGACTATTTAGTACAGATGCTTGATAAGGTGTGAGTTATTTGTGTGCAATTCTCTCATTTATGCATGTGTGACAAAGTTAACTTTTTCCCTTTACATTATACCATTTGTTAAAGGCTTCAGGCTTATTGGTGTCGACTGCTTATTTTATACATTCCGTCAGGGAGGATATATACATATATATATATGTGATGGTAGCACCGTTCTCTCTCTATATATATATGTAGATATGCTGTGTGTGTGCATTTTTTCTGTTTGTTTTACCAGTTGTGTGAGTACATTTTTTTGTCTTTTATTTTCAAATGAAGTTGCTTGTGCAGCACCAAAGACTGTAATTCATTTCCTGAGCAAGGTAGCTATTCTGTTTGCATAGACCTCAGTTATACTGTAGTTGTAGAATGAGGTTGAATTAAAACAAACACAAAAAAATGTATTTAAAAAATGGCCGAGGTTTTGTCTAGCTTATTGGGCAATTAATAAGTCGTATCATTTCTTCTTGAATGTATCATAGATAAGCTGCTATATGATGATTGCCACTTCAATAGCTGTGAAATTAGGTGATTTCTCTGAGTTTAAACCTAGCGTTGCTATTTTTCTATAGGTCCCTAATTATCTGAAATAGAAGTGGTTTTGATTTTTGTGTTTTGCGTTCATATTTGGAGTGTCATTGTAACTACTGTATTGCTGATGATGAACATTAGTTGCATTTGTTGTTCTCGGGGTGTGTGTTTTTGCATCAGTATTTTATCCTTAACCTTTCGGGCTCATCACTGCATATAAATGATGTATCGATGTAACTTAATTTTTGTATGTTTTCATATTGACGTTTTGTACACATCTAAAGCTGTAGCTTGCAGGATTGATTTAACTTTTTCATTGTTTGTATACTACCAGTACTCTTTGGTATGTTAAAGGAGCACTGTGAGATGCCAGAAAAAGAAAAAAAAAATCCATTGAGTTCATTGAAAAGCTTCAGTAACGTTTCCACCAATTACACACAAACACACTCACCACTAAAGCACTCAAACAGGTAGTTAGGCTTGTAAGGGTTTGGTTGATTAGACCATGTGTCCAGGTGAATTTAGCCCAATTTTTCTGTTCCAGAAAAATGTTTTACAACTTGTTTTACTGTCAAATTGAGTTGAGCGAATTTTTATTGCAACCTTTTAACTGTTCAATGTTATATTTGGCTAGAATATCGGTTTCAGTTTGATATTCTAAACTGCCTTGTGTTCAGATCGCTCTCCCCTTTATGAGTGTCTCATATCAAAACGTTTTGCCAACGCAAAACTGTGGCCATCGTTACGTGTTCCTTACTGAAATTGAGACAGTGTGAACAGCACTGTGTATGTGCCTTGAGATTCAGAAAGTGAGAGTAAAAGATAGGGATTCCTCACCCATTCTTTGACGAAGAGGGCATCAAATCCAGTCCATTACTGCATAGAGTAGACAGCCTTTTTAACGGCTTGAAAAGAAAAAAAAATCACTTCACAGGACTTGTACATGGTGGTGGTTCTCCTCTTGTTAGATAGCCATCATCAACATCTCTTTGTGATAACACCCCTCCCCCCCAAATATACACGCACACACACACACACACACACACACACACACACACACACACTTTGAATGATATGACACTCAGTCTTTGGATAGTCACTCTGGCTGAACAGCAGATGCAATATTTTACATTGTGCGGTCATTGCACCACCAAGTGTTCTTAGATAATCTCCATGCTTTACATTACCATGCATCCTTGCATGTACACCAATTTTGCTTCACTTTGTCTGCCTAGAAGCTGTCTGCTCATTTAGCAGCTTTTCCATCTTGCAAAAGTTAAGGCTGAGTGGGAGTAACCAGAGCACAGTTGACAACACTGGCCTTTTTAAAATCAGAGGAGCCAGGAATAGACTATCTGGATGTTTATTCTGTGTTCTGGATGGAAACTGCTCTGTCACGGAGATTATTGTGGCTTCTCTGCACAGTCAGTCCTGAGTGCAATACTCCACATGTAAACACTGACATTGATATGTTTTTTTTTTTGTTTTTTTTGTTTTTTTTATGAAATTACCTGTATGCTTTACTGATTATACTCTAGTATCATTTTGGGAAAGAAAGCTTATGACAACAAGGCATGCACTTGGCAGATTAGTGCTTGAAATAGTTCCCCAATAATAATAAGCATGTGAAATGTAATCTGTGTTTTGATTCCTCCAAAGGTATTCACCAGCAATGCGCCTGCATAAACTCTCCCTTACTTGTTAGTAAAAGAATGGATGCAAGAGGAGAGAAATCTTAAAATTGTTTTTAATTTTCAACATGATTGACACCTTGGTTTATGGATGACATTTTTGTCGAGGGTTCATGTAACATTTAACAGATAAAACATTTGTTTGTAAAATTACTACTATTAAAGTTATGACTTTGATATCAGAAAAAAATCCTCTGCTGCGGTATTATCCTTTAGAGATGTTAATTCAGGGTATGTATTAGTCTAAATGTGCTACTGTGTAACTCTTTGATTTGATGAGGTTTTGTTTTATTCAACTTATTATTTTTTTGTTTTCTGGTCATCTGTATCAATTTCAGAGTTAATTCACACTGCAAGTTATGGAATCATCTGTTTAGATTGCTCATCAAATAGACTTGATTATGAAAACTGTTACTGTTTTAATACCTGTAGATTTTTTGTGGCTTTGTTTTTTTTTTTATGTTTCATTTGCTTTTTTTAATTTTGTGCTACACTAGTTTGCCATGTAGCAATTGCACTGTGCAATATTTACAGTATGAGGACTGGGAAAACTAACTCAATGGATGTGATGTCTATTTACAGTTTGCGATAGTGTTTCCTCTCTAGTTCTCAGTGATTTAGGTGTGACCAAGCCTTCTCTACTTTGTCACATTAAGCGGGTTTTCCAGGTGACTCTTTTGGTGAGTGTCAAAATAAGACTTTATGGTGTATTATTGTTAAGATTCACTTTGAATTAAAAAAAAATCTATTGATGCAGCTCTTTTGTCTTGGTCGTTTCTTTGTCGGTTCTTTTTTTTTTCATTTTATTCACTCAGGTGCTTTCTTGTATTGAAGACATATGAGGACAAATTAAAATCAAATATGTCAACCTGTGCATCAAACCCTGACCCCAATGCTGGTTAGTAGCTCACAAAAGAAACCAATGGTTTTCAAACTGTTAGTAACTTGAGAAGGTCCACTGATAAGTATTTTTATTGATTAATCCTTTTGTCTATTAAGTATCAGAAAAAAAAAACCCAATGCTCAGTGATATTTTCAAATTCCTTTTTATCTGTGGGAAACTGAAAGAAGTTAAATTTTGCATGTCACTAAACTGAAAAGTAGCAAATCCTCATGTTTAAGAAATTGAAACAAGAGAATGAGATGTATTTTTGTCTAATACAATGTTTAAATGATTAATTGATAGTTTTTTATTTTTTATATTAATTTTCAGTCAATCAAATAATTGATTTATTGACTAGGCGTTTCTGCTCCAAACAAAAGATATTTAAGTTTAACATTATGCCATCATAACCGTGCTGATTAAGACCGTGTGAAATGGTTAAAAAGCTCTGGAAAAGCTAATAGCTACTTGAGATGCAAAAAAACAGGTGTCTTCATCTCGTCTCATCATCTACAGGTTTCATTAGTGCTTTTCCTGGTGTGGGCTGACACCTGGTGGAGATAAGGGGGTACAGCAGCTACCTTTGTCTCTACTCACTGAGGCATTTAAGTAACAGTTACTGTAACCCTCAGGGCAAATTACATATCTGTCAATTGGGGTAAATTATACGATCACCTTTTAAAATGTTTAATCCACCGTATGCATGAACGATGCTAAAACTATCTTTGCTTCATGTGAAGTTCTTTGTGCTTTCATTCACCCAGCAGAGGTCGTCCTTACAGGCCACTCATTTTGACTTTCTCCCGACAATTAACAGCAGCGAGGCTAATTTCCGCGCTTTGACCAAGAGGGTGTTACACTTCAAATTCACCACCCACCAGCTCGCATCCTCGCATCTGTGGCTAAAGGTAACGCGAGCGCCCCTAAATGTCTGCCGTCCATCAGGAGCAGGTCTGTCTCAGGCAGTTTACCACCAACATCTAAATGTCAAACCTTTGGCAAAGTGTGTGCGCCGCCCTGCGCCACACGGTGCTGATGGGTGGACCGAGCAGAGCGGAGTGATAGGGCGCATTTCTTAATTTCCCTTCAACGGCGCTCTCCCCCACCTCCACCCAACCCTCCAGCCCTGGACACACGACGAGACCGCGGGACTGCCGTGTCTCCCGTTCACACACGAGGATTGATCCAATGTATTATTTACGACCGAAACTTCAGCAACTTATCCACTGGATATGGCTCCCGGTTTGAGGAGTGGGCGGACTGGTCACTTGAAAGTGGTGGGAGCCGGCGGAGCGGAACCCGGTGGGTGCTCGCCGCAAAAGACGGATGTCGTGAGGAGATGTTTGAGGACCAGGTGGCGAGCCGGGGCGGCAGGGATGCTTGCAAACTGTCTGCTGTCTGTGGGAATGCTTTCACTTCTTGTCCGGTGCAGCTTGGCCGCAGAGGGTAAGCACAACGCCGAGCTGATCATGGTCCGAGGAAACGCGGAATGATGTGTTGAATCAAGCTGTCTCGTCACATCCAGGCTACAATGCGAGTGACAGCTATCATAATGAGTGGAAAATGGATCTTTTGTTTCACACGGGCTGCGTTTTGTAATCCGCACGTTCACTGCTGCTGGCTGCATGATTCACAGGCTGTATGGATGGAGGGGTGGTCACCTGAACGGCTTGCTAAATCGTTTTTGTAGGGAAACAAAAGAAACAACTGTTTGTAATCAAAGGCACATATACGCTCTTTGCTTAGCTGTGCTGTGACATGCAGGAGGTTTGTGATTGCACTGAAATTTGCGCAGTCAGGGAATGTGTCCAAACGGCTATTATTCAGGATGAATCCCCTCACTGACCGCACTGACATGATATGTTGTGTGTGTGAGACGGTGCTGCGCAGGGTTTTTTTTGTATGTGATGTAACTCTCTTCCTCTCTCTCTCTCTCACCTGCTAATCTTTCCACATGAGCCTGGAGCCCACTCTTTGGTCTTTCTGATCAGATTGTACTGCACAGACCTTGAACCTCTGCTGCTCCTCTGCAGCTGTTGGACTCCACAATATGAGCTCTGTCAACCTCCTCTTAGTCCCCATGTCAACTCTGCTTCCTCTTTGCTCTCTAATTGATGGACATTTCATTTTTAGTTACATTTCCATGTTTTCCATATTAAACCTTATTGTTGTCTGTGAATGAGCTGAAGGGAGTTATTGTGGCAATGCATTTCAGTTGCAGGGCAGTCAGTGTTTCAGAGCATCTGGGTCAGCACTAATGACACACATACCGTAGCCCGCTGTGGGTTTGTTTGTCTCTGGCGGCATGAGAGGCAGCTGGAGTAAGGTTGGCCGACAAAGCTGCCCTTCAAAACATGAACGCTTAGAGAAAAGGCTTGACTGCAAAAGACGGTCTACCTGTGGGTTGCCTTCTGGAAACGCTCTGGTACGACCCCAGATGGAAACAGAACAAAACAAGATGTTCTTTGGAAGTGTGTTATGGCTGTGTATCTCACTGTAGCTCCACTCGTCTGCAAATTGTGATGTGGTGACTATAGTCTCACCTCTGCTGATGATGCACTGCTACAGTAGCAGAGTCTCCTCCTCCTCCTCCTCCTCCCTCCCACCTCCACCTACTCCTTTTCACAGTCAGCACATCCATTCTTAAACACATGAGCCCAGCAGCAGCAGCAGCAGCAGCAGCAGCAGCACCTGAGCCATACGGTACATATTGGCTGAAAGGGGCATGACAGTACTTTTAGTGCTCACCCATGTCAAGAACCTGTGCTTACTGAACTGTAGTGCTTTGTGTAGATTTAAGAACTGATTTAGTGAGAATGAATGTTGGATTCTATGATCTTTTACGCTGGTTGATTGAGCGTCTTTTAAAAGACGTGCTGTCTTCTCGTAGTGGTATTGGTTTGGAACAAAGAGGGTGTCTTACAAGCACATGGGCTCACTAAATGGCAAGTTCTATGAATTCAAAAGCAATAAGTAACATCATAGAAATGTCTCTCATTTTCTATAAATCTCACCAAAACAAAAGTCTCATCATTAAGGAGCCAACTCAGCATGCTACCTTCATGACAACCAAATCAGGATTCTTTTACTTAAAAAAGATTATTCCTCCAGTCGCTACATCTGGCAGTTAAATTATATATGGCTCAATCATTTTCTCTTTGTTTTGGATGTTTGGCTTAGTCCAGAGCTCCTTCTTCCATGGTTTCTTATGGATCCTTAATGAGACACGTCATTTAGTTAACCAGGCATCAACCGATTCTGTTACGCTGGTCGGTATCAACACAGATACTCACCTTATTAAGTGGATCAGGTGCCAGCCAAGATGTGACCCATACACAGACAGATTTTTTTTGTCAATGCCATTATACAGTTCTGTGTTTCCTCCATCTGTTACATTTTATGCAGTGGCAGCCAGCTGCTGATTCAGGTTTCTGTGCCATAGTAATGTCTGGCTGCATGCTGCCTTTCATAAAAAAATGATCCCAGTGAGTCCTGTGCTTTGAGCTATACAGACTCTAAACCTGTTAAAAAGGGAGCAGTGGTGTTGGATTGATATTCAGTGTAGGCAGATAGTCTGAGTTGAAGTATTAGAATTCATATTGGGAAGGAAAATACTGCCATACATGGCCATACTGCCATGAGAATAAACATGATGACCAGAAGGCCTTCTTCTAATACTAACCATACATCATGCTGTGCCTTTAGGTGAGGAAAATCCCATCTCAGCTTGTTTAGTTGATGTCCATCATGTTGGACTGCTGGGTGAGAGGAAATCAAACCGGATCTGTTCCTTTCACCGCCGAGGAAATCTGACTAATTGCTTTTCTGCTGTTGTATTAGATAGATAGATAGATAGATACTTCATTGATCCCGAGGGAAATTCAAGATTTTATTATATCTTGAATTTCACAGCTTTATTATACAATAGGATAATACATTATACAGTTGAGGTTTACACTCCTTGTGCTCTGTATCTTCTCACAGATTCATTAAAATACAGTGCACAGTGGCCGAACTGCTCAACGCTAGAGCTAGATGGGCAAATGGGGCAGGCCCATATATCTGCTGATGTTGGCTGATTGCATATGTGTATGTCTGCTGACATTTCAAGACGTCTCAGTGCAGAAATGACTGAAATGAAAAGAATTTGGCATCACCATTAGAAGTTTGTTTCAGCTGCTTAATACTCACATGTTGTTTGTGCTAAAACAGTCATTAGCAATGAATAGTTTTTTAATGATTTTTTTTTTTTTTTTCTAACAGCAGCATCAATAACAAGCCTTGAAGTCCGGTATCGGTCAGGCTACGCTTCTGTGTGCATGTGTGTGTGTAAGATTTACTGAATAAAAAACATCCTCAGACTCACAGCTTCCTCTGGCGTGGAATCAGTACAACATGAGGTTTCTATAGGTGCGCCAGTTTTTGCCTTAAATCCGCCAGCAGTCAGTGGAGCAGAGGACGACGCAGTGAACTGTGTGGGTATCCCGAGTAATGTGGCTGCACAGATGAAACGTTGTCATACGCTTAGGTTGATTTTTAATTAACTGAAAGGATCCCTTGTCCGGTTTGTGGCTCTCTTATTAATGCGGCTTGTGAAATGGACTACAGACATTTTAATGCGCTGCAGCAGGATACCCACAGGTGTATTAATGAGTGCTGCATTCCACTTCGAGGCGGTCCTGCTATTGTGGGTTCTGACTCACTGTGGCTGCGACACTTAACGGGACTGAGCCATCTTTAATGTTAATAAGGCCACATGTGTTTTTCCCTGCTGTGACAAGTCAAAATGTGTGCTGTGCGACCAGTCCATGATGCTCGGCAGCAGCTCGAGGACACGCATAAAAGCGAGCTGAGCGAAGTCGTCCCGGTCAAGTGACTTTCCTCTGACGTCAGCTCTCTTTACTTCTACTACCACAACATGTTGTTGCTTTTGAGTGCTGACGGCTTAGTTTTGACAGGGGTTAAACTCACAGAGCTCCTGCTCAATAAGATACTATTCTGAGCCGTTGCCAGTCATCACTTTCTGTTGAGAAATTCGCTGAAATGTGACATGACAGTGAGAGGCAAAGCTATTTCCTACTTGCAGTGCAGTCTTTTGCCCATAGACTGACTCTAAACGCGTATCAGCTGACCAGGGACGTTCTCTTTGGCTTGCGTTTTTTCTTGTTTTTTCTTGCAGTTTCCTTTCCCTCCATCTAGATTCGCTTTTTCAGGGCTGTCACGATAGTTAATGTTAGAATAGCATCCAGGAATTGCAACCATGACTCACCCTTGGTCTGATGACCTGTCTGTTTGAGGGCTGGGTCTTCAGGAGCACACAGAGGACATGATTTCTGTGCTCATTCCCCTTGTTTCACCTCATTACAGTTAATTATGTTGCTGGTAAGCATGTCAGGTGGGCTGAAGATGTATGTGCGTGTGCGTGTGTGTGTGTGTGTGCAGTCAAAATAAATGGTTTCTTCTGAGGTGGAGCATTTGTGAGTGTTTCATTTGCGCTCCATCGTGATGCAAACATTCATCTTTGTGGACAGGCGGATATCAGATTGAGAAGTCAATTTGCAAAACCAGAAATGCTTTTTCATAAAATAGCATGGTTTATTCCAGAATTCTACTCGCAGTTCTTCATCTGTTTTCGTTCGCATTATGCCAATATTTTTTGACAGTGAGCCTGTGTGAAATCTGTTGAACATTATGCAGGATTATGAACTTGATTGCCAGAAACGAAAATACTGAAAGGGCAGAAACGGAGTGTTTTCAAGTAATTAAAAATATATTAGTAGAGGAAATCATCCTGAGAGGAAAAGAACATTCGTTGTTATTCATCTCCATCTATCTCTCTTTTTCTGTCACATTTTAAAGAAAGTCAAAAGGTTTGCGGTCTTTTCTCCCTCATCGCTGTAAACAAAGCAGGCGGCACTGCTACAACACATAGATGTAATGATAAGTAAGGCAAACGGGCTTCTAATTAGTATCTTGGACCATCTGCCTCGCATTATCCCTTGTACAGTTCACTGCAATCAGGGAATATTGTGTTTGTGTGCGCGTGTGTGTGTGTGTGTTATGAGTTATCTCCATATTCCCTCCAGTATCTCTCTCCGTACCTTCGTGCTTCTCTGCTCTGTCATCTGCCTCTCTGTGTTTTGGCACTTTGGTGCAGGTTGATGGTGGATAAAGGCTTGGCTCTGCTGCTGCTGCTTGGGGAAGGACAGCAGGTTGCCTGATTTATTGGGTCACACTGTATAATACACCCCACCGCTCAGCACAAGGCCACTGTTCATCGCACCACATCACATGGGACCACAGTAGAAGACGACATGAGAGACGCGACTCTCTGAGTAACTTTCTGTTATGTTACTGGGTAATCAACCTTAGAATTAAATGTGATCGGGACTTGTCAGAGGATCTGTTCTGTTGGGATTTTTCCTTGGTTTAGGACAGTTAGAGGCTGGCTTTATGAGTGGGTTACTCAGTCTACCTTAATTGTGGTCAAAAAATGCTACAATTTTAAGTTTATCCACATTTTAAGGAATGCGTTAAGAACAAATCTGGGATGGTTGATTTCAAGAATTCTATTTTATAGGATGAAAACAAAGTAAAATGCAATTTGGTGAATTTCACTTCAACTGAACTTGTTTCCATCAGGTGAGACACACCAGATGAACCAGACAGAAATGTGTTTAAGTGTTTACAGGTCTGTATCCCGGGTCTTTTTGCTTATCCTGGCTGATTAGACTTCTTCTTGAGGTTGAAAGTGGAAAGGAACAGTGGATCAAGAGACAAGTTTCTCCCTAGTGGTGTGTAGTAAGCCAAAATGAATGAAATCACCTGTTGATTTATCATATGTGCGTATGCCCTTTAAAAGCTCTTTAACACTGTAAATTGTAATTTACAGGATATGGCTTTATGAAGTATAGATGAACCTCTTGGGAGCCACAGATGGAGCCTTGACTCTGGTTTTTGTCATGTGTGATCAAGTGAAGTCATTCTCTGTTACTCTGAGTGATTTAATGGCAAAGGGACAGATATGGAAGTTAAAAATTAAAGACTGAAGTAGATGAGGCTGGATCAGGCCAGGATTTAGATCTGTAGTGCATAAATGAGTGAGACAGAAGGACAGTGAGAGAGAGACAGAGAGATTTACCTTCTCACAGATGGGGTCATCAGTCACATTTAATGGTGTCACTGTCATCATATCAGAGTTGGTTTTTGTCTTCTGTTATGAATGGAAAAGTATGTGTAATGTTATGTGTAACTGTAGCTTTGTAGCCGGCTTTGCTTTTTCATACAGATGCGTCCGTGGACTGTGGCCTTTCAGCTGAACCGCATGAGGAGGGTGTGTGAGATCTGTGAGACATACAAACACATTCATTACACTGAACCTTCAAAATATTCCAAGTGTGCACGCATTCACTCAGAACGCATACAAGTCGCAAACACCAACTACCCAGCAAATCTTGTTGATTTAGTATTGGGTGATTTTGATCAATCCTGAAGCTACCGCCAGTCTACTTTTCAGGCAAATTGTCAAGACTGTGGTATTCAATGTCCTGTTATTTCCAGTAGGTTTCACATAACCTCACTGACTAGCAGATACATGAACATAGTAGGTGACCGATGGCGAATAAGGAGCTTGTGCCAAAAATGAGCTATGTTTAATACAGTATTGTGTTTTAATGGTGTAAATGAAGAACTTCATAGGCTTTTTCTAATCTGGCTGTAGTCTACAGAACATGAGAAAATTGAGAACAAAGATCACAATTTAGATTGTGAGTCGTAATCTCGATTAAATAGATTGTGATGTTATTTTTTGTCCACCCCTAACCACACAATCAGTGTCCACCACTCTGTACCGCTTTAGTGCAGGACTAAGGTTGCAGGAGACACTCTAAGTAGTTAATGTTGCCAACTTGGCGACTGTCTCACTAGATTTAGCTAATTTTCAAACCCTCTTAGCGACTTTATTTCTAAAAAGCGACTAACAACGTGTTTAGCGACTTAATAAGACCACTTCCATTTTTTTTCTTTTATTTCTGGAGCATTTGATAACAGCCAAGCCCAGAAAACTAGCTATCTGTTAAAATTTTACTGATCTGCATTTAATTTTGTTGATTATAACCTCTAATTTAAGGGCGTCAGATGACTATATTATTGCAACAGAGGTGCTGCTTGTCGTGATTCATCTATAGTTTACTACTTGCTGCTAACAATCTCTTTCACGTTACACGTTACACTGAGGCAACGTTTATGTAGAAAAAGGTACATTGTTGCAATGTGACCCCCCTCTTTTCAGTGTGACAATTCCATGACCACAAACCTCAGAGCTCTTATTGTCATGCAAATTTGAATGAGCTGTGTTTGTTTGTGTGGCTTGTGTAGAAATTGGGGCTAGGCTGGGATAATTCATTATCTGTTGACAATGTGATGAGCATAATGTGTTATTGTTTTGCAAAATTCTTTTAGCATTCCAGACAAATTATACTTTCAAACAAAAGAATTAGTCATTAACGTTGGTTGTGTTTTTATTTAACACGTAAAGATTTTTTCGTACTTAGATATTGCATAGAGCATGCACTAACGCACACACATTATCCATTTTACACACAGTCCTGATGTATAGTGATATCCATCCGAAAATTATGCAATATTAGAATATTGTTTTCAGAAGGAAATTTAATTCAAATAAAACAACAATCGAGTGCTTCAGTCTCACAACCACATGGCGCCCTCAGCCCAAGGCATAGAAAGGTTCTTTTAGTATATTATGCCTCTGAAACCTCAGCGTCCCTCTCACGGTCTATGGAGAGGCCTTTGATTTTAAATCCCAGTGACATCGCAGATCCAGGGTCTGTGTCTGCTCTCTCATTTCTGGCTTTAGTGAAGCAGGTTGAGAGCAGAGGCAATGATGACAACCTCAGCGAAGCATCAGGAGTACTTGGGAGGGCTAAGCCAACTCAGAAAGCATTAAAGGAAATGTTTAACAGTTTCAGAAGCCTATCTTATTAATCAGTAATCAGGCTGTCTTAGGACTTTAAAAATGTCCTCCTGACAGGATATGGAAGCAGTTTTAGTGCTTATACGCTTATCACATTTGGAGGTAATTCGAATGACTTGCACAAACTGAAATAGGGTATGTTGTGAGACGTATAGTGTTGAAATTATGTGATGATTTGCATCATGTAAAGATAAAACCTTAAAATTTGTCAGTACATTTTCAGTTAGAACAGCACCCCCCCGTTTAAGGAAATTCATAAATCTAAACTAAATAGCATCTGTTTGATTTATGCCCTTACTTTAGTGCACTGAACTCAGCCCTTAAGTCTTAAAATGAGACAGGCCGTTCCCCATAGGCCAATTCATTACTGGGATAATCCGAGTGTGTAGCTCCATTTCCTCTTGAGAACTAACCCTCTGCATACACACAAACAGGCCTCTAACACATGCTCCAGCTCATACCCATCTGTAGCCAATGTCTATGTAAGCTTTAGGATGTGTTTCCCTTCATCCTTCATGGGTATCTCAGTCCAACCTCAGAAACTGTCCCAGCATGTGTGTAGCCATGTGTGTTATTTGTGTCGTGTGTATCACAACTTGCCACTTTCAGCACACTGCTAACCTGCTACAGAGATGGATTATTACATTTGTTGCAATATTAACCTGTTTTAAATTATGGAGCTAGTGTATTGGATGTTTCTTAATTGTTTTTAACTCTGTTTTTCATCTACCAAACAACCAAACAAACCAGTTTTGCTGCATGGTACAGTATCATTGAAATGCAGTTTAGAGTGTGACTGTGTGTGTTTCTGTTTCAGTGTTTCTGCCTTACCTGCAGGTCAAGAGTATGTCCTTAGGATTAGATCATGGTACCTCCTCATGGTGTGTATACATCTCAGTAATGATATTGTCACCAAGGAGACAGGTGTGTCCTTGACAGTGGATGTCATTTTAAGTCATGGATGACACCCATTAAGTTGTGCGCTCCAAATGTTGTTGTAGTGGGGGGGATAGGCATGTTTAAATGGGAAGTGTACAAAGAGGTGCAGTTCAGGGTTGATATGAACAGACAGACATACACTTACTTCCTCTTACTTCCAGTGAAGGGAAATCTTAATGCTTCAGCATGCCAAGACATTTTGGACAATGCTATGCTTCCAACAGTTTAGGGAAGGTCCTTTTCTATTCCAGCATGACTGTGACCCAGTGCACAAAGCAAAGTCCATAAAGACATGGTTGAATGAGTTTGATGTGGAAGAACTTGACTGGCCCACACAGAATCCTGACCTCAACCCCATCAAACACCTTTGGGCTGACCTGGAACTGAGATTGCCAGCCAGGCCTTTTGGTCCAACACCAGTGCCTGGTCTCACTGTTGCTCTACTGCATGAATGGGCAAAAATTCCCACAGAAACACTCCAAAATCTTGGGGAAAGGCTTCCCAGAAGGGTGGAGGCTGTTATAGCTGCAAAGCTGTCTGTGTATTTAGAATGTGATGTCATTAAAGTCCCTATTGGTGTACTGGTCAGTACTGATACTTGTCCATATAGTGTACAATAAATTGCACAGGAAAAGTAGAGTGAGAGTACAGGGAAAAGATGTTATGGCAAAGAAAAATCACAAAATTTCATATGTCCACTTCCTTAAAGAAACATTGGATAAAAACATAATACATTTTTACCATCTTTCCGTTTATGCATAACTTCCTGTGATACCACAGAGGCACATCAGAAAAAAAGTGTCCCCATCTTGATATGTACTGATTGGTCCTATTTCTTATCCTGAAAGAAACTTGCTCAAAGGAGGCCACCTCGCCTTGCTGGATAAACCATTTCTGAAAAGATGGCTCCCATGGGGACACCCATCCTCTTAATTCTATCTGTCTGCCCATTAAACTTGTCTGCCATAAATCTGTAGCCCTGGACTCCAGTGAGTGGATAGATAATCATTGTCAAGAATCTAAATGAAGACTAGTAAGCATTATGAGTTATCTGCCCCAAAAAAAATGAATGACAGTCTCATAGCAGGTGAACTCATCTGAGCAGTTTGCATTATTTTTCCACCCACATCTTGAATGGTGTCCAGTAGAATCAGTTAAATGACTTGAAGCAGACAAGGTTGTTGTATTTTAAAACAAATAACCAGTGTTCTGTGCATCATGCACTTTCAGCTCTGAAATGCAGCAGCTTCTACTCTCTGAAAAGCTTCTGCATTTTCTGACAGAGTGAGAAAAAAAAGATTAAATAATATATTGAATCCATTGAGAACTTTGAGACTCTGTGCTGATGTGGACTTCTGGTTGACCTGCACAACCCAGAGGAGCTCAGAGGAGGTGTCTTAGCTGCAGGTATCGCTAAAAGTTATCTCTTGCAAGATTTACCTTTTCCTCTGAGAAGAAAGGTTTTCCTTTCCTTCTGATACATACAGGTCTGAGTGGAGATAAGTGTTTGTTTGCTTTAAAAGCTAGTGAGATCAGGCGTCTCTTTTTGGTGGCGAGTTCAAAAGCTCAAAGACACAACGGTTGCTTAGACTGTGTCTCCAGTATCTGAAAATGAAATAAAAATATCTGAAAAATAACAGTGTTGCACTGACATGTCAGTGAAGTCACTATTTTATAAGTAAAACAAATGAACTCAATTCAGTTTATTTATGCATTTGAGTAGCATCAGCTCCTATTAAGTTCAAAGTGCTTTACATAAAACAAGAAAACCAAGAACACCATCGAATATATTTTTTAAATAAATATTTTTTGAGCGTTTGGGCTTTTGGGTCTCACTTCTGGTGCTACTTTCTAACAAAGCCTCCTCTCTTTTATCAAACTTTTTCCTTCACTTATATAAGATGATTTTGAATTGAAAAGCCAAGTTTTATCCTTTTAAACTTTACATAAACTGTATAGACAAAAGTATTGGGACACGGGGACAGTATTGGGATCAACCCAACCACTTTAATGACATTGTATTCTAAATACACAGACAGCTTGGCAGCTATTCACACTATATACACTATTCTGGGAAGGCTTTCCACAACATTATGGAGTGTTTCTGGGGGAATTTTTGCCCATTCAGGCCGTAGAGCAACAGTGAGGTCAGGCACTGATTTTGGACAAAAAGAACTAATGGTAGTCTCAAGAGCAGACAGTTTATATTCCGAATTCAATAAAAACATTAATAATGTGAGGGAAAATTTCGATCACCTCAAACCCTGCAGCACAGTTCGAGAGGTTTAGTAGTAATGTAATGTTTGTAAAAATGATTGTTAGTAAAAACACTCAAATGGCCCGTGAAAATAAGATGGCAAGTCACTGTGTATCTGTGTATCTTAGACATCCCTGGTCTAAATATTTGCAAAATGAGCACACAGACACATTAAAGATGTGACACAGGATATGACCAAAATGACAGCAGCAGCAGCAGCAGCAGCTGCTGCAGTGTGACACAGCCGTTGACCCTGTGGCATTGTGCTGAGCTGAGGATGTAGCCGAGGCCGATTTGTGAGAGCTCATCCATCATGGTGCCTGCTGGAGGAGGTGGTGATCTCTGTGTTGGCTTTGACTGTGAGGAGCATCAAGGCTGATTGTCTGATGGCTGTGATGTGAAGCATGAACAGTGTCACCCCTGTTGCAGTTCAAGAGTGTTGTTTGACTTGGTATTCAGCTGTGTCAAACCGCTCGATGTCTTGTTTTCATTCTCACCTGCAAACTCTGTCTGTAAGATCTTCTCTGCTCTTGTTTGCCCGAAAAAGGAGGTGTAATGTAAACTGTTATTTGGCCTTTCTTCTTTCTTTTGTCTTTTTTTACTGCAGGTACAAAAAGATTTCAGTGAAGGCAGCACATTATAGTCTTGCATTAAACTGCATGGCACTGCATTAATAAGTTATGGCCTGTTTAATTTAAGTTCCCACTGACTCACCAAAACTTCCAAAACACAATCACTGGTCATATTACTGAGTCATGGGCTCCCAGTGTGGATTTCACCAGGGACCGAAACTTGCAGTTGTTTTCAAGATCTGACTGTTTTTTGATTGATAAGTTGTTATCTTAAGACTGTGAAATTGTTAGTTACAATTACTCAGAGCTTGAGTAGGCATATTTAAATAGTTTGTTTTGTCCAAACATAATCAGCATGGAGCGAAAATGTGTGTCAGATGAGACAACTGGTTGTTCTCATCCTGTGTGCCGTGTCATAGTGGACAACAGGCCGTATTTGGGACAACTTACTGTATGGTGTCCAGTGAAAAAGAGCGGCATGTCAGAATTTGTTTTGCATTCCATGACGAATTCCACTATGTCAACCAATAGGAGCACAGAGCACTCTGTCAACGCTCTTTCAATACCAAGAAGCTCTCAACACTGTCACTGTGTAAAATATGAGCATATCAGCTGGTGGCCTTCTGTGTGTAGTGACCCCAGATTATGTAGCATAGTGATTGTACTACATAGGTTTTGACATTTTCTTACTTGACTTGAGTGACTTGAGTTGTTCAGATGTAAGCTTAGCAGGCTTATCCCACCTTGTTATCCCTCATTGTCCTCTTCTCTCCATCCTCCTCATGCCTTGACTAACCTCTGCTGCAGTGTAGCCCATAAATACTGTCACAGCCAGTGTATTGTGTCTGTTCACTCTCATATGTTGGCATTAGAAAATCACCAAGGCTCATCTGCTGTACAAAAATGTGAAATGTTGAGTGAATAATAATAATTATTCAAGTAATAGTTTATCATATGAAAAAACATGAATGTAAAATCATTAATGGGTGGAGCCACTCACTACCCTGCATGTATAATCAAGGTCAAGTGTAGAAAGATTTAATTTTTTAAATATGTTGACAGTATGGCAGTAGGCAGTCTTTGTTATTGCACTTGAGAGCCTTGGAAGTCAAAGGTATATGCGAAGGTCTTTATTTGCATCATGTTTATGATAATAGACTCCAGAGACAATTTGGTTTGACATGGTAGGAATGATTTGTATCTCTCTGTGATAGAGTCAGAGTCACCAAATACAATAATTGTGACATTTTGCCTTAAGATGCCATGTGTAGAATTCTGCATGAATAAGCTAAAAGTCAAATAGCTTGGGTTAACTAGTGTTATTATCATGAACAAAGTGTATTTTGGATGTCTGCATTCTTAATGATGTTCTTTGGGGGTTTTGCAAAATAGGAAGAAAACTATTGTGCATTCAGCATGCACGTAGTAAACGCTCATAAAATGTTTATTCATTACTTGTTATGTATTGTTAGTAGCCATCATCCTCCTCTACAGAGCTGTCATGCTGAGAGGAATGCCAAGGAAGGGCAACAGGTTGCATCATTTATGACAGGAAGCAACCAAATTGACGGAAAATGTGGTTTAAATTATCACAGACAGTAGTAGTTAGTTGAAGGCTGTTATTTTGATGATCATAATACCAATATTACAAAATGCTACATTATAGCTTGAAATATATTGCTATGGGAAGACTTCACATTTGTGCAGGAGGTTAGCACAGGACATATAAGTCTGTCACTTCCTCTGAAGTCTCTCTGAGGGCCTAATTAGAGGGTCAGAGGCAAAGCCATTTGATCTACCCAACAGGGATACCAGAGTACTGCTGTGGAGTCTATTTATTTCTAGCTCAGACTGTCACAGGTGAGCAAGTCAGTTCTTCCTGTGATCTGTTGGGGATGTTCCTAATGACTCATTTCTTTCAACACTGAGGCATTAAATTTAAACCTAAACTAGCTGACTAGTCTGAAAGTAAGAAAACACTTGTCTTTCCAAATGTTCTCCCAAAAAAACACTTTACAAGTGCTGTGAACTTTAGTAGCTAATGGTTGCTTTTGTCATAGAGCAACATCTGACAAGACATGACATTTCAGTACAAATTATGTCAATATGTAATTTAAATGAGTACTATAACTACTAAATCCCAACTGACGGGCCACATAGACAGGCTAACATAGACACTTCTTGTCTTTGATGGTAAATGTATTGCTCACCCTAATGTTCTTCAACATTTTACATGCGAGAATGC
Organism: Scatophagus argus; assembly: GCF_020382885.2. Classification (NCBI taxonomy): domain Eukaryota; kingdom Metazoa; phylum Chordata; class Actinopteri; family Scatophagidae; genus Scatophagus; species Scatophagus argus. The sequence goes on from NC_058493.1 coordinate 14,021,542, forward strand.
ATAACTACTATCCATAAATCTCCATACAGCCAAACATTTCATCAATACAACGTAGAAAACAAGTCGTGTTTGCCTTGCATAGCGCTCATAAAACTATTTATGCACCCCATCCAGCAACACCTGTCCACTGAGTGAAAGTTCCTACCTGTATTGTTAGTGACCCAAAGCACAAAGGGGACACCTTCTGGACTACTGTGGTGTCCTACACAGACTTAGCTCCTAAATGGCTCCTAAATGTTCATTAGTAGAATAATAATTATTAGTTTAATAACTGATTAGTATGTCTGGTGCCAAATAGCAGAGGGTTTAAACGACTAGTCCATTAATCGTGCACTTCTCTAGTTTTTTGAAGGAATAGCATAATGCAGGACACTTCAGTGAGTTCAGTCTGCAGGGATACGTGACCTTATCGTTCATTTTAGTGACAGTTCGTTTGTAGTACTGTGTGGCGTATATGAAGTTAACCATGGAGAAACTGATCATGAGTAATTATTTCCCACACTGACTATTAAGGAATGTCTGTAAGAAGCAGAGTAGATCTAAACATGAAAAGCAATAATCGTAAATGTGAAAGTGAACATCTCTCAGTTGGCTACTGATCTGGCTCCACTTTATGAAAATCAGCCCATGATTTTCTGCTTCTGTACTTTTCTAATTTAGGTTGAGCATATAATTATACACAAGGGCCCAGTACTGAAACAGCTGCAGCACATACAGCCATACCATTATTACCACCTGACAGGACTCATGTTTCCTCATAACTCTGTCCATTTTTTTTGGTCCAGAGTATGTCTTGAGTATATCGAAAAGTAAAAACGAATAAAGTGATTGCTCTGCTTATATATTTTTTCTTACTGAAAAGATTTATGTTTGTTAGTATGTTAGCTGTATATGTCTTTTACCAGATATTTCACACAACACCCAAGAGGCCATCCTCCAGTTTTTTTCCTTTTTTTTGTTTTTTTCTACATACTCAGTGAATCTATAAAAGCAGAGGACATAGAAGATTTTTTTTTAATGGCATCTCTGTCCGTCTGTGAAGAAATGCATTGCCTTGTGGTGAACACTAGGAGTGTAAATCCATAATTAGGGACACAAGATGAAACATGTGGAGGTGTTCACCTAAATTTAATGCACAGTCCATCAGCCAGGTTGCTATCTGATGCCTTCCCTCTTACCTTCATTTCACACCCACATCCTGCCAGGTCAAATGGCTTTCATAAGCCTACTGTAATCCCAGGGCCCATAACGGCCCCAGCATGCAGCTAAACTCCGACACTTGTCTCCTGCTTGCTCTGATATGCATGGCCCCAGGAGATGGCGGTGAGCTTCAGTTTGATACAGTCCCTTCTCTCTATGCATGTGTGTGTTTTAGGTTAAACCAGGACAAAAGATCCTTATTTGAAGAGACAGTGAATTTTTTCATCTTGAGATCTGGTTTGAAGCTTTGCTAATACAAAATGTGAACATCTATGCAAACGAAATCACTGAATATATAGATTGTCTAACAAGATTAGAAATCGTGGGCTGCTTTTTCAGGCTTTTTTGCAACATGAATGATAGAATATTTAAGATAAAAAATAGTTTTTTATGAAGAAATGTAAATGCAGTGGTTATATTTCATTTGTATGATGCTTCCATGGTAGAACAGTACATGTATTTACCTTTTGCTTTTATCTCTGCCACTTGTACTCTTTCTACTTTCAACCTTGACAGTGTTGCCTCTGGGCATGATGCTGAAGTAAAAGATGACTTACTTTTGGTGGGTTTAATGGGACTGTGATTGGCCGCGGTATCCTACTGAGCTGTCTGACTTCCAGTCATCCTGTCTGCCTCAGTAAGGTTCATCTGATCTCTGCATGCATCAAAGGGATATTTCACCCAGAAAATATTCCTGCGTTTTTATATACCATGAATCTGAAATGATCAGTGCATTCAGAGCTGTATTTTGTGATGAAAAGCACCCAATTTAACCAGTATGCATCCAAGAAATATTCAGTGCAGTTCAATTCAGTTTATTTATATGGCGCCAATACAAAACAAGACCATACTCTTTAGTTAATGTTCTGTTTTTGACAAGATGCAGAGGAGTAGCTTTATCTTGATGTAGACCTTTATAAGTCTTTGAACACACAGGTGCAATTACTAACATAAATAACGAGTGCGTTCTGTTTAGCTGCGTGCTGGGATCTGAGCCATCATTAATGTTATTACTTTCACCCGTGTTGCTGCTGCTGGTATTTTGATTAGCCAAAATGTCTACTGTGGAAAAGGTCTATTGGACATTTGCTCTTCCGCTTGAAAGCAAACATAGACAATTCTGTTTGTGATTACTGAAAGAAGGAAAGCATTCAACTGCCACTTTTTTCGATGATCTGTAGCATCTAGAAATGAGGTTCTGCAAAAAACATAGTGCAGGTGAAGCTGTAAAAATGCAGGTTTATGTGCTGTTTATTCTGAAACTGGTCACCTCTCTGTTCTATAAACATTTTATTGTATACATGTTAACCAACATTACAGAGAAATCTCAGACTGGCTTTTGAATTAATCTTGTGGACTGTTTTCCTGAAAGTCCCCCGATTTGTCTGCCTTTTCAATGCTGACCATAAAATGTTTTTCTTTTTTTAAAAAAACAAACAAACAAAACAAAAAAAAAGTCGCTGCTGCAAATATTTATGATGTTCCTGCTTGTCCTGTACTGCCATTTTCCTTTTCTCCAAGCCCTCTTACCCATGTCACTTCTGAAAGAAGTTGTGGAGGTCATTGGCCAAACCTTACTTCAAATTATTAACTGTTCTTTTACTTCTGGCTGGGTTGATAATTATTTTAACCAAGCCAGAAGTTTGCCTTAAAGAAGCCAAACTTTGATCAGTCGCTTCCAGAGAATTATAGGTCCTTTTCTCCGTTTTGTTTTGCTGCTTTACCAAAGTGCTGCTTTGACAGAATTGATCATAACGCTCTTATCAACAGACTAAATTAGTGTGTAGGCAAAAGTGGATCTGCTCTTGAATGGTTTGAAACATATCCCAAATAGAAAATTTTCTGTTTCCATCCATATGGTTGCATTAGAAAATGTTATTTCTCATTTTAATGGGGTTTTCATAGCACAATGCTATCCATATATGGCAGCTGTCTGAGAAGTTTAATAGAGAAATGATTTGTAACATTCTGCAGCTAAACTCAAAACAGACAAAACAGAAGTGATCATCTTTGTCCCTGATCATCTAGCAAACAAATTACCATTTATTGGTCTACTGACAACCAATATAAAATCTAAAGTCTGAAATCTAGGGATGACATTTCTCTGAACCTCGAACCACAAACAGTTTCATTAAATCTTGTAACTTCCATCTAATAAATACTACTAAACTTCTGGACTCATGTACTGTTTTCATGCCTGAGTCAGTCCTCAGTGGGTTCAGCTAGTGCAGGAGTCTGCTACCTGTATTCTTGTGTCCCTTTATTGGTTTAAATTTAAGATTGATTTTGAGATTCTTTTAATAACTTTTAAGGCCCAACATGGCTTAGCCGCCGCTTATATTCTGGAGCTGTTGACTCCCTGTGCTTCCAGTTGTAACCTGAGATCCTTTAATCTGTTATTGCTAGTTCTTCCTCGGTCTTCCTGAGTCACTGCTTCTTTCTATTATCAATACTGAATAAGCAGAGTCGGAGCGTCTTCATCTGTCATCAAAGCAAAAAATGACATACAAATTTTTTTTAATCTATAAATGTCATTTTAAGGTGCTCACTTTTACTTTTAGCATTATTTAAATAAAGGAGTTTCTTTGGTTTGAATTTTTAAGTGTCAAGTGTAGAGGATTAGTATCCCCTTGTTTCTGTCAATTGAAGAATACATAAATTCAAAAAATCAGGCATCTGCCTGACTCTTAAGGTTCTTTGTGCTTCCCATGTAGTATTGTAACTCCTTACTGCTGATATAAAAGTTGCTGATGGGATTGTTTATTTTAGGGACTTCTGTATTGGTTTCATTGCGAAACCACAATAGATAATAGTTCATTAAGATTTTGAGTGTAATTGGTAGTGAAACATACAATACAGCTTGCACTCACTTGGGGAGGATAATTATTTGGGATGACATCACTTTACGAATGTGGCTTAATGATAAGCAATGTTTTTCTTTTCTTATCTAGACAGTAAATTACAAGAGCCATTGCATAGTTAGGGAAACAAAAGTAAAAGCTCTATTAATTCTCATCAGCACATCTGGTTTCACATTTAGAGACTTAATCACTTGTCTATCTTTGTGCACATCTAATATTCTTGTTACCATATTTTGGAACCCTTTTGTGCCATTGTGGATCGTTAGCATAACATAAAGACTTAAAAACATAACAAAGGTGTTGAAAATGTTCACATTATTCAGCATGTTGCCGCATTTTAATTTTTGAATTTACATAATGAGGCCCAGAAATCAATTAAGTTTGGCTTTGTCCATTTTCACCAAAAGGATTTGAGGCAACAGATATATGATCCCTTATGAGAGAGTGGAGGGAATGTGTCCCCTGTCACCTTCCAAAAAAAGCTTGCTAAAAGCCTGAAAAATGACTCTCCAGTGTGTTTCACTGAGGATGCAGTAGAAAACACTTGATAGGAACATTATACTAATGTATCCCTATTTAGACGGTGATACACACAGATACAAGAAGAAATTAATGTAGTGCCACCATACTTTGTAAGTCCAGTGTACCAGTTTTGATTTAGTTACCACAGCTAAAATATTCCATTTAAACTAATAACTACCAGGTGGCAATTCTCTCATACATAATTATATTGCTCAGTCCTGAATAAGACTTAAGCCCAGGGACAAGGACAGTGGAGAACAGCCTTGGCGAGCAGTAATAGGAGTGGACAGATTGCAACAACATAAGCCATGACTACAGTGTCCTGAGCTGCGTCAGGACAGGAGTCAGTGTGTCGACATGGCATGCTGAAAAAAGATGAAGAGCCTTAGCGTCAGTGGATAGGCTGACTTTTATTTGGGGCGCGAGAGAGAAGGAGAGAGTGATACAAAGAGAGAAGAAGGAAAATAGGTGTCGAGACTGCTTGCTTTTGTCTGAGTCTTACTGTATGTGGGTCTATAGTATGAATACAATGATACTGTGTCCTGACTTTGCTTTTTCAGCATTTTCTAAACTTCATGGTTCAATGGTTGGCTCAGTTTTATTTTACACGGCAGGAGTCTGGGGTTTTTGAAGGATGCCCATGAAAGTGATGCTATCCAGAGTTGTTGCGCTATGTGGTTCTTCCCTGCGGTACACGGACATGCTGCTAAGTGTGCTATTGAGATGGACATGGGATGGGAATCATGTCTTGTGGAACAGAGATGTGAAATAGTTTGGTTGTGGAACTGACTTGGTCAGTTGCCAGAAGAAAAGCTGACCAAAAAGATCTTTAATTGTGATTGAGCACACAGCTATCCTTGGCCAAGAGATGCCTCTGCAATATTTTCTCTTCCTGATTTACCTCACATATTTTTCTACATTAAATACTTTGACTTTATACTTTTCTGATTATATTGTTAGTTAAGTAACATTTTCAGTGTAGGACTTTTTACTTTTAACACAAATATGGCATTACTACTTTTTCTTAAGTAAATTATCTGAATACTTCCTTCATCAGATTTGTAGCGGCACAAGACTGTGTTATTATTTTTTTTTTTTATAATAAGTGATGCTTTTCCTTTGTAAAAAGAGGAATTTTTTGTTTCCTCTTTCAAAAGTTACAGTCCGGCTTTAAACAAATCCTGGAATCACACCACAAACTAATGACATGTTTCTTGGTCTTCATGACCACAGATAAATAGGACTAAAACTCATACTATAACCTCCTTGTCCGTAGTAATAAATGGGTGAATGGACATCTCTTTTAATACCATGTACATGTCTCTGTGTTGCAGGGTTAAGCGTCCGCTGGGCTGTGATCCAGACAGTTGATGCATGTCTCAGCCTGCTGTGCTGTTTGCACTCTCTGTAAATAAATAAATAAATAAACAAATAAATGAGCTTAGTGCTGTGTGTGACATCCTCCCTCCCATCCATATTGTCACCTCAGCAGTGCTTGGCATCACTGCCACCCTCCTCCTCCAGCCCTGCACAGACATGATGCCTCCATACACAGACAGAAAACACAGTGGCTATGTGAATTACATGTGTAATGATATTTTCCATCAAAATTCTCCCCTCCCAGACTTCCCTTCACCTCACTACTGTAGCTCTTGTTTTGAATTTGGATACGACAACAACAGCTCCAAGCAATTGCTGCCGCCTTCTTTAAACAGCCAAAACATAGGAGGGACTTCTTCAGAAGGACCAAGGTTCTTACATTTGTTTCTCTGCTCCCAGGGTTCTATCCAACCCACTATTGAATTATACACTTTTGTTTACCATTTTCTGCATATAAGAGAACAGCAAGAGTTCAAAGCGAAAGGAGAAGTAGTGTATAATATGAGTGGAGCAGCGGAGCCCCGGCAGTGTCATGTCTGTGTCCTGGTAGCTCAAAGATAGGGCTGGCTGCAGAGGGAGAGAAATAAGTGTGGAAATGAGGTCTGTGGTTTGTATCTTTTGCAGTTGCAGAAGCTTTTACAGACCAGTCAGGATCACGTAGCGGATACTTGACTTAATAAGAGTACCAAAACCAAACACTTTGTTCATTGTGCATGCTTGGTGTATCAATTTCTTACTGGAGGTTATCTTTTCATTGTTATTTAACCACATTGACAATCCCATTTTTCAAACCCCCCCCCCAAAAAATCATCATATACAGATTTTCTGTATCAGCATATTGTTGCAGTTTTTTACAGCTGCAAACGTCAAGTGGAAATATTGTAGGTGTCTTTTGCATCTTTTTATACACTGTTCTCAAAATGCATCCTGACTTATCAGTTATTTTTGGAAACCAGCACCTAAATTGAAAATATGGGTGTGGGTTTGAACAGATGTTTGGCTGCATAGCACAAGCTTGTAATAAGGACTGACTGATGTTGTTTCGTTAAGCTTTTACTTGCTTGCACGGTGGTAACTGATAATTACTGAAAAGAAAATTATCATTATTTCTCATATCCCAAGTTGGCATCTCCACATTGCTTGTTTTGTCCAATCTGAAAGCCGGATTTTGAATTTTAAGCAGAACCAATGTATGTCAAGTTGACCTCGTACCACAAAGTATTACACAATCTTGTATTACTTGTAGTAATGTGACATCATCTGTCAACCTGCTTTCAAAGTTGAAGCTTGATAATATGACAGTCGTGAAGATAATTTCCTTTTGTTAGGAATGACCATGGCACTCGTGGACTGCAGGCACATTCTTGTTCTTGTTCCACTGCATTTTTTTTCCACACCCTTTCTCATCACCCATCCCTGTCTCTATCAACATTTCCATTTATCTGCACACCCTGTCCTCTCTCATCCATTGTTAAAATCCTCCCATATGCTCAGCTCTGTCAGAGCAGGTGGCAAACCACAGGTGGACCCACACCTTAGCTCTGACTGGCCGGCATCCCACAAACCCAAATCCTTGGTGAGGCGGGGGCAGGAAGCCCTCTTTCATTTTTTCATTTTGATTTTGACTGACTGACCTTTTCTTGGCCTTGAAGTAGGACACAAATCCTTTGGTGTATGAAAGGTCTTTTGTGGATACAGAAATACCTTTTCCTTCTTCCCACTCTTTGTTTTATTTCAGCAGTTTTAAGGATGGATTAAGAACGCCAGTATAGTAATTTCACTAATCACATTTTAGCACGTTAGTGATTTATTGAAGAAAAGGAATTAAGTGGGATCATTTATACAGCATGAAGGAACTGTCTTTAAAAAATAATGCTGGCAGTTAATGAAATTCAAAGATTTATTCCTTTGAAAGCAAATTATGAAAAGCATTATTCTAGTTCTCTGGGATATTGGTGACATTTAAGAACACGTTATACATACAGCAGAGCTAGTGACCTGGAACTTTTACAGAGTTTGTGGTTATTAGATCCAATTTGAGTTCTCATTTAATAGTTGGTTCGTCTAAAGACAGAAAAAATGTTTGTTGAAAGCCTTACAGTGCCAGCTGTGTGAGCACGTATCGCCTCGGGCTAATCATCATGTGTGTAATTCAGAAAACATGCACTCAAGGGCATAAGTTATTTCCACAGTAAGGGCTTGACAGTTCTCTGAATTTTACAGTTTAAGCTCAAATTCTACGTTTTTTCAAGCAAACTCAGATAACAGTATGAGGTAAAATGAATGGTTTGTGAGTATCTAGTATCCAGTCCAGGTACATGTTTGCATCTAAGCTTACTTTCTTTCCTGCTCATGTCCATCCAGCACTAGAGTTATATGCGAGTGCTAGCTGGTTGCACTTCAGCAGGGGGGAAACATGCTGAGGGGGTGGGAAGTGTGACAGGACTGCAAAGCTTTTTAAATGGATAAAAGAACCCCTGTATGGATGTGCTGAGGATGTGTAGGGAATAAAAGGAGAGGACAGGATGCTAATGGATGAGAGACAACTTTATGTTGGATGTCTTGCTGCATGAACCCTCTGGTTTCTGTAATGTAAACCATATCTCTCTGTCCATTTCTGCCTTTTACTGAGGCATAATTTCTGCAAAGGCACACAGCACTGAAACGTGAGTCCATTGTGTGTTCTTAGAGTGTTACTTAGTGTTATCTTAACTGTACTTGTGCATGCAGCTGCCATCTCTTGAATAATTCTGTTTGTTCCACTTTGAAAATTGTCTCTTTTTCTCTCCTCTGGGAATACATAAATGCATGCCCTTGGCATTGTGTCTGTGACTATTAGAAAGATGTGTTTACTCCTCCAAACCTGGTGTGCGAGTAGTATTTGGGGATTGCTTTCACATTGGCACAGAGGTTAAAATAATTACAGCTCAAAAGTCAATTGTTATTATTTATTATAACTTTAATAGCTTATCTAAAACCATCAGAATTGAACCTGAAAACCCAGACATCTGCGAAATATAAAGTTTGAATCAGGCCTCTTACATGCTTGTGTGACATGCCTGACTCTTTGTAACAGCTTCATCTGTCATGTTTGGAAAAGGTAATTCTGTGCTGATGCACAGACTAAATTAATTTGCACACTGCTGCTTAGGCAATCCAATTTTTCACACTGCCAGTTAATAGGACAGAGCATCAACGTGTCCGTTTATTTTGGCTGAGAGACAGCAGGAATGTGTACATCGCTTTTTAATAAAGCAACCTTTATAATGGATTATATATTATATGGATTATAATGGGGCAGTCGTGGATCAGCGGTTAGGGTGTCGGACCCGTAACCGGTGGATCGCTGGTTCGATTCCCCGTACCGGTGTCCATGGCTGAGGTACCCTTGAGCAAGGTACCTAACCCCCACTGCTCCCCGGGCGCTGCACGCGGTCGCCCACTGCCCCGGGTTTGCTGTGTGTGTGTGCACGTCACTTGGGTGGGTTAAATGCAGAGAACAAATTTCGTTGGAGTGAGTTCCCTCCAATGACAAAATATGTCACTTTCTTTCTTTCTTTCTAAAATAAGCCATTCAGTGATGCATTAAAGTCAGTTTTTAATAAGAACAAGTTTTTGGTTGCCAGATTGAACATTTGGCTGGTGTTTATCCTCCTGTGGAATGAACCTGCTTTTAGGTTTTAAAATAGCTCTAAGGAAGACCCTTGCCCTCACCACTTACGTTCTGGAAAAGAGCTGCACAGATTCATAACCAAAACCCATTTATTAACAACTTGTTAATATTCATAGTTGTAAACTTGATGGGTTTTTGAAAATAAGAAACGGCTGAGGATTAATGGAGTCACTACATTTATAACTGCATTATTACCAAATAGAGAGGACAAACACAACTCTAGTCCAATATACACTATATAGACAAAAGTACTGGGACAACTGACCAGAACACCAACAGGGACTTTAATGACATCACATTCTAAATAGATAGACAGCCTTGCAGCTGTATCAGCTTCCAGGCTTCCCACACCAAACTCACCCAGCCATGTCTTTACGGAACTCGCTTTGTGCACTGCAGCACAGTCATGCTGGAATAGAAAAGGGCCTCCCCAAACTGTTGCCGCAAAGTTGGTAGTATAGCATTGTCCAAAATGTCTTGATATGATGGAGCATTAACATTTCCCCTCACTGGAAGTAAGGGGCCCAGCCAAACTCTTGAAGAACAGCCCCATAAAGAGGCCTGTCTGGACACTTTTGTCTATATAGTGTCTCAGACAGTATGTAGATGGCAGTGTATATTTCGGCTGATGAGTTAACAGTTCATTTTGAAACAGTGTCACAACATTACAGCATTAGCTTATCACTTACATGTTGATCTTTAAACTGTAAAATGTTCAGTTCAGTATGAATTTTGGTCGCAATGATACAAGAAAGGAAAAAAAAAATCTACGTGATCTATAGCAACATGTTTTTAGCTCTCAGATATCAATATTAATAGCAGCAATGAAAAGCTTAATCTTATTGCTGAAATATCAAAGATTAATAAATGGTTTACAAACTATTAACAAACCCTTTATTCACAACTTATAACCCCCTTAAAGGGTGTCTTTATGAGAGTTTTGACCAACATGTAAGAATATTTTAATGGATTCTCTTGAAATGGAATTAAATATATCTTCAGCTTTAAGAGTAAGGTATGGTTACCATTAATAACCAGTCTTTTCATTTTCTTTTCTGTTAACAGAAAAACCTACCTACGATGCCTCTGGCTCCTCGTCTTTACAAAGCGACCCCGCAGCCACAGCTGCTCCTGCTCAACGATTGGCTGACCTGTCAGTGGCGGAAGACGTGCCTTTCTCAGTCATCCATTCAGATGGTGACTCTGAAGGGGAAGGTCTATCAGGGCAGCCTGCCTTTTCTTCTGTCTTAACTGTCATGGCAGGAACTGTCAAAAATCCGATTAGCCTTGATCAAACCTCGCCAACTATCACCAGGGACGAGATCCACACCACCCAAAGGCCTTCACATAGTTCCAGCCATGGCTCAGAGATGTCCTCCTCATCGTCCTCTGTGGGAGATAGGATCCTCCCTGCCAGCTCAGGTCTGAATTCCAACATGTCTCACCAACACACCACACCATCTCTGGCTGTTATCATAGCATCGACGGATTCTAGGCCATCACACATGTCCCTTATTGATGGAAACAAGAATATCTCATTGTTTTCACCATCAGCAGCACCATCTTCACTGTCATCATCAGTGTCTCCATCAGCTTCGTCCACTTCCTCTGTGTTATCATCCAAAGTGTCTCTATTGTCTTCTGCTAGGTGGACAAACAAAGCTATTTCTTCTTCTCAGAGACAAAAGATTGTGCCCAGCCTTGCCTCTCAGATGGAAATGGCAACATTATCACCAACAGGGTCTCTGGGTTGGACAGGCAGTCTAATGACCACACAATCCACCACCCATCCTGTTGTTTCTCTAACAGCTGTTACACAGGAACTGCAAAGCGTAACGAACAAACCATCATACTTTCCAAATGAGACTGAATTGACAAAATACCCATTACATTCACCAGTGGAGTGGAGTGAGAGTGGAACATACATAAGGCATGCAAGCACAAAAGTAATCAAGGCACCAGCGACTAGCACATATACATCACATTCTACTCCTAACCATGGACAAAATCTTTTAACGATTCTATACAGACCCACTCAAGCCCAAAACCTAGGTATGAATTCTGTATCGGCCAGTGATCTCGAAATGAGCACCTCATTTCCCACCAAACAAAAAGAGAGACAAGCTGTTCTAAGAGAGCAGGGAGCTTTACGAAATCCTACATCAGCACTACTGTCTGTCCCTCCTAAAGGTTATTTAGTTTCTAGTCATGTCACACAGCAGATGTTAAATCCAGTAACATTTGCACATAGTCAGACTATGGTTCATAAAAGCAGTGGCGATGCAATCACATCTCCTCTACATTCACACATTGTAAAGCCAACTGAATCACCAGCAATGATTTTCAGGCCCACTGCATCATTTTTTACAGTTTCGTCCCAGACTCGACCAGGTAAAACCTCTCCCTCTGAAACTGCAATCACTAAGCTAACACCTATCCACTCTGGCACGGTGTACTCAGAGCATGCATCTCATCCTGGTGATTTACTGATGGCAATGGGTCATGGCAGCCACAGAGTTCCTGTCATCAATATTAATTACAACCAGGGAGTGTCAGCAGAAGAAGAGCTCAAATCTGTTTCTACTCAAATTCACCTTAATAGCTCACTTTCATTCACACAGCCGACACTGGAGTCCAGCACTGGTTTCATCACCAGTTCGATCACCAGGACAGGAACAACCTCCTCCACATCAGAAACAGATTCCCGTCAAGTAATGCCAAGTAATGCGGTCGTAAACACTGAGAATTTAGTAAGACAGACAAGGTCTCCCCAAGGCATAACTCAGGAGTCTTCAGGATGGTCAATGGCAAAAATGATATTTCCCTCCAACAGTACAGTGTCTCACTCTGGATCAGCTTTGCCAAAGAATATAACCTATCAAACCATGTATGAAGGTCTTTCACACCCCACTATGCGGACATACTTACCACACTTGTTAGTCAGCCTCAGCCCAAACCACAACAATGCTGATCATAACACTGGCCTTTCTGCCAATAGTGAGGTTAATTTTGCAGACCAAGCCAAAGCCTCATTATCCTCCCAGACTACCCCCTCACAAAGATCTTTTCAAACAAGATCTTTTCTTGCATTTTCCCCCAGGTTTTATAAACCGTCTGGTCTATCTCCACCTCCAAGTAAATATCACCAGACAGTATCACCTATCCTAAAACCCGAGACAACTGGCCACAGTACGTCTTTGATTTTTGAGGTGGAAACAAATGCAGGAAAGACTAAAACATCAGCAACACAGACATATGGAAAGAGGCCTGCTGAGGGCCTGCACAGAAATGCTACAAAGAATTCAGTTGCTCCTTTATTTGATGGAAATGAAGAGTCGACTCTAATCATAGACACCGCTTTTAACAAGAAGGGTGTTCCATCAGGGCAGTTCACAACACAGTTTCCATCTTTCATGACTACAAAAGATTTCTTTGTGTTGAATAAAGCCTCTGAAGGTTCTGGCAAAGGATTTCCCTCTGAAATCCCCCTTTCTGCATTACCTTTTGATGCTGCATTAGAAACTCTTAAAAGCCTTTCTCATAAAGATGATGTGACACTCTCGGGCCGTTACGAGCAATCTTCTCCTTCCTCGTCAGAAATCATCCTAACACGACGAACGAATGCTACTCCTCACTCTCCAGGATCAGTCACCAGTATGGGAACAGGTAAATCAAATTTTTATTTAGGCACACACACAAGCATTCCCTCCACTGCTGCAACTACTTCCACAAGTGATGGACAAAACAGCAGTGAAACGTTAAGTGCTCTTCACAGCTTTGGCACAAAAATAATGGCACAGTATGCAAAGTGGAAAACAACCAAGTCTTTGCAAAGCACTACCTCTGAATTAGAAAAAGCATCTACTGCATTTGATAGGATAAATTCTAATTTGCCAGCAGATGGACCATCATATGAACATCCAAAGCTGGAAGACGGAAAAGAGCATGATGTGCATATATTGACTTCAGCTGATCCAACTGTGATCGCCAGTGATCCATATTCACTTTATGCAACTGTTGGAGAACACCCACCTTTTACACATGTTAAAGGAACTTTTGAAGAAAAAGAACAGAGTCTGAATTTGTCCCCAACTAATGTCAGATCTGCTGTGGCTGTCAGTGTAAAGCATGAATCCACTGTAAACACTGCTGCTCCATCAGCACAGGGTTCAGACGGTTTTCTGCCCCTCTCTCACATAACTGCCGATTCTGTAACATCTTCACAGGCATCTTCTCTGGCACTGGTGTATAAGAGCGAGCGCAGCCCCCCTACGGCAGACACTGACTCTCTCGAATCTGCATTTGATTCTGCTGTGACACTGCTTTCAAACGACTCTGCTGTCAGTTTCTCTGACACTGAGACTATCAATAACAAAACTGATTCAAAACCGAGGTCAGTAACCCTACCAACAGACCTGGTGCCATCATCTTCTTCTTTTCGTTCATCACCAACACCACTTTTATACATTAGTGTCAGAGATTCCCAGACGTCCTCCTTACATACGACACCCCCCACTTCAGTGATTTCTAAAGTTTCATCATCATCATTGTCTGCGTCATCATCAGCATCACATTCTGGTACATTTGTGTCAGTCAGACCAACAGTGCATCCAAGCACTGCACCATCCTCTGTGCCTGTCAAAACTGTAGCAGCCACTTCTCCATCTCCATCACCAAGTCTGACCTTATCTATCGATTCTGAAGAAGTGACTGAGACCTTTGTTGTCCTTACAGAGACAGGGACAGATGAGTTAGCAGCTGGAACATCCAGAGCAGATGCGCTCACTTTCCCCAAAGAAAAAGTGGCCAGTCTAGCCCCCTCTCAATCAGTCAGAATTACCCTTTCTGCTGGGCCCACCGAGAGGACATCTCAGGTATCACCTCTCCCCCCTCGACAGGACACCACAACAGCCTCTGTCAAGCTTACCACGACGACTGTAGTTTCAACCACCAAAATTAAAAGCCCCACCACTACCACGTCTTCCTTGAGAACCACTCAGTCTACCACCATGGTCACACCACAGCCCACACCTATGACCAGGAGAACAACCATCACTACAACCATCAGGACTCAGACCAGCAGGAGAACGTTCACACCACCTGTCCCCAGAACGAGTCCTCCCAGGGGGGGCACTGCCATCTTCATTTCTCCTTTTACCACCACCACAGAGGCTCCACCACAGCTTTGCAACATCACAGAGAGACTGTGGGTGAAAACAGGTAAATAATTCTTTTGCAACAATCAATCAAAGCAAATGTAAAATGTTATTATTTTTCTAACATATTTTGTCTGGTGTCTGTCTCAGTTTCTTCCTCTTTTTATCTGTCTGTCTCTCTGTCTCCATGTCTCTCTTAGTTGTTTCCATCTATGTGAGAAGAAACAGATTGGACAGCATTCAAAGGCAGAACCTGCGAAGGGGACTAAGTCAGGGCCTCCGAAAAGCTCTGAATGATAGTTCAGCCCAGGCTCAGGTCAGGCTGTTAACGGTTACTGATGATTAATCATAAAACAAATTTGTTCTATGTTTAATATTCATTTCTCTATATAGACTTGAATATACACTGATCAGCCGCAACATGAAAACCACCTGCTTGATATTTTGCTGCCAAATCACCTATGACCTGTCAGTGGGAGGAACACAGGACCTCTGGGTGTAGTTTGTGGCCACTGGAATGTTGGATTCTTTGGGTCCTGTGCATTGAGGGTGGGGCCTCCAAGTGGGAGATCCTGCCTTGGTTGGAGGGTGAATTTGGCTTATTCCTGTGCATCCTGGGATCTGGAAAGTCTGCAGGACCTTGTTGTGGGCCTTGAGGTGTTCCTGAGCTGTGTTCATTTGTTTGCTTGTTGCATTTCTTGGTATGTTAAGACCACATTGATGACCACCATTGATGGTGGAATATTGAGAAACCAAATGTGTGCATGTGTGTACCCCAAAAATATTAACAAAACAAGGACCATCCTTAATATCATTGCTCTGTAGCACTACTAGTGGTCAAAAACTCCACAAGTTTCCTTTAACAAACACATAATATGTTGCTAAAAGGTGCTCAAAGTTTCTCTGTTGCTGATGTGGTCACTAAGCAACTTTAAGCCGAAGGCGTTATCTTGACCTAAGAGCAGATTTAGAGTAGCATGCTTGGTTGCCATACAGACAGTATTAGTTTTTCTTATTAGCCGCTGAGTGAAATCTGTACTGCTGGAGATACAGATAAAACATTCCCTGTGAGTTAGAATCCAAATGAATGCAAAAATACATTTTAAATTAATCCAGAAAGAATTAACAACATTTTTTCATCTTTGTTTTGGTAAGTGTTAAAAGTTAAAAGCTCTGTTTGTGCAGTGGGAAATATTTTTTCTTTCACTAAAGCAGTTTTAATTGGTTGATTGATGACTACTACTTTACAAACTGTAGCTCGGTCTTGTACCCTGGCTAAATAATCAAACAATCTTCAGACGGTGAACAGTAAATGCTTCCTAATTGTGCCCTCACTAGAAATCTGGAGGTTTGTTAGCGTGGAGTGAATTACACTCTTACACCAAGGACCCTCATGTAGGCTATGTGAGAAGAGATGAGGACCAATATAGAAATTAGGTTGACTGAATGTGTCCCAGAAGGCCATGGGTGATGTCACGTATTTGAGTAACTGTACCAACACTAAAACAAGATGTAGATTAGGACTATGGCAGTGCTGTAGATAAGAACTGTTGCTCCTACTCCCTCATAATTAATTAGCTTTTGTTTGCAGCTTCTGCAGCATCTATCCAACACTTCATCTTTTGCAAAAGGCAATCTTACCAGAGCAATGGACACAGTGTAACAAAAACCCAGGAGGAAACCAGTCCCAACATTTCCCCTGCAGTAATGACACAAACGGATCCAGTGCACACACAATGATCTTTATGTCTGTGGATTAGCCATTTGTGGAACCAGTCATGGTTCCCACTGTGCCAAAATGATTCTCTCTCTCCAGTAATCCTCTAATACCTTCTCTCAGTATGACTTTGTATCAGAAGCACCTCTTTGCTATGAGAATCTATTCTGAAAGCTGTTGGTGAGAAGTAGAAATGTGTGTTTGAGTCAGTAGGTGATTGCTTGAGTGTAAAATGAAGAGATAAAGACTTCCTCTGGTAGTAATGCTCTCTGTACATACACTGAACATGTGGGGAAAAAAATGGTTGGAATTAAATTTGGTTGTTAAAAAAATTTGCAGGGTTCTGGATAAACCAACAGTGTTATTCTCTCTTTTTTTCTTTTTAACCAAGAAAACAAATGAATCTCTCCTGTTCTCCAGTGGGTTGGAGTGGAGTGCCTTTACAATGTTGCAGTTTTGAGCAAGTGTTAGGCACAACAGTGTGCGCATGTTTCTGTGCGGTATGTGTTTATGTCTGCAGTCCTGTGAAATGTTTTGCTCGGTGTGGAAGCATCACATAATCGAGGGTGAGGCCTGTGTATTTGTCCTGCCCATGTGAAGGTCAATGCTCTCACATGTTCTCTCTCACTCTCTTTCTGTTTTCTCTGGAGTTGTCTTGCTTCAGTGCACTCCTGTCACCCATTTTAACATTGCTTGGGTTCCTTTTAGCAGCACTGCTCTCTCATCCAATGGGAAGCAAGCTGTTGGCAAGGGAAATTGCTTCTGTTTTTAATTATAGGTTATAAATGGTTGGGAGGAGAACGATGTGCCGTGCTGATGCTAAAAAGATGATGAGAAATAGACTAAATTTAACCACAAGACTAAAACCATTTGGAACCTTTAAAAAAGATAAAAGTAAACTATTTTTGTGTCTTGGAGCTTGGGCTCCCCAGTGACTGGAAACTTTTAGAAAACTACAGCAACCCATTGGGTTAATCTGTCGGCAGGCTTTCACACTCGTTGAGGTAAAGTTAGTGGGTGTGTTACCAATCTCTGACTTGCTGGAAATGCAATCTCTTAATAACACCTTCACATGAGTGAAGCCTGAGAGGATGAAGTGATAATAAGGGCTCTTTTCATAGAGCTTGTAACAAGGCTGAATTGTGAAGAGGCAGAATGGTGACTCTCAGCTACAGAGACTTTAGGCTCTCAGGGTTTTGGCCAGCGGATCTTGTCAGCACAGGCTTTCATTTAGGTTTAGATAAGGGAACTGAATGGTTTCACCTGTCCTACATACACATGCACTCACACGTGCACACACACACATACACACCTAGTTTTGCCACATCTGTCATCATGTCCTTTCTGGTTTCCTACAGTTCACCAAAAAGGCAATCTCCTGCTCCCAAAAATACAATCATGACATGACACGCGGTTACACAACACACAGATTTCATGTGTGATTCTGTGAGAATAAGAACGCAGTGATACCTTTGCTGAGGAATGAGGGAACATAAGCCTCTTTGTTTGTTTGTCCCAAACCGCCTATTTAACAGTCTCTCCAATGTCTCGCTCATCTTTCCTCTCTTCCCAGCAACTCTTCAGTCCCTCTGGGTTCTCTCCACATGTCTGTTGTCCAAGCTCGTGCTAGCAAGTGCTCCCTCAGTCCAATACAGTTCAATATCTTGTCATTCAGCTCGCTTGGTAACATGGCTGATTGACACTACCTTCTGATCCTGCATAAAGGACCATACTCTAAATATGTTATTGCCCATTAACTGTGAATGACGTGACGGCCAACCATTTTTCAAAGCATGCAAACGATTTCGATTGATTTACTACTTTAGCCTCCATGCAGTGGATGGTTGCTCTTAATTTCATTATGGTATGAAAATAACCTTTAAACTTGCTTCAGATAAATAAAAAAGTAAAAAAAAAAAATTAACTTGCTTCAGATACGCTTTTTCACAGCAGACATTGTGACTTGGCGTATTACAGAAGAAAAAGCACAGGTGTAGCGTTAAGCATTAGCAATGGCTCTTAAAGAGTCCTGGTAAGCCATGACAGTGTGACAGTGAGCCAACATGGACAGTACCAGGACCCTGAAAGTGAAGCAGCTAAATGGAATTCAGCCATCATTGATTTCATTATTTACACCCCTGCTTCTCCTACTGTAATATGTCAAGATGGTAAAGAACTTTCCACATCAGTCCCGGCTTGGACTCCATTTTAGCACACAACAGTGGCTTTTACAGAGGAAGTAAAGAAGCAACTGTTTTGCTCTGTTCACTTTCATGGATTATCTGTTCCTGTTCAGGGATTAAGCAATAGTCCTGTGTTTAAAGCTTACCATTCTGGTTCTTCATAGACATCTAATTCTCTAAATCCCCCTCTCAGGTGGAGACAGTATTCGGTTCTCCCAACATGACAGTGGCTTATCACGTGACTGGAGGGGACATTGTTTACCCTCCCTCTGTAGTGCTGGAAGGCTTGGACTCCTACGGCCGTGATAAGCTCATTGCAGACCTGAGACAGTACCTCCCCATGGTAACGGCCCTGCCCATCCCAGTTGCATCATGGAGAACCATCCCAGCCACTGGCTTCCAGCTGAAGACAGGTCAGCTACTGGTCACTCAGGAATCAAGCAAAGGAATAAGTCAGAGATCAGCTTGAGACTTACTGTTAATTTGTTTCTGCCTTGAGCAATTTTTTAGGAAAACTATATTTGAAATGTAAGAAAATACGATACCACATCAGAGGAGGAAATTACAATATTGCATGTTAAGTCAGAATTTAAGTATATAAGACCTAAAATAGTAAATACCCCATTTTCATTGGTTCTAAAACACTGCCAAATATGCTGAAAACACAGTGTTGAAGCATCCTGAAGAATAATAGCTATGCCAGTGTACAGTTTTATGAGCTTATTTTGTTTATATGTTCCAGTGCTGCAGTTTGTGGGAGCAGGTGATGATCCTCGGTCCTGTCGGTTCTCCCAAATGATGGAACAGAGGCTTGAAAGGGTGTTCTCTGAAGCGCAGGCCAAAGTGCTTAACACCAATGGCAGACTCTCTGTTCAGGTACTGTGTTTTGTAACAGTTGTGTTGCATTCCTATTACTACATAGGTGTTCCCTTTACTGGCACAGTGGTAATGCTGCCAATGTTGTTTAAACATGTGCAGTATGGTGTGTTTGTTTCACTGCACTTAAACAGATCAGAACAATGTGATTTCTGACGCAGATAGAGAATCATGATGCCACCTTTTTGTGGACAAAGCATACAGAACCATCCAGTAACCCAAACAGAAGTTAAACTAGATGGTTTATACTAGAGTTTACTGAATGTTGCATGCTGCATCTTAGAAAAGATGGAACTTTGACACTTCTGTGCCTTGTTATGCATTAATATTACCATGTGGTTTAGATGATTTGCCAGCTACAGAAAGATGCAAACTGTGTTCAATTTGTGCAAAATTGTCCCTCAGTGTATCAGGCTATGCCTTTTAAACAAGTTCTACATTTGAGATGCAAATTAATTAGGCCCATGTTTAGAGAGGCAATGTTTGTATTAATTTTAATGAGCCGCCACAGTAAAGGGCACCCTATATTAAAGCTAATTTGATGGTTATGCATAGATGTAATACGATTTTTTTTTTTTGCAATTTTTCATGCTTTGCCATTTTCCCTCTTTTAGATTTTCACATTACACTGATGTAATGCCAAGCATTTTACATGTTTATACATATATAAATGTTTTTCTGTGTCCTGCTCTTACACTGAGCCTCTATTCTTCCTGTTTTTTTTCCCAAGATGCTGAGTGTCTCCCAGGCTGCAGCCTCTCCTGCTGTGTCATTGGTCTACACTGTGAGGAATGGGACTGTCTTCCTTAATGGCACCACTGCCTCAAACATCCTTGGCCAGCTGTCAGCTGAGCTGGTGGGCTACTTCCTCTTCTATCCGCCACTTATAATTGCTGAGCGTAAGTTGCAATTTGCATTCAGAAATACGTCTGTTAGTCAGGAATAATTGAACAGCCTTACAAGAGGAGACACCAGAAGTAGTTTGTGTGTTCTCTTGGGAATGATTTACTCTCTAAATACAAATTAGGTTCAACAATTTTCTTGTTTTTTTTCCTTGTGCTGAAGCCTACAAGAGGTATAAACTTATCAGGCTGTGTCTCACAAAGCATGCTGGTCTGTCATCTTTGGTTCTAAACCTCAAGGCAAAAGGAAACTGATACTGTGGTTGGCTTCACTAATAGAAATCAAGACATGACATTCATGGCTAGACTATCTCACAAGGTACATCTGGGCAACAGTGGAACACAGGAGAACAACCACTAAGCTTGACTGACATTTATTTTTTTTCAGTAATTGGATGTTTGTGATTGTTCTGCTGCTTTTACGATCACATTTGTTTTTTAATGGTTGAGTCACTTAAAGATAGTTGATGCAAAGACACATCACAAAGCCCATGCCTTTCATCTTAGCCTCCTTTGAGGGCATCCTCAGCTGAACACTCCATCTGTGTTAGAGTGGTACTCATACAAAAACAAATGAAGAGTGACAGGAAATCAGCGGGAGTCTAAACAGCAATCTTAGAGGAGTCCCAGTGTGCAGCCTGCTTCCATCCCCAGTGTAACTGGGGAATGAGATGTAAACTGCTCAGTAGAGGGAGATACAGCAGATGCAGAAGAGACATAATGTGACATCATTTTTATTACTGAAGCGATTCACTGGTTTACTTAACCTTGTTCACTTTAAATTCAGAATATAGATTCAACAAAAGAACTGCATCTGCAGCTGATATGAGGATTCAAGCTCCTGTTAAGAACAGTGTTACACAAATATTGCCTGGACATTTTCTGTGTCATAATTCAATTTTTTAAGCTTCAAGTGTATTTTCTTTTGCTTTATTTAAATACAGTCATTATGTATTGGTCTGGGAGTTTGGTCAAGTCAAGACAAATGTGATGTACAATCAGTACTGAATGCTGTACTCAAAGCATCCCATATAGACTCTAGTGAAGGACTGAACTGTTGTTCTGCTAATGTACTGGTCACACTAAGCCTCCTATGCAGACACAGTAATCTAGTGTCACCAAACTTTTGTCTTATCAAGCTCGAGAGGCCTGGTGAAAATGTATATATAGATGTTGGATCAAGGAGACTTTAGAAATCCAGAGGCAGCCACAGGATTGTCTGTAGGATTTGAAGAGGCTCAAGCCTAGAAATTGCTTCTCTGGTTAGGTTTCTGTTTGAGCAGAAATAAGTCTCCCTGGCCTAACTTTAATGGTTTCTAACCAGCTGAAATCCAGAGCTTTGGCTATGCAAGAGTTGCCGTGTGAGCAAGGAACTGAGCCAGGGACTTCCCTGTGTTGCCATCCAGCTGATCCCAATCTCAAAATCACTTTGATTTTAAATGTCCTGCTCGCCTTTCCTGAGCCTAGTGGGTAAAACGGCTTTGGATCTTCTCTGACCTCCCAGAATGTACCTGTCCAGATTATATTTAGCCAGATGCAGGACCAAACTTCATTTACAGTGAACTGCTGTTGGAGTAGGAGATGTGTCAGTTAATATCTGTCTATGTGGAAAGACACACACTGTTTTTCAGTGCAGGAGCTCATGTGTCCTTTGTTAAATGTGAAAGTGAGGGCAAAACTGTGCTTTTTTTTCCACGATTATACGTCTAGACCACAGAGTGATCTGGTGTTAGGGATAAATACTAACAAGACCAAACAGACGAGTTAATACATGACCTCCATTATTTAGCTTTTTCATTAGTCATGATGAATTATAAGTTGTGCTATTACATAATCACTGAAGCCACTGAAGATACAGATATAAAAACATAAAATTAGGAGGTTGTTCAATCCAAAGTGAGAAAAATCAGGTTGCTGTACTGTAGTCAGTGAAGCCTTTGGTGTGATCACGAATAAATCAGAACAGAAAAATTGGTGGGTTGCATCCCCTAAATCTGTTCTTCGAAAGATTATGCTCCTGAGCTGAGCAGATAGCAGTTTTGGTTTACACACTGTTTAAATCAAGATGAATAAGATTTATGCCAGTGAGCATTAAATTAAAGTCATTTTGCGTTGGGACTGAATTAAGTTAGAAAGTGAAGTTACCCGTGGGCAGAAGATGATTTAGCTGAGGAGCAGAGGGAAGGCAGCTAAACACCAAGTAGGGACTCTTAAGGGAGCACAAACTGACAGAGAAAAACCCAGGCAGACGAGAGTGTAAAAGAAAGACTGAGCGAGTTTGTGACAGTGATTTTGCTCTGTTTGTTTGGTAGCCTCACCATTAGTGATATTACACTGTTCACAGGAGGTGTGAGCATATGCTGGCAGTGGCTGTTTCCTCACTTCAAAGCCAATTATGGCAGTAAATAATTAACATTAGGGGATTCTCATACCACCTCGGGCTCTGTCCTGACAGAAAAGGCCCGGGATCTCACACCACTCCGAAGCTCCTGATTGTAGCACCGAGTAATCTGTCGTTCCTGTGGCGCTTGTGTAGGCTTGATGGCTGCACTCAGCTGTTTTACTCCCTGTGCTCTTTAGTATTATCTCTCAGTTGGCATATGAGTGGGGCTGTTTGCAAAATGTCTCTTTTTAGACCATGACAATCACTGAAGAGCATAACTAAAGCACTGATGTAAATATGAGATATTATAAATGATCTTTAGTTAGTATCCCCCAGGTTCTCATCCCAAGTGAAACCAAATAACATTCCACATGATTCAAAATTAAAAACAGTGCTGGCGCGATTTTGCTGACAGCCCTGCAGCTTTACCCCTTTACAGTGCTGCAGCCCTTACTGTTCCTCCCACCCTGCCCCTCCACACCCCTGTCTCCCTTCTCCTGTCATGCCCCAGTGTACATTTCTGTAGCGAGTCTGCATGCAGTCCAGTGATACAGCATTCCCCCCAAACACTGCGCCAGCCTCCAGCACAAGAGCTTAATCAGGCACGAAATAGATGTAGCAGAACACAGAGGCAACCAGAGCTCAGGCAGCCGAAAAGCTCTCCTTGCCTCTGTTTGTCTGACATGGAGCGATAATGAGACTTTCAACTGAGATTTCAACCACACAAAATGTGCTATACTGTAAACAGGTGCCCTGTTGCACGATAACTTTCCTATTTAGGATGATTTAGGTTTATAAGCACTGGTTCTTCAAATAACCAATGCCAGCAGGAGTGAAAATGAAATGATTCTTGTAATAGATTTTTTTAGTGCATTTTATAGATTGAAGATTGGTTGTGCTGAGTGATAGAAAGGCTGCAGCAGTTTGACAAGTTTTAGACATATGGTTTATGTGAATGAAACTGCAGAGTGAAAAGATGTAATTCTTTGGATTTGAATTTACATTCAGGTTGCAGTTTTGGGGAAATGGTGATGTTTTTCTGTTCTTGCAGCAATGGAGTACCACAATCTGAACACCTCAATTGCTACCAGAGACTTCTGGGTTATTACAGGTAGGAATATCATAGTTTCATCTTTCTTTTCCTAACATTAAAAAAATCCTCCTTATTGTCTTCAGGGGGTACTTATGTGTGTTATGTTGTATAATGCAGCCATTGTTTGATCACCCCTTGCTGCAGTGACCATACTACCTCTTTATAAATGTGATAAGGCACATATTATTTTCTTTATTACATCACAACTTTGCAACTATAAATTTCATACAGGGCACTATTTATGGGAAAGAAAGGCTTTACACATCTGCTTATGTTTATCATCTTAACTATCTCCTTTCACAGGAGCAATTAGATGCATATGACTACTGAGTTGTTCAGTATTCCCCCTGCTGGCCTTATGAATGAGTACATGTACTGAGCAACATGAATATATTTCAGTGTTCAAGGGCACCTACACCACAATGCTGTATAATGGATGGACCTCTCAGATCAGGCTCTGTGGCTCGTAACCCTGCACATACTGCGATGAGGGGCCGATTCAGTTCAAGGTCATTCCCTTGGTAATAGGATTTACCCACACTGGACAAGATGTACAACCAGGATTGTTGGTTTTCAACTGTTGATAAAACAGAACTGATTAAAGCTGTATTGGATAATGTTTGACCACTAGGGGACAGAAAGTAGAGCAATTAATTGGTTCAGGTATTTATTGCTTTGACTTAGATGTCCAACAATTATCCCTTTTCTCATAAAGTGCAAGACTCTTCATTTGTGACAGTGGTGAATTTTTAATTTCGCTGGGTGGCTGTCAGCCTTTTTCTGCTGCAAACTCTCATTATTATATTTAGCTTTGAGAATCCACTATCAGTCGACCTTTAACAAAAAAAAAAAAAAAAAGCTTTGAGAAAACTCAGCCCTAATTTATCGTTTGCTTATTAAGGCGTTAAGGCTAATAACACACAGCACACACAATAACATGAGCTCACACACACATTTCTAATTTCGCCTCTGTCCCTTCTTTCTTATGCTACTTTCTTTCCTTGCCAACAACTTATTTTCTCTCTTAACAACCATCTGGCTGTCCTCTTTCTTTCATCTACACTTGCAGTGATCCAGGACGTGGATAACGCCAGCTTGGAGGGACAGTACCAAAGCTTTGCCAGTCTAATGGAGCAGCGGCTGGCAGAGCTGTTCGTGTTGGCAGGGCAGCAGGGCACTCGTTTCAGACGAGCCACTGCTGTAGGCAGCTACACTGTCCAGGTAAGAGACTGGCACAGCGGCCCACAGGGAGTGCCACATCTGCAGATCAAACAGTCCACGATGCTCAGGGTTAGAGAGCAAAAACCTGAAGTCATCTCAGATTCTTATTCTGGTGTTTTGTTTATTACACACAGAGCTAATGAAAGTCCTAATCCAACAGTTTTGTTGGCGTATATCTCACAGTATGAATATTAGATGAGATGCGCACTTTGATACGCTCTTGTGCATATGCCTGCATGATTACTTGTGGTCAGCCCTGGTTAATTGGGGAGTATCTCAGTTCATCATCTGCTAATTGCTAATCAAAACAAGCAAGTGTTCATGTGGTTGTTCCACTCATGGGGCTCCTGCCTAAACACATGGTTTAACTTTCTGTTTTCTTCTCTAAAATGTAAGCTGTGTCATTGCAACAAACCAGCCATTTGTGAAAAGATGATGCTGATGTGTAGTTCAAGGAAACATAAGTCATCCCTTTTCTTTTTCTAATCAGATGGTGAGCATCCGTAGGGTGGCCGGCGTGAAGAATCCAGCAGAGATGACCTACTACGTCCAGCACAACGGTATTCCTCTATCGGGCACGACAGCTGCCAAAGTTCTGAACACTGTGGATTCTCAGACCATGGCGCTCACCCTGGGCTACTTTGTCCAGCTGCAAGCAGAACGTAAGCACAGCATCCTTCTAGCATTTGACAAGCAGGCAAACAGACAGAAACACTGACAGAGTAGACATGCAAAGCAAAACACATGAGTCATGCTGAGTTAAGAAAGAGGAGCTGGTGTTGGGTTGAGGGGAGCAGGAGAAAAGGTTGAGAAAGCTCTTTGCTCTCTAATCTCTCTGAAATGCTCCCGGCAGGACATTGTTTGTTTGGGCTGCAGTGCTGCTCAAGAGGAAGGGAGAAGGGGGAGGAGAGGGTGAGACGGAGCTGGTCAGGAGAGAATGGGGGAGTAAGAGGGAAAGAGAGCATGCTGCATTCCCTTAAAGAATGTTGCTTGTAATAGCTGAATCAGGCAGTGTGCCTGCAAATCAGGTTGAGCTGAACACAGTGACACTTAGCGTGGGTGTGACGGGTGCTTCTGCATGTTTTAGCAGGAAAAGTAGTGTGTTATACCTCCCATGAACCACACAACAGATTAACTGTTACCATTTAATGTTAGGAGTCTACTGGACACCTTGTATTGAAGTGATGATGGTGAAAAGATGTTTTTCTTTTTTCTTTCAGCTGTGGTCAAGAACCCTCCTAATAACCTCTGGATTATTGCTGCGGTGTTGGCCCCCATAGCTGTCGTAACACTTATTATAATCATCATCACAGCTGTACTATGCAGGAAGAATAAAAATGACTTTAAAGCTGATGCCATCGGCAACCTCAATCCTCGAGCCAAGGTATCTGTCTGTCTGTGTTGATGATTCTGTCATTGGAAGAGATTTGATTGCCATACCAGTTCCATTTTGATTGCCATTTGATTGTTTGTTTGTTGGACAGCGCAAGACAACACCTTGGGATCCAGAAAAACAGAATGTGCATGTTCCACTGGTTTTTATTATTTTATAAATTCTGTATTGTGCTTTCTATTATCTGCATAATGTCATCTGTGTGACCTCATTTAAAAGAATCCTAGTCTATCTCGTATCTTGAATAGCACACACACACAATGTTTAAAACATCTCCTCTTGTTTTCAGATGGCTTATCGGAGAGACGTGGGCTATTATCACCAGGTAACTGCACTGTATTTCCTCTCTTTACTGATCTGTGTTTTCATCTTCAGGGAAGCAAATGTGCCAATAGTGGGATTTGAATGGGATTTTGGGCAGACATCATCTATGGTATATTTATCCTGCTGTGCTGATGAAAACGAATGCTATAACAGCACTTTGGAGAAACAAACCTTTCACAGTGAGATTTTCAGGGATGAAAGGCTGGTCTTGCCTATTCTCCCTGTTGCAGTCTCCAGATGGTAAATTTGAAAGACTGAGCTTTGTAAAGAATGGTTATTATGGAGATCTCCTTTTCAAGCAGATTGTGTGTGCTTATGTGTGTACTGACACTTGTTTGTTTTGTGTATAGAAGACTGAACCTGTTTTCATTATTGTCCCAAGGTTTTAATCAAAGTTATTTCTTCACTTCTGTGTCTTTTCTGCTGTTTGTGGTTTTGGTTCTCCTCAGTGTATGTGTCACTGTAGATGAGTGAAAATGCAGAGTATAACACTCTGCACACCCAACTGCTTTACTTTTGACATATCATAAGAGAAAAAGTGATAAAATCTGCTGTATTAAACAATGAAAGTCACTTCAGTGATACCTATAGAATAGAGTTATTATTACACCATATTTAAGGATTCTTCAAAGTCTGATTATGTTAAAAAAATATCAACAAGCTTCCATCAGGTATGAAATATTATTAGGTCGCTTCTCGCAATCTTTCTCATTCCAGGCACAGTATATGGCTGGTTCTTTCTATTAAGTAACCAAGCAGAAATAGAGTGACTCCTAAAATTTAAATGAGTCTCTTGCACACCTCCTCTGTATTACACTTTCATTTCACCGTCTGCAAGCCAAACACTTTCAGCCCAAACCCTTGCTGGAGTTTCTCACAGTAACACTTTTAGTTAGTGAGAAAACTGGATCCACAGAAAATCTCTTTTCCCTGTGCGTGTGTGTGTGCGTGTGTGTGTGCGTGTGTGTGTGCGTGCATGCTATAGGAAGAGAGAGGATGCATGTTTTTAAGTCAGGGAAGAATCACGTATTGATTTTGCACCATGTCTTGGCTCCATTGAGGCAGTGATGTGTGTTTGACAATTTATGACACTGCCATGAGAGTAGTCCTAAATATTTCAGTGTGTGTGTGTGTGTGTGTGTGTGTGTTTTACTATTTTGCCCCCTTACCTTCTCTATAAACACCTTGAATCTTCTTTCTCTTCCCTAACATTGTAACTGTATTTCTGTGAAAGTCTGCATATCTTATCTTGTCACCACCCACTGTGAGTCATTTATTTGACAAGAATTTGGAAGAAGATGAAAATGGGCCTCAGTTAAATCTGTGCTTATCTATTTCAAGGCACAGCAGTGCAGTAATCCCAGTTCTATTCCTTAAATCCTCTGGACATCTCTTAAAAAGATTCACTTTTGGGCTATTTTGAGATGTCTGTCTGTGTGACACTTCTGGTTAACTAATGTATAGCCCCTTGTTCCTCTTGATGACTCTTTATAACTACATTTATGTGAAAGGAAATCAATCTTACTGAGAGGTGTCTCTTTGTCTTTCTCTGTTTTCACTCATCCTGTCCATCAGCCAGTCCAGGGTTTTGACTATGCCAAGCAGCACCTGGGCCAACAGGGAGGGGATGAGGAGACTCTGCCTGTCACTCAGGATACCTTAGTGATGTCCCTACAAATTCGGGACACACCACTTTCACTAGAAAAGGCCCTTCAGCAAGATGGAACTGCAAACAAGAAAGGGGTCACTGCTGACAAACACAAAAGGTATCATCATGTCTCCGCATATTCACCTCCTCATGCTGTGATCTGCATCACCAAACATTTGAGAATTGCCCAAAAAAACTCAGTTACAACTTTCAAATTGTCATATTATCAGGGACTTAAGACTTAAGTTAATGCAGCATGTTACAACAATCAAAGAAAATTTTGACTTTATTTAGATGATGTCTTAGTCGTATAAATAAATAGACTGGATGGATTACATTATGGATCTAACAGAGGATGAGATTTACTTTAATTTGGAGGTAAGATTGAAAACAGTGTGTGATTATTATTTAATAATAATATTAATTATGTCACATTAGATTAATTTTCTGTTTGTAAGCCAGTTTTAAGGTAGCTGTTTTAAAGTTGAAATGACATTTGGTAATTTTTCATGTAGGAAAATATATAAACAGGCTATAATAATACAGATAGCTGCAGATAGCTAAAGAACTTAAAGTGGCTTATCCTACGAACGCTGATACAGCATGTGTTTTTAAGTGGCCCACATGGCATTAAGATAATATTCTGTTAGTGATTTAAGCCCACAATCAGTGATGATGTTAATATGTTAATAATCTGATGTTCTTGTTCTCCCTGATATTTTTTGATTTGGTTCAGGTTTCATTTGTCTCAGAAAACATGTCAGGATGTTAGAAGGAAACACTTAGCCTCTTCAAACAGAAGATAATCAGCTGAATCATTTGAACTGATTCACACAGTTTCATGATTTTTCCTTCAGTAGATACTGAAGGCAACCATTCTCCCAGAGAGCAGTGCATTTGCTTACAAAATGCTCTTTCAGAAAGCTCCTGGGTCACATACAGATAAAACACAAAAATCCCTCCAGTCCCATTTTCTGTCCTCGTTCTACCCTGATACTGAGTGATGGGTGGTCATTAACAGACTTCTCTGAGTGGGCAGGTGAAATTGACCTTTTTCCTCATCTGACAGTCAGTAACGCTGTTTGAGAAATTAATTGCCATGTTAAATCATGCTAAATTATTTAATCGAGGACCGGGTGTAACGTTTCAAAGCCTTGCAGGATAATGAGATCAAATGAAATGTATGTGACAGAACAGAGAATCAATAGACTGGAGGTCCTGCTCAAATGATTTGTGGGACTCCTGACAGTGAAGGTTTGATGGATTCGGAGAAATTTACATACTGAATTATAATGCATTCATATCGCCTCATGACTTCATTCTCAAACACATAAAGCTTTCTGATGCTGTATATCAGTTGTCATAAAACATTACAGAAGTGGTCATACAGGTTTTAGAACTTAACTTCCAATGCCGTATCATAATCACTTACGAGCATAGATGCAGCATTGATTCTTGAAAATGCATGAAAATGCATTTGCTTTACTTAACGTCAACAATGAAACGTTATGATTAAGCATGCATTATTATTGTGCATCAGTATATACTTTATTTACTTTATATACTTTATTCAACACATACTATGATAACCTGCTATAGCATTCCATAAGTTCTTACTACAGTTGATTGTTGAGGTAAGTATAGGTGAGCATAGGTAGTCATAATGCATTACAGGCCCCATCAGTCAGCCTCTTGTTTATAACTTATCAAGAGCATCCATGAAAGACTTCTGCCTATAATTAAATATATGTCACATCTATAATGTTTTGTGACTGTTTACAGAGTGCATCAGATTATTTGTTAATCAGTGTAGTCATGAAGCATTATGAATGCATCATAATTCAGTATGTAAATTTCTTCATTGTGGGACTAATAAAGGATTATCTTGTTTTAGGAATGCGTCAACAATGCGATGGAAAATATTACCTATCCAATGAGAATGCTTCAAGCTCAACGCATGTCAAATAAGTCAGTGAACTCTGTGTAGGTGTAATATGTGTCCGAAAACACCTGAACCAGGTGAATGGCTACGTCAACAATAGGCATAGAGTATTTTTAACCGCAGTTTTACTTAAAAACTGGCTGCAGTGGTCAGATAGGAGACATCTGACATCTCTAGAATAGTCACCATGTTTTGCTAGTTTAATAACAGAGTGCAGTAATAGTACATTTAGCTTAGAATATATGGAGAAAACATCACAATTATGTGTTTCTTCTATTTGTTAATGTGCAGCATATGTTAAAGCTAGTGGAAAGCACCTGCCCTGCAAGTGCAACATGATTTTTTCTCTCTGCTTGATCCCGTGACCACTGACAAAAAATGTGAATGCTGTGTTCATTGAATCAGGTGTAGGTTCACAGGTCACAGTTGACTCCTGCGTGAAGGTGAAACCTGACATCTGTTCCAAAATCCTGCCAGACAGAGAGAGGTTACATTTTTAGAAATGTTTATGTAATTAAAAAAAAAGAAAAGAATTCTGATGGCATAACTTCAGTATAGTACAGGACTAATTCAGTGCTATGATACTGGTATGCATGTTGGACACAGATAAATGCCACAATATGCATGCTTGCATGCTGAACACGATTACCTCTAATTTGCTTCTTCCTCTCTGAAGTAATCCCTTCATTGGTACCAAGGTTACACAACTGTCAGCTACTAAACATCAACACAGGATCAAACATACAGCCCACTCAAATAGCCAGCGTAAACACACTCTGTGCACCTCAATTAATTATTACACATTACACGTCTTTGTTGAACCTGTGACTGCTGCATGAAGGCGGCTGTCTGCGGCACTGCCTCGACGAGAGCGTGGAGGGCAACCGCTGTTTCTCTTTCTCTCTTTTGCTGTTATCATTTATACCAGACAATTAGGGGATAGACCACAGTGCTTTGATGTCACTGTCAGCCTTGTGGTCCTCTGAGCTGCTGCTTGATCAGCTCTAATTCCAACGACAGTACAGCGTTTGAAGCGAGTGAAGCAAGAACTGTATAAAGCATTTGTTTGTCCAATTAATGGAACAACTAGTCTTTCTTCACTGTGGTCAGTTTGCACTCTGATTTTGAAACATACATGACACATACTTAAGAGTATATCCACTATGCAGATGTAGTAAAGACATAGGAACATAGGAAGACATAGGAAGTTTATTCATGAACACCATTTGGAAAGACAGGCTCCAATTACCAATGCAAGATTTTAGCATTGTTATCATAAAATTTGAAATGTTACCAGTTTATGAGTTCTGCTACAGTTTTGGGACAATCCACTGATTTTTTTTTTTTTTAGCACTTTTCTAACAGTGTGTAGTGATGAACACAAACAAAAAAATACTCTAATAATTACATTTTGTTGACTTGACTTGAGATTGAGAGATGGAGAGAGAGGAAAGTGAGATTATTAAAGGGAAGGATGACATAACCTGGCTGTGAGCCCAGCTTCCGGAGAGCTCACCGCCTTTCCTGTTGCTATGGCTACTTGCAGCAAGTTACCGAGTGAGGACGGTTCCGTCATCAGCAACGAATCAGAGAAGCTGAAATCCGGCAGGGGCTTGACAGCACTGAAAGTCACAGCACAGCAGAAACTGACAAAGGAGGAGACGCGCAAGAGGGATGGTGAGAGTCACACATTGATGCAAATACAAATCATTTACTCTACAGATCCTTTGCAGACAAGGTCAGGCGTGTCACATGTGCCAAAAAATCTTTTCCCATACCCAAACGCTTTTCCGGTCTCTTGTTTCTCATGGACTCAGGTTACTGTAAGAGAAATACACTGCCACTGCAGCCACTGCCACTTCCTTTTTTTTTTTTTTTTTTTTTTACAGCCAGAAAGGTAGCCACTCAGCAGTAAGCAGAGATGGAACCAATGAATATGCATGAGACAGACACTCTGCTGACATGATACAGTATGTCAGACTAGTGGATGCTGTGCCAGACTGGCAGAAACACATACGCGCACACATTCACTAATCCAAAAAGGCAGAAAGACCATATGGAGTCACACATCTCGTGCTCTTCTACGATGCAGAGGAGTAAAAGTAAAAGAGGTTGATCTATTCACTGTTCTGTTCTTGTGCACTGATGCTAAATGTTCTACATGTAGTGGGTGTGAGTCAAATTAATCAAATTCAGATACTCTGCTTGTAAATTGGATTGAGCTTGCTGGATTATGATTTTCTTAATGGGTGGATTTGAATAATTCATCGGCTGAGTTAAAGGAAACTAGAACTGAATCCAGTTTGTCTGATGTGGGATAAGGAATGAAAGTGCTAAGTCAGTGTCTTTCATCTATCACAAAGATGCATTGGCACAACCTTTTGAAGCCAACTCTATCTTTGTGATCTGTTGTCTCCATCCACCACTTGATTTGCTGACACAGACGACTGATGTTTGACATAATCCCACACTGTCAGCCTGAGACAGAGAGAGAGAGACAAAGACAGAGAGAGACAAAGAGAGAGTGTGACAGTTTGCTCTCCTTTGACTGACAATGTCATGATTAGAGGTATTTGTAGTCTCTTTGTGAGTGAACTTCCTCTCTGTTCTTCAGATCCATATGACACCTCCTCTGGCTCCCTGCAGCTCATTTCCATAAAGCCCATGGTGGCTCAACCCAACTACTCACACCCTGCATCTTCTGACCGCAGCCAGGACTCGGCCATCATCAACGGAGAGGTGATCCATTTAGAGAGATACACACCCGTAAATGTGTTTTTGCTTTTCTCACTGGGTCAAAGTGTGCAATGTTCATCTGAAAAAAAAAATGTCACATCATATAACGTGACATTTGTTGAGCAGCATTTGCATTAAAATGTAATGACAGGTGTGAAGTTGTGTGCCAGAACTGTCAGTCATGTTACAGAGAAATACTTAAGATTTGAAACTGATTTTTCCAGAGCTGTAAAAAAAAAAATGTTCCACTCTGACATCAAATGTGTGAAATAAAGTAGAAAATTTACAGTCCTTTTAAATTTTTTACATGATTTGGGGCATTGTATGATCATCTGAAGAAGCCCTGATAACCACATTAGAATATCATCAGGTGTTAAAAAAGTCCACAGAAAATGATATAATACAGCCTTTACAGTAAACTGACTTTTATCACTAGATCGCTAACATGATGGACCACATTTTTTTTTTCACTCCATATTCTCATTATTTCATTTCATCAGTGATTCTGAAGTGATTTAATAAATCTTTCTGGCTGTAATTTTTGCCAAACAGTTTCATTTTCAGTGATTTTTTTCCCTCACACATGACAAAGCAGATCCTTAAGACACACCATGAAGAGAACCTTGTGTCTGTCTGCATTCTCATCCCCCCATGTCTCTTTGCATCCCGTGCTCTTCCCTCTCTGCAGGTGAACTTGGCTCTGAAGCAGAAGTCAGACATTGAGCACTACAGGAACAAGCTGAGACTGAAGGCTAAGAGGAAGGGCTATTATGACTTCCCCTCTACCGATGGCAGCAGCAGTGGTAGGGCCCTGGCGCAGAGGCAGCAGCACGACCATGAGAGGGCAGCTGGTGAGCATGGCAGACCACTGGAGCCTGATGATGAGCGAGGTTCCACTTATGTCAAGTCTCACAGGAGGTGAGGGGAGAGTGGAAAAGCAAGTGGAACCTGGGTTTGGCTGAGTGTAAACAGAATAGAAATGTTTACGTAAGGGTGTGAGAATACCAAATTCACAAAATTGGTCTTTTAACCATGCCCAGTTATCTATCCCCAATGACCACTGCCTTGCCTAATTACCTCATAGATAAATAAAACCGTCTCCTCTAATTTTGTCATTATCCTGTCTAAGCAGGCAACGAGAGACTCATCAGGCCTGTCTGATTAGTTTGATCCAAGTCCTGAGCTTCCATAATGGAGATAAGAAGCCTGGCAGGGTGTCAGATGGTCCACTATGCTGGTTCTGTCCTGCCTCTGCTTGACAGATACACAGAAAGATAGATAGAATCTAAAAGGGGCAAAACATCCTTTTTTACATGAGATGAACATTATATCAAAATAGCTGCCTTCAGAGCGGAATGTACCATTTGAATTTTGGCTTGTGCTTTGACTTAGTGAAGGGATGAATGGACTTGCTATTTTTATATCACACCATGGGTGAGCAAGATAAGGATTTAAGGAAGCTAGTGTGTGGCTGATCTGTTACAGCAACAGCATGCTGATATGCATATTGCCCTTGGCCACCGACAGTACATTTTTGTTTTGTTTTGCTGGATGTTTTATCATTTATTGCATTTTTCTCTGCAGCACCTATTAGATATCCTTATACTTGATTCAGCTCTTCTACTTGATGTCATCATGAGATATCCTAACATAATCTATATTATAATATAATATATATATATAATATGCATAATAAAAGAAACTTTATGTCGCTTTATGTGGGAATCACATGTATTCACCCACTGTGTTCTCCACCACCTCCACTTCCCACCCTCTTTTCAATGCAGGCACTCTGAAATCATGGCTGAAAGTAACAAAGCTGAATTAAAAGGATTTCAGTTAATAGCAACTGTACTCCAGGTCTGATTTGTATTGAATCCATTCTGCACTTGAATTGGCAGGCACTCCCACGTAGGGCAGACGGCCTATCGCAGCAGACAGAGTCTGAGTAGCCCCAGTCCTGGAGGAACAGAGATGGACCTGCTTGTTATGAGGGAGAGACCCAGGAGAGGCATTCGCAACAGCGGTTATGATGTGAGTTATGTGTTGCACCTGCTGATCCTGTCTTCCAACAAGATGCAGTTAAGCTACTCTCACAAAGTTGACAGGGCAGCACTACATTTGATACATTATTAGATCACTTGCAATATATGCATGGAAGCAGTAGTAGCTTTAACTTTTGCTAGAGACATACAAACTTCAGCTTCAAATGAAACTATTTGCTCAGTTAAATGCTTATATACTTGTTACCAATTTCAGATGATAATTTAAAAAAGTTACTAATGTTTTTAGTTTTGTAAGATAGAAAAGTAGAAAAAATAGAAAAAATAGAAAAAATAGAAAAGATCATTATCAGTCAGAGCTTCTCAGTATTGTATTGGTGCCTTATTGTCCCACTGAAGACAAAACCTCTAGAAATCAGACATATTCTACTCAGGTTTGGTTTCAAATATACCACAGCGAGCTGAAAGAGGGGAAGTGGTTCATTCATAATTAAGAGTTCTGTCGGGTCCTGTCGTTTTGATATGTAATGCATCTCAGGATGGCCACCACTCTTTTAATGCTCCATTATGGCTCAGTGAGTGGCTCTTTTTGTCATGCATACTAGTATATGAACTTTCAAGAGTAATGGAGCAGACCATTCCTAAAAAGTGTTTTCATTCTTAGCTATCCTATTGTAAAAAACATGAGCAGTGAGAGAAATATTTCACTGAACTGCCATTGACCTGCCGGCCATTTTGACCAGTTGCAGCAGGAAAAAAAAAACAGATGTAAACAGGTGTGGCTGTGGTGTTGAGGTGCTTAATGGCACACTATGGAAATTAAGCACTATTGTATAAAGCTATGTTTTTTCCTACTATATCCAAGTTAAATGTTAGTTTTGAGACCAGCCTGTTGCACCCCTGATGTAGATGCAGCAGGCTCTTAGGACGGCAGGGTTTTGCCATGAGCAAAATACCACAGGCCTTAACGTGACAAACTTCAGAATTATATTGCAAAAAGACCAGCCTCCTCCAGCAGCAGGTGTTGACCAGCTCTACAAACTGAGATTTTCCAGACAAACAGCATTTTCTTGATTCTGACCTCCTTCGCTTTGTACTTGCTGTGGCTAAACTGTGTAACCAACTGGTCAGCCCTGTTGGAAATATGGCACAGTAGCCTGTACAAGCTACACAGCCCTTTTTCCTGGCCCTGTTGATTACAGTGGGTCTATAGTAGCTGCAGGCCCCGTCACTGCAGATACAAGTCTCTACCATTCTGCGTTGCAGGGGGGGGGGGGCTGATTTATGAGGTGTACTACACTGGGTCTCTTGTGGCTACCCTCTGTTCGCAAAGGAAGTAGGGCAGCTTCAACTCGTATTCATTTATCACTG
Source organism: Scatophagus argus (assembly GCF_020382885.2). Classification (NCBI taxonomy): domain Eukaryota; kingdom Metazoa; phylum Chordata; class Actinopteri; family Scatophagidae; genus Scatophagus; species Scatophagus argus. Next base: position 14,058,126 of record NC_058493.1, read on the forward strand.
AATTTAAGGACTGGATAGATGGAAACACAGGCTGGGAGTGGGAGAAAGGGTAGATGATATGAAAAGATGGAGGGACTTTCAAAATTGTGAGGATAGATAGAAGATGGAGTGATGTGGAAGGTGAATAATAAAGCTGGAGAGGCAATTAACATACAGAGCTGAAATGGATAGACTGAATATAGTGTAGAGAAGAAAAGAGAAACAGAGGAGGAGGATAAAAAATAGCATTACTGAACATCTATCAAGCTATTGTTGGCGTGTAGAAAAGTGCAGGTTAGCCCACACTGAAACAAGTTGCCTTGTTCTGCTGCTGAACCTACTGTGACCGCTGGATCCAACTCTTCCAGCTGGCTTGTCTCAGAAACTCTGAGTAACATTAAACAGCCTCTTCTAGCTCCGTCAGCACCCTGTCAACAACCCACTGAGAGATCGACAGGAGACCTTATAGAAGTTGTAATTTTCCAGCTTTCTTGGGTTGTAGCTGTTAATATCCCGCTAATTCATTAAGGAGTGGATTCAGTTTCTAATATCTGATCCAGGTGTAAATCAGAACGTTCGCAGGTGACCGCTGCTATCAATTCATCAACACAAGTCATCACCGTAAAACCATAGAGTGCTGTACTTATAATTGTACCCAAGTTTCATACTCTTTGTTACATGTTACATATTATAAAACACCTTACAGTGTTGTTGTGTGTTAGTAAGTCAAAGTTTGAAGATGTGTGTTGAGTCTTTCTCTCTTATGAATGTATTTCTATATGTTTCAGACTGAACCGGAGTTGATTGAGGAGACAAATGTTGACCGTCTTATGAGGCCGAGGGCATACGTGTATGGCCGGGGCTTGAAAGGCCACTCAGAGACGTCCACTCTGAGCTCACAGCCGTCTATTGATGAAGTGAGACAGCAGATGCACCTGCTGCTGGAGGAGGCATTCAGCTTGGCTTCAGGGGGCCAGTCTACATCTGGAAGGCACTCGCATCACCACCACCCACCTCCTGACCACTACAGCCATGCACCGCCTCCCCTCCCTTACGCAGACATGGTGACCAGTGCCCCAGGTACAATGAGCTGTGGACGGAGAGGCCTGCAGTGGGTACCATCTTATGGCGCAGATGTATATCAATGCAGCTTGCCCAAACCAGTAAGCGGAATAAGATTATTTGTCTTTTGAGAACTGTGTTAAGCATTTATGTAACCTTAAATGGCTTTCACTATCTGTTTAAGGCCTTTCATTTCACCCAGCTCCCTGAGATGGCCATGAGTTCTCCACCCCCTTTACCGCCTCGTACTGGACCTCCTCCTGGGACCTCCTTAAGACGGTAAGGTTGAAAAAGCCTCACACTCACCCTTGCAGATGCAGGCAGACACAGACATACACGTAGTCTCTGTAGCATCCCAAAATCCAGCCGATATTCACATTCAAATTCATATTCAGGGACTAGATATTCACTAGGTAATGTGCTGTGGCCAGGGTGATTTTAGGCCTTGTATAAATTTGAATATTGAACTAGTGCATTGGGAGATGGCAAGAATGTTAATGAGCTACTCACTTTTCCACATGAAGTGTGTCTGCCATCTAGTGGTACTGGCCGAGTACTGCAGTAACTGCTGTTTTTTCCCCTCTCCAACCTCTCTCAAACTTAGTTCCACTTCTGACTTGGGGCCTAAGGGAAGGAGCTCAGAGACATCTGGCACTGAAATGCAGAGTCAACATGACAACAACCCATATGGGCCAACTTCTAGAGCTGCACTTCCATCTATCACTGCAGAACAGTCCATGTCCAACTACTCAGGTAAGCCTATGAGGAGATGACTTTGCATTTCAACAGTAACCCATAATGTGTTTTGCTCCCATACCAAGATACATTTTGCAAGAATAATAATGATCTGACCTGATAAAAATTCTAAATTTTATCATTCCCTGAAGCACATTCATCAGTGAATGTCAGTCTGTCTTCTTCTCTGTGTAGGAAACCCAATAACAGCTGTCTACGCCATACCAGCCACCAGGCCCGGCTACTCAGAATACTTTGTCTCCACACCACCCACCTCCTATCACAGTCCCTCCTGGATGTCCTATCCACCTGAGCCTGAGGATGTGCCGCCACAGTGGGCAGACTCTGTAAGAAAGTGCATTTTGTTTGCTTAGGACACAGGTCCAACTAGAAAAATGACTTAAAAAATGATTGAACGCAATTTATAGTGGAAGAAGAATGTGGTTGAACAAGGATGGTTTCAGTTTTCAAGTGATTGTCCTAGTAACCAAGCAGCTCCTTTTCCTAATAAATAGATGTTTGATTTTCAGAAAATTAACTTTTGGTGGCTGTTGTGAAATTTCTTGCAAAAGCAGGGCTATATGCAAAACATGAACGGATAGAAAAAATGCTCCAAACAGAAAATAAATTAATTTGTTTCTCTCTAGTGTAGTAATTTAGACTCAACCAGTAAGTATTATTATTTCTTGTATGGTGTTCTTGCTTCATATATACAGAATACATATACATAATAATTGAAAATAGACCAGTAAAACTGTGTAGAAATGTTGTCATTGTTGTAGAATATTGAAATACCCTACACTTGCTGGTTGTCAAGATGTCTTTCCCGTGGCTTCTGGGAAAGACATCTTGCTTCATGGCTCTTGTACAGAGCCATGAAGCAAACTACAGCACTGTAACCACGAGAACTAAATAATAAACACAATATGGGAGGGTCAGTAGCGAAACAATTATGTAACATATAGGTGAGGTGCACATTAAAGCACTGTCTTTTGCAGACCATCTCACTGTGGCACAAGTCTTTTTGTTCTCATGTTCCTATCTACCATTGAAAATGACTGAAAACAGCTCCATACCCTCTTCTTTGTTTTTCATTAAAAAAAAAGGACAGGTTCCATTCGTCTTGTCAGATCTGTTATAACACGTGACCCTCCCCTCCCCTCCCCTCCCTGCACAAGACTCTCCTTGTTTGTATGGAATGTTCTGTTCTTTTCCCTGTCTGTTTGCCTGTGTCAACCAGATGCCTTCACGCAGTGTCTTTTGGCAGAACCAGTGTCATTTAGAAACCATTTGCTGATCTGAATTTATGGCTGGTGTTGAGTGGACGCAACAAAATCCTGGGGTAGTTGAGCACATTTCCTAAATGAACACTTTTTTTTATTATTTTGTTATTTCTTCTGCTGTAAATTTGATACTTATGAAACTTGTGTATCAACATTCAGAAGTCGCCCATTTTTGAAATTCAAGCACTGTTTGAACCGAAATCCATTTCAGTATCATACACTTGTACAGCAGATCTTCACACGCATTACTTTCCCTGTCACTTGTGTTCATTTAGAATGATTTTCCCAGTCGCAGTCGTATATAAGTTTGCTCATCACCCATCTAATTCTTTCTAAAATAATGGCGCAAAAGGTGTTCTCTCAGCAAAATAAAAAACGATTGCATTTACTGTGTCCTCCCAATGATCTAATTAGCAGCCAATGTCTTCATGGGCTAGTCTTTTACTGATTTCTTGTCTGTTTTCCAGTTGCCCCTGCCTGGGTATGTAGAGGCTTTTCCTCATCCTCGATACCCACAGGGGAGCCCCTCCAGGCTTCCCCTGCAGTATAACCAGACACTGGAGCAGCCACCCACTGCCCCTAGCACAGCATCCCAGCAAAGCCCGCCCCAGGTGGTGAAGGACATGGACAGCATGCCCCTGAGCAGCCTCTCCACCTCTGCACTCGTGCAGGCTATCCGGCAGGAGGTCGCCAAGCTGGCGAAGAAGCAGAATGACATGTTTGAGTTCTAGTTTTAATTCTGCCCCCTTGTGTGCAGGAGAAGGTTAACTGTGCATTCATCTTTGAAAGAGGCACACAAAGATGACATGACACTGATTTTTGGCATTTGTACTGTAAAATGGACTGGACATGGATCTTCTTTACCCACTGATTGATTTCTTTTCACACGCCATTGGGGTTTCGCAGCTCCTGACTTAAAGGAACACAAAAGGGTTTTTTTTTTTGGTTTTTTTTTAAGAAAAAAAATTGCCATCTCTATTGATGATGTCCCAAGTACATGCATCTCTTCTTTGTAGATATGTCAATAGAATGCACTAAATATGGAAAATGTACATTTTTCCGGGATTGGACATTTTTTGTGAATTAGCATCATTTGAAAAGAGAGGAAAAAGTAGCATTATTGTCTGTGCTGAGAGGACCAAATACTTCCTGTCAGATGGTTAAGTATGAACCACAGTGTATATGAGCATGTACAGTATTAGAACATCATGTAGGCCTAGCGTATCTCCTTTTATAGACCATCAGCTTCAAGTAAACGGACCACATCAATATCAGGCCATTAAAGCATCCAAGTAACACATTACTTTTCAAAAATGATTAAGTTTGATACATATCAACATCATAACGAAAACAGCAAACTCTGATCATTCATAGTATGCTAGTCATTTTTAGAGATTTAAATTGTAGTTTCTGTTATTTAACAAATGGACTAAACACAATATGTATCTGCCCAAATGAACACTAAATCTTAAGCAGCATATATAATGATGAAACCTATAGACAGATGTTTTCCTTGATGTATCTGGATGCGAGGGAGGCATTCATCATTGCAGCGTGTGGTTGTTCAAGCTATACTGACTTGGTGGACATTGGTAGACATTTTTAACAGCAATGAGTGGTTATTATAGTACTGTATAAATACTGTTTTTAAATGCTTAAACCATGAACTCTGACTTAAAAGTTTGTCTTTTCTTGAAGAAATTGTGACTCCACAAAAACACCCAAAGGCCAATATTGTAAGTTAATTCATATTTTGTGCTGGGTGGACTTTGAAAGGTAGCAGTTTTATACCGAGCTCAATGACTTTAAGATGCACAAATGATTTAATGTTCATTCAACCCAAAAACCTGTCACAAAACAATTCTCCTTGCTGCTGGAAGTATTGCCACCATCTTTGTAAAGTTAAACTGTAAAGAAGGTAAGTCTATCCTTTGTTTACTGTCCTTAAGACATCTTAATGGTCTCAGTGGGTACATTTATTGAATAAAAGACTTCATGTTCCTGTGGACTATTGGCCTGAAGAGAGGTTCTACATCAGTACTCCTGTTCTCCTGAGCATCGACTCAGATCGAGTGTACACCAGAGCACATTTTTCCAAGAGCTATATCAGAAGTTCACTACGAACATGTATGGCGCGGTAGTGTACCCTGGAACCATCCAGGTTGTTATGGCGCGAAGGGTATATGTGCCAAGTTACATTTACCTTAAAAGGCTAAATTCATAATGAATAATCGAATCACTCTGAATTATATTTTAAATCACCCAAAGAATACATGACAGAGTACATACCAAGCTTCCACCTTCATAAATATCAACATGTAAGAAGAGTTAGACTCTTCTGATAGGTGCTGGAATAAAAGAGTCCTGTGCATGCCAGAATTATTCCAGCAGTGACAGGAAGAAAGGAGGCCAAGTCTTTAGAGATTCAAGGATCCAGCTAACCTTTTTGATGACATGCTTCAATTAGTGTCTTGAAGCTGTACTTATTTTTTCTGAATCACTTAATTGGTCATCTTTATCATCTTTGTCAACCTGTTTTATTGTGTCAGTTTCTGAAATCAGACTAAGGGCAGGGCAGGGCACAAAACAAAACTCTGACATATTTAGTGAAACTCCCATGAAGCAAAAATCCCTGCACACATAGAAGGGATTCATCTTTCTTAGAAAAAGACTCATACTCATATTTCACTGTGGCATAAAAGCCATCAGTAGGTTATGAAGAATTCTTAGAGCAGATTTGCTTGGGAATTAAAGATGGGACTGTTTGGATGAGTGCATGTTGACCTATAGCAGAGGTACAGCAATATATTTTCAATATTCAAATGCTAAAGATTACCTACTTTTACTGTATTATTTCAAATCACATGGAATGCTTTGCTGATTATTATAATAAATCAGTCGTAGTTGTACAGAAGATTCCACTTATAATGAAAGAAAGACTGCTATGAGTTAAAATGCCTTTAAATCATTATTTCCCTTCATAAAACGTTTGCTCAGCAGTATTGGATGAGTATAGCCTTTTTTGCATTCTGACTTGAGCAAAATCCCCCCTCTCTTCTTTTATACTCATGCCTATTGGTGTGTAAGTAGGTGTAAGGGAATACTATATCTCTTAAACTCAACAAAATCTTTGTTGTTGCTTGTTTTCCCAAGATTCCTTTGCCCCATTATTCAGAGGAGCACTTAATGTCTTAAGAACTGTACTAAATACAGTGAAACCATTTTTGTGTATACCAGAAGTGAACACCTTTAAACATTCTCATGCTGGAAAACTTAGTGTTATTAATTAAAAGGGTTTTAGGTGGCTTATCGGATTAGAAAAAGGATGAGCATTTCATCTATAAAATGAAATATGAAGTGAGCGACATCTATTAAAAATTAATGTCATTTTGTCTTCCTGACTGTTTTTCTCATTTTCCTTTTCATCTGCTTGACTTTGTTCTATTTGATGTTCCTGAGAGACTGATCTGACAGACCCTCTGATGGCTGGAGAATGAAAGAAGTATTAGCCTACATGATTAATATCAAATAAAAGATTTTATTAGAACAATCAGTCATCAATCTGTGCCTTGAATACCACTGACTTTTTGCATGCCAACTTCCAGATGACAAATAGAACAAAAGAGTTGAAGCATTTTTTGCACTGAAGCCCTACTTTTACAATCTTCTGCAGTATTTAAGTCAGGTTTAGCTTACTCCCTTGCTCCATGAGGCAGAGTAATGGTTGGAGGAGAAGGCATTTAGAGGTTGGTAGTCATTCTGTTAAATGATGGTGACAAACGTAAGAGCATTTTGGAGCTGAGTCTGACTTGAACCTTCCCTAATTGACCACTGGCCAGAACAAAGTAACAAAGTGAACTTAAATGAATGGGTCAAAGGAATCCTGTTTTTTTTTTTTTTTTTTTTTTTGCAACTTAGGTCCTTGTTGTGTTTGCTAGTCTCTCTCTTTAACCCCACCTATAGACTTAGAGACTGGTGCTAAATATATTTTAGCACTCTATGGACCCCAAATGTGTCACAATCCTTTCAACTATTTGACTGAAAATGAACTATGACAGTAAATTGCTTATTTATTCCCTCTTTTCAGCACTGACTGTTGTATTTAAATGTCCAGCCACCAGTGGCAGCACTAGGTACATGGCAGTTGACCAGTGTTCAGCCTCTAAGCCACAGCTGCCCTTATGTAGTTAGCTCAGCTGATGTGTCTTCAGTTATTCTTGATTGAACTTGCAGGCATCTGTAAACACCAGTGTCTGTTTCATTTTGTATTCTGATACTGTGAGAACCTGAGGGAACTTTTTTTACTTAATTGCATAAAGTCAGCATAATCTCTGTACTCAATTTTTATTTCCTGTGTACAGCAACTGTGGCCTCCAACAAAGTGTTACCTGCAGCGCAAGTAAGTGGCCATCATGAGTTTGTATGGCACCTGCAATCCATCAAAGCAACAAGACAAAACACACAGAATAACATCTAGAGATATCATCCTGATGTCACCAATATACTAGGTACTAGTCTGAAGTATATAATATATAAAAATATATAATAAATAATATAGTATATAATTTTGACTTGAGAAGTTACCATTTATTATACCATTTATTTTACAGCTGAACCACAGAGAGCCAAAGGAATATCAAGGTGCATGTTATATTTCATTTTAAATGATTGCTGTTAAGAGTTGTAACATGAGAAGCTTATTCAGAATGCCTCTATACTTTATGTAACTCTGACTATCTACATTTTGCCAGAATCTGCCAGAACCTCCCAAATGAGGACATCTATGGCATATGAAGACAAGTTGATGCCACTTTTTGAGCACTGTCCTGTATGTCCAAGGATGTGGACTGGGCAGTCACATGTCAACAGAGTTCCTGCTGCTGACCTTCAGCTTGCTACCGCTGTCACTATGTCATCTTTTTGGTCTCAATGGTAAGTAAAAAATAATAATTATTATTCTAATGAAAGATCATCCATCCATCCATCCATTTTCTATACCGCTTATCCGTCAAGGTCGTCAGGGTTTCAGAGGAAACATTTTAAACTACATCCAAACTTAATATCTTTTGTAATATCCATAAGCTTGTAGGTTTGACTAATATTTTAACAGATTCCTGATCTGAATCCCAAAAATCCTAACACAGAAGAAATGATTTAGAAAAGAATGACAAGGAAAAATAATTTAAAAGCTCAGTTGTGGACACTTTTTTTTTTCTAAATATGAAACAAACAGGCTTGCTGCCTGTAGGAGATCACGTTGATTACATTGGTCAAAGAAAAGGAAAAACTGTGTGTTAAATCTTTTACTGATTAAAGATTATTATTATTGTTATTATATGTAACCTTATCTGCACAAATACAAAGGCAATTTTGTCTTAAGTTTATGTTTGTGAAATAGATTGTCCCACATGTTTGTGTGAAGTGCAGTAAGTCTGTAGTTCAGCATTTTTCCACCAGGGCTCAGCCTAAAGCCATACAGACAAATGATCTATCACAGAGAGGGAAGCTTATCTTTATCTAAACAGCAAATTAGCCACAGTCAGAACAGGGCTAATTTGATTTTCTTCTTCTTCTTCTTCTACTTCTTCTTTCTAGAGAGGGCTGCACATTCCCTGGGAGTACAGAATTGCATGAAATGTTACATGGGGTGGACAAAAAACAATATATCATATGCAAAATTGCGTATGATAAAGTTTAGTTAGTTTAGTAAGTTTTCTGTACTTTGCAACAAGCACCACATTTTTGGAGCCTATAATATTTTAGTTTTCATGACGTTCTGTCAGAACGTTCAGCTGTGTGTCTTTGTGAGTCTTAAGGTTGTCATGCAGTATTGAAATACATCATGCACGTATACATATTGGCAGGTGATCCAGCTCTGGCATACATAAATGTTGCCACCTCCTGTTTACCAAGGGTAGACAGTATAGATCAGCTAATCAGGGCTTAAGATTATGGGTGTTGTATAGACAGTGATAAACATTACAACTAATGTTGACAATATTTGCACATTTACAAACTATATTTCAATATTTCAACTCATTTGATTAACTATTAGACATAATGTGTGTTGTTTTTTTCACATTTGCCTCCCTATGATTAATTTACCACTGGGAAAAAAAAAAAATTATTAAAAGTAACTCGTGACATTATTAATAGGCCAATGCATGCCAAATTGGAACGATGGAAGGAATAATTGATAATACTAATAGTACTAATACTAATAATCATAGAACCAAATCGTGCAAGGACAACAATCTGGTCTTTAACACCTCCAAGAGAAAGGAGGTCATCACCGACTTCCGAAGAACAATAAGAACAGAACGCCTCTCCGCCAAGTTGAACATGGGGAGAGCATGAATCATGAATTTCCTTGGAGTCAGCGTGTCGAATCAGCTGACATGGACCTCCTGCGGGATCAATAAAGTTCTTACCTTATCTCAACACCTCAAGCCTGCTTAAGAAAGCACAGCACAGACTTTTCTTCCTCAGCAAGCTGAAAACGGCCCAGCTCCCACAGAGACTGATGCTCAACTTCTACAGAAGTACCAGTGAGAGCATCCTTATCAACTGCTCCCTAACCTCAACTCTGTATACACCAACAGACTGAAGAAGAAAGCCAGCAGCATATTCATGGACATTACATACCCATGAAACTCACTGTTTGAATGGCTGCCGTTTGGGAAACGATTCAGAACAGCAAGGGCAACCACCAGCAGGATGAGGAACAGCTTTGACCTCAGAGCTGTGGCCTCCATCACAACCCTCCTACCTGTCCAGACACACAACAGATCCCACGACCTGCGGACATATGCATACACAAGCATCAGACTCTGAAACACTCACAGAGAGCCCGTAGATGCACACATGAACACTGTGCAGGACTATCTGACTATGTGCAGTTGCCATACAAGTACACAAAGTGAAAATAATTTAAACACACCGCAGTAATTTTGCACTAAGAAGACTTCTTATATTTATACCTTGCACCTATAAATATTTGTAAATTTTAAAATTTTGCTGGTACACATTTTGTTTTCAACTGTTTTTCTACGCTTTTTTCACATGTGGGGTTAAAAGAGAGAGAAGCCACACAGAATTTCACTGTACTTCAATCAGGAGAGACTGATAAGAAAGGAAAGTGATGATATAATTGAAGTAAAAAGAATTTACCGAGAAGAGCACAAATAGATTTTGGCACTTAGACCAGGACCAGGACCAGGACCAGGACGTAGATCACCACGGGAAACTCTCTGACAAAGGAGGTGCAAAGAGATAGTCTTCCTGACTGAACTTTCACTAAGCTTCATTTGTTGTATAATTTCTGATTATAATATTCTGATTCTGATTCTAATAATGCTGTAACCACTGCACACAGTCAACCAACCATAAATTGCCAATGTTATGATTTCTAAAGGCACAAAGTTTGCCTGTGTCTTTCACAACAGGGCACCATGGGCATGATGCGCCCTAAAATCTCATAAGTTAACTTTACACTGAAACCGTATGTCAGCGTTACAGCATTCCTTTTAAAGATGTCTAATTTACACTCCTCCACTTACTTACACAGCCATATCACTGTGATCCATTTGTATCTATCTCCTAGTGATATATTCTCATTTTAATTCATCAACTTGTACAACACTTGTGAAACTCTCTCAGGTAGAGTGTGGATATTACAGCCTAATTTGGCAGCTGTAATTAGATGTGTTCTAATGCTGAAAGTCCATTATCTCCAATAAAGGCTACTTAAAGTAATTATAGCACAGCCTTGTTGAGCAGATATCATCAGAGATTAGATAATTACCACAATAGTCAGTACAAGGACAGGTCAAGGGAGCAAAATGGACTTGAAAGTAACTGAGTGGCCAAATCCTCTGTGACATTGAAAGTGTCTTCACACTCTGAAACTCAGGGGTGTACTTGCACTTTCACAACACTCTCAAGCGAGATTGAGTCTGCGATGTTTCTGGGAAGCATGAGGAATTAGACAAGATTTGTGAAATGAAGCATAACCGCAGATTCTCTGCTATTAGTAAGAATCAGAAGATCTTGATGAGACAAATGAGACAAGTGATAAATAACTTCACTGTTAAATGATCTAGTGACACTGGACATCTTGGAAGATAACATTTTCTTTTTCTAACCATATCATTTGACATGGATGAAAATGACACATTGTTTTCCACAGACTGAACCCTTCCCCAGTGGTGCAGTTTTAATATGTGAACCCAGTGGGTGGTGCATTGAAAGTCAGACTCAAAACCAGACTGACTGACTCTGATTTACTGAGGCGCCTCTGAACTACACAGTGGAATAGAATATTAAAATTATCTCTGTTGTGCCTCTGCAACAGATGCTCCAGTTCAAATTAATCATGTGCATACAGCAAATAAAGCTTTGCAACTTTCTATGCCAGCTCAGTCAAGCTCTAAATAGACAAATCTTTCAAGTTTTCATAACAGCAGTTCTTTGTGGTTCAGCCTGCTATTTGATGTAATTCTATTTACTCTACCTGCTCTGGTCAGTGCATCAAAGCACATTGCAGTGCACCTCCACAAAAAATTATCAGACCACTGCTATGACCTGGTTACTGCGAGTGCAAAACTTTGTGTAGATTCTCATTACTAGCAGTAATGCACTAAAGTAAGGGTAACTCCATTCCCCTTTCATTTGTGTTGCAGTGCATTTCTGAGGACACTAGGGGCTGTCCAAGACACTTAACTATGCAGATATCCCTTCAGTACCACCTACTGCTGAGGAAAGACAGCTGCAGACAAATATTCATATACTGATACAATGTATCTTACACTGTCAAATCTAAACATGTATGCTATGATCAAATATGATTTACTTATTTATTTATTTTTTTTGACAAATGAGCAGTAGATTATCTGCATGCATAAAACTAACAAAGGAAAGACATTCTCTTCTCTCCCCACTTGTTTGATATATTACTTTGCTAAATGTTATTTAAAGACATTCAGTACTACAAGGGTGCTCTCTCCTAGTGAAGTGATGATCTTGCCAAAGTGTTGGCTCCATTATTGCTACATAACAGTACACAGTTTAACACCTTAGCATTTCTCTCAGCAGATTTTCTCATTAAAACCCACAGTTTAGTGAGGCTGGAAGTGGTAAGGCCTGTTGTTCTTGCTGAATAATACTGATAAATATTACTAAATAGTACTCATCCTGATTGCTTAAGATGCAACAGAAAATAATTAATCATAATAATTGTTCTAGGCTGACATTTGAGCTCCACAGCTGATTGTCTCTTTATTTCAGTTGGAATTGGAGTCTCTTCTGTTTATTATTGAATAACAAAGCCCAAACTATCTGCATGATACCACAAGGAGTAAAAGGATAAAGCTTCCTTTTGTAATTTCCTTTAACTGATTCTAAAAGCCTGAGTGTTTTCTGATCCTGTTGCACTCAGGTCAGCTATTCTTGTGCATTAAGCAAGTCAATTGGTCGATTTAATTCTTATTGCAAGGTGAGTGCATAATGAAGGCAAAAACATATGTACGTTCTACACACAAGCATAAAAGACAGAGCCCCACAAATAGTTTGAAACCACTCCTGCCGTATTATCCCCTTCGTTAGTATGTTTGGTGTGTTCAAAACAGGCTGGAATACAGAGATTCTGTTTTATCAAAAGCACAGCAAGCTATTATTTGTGATGCGGACGCCTCTCTACATGCTTGGTCAGGAAGTACATATCATATTCGGGTTGTTGTTCTGTCAGTATCTCAACAGAAGTTCACATTTGGTTTTTCTCTGTCAGTCCATTGTTTGTATTCTCCAACAAATATGTGGTACAATATAAAATACAATATATAGACAAAAGTACCCAGACACACTTCTTTATGTGGTTGTTTTTCAGGGTTGGGTTAGGCCTCTTACTTCCAGTGAAGGGCAATCTTAATGCTTCAGCATACCACATTTTGGGCAATGCTGTGCTTCCGACTTTGTGGCAACAGTTTCGGAGGGCCCTTTTCTATTCCAGCATGACTGTGCCCCAGTACACAAAGCATAATCCAAGACATGGTTGGATGAGTTCGGTGTGGAAGAACTTGATTATCCTGCACAGAACTCTGGCCTCAACCCCATCAAACACCTTTGGGATGAACTGGAATGGAGATTGTCGGCCAGGCCTTTCGGTCCAACATGAGTTCCTGAACTCACTGTTGCTCTAGTACACAAATGGGCAAAAATTCCCACAGAAACTTTTGGAAAGCCTTCCCAGAAGAGTGGAGGCTGTTATAGCTGCAAAGCTGTCTGTGTATTTAGAATGTGATGTCGTCAAAGTCCCTGTAGGTGTAGTGGTCAGATGTCACAACACTTTTGTCTATATAGTGTAGTAAGTCCGGATAGTTATTCCATTTTGAATGCATTTTTTGTGTCATGAGAGGTGCATTGGTAAAAGAACAGATCTGCTCTTAAGTTACTAAACATTAATGTCATTTAATTTTGTTGGCTTAAGTGGTTGTGACAGCCAAGGAAACCATTCACACACATAAACACACATCTTGGTACCACTTTACAGCAGACAGAACAATTGAACGAGGTTCCTCATCTTTTACCCTTTCAAAAAGCAAAGCCACCAAACTTGTAATTCTTTCCCAAATGCAAATTCTGGAAAGCCAGTAAAGCCCATTCTCCCATGACATGTGTGGGTTGAGTGCCTCAGGTATCTGACTTGGCTGAATGGACAGTGAAACAGCTGGAGTGTATGAGTTCTTATGTGTTATAAAGCTCCTGCTGGTGCAACTATAATGTAACGGTCCTTTAATTTAGATCCCTGGTCTGTAATATTCTTCAACGTATACTTCCTCCTTTTTATGACTTGTCCCTGCTCTGGGATTTTAACAATTTGGCAAAGTTGCAAACAATAATAAACAAGTTAATTTCTTCTTTGGAATTAATGGCCATAATTAGTGTCTCTATTTATAGTTAAAATTAGGCATAGATCATAGACCAGTGAGGTACAATTTTGAATTAAATTTAGGACTAGGTGGGAAGCTATTTTGTGGTGAATAGCAGACTGGGTTCCTCCTTTGTAACTTGGTTTTTAAATTACAACTCTGTCTCAGCTCTACTTGAAAGCATCTTTAGCTGGATGGGATACACAGAGCTTTGGCTGGAGCAGGAGCAGAGAAGCTGGCAAAGCTTAGCTCTTTTACTTGGATTAATATCCCCAACACCTGTCTTTGGGGAAATTAATGGGTGTTACTGTAAGCAGCTTTCTTTCTTCCTCAAACCTTTTCTGCTGATTTCCTGCTTTTTTGACCCTTCTGCCAGCTCTTTTTCCCTCTCTCTGTTGTCCTTCCCATATTTCCCTCTGCAGATTAATTGCTCAGTGATACTGTATGTTAAGGACTGCTGTGAGTTTCCATACCCAGCTGTTTGAAAGCAGAGTAGTCAGCAGGATTTGGCTGCTTGGTACTCACTTGCCACTTCTTATTCGCTCGCTCGTCTCTTTTCCACTTCTTCTTTAAGGTTCCTCGTCTTGTCCTTTACCCCTCTCACTTATGTGCCTGCTTTCTGTGCAGTTTTCCCTGCTGGCACTGTCTCAATGTGGCCAATTTTAGTTTCAGTATTTGCATAAACATGAATATTATAGAGTATTTACATATTTTTATGGTAGCCTAAATGAAAAGGGCTTACTTTCTCAGATCATAAAAAATGAAAATTATTTTTAACCTTAATGAACATTGTTGTCTTATTACAAAATTGTCTGCTTTATGACCTCCAGAGTATTGTAAATGAAAACCTGTGTGCTTACTCCTTCGGTTTGGCGCCTTTAGGCTGGTGCGGAAGCTGTTGGTCAAACCGCCCAGAAATAAGGGTCTGGGGCACATAATGGTTCAAAAGCACAGCAGAATCACAAGCTAAACTATTATTAAGTCCATACTTGAGCAGTTAACTGTCAAGTTATCTTATGCCAATCTGTATAAGTGTATAATTTTTTGGTAAACATTGTAACGTGTGGGCTTTTGCACAGGACAGCAGAGATTTTCCTTGATACATCAGAAAATGAGTCGCAACAGATGTGTGTTTCTTGTTTATTTCCCACCCAGTGGAATGTAGTAAGCACACAGTTGCTATCCTTTTATGGTAAAATAAACCTTGTCATTACCTTTGATTCATAATGGGAGATCAAATTACAATATCAACTAATGAAGCTCATGATCAGTTATTAGTTGGTGAGCAGTTTATGACACAAGAGTAGACAAACTAACAGATCAGGTTCAGTGAAACGCCATATGAGTCGCAGTTATCTGAAAAAACAAAATGCCAGGGTAAACACTAACCGGATCAGAAATAATAGGCAAATCTATTTAATTCTTTTCTTGGTCTGGACCAAATGAACTAAACTATAGGTATGAAAACACCCTGCATGTTTACAGGTCAGAACCCTTAACAAGACTTCAGTATTACTGCCTTGCAGCCTTTTAAAATCAGCGTATAGTATACCTGAACAACTTTGCAGGAGGTTTGTATAGAGACACAGATTGTTACAGGTGTGAAGCAACTAAAGGCAAACTGCCATTGCAGAAGGTTCATTGTGCAGCTGTCTTCTCACCTACCTACCTAAAGCTGCGGCTTTTCTTACTGCTGCTGTCAAGAATAAGGAAGGGAAAAGAGGGGAAGGAGGGAATGAAAGCCAGAGAGGCTTATTGAATACATAAATCACATCCTGGATAAAGGGTATGTTGTTTCATTGCTAATGGATCTCTGCCACTGCTTCGTAAATCACAGTACACACAACCAGACGTGGTACTACTCGGAGGCAGGACTCCTATGTAGGGAAAGAGAGATAGAAGGTATTATTCTGCTGCTTTCTATTTTGTTTTCCTCCTGTCCTCCCATATTCTCTCGCAGGCATTTTGGGTTCACACAGAATTGCACAACGAGCAGTATTTAGGTTACTGTTCTCAGTCCTGCTTCTCTCCTTTCTGGGTAAATGGGCACTTACTCAGCTTGGTGGGGGTGGCATTAATCCCTGATGCTGAGCAAAGTCACCAAAAGTTCACTCCTGACCAGGCAGCCATAATGTCACAGCTTGTCCTTGTGAATAAGTTTTTGAAACTATTCATGTTATTTTCATAGAGAGTCTACAGTAAGTACATATCTCAAGCAAAAAAAATGATATTAAACACTATAGTTGAGTCTGTTGACAGGTCATGTTGTCTCTGCAATATGGATTTTGAAATCATGATTCAAACTTAATCAGAGCATGTGCATAGCTCCTGTCGGCTGCTTTTAAAAGGTTGACATTAACACTGACCCAAGCTGTCCGATTTCTGCGAGGGGTGACTTTGACTTTGTGCTCCTTGACTCCTCGTGCTGCACTAGCATTACTGCAGCGACTACTAAAATCCCTCATCTGGAACAAGCTTCATTAGAAGGGAGAGATAGATGATGGACTCTGACCCTGTGTCTACATCTGACATGGCACTGTCACTCATATCTTTCACTACTTCGCAACACTTCAGCCCTCTCCACCTTTGGACATGACTCTTCCTGTGCCTTGTGGAGACCATAGCTACATATGAGATGTCACTTCCTTGTGTGTGGACCTGTCTCAGACAGAAAAAGGGAAAAGGTGACACTTAATCTTTGTCTTTGGCTGCAAGCTACGGTATAGTGTCATAATAGTGTCTTTTGAGGTGTTTTAGTTGTGGGAGAAATAGTTAACTATTTTGTACATATTTTCGAATCAAAACAATTTCTGTGTCTTTCTCACAGAGCATGGCAAGTGTAAAATATTTGATAATTTGTAATCACAAGAGGATAGACAAAACAAATAAATAAATAAATGAATAACATTATGTAATGTTAATGTAGTTTAAAGTTTGGCAATATTGAGATTAAAGTAAACATGACCCTGAGTCATCAATCGACAACTTGCCACTTGAGTTGACACTTTGTCAGTTGAATCACTACAGTGAGAGCAACCGCATGGCTGACTGTAGACTTTCACAAACCAAGACTCATCTCAAAATGACCTCACCTGAAAATTAACTGCGATGGGTGTAGAGAAGGTTAACGGACACTGACAGTGGCATGATGATGGGCTACTTGTGACCTGGACGCAGGTACAGTCTCCTCTACTGACATCCAATGTGAGTTACTAGTGATCATTCTGAGCTAGAAATTGATGTTTTCATGTAACAGATGTTGATCAAACCCATTAAAACAGGAGTTTATTGTGGGGCAGGTGTTCTGAGCTGACCGAGGAAGTTCTCACATTGTATAATGTGGGTAAGGTGTATTGAGGAAAATACACAAGTCATGAAGTCGTCTATAGAAATGAAAAATATCCATAGACAAGGAAAATAAGAAATAACCTGTGTGTGTGTGTGTGTCCTACTGTAGGCTAATGTTTTACCTGGGAAAATGAGTTGTAAAAGGATAACCTTTTCTCCTGTTACTTCACTGTGTAGTACTAAAAGTACAACTTTAAATGGCCACCAGTTAACATTTGTGAGGCCAATCCTTGTGTTGGAAACCTTTGTTTTGCAGAAGCCATTGCCAAGTCCCTAACATCAGGGGATGGACTAGTGATTGGAGTTGGTGAACGCAGCATAGTGAGCCCCTCCTGTCCTTTGTAAATATACTGGCCCTCGCCCTTTGGTTTCCCTGAAGCGATGGTTTTCTCAGGCTGGTAATTTCATTTATTGAAAAAGAAGCTTTGGACAATGAGGTATCTGCCCCTGCTGCTCTTAATTAATACATGATATTTTACTTGCACTGTTGCTCTTTCAAAACACCTTTGTATTTTAGCAAGCCTGACCTGCACTTTGCTCTTTAATTTATATAGACACAAAAGAATATAAGAAAAATACGCAAGAACACCTGACATTTCAGGGCTGTCCAAATGTGAGCCTGATTGGTTCAGCCTTTTAAAAGGACACAATTCAGTTATCGGTTCTTTTCAGAGGTCTAGTTTTGAGTGTGTTTGTACTTTTTAATGTTTGTCAAAAACAATGCTCTAAAGGACTGTTTTGGAGAAGAGAAAATAAATTGGTACTATATTCCAAAGCTAGGACATGTGGATGCATGTTTACCAAAGCATTCTGGAGAATCATATTTTCTGCACCTGTGATTACTTTCAGGATTCCTTTTTGCATCAAAACTGAATTGTGGTCAGCAGAACATGTCTCTATCTGGAACATACTAGTATGGATACTGGTATTCATACTAGTATGGATTTGTTCAGCAAAGAGCTCACACACCCTTGATTGTTAATAAAGACCATTTTGCTGTCACTCTTATGCACATTGTGGAATATTAACTCTTTAACATGTCAACATGTGCCAGCCGCTGTTGGATAAATGTTCAAATTCTCCAGCCACTCAACAGTGAATAATCGTTTTGTGTCTGAACTCTGCTCTACCAGCATCTGACTGGCGCTAATTTCCTATACTACTTTTGAACTTAAAATACCTGCAACACTTCCACTGACCCTCCATCACTGAACTTATTTGGCCTTTTTCTCATTTTGTTGGAGGGCAAGAAAGATGAGTGATTGAAACCACGAGAGTCATTTTAAAGTCTTGATTACCAATCAGCTGCCTGTGGAGCCAGATGGGTTTGGAGCTCAATATATGAATTCAATACATGAATTATAATTTGTATAAATGTGTCAATTTTACAATTTTTCTTTCAAATGAAAGTTTGCCTTGTAAGAGATGTGCTCCCATCGAGGAGGCAATTCTATGCATGGCTGACTCCCCCACTCTATCATCCAACCTTTCTGTCTAAACTGACATAAGAAGATAGGGGTAATCCCATATGAGCACGTTATTTTCATCTTACACAATTTCTTTTCCTTTCTTTTCCCCTTTTCTGTGAAAAATACCTGAGCTTAACAATGTTCCTGCCTGAATAGGTCCAAAATGTCTCTCCTCTCTTACTACAGTAGCATTTCAGCGAGCCAGGATCAGGGAGCCAGTGATTCGTACAATAGGTGGCCTCTTTCTGTTGGGGGAGAAATGATTTCTAATTTCAGGAGGGCCTACACCTTAGAAATTGAAGTTCTATCACACAACCACCCTCGCTGGTGAGTCCTGACAAGCCTATATCTTGCACTCACACAAACTGACGTTGTTGAATAGTGTAGCGAGGAAGTGGCATAGATATGAGAGATTTGTTGCACATTGTCATATCAAAAAAAATGGGAGGGCACTCCTGTGTCCTTGTGGAGCTCCTAAAGACTGCCTTCTAAATGTTATTCACATAATCACTCACTGCATCCTGGTGTTTGATCAGTAAAGCAAAGCCTCCAGAAAATGTATAACATCATCTTACTTTTGTTTGAGATATATTTTGCACAGTAGACAGTGGAAACTGCTTTTTCTGTTATATTTCCATATGGCATTTTAAGTCATTCTAGGCGTCCCATAAATCACCCTGCCCTTCCAAAGAGATTTGTCAATGATCACTCAAATGCACGACTGCAATTATGCACACATGAGTAAAGGCACCAGCCTGTCCCATGGCCTGTGTGTGCGTGTTCTATAATAATAGCCTGGCAAAACTGATATGGTCTGTGGTTGGTTGGTTCTCTCTGACATTTTCACCCTTAATTTTCCTTTCAGAAACCTTGCAGCACTGTACCTGTTTTAATGATGTACTTTCTGCTGGTAAAACTAGTGTAATTTATGACAACAGGAATGTGGTCACTGCATTATGATTTTTTGCTCATTTGTGCACTCATTGTGCATCCTTATGATAAAATTGCTCAATGGAATAAAGAGAACAAAATGACTAAAATTTTACTGTAAATTCTGTCTTCTACATGTCTTTTATTAAGTCATGGGTGATGAAATGTCTAAGTAGGTACAGCTCTTTCTTTCAAGGAAATAAATGTACTGACTGATATTTCACCGCTCTATTGGAAGCTCAATGAAAAAAATCATACAAATTACTTAAAGATATACTCTGCTAGTACTGTTATGTTTCTTTCTAAGAATAGAGACCCCAAAAGCAGACATAAGAAACCAGGTTGAAGTGAACAAACTTTTACTAGGGCTAACTATGAATGTCTTTAGATTGACGAACAAAAAGAATTCAGTCCAGGTCACTGGGACGGCAGGTGAGTGCACGTGGTATCTATGAACAAAAGGGATTCTCCTCTGGGGCTGGAGACTGGTCGATCCAGAAGGAGGACAAGGTAACAAGGGCAGAGACTGAGTTTGAATGGGCTGGCAGACACGAGCCGGTGAACCTGGACACCAAAGACAAAAAGGTAAGTTCTCCAAGAAGTATGAGACTGAGATCCAGAGATTAAAGGAGCCGATAGTGTACCACATGAGTGCAGGAACAATCTGGCGACAAAGGCTGGTGAAAACCAGTCTTAAAAGTACAGACACAGGCAAGGGGGAGGAGAGAGGGCAAATGCCTGGAGAGGCATGATCCTGAAAGGTACGAGTAAAATTCATTTTTGTCCCTGTGGTTTTCTCACAATTTTCTCCCACAGTCCATACACATGCAATTTAGATGAATAGCAGTCATAATGGTGAATGTATTTATCCATCTGTGATAGACAAAATTGTACCCTGGGACAGGCTTAACCAACCCGCGGCCTTACGAGAATAAATGTCAGCACTCTACAGGATTTGTTGAAAATTTTATGTTTATTTACATTTCAGTTTTAAATTTACGTTTCTTTATATTTCAGTTTTATGTCGTGACAGCACCGTGCTTAATGTCTGTGTCTGGTTAAGTTTAGACATCAAAAACACTAGGAAAAGATCATATTTTACAATTACTGGTTTTGTCATCACAAACACAGCTGGAAACTGTCGATGTGTTGTTCAGAGATCGATAAATCATGCTTAGTGATTGTTGGTTGGTTGAAGTTGTTGCTAACAGTGGGCTCTTGTTTGGCAGCTATCTTGGACAGGTGTCATGCAATTGCTGGCCAATCCACGTCTCATATACATTTAATGCAAAGACAAAAATAACTTTAAAAACTAGTTGGCAATAGCTTTGAACTAAAAGGCTTTGTCTTAATTGCCCAGAAATACTTTAGTATTGAATAAGTGGCTTGGCATCAGGGAGCCAACTTTAAATTCAAATTCACATTCACTCTTGACTTTAGTCAAGGTCATTGCATGATTGGCAATAACCATGATGTCATTTCATTATGACAGTGTTGTAATCCACAGACTTACCTGAGACAGTACATAGATCCCCAGTTTAGTATGGAACAGCTGCAGTCGTTGATTGCTTTGTCCGCTGCACTCACTCTCTCATGAATCTAATTTAGCTTCTCAGAGGTGAAGAAAAAGGAGGATGTCATAGATGGAAGTTCACACTTTATCTCTTTTGAGGTCATATGCTTTTATGAGCTTTGACACATGTGAAGAAGTGCAATAAAAATATCTGTGTTTGAGTTTAAAATTTTGATTGCTAACCAAGCATTTTCACCAAACAACCTTATCGACTTACAGATAATTATGACATCTATCACTTTTTCATCATTAACTTTACTTTGCTGTTCTGAGAGTCTGTCCAATGTGATGTTACTGTAAACTGATGAGATTGCGCTGGCGAAAAAGAAGTGCTGTATCTATTTTGCTTGGATTTATTACATATACTTTTACCAGAAAAGTAGAAAACAGTGCAGCTTTAGCCAAACTTCCAGAACTTTGCCAAATGTTACTTACTAATCTTCTGACAACTGACATTTGTGTTATATAAATCTGTTGCGCTTGCTTGTCTGGTAAAGTAAAATATGTCAGATAACGTTGGGTGTACAACTCAGTTTCAGTTAACTGTTATTTGTAGCTTTGTTCAATTGCTTTATTTAGAGAGGAAATTGTAAAGTTTAATAATTTCTTTTAATATGAAAGTAAAATTTTCCATTGAAGAAAAGTTGATATTTGTTATTAAATTGGTGTTTTCAAAGACATAATATATTTACAAATAATTTATTTACAATTTATAAACTTAATTTTTGTGAGAAGTTAGTGGGACACTTTCTCCCATCCTGTCTGAAGATCTGCACCCAAGGTCCTAAGGAAAGTCAGTCAATTCTGGACAGTTTTACACCATAAATTAGATGTATTTTAGAAATACATCTCGCCAGCATCTTGTTGTGCAGCTAGAGGATGGTTCTTCATTTTATTTTTTGATTTGCATACTTGTGATTTCTAGTTAAGTGTAACTGCAGAAAATAAAATACTGTATATGTAAATAAGGTTATTTACAACTTCTAAAACATGTGTAAAATGCTAAGTTATTAATTTTAGGCCTATTGCCTGGACATTGATGTTTACTGTGAATATTTTTCCAGACTGCAGTCACTGCATAGAGGAACTCCTGCCTAATTATTTGTTGATACTCCTGAAGAAATAGCTTACAGGAGATGCAAATTAATAAGATGAAAAATAAGACCAAGTTTGCTTTTGCAAATTGGATTGAATAAATAGTAATAATAATAATAATACCATGACCATGAATTTTATAGTTTTTGTTAAGTTGGAATGTTTAAATTGTTGTAATGTATGCTTGTTGGCATGTATAGTGTGCAGTCATTCCAATATCAGTTAATTGAGCACAGAGCTGAAGTTGATATATGATTTCACATGTTACCTTTATGTAAACTAGGTAAACATTTAAAGATATAAATGAACAACAGAAGCTTTTGCTGTCAAGATTTTGTTTTAATAGTGATGTTTATGATGTTAGTTAGAACCTCTTTTGCCAACTTGTCCCCATGGTTTTGTTCAAACCAAACAAGCTATTACATTTCACTCCTTGCAGTTGCAGCCCTCCTGATGTTTGAATGAGCTTTGCCAACTGCAAACCCAGCAGGAACTCCAAACCTTGCATCAAAATGAGGCTCCGTAATGACCACTTAGTACTCCAAAGAAACTCTAAGTGACTCTGCTGCTGCTACTGCAGGCAGCAAAATGCATCCAGGGATAATTTTATGTAAACTTTCAGAGGAAGTGAAAATAATTTATGGATGGATTGTCCATTATCTCAGTTAATATTTAAATAAATACATTCATTCCTTGAGTTACAGACATGATTACTGTGAAGGCTCATCTGTCATATGATGCTTTACTTCATTCATGTTGATGACAATGTTTTTTGCACAAGCTTGAGCTTATAGACTTGAAGACTGCATAATGAATACTATAGATTCAATTACAAAGAGGAAATACTTGAGAAACCACAAGACTTTTTTTCTATTTTCAGGTTCCCTGTTTCACATGATGTTGCAAAATGACATCATCTGATGAAACTTGGTTTCTCTTCAGTTTCTTCGTTCTTCCCCTGTCACACGCAGAACACACACACACACTTATGTACTTACACCCAAACGTATTCCCTAAGCCTGTGCAACACGAGCCTTCCCTGTGAGACAGATTTGTGTGATTGTGTTTGAAAATTAACGTTTGCAGTGTTAAAGCATTGTCAGTAAGGTAAAAAATAATTTGGTGTCATAGGTAAATTAAAATCAGTCAAATTTGTGGTCCATCAGCACTTGTAGGGATGATTTCATATGAACACAGGTCCACCCAAGTAGGAATGGGCCAATGCTTAGATGCTAAATGATAGCACCTGTATGCAAAACTGACTTTACTTTACAAGTTAGATAATCTACTTGTAGTCACTTGCTCTTCCACATTGAATATTACATTTTATATACACTCTAACTGTATATATATATATATATATATATCAGTATTTCATATTGAAAAATATGTAGTATGACTTGGAATGTATTTAGTTTTCTTTTAGCAGCCACATTAATAGTGTTATAGTTTTATTTCAAGCTCATATTTTACAATACAAAGAAAATACAAATTATACCTCAAATAAAAAGTACACATACACGTCTACTGTACGGTATATACACATACATACACTGTCATACACAGTCTGACCACTTCCTGTTTGCAAAACAAGTCTATCAACATTTAGAGATTGGTTAGAGAATGTATAAATATATGCCTGAGTCCTAGTCTGTCTTCCACTCAACATATTCTCTTGCATCTCTTTAGTGGGCTCACCTCCTCAGCGAAGAGGTTATCGATCCTCTTACAATGTCACAGTTGCCTCCACATTCTTAGATTAAGAGGGAAAATGTATCCTAAATGAAGCCCTGTAATTTCTCTTATTGCCACCCACCACACGTGTTAGGCAAGTGCCTTTTAAGAAAAAAGCAATTTAACTAACCAAGGTGATCCAAGGACACAGTCTTCCTACAGGGAAATCAAAAAGAAATTTGGTTGTATTCTTGTGCTGTCCTTTCTCTCCACCTGTTTTCTGTGATGAAGTACAAGATACTGATGAGGATCAGCGGTAAATAAAAGGATTAGATATTAAAAATGCTCACCAGTAACCATGATAGAAATGTTCTAATTAATCTTAACTCTGATACAATTGCAGTTCCTCTTTACTGTGTCATCTCCTGTCTAACAGGTTAGTCTTCATTTTAAATAGTGTTTTTGATATTTATTTATTTTTGACCAAATCTGCCAAACTCATCCATCCTGACTTTTGGGTATTTATTGCTCCTCTATAAAGCATTAGCAATAATCGGGCATACTGATGTCATCTACATTTTCATCCATTTTTTGCTGATGTTTATGTTATGTTAAATAACACAGAGGGTTTGTTTCTACCCATTTTATGTGAAATCACTAAAAATATATGTTTTTAAAGGAAAATATATAGATTTTTTTTTTTATTTTTAGCCATTATTCACACTTTCACACAAGTCTTCAAAAGTCTTTGTCCACCTAAATGAATACAACTTTAACGAAGTACAAAATGTATTATCAATAGAGTTAAGTTCTAGTTAGTTAATCACTTATCCTTGTGAAAGAGGTCATTGATCTGTGAGAGGAGGCATGAAGCTGCCTTTGTTCCCTCTCTTTGCAGATCCCAGCAGCCATGCTAGAGATCAGGATCATAGTGACCACTTCTTTCACTCTGCAGGGTCCAAAGGTCTTCCTCGAGTGCTGCTCTGGTTTGCTAATTTTTTTGCCCTACAGCAATCAGGCTTATTTATGGAAAACTATGCTGGCAAAAATAAATGTGTACTTCCATGTTTTTTAATGAGAGAAAAGCATAAAAGTTAATGATGGATGGATCCCTGTACAGATAGCTTGAAGGTAAAAAGGAAATTATGTCAGTTCATAAGTTGAGAGAATTTAGAAAGAAATGGCTTCAGACTTTATCCCACAATCAGTTGTTGAAATATTTCAATTTTATGCCAGGATTAGTTATAGTTAAACAATTCACCCTAAGTATTGGCAATGCTTTCGATATAATCAAAGGTGGAAAAAAATATAAAACTTAATGTAGTCAGTCTTGTGGCTAAAGGAGAGCACTGATGTCAAGCAAGATTTCTTGATCTTGATGAATGATTTTGTAATACGTGCTTTGAAACTCGTTACTTGTCTCAAATGAGTTGCATGCTAACTGCAATGAATTGGTTCAAAATAATTAGTTTTACCTTAAATTATTCACCCGAACCCATCAGAATTGAGAAAAAGAGTGCAAGTGGACATATTGCCTCTATTATCATTATGATCCTGATATTTTGGAAAGCCATCAAAGTGTTAAATATAAGGATGGAAGTGATATACTGCACAATATGTTCTATAGTTTGCTGATGCTAAAATACTAATCCTCACTAATTCTAATATCCTTATTGCCTGAAAGTTACATTCCGGTCAAAGACGATGTTAATGGTGGGATACAAAACTATGAAGCTGTGAAGTAAGTGAGTAAAATGAAGTCTTAACTGCTAGCACTGGTGACCAAACTGATGAAAACAAGAAGTAAAATAAATGTAAAATATGTAATGTAAAATACTGGTACTTTACCACCTAAAAGGCCGTTCAATCAGAAGAGACTAATAAAAGTAAAAGTGAATGAAATAAGTATAATGGAAATCAAAATTAAAATTTAAAATCAGCATTTTTCTATTTAAATAAGTAATCTCCGAAGTTTGGTTTTAGTTGGTTTCATTTTATTGCCTGAAATATGACTTATCTCATTCTACTGAGGTGTTTCTAACATTAGTCTACTGTCATTGATATTAAAGTTGTGGACAAATAGAAATAGTACATACTGTAGCTGTATTAACACGTCTCTAAAACAGTTCCAACAAAAACTAAATGAAAAATTGAACAAATTAAGTCTTTACTGTAGGGTTATTGTGTTAGACTGCATTAGTTTTAGCTAGATGTACTTCATAACTTACCAACTGATGCATACAGAAGATTGCATTGAACCTAAGATCTGCTACAGCACAACATGTTCTGGTCAAGTTTACACCTAATTGCTTCACTTTAAACAATGAGATTTCATAATTACTCATTTTAAGAAGCAAAATGTTTTATTATTCTTCCTTGGGGTATTCAGGATAGACTTGTGCTTTTGCTTTACTTTCTTCAGCAACACTATACTGATGTTCAGGTGTCTGTATGTGTGCCAACTTGTATGTCTTACATATGCCTCAGTTTGACATGGCTGGCTTTGTGTCTTCTGCATTCATAAAGTGAAGTATAAAGTGACCAGACTAGGAGTTAATAAAAGGAGCAAGATCAGGACAAGTTCAGAGACCTGTGGCAGTGACAGTCTATTATTTCTTTCAGGATAATGTTCCTGAAAGGAGGCACCATACTTATCCAAAAAAACAAACAAACAAACAAACAAACATAAAAGGACCTAGAATACTTTCCTTAAAAACTCCAGAATCAATTGTCTTGGATACAAAATGACCTGAAGTCATTAATTTGCTGGCTTGACAGATATGAACATAATTAACTAATTCAAGGTATGCTACATTCCTATACTGCTGAACAATAATCTGGAATTTTTTGGAGAGAATGTTATATAGCTACTGGGTACTTATTCTGTTATTACAGGGAATGTATGACCAACAGAACAGTAATCTGAATGTTTGGAAATATTTTAGAATATATGCTTTAGTTATTATTGAACTACTGGGTACCTATTATATAATATTAGGCCTACAGCATCCAGTATGATCTTAAAACTGTGCAAATGGTATGATGACTTATGCATCACTTAATAAATCTGATGTGATTTAATTTCAAAATGACCTTATTCACAACAAAGATGCAACCTACATGGTTCCTTTATAACTTCAGGGTATTTGGCCCTCACAATGTGTTTGAAAAGGGTTTACACATGCATATTTCCATGTTTGAATTCATTAACAAGAACTGACATTAAAATGTTTTATCTACTTATTATGAGGAAAACAAGCAAATATATGACTTGACCATGTGAGGATAATGATGAAAAAGAATTCCCCAAATAACTCTATTTTCATAAACATTAAAATTAGTTATTGTTACATCTGTTGTGTTATGGATCAGAATTGACAACATCTACATTCCTATGAAAAAAAGGAGAAAAGTCAATGCAACTTCGAACAACAACACTTCATTTTGATCAGTCACACAACAAGACTGAAATGTAAATGTTGGAATAAGGGGGTAACTTGAATTGTTATTATTTTTAATGGGTTTCTATGCTAATTCTGCAGGGTAAAGTATGACCTTAACATAAATTACCACATACTTGAACAGCCCACATAGCCTGTAGTTACTCTGTAACCAAAGGTAACAAGGGGAAAACTAATAGTGCTTTACTATCTTCTAAATCTACTGACATATTTAAAAAGATTTCTTGACTAATTTTTGTTTGTTTGTTGTTTGTTTCTTTGACTCTGTGTATCCCTGTTGTGTTTTGTTCAAGCTGCAAAGTACCGGACTAATCTTTAATCGAGATTTGATATGCTCAATCATACGCTGAGTATAAAGCATACTGTAGAGTCCATTGAGAGTGAGTGGGAGTCATTGTGGTCAGCAATCGACATCAACATCAGAAGACCATGTTAAAAGAGATGCTGGCATGTTTCTAAGCAACACACAAATGCACAAACACACACAGATCCAACGAGGAGTGGGAGATGTTTTTCTCATAGTGTGCTTCAGCTTCCTCTGATCCCTGATAGTCCATTTTTTCTGTTTCCAACCACAAACAATCTTTAATGCTCCCCACAGAGCCCTACGCCTCCAGCCTCAGGGGGATGAATCAACCTTACTCACTTTCAGTTCAGCATCTAGGACTTTCCAAACTCCTCTCTCTTTATTTTCTATTGTAATTAAAATAGAAATTAAGTTTAATTGCCATTGGATTATATAGAGGATCAAGTGCTTTTTCAGTGGATGCACAATGAGGTTAATATCATGAAAATGAACAGGAGAAGGATTGCATGATAAGCAAACCTACCATTAAATAAATGTAACTTGAGATCGAACCATATACCGACATTTTCCACTTGCATTCACACCCTGACTCTGCACTCCATTGTTTCTCCTGTTGATCCGTCATAGCCCATTCTCAGACAGCCCTCTGCATGTCTCCATCTCAGACCAACAGACTGCTTGACATTGTCTGATCCTTGCTGAAGCCAAAGTCAGGTTAAGATCTCGAGCACTTCATTAGTATTCAGCTTCAGGAAAGCCCTGTGGAGCAGAGTGGGCCACAAACAAAGAGCTACTGAGAACTGAGATGCAACAAGCATCCCCAGTCATCATTCACATCAATGCAAGTCTGTAATGTTTTTCTACAGTATGCTATAGAATCAGTACATAGTTTGACAGAAACCACTCCACTGTAGGATGTGTTTTATCTTTTCTCTTTTTCAGCCATGACAATTGCAGGAAATGAAAGTGTGCATAAACATATTCTAAAAAAAATCACATTAAAAGCATTATTTTGTTCTCCAAGAAAACCTTTTTTTACCTAGTTTAAAGGAGTACATCACCCAAATCAAGAATATTATTTTTTTTCTCTGTCATCCCTATCCATGTGGATTTCTTTGATGTTGTCTGCAGAGATTTTGAGATGTCCATCTTTGATATTGCTTTTTTGCAAGAAAGTAGCTTTTTCCACACTAAGAGAGCACAAATTAAATTCCATTCACCCGTACTGTAGGATCTCTATCACCCTATTAGAGTGGTGGCTGAAATCTTAGGGAGGATTTGCTCGAAATGACTGTTGATAAAAAAGAAATATATAGCCTGCCTCACTATCACTAGTGATAAGTTGGAAAATATCTTCATTGCTAAATTGGTTGAAATGACCCTTTATAAAATACAGGTCATACACCCACAACACAAGGCTCTTTCTTAAGACTAAGCCTCATCTGCCTTTGAAGTAAGCTGCATCAAATTTTGTGTGATGACCGCATAAACAGGATAAAGATATTTCGTTATCCCACTATGAAATCAGAGTACCTTGTGGTTCTGTATGAGATACGGAGGAATATGACAAGGAGTCTTTTTTTGATGACTTGGGAATGAGAAGGGGCTTTGTTTTCAGTGCCTTTATTTCATCCTGATCTAGACCACATATTAGGTTTTCATTTTCTGCCTTACTGTATGCCCTCACCACCACCACCCCGCTACCCCACCACCACCCATCCTATATCCCTATTTGGTGTGGCGGTCAAGAGCTGAAAGAGCCAGTAGACCCTCACTATATAAAGACATAAATCTTTATTGAAGCTATTCTAACATCTGCTGCAGTCTCTGAGGTTTTTAGTCACTACTCCCCTTGTGTTTCCTGATCCCACACAATCTGATTCTCTCTACAGTTTGAACCACATCTTTACCCAGGATAGTCATTTCAAACTAATGATGCCTGGAATAGGAATTTAGTCCTCAGTCTGTCTTTTTTCTTAGTCTTTCCCCCTTTCTTTTTCTCTCATTACCATGTAAATTCAGTAAAAATAAATAAATAAATAAATTTAAAAAAAAACATGTAGATGTGACCTTAAAATGTCCTCTTTGTTCTCTGAGTCTGACTACTCGGGGTGGAAATAGTTGAAAAATAGATAATGATTTGGACTTGATCTCATGAGCAGCAGGCACTGATGGCTGTTAATGTCATGGGACTTAGAAGAGTCTGTCTTTTCATGCCTCATGTTAGAATGAATAAGATAAGCTGTACTGTCTTTCTTATGATGTGATGAGTTTAGCCGAGATTTACTGCAGCTGTCAGCCTCTCCCTCTCAAAATGCCCCTTAATCTAGGCAAAAATCTCTTTTCATATGTAACGGGAGCTTTTCCTGCTTTTTCTGGTTTACACATTTTTTTCTGTAAGTTTAGTTGTTTTGCTGATTGGAAGAAACACAATATCTCAGGTAATAATCATCTATAACTGCGCTTGTGTGCCTTATCAAACTCCCTGGATTATCATCAGTCTTAATCTGTTTTTGAAGTAAAGGTGAAGTAAAAAGCCACCAGACTGTCAACACACTGCAGAGAGCATCTTCAACTGCAGTTTAGTATCAGACACACACACACATGCCGCATTGCTTTTTTTGTCCACTCTGTTGAAACACAGCTCCCAACATGCTGGGCAGAAATGAGTAATGCCTCAAGATGAGATTGTATGGGGAAAGTGGGGATGGGAAGAATGGTTTCATGTGAAGGTACTGGAACCGGGGGAGTGGATGGTGAGATAAAGAGACAGGGGGAGATAATGCCCTGCTGTTGTGATGATCTCTGAGAAGAACTATCCACACGCATAATAGAACTTACATGTTAGAGAGAAATACATCTCTTTATTGCCTAGAGGTTGGTGTGAAAGCCTGTGTCTGCTAGGGTGTGTGTGTGTGTGTGTGTGTGTAGGGGTGGTGGATGGATGTTTGTAAGCTCATCTCAGAGCGAGAAGTGCTTAAAGCCCCGTAGCTTTTATGTTTATCTCAATGTATATTGGAAGCTTACTAGTGTGGGGGCTCTGTGAAATGAAAAATGTTTTATTGTGACATATAGTTAAAGTTTACTACATGTATATGAGGAAAGAAATCTGATAACTGATACACAAGGATTGTATTTCCATCTACAATCTGGCCAGCAATAGGTAGGTAGGTATAAATGTCTCCTTTTGTTTAATCTCTTAAAGAATATATTTTAAATTATGCACATGCTCATTGGTCAGAAACATAGCATTATTTAAGACCTTTGGTTTTAAATGCCACATACCAGTTTCAGGGGAGACTACCTTTGAATTGGAAACAGAAAAATAAATAAATAATGTTTGAAACACTCCTTCAGTGGATAATGCCACAAACAAAAGCTCCCAGCTTGTTTATCTCAACTACTAATCTGCACAAAATCAAGACAATAGTGTGGAGAAGGTGGTAGTTATATGTTAGTATCAGCAACAGAAGCAGTGGGCAACAGCACATTAGGTTTACATTAAGGAAGGTTGTTCTCGTTAGCAGCTCTATTTCAAGTTTAAAGCTTAACCTATACTTAATTTATCTATCATAATAGAATTAGTAGTCACTAACTTTTGGAAGTGAGCTTACATTCTTTCTTTCTTTTCTTTTTTTCATTCATTCTTTTCTTTCTGGGTCTTTTTAATTATTGATTACCGTATATTATCAATTTATAATTATTGACCAATTATAAATTGTTCAAAATGGTTAATAATGAAGTGTTTAATTTTTTTTTTAAATTCTTAGCCCAACAAGCTGTTGTTACTGATGGCTCTCAGTTAACTTTGACTTTGTTAACAAAGGTATGCCACAGTGTTCTATTTCAGGACCATTCTTATTCACTTTTTAGTGTTTGTAACATTTATTTAGTATAAATATTACAAACATTAAAATTCAGCTATACATGGCATTATATATACATTCCTTTCTGTTGCCCAGGTGACTCAAAACCTGCAGTTTGATTTTGTTTCTCTACAGCAAATGTTTAATAAATCTTAAATTAGTCAGTAAATGTAGTTCTCAGTTCTACTGAAATGAGTATTACTATTGCTGGAAACGCCAAATGAAAGAGTATCCTTTTATAAATTCCTTGGCTTCCATCTGTGCCTCAAACAACATGAACTGGCTATGTACATAAAAGCAAAACTGACGTTTGTCTATAGCAATAACGTATGTATTCGCCAAAACTGCAAAAAGAAAATTGTCATAGTGGACTATTGTGATATAACTGACGTGCATAATCCTGCCTGCACTCTTACACCTCAAGAAGCAGTTTATCATTTCCATCCTTACTGGTCAGCTTTAGAAAGCACTGTTTTTTAATATATGACAAAGTTGGGAGAAGTAAGTGGAGGTGAAAAGAGAATGGTACTGCTTTCTGTTTATTTACAAAGAATGTCTTGACAAACTTCACATTGCCTTAGGTCCCAACACTATGTGGTCCTTGAAAATAACCATGTCAGTACTGACCCTGGGAAATTGTATTGTAGTGAAATCAAGGTGTCCTTGGAAGAGTACTTGTAATAAGATAACAACAACAATAATAATCAAATATCAAGCACGCAAATTTGGTTTTGGTTCCCTTGTACAAGAAGTTAATTAAGTAATTTTTAATCTTTTGGATATGCAATTAAATATTTGCCTGCGACTTCCTTCCCCAAATTCACACATCATAGTCTATGAAAAATTATATTTCAAAGCTATCTTTCAGGACAGGGCTGGAAGGATGGGATTTGTGAACATATACAAATATTGCATGTGAAATACAACATTTGTGTACTTCATCTGTTTTCCACAGCTGGATTGCTGTGTTTCAGTTTCTTGAATAATTGGCTCATTAAGAAAGTTAGTTGAAAGTTCACATAGAATTATATGCAGACCAATTATTCTGCCTGCTGTCATACCAGAAATGTACAGTTTTGGTGTATGATTCACAATATTTCTGACTATTTTATCTTGAGGCAGCCACACCTTGAAGGTACTTGGTTGGCACTTTTAGAAGTGCCGTTGTCGTGTGTGGACGGGGATAGTCTGTTTCTTGTTAGGTGCCCAATTATGCAGTCTGCACTGCGACTTGAGGGCTATGATTTCTGCAGCGAGTAATTTATTCTGATTGAAAAGGTTGTCAGTGACAATTACAGTTAGTGTATGTTGTCATTTTTACTGCTGTCAGTGGAATCTTCACCATGTCATATCTGAATATCTCAAATAAAGTCTATTTCCTGAGAACCTATGCAAACCACATGCTGTATATATTATATTGTATGCTGTTAATTTGTACCATATATAGTGAAATAAAATTGCTCTCTACATCCCATTCTGGATTAGCTAACACTGTATAAGTCTGCCATAAATGAAGATAAAAATAGTCTCCTGCACTGACTCTACTAGATGGTTGTATATAACTAACTACTGATTACAACCTGGCTCTTATCCATGCTGTGATCAAGCAGACAAAGGTGACCAAAGGGAGCTGAAATTATTTGCCAATACATTGTGCTGGTGAACAATATCCTCAGGGTACTTTATGTTCAGCTCTGTGGGAAGTCAGTGATTCATCTAGAATTTCACTGTTGTACCTAATCTGGATGCAGTTTCTGTAATTACAAGCTCATTATTTAGTGTCAGTCCTCCCAAACTTGAAAATGTCTGTTCACCTCCTCTGTCTTGTTCCTTCTCACACATTTTTTCTCTACTTCTCCGTGCACTGAATGTAATGGGATGAGCATGTGCTGGATATATGTGTGATTAATGGAAATTTTGTAGCCCCAGAGAAAACTTTCTTTTTAGAGGCAGCCCTAATTCAAAGGCATTTCAATTAGACACGTGCAATTATTTGGCTTTCAGCTTTCTTTCCTTCTCTCTGTCTTCTGCAAAATGTTCAATTCCAGGAGAGAGCTTTAATATCTCTTAAAATGAAGATGACACTTCATGCCTTATTTCTGTGAAAATACAAGTTGCCAAACCTGGATATGTCTGCAGCATAAATTCTAGTTGTGTAATTGATGTTTACGATGACTAAAATAAGCTTGTAAATCAGCTCTGGAGCACTGTCAGGGACATCATTCAAAACCTTTAAGGGTTTAAAATTGGAAAAAAAAAATCTCTTTCACTTATGTTCTCTTTCACTTTTCACTAATGTTCTACCTGCTGTTCTCTGCTAGAACAGTGGTTACAAAAACAAAATTTTAGGTACACATGCTTAATATATAACATACTCAGCATGTAGGTGTGTGCATTATCCACAGCCACACGGTATAAATGGATTTAGAATTGTTATGGTACACATACGTCTCAGGTGGGAAAATGAATACAGTATTCATTCACATATATGCAATCTGAGAAATTATGTCTTGACTCAGTAACGAGAAAATCCTTCATGAGGCTGTTTCTGTAGCAAAGAATGAGGATTTGATTTAACCTGCTTGCTTAGTCACAAACTTGCTACACATATAGTGGGTTCTCCATATCAATAATTGGCAGACACTGTCAGGTTTCAGTGGAGCCACTGGAAATATCGCCAGTTGTGGAAAAACTGACTGATAATAAATGAACTCACTCCTTCTCAAAGAAGGAAGGATATTTTCGGGTCCATTTCAAGATGTGTGGAATAATAGTCAGCAGATAGGGTAGTTATTGCAATTCTGAAATATGTGAACATCTATAACATATTTGGATTATTTATTTATTTATTGTGGTTTCATATCCAAAAATCATACAGGAAAAATGTATTCAGGTCTGTTCAGATTTTGGTCAGTTTATACTTGTTAAGACTGGTGTAGACACAAAACTGAACTGAACTGAAACTGAACTGCATAGATTTCTTGTGCTGCCGGGTTTATCATGTGTGTGAAACAACTGTGTTTTAGAATTTGTGGCTTCTTTGTGTTCTTTAATAACACACTTTGTTGATCAAGCATGTGAACAAATACAATGAACTCATTTACTTCTCTCAATGAACCTACACACTAATCGACTTATAGCTTTAGTTCACTTTAAGCTCACTTATTTTGCTGATATTGAGCCTCAGTTGATTGTTGTTCCATCATGTGACAAAGCTCTCTATCAGTCCTCTGTACTCTTCTGTAAAAATAATCTCTGACTGAAGATAGCAACTTCCATCTTGCCAAGAAGTATGCTCAATACCTTTTATTAAATTTCTTCAAAGTCTTCAATACATACATAAGCTTGGACAGACATGGATGTAAAACCAAGAGGAAGTACTTCTAGTTTCTCAGTTCATCCTGTCAGGCATTATGGGGGCTTTTACATTTGTTGGTATTGTGATATGGTTTTGAGTGGTAATATAGTGAGATGTATTTAGATGAGAGATATGGGACCTGAAGTGCTTCTGGGCATGACATTCAAGAAGAGAGAACACAAGATCGTCTTCTGTGAACGCGTGCAGTTTTCAAGCTAAAGGTCAGCAGCACGTAGAGGGCTGCGATTGAGAAAAGGTCAAAGTCTCTTTGAAAATGCTGGTAACAAAATGGTAAGTATCATAAACAAGTGGAACATATCAAGTCCCTGAACCCATCATAGTACAAACATTACCATTAGTTTTTTGAGAAAACTTAATAATAAATTATGAACCAAGGTCATACTCTGACAGAACTATTGTACCATTGGGTAGAGAATTGGACTATTGGACTATGCCAATCAGAGTTTGTTGTCCAGACCAGTGTTGGTGAAAATCACATCTCTTATGGCACTGACAGCATAGATGTTAATGTGACATTTACACCAGACCACACAGTTGGATGTCTTGGCCTTCAATTTTATATGGACACTGTGTCCCATAGTCCTCTAAGATATATAAACTAAAAGTCATCTACAACAAATTTTGCGTTTTTAGATTAAATTCACATGATTTCCAGTGCACAAAGCAAGGTCCATAAAGACATGGCTGGATGATATGGATATGGACTGGATATGGAAGAATTTGACTGGACCGCACAGAGTCCTGACCTCAACCCCATCAAACACCTCTGAGATGAACTGGAGCAGAGATTGCAACCCATTAATGCCTTACTTCACTATTGCTCTACTGCATGAGTGGGCAAAAATTCCCACACAAACGCTCTAAATTTGTGTGGTGAGCCTTCCCAGAAGAGTGGAAGCTCTAAAGCTGTCTACTGATTTAGTCTATTGATTTCCTTTTGGTAATTTCCTAATAGACTGTATTTTTGTTCTAATTTCCAGATTTTATGTATCACTGTCCACCACACATTCATGCAAAGGTCTAGCTGAGCCAGTATTCAGTAGCTAAAAACTGTATCTTGCCTCCTGTAGACTAGCGGAAAACTTAAGCTGAGACAGTCTGTTTCTGAGACAGACACATAATGGTTTCTGACAGGGCGTGTGATTTCCTCAAAGCCATTTAGATATGGCCCAGGTCTGCTAAGAACTAAAGACAGGATTCAATAAGTAATGTCTCAGCAGTCCCCTGCACCTGGCGATCCCCTTCACCCTCTGGCTGACTGTAATTATTTGTGATAGGCCCCGTACGATTGCTGGCCTCCCAACAGCACATGTTTCACTCAGGCTTTTAGACGGGCATCAGAATGCATTACCTCCAAAGCAGTAGATGGGTGCCTGGAAGCTTGAAGCCAGGGTGGAAATAAAGACATTAACTCTGTCTGCAGACTGTTACACATACACCAAGGACCATAATGCACTGAGGAAATGTCATGTATTTATTATAGATACATTTCAGCCTTCAAATTTGAAATATATGTTTGGAATTTAAAAACTATACATTTAATGTATAACAATTAATGCTTGAAGACTACTACTTTGTGACTGAAGAAGAAAGACAAATAAGTTTTCTGCCTTCTTTCTGTCTGTATCCTCTAACCATTTCTTTTTCTCCTTCAAATTAAGTGGAAACAACACGGTATATCTTCTCAGGATATCTCCGCATATAGTGCTATTGCATGGTAAATGTGGCCTTAATGACTCAGCAGCGGGGGGCTTGGCTGTTTAATGAGCAGGCTCTTCAGCTCCACTACGATCAAATGAGGGCCTAATTTGATTTTCCCTCTTGACCTCTATTCCTCTTGGAAAACAGCAAAGCAGGAGGGATTTTTTTCAAAGCCTTGTGTAGTAGAGTGGAGAAATGTAGAGGTGTGTGGAGAAAGACTGAATAATGATGAGATTTTGCTCATAATAATCTTGCTAACAGATAAATACTGTAGTATAAAATGCACTCATATTGTATGCAGTTGCACATGGATACACAATCAGATCTTGTGGGAAAATTAAAACTGAATAATACTTTGGGAACTACGTTTATTTGCTTTGGCAGTCAATTAGATGATGACATTAAAGGTGCCATTGTGAAGAAAGACAGCTGATTGGTGAGTCATATTCCCACATGCTAAATACAGATGTTTTAGGTTGTTATTGTTGTTGTGGCTTAGTCCAAGTAATTGACACAAAATATAGGTATTAGTAGGTATGAATGAGACTCTTTCCTCAGAACTATTCACCTTACCTTCAATATCATCCTGATATCCTGAATATTAAGCTGGTTAGCTTAGCTTGATACTTGATAGAATGAAAACATTAGTCTTTTTGCCAGTTGCCCTTTTATTTGGGGTTCTGTGCAGAACTATTTGTTGGCCAGGAACAGTAACTTCCCTGAGGTTCCACCAGCTGCCTTGCATCTGTTCAGAGCCAAGAAATAGTTCTTGCTTGCTGCAGTGCTTGTTGTAGCCCTATATTTAACAGATCATCGTCAGCATGGTATCTTCCCCCTAACTCTCAGCGTGAACACAAATAAATGTGTATGTTTTATATGTGCTCAGTATTAAAAAGCAAATAAGACAATCCAAAATTCTTTACTTTAAATGACAGCTGAAAGAAAACATAGGCTTTTTAAGGAGATGGTGGGTAGGGATTAAAATCACTGTTTGTGTTTGTTTTTGCAGGACTCCTGTTGAAAACCGTTCCCATGAGTTACTGCTTTAGATGTGGCAGTAGAGAAGACCACTTCAGAAGCAACCACAGATCATGGCATCACTACAGACGAAAACATGCAGTTGGTGTCTAGACCAACAGCAATAACCTCATGTGCTGATACCACCACATCCACAGACCACATGTGTTCTGTCAAACTGGTGTTGGCGGCAAGAAAGACTTCTGAAAGACATGAATTCTTGAACTTCTTTTTTTTGAGGTAGGAAATGAAATGTATGGATAGTCAAGAGAATGAACGTTTTACTAAACATAGTTTTATCTCACCCTGTGGAATAGAATAATGTATAATAAAGTTTAATAATATATAATAATCTTTAAGTAACTTTTGTTTGTCCACAAAAGGTCAGCTGAAAGCAATTTTCAGGACAGCTTGTTTTTCACATCTCTTAGTAGCACACATGCATACCTGAGAAATGGCACAGTACATTCAGTCTCCTGCTGTTGCCTCTGAGCAGCTCCCCTGGAGCTGCTATTGGGCTAAGAGCCCTATTCAAGGGCAACTCAAGAAGAGTTCTTGAGGGAATGACAGCTCATAACTCATTCAAGCTCACCACTCAGATTTTATTGACTGGTTTGGGAATTCAGAACAGATTCTCCTGGTCAGAAGGTACTTCTCTCATATTATGAAGCCATAAAACATGGAGAAAAATAGACTGGGATGTAATATTAAATAAATAAATAAACTAGGATATAATACAAAAAAGAAAGTTTTGAATATAGGAATTAATATTTACTGATTGCAAACTCTCTCTAATTATTTTTGGACCCACTTATCTCAGTCTGGTCTGGTCTGGTCTGGTCTCATCTTCCTCTGCTTCTCTGAATCTGGGTCGTGGGGGTAGCAGCCTCAGCAAAGAAGCCCACACTGTCCTCTCCCCAGCCATTTCCACCAGCTTGGGGTGGCGGTATCAAGGCGTTCCCAGGCCAGACAAGAGATATAATCCCTCCATAACGTCCTGGGTCTGCCCCAGAGTCTCCTTCGGGGTGGACATGCCCAAAACAACTCTCCAGGACGATGTCTGGGAGGCATCCTAACCAGGTGGCAGAACTGAACTCACTCCTCTTGATGTGAAGGAGCAGCGGCTCTACTCTGAGCCCCTCCTGGATGTCTGAACCCCTAACCCTATCTCTAAGGCTGAGCCTGGACACCCTGCAGAGGAAATTCATTTCGGTTGCTTGCATCTGTGATCTTGTTCTTTTGGTTACTACCCACAGCTCATGACCGTAGGTGAGAGGTAGATTGACTGGTAAATTGAGGTTCGAATCCTGGTCTGGGCCCTTCCATGTGGAGTTTGCATGTTCCCTCTGTGTCTGCATGGGTTTTCTCCGGTTACAATACCAAAAACATGCACCTTAGGTTAATTGGCTACTCTACATTGCCCCTAGGTGTGAGTGTGAGAATGTGTGGTTGACTGTCTTTGTGTGTTGTCCCTGTGATTGACTGGTGACCAGTCCAGGGTGTACCCTGCCTCTCGCCCATAGTCAGCTCCCCTCAGCTGGGATAGGATCCAGCTTTTCCAAGGCCACAAAACACATGTGGAATGGTTGGGCAAACTCCCCCTCCAGCACCCTTGTGTAGAGCTGGTCCACTGCTCCACGACCAGGACGAAAACCACATTGTTTCTCTTGGATCCGAGTTTTGACTAATGGATGGACTCTCCTTTCCAGCACCTTGACTTAGGGTGTCCTGGTTCCAGGTGCACTTATGGACAACCTTATGTTTGAACATGGTTTTAGTTATGGACAAACTGTGACTTGCACAGAAATCCAATAACTGAAAATCACTCTGGTTCAGATCAGGCAGGCCATTCCTCCCAACCACACCCCTACAGGTCACACTGTTGTTGCCCACGTGAGCATTGAAGTCCCACAGTAGAATATTGGAATCCCCAGTAGGGGCATCTTCCAGCACCTGTCCCAGGGATTCCAAAAAGGGTGGGTACTTTGAACTGATATTTGGTGCATAAACAAAACAACAAAACAACAGTCATGACCCATTCCCTGACCCGAAGGCGCAGGCAAGCAACCCTTTTGTTCACTGGGGTAAACCCCAACATACAGGCAGAGAGTTGTGGGGCTGTATGTAAACCCACTCCTACCCTCCACTTCTCACCCAAGGCAATTCCAGAAAAGAGTCCAAGGACACTGATTCCAGAGCCTAAGCTGTGCATAGAGGTGAGCCCAACTATATCTGGTCGGTATCTCTCAACCTCTCACACAAGCTCAGGCTCTTTCCCCACCAGTGAGGTGACATTCCATGTCCAAACAGCTAACTTCATCAACTGGAGATCAGACCGCCAAGGTTGGTCCCTGCCTTTGTCTGCCAATCCACACTGCACTGGACCCCTTTGACTCCTCCTGCAGGTTGTTGGGTCACTGGAGGACAGACCCATGTCCTTGCTTTGGGCTGGGCCCTGCAGGGCCCTAGTAACCCTCTGGGTAGGGTACACTTGTGTTTGGTTTTGCCATTCACCAATTGTGAGGATTAAAGAAAGTGACAACCATCAAAATAAAAACTCACTCAAGATACACTTGCTACTGCACTGTTGTAGAGTGTCGAGATACATCACATATTATCTTGTATTATATGCAGTTATATTGTGGTAAAAGCA
The DNA here is from genome assembly GCF_020382885.2 of Scatophagus argus. Lineage (NCBI taxonomy): Eukaryota > Metazoa > Chordata > Actinopteri > Scatophagidae > Scatophagus > Scatophagus argus. The sequence goes on from NC_058493.1 coordinate 14,098,583, forward strand.
ATCCAGAGCTTTAAAATTTTCCTTTCAGAAAGTGGAGATTGACCAGTCCTTATACAATGCATTAGTTAAATGGCTTTGAAAATTCGGTTATGCTCAGCACAGTCACACAACAGTTTTCCTTGGTTATTGTGCTTCCATCAGTAAAGGAAATGTGAGGATGTTTCAGTGACTGATTGTTCTGAGGTGCAATTTGTTTTGCGAAGAGGCTGGGAGTAACTTGAAGACTGAAGTTGGTGAAGAGGTTCAGCTCAGCAGGGCTGTGAGATAAAATGCTTTCATGACACCTGCTGGTGCAGCGTTCTACCACCCAGACTCTGTTCCATTCCTTCCCCATCATCCATCCATCAATCCAGGACAGCAGTAAATGCACTGAACATAGCCACTGTCCATTTGTCAGTGCCAATCAGAAGTTGTTACATTCTCATTACATGCCTGCTGGCCCCTTTGTAGACTGAAATAAACTCTGGGGGTGTTGTAAGAAAATGTCACAAGGGATAAAATGTTGCTTGCATCCTGTGCAAGATTAAGCGACAAAGAAACACAAGGAATCAACACTTTACAGTGCATTGCCTCACAGACAGCGTTGTGTTTTTGTGTGACATGCCATGTTTTTTTCATTTCAGTGGCTGAAGAATTTGTGGTGAACAAACAACTTTCAAAACCAATGTGCTTTTGAAGAAAAATGGGTTGAAAAGGTAGAAAGGAAGGTGAAAAATGTAACAAAAGAGGGAGTCAATAAGCCTTTTAATGAGACACAGAAGGTCAAAATAAACCCAATCACAGAATGGATTAAAAAGGGATTAGTTTCTTGTGAGGTTTATCACCATGGTTTAGTCCAAACACCCACTGTGTTTTCTAGAATTAGGCTAATTTCAAACAAGGCTTTAATGTGCTGGAGATGGCTGGGGTTGGGTGAAGTGTCTTCTGTTACTGAGCTAAACAATGCATGGTTGATTTTAGGAACTGTTAATTGCTGAATCAATTGATCTCAATATTGCTTAAAGAGTGTGATAAAAAAAAGGGATTAACCAAATGTCCCTTTAAACTTTCATGCATCCCTCATAAATTTCATCATATATGGACACCCTTTCTTCCCTTTCTCTAATGTAGAGCACTTGGTTGTGATCATAAGTACCACCTGAACACCAACTGACACTCTGATTACTGATTCTAATTTAAAAAAAGGTCTAGATGTAAGAAGTGTGTGCACGTTAATAAAAAAGAGACTAGTTAGAGTCAGTAAGACAACAAGGGTGATGTCATTCAGATTCATCTGAGAAATGTCTGAACACTAAGGTTTTTTTTTAGTGGTTTCACAGAGCGAACAGTCACAGATACCTTGTTCTCTTGCAAATACCTTACACTTTCATTCAGAAACCAAACTGTTAAAGTTTATGAGTTTGAGCTGAGGTTTGAGGAAAATCACAACATGTTCATTAGTATTTTCCTTTACACTCCACCAACAAAGTATATTAGTAAGATATCTTTCAGCAGGTGGTTCAGAAACCATACATTGCGGGTGTGGGCGATGGATAGTAAAATAAAATTATAAAAGTACTTGTAATGACAGGATAGCATGTTCCGCCTCTGTGCAATAATCAGACTATATGCAAATCAACTGTCTGCTTTTTGTTTTTGATTGCATATCTGAACTGTGATAATAAAACAATTATATCCTCTATGTAGAAGCTCATGTTTCAGGGCTATTAATTTCTGCCTTTTAGCCTTTCCCAAATTAGCATGAGTGATAGACAGCTAATTTAGATTATTAGGGTGTGTGGAGCATCATGGTCTGCATGTGTTCTTTGGACAAAATTGTTATTTCAATTAAAAATACACAGAATATAATTTCTATATGTGAATGACATTATGGTGACGTCCTGCAATTGCAATATTCATTCATTCATTTTCTGTGCCGCTTATCTGTCAGGGTCATGGGTGCAATTCCAATATAATTTTTAAAAAATTTGGGCTTTTCAGACTGATATTTCTGGTGTCTACAGCCATGCCAGTGCTAATGTCAGCAGGCTAACATACAGATGTTTAGCAGGTCTAATATTTATATTCATCATTCATCATAGTTGGGCATGTTTGCATGATAACATTTGCTAATTCGCCCAAAACACAGAATGCATCTGCAGCAGATGAGAATGAGGACGTTTTGCAGGTGGTTGTTCATAAAACAATTTTTAGACAAACTGAAATTGTGATGTGATGTTGTTGCTAGATGAGAAATCAAGGGATCATCAAAGTCAATCTAATTTCATGCTAATGCATCCAATAGTTGTCAAGATATTCGCCTAAATGCAATGTCAAATGTAAACATGATGGTGGTGCAAGTATTAAATTAGGGGAATCACCAAATCAGTTGAAATTTCATTTCATTGGAAATTTCACACCAATTTATTAAATACACTATTTGCTGAGATTTTTTAATCTGGTTCAAAGTGATGGACTGACTGAATGACAAACTGGCATCTCAACACACACAGCTAAAATCACCAAAAACGTTATGATTCAATGATACAGTTCCTATACCTATAGGTATATTTATTAAATCTACAAGGTCACAGTGCTTGTGCTTGCATGACAGCTTAAATATGAATGAGCTGCATGTGTAGCTGATGCAGCCTGTAAGAGACATTTGGACCAGCGTGCCTTCTGGTTAATGAATGTTTTACAGATGTTGCACAGATGGATCAATACTCTCTTAAAGTTCTCTGGTGGTCTCAAACATATGTGAAATCTCATTCCTTGACATGCTTCTAATGACAGCACAGCAGTCTCTTTTAGTCCCAAACGTTTGAAACCTTTACATAATATGCCTTCTTATTCTTCCTGGTGTTACTGTGTATTTTATTATATGTAATGTATCCCGAAACAATGTTGAAATTTCATCTGTTAACTTTAGTGCACCGAGAAAACAGAAAACACCGAGCAGCCAATGAATAAGCACTCATTGTTTAATCAGTCACCTAGACAACCACTTGGGATGCTTTTTTAAATTCGTTTGCGAGTTTCTGTGTGTGCTCATGTCTTCCTTCTGAGTGATCACACACACACACACACACTCAGCACTCATTGGTAGGAATGTTTGTGTGTGCTCTCAGTCTGTTGGTTCAGAGTTGTCTTCAGCAGGTCTGTGGGTAAATATCCGGAGACAGTCGCAGAAACGCTCAGTCCTCGCTTGGCTGTTTCTCCGGACTCCTGTTTCCCTGCTCAGCGTACGCAGCGGCAGCAGCGTGGAGCTCCCCTAGAGCGTAGAGTGCACAGCACATCCCAGTCAGTCGTCCTCCTCCTGTTCCTCCTCTTCCTCCTCCTCCTCTCCCTCTCTTTCTCTCTCTCTCTCTCTCTCTGTCATTCGCACCAGGATGGATCTACCGTAGCTGAACAGAAGTCTACTTCAGCAGCTGGCAAGTTAGACTCTTATTTAGAAGTGAAACGGGAGCTGAACATTTCTCCCCCTCTTCCACGTCCCCGACAAGATTCTTTTCCGCGCATCAACTTGACTGCCGGAAACCTACACGATGACAGCCACCGGGAGACATTCACGCGTTTTGCTCCTGCTCTGCTTCATCTCCACCGCAGCGTGCAGTATGTTTGCATTCACCGAGGAGCCTTCTGAGAGAGCCGGGAAGTCAGACGGCTATTGTAGTCGGATATTACAGGCTCAGAGCAATCGGAACGAGGTCAACAACGAGTTTCGCCTCCGCGTCGAGGGAGACCCGGAGAGCTATCAGCCAGGGAGCACATACAGAGGTTGGTGTTTATCCGCGAGAATTACGCACATTGCGCTTGTTGGCACAATGTGCGCATTGCCAAACCCTAATCTGCGTTCAGTAGACTTAAAATAAGTTTCTGCAGAGTCTACTTTTCGCGCGTCGGTAGTGTATATTCCCTGAAAGTAAGGTATATTTGTTTAATAAAGAGATAATCCCTCATTCCTGTAAGGTGACGTGCATTTGAACTATTGAAAACCAAAGGTTACGACAACCAATTTATAATCTAATGTGAACACCCATGAGTATATAAGGCCTTAAAAGTCCTCTATGATCAAAATTTAAAAAGGTTTAGAAAGCTCATTCCCTTTGCGATTTCTCTCAGGCTTTCAGATATTCTCTTTCATAGTTAAAAAAATATATTTTTTTAAAAGCCAGCAGTACCCGGTTTCATTGCTTTTGTCTGAAGTCAAAATTATTGGGCGATGTTACCGGACATGTGCCATCTGCCATTTGAATCTCAAAGGCTCAGTCAGTTACGGTCTTGACGTCGCACTTCATTCTTTCTTTGATTTAATCATTAATAATTTCATATCATCCAAATCGAATTCTGAATTATCTCGAAGTGGGGAGTTGGAAATCTAATTTGTGCAGTTATTTTGCCATCAACCACTATAGGAAGTTGTCATTTTGAAGTCTGAAGGTCTTCTCCCAAGATAAAGTTGTCAAGTACAGGAAATTAAAAATTTCCCACAGTAAATGAACATTCTTTTGTGTTCTGCTGGATTGCAAATGAATAAGAAACAGTATCTTAAACATCTCGTGGATTAGACTGAGCCATTATAATTACTGTTAGAGCTGCCTCCGCAAGAACAGGTGCGACGTCTGATTGTGTATAAAAGATAATTACAATTATGTGAGACTATATTACCCTTTAGCCAGCTGAGCCTGACACATAGTATTGTTTCTAAATATAATGCTATTCAGGCAGGTAGTTAATTAAGCCCCCTTTTAGTCTTCTGTTTGGAAGCTCAGCTGTTTTCTGTCAGTTGATGTTGTCAATCCTGTTTGCTTTCCAGTGACTCTGACTGCATCCAGCCCCTCCTACTTCAGAGGGTTCATCCTTGTTGCACTGAAGGAGGGTGCAGCAGGAGACAGGGATGAGGACTACATTGGAAATTTCCAGGTAAGGGAGCAGCTAATCATCTAACTGCTTGTACACTTTGAACACTCAAAGAATTTTCTGTTTTTTGCCTCTATTAACACAGTGCAGTTACATGTTACATTATATAACTTGTCCACCTTAATGTGCATCCCTCATGATAGTGATACAGTACATTTCAACTGAGCACTTGGCAGTAACAAATGGCAGCAAACCAGCACAGCTGACCACACCTGGTCTAACCATAATGTCAATACCATCCTTCCTCTGGTCTCCTGCGCAAGCTCTGTGCATGACGTGTATGAAGAGAGAGAAAAAATAGATCTTCCTGAAGATAGGGGTAGGGGGTGGGGGTCTTAACAGATTTTCTTTGCACAGCCTTCCTGTCTTCACATGTCAAAGTGTGATTATTCTCACCTCACCTCCTCTAATAGGCTTGATATAACATATGAACAGAGCATACTCTCAGCTCAGCTCCATGTAGTTTTGTCTTGCCAGGCTGTGAAAGTGCACGTGTGTTACATTGAAGGAGCTGTGTGTGCACACGCAAGTGTACAGCTCATGTATGTAGGAAGCATACAGTTGGTGCAGTTTAGAGTCTAATAAGCATTTTGCATAAGCAGGTCCAGCTGGAGTACTGTAGGAAGCAGGGAGAGAAAGGAGTAGGGCCAAGAGTGTGAAAGGAAGAGAGAGAAGGCAAGGAAAGTGGCACCGTTAAGCATTTGCGATAACGACCAAATACTACGTGAGACCTTTGTAATTGTAATGCAGTGTGAGGAGGAGTCAAGCGGTTGAAAGAAGGAGAGGACTGGCTGACGGTCTATGTGAGGATTATAACTCTGTAACGTGATGCAATTTAAAAGCTTAAGATGTTCATTTTATTTCTAGAATGTTACAAAACAATATATACATGTTGTTTTATACATATTCCATGCTGTAATGTCCAAAGGTGCTATTACAGCAGTACGAGACTGTAAATGGAACTATGAGACATAAATGTAATTTTACATACAAAATTGTATTGGTTCTTGTTCTGCTCTCATGCCTTTTAGCTTACTTTGTCTTTTTAGCTTTACTTTTGTCCTGTTTAGATCATACTCATTCAAGACTGCAGTTTCAACAAATTCATAAAACTTACAGTGCACAGCATGAAATCCTATTTTCAAAGGATTTGAAAAAAAAAAAAAAAACTAAGCAAGAAAGGAATTGGTTTTAACTACATCAAATACTCAAATGTTAGAGAAATGCTGGATTTTATTAACATAAATTATTAGCATAATCCATTGGATTCCAAAAAAATGTATTCTTATCTGAATCTGTTTGGATTACTTTCATGACAAACAATGAACGTATTGCACCTCATAGTAAAGAAATGCAAGCCCTTACTACCTAGCCCTGCATTACACACCCAATTTTAGCCTAAGCCAAAATTCTCAGTCCTGCCCAGAACATAAAATCATATGTTTTCTTGGAACAGACCTTGTAAAGAAGCCGTTGTTAAATGGGTTTAACAAGATAGTCTTGAGTTCTTCCTTTCAGACTTTTGTGAGCCTGTCAGTTTCAGTCGCTTCCCAAATAAAACCCCATTATTTAATTGAGAATGTAGTACAATACATAGGGAGGTTTGCACAGCAGCCCTCAGGCTTTTCTGATCACAGTTACTGCCATGCTGTGGCATCTCTGTGAGCCTGAGCCCTGAACACGGGACTGCATAAAAAACAGGAACACTTTATTTTTGTCCCTTGTGTACCTTACATCTCATTACCCAGTGTTAATGCAGGCAAGGTTTATTCAGTTTTTCTTTGCCCTTGCAATTGATTTCATGCTGTTGTTATTTAGTGCCAGCCCTGAGCACTGTAGAGCTGTGGCGTGGTGTGACAGGGTGCTAAACGTCAGGAGTAAAGAGGGGAAACACTACTTCATTTAGTCACGTTCAGTTGCTTTGAACCCTGGATGGCTGAGACTTGAGTGTACAGTCCACAGAGATTGATCCATGTGATAGATAGATACACTATGTAGACAAAAAATATTCGGACACCTGACCATTACACCAACAGCAACTTCAGTGACATCGTAATTTAAATACATGAACAGCTTTGCAGCCACAACAGCCGCCACTCTTCTGGGAAGGTTTTCCACAAGATTTTGGAGTGTTTCTGTGGGAACTTTTGTCCATTCATGCAGTATAGTATTATATAGTAAGACCTGGCTTGCGATCTCTGTTCCAGTTCATCCCGAAAGTGTTTGATGGGGTTGAGGTCAGGGCTCTGTGTGGTCCAGTCAAGTTCTTCCACACCAAACGCATCTAACCATGTCCTTATGGAGCTTGCTTTGTGCACTGGGGGGCAGTCATGCTGGGATAGAAATGGTTATTCCCCAAGACTTTTTGGAAGCATAACATTGTCTAAAATGTCTTGGCCTGCTGAAGCATTAAGTTTTCCCTTCACTGGAAGTAACTCCTGAAAAATGGCCCCAAAAAGAGGTGTGTCTGGGTACTTTTGTCTATATAGGGTAAAAGTGTGACCATAGCCTTTAGATGTTGGCACCAAAAGTAAAAGGAATGTAAGTGTCACTACTTGGACCTGTCTTTGATAAGAATCCTGCTACATTTTAAGAAGTTGAAGGTCTCTTGCACATCTGCACATGATCATCTATCTTGTTACGAGCACCATGTGAAAGAGCAGGAAAACTAAACTATTGTCAAAAAGGATACCCTATATATCACCTTCTCAGTTAGTCTTTTGTGTTTTACGTCTTTGTGTCAAAAAAGCACATACACACACTGACGCACACACACACACACTTTTCCTCCATTCTGAAAGAGCTCTGGGTGGGCTGGCCTCTGGGCGTTGAGAGAAAAGAAAGAGAAAAGAAGCTGCAACAGAAGACGTCAGGCTTTATTTAACTTATACAGCTCATTTGAAATCTGCTGGTGTGCCCCATCCCAGCCGTCTTAGGACAGCTCCCAACTTGATGAAAAGCACTTTTATTGAGCTTTCTGGGAAGGTCAGCTGCCGTTGTGTGTGTGTGTATGTGGGTGTGTGTTTGTTGGCAAAGTGTAAACCAGCGGGCAATGCTGGCGAGGTCTGATGAGACATTGCTTCTCAGCAGGGTGAGATGATAGAACAAGAAAAGGCAAATTGTTAGGTGGCTGTGTGAAGGGTGAAATCGGTGCCACTCCAAGTGCAACATATGACATAATCACAGACATAACTGACTATGTGTGTGTTTATCATCTTCATGAGGAAGATCTGATATTAGAGCAAAGATGTGTGACCTGTATGTTCTGTCCAAATTGTGCCATTTACTTTTCCAAAGTCCCCATGTCATTTCAGATTTATGTTTTTGTTGGGTCTGACCAGCAGCTACTGGTGCACAAATTTTTGCACAAACCCAGACAGAAAAAATCTGTTTTTCCAATAATGTCACATTTTTTCTCTTTTACCAAAATTCACTGTCTGTCTGTTGGTAGAGGATTTGAAAACAGGTCCCAGGTCATTTTGCAGCAAATTACTTGCTTCTTTTCGCAGATGGAGGTTTAATGCATTCCCATAAGACTTCACAGGTTTTAACATGTGTTGCAGTCCAGTCAGGCCAGCCCAGGATGCCTGTTAGAAACCATGGGAACATGGAGGAGTGAGGCTAGGGGGTATAATCCGTTAGACTGAGATAGGCAGCATACACAGATACACACACACATACACACACAGAGGCACACACACACAGACTGATCCCAGGCTCTCGTTCTCACTCCCTCACTCCCTCTCTCTCACAGACTCTTAGACAAACGCACACACACTCACACACACACACACACACACAGAGGCATGCACATCCACACTTAATTCACTTTCAGAGGGAGCTCATTCATAACATGGCATGACAAAGGAAATTCTCTGCTGACAGCTTTATGGAGTGAGAAAGTTCCCCCGTCTTTACTGCCCTGATGTCACTTCCTATCAAACAGCTCCTTGGTCTCTGGGCAGCGAATATTAGCCCGCTGGCTGTGCTCCCTCATGCTACCCCACTCCAATAATTTCCTGTCCACTTAAAGTCAATGAGACACTTAGTGTCTCCGGTGTGCACCTAAGCAGAGAGGGCAGCAAGCATTTGAACTTTTAAGATTGACCCAAAGATTTTTTTTTTATCTTGCCTACAGTGGTAGGGTCAAGATTCAGCTTCTAGATGTTAACTTTCTGATTGACTGATCTGAATACTGACTAAATTTAATTCAGTTTTCTTAATTTCACCAGGATAATCAAATCAGTATCAGTGCTGCGTTCCACTGAGACTGCTACCTTTCTGCTGCCAGGAGATGCCAACTTGAGTCCAGTAGCCTGACATACTGAAAGTGGAAGAAGAGTACAGCATGTCACACGTTTATCAGACTGCATTAATTGCTCCTCTGTTTGGTGTCAAATGCCTTCACTTGCTTTTTTGTGAGGCAAACCACCAACAATGATAGATTTTCACAAAGTCTGGAATGAAGAAAATGTCAATTTTAGCCATAGCTGTCCAACCACCAGCTGTTATAATTTCTCTGACTATGAATATGAAGTACTCCCATACCTAATGAATAAAAACATATGCAAATATTTTGAGTGCCTCTTGTCTGACAGTTTTATTCATCACTAATCTGTGTGTGTATTTGTGTGTGCGTGTGTGTATGTGTGTGTGCATGCATGCTTTACAGATAATTGATGAGGAGGAAACGCAGTTTATGACCAACTGCCCCCCAGCAGTGACAGAAAGCACTCCTCGCAGACGCACAAGCATCCAGATGTACTGGACTGCGCCCCCTAGTGGCTCTGGCTGCGTCCTCCTCAAGTATGTATACGACAACTTTTAGATTTTTAGATTAGATTCAACTTTATTGTCATTACACATGAACAAGTACAAGGCAACGAAATGCAGTTTAGCATCTAGCTAGAAGTGCAATAAGCAGCAAGTGCAGGATATATATTATCTACAATATGTACATTATGGAAGCATAATGTACAGGTTGGATATATTATAAACATAATATGCTGGTGGATGTACTATGGACATAATAAACAGATTGAAGTATTATGAACATATTATACACATGCATGTGTGCAATTAAATGTATGTGCAGTGTAAGCAGAAACTATGAACATGATTTACAAATTGAGGTATTGATGTACAAACGATACATTAAGATATACAGATCAGTACTGTAAGTGAAAGAAAGTGTATTGCAATTAGTCCCAGATGGAGAGGTGAGGCAGGATAAGGAGTGTGTAGTGTAGTGCTGTGTGTGTGTATGTGTGGGTGTGGGTGGTGGTGGTGGTGGGGGGGGGGGGGGTATTGGGGGGTAGTGGTCAGTCTATGTCTGTGGGTTGGGTGGGAGGAGCCCTTCAGAATGCTGCTAGCTCAACATAGACAGCGTTTTTTCTGAACGTCCTCAATGGCTGGAAGTGGAGTCCCGGTTATGCGTCGGGCAGTTTCTATGTATTGTTATTGTCCAGATGTGTGAGCACAGAGTGCAGTGCATCCTCTGTGTTCCTATTTCTGCGGTAGGCAAATTGGTGGGGGTCCAAAATGGGTGGTAGACAGTTCTTAAGGTGTGCCAGGACCAGCCGCTCGAAGCACTACATGACAACGGGTGTGAGTGCGACAGGGCGGTAGTCGTTCCGGCACGTGGGGCTGGAGTGTTTCGGCACTGGCACAATGGAGGTGGATTTGAAGCATGCTGGCACAGCTGCTTGGGCGAGGGACAGGTTGAAAATGTCCGTGACGACCCCTTTGAGCTGCCCAGCACATGCCCTGAGCACGGGTCCAGGAATGCAGTCTGGGCCAGCAGCCTTGTGTGCGTTGATCCGGCTCAGTGCAGTGTAGACGTCTGTGGAGGTTAGTGTGAGGGGCTGGTGGTCTGCCAAGGGTCTTGTTAACCATCTCCTTGTTGTCTCGGTTAAAGCAAGTATAGAAGTCATTTAGCTCGGTGAGGAAGGAGACATCTGCGGCTGTCAGGGTGGAGTTGCTGGGCTTGTACTGATAACTGATGCTGAGCCTGATGAACAGAGGTGAGTCCTCAGCTCAAATGCTTAGAGATACACTTTTACAACAGTATACTGGTGGAGTATTAATTTTTCTTTTCCACAGGGAAAGGAAATACATGAACATAGAATATATGTTGTATGTATGCAATATTTAGGGTCATATATGTGTATGTATGTGGAGATATAGGAAATATATGTGTCATATATGACTTTATATATATATCCAGACGTATGCCACAGTCAGGTGCAAATATGTCATACATAATGCCTTATATACAGCTCATATACGTCTGACTTTTTGAATATATGCCATACATAATATCTATATCTCACTGTATTTGCAAATGATGTCACATGCATATATGTTCAAACAAAATGTGTTTATGATTGTACTTATTTTAATTCAATGCAGACTGAGGTTTGCAGAAGAAAATTCAGTGTTTAAGACAATAGCTTTTGATTGTTTTATTGCATGCAGCAAAGTTTGAAAGTGGCCTCACGCTCTATCATCTATCATCAACTCGATCCATATTGCGGGGACGGGCGAACTACCGATTGACAAAGCCGAACCGAGACACCCGGCTTAGAAAGCTATAGGGCTCGAAAGTGTGACGTAGCGGAGTGAGAAACCCGCAATGCATTGTGGGCTTTGCGGGAAATTGAAAAGTGTGTTTACGCCGGCTGGATGCGTGACGCTGCTTTTGTGTTCTGTTGTTTTGTTTAAACAAGTTAAAACACGGCGCAAACGTGCTGCGTCGTTAACTGTCGCAATCGTTCACACGATGGCTTCGGTAAAAGCGAGAGAGTTTTCTAATTTCCAACGTGGAAGCAAAGCCAAGGACCTCGGAGCGGACCTTAGCGAAGGTGATGCCTTGACTTTTCATACAGCGTGAGGCTGACGTTTGTGGCTTTATTTAGTGAAACATTTCTAACTCGGTAACATGGTGGTGAACGTCATAGTCCTAGTTATTATAACGTATTTATTTGTAAAGGCACACGTAGGTCACACAGCATTAAACAAGACCTCACGCCACCTTGGCTTGTTAGCATTGTCGCAGTATGTTTGCATGGTCACAACGTTAGCATTTGGCTTAAAGCACTGCTGTGCCTCACAGAGCTGTTAGCTGTTGATAGTGTTGTTCCTAAATAGTTTTATGATTTAAAGGCACGTTACACTACGTTGAGAAATTGCTGGGATTCTCCTCAAACAGTCGGTTTTGATGTCAAAATGATCAAACGTGGAAAGAAAATATATTAACATATACGTCTTTTACACACATATTTACATATATATTTAAAGCATTTATGGATATATATGTACATACAGTTGAAAGACATATATGTAGGACAATTTCGAATCTGTGCATATATGTTGGAAAATATATGTGGCATAGATAAAAAAACATGTTCATGTATTTTTTTTATTTGGTGATGTGAATTCGTCATATATTTGATAGCAGATTGACAGCATTTATATCAGTGAGGGTAAACTAAATTACTTCTTTAAAGCAGCTTCAAAAGAGACTTTTTTTTTAGAGAAATTGCGACTATTATGAAGGTGGGATTTGTTCAAGAACTCTTCCATTCGACAGGCTTAGTTTCAGCTAGGCGTATCCAATAACTGACAACTGAGTGTATGTTACTGATAGTAGTAACAGTATAGTAGTTATTTTTGATGTCCAGTAAAGCATTTAGTTTTCAACTTTTTTACCAAATAAGTTTAAAATTGACATTTTACAAACTGGTTATATGGCCTACATTTAATTTTGTCACGCAGATTTATAATATTAATCATTTAATTTTTATGGAGTTTAGAATGGGATTGTGAGTTGCGTTCCCGACATAAAATACATCATTTCCGCATGTGCAGTAACTGTTTGATTGCATCTCCTCCACAAGCTAAGCAGAGTGAGATTCAGAAGGTCTTGTCAGATTTTAATTCTCACTTCAATCTGACTGCATAAACTGTTCATTAACTTTATTAGTCATATGGCTGATTGACACCATTCAGTTCCTTTGTGGTGTCCTCTGGGCTTTCTTGGATACAGATGTGTAGTCATGTCCAGAAGAGGAGAGATCATGCCATAACCTGTCTGTTAATCCAGTACTGTGGGGAAATACAGGAGGTGGAAAGATACTGTGACTCACAGAAGGCCTTCTGATCAATGCATTATTTAACCGTTTAGGTTCACAGTCAGTTTCTCTGCTGCCTGGTGCACACCTCTGCTGTGCAAAGAGATGATAAAAGATTGCATTCCTCAGCAATGCCTCTTATTTTGTGTCTACTGCAGAGTGTGGTGAGCTTCCCTTTTCTATGTCTCTGTACTCCTGCAGTATCTTCATGATCTGCCAGAGCTTTCCTACACTCTCTCACACCGGCACAACTCTTCTTTCTTCTCCTCACTCCCTCATCTTTGCTTTTTATCCATTTCCTTTTTGTTTTTTGTCTCCGCTGTGGTGTTTTCATCGTTTTCTCACAGCAGGTCATGCTGCACGGCACTTGTGCTCTTCTCACAAAGAACGGTGCCATGATGGCAGAATTGTATTCAGTTAAGGACATGGATAGAGGAAAAAGTTGAAAGTGTGACAGAGTGGATACCCTAGAAAGAGATATATGAAAGTGCAGAGATGTGGATGTAATACCGGGGAACATACAATAGAGGAGGGAGAGAGTGAGAACCTTATAGTTCAAAAGAGATGTCTCTGAAAATCATGATTACAGGCTGGGAGTGGGTAGTTGCCACTGTTCTTCCTTCTACCTACCTAGCAGTCATAAAGATCACAAGGTTTTTGTATGCCTCTAGATTGCAACACAACAAAAGTCTTGGAGTGAAAACTCATGATGTATTATAGAAAACTGTTCAAAGGAAGAGACAATCTTGTACACTATGGCTGTGTTATCATATACTGTAGTCCATGCCAGCAGATTCACATGAGTACAGACTGTAATCAACAAATATGCATGGAAAGAAACAACATAATAATGTGAAATAATATGGATTAATACAGAGAGGACAGTTTTATTACCACCACAGGCAGGGTCAGTGTTTGTTTTTAATTTCATTTCATATCCCTAAAGAGCTGCCCGTTGGTTTGGCCGAAAAAAACCCCCAAAACAAAACGCGTCTCTTTCTCTCTGTCTTTATATATATGTCTCTCTCTCTTTCTCTCTGTCTTCATGTATATGAAGAGAGATTTAAAAAATGACATCTGGCCATGAAATTAGAAGTGTGTGTGGTATGTGTGTGTAAGTGTGTTTCTGTTAGAAGGCTCCTGTGACTCAAATGCTGTCCCAGGAATTTTGCTCCTCCCAAGTGGTTTGCTGCAGTATTATAGACAGGCAGTTGTTGTCTTTTAGATGGAAAGACTGAACTTGGTGGTTTATGTCTGTTTAAGGTTGGCTCATGATGATAGGTTCAGACGAGGATTCTCATTCAAACCCCTGAGCTCAGGGCACTGAATATGAAAGTCAGTCAGTCTAATCCAGTTATTTTTGGCTTTCCTGTATGCTACAAATTGAAGTTTTGCTGTGTATTCTGAAACTGAACCCTGCACGATTAAAATCTTGTTTTTGCTGACTTTTAGTTGTTGAATGTCTTACATTACTTCAGTGATACAGATACATCAGATCATTGTGTTTCAGTACACTTTGACATCGCTGTTAGGTGTGAATACAGACACAACTAAGCACACTGAGACGTGAGGTTGGATGGAGGAAGAGATGGGGTTTGATTTTAACAAATTCAAATCCAGTGTCAAATCTGCTTACTGATTCTGATTTCTTTTGATAGTACCACCAGTAACATTGGTCATTTTAGCCAGTGAAAGTGACACGAGCACTGGATAAAGAAGCTGCTACTTGAATATTTTGGTCTTTGGTAATAAAATAGAGCAAAGAAAGATAATTATTACCTGTTTGTAGGGCTTTCACAACGCTACTTGATTAGAAATGGCTGCTAGCTCTCTTAAAATCTAAAACTTGTCTATTTTTATCCAGAAGGTTCCCTACACCACATCAGTTCTGTCTTCTAACTTCCCTCTCACAAAGTTTTTGAAAAGACAGATTTTGTCTATCTTTCCAGTCAACTTCATTCTAAATCAAAAGTTTAACTTAATTGGGTTGAAAATAATTGGACTCCATTCTGCTCTTTGGGGGAGCTTAATGATAAAATCAGATGCAACCTGCTGCAATTGTTTGATGACAAAACTCTACTCTGGAGCTATTGTCACAGCTGAATCGGTGTTTTTAACTACATCCTGGTGGTCACACAGAGTAAGCACATCAAAATCTAATCCATATATTGCAGTCACCATTGAAGTTGCCCTTATCTTATATCTTTCCATTTGTTGGTAGGAAGCAATTTATTTGTCATCTCCCTCTGTTGTGTGATATGTTGAGGTTGTGCAATGTGTTCTCATTGGCTGTCTGAGTGAGACAGTGTATCTGTGACCGGATGAATGTCACAACTACATGCAGCTGTTAGAAGCCGTTTATCTCCTTCAGCACAATGACAGGATGGATCACGGAGGACTGCGACAGGACACTAATCAAGCAGACCAATAGAAGTAAAATGTGAATACATTTGCCTTTGTGCTGTGGATTGCAGTGTGGGCTCTTTTTCGCGAGTTCTGTTTGCAGCAGCAGCAGGAGCAGAAAATGAAATGATTTAATCTCTCGTTGTAGCAGGAGCAGATAGAACAAGAGGAGAATTTAATTTCTTATTTTGCGCATCTGTTGGGCATGCAAATGGAAAGGTAGCCGTAGAGAAACAAAATCTTATCTCGTACTTTTGTTTTTGCTTTTGCTATGCTCTTTTTGCTACATACTGCTGCTCATGCCCCCACTCAAATTCACATCAGTGCACTTTTGGGGTGATTGGGATCAGTGGTGGTGTGGAGCCGGCAAAGTGAGATAGAATTTAAATTGGATGTTAAATAAGCATTACTCTACTTGATTGTCTGGCCAACCCAGGAAAGTGCGCGAGCAGTGAGGCAGAGTGAGCTCTCCTCTCTCAGGGAGATATGTGAAATTGGGGTGAGATTGAATTAAAGCGTGAACAATTAAAGACGTGCTAGTGGGGTCGTTTACCTTGAATCATCTCATCCGCGTTATGAGAGGCAGTTTCGTCCATAAATCTTTCTCTTACACATCATTACAATAGTCTCCTTTTACACAGTCTGTTCAAGGTGGGACTGTTGAACTTTTATTCCGCCTCACTGTTCTGTATAAAAGGGACAAAGGCGATTGCACAACTCAAGGGGGAGATTTAGAAACAGCTAGTCGCAGTCAGCAACTAACTTGATCTTGAAGTTGATAACCAAACATGTCTGCAAAATGGGGAGAAAGTGCAAAGTCCATGAGTTCCTTATAGAAGAGGATGTGAACAACTGCCATGTATCAGGGAGGATACTGTTATTGCCATGTTATTATGTGTAAACAGCGCTCCTCGACACAAAAGTAGAATGTCATACCAGGCACTGATGCTGTTCTGTTAAATGGTTGAGAAATGCTGGCATGCAAAATCACACACTGGCCAACGTTTTGTTCAGTGTAAAAAAAAAAGCAAATGCTGCATAAAGAGTCTTTGTTGAGGCCTGTTGCACATTTTCTTTGTAAGAACTACTGATGTCACACGAGAACCAATATACCCTCTGCAGAATGCATGTGAGACAGAGTAGTGGTGTGTTTGAGACAGAATGATATTTATATGAGCGTTTTTGAAAGTACAGCACGCATAAGAGAGAATATATAGCATGCCAGGGACAATAGTAGTGCGTGTGAATTAGTATAAGGTGTGTGAGACAGAATGAGTGCACTGACAGTACGCTGTATATGAGAGAGTGCAATTATGTGTGTGTGAGTACATTATAATGCGTGCAAGAGAGTAATCTCCTATTAGAAAGAATGACGTTTCATGTGGTGGGAAATAGCAGCACGTAAGAGACCGTTAAACCTAAAAGATATTTTTGACTCAAATGGAAGGCATTTGTTGCTTTTTTATTTTTACAATTTTTAATCACATGCACTGACTTGATTGTGTACTATTATTATTATTATTATTATTATTATTATTATTATTATTATTATTATTATTATTATTATTGTTTCACAGGCACTAATATTTTCTTTCACTTATTAATAGAGAAAAGTAGTTGCAAACTATTTTGATAATCGGTTAATTGTTTCAGTCATTTTCAAGGAAATTATCAAGCAATTGCTGGTTCCAGTTTCTTAAATATAGGATATATAGGATCTGCTGCATTTATGATAGCAAGTGAAGGGTCTTTGGTTTCCTGGTTGTTAGAAGCATTCAGAAAACAACACTTTGGGCTCTTGGAAATTGTGACTTTTTGTGATTTTTCACAGTCTTTTTATGTTTTATGGACTAAACAATTAATTGATTAATTATCAATAGGTAGATAAATCATTGATTAAAATTTGCATCTCTACTGACAAGTATAGCTGTGTGCAGTTGTGTGTGTAGGACATTGTGGTGATGAGTTTAGGAGAGCGGTAGCGGGATACAGTAGTGTGCATGAGACCTAGAGTGATTTATGGCCTAACTGGCCGTTCATATATTGAGGCAGAACTGCTTCTCTGCACTCACGTCTAATTCCATCATGCTCCTTCACTCAGTGTGCAGAATATGACCTGTCTTGACCGTCTCTTTTAGAAATGGGTGCTGTGCCATGATTACCTTTTGTTTCTTCCATTTTGTAGAAGACTGATCTTTTGCTCTCTGATCTTTTGTTATTTTTCTTTCTGTCCATTCCTCTCATACACACTGCTATCATAAAAAAGGAAAATGAAGCTTAGAAATAGAGAATCAGAGAACAGACAATGTTGTTAGTATGTGTTTTTCTCTGCCCTTCACTGTTACCGTGGTGATGTAGACAGTACAAATTGCTTTTCTCATACCAACTGCTCATCATTCATTCAAGGGGTCCTATTATAAGAGTCATGAACAGACAGTCTGCCATTTCTTCATAAGGGGGGAAAAAACACTAGTTTGAAAAGACGCAGTATTAATACTTAATATGAATGAATTTACTATTCTTAAACTATTCCTATTGCAATATTCCCACCTAGAGCTTGGGTCTGCTCCAAGGTTTCTGCCTTCTAAAAGGAAGGTTTTCATCACCACTGTTGGCAAGTGTTTGCTCATGGGGGAATGTTCAGTCTGTCTACATTAAAGATTAAATTGAAGCTTGCAGTATAGACCTGCTCTATTTGGAAAGTATCATGAGCCTTTTCTACTTTTCATTTATGGATTTATTAGCATATTTGTACATTATAATAGTTACTAGAAAAATATTGTCATTCTGACAGCTACTCATGTCAACTCAAATGCTTTAACTTCATCTCATCTAGTAAGTTACCTCGGGCTGTCCTGTCCCCCTAGCGGCTTGCCATCTTAGCCGTGGAGAGCTTTGCTTTAGCTGGATGTCTATTATGATCCAACCTCATGTCAAATCATCCATCCATTTTCTATATCATTTATCTGTCAGGGTTGCAAGCGAGGCGGGGTACACCCTGGACTGGTCGCCAGTCAATCACAGGGCTGACGCTTAAAGACAGACAACCATACACGCACACACTCACACCTAGGGGCAATGAAGAGTAGCCATTTAACCTAATGTGCATGTTTTTGAGATTACGAGAGGAAGCCAGGAGAACATGCAAACTCTGCATCCCAGATAAGGATTCAACCCAGGAACAATCTTGCTGTGGGACAACAGTACTAACCACTGCACCACCACTAGTATTTCTGCCACAATACAGAGCTGCTTGATAAATGTTTTCTGTTTGCAGACAGAATTCATCAAGCAGAAACAATACAACATATTTGTGCAGTCAAAGGTTTGGTAAACCGTGGACTACTTGAAACAAACAGTATATGGGACGGGGCCCACCTGGATCAGACCTCCAGTACCTCCATCCAGCTCCTCGTTGTTGGGTTTTATCCCCATGGAAACCTCCTTTCAGCCAGGACTGGCGTTAAAGGCTGGTGTTTGTGAGGAAGTTAGGTGCCTTCTCGAGTCTGCTGGCCTCTGAAAAGGTTTGTTTGTGGCTGATTTACATGTCAAGGTCCCTCTCAGATCTGTGTTCCCCACTACCCCAGTGGAACAAGCCTCTTTGACAGCTCAATCTAGAGAAGCTCCCCTCTGCCAGGCCTTGGATTTTGGGGTGTGTAGCTGCTGGCTTGTCAATCAGTCCTTATCAACACAGTGCATAGCCTGTCGTATGTCTGTGCATTTCTGCATATTTTCCTCCTGGAGGGACTCAGTTCAATGCAAAAAAAATCTTTTACTTGCTGTCTCTTTTTCAGCTTTTCAGTCCCTCATTTCTATGTACGAGTATATCTTAGTGCTGATACATTCTTTTGCTGGTCTTTGTGGGAGACATTGAATGCCTCAGTTGGAGCGACAGCCTGATTTAGCAATTTCCCTGTGGGCTCTGATACCTCCTTTTAGGAGTCTTCTGAATAAAAAAATAGGAAGATTATTATGAATAACTCTGCACCTGTTCCACCTGCCACCGTTCACATCTTAAAAGCCAAAATTTTCCACGTTTCCCGCTGTTCATTGTCTTCTCTTTTTCAAACCTCACAGCTTCTCAAAATGTTGCTCCAGTCTTTTTCCATCATGACATTCACTCTTACTTTTGCCCAGACATTCACACTTGGTCCCAGTTTCTCTACAAACTAATATCCCTTACTGTCTACGTCTCTTCTCTCTGTATAGGGCAAGCATTGTGCAGAAGAGGATAATCTATTTCCAGGATGAAGGCTACCTCACCAAGCGAATGTGTGAAAAAGGTAGAGTTTTTTATTGACATGGACTGAATAATTTACCATGAATTTCCTATCCCTTCAATCTCCCTGCTGGTACTCTATTTCGCTCCCTATTGATAGTCTCTTTCTCTGTCTTCTTTTACTCTATATTTTCTTTCATTCTTGATTTTGATGCAGGGACTTTCCTCTCTGCTGTTATGCTCTGGCATGTGAATGATTGTAAATGAGTGTAACCCCTGGCTGTGCATGACATTGGATGTCACACTGAGCAAGAGATCAAAAGAACTGTGCTACACAAACTCCCCTTTTCTCATGCTCCCCCCTCTCTTCCTCCCTTTGACTCCTCATTTTCTTAAACCACCCATCTCCTGTATGATGGACCCCACTCTCATCTGCGCCTTATACTGATGAGCAATCTCTCTATGCCTGTCTCGTGGTCTTCTGCATTTCTCTCTTCATTACTTCTCCCTCCTCTCGTGTCCTCACAGAGTCCCTGTATGGAGATGCTACAGACAAACCTCTACTTGATTGTTGTGCCTGTGGAACAGCAAAGTACAGAGTCACCTTCTATGGGAACTGGTCTGAGAAGATTCACCCCAAAGACTATCCACGTAAGCACAAACTCCTCTGCTTTTTGTCTGGTCACCCCAGCTCCACCACACATTTAAAGAACAAGTTTGGTCTTTGTTTTTTTTAATTGTCAAAAAAGTAACATGAAAAAGTAGCCATGTTATTGTCTTTGTCACCAAATCCTGTTGTAGTTTATTCCGCAGATTACAATGCCATAGACCTCCATTATTTTCTAAGGAGGAACGCAGTTTCACTGGTTGACTTGTCCATTTATTACAATGAACATGAGTTTTGTAGTTTATTTTTAGCTGCATCTTGTTGCTGTGAATACTCAGTAGCTCGCTGAGTCTGTGGCTAAAATTGGTCCCCAACAAATACATTATTTGAAAACTGTTTGACAAGCTGTTTTTGGAAATTATTTAGCCTTTTTATAAAATGTAGGTGTATGTTCATGAACCTGTCTTTTAAAGATTAAAGGCTTTAATATGACAGTCTAACACATTGTTTAGTTTGGTCTTTTAATAGAATTTATCAATATAAAAACAATACAGAATATCATTAGCCTTATTGTTAAATCTCAGTTGCAACACCACAGCTGCAAGAAGTCTATGGTATGTTCCAGTGGGTGATTGAGCCACAGTGCCTGGTTCTCTATAGGGATGTGTGTGGTGAGTTATAGTTGGGTGTGATGTGTGTATAACCTTGAGCCACACTATCAGGATGTGAATGGACTTAAGGATTACACTGACTCTCTTGTCTAAATCAGGCTCTCTCCGGTCAGATCAATACACTGATTAGGGTGGAATAAGATAAACCCTGAGATTGAAAGGAGCCCTAAATCACTGTCTCATGGAGTAGTTGATATGTGACTCACTCTCACATACAGATACGCAAACACAGACCTTGCAGATAGATCAACTTAAAAAGGATAGGGCAAGTTTATGTTGTCTGATGCTTCCCGACTCTAAGGATGCTACAGTTGCATTTCACCTTGCTCAAAGTCATATCCTAGGTAACCTGTTAGACCCATTATCACACTGCACAGTTTGCATTGGACAGTATTATTCACTGACTACAGTGCAGTAAGTGCATGATGATTTTTCCTGATTATTTCCTAGTTACAACCCAGCAAAACATTTGCTATAAGTAAACTAGGTCTCAATTCCTGTCTTGTTCAAGTACTCATTTTTTGCTATCTGAGATGTCCCACTATGTCACATGTTATCCTTCTATTTTTAACATACAATGTGTTCTTCAAGTGCAGGGGCCTTAGATCACTGTGGTAACACAAATTCTGAGATTGAAAATTCACTGTAAAACAGGGCAACAGAACTTTTTTTTTCACTGCTGACATGATAACCTCGACAGTTCTATTTTCTTTTTCCCTTTTGTCCCATTGTAAGTCACGCAGCAATGCATGGTTGTCCAACTCAAGCAATGACAGCTCGCTCGCACGCAGAGAGTATATCAATACGGTGTGTGGCCTGGTTGTCAACACAGATTTTTTATGGGATTAACAGGAGAAAGAAAAAGAGAAAGAGGGAGACAGTTTAACATTGCTTTACTGTCTAAATAAATCAGTACCTCATCATAGTCAATTTCCTTTACTCAAAGGAAGCAATATATTGAAGTCTGAGTACATATACACTAACAACAACAGCTGCCTTCCATCTCCCTATACTGAGCCAAGCCAACACCTTCTTCCCCTTGACAAAATATGAACTTGTTTCACATGATTTCATATCAGGCTTATTATACATTCACAAGCACTTGGAGATTTGTCATTCCAAAAAAACCCCCAGAAATCAATTTAATTAAACCCTGTCTAAGCTCTGGAAAACCACAGCTACATTATGGTTGCTCTTCTTTTAAATTCTGATATCTACTCATTTATTCTTTGTTTAACTGCCCATTTAATCTATTTTATATTCACATCCCCTAAAAATAAACAACAAAATAATACATTAAACTTTCCATATTTTCTAGCATTACCACACAACATCTCTGAATCCTTTGTGTTGGACATCACGGAACAAAGAACATTGTTAGTTCAGTGGAAACAACAGGGATGTCCACTGTAATCCCTAGTTTGAGGACAACAATTCTGGAGTCAAATGTCTGATGCTGGAAAGTACAGTTTACCATGTCTGTATCAGTTGCACAACAATGCTGATGACCACTTCCCATGTGTATTGCTACTTAATCCAGGGTTTGTAGGATGTCTCTACAAGTGAAGTCCACAACTATTTCTTTGAGATCCAATGCGGCAAGTAGAGAGAGAGATTCCTGTTAACCTGAGGAGACAGGTCACATGGGGCAGTTAAATCCTTATGCCCTCCATATTCTTCACACAACTCTATAATGTTGTAGCAGGTCATCAGTAGACACTTTGCAGCTATCAGTAAATATCATTTCATTGCTTTTTTTGCATCCTTCATATTTTACAAAAAAAACATTTTCACAAAGTGAAGACAGAAACCAGGCACAACTATGACCACAAGCACTAACCAAAGCTGCAATATAAAGGAGACTTGCTTCAAATTATACCCACCTTTGAAGTGAATTAATACTGTGTCAGCCTGAGGCGAAAGAACCCGATGATGGATATAAAACTGCTAACCGAAGCCATAATGTTAAAGCTATTTAGTTATTGGTAATGACTCCTCGACTGCCAGAGTCAGACATTTATGAAAGCATGGGGCACAAATGGTCTTAAAATTTCATAAAGGACTATCGGCAAAAATATTAAACACCTAATATTGACAAGCAAGACAAAAATTGATCGAAAGATACATCAGGTGGGGAAGCAGCATCCTCTGCTACTTAATCCTTACAATTTCATTAAGTTGCTTTGATATTCACAACGACTGAAAAGCCTTTGAATTTAAAATAAAAGAAAAGTATGCCCTGAAAGATCAATTTTTTTACACTGGTACATGCAAGGCACTAATCATTTCCACTTTTTCAGACTACAAACATAAGAAATCATATCACCTTCAACGCAACCTTCAACCTTCATAGGCTTGATCTCCTGTAAACATTCAGGTACTTAGAAAGTAGACCTCCTGGATTTGTAGACTTTCCTCAAATTCATTTCCTAGTGAAAGACCACAGCTTTTGGTCAGTCTAACTAAGATGTCACCCCAAACCACCTGTGCTACCGGATTTTGGCTCATCACGAATGAAAGCATGGAAATAAACAGGCATCTTTTATATAGCCGATTCTTTCGAACAGCCTGAGGAACAACAACCACCACTAACATTTCCTCAGTTGACCATTTTCCAGGTTGGCGCTCTCAAGGTACTTCTCCATAAACTGCAAGGCAGATAAATGTAGTGCAACTGGAGCACAAAGACATTAACTCACCCTTTATTAGAGATTAGCTGAAAGCACATTCAGATCAATCCCTAAGAGATGACATTGACTTTGCTACTTCAAGTATCTCAGGTAGGTCATTCCCAGTCCTGGTCATCATTAGTCTTTAACTGAGACACTGGAAGAGTTAGAAGGCTCTGTGCATGCTTATAGTATAAAAAAAGTTTAAAATGATTTAAATGCTCTAAAAGTAATTTGTAAACGCAATTGCTAAAAAAAATGCTAAAAAGGGAAAACTTCTTCCCGTTTCTTAGCTTAAAGTAAATTTTTTGCAGCAGCATTTGGAACACACTCCAGCTGCTGTGCCTCCCTTTAGTTACAACAAGGAAAATAAACATTACAGACCTCATATGGTCACGACAAGATGAAATGAATGAATTTCTAACACTCTTTACAGAGCCGCCGGCAGCATTAATAGCAAAAGAGGACACTAGATTTTTTTTTTGTATCCAGACCCTATTTCATATGTTGCCTGTGGCCTACAGTCTTACAGATACATACCTGTAATAAAAGTAAAAGAAAGGAATAGCTGTGTAATTCTGTAATTTTCAAATTGTATGGGCTACTTTGAGACAACACTTATTCCCTTAAAGATCATAGTGAGTGTATTGATTAGTATGCAATTACAGTCTTTGTTCCATCTATTAAATGTTTCACTTGGAAATGGGAAACATCCATGAGTGTTTGATCATTGATTCCAGTTTTGCTCTCTGAAGCTCTCCAACATCCCATTATGAACCACATCAATGGCACCAAAACGCAGCCGGCGGAGCTGTTTCTTTGTTAGTGTTGGCTTGTCCCATTGTTTCTCCAATTACATGCTGTTGAAAATCTGTATTCACTGTCTGCCTCATCTTACTTGCCTGCTGGTGTTTGTCAAGTCACTGCATTTTTGCCAAATGTTCAAAAACAGTTTCATTGCAGATATTTTCAATGCCATCTGATGCTTTGTTTCAGTGATATAAAAGGGTTGCCATCTTACACCTGACTCAGATTTTGTTTTTCTGTTGTTGTGGTGGTTAAAAGGCATTCAGTCATTCACAAATTAATCAAAAATCAGGATGTTTTCTGTTACCATCAGGTCACATATTCATCAGCTTTTATCTCGTAGAATGACTCTCTAATTCCTATCTTTTCAAGGTACTAGTGTATTTTGTATATACTGTATGAGTATACAATATGAGTTATTGTCTGCCCTGTTTTGGTCAGTTCTTGATTTTTGCTCATAGTGTATTCACATAAGGACAAGAACAACCCATTTCCAGCCTCACTCATACTGTTAAAGTAATCGTGAGCTCCTCTGAGTTGTAGCTGGCTCTGATGTAAGTTAGTGCCGACTGTGAATGAGTTGATCTGCACAGAAAAGAATGGAGAGCTCTTGCCGCTTCTGTATGCATCCCTCTGTATCCCTCCACATAACTTCACACAGCCGATGTTCTTTCTTAATTAACCTCTTGCTACTTTCCACACCATGTTTCCGGATGGTAAATCCAGTGACACTAAAAGTGATGTCTCAGGGTGAGGCATCAAAACTTTCGACGATAGTAGCAGAATGCAGTGCGCACCTGCTTTGGCGCAGTCTTTTAAATAGCCATGACAGCATTTGCATCACTTTTTAATTTTTTTTCTGTGACCAAGTGCTAACTTCACTTTTTCTCGTATGGTTGCCTACATCGTCATGCACGTGCAGCTATAGCCGTACGTACATAAGGATAAGAATGTTCCTGTTGGCTGGTTCTGGCCAATCATATTCTGTAGAGTTCTAAACTTTTTTTTTTTTAATTATTTGTAAGTACGTAAGTTAGTATGCTGCTACTATGGCCTCTCTGTGCCACAGGAATATGGTATCAGTCTAATTCTTGTTATCTAAATAGAATGTTGCTGATTATAAATTCATTTTACAGTCAGCAACATAAATTTACTCAGTTTTCGCGGTAGATGTACTCAACTGTCTGAATGTCAGTCTGTGAGCCTTGTGCACCAGTCTGCTTGACCTTCCTCAGTGCATATTATAACCAGTCCACTCAAGCTCTCTGTCCAAATTTACCAAGTACAAAAGGATGTAGTAAGTAAGTACACAAAAAAATATAATATGAATGAACATAATAATTACTTCCTCCCCTGATATTCAGTGTAAGAGGATAAAATTGTAAATAAAGGTCATACCAAGCTTTAGGAAGACAAAAGACAATAGAAATATCTGGGTCTCTAAACAACAAACCGTGACAATAGGACCTGAGGACTGCAAAATGTGTTGGTCACCAAGGGTCACGTATACCTGGCATATAGAACATACTGTATGTGGTACACCACCATGGACACTGCTGCTGTGAACAGTTTATACAGTCCATCCAGCATTTATCTAGATATCAGTAAGATATAAGTTTGTACAATGAGGTAAAATGTCAGGAAAAAACTGTCTCATTTGCAAATGGATCTATATTAATATGTCTACAATGTCCTCTAAGGAACTGTTTAAGTTATCACAACATACTATTACAGCACATTATTAAACTCAGAGATTAGATTATCAGAGCAATTAATCTTTGTTCAGTCTCACACTGGGAACCGGCAGAAGGCAGAAAGGGTGACTTACATAACTGCAGAGTAAGGACTCTATTTAGGGCATAAAAATGAGAGGCAGACCTATGACCTATTTGAGCGAACCTTATCTCACCTAAATAGGTAGCATAATAGGGTTCTGCAATTGGTGAACCAGCGTGGCACAATGACAATTGTTCAGCTTGAAAGAGTAACTGTCGAAAGCAACTAACATTTATGTCTTCAAAAGACTCAGAGAACTAAAGCATACATTTTATGCTGACTGGGGCTGTAAAATCATCATTATGCTCTCAGGGTGATGTAGCTGTATGTCATTCCTGTCTGTGTACATAATCCAAAATACCAGGCAGGGGTATAATAGGACAGCAAGGGGGATAATAAAGGAATATGAGACAACTAGTTGCTAAGCTGTTGAGGTAGACATGTCAGACCTCTGAAGCCCCATAGTGACATCATAAGGATGCCCCAAAATGACCTGCAAATTTCAACCAGGAGCCCACTTATAAAAGGTGAATGGCTGTACTCTGTGCTTGATTTCTGTATGCTATAAACGATGGTGGAGGATTATGGTAGAATTTTAGCTTCCACTCTACAGCCTGTGTTGCCTCCTCTAATAGATACTACCAATGCTGCATTCTTTGTATGCTAACAGGTATAGGGCAGATATAGAGCTCTACTATTTCTTTTTCCATATTTCCATATCCTTGTTTACATGCAACTGTCCTCAAAGAGGGAATTATATATAGAGATTATGAAGGAGCATAAAATTAAAGTAATGCACTGTGGGTGGTTTGCAGCAATAAGGAAACATTTTTAGACTGAAAGAAATGACTTTTGACAGTAAATGGGTTGCATCAAAAGATGGGTTTGGTCTGTCAGTCAGCAGACTAACTAACAGATGGATCAGCATTGGCATGGGAAACAAGTTGGGATGTTCAACTAAAGAGATGTTTTCTTGTCTTATTTCACCAGGTCGTGCCAATCACTGGTCAGCCATCATTGGTGCCTCCCACTCTAAGAACTATGTGTTGTGGGAATACGGTGGCTATGCCAGTGACGGAGTTAAGCAGGTAGCTGAGCTGGGCTCCCCAGTCAAAATGGAAGAGGAGATCAGACAAAAGGTAAGATTCTCCAGCACTATGAGATGACTGACCCACTGTTAATTTTCATTGCAAAATAGAATGAAAAATGGTAAAATAAAAAAACAAAAGTCATGAGTTTATTGATATTGAACTTTCTTTCAGGCATATTTTGTTTCTAAAACTAGTATGAGATAAATAACACCACTGGGGCCTCAGAGGATGTTCCAAGGTGAACACACCTTAGTTTACCATAGTATGGGATGACAGAATTGAGCATTGCTTTGACGTTGTTGTCCACACTGATTAGTGCTTTCAAGCATCTACACTATTCTTAGCCAACCTCTACATCTACTGCGTATGCCTAACAAATACACAGGGTCTGTGTTGCTGCAGGAGATTTCAGCATTAAATTTTTGCAAATCAGTTCATCTTTGAGTTTGGACTTAGACTTGTCCATCATACTGCTCAGGAGGAGCTTTGGAGCATTTAGCATCTACGCAAAGTAGCTGTTGTTTTCATCAGTTAGTAATTGATTACCACAATTTTTTGTTGTGTCTCTCATCCTACTACTTCCCTACAGGAAATTCTCTAGCTTCACTTTGCCTCTCATAGTTTTCACCTTACCTTTACATATTAAGTTGTAATCTCAAGCATTTCTTCTACTCCACTTGTCATGTTCTGTTTCTCTCCTTGGCCTCTCTTCCCTTTATTGTTTCCACAAATAGCACGTTATATCTTTCTTCTTTTTCCTCTTCTCCATAGCTCTCTCTCACCCTGAGAATAACCCGTGCTGGCAGAGCAGATGGCTCTGCACAGTGCTTATTGTTGGCTAATATTGAAGACCTGGAGTCACAGCAGATAATGAGAGCGTAGTGTGAGCAATGGGGTCTCTGTGTCATTGCTGCCTTCCCACTGCTATTACAGCACACTCTTTTTTTTTATATTCTTCTCTTCTCTCTGCCAGGATCATTAGATGAGCTTTTTTCTCAGCTTAGAGGTGAGAGTGAAATGGCAACAGATTTGATTGACCAATACAGTTAGCGTGCTGGAAAATATCAATTTTATGAGTTAATGTCGATTTGTTTGCAGTTAACAATTATTTTTGGAGCATATGACATGAGAATGAATTTATCCACACAATTGATAATATTGATCTGCCTTCCGAGCAGTCGGTTCCATAAACCAGGTGGCACTAAACTCTGCATCCTATGGGCGCAATGAGAATTATGAACAGGTTAATACAACAGATTGTGCTTTTCTTATCAGATTTGTGAAATGATTTCACAGGAAGGGTTGGGTCATATCATCACCAGGTGCAGCATGGCTCAAGCTGTGGTTGTCAAGAATAATTGCTCTGAAGTGGGACTGGCTGACACATGAATGCAGGGTGACGATTACACAGCCGATCAATATAAACCCTGATTAGTTTGATACGAGCAAGCTGCATGCTGTAATTCCCTGCCTAAGCCAGTCAATAATCAACCTTTGTCAATACTCTGCATATGGCTTAAGTAGTGCCATCTGTTTGTGTGGTGTTGCCTGTGTGTGTTTGAAAGTGAACATACAATGTGATTGCACTGTGAATACTTGAACTGAGCTTTCTCCCTGTAATTTTGCCTGCCGGTCTTTGTGGTTGACAGGGTTCACAGCTGCTATGATTTCTAGAAGCTGCAAACTCTTTTGTTGCCTTAGACAACTACCATACATTTTCAATTGTATCCACTTATATACGACTCAGACAACAGACTGAGTCTCTAGATGCCCTTGAGGTAAGGAGCCTGGGTGAAGGAGCCATGCAGCACTTCTTGCTAAACGCTGACACAAACAGAAAGCTGATTCTCTTTTGTGTCAGGTGGGGTGTCAGGGGGAGCAACTAGCGATGAATGCAAAATTGATATTCATAGCCATGCTCCACTCCAGCCAAGGGGTGCACTGATCAGAGAATTCATACAAAGTTTCATTTGCAGAGCCAGGCAGGCATGCAAACGTGTGGACACACAGGTACAGACAAAGCCCTCTCTATCCTGCTCATGTCAACTCAGGGTGTGATCACTCTATTTTTGTGATGAGTTTGTCAGTCTTTCTGGACTTGGACAGTGGTGTGCTCTACCATGTGTTGTGTTGTTACTGCTCGTCAGATGTGTGGTAGAAAAAAATGTTTGTTCAGAATTAGATCTCTGAACCCACCTCACGTCATTCTGTGTTGTGATGGTAATCTGACACTTTTTTTTGTCCATTTCGGAAGTCAGTGGAGGAGAACAAATGGAGTGCGTAATGTTACCTAAAAATTGGAGAAAGCAGGACTGACAGCCTGACATAGGAGAGTTTTTCAGACTTTGAAGAGATGAATACCCAAGTAGCTAACGTTACCTAATGTAATGTTTCAGGTAACTCTAACTATATACTGTAGTTAGCTAAACACCATGGTAACTTTCAAGGCTGCAAACTGTCACCCTTTGAGCACGAGACTCACTCACCCGACACTTTTGACAAGCTTTCATGCCACTCATCCAGTTTGTCATGCATTGAAAAACATATTTATAGCTCACAACCTCACCATGTGAAGAGGACGCTGAGAACACACAGAGAGACAAGACATGCACAGTGCAACATGCCGTAGGGAGTTATTCAGATCATCAGTGGGAAAATGACAACTAGCTACCATTCTGTGATATAGTAATTTATTCCCATGCATGCTGTAATCTCAGTCAGCGTGTCTTCAGGCAGCAGCGCAGCATCTCTTCCCTCTCCTCTCTCTTCCTCTGTGTGCATGCAGGCAGCACTGAGTGAGTTAGTATGGTTACAGGAACGCTTTGAAACTTTGCAATTCCCAATAGCAGGTTTTATTATGTCTATGCAAAATCATGAATATAATTGTACCTCCATACTGAAATCTAGTAATCTATTATGGGTTTAACCATTTAATCAGCACCAACAGGACATTTTACTGTTACCAGTCACTATAGGGAACATACATCACAGTTTTACCTGAAGGATCCATACACAAAGTAATCTCCTTGTGTACCTGAGATAATTTATATTTAAATGAAAGTCAAGTTCATAAAAGACAGCTTTTTCATTGCCTTCATTCAGCATGATAAGACTGTTCATATGACATTATTAATGCATTAGACTGAAGTTGACTCTACTGAAAGCATGCAGTCTCTGTTTTGACCAATGCTGGTTAAGCTTAGCATTGACTGTAATCTCACTGACAGTACACAATGGGTATATGCAACTCAACAGTCTTAAGCTTTGGTGAGCTAGGCAAGTTCACATTGAGGCTGTATTATCCATACTATGGATACTACTACGCATTATACTATGCGACGGTCCCATGGAGAGCAGTTGAAAAACAGCAATGAAATAGTGTGACAATCTATGAAGAGAGCAAAAAAAAAAAAAAAAAAAAAAGCTATGTCCATTTGGCAGTCTCTGTTACTATCATGTGACGTCCTTTGTTGTTGACTTATGTATTTATTACTAGTAACTTGTGTGGCGAGACCAATGTAGTAGAGTTAAAGGTACTACACTGTGAAAAACTGAAGTAATGAAATAAAGTGCAAATACCTCAAATTTGTATTAAAGTATCTGAGTGGCGGTACTGGCAAAGTCATAATTCTAATTGGTAGGTGTGTTTAAAGTCACTAAAAAGTAAGCAATTGACCAAAACAAAATAACCACTTGGAGAAATCACAGACTATTCCCTCAATATTGTCTAAATTATGCCCTAAATGTGCAAATTTACATATATAAATATGATCGTAGAAGAATCTTCCTGTGGGCAATGCAATGTCTATATACCCTTGCACAAAAGCAATCATGACATTATGCTGCTCATCATGTTGAAAGCGGCTGAGATTACAGGACCATCACTGTGACCATCACTGCCCTTTTAAGAATTCACGTGGAAATGGAACTGCATAAACCTGTGACGCACAGAGGATGAGATAGTGCTGTGATTTGATTTATGATAGGTTGTCACCAGAGATGCAAATCAAAAATGTATTTGTTTAGTACGTCTTTGTCTCTATCTGTGCTGTTAGATAGGAGATATGTCTTGAGGTTTAGTGCATAAGTGCATACAGTAGTTTGCGTGGGTGAGTCACAGAATCTAATGGGGGAACCCTTTTTTTTTTTTTTTTAACAAATTGTTTTTCCAGACTGCAAACAGATGTGCAATACTGGTCCATTTGCCAAGTACAAATGCTTATCAGAGGACTTGGCAGCACAGGGAAGCAGCCTGGGTCCGTTGTTGTTGTTGTCCCTCCTTTCATGTCTGAGGTGATTTGTATATACATTCAGTCATTACAGAAGCTGTGTGTCACTAATGGGAAGTTTAATGAGACTCTCTCTATGGACTAGGGCCAAAGCCTCAGACAAATTATGAAATCTCCTATTTCCTCTCACAGCATGGGGTGTTGTTCATTATTGCACAGCGTGGATGCTTACAGAATCCTCTGTTATCCCAAGTGCCACAGCTGGGCCACAATGCAGAGACAATACAACTCAGGCTGGAAACAGAAAGAGACATTACAGATTAATGTCTTGAAATACAGATCTGTGTCACTTGTTACAACTGTAGTCCTTATTATATTGTCTGGCATCTTTTTAGTTTTATAGGGATACATGAGCAGATGATATTGTCATCTAAATGATGCCTGGGATATCCCTAGATTCCTTCTGAATTTAAGTATAGGATATTTCTCAGCAGGAGTCACATAAATGTTTTTAAAGCTGTTACTACTTGTATTTTATCACAGTCAAATTACTTGGTTGATGAAAGCTCTTTCACTGTCTGCAAGGCACATTAGAGGTATTATGGAAAAAAAATTGCTTATTAATCTCACTCCGCACCTCTTTCTGTGCACCTTGCAAGGATTCAAATGAAAATTTTGCAGTTCAGTTGTTGCAAGAACAGCAAGGTCTGCCATCTGTAAGTGGGAGGCCTACAGTCAGGAGCGTGGGTAGAGAATAATAGATATACAGGTTCCTTTGGGTTCTCGACTCTCACTGAATGAGAGTGTGTTTCTCTTTGTATACAGAGAATTACTTCGACTATTTTTCACTGCACAGAAATCTGTAATCCCCGGGTGTTTGTCTGTATACTTTTAATTACTTGTTGTGGTAGCATTGTCCAGTTGTAACTCTTACCAGAGTTTATGTCTGGAGTAATGATGTAACTAGTTAGAAGATGCTCAGTAAGAAAAGCTACTGTCTACTGTTGTCTCATCTTTTCAGATTTAAGGGGCTGTGGGAAGAATAGAGTGAATTATTTTGTTTTACCAATCAACTGTTACTGCCTGCTGTCTTTTTCTGTTATTCCTCTCTGAGGAATGAATCCCAGAATGCTTTCATATCATTGACCGTTGAACCAGCAGCACACCTAACTCAGTGTCATGGAAGAAAGCTGTTGTGTTGTTGCACAAAAGTGTGTTCATGTGGTACTCTTCACTCCTTTCATTGCAATGAGTGCACAGTTGGGTGAGAACACATGACATGATCATCATTCACACACATATTGCAAAAGCACACTCTCTCCCAACTAGGTAAACACATAATAGTTGACATTTTGCTAATGAATGCCTGTGAATTTTTTTTCATTCCTTGCACATACCTCTTTGAAGACCTGAGGCTGACAGACTAGAGAAGAATAAATGACTTCAGTTATTTTCTTGCATCATTAAGTTTTGTAATGTCTCTTTCAGATCCAATCTCTCATCAGGTAATGAGCGATAAGACTGGTCTTCACCTTGATGTCATTCAGGTCTTTCAACGCCCACATTTGATTAATTTCTAAGCCGACTAATTATCTTGTGGCTGTGTGTGTGCGGCATGCAAACATGTGTGATACATCGATGAAATCCACCCCTTTTTATCTTTTGGGAAAGTGTCTAGTATGTTATTTTTTGCTTACAAATTCTTAAGACACCTCCATGGTCTAATGACAGTTGTATTTGAGATGATAATGACTGCAGAAATGTGTTTATGAGATGCTCATACAGTAAGCATTGGGCACATTCTGAGAAGTTTTTCAGACGAATGCCTCGCTGAAAGGGGTCAAGCTGTGTCGCGGCTGGGGGTTTAAATGCTGTTAGCATTCGCAATGGTTTAGATTTTACCTCTCAACAGCCTCTGAGCTAAATCCATCCTCTGCCATGTTGTAATATAATGAAGCATGTAGAAGAGACACTGACCCATTAACCACTCTTAAAGGAGGCCATGCACTGAATCTTTCCAAAGGACTGACATTCATTTCAGTGTATATTAAGTGAATTTAAGAGAAAATCTACTGGGATTTCACAAAATACTTTTTTATGTGCAGAATATTGATTTTTGAAGAAAGTAATTTTGCTTATTTGTATTTCCACTATTGAAATGCAACCTGCACTATTTGTACTTATTTTGCATGGGTAACAGATGCAAAGAATACTCCCCTGCTGTGTTTTACAATGCAATATTTGTCAACTCTGATCTCTTCCAGACTTCTCCTTTGGTGCACGCACATGCCCGTAGGACTTATGTTTTGTTTCACTTTTGCTTAACTTCTGCACACAGCAGAGTGGGATGCAGAAGATGTTAACATGATAATTTATGTTATTGTCTTCACTCGTGTCCCTCAGCATACTATTTGTCATGTTCTCGTATTCCTCGTGTATCTTTCCGAATGAGTGCTGCTACACGAGGTCAGGTTTACCACAGTGGGATAGCAATTGGCTATAAAGAGGCCTCCCAGAGGGTGAAGTCTTGACCCCAAC
Source organism: Scatophagus argus (assembly GCF_020382885.2). Classification (NCBI taxonomy): domain Eukaryota; kingdom Metazoa; phylum Chordata; class Actinopteri; family Scatophagidae; genus Scatophagus; species Scatophagus argus. The sequence continues at coordinate 14,132,627 of NC_058493.1, forward strand.
TCTGTATCCAACCTTGCCAAGCCATGGTGCAGCATGCCAAACCTCAGTGGGTTTAAGAGTATGCAGAAATTCTGTAGGCATTCAGTGCCAACCCCCCACAGCCACTTCTCCCTTGCAACACCACTCTTTTGTTTTATTCTCTGGGCATCTACTTGACTGTCTGTTTTAAGAAAAATAAAAGCAAACATCCAAGTTTAAGAGGGAATGATTCTGTAATTTCTCTTGGCCTGTCAAGTCAGTTTTATGAGCCCAGCAGAGATACTCTTGTTTGCGAAAAAACAAAGCTCTCAAAAACCTTAATGCCTGCCTTGGTTCCCAGCACTGTTATTATGATTGCAGAAGTCAAGCAGTACAGCCAGAGGCTAGCACATTTTGAAATGCATTGGGGTAAGGTTAGCCAGTATGTGATTTGTTTACTATGTGTGCATGTGTGTGAGCACATGATTGGGCTGTTTATTTTTCTCATATTGAAAAAGTCAGAGAAATGTGTTATTTTGTCACTAAAAGGCTGGCAGGTCACAATAGCTTCCCATGCAGTTTTTATTTAATGTGGATTGTTTGTGGCTAATTTGTATGATTTGTCGGTATGTTCATTCGAGCCTTCTTTCATGTCTCCCCCGTTTGTGTGTGTGTGTTTTTTTTTCTGTATGTATATGTGTGTGCGTGTGTGTGTGGCCCTTGATGTGGACTTCACTGGACCTTAGTGCAGCTGGCTGGCTCAGGACTAAGGGCTGCATGTACAGTCACATGAATAAAAGCTGGATTGTTCAGGAATCTGAGACATCTTGGCCAGAGGCAGCTTAGCTAAAGCCATCCCAGTGTGCAGAGAACTGAACGGAATAAAAAAAGTAGTAAAGGGCAATGGAGGGAAGACAGGACGCTGCTCCTGTTCCTACTGTGTGCATCATAACAATCGAGAAATTTGTCTTCGTTGTGTTATTTGAATATGCCAGAAGTTTCCCCTGAATATTTCTCAGTCCCTGTGAGTGTGAGATGACACAGATTCTGGCAATTAAGATTCAAATTTATGCTAAACATCAGAATGTTTTGAGTTGGCATTTTATCTGTGGACTCCAGAGGAAATCTTTCTCCCTTTTATCAGGTATTAATCAGTGCTATTAATACATCTCTTGTGGTGTGCTGTGTGTTTATCTGTGTGTTCGACTCTTCTTCAGTTTTGAGATTTTAACACATGGTGTCAGACTTGATGCGTCTGTATCTGTCTGTGTTATTGGTTGTTAGTGAACATGTTGTAGACAGGAGTAGGACAATAGCATCAGAAAAACTTGCTTTAGTGGAGCAGATTTGAAAATACCTGTGAAGTACACTCAGTGGACATGTGTATGACACCATATGCCTCTCTCATGTTTACTCAACTGTTAATAGGTTTTGTGAGATGAAAGTTAAGTATTACTCAGCGCATTTCATTTACGTACCATCTGTTAGGGAGTTCAGCTTCTGTGATTTACTCTGCATTAATGTTGGTTAACATTCGGTGTGTGCGTCATACATTATAACCCGTACAGAGCTGAAGTGCTGATTCTACTGAATTAAGTTTTTGGTATACGGAATAAATACTTTTCTAATGTTTCTTCTTCTCCTTCTTCTTCTTTAGATCTTCATAAGATCAAGGCCAGCTAAATACAATAAACCCTCATTATAAATCGGTGTGATCTTTTATTCATGAGGTGGCCTCGACAAATCTGTTTTCGGCAATGGCTTTACCTGTTATGTCGTCCCTATGTAAATGAGACCATGGCTCTTAGTCCCTGAATTCAACCCAATCTCCATATCATTTGGTAGGTTGATGACCTGGACTCCATCTTTGCAGGGATATTCAGATCAAGGAGACACAATGTGACTGTCAGTGAGGGACATCCTAGAGCATTTGTACATGGCCACACACAAATCACAAACACAAATGCAATACAGTTTCATACGTCCTATGATTTGTCTCGACATTTTAGTCTGACATATGATAGAGCACCTAAGCATAATATAACCAACATTTTGATTGTCTATTGTAAACACCATTATCATCTGTTACTTTCACTATTATTAGTCTACAATAGCTTTTCATGAGAGCCTAGAAGACAGCAGAGATTCATTATCCAGAAAGGCTGTTTTTGTACCGCTACAGCTTTTGCTAATTCCAGGTTATTGCTTATTCCATTACTTTTAGTGCAGCATCTTTCATTTCTAATGCTGCATTATTTTTGCCTCAAATGCATTAAAAAGCTCATTACTCTGTGTGTGTGTGTTTGTGTGTGTGTGAGCACTCTGCACAGCAGTAATAATAGCTACTCTGTGGTTATGATTCTTCTCTGGCTGTAGAACTCACAAAACACGTGACATTTATGTTATCAGCTCAGACTGGCTTCACGCTGGATGATGGACTTTAAGGGCAGAGAAACTGGCTGTGCCTTGTTGCAGTGTATTTAAAAGTTGGCTCTTCTAAATATGTGCTTTCTGTTTGATTTGTCAGGGCTGACTACAGCATCTAAACCATTTTGGTCCTGAGCATGCATGGTTTTTCCTGCGTCTGCCTACATCTCCATACGCTAACTTACCTGCATGTGAAGGATAATGCGAACAGTGCTGTGGGCACTTACACACACATAACCCTTTGTGGTAGGCCTTTTTGTTTATCTTGTATAACTTTTAGGTCAACCTTAGTAGCAGATGAAAATATTGATTGGTGTAAATGTGAATCAGTTATATTTATTTTGATCCTTAATATTTGGTCCAGCATATGATAGTCAGCTTGATGTAATTCTGCTTCAAACATCCATAGACACTGTATTTTTTGTTTGTTCAGAAAAATGGACATACACTCATCATATATTCTGAAAAAAAGATACTAACAGTCTCTGTAGTCATACTGTGTATCTATGCAAAGTAATGTTTTACCTTAAGCGGAGGTAATTCCAACTTAATGTCTCGTGTGAGTTTTGGACTGAGTTGTGTAGTCTGGTGCATAGTTGTGTGCAATACAATGTTTTAGTGAAGATGTATAACATGTCTGTGGTGTTGTACCTATGATAAAGAAATGGGTGGATTATATTTAGATGTTATAACTTTGAAACTTCAGGGCTCAACCTAAGTTGGTAAAACTGTGTTTTCTTACCAGCTGTGAGCAGTTTCAAGATCATCGCACACTCTGCAGTGCAGTACATCTAGCCTCAATGGCCACTGACCTCCTTACAGAGCAAGGATTCTGGAAATAAGAATGAAAGTTAGTAAAATGGAAGAAAGGCTCAGAGAGCGACAGACAGCCTGAACTGGGTCATCAAAGCCAGTTACCTCAATTCATCTCTAATAATATCCCCTAGCCCTGGGCTCAGGTCTGCTGAAGTTGCCTGCATGATGGCTCAGGCTGCTTGATGAATGAGTGTGCCAGACAGCAGTATGGGCTTCCAGACTGTGCTGCAAGGTTCAGAGATTGCCACTGAGGACAACCGCAGTCAGCAAATCAATTCACAGCTCCGTAGAGAAGTAGTCGGTGCATACAAACTCATCTGCCTTAAGCATGGACGATTCTCTCGTCACCATGTTTTCTCCCTTGCCTGTGGGATGTTCCTCCTGTTCTGTATCGAGCACGACTCGTGTGACTGGAGTGACTTCACCTTTGCGGTATCTGGACTGTAGCTTATTCTGCAGGGCAGGATATGGGGATGTCAGTGGAGATTTAATTAACACCGGAAGGCCGTGTAAGTCTCTACCCTGTGCGCTGATAACAGACAGCATGCCTTCCATTGGACTTTTGAAGCAAATTTTTATGACTTTGATTACAACATCAGATGAGCTCACAACTCACACAGGGAAATGATCCTTTAGACCAAGTGGGGGTTTTAGCTCACAGTTTCACCACTTAAATATACAGAATAAAGTATTCTTATTTAGGGATTACGGGATTATTTAGGCTGGGCAGAATCCTCCTAAAAACTAGCAGTTATGCAAAGTTTTACAGTGCAGAAACTTTGTTCAATGAGATTTTGTATTGACGATATGAAAATAAATATTCCCTATAAATAAATAATATATGCACAGCTTCACCAGGAGGCATCATATAAGAAACCAAAGAAAACAGCCTTAATAATTTCAACCACAGATGGTCTTCATCAGGTAAAGAAGTGGATGTACACCTGTACTTATTTGAGATATAATGATGAATCATCATCTCTTGATTAGATAACCTGCCATATAAACACCAAGACAATAGTCCCAGTGTGTTTAACTATACCCGTAAGTAAAGATTTTCTGTGGATTCAGTTATTAGGCTGCTTTGAACAGTCATGTGGAGGCATGACTGCAGCAGGATAACAGAGCACATGAATGCATAAAATAATAAATGATAGTAGTTCAGTGAATATATACAAATGTGACAGAGTAAAAGTCTTGATATTTTTTTTTAAAAAGTAAATAGAAGCAGGTTGCATTAAAATTACTCCGAAAAGTACAATTTATTCAGAAGAGTTACCATACTCAAGTAATTATAGTAAAGGGAGCTCATTACTACACCTTGCAGGTTGTGTAATTCAGTACCAGCTCCCTTTATATTGTCGTGGTGACCATGCATATTATTGACATATCTGCACACTTATGCACTCAGAGGAAATGAGTTTCCCTGATAATATTAATGAGGTGAAAAAATAACAGAGGTGTTTGCATCGTAATTAGCACTAATGATCTTTTTAGTATGATGATTATACAAGTATATGCTGAGGCTGATATTCCTCTGGGATCTGAAAAGGCAGAAGCAGCTGGGACTACTTCACATGGATGTCTTCATGCTATTGCAGTGAGTAAAGTGTGTGTTACATCTCTCATGTTGTTAGCCATTGTAGACACCAGGAGCTGAGAATAGCCATTAGAATAATTTTTCTCCATAAACTGTGTGAATGATTTAAGCGGTTTCCACGGCGGCCTCCTCTCGGCTTTGCCTCAGTGTCGCACTGGCATGAAAGATGCTCATACGATTTTATTTGCATTGGGAACCTGGTCATCTGTGCTACCTCATCTGTTTTCTAGATTAAGACTGGGGAAAACATCATCAACACTTTAATAAAAACTCATTCCGAAAGACTCACAATTTCAGACGTTCCAGCCGCTCATACACACACACACACACACACACTCACACACACACACACACACACACTCACACACAGAGTCATGTTTCACTTTTGGGGACATTACGCAGATTTCTGCACATTTACTGGAGGCTTAACCACCACCTAACCAAAACAATAAACATGACTTGCCTAATCATAACCCTCACCTTAACCAAACCCTAACCTTAAAGCAAGTCTTCACACCCTAGTATTTAATAATTTAGGTTGGGGGGGGCTTGCATTTTGTCCCCAAAAGTAAGGCAGGTCCTTACAATCTGACTGTGTAAACAGATTTTTGTCCTCACAGCTATAGGTATACACACACACACACACACACACACACACACACACACACACACACACACACACACACACACACACACACACACACACACACACACACACACACACACACGTGGCCACAGGGTCCCAGAGTCATAGCTTCAGCTCTTGTTTTCTCTACACAATCAGGGATAATTTTGACCTTACAAGCTTTTTTTTTTACTTCAGTTATGACAGTTATGTAGCTTAATCTCATACAGTTTGCTTAAGCATCAGCTGCCAGCCGGACAGTTCATTACTCATGTATGTCCAGCCTTCATGTTCATTTTTGATTTGAATGAAGTAGTTTTGATAAACAAGTTGCAGTTGCTGTGGGTGTACATTTTACGACCACTAGCCAAATAGCAAAACAATGTGAGCACGATGATGGAGCAACATGTCTGTCTTTATGACTCCTGTCCCCACATGCTTGGGTATGTAAATGTTTTCCTAGAGTTTTCCTAGTAGAGAATGGAGAGTCGTCTGTGTTTGACAAATATTAACAAAATAATTGATGGCAAATTAAATTACAAATTGCATTGTTTGCACAGAGATTGGGCATCCTGATTAGACAAACTACTTTGGAAAATACTGGTGGCAAGAATTTGGTTATTAAAGTTGACTGAAAAGGCTTCATTTTTACATGTACCTCTCACAGATTTTTATGTCCTTACTTAATGAATTATTATTTAATGTTTTTTTGTGTTTTTCTGTCTTCACTGAAGTTTTTTACGCACAAATGGAAACTAGGTGGATGGAAATGCACTTACTGCATTTTTTGATTTTTTTAGGTGTTTATAGACCTTATCCACTAAAGTTACTGACTGGCCTTTCTTATCATGTTTTGTTCACTGTATCCAATATCGAGCATACATCTCATACATCAGTTCGACTGTCTCCTTAGCCCAGACTGTATGCAGGCTGACTCTTGTTGTGCCACTCAAAAAATATAGATGTAAATAATGTGGATATCTCAAACAAGATTTTTGCTGCAGATCCCAATTTGTGCATTTTAACATTTAGTGTAGCCAAAGCCAAGTCTCCGGTTACATTTTCCTACACAATATAACTTTCTTTGTCTGTTGTTTGTGTGTGAGTTTTTTGTAGAGAGGAGTGTCTGTGTCTTTTGAAGTGGAAACTTTTGACAGGATTTGGGAGAACTTGCCTCATCTCCACAAACTGTTGAAGTTGGAAAGTAGAAACTGCTGCCCACTATTTTTATTTTATAGAGGATATTGACACCAAAACTATAAAACAATGACTTGATTTTGCCCCGACTCTACCGTTGCTATCCTAAACCATTAATCTCACAAAGCTAAATCTGTATTCATGACTTTTTTTGTGCATGCAGTAAATATTTTTGCTTTACGTTGACATTATGTGCATTGTGTTTTTGAGAAATAAATAAATTAATTAATGCTGTACTTAATTCAAAACTAAATTAAACCTTGCAGACTTAAGATGGCTGATTGAGTTTTTTGATTATTCATTCTTCAGTTTGAAAGCACATAGGCCACTGCATGGCTGCCTTTCCGCCCATATTCATATTAAACCATTACAATTGTCAGTGGAGCAAGCACGCAATATTAAACCATATTAACACTGTGACTCTGTTCCTCACCATTTCTTATCTGCGATGATGCCAGTTTAAATGCCGTTTCTTGCCTAACAGGGAATTACAAATGCTAAATCAAGCATCACAAATGAAGGTTCACTGCGCTTGTCAAGACTAGATGGAAATTATTCATGCAATATGAATCTTTTCCCTCCAAGATGAGAGAGTATGTCATCTGCACTGCGTGATGTGTCTTCTCTAATGGATACAAGCAGTTTTCTGTTCTGGAAATGACTCCACTGTATACATACAATATATTTATATATTTTTTCTCATAAGCCAGTTTGTTTGATTGGGCAAATATATATAAAAAGTACAAAAATGTTTAAGGTAGACTACACAGGAGCTACCTGCAGATAACATTTTTGCATATCTATTGATGGTTAGTAACCTAATAACCCAAGCTTTCATAGCTAGCAGGTGCGAAAGAAACCTATCCACACTGTGACTCCTACTGGGATCCAATTGTGGCCCAGCATGTTCCCCATCTAATTAGGTTTTAATTTAAAATATAGTTTGAATTTTTCTAAGGCGTTTGAAGAACACAAATTTTGCTTGCTGGTCATCAATTCTTATCTATATACTCCTTCACTAATTTCTTTCAAATATAGTATATTGCTTTTGTGTATTTGTTAAGAGCTTAGGTCATAGCTAAGCTTATGTCATGCTCCATGTCCTCATATCCAACAGAAAAATGTCCTATTGTTAAAGGAAGACCTTCCTTAAAACTAAAGTGTTATTATATATTTTTTAAGGAATCTAAAAAACTAAACCAAAATTCCCATATACTACCCAAGTCCCAAGTTCCCAAGTCCTTCAGGAATTGCAGTCAGAGGTATTTAGTTGTCAGAAGTCAATGTTAAGACTGAGGTATGACTGAGCTTTTCTGTGGATGCACTTAAAAACAGCTTCAAGCCTACTTATCTGTATGATTTTCATTGTGTCTGAAATTGTTTTTTTTTATTAGCTCTTGCTCTTTTTTGGCCTTGCACCTTAATTTTAGCTCCTTTTTCATACTGTCTGACAATTTGTTAAGTCTAATTAGTCATATAAAACAATGCAGAGGGCTGCTTAAGGACCAGTATCCAGAATGTTGGAGTGAAGTCTTTCCAATAAGCTTAAAAAGAGAGTGTCACTAGTTAATTCTGAGGTGCAACATGTACAACACGTGCATCTGTCATTAATGTCAAGTGCTGCAATTTATCTTTGATGGAATCGTTTGCCTTGTTAAACAGAATTTATGAATACTAGTGCGATTTACTACAACATCAGCATCCCTAACTTTCATGTGGTCTGATATGCACAGGACTAGGGGTTACATTTAATTTGAAGCCTGCCATCTGAGCAAGAACATCTTTGGTTTGGAGGTGACTGTATTACTGAATAGATGTTCAATACTTCTGATCCATATTCCGGCCTTCCTCCTGTCATGTTCAATTGATTTCTGCCTAGAGGATTTAACTTGCATGAGGCTCTTTGCAGGGTCTTGTAATCTCTCAGCAGTAACTACAAGTGGTAAATAAAATTTACTATATTGTATTTACCATTATTTTCTGTCCTACAAGGGAGGTTTATGCTATCATTATCACTAAATTAAAATGCAGGGATAATAATATGGGGCCCAGTACCATTCAGAATGACTCCCCGTCTGACAACTTTGTTCAGTTATTTCAGGGATGATCCTACACTTACTAATACTCATACTAATGTCTCTCTTAGAAGACAAATCAAGGCACTTGTTTGTTTCATAGTGCACTCTCATATCTGTGTTGCTTTATGTAAACTCCCGGTGTAACTCTGACAAACGGGTTCTGATAGACAGTCTCTGAAATTGAAGAAATTGAAGAAAGGTAAAGATATACATTTTATTGTTAACTAAACCATTATGAAAATCAAATCAATGTACTTTCTAGATGGAGGATTTTTTTACACCAATATCTGCTGTTGCTTGTTGTGCCAGTGCTGCTTTGAATAAGATTGAGAGTAAGTTTATCTTAAGCTACTTTGTGTAAAAAAAAAAAAATCATCAAAAATCATTTGGGCAGGTGTCCATGTATTGATACATTCAAAGTCACATTGAAATTTGTTCCAGGAATTGCAAGCTTGCAGAAGTAAATCCTCTCAAATCTTTCAATCTGGCCAATTCCATGGTGCACATGGCAAATCATTAGTTTCTCGTACATCCTTCTTCTACAGCTCATTTCATGGATATACACAAATTAAGACATGAGAAATTACAAAATGTGCATATATTCCAGTCATTATGTCAATATATGCAGCGAAAACTATTTAACTGTTACTTACTAGTGAACTATTAAAATACACTAATATAATGGAAGGAAATAAGTGTTCACAGTCACATTTCCTTTGGACCAAGATGCTGCAACTAAAAGATTTCATAACAAGCAAGACAAAATGTAATGATGCACAAAACTGTTGCACCCTTCAACCCATGGAGAGAGAATTATTCCTTCACATCCTTCATCATTCACAGCAGTCTGATAACAGTCAGTACTGATTTCCATGGACAGACTTGCTGAAGCCATGCTAGGTGTTAGGAGCTCTGCTCAATGGAAAGAAAAGTGGGAAAAAAGACAATTTTCACTGTGCATATGGTTCTAATGATGGATACTGATACACGGTATTTCATTTCACTTCATTTAACAGTAATAAATAATCATTATTGCCAATTATTGTATTTTACTGAGGGTTAAGGTCACATTTTGTTGTTCAAATTCATTAGCTAACTACCTGTTCTCTCAAAATGATGCAATCTTGAAACAAAACCTCCACCTCCTAAAAAAAATAGTGCAGAGCAACTAAATCTGAACATTCGGACAATCACAAGGACAAGATTTATTGTTACGGTTATTCATGATTGATTGATGATTGTGTCTCTTTGTTTGCAGTCTGCACAGCGTATTGTAAAATATCATTCAGAGTTGCCTTTATAAATCTAATTTTAAATCATTATTTTTAATTCAATAATAATTTCAATTAAATATTTATGAGTGATTAATTTTATCATTCTTTTTAGTTACATAACAGCTATTACTTCCCTGCAGTTGATTTTTTCATTTGATCCTGAATTGCGAAGCACTGTGTAAAATCTGTTTCAATATGAGATGTATAGATTAATCATTAATCATCCCTCTGATGTTCAGTAATCATGATTGAGATATAATGACAATGGTTTACAGGTACACGTGATCAATTAGTGACACTATAAATAGTGAGAGCTGAGTGTAACAGCTGTGCTGATGCTGATGGAGAACCTCGCAGTTGAAATGCAGTTGGTTAAATTGCACTTCTTTCTTATTTGCTGCTCTTCTTTTCTTCTTTCTTTGTAGATCTAATGAGTAGTGATTCAGGCAAAAGTATCGATATGCAAATGGGTGTTTAATGACGTTTCTGGATCCATTTATGGGTAACTGGGGGAGTGAAAATGAAGCTTTTGCACATGCACTCATTTTTGCAGTGACTCTCTGTGTCATAGCTATGCATAGCTTTTTAAATCTAACAAGAAGAATGTCTATGCATATATCTGTGTGTGCACACAGTCTTAGTTGTGAATCTACACAGAATTGTTTTTGCATCTGGCCTCAGGTCAGGGTTTGAAAGCCCATTAATGTATGAGCAGACACATAATCACAACACCTTGTCAATAAAGGGCACAGGTACAACACAGATCAACATGCACACGGACACCAGTCACACATATGGAGATGCATACACACATATTGCTTTACAGGAAAACAGAATATATTCCCCTTCTACACACCCTGTTTTTTCCAAGACAACATCTGCATCAGAGACAACAACAGCACATGTTTCAGTGTATCTTCACAGGTTGGGTTTATTTTTGGTGGTCCAGGCTCTGAAATATGCCACCTGAGGGGTGACTGCCACACAGCATTACATTCACAAGCAATCACAGTAATTTGTCCTTTAATTTTGCACCATTTGGAGCGATATTTCAACAATGTCACACTTTGATGTCATAGTCTATATATATATATATATGTGTGAACAGTGAACAGCTGTTGGGCAGCCATTAAGAAGCTAAGACTAACTTGCTTCTGCGCTCTCTTTCTGTATCAAAACAGCCTCTGTACACATGTCAGTATTAGATCAAACATCAGTGTGAACAGAATGGGAGGAGGTGGAACACCCCATCATTCCTCCCACAGACAGCCAGTTAGGTTCCCACGGCTGCTGGCAATGAACCTCAGCCAGAGTTGACACTTCATGCAAGCTAGGCCCTGCTGGACACTGCTCTCTGCATGGTCTCAGCGTGATGAGCACAAGTGCGGTTCCTGGAGTGGCAACTTCATCTGTGAAGAAAATTAAACCAGTGGGCAATCTCACCAATCACTGTTGAGAAAAAAAATATAGTTGGTGCAAGTTTCACAGCCTTATATTCTAGTAGGCCAACCTGACTGGCCAGCGAGGTCTATATAAAGATGAACTGGGTGCTCGTTCTGGCTTTTCTTGAAAGTCAAAATGTTGTAGACAGTAGAAATGCTGTGCAAATTATCTTTTGTTGATGGAAGGATCAGGGATCACCTGTAATCAATAATCAATATTCCATAGTTCTGTCAGTTTTGTGGGGCTGCACAGGTGATGAAAACACCATATTTCCTAAATGCATCTGCAATAAATCAGTATTTTGACTGACAGATTTTGAAAAAGGGTCATAGAATTTAGTTAGCATGAACAATAATAATTCAATTAAAAGGACACAGCATTCAAATTGGAACCTTGAATTGTGAAAGCAGTGAGAAACAGTATGTAGGATTATTAAAAACTGATGGTTTGCTGTATTAAAGCCTGTAAATTAAAAAGGCACTTCTAGAGCCCATCGTAATGAGTTCCTGAGAGATTGTCCCTTAGCTGCCAGTCTACAGGATACAACAAAATTAAAGATTTTCGTTTGCTTATGTGTTGGACAGGAGAGGCAAGGGACAAGTTACTTTGCTAATAGATTTCAACTTAGACATCCTTGTCATTATTGGAAATGCACTCAATTTGAACATCAGAAGGTCTCCTTTGTCACATGCACAAGGATCAGCAATGAGTGGATCTAGAAATAACTCTGGTGTGATTGTCAGTATAAATTAATTTGTACCTGAACCATAATGTGCACCAGAAAAATACAGAAAAGTAAGGTTTCTTCTTCTATAAGAAAAAAAATTTAAGTAGTTTAAGTAGTAGTAACATCTAATCCATCTGTCATTCTGTGGTGCTTGTCAATCTTTCAAAGCAAACAGCAAGTTTCTTCTTTCTTTTGCTCTTGCTGTCAATAAAGTCAGTCATCATACGTTGACATTTTAGTCTGACACACTAATGGTTTAACTGAATGAATGAATGCATGCAAGGTTCTGCTTGTTAATTGAGACATGCATTCAGAGTCTTGGGATTCTGTGCTAAGGTAATGATGTGTTGCACATTTTGTCATTAAGCCAATAAATCTCTGTGCTACCAGTCATTAAACTTAACAGCAAAGTTGTGTGAAGCGATAAAAGTGAGTTCATTTATGGCAGTCTGCTTTAATATTTGTCTCTAGTGGATAGACACAGCAAGAGATTACTGCTCTCTCTCTTCAGTTCAAAAGGAGGAAAGCTTTACAGTTCCATACTTGAGAGATAAACAGCAAATATTAGTATTGTGCTTTTGAAATGTTCCATTTTAATTTATATTGCTATTTCTCAGGAAAGATACAGATTCAAACATTTTGCAAGTCAAATTGAAACATCCTGTGTGCAAACAAAGCCCAGTTGAGCCCAGTACTAGGGCACAAAATCATGTTATTGTACCTGTTTAAACTATGCATATCTTTACTTTCATGTTTGTTATGTTTAAAACTTGTATTATTTCAAACTTGTTAAAAGAATTTTATTCTCTCTTTTATGGACAAACAACATAACCTGTAGCAGACTGTGGACCAATATGGATGTAAACTGCAACTTGCCAAGTGTATTGAGGCATACAACTGTGAGGTGGTAATTCTACTTTATCAGTGTCAAAAGTAGTCCATTAGGGTGTAAGGGTCCATGACTTGAGAGAGTGATATTCTGTAGTTTCCAGGCTGTACTTTTGGTGATGAAGGAGGATATTTGCTTGCGTAATGCTGTTGATTTCCAGGAAATTTTCTGTGACTAAGACGAGAACTCTAAGCACTCAGTCAAAGGAACGTACAAGAAAACAAACAAACAAACAAACAAAAAAATAAATAGAGGTGAATTCCAAATGCAAACTGAACTTGAAACAGAAACTTAATGAATGTGATTCTGTGTATTTTTGTAACGGGCAAGTAAGCTAACTGGTACATTTTAGCATAAAATAAATAAATACTGCATTTTTGATGTTGCAAATAATTCTCCACACTGACTGTTGTTTGTTCGGAAATAAAAAATTAATATTACCATATCCATGGGCAGATGAGCCTCAGGCTACAACCTAGCATGTGGACACTGCACTGACAAATCTGCAAATTAATTATGAAACTTCTCCATTCCATCAAAATGTCTAGGGAGTTACTAAGCGATGGGTTTCTGGTAATTAGTAAGTAATGATGGGAAATACTGGATCACATCCTCTATATTGATCCAACAGAGACTTTCTACATTAGACTGAAGACTCAATTATGGCTGAGGGGAAGGAGTGAGTTTCTACTCCCTGTTTTATACACATGTAGGAGAAAACATAGCTGAAAGGTATGATGTGTTGGGGGAATATGAAAATTTTGACACAGTCTGAATAAGATTATCAGTCTGTTGTTGTAATTATTCCCATGAAAGCCTACAAAAAATCAAAGGGAGAAAAACATCTCAGTAGCAAGCTATGAGATGTAGTTTCATGTATTATAGTTTTCACTAGTAATTATTAAATTACACTAGTAATTATCAAGCATTAACAATCATAGCAGTTCAATTATTAGAACAATGTCAACATTAGTTTTTCTCCATTCCTGGTAGACAAAACTCAGATGCTGGCAGCAGGTCATTGGTGATTGGATCATTCATGTGGGAAATTTCCTTTTGTCCAGTCGTGAAAAGTTTCCTGCTTGGATTCTGGTTGATGCTAGAGTGAAAGTGTCAGCAGAGGTTTAATATGTGATATATCTGCTTTTTATTTTGAGGTTTGCTCCTACACACACTTGATGTTATTGTATTATACATTTAAAGTAACAATGACATTTTAAATTTAAGTAGTATTTAAGTAATATTTTCTGTGTGAAAGTAGTGGGGCTGAAACACTACATTTAAAAGCAGAGAAAAGTTGGTGCTATTTAGGAAAAAATGACAAACGTTACACATTACATCATTAGGATTTAAGTGAGTTTACATTTTTTCTTTAATGTGTGTTGCTGTCTAGCGTTTGGATGCTTTTGTGCTATTTTCATGACCAGGGGTACACAGTATGCCTGCTGATAACTTGTGAAGCTGGAATCAGTTGCATTCAATCATATCTGCTCCCCTAATGCCTGTTAAAAACACTGCCCTTACCAGCCTCAAAGCAGATTCATGCGAATCCTACAAAATTTTGTAGGATTGACTGATGAAAAGACCATATATGACCATTTGGTTATAGTTATTTTGGGATATTCAAGGGTAAAATAGAAACCTATAAAGGGAAAGCAAAAGGTTGTGTTGTTTCTTGGGTTGCAAGTGTAAAACATGAAATGTGTCCTTTTCAGCAGTTATGAGTTGCATCTTGACAGTTCAATTTGTTCTGCAAACGCCTGCCAAAAGACTAAATTGTGGGCGAAGGTCTTTTTTGACTCACTCAGTAGTGATCCTTGTCAACGTCTTGGATGCTGCTGATGTAAGATATCTGCTCCTCAGCAATACTCACCAACTCTATTCCTCATCAGACCCATTTTTCGAAATCCTTTCCTTTCACCTTTAGTCAGGGAAATTGGATGTTGAAAATCCTCTGTACTATATCACATTTAGGCGACATATGCTCTGTTAAAAGCGAAATAAGCACCCTTTTTTTCTTTCTGTATATTTACCGCCCTTGGGAACCTGCATTATTGTGACAGCTCTTATAACATGAACTATACATAACTTGCGTATCTTCAAAAAAGAAAAACATGTCTCCTTGTGTAGAAGAACAAACCAAACATATTGCAAATTTATTTTAAATTCACCTAAGAACCTGAACTGAACCTGAACCTGAACTAAAAGCATCACCTTGACTGTTTTTTTCATTTTTGCACTTGTCAACTGCTGTTCATTGTAAGTTTGCAAGTGATCTAATGTGGACTGGAATGTTTACTCAAAAGTGTAAAGCTTTCCTAAGAATGCAATATCATGTGGGTTGTGGAAACATGTATAAAAGAGTGAGTATATGATATTGGAATTCTTTGCACAGACACAGCCCAGCTGTAAAAGTTAATCAAAACTAGGATTAGTCTGCTGTCTATTAGCAGCCTGTCAGCAAGAGATTCTGTGGCGGGGGTGCAGGATATTATATATGTTATCTGTTTATGATTGTGTGCAGTCGGTAAGAGCGGAAGTGTTATCTCAGTGCCCCATTTTTACAACATTATATATATTTATTTATTTATACAAAAGATGGGCATGCAAAGGACTTGATGGATTTAACTTAACTAATTTTTCACAGATCTTACATGTCAGGACAGTTGCAACAGTAAGCTCAGACTCAGTACCCCATCTTCAGAGCATTATATATGTTACCTGCTTCATAAAGGCTCGATGCCAACCACTGATCAGTGTAAAGTATTAATTACAGTATATAAATGTTTCAGTCTGTGCATTCACTTCTGACAGATTACTAGAGAGAGAGCTCAACAGTGTGATATTATTATTTCATAAACTCAATGTGATCGTTCATTTTTTTAAGATTGATAGAATTATTGCTGGTACCTTCATGAAAGTACTTCACAATAGGCACACGTACTGCAGATTGAACACACTATTGACCTGTGACTATTGAGACTTACACAGCTTTTTAATGCTGAGGTCACCTCGTTTTGTTGAACAGAAAATATCTGTATTATTACCTAAAAATATTTGTATCTAGAAAGAGTTTGAGGTATGTTTTCTTGTGATTTAAAGCTGGACATTTTCTTCTTTTTAAAGCTGCCTTTCCTTGATAAAGTTTATCAGATCAGTTATTTTTAATTTGCCCTGAGTATTTGAGCAGAAACGATGGGCCTCTTCTTTTATTCCATTTTCTGTCCTATGCATTTGTAACATAATTCTGATAATTCTTCTGTGAGGCTTTTCTTGGACTTGAGACCTCTCTTGGGAAAACAGGTTTCTGTCATGTTTCCCTTTAGGAACTCAGTTTTTCCCATCTAATTTAAATCCATCTTTTGTTCTTAGCTGTATTTTGACCAATGCTTTACCTGCTATTTTGACCATACAAACCATCTTCATCCACCAAGCACAAATGTTCAACAGCAAAGTGTCAGTTATTTCAGGAAACTGAAGTTTTTGTGTCTTTTTTGTCTCTCTTCTGTAGGGCGATGATGTCCTGACAGTCATCAAAATGAAAGCACAGTGGCCAGCATGGCAACCACTAAATGTGTAAGTAATATGTCTATGTATCTGCAACTGACTTTGCTGTTGGTTTGCCAATCATCTACTTTATTTTTCACTACTTGTTTCCAATAATTTAACTACAGAACAAAGCCAGCTTGTGCAGATTTCAAACTTGTTCAAAACAACTGAAACATCTTTCACAACAGCCTAAAATAAATGGCAAAAACATGCACCATTTAGTACTGTAGAAATTAGAATCACCGCTAATTAAATGGTCCAACTTTCCTCATTTTTCAGGCTTTTGAGACAATGCTAGCAAACGTAAACACATCAGATTTAAAATAGTCTTGAAGTTTTAATCATTGACACACCAACAGATTTCACGGAATAATAACTTAAACCCTCATAGTTTCTACGGTACAAAAGAACGTGAGATTCTCTTTCCACTACACCGTGTGCTAAATAATAATTAATAATAATAATAATAAATAAATAATGAGCAAAAATGGATAACAAGTCAATTTATTATTTTGTTAAACAAGCATAAAAACTTGACAGAAATCTCCAGCATACAAGCTCCTCTGTGTCCACCATAAACCCATTCATGCACTGAATATCACTGACATCACCCAGCAACATAATAGCTTTCATATTAAAAAAAACTAAAAGCATTATTGACGCTGTGTCATTATTGTCATCATTGTGGTGATCATCATCTAACTAATCTGAACTGAACTAAGTGTTGTCCATCTGTCTGTAAGTCAGTCTCTGTGGTCAGTACTGCATCCATACACACATTGTCCAGTTTCACGATTTCACAACACAAATGCCCTCCTGACATCTGCTTTACTCCAATATCCAACCTGGACTGTGACCTTTTGGATGTGTAGAAGAACACAGCACATTAACATTAGATTCTGACTGATCCTGTCGGTGCGTCGGGACATTTAAATAATCACTGAAGTTGTGTCTTGTGCTAAAATGACACACTGTCTCTTCTAATGGGGAGACTCACTTATCATTAATGCTCGTCTACTATTAATCAGGATGAACATTTTTATGTCCTGGCCCGCCCAACCCAACGATGGGTGGCAATGCACAGTCCCTTGATTATTTGGTTGAAATTATGCGTACTAATAAAAGCTGCTGACAATAATCATTCTCTGGAAATTTTCACATCCGCAACAAATAAAAGCCCATTACATTTACAAAATACATTTTGTTTTTTAAATTCATACATAGTTCGTAAAAGAAACCACTCCTTGTTTGCTTTATTTTATTTCATTATATCACCAGGGTGAAAACAAATCAAGAGTTAATGTTTGTAAGTGTTATAATGTCACATTTACACAAGTGTGTTGTTTTATCTTGTGGTAAAATAGTTGATTTCCTGTGCTCAGGCATAGTACATATGAATATGAGTTGTGAATATGAATGAATATGAATATAAATTGTTTTCCCTTTATGACACCCTTGCCAACAGTTGTGAACATTTTGATGAATATGAATGCATCTCGTTAAAATCTCGGGCTGTAGGTCACTTATTTGCAGCAAGATGCGAAAATGTAGAAAATGTTCAGCATTCTCCTTAGTAAATACACCCACTATGATAGATAATCTCAAACAGTTTTCAAGTCACGTTGAAGTTACTGGCGAGCAATGTTTGCATTCTCAGTTCATAGTTAATGGGCCAAAACTCTCCACCACTGGTAAACCACTTAATCCGAAATAATTCGATAACATAATACCATTCTGTATGTGCTAGGATTTTGAGCCTTAAAAGTTTTTGAACACACATTAAGTAGTATCCAAAGTTGGACCGAGAGCTTGCCGATCAGTGAAAACCCAGCTCAATGGTGCCCTAAAACTGCCAGCTACACCATGTTCATAGTGTATGCTCATTTACTCCTAAATTCATAAAGGCCATGTAATCTCTTATTCATGAGAAAAACAAGAAGCTTGTTGCCTCAGCCAGCTCAGAAGAACTTCAGTGGTAAAGGCCTGTGCAGTGTTGTTTTCCCAACCACAGGGCCACAGTGAGGGCCATGAGTTTAGTCTCCAAAGGGAAGAGCACAGCCAGGAATAGAGGCAATGATATCCACTAGGGCTAATTAGCTCACTCTATGCTGTATAGGGATCCAATTAATTGTTTCACACAGTGATTGTGTACAGCACATGCGGGTGAGTGTCAGATCAATTATGTTGGCTTGGAGTGAGAAAATGGAAGGACATTTTGTGTGGATGTGGATGGAAGTGTCCTCACCATGGAAGTAATTAATTCTCCATTTTAACTAACCAACTGGAGGATGTACTTTATTAAATTTTAAGAGAGTTTTTAGAGAGTTCATTAGCTTTACATACAATTAATCTGAAAAATGCATGAATGCAAATTTATGTCAGCATAGTTCATAGCTGGGTGTGTGAGTTTGTGTGTAACAGTTCCAGCAATGCGCTGAAAATATGCATGTGCGTCTCCATGTTTGTATCTTTTAAGGTCTACATATATGCAGGTCTGTAAAAGGGGATGAGATTTTTCTGCCATTTAATACAAAAACGAGCAGCTGTCGATTAAAGCTTTCTATATTTGTTGCTTTGACAAATGTGAGGACAAAATACAGGAAGAGAAAGAAAGAGAGGAAAATGCAAGGAAGTGATCAAATAAACCATCTGAAAAACAAAACAAAACAAAGCAAAACCCTGGGGTTTAAATATGCCAGTATTGTTTTTTTTTTAGATTAAGTATGTGGTTAAGAAATAGTGTATGCATTGCAACTGCATTCTATAAAATGAAGTTCCACTAAGCTTTTAATTTCATTTGACTTTGAAGTCATTGCTAGAACAAAGGTCAAAGTAGCAGAGATGCAGAGGTGGGAGATGAGACAAGAATGAGGCTGGCAAAGTGACAGCCATTATCACACATATTACAGCAGTATGTCTAGAGCAGTCGCTCTCCTGAGACTCAGTGGGAAAAGAAATAAATTTGGGGATGGTAGGAAATTCATTTTGAGAAAATAAGATGTACTAGATGGATCTTTAAGAAATGACTTCACCATCCGTCCATACATTTTTGGTAAATAAATAAAGCCCAATAGAATTGAAAATAAAATAAACAATAAACTTAAAAGACAATAAAATAGAATTTAAAGGTTTTAAAGGTTCTAAGTATGGTAGAGTAAATTTCAAGTTAAGATCAGTTTCATAAGTTGATAGTAGATAGATATAATTCAGCAGCCAAAATATACAGAAATGACTCTCAGAAGAGATATACTTCACTTTTCAATTTTTATTTATTTTTTTTTAATCAGCAGTATGTTCCATGTGGTCTGAGCTCATGCAAAAGACTCAGTCTGTTGTCTTAAAAGTCAGTGATTCTTAAATTGGTGACACCAGTAAATGTCACCGTTCATCATTGCTCCCTGACCACACAGATATTATTCTCCAAAGACACACATCATACATGCCTTCCAGACATACACAAAGATGGGTGTTATGGGTAATCATAGATCACACAGGAGTCAACATGACCACCTCCAAAAGTCTCAACAGCATGTTGTATGTATCTTTGTCTCAAGCAAGCTCTGTAGTTAATTACACTGGTGTCAGTCAGCAGGGGTTGAAAGGGAGACAAAAACCAAATCCAAATGTGAATTTTTAATGTACAAGTATAAAAGCAGTGTGTCTCCTAAACATGGCTGAGATACTCCTGTATTCACTGGCTTGCGTGCAGCCTGAACAGACATGGACTGACAGCACTCATTCTGTGTGTCAGATAATTCACGGTAGATATTTCTCCAAAATGCTTGTCTTGTCATGTAATAAATCATAAATCACCCGCTCCCTCAGATCAAACAAAAAGATACTGTAAATACTACTAAAATATTTTTTGACAGTATTTAATTCCTCAGATATGCTAAATAACCTTCTACCAAAAAGTGAGAAACAACATATATATGGTAAAAACTACGTGTGAAAATGTGATGTGTTGTAGGAGCAGACAGTGTGTTCTCCCAGTCTCAGCTGGTGTGTGTAATGAGGGCTGTCTTAATTGCTCAGGCTGAAATGAATTTACTCTTCTTCCACTAAGAGGAGGACAAAGACAGGTTGCTATTTAAGTTGTAGCACAGCAGAGCTGCATTTGCTGCATTTAGGGATGGAAATTTTATTCAGAACTTGACATTTTTGTTATGTCAATGACCACCTACACCAACAGCCAGTTGGCAGGATATGATAAAATGAAAAAATGTTACTGAGTTAATAATGCAGTGCAGATGTTAGGCCTTTTGTTCATAAGTTAATCTGGTTGCCTTTTCAATATTTATTAAGTGTATTTTTTTCTTTTTTTTAAGCTCGATACATTTATGGTTACCGACTCTCTCCATCATACTTCATATTTTGACTGAAATTTATTGGGAAAAAAGAGACAAAACCCACAAATTCAAATACAAATTTGACTATTTTGTTTTTTTGTTTTTTTTTTAATAGATATACTAATATTGTTATTGAGAATTTTTTAGATGTCTGCAGACATCTGTAATATAAAGGATAGTGCAGTTAATTGATATGGATTCTTTAACACTGTACTTCTCTCTTAATTACTAGTCATATTCTGAAATTTGCAGCATAACCCAATTAATTTTTTTTATTCATTAATTGATAAAAATTCCATCAAAAACATGTAACCGTAGACTATAACATTAGTGTTAAGAAATGTTCCTTTTATCATTTAATTTTGTGCTGCATCTATAATATTAAAGGGCTGTATTTTATCACTTGAACCAAAAATAACAACAACAGCAAGCACCACAACATTATATCAGTATTCTGTATCAACCATTGGCTCCTCACATTTTAAGACTTTCAATCCTTGGATGAGTTGTTCTCCTTTTAGTATGGTACAAACCCACAATTCAGACACTCTTGTTTACATGAAAGAAATGATGTCCCTTCTCCATCAAACTGCCTCAAGCACACTCACAAGCAGAACTTTAATGTCTCACAGACTGTGATAGGACAGGTCATTGAAATCCTTACAAAAAATTCTGATGAAAAACTACCTCTGACTCTCTTTGTTGCACTGTTTCTTCCCACTCTTTGCAAACTCAGTGCAGTAACTTCCTGCTCCTCACTAAATTTCTCTCCATTAGTCCACCCCTGTGCCACTTTTCGCACTTTACACTGGATTAAAATGGCTGCATCCGTGACAGCTTCTTGTTGTTTCCCCACTCCCACTCTCTCTTGTCAGGTGTCTTCCTAATAACCAGAAGACTACTTTAGTGTTCTGCAGGTTGCATGATTCACGGCTAAAAAATAAGCTGGTTGTCAGTGGTGTGAAATAAGAAGTTTTTGAAGACAAGAATACAGCTGTTAATGAGCTGCCTTCTTTATTTCTGTCAGACTCAGAACTTTTTGAGGATGATAACAATGATTTATATCTGTGTACAGTGTGGTACAATAGTAGTCCACTTCTTGGCTAGCCTCTTTTTCACGAAGGATTGTGAGACCAAACGTTTGCATACTAGCAATGTGAAACGTAATGTTGCAGTGTGCAAGTTGCGCTACAATAATTTATTGATGATCAGACTGAGCTTAGACTACACTGATACGCTGTTTATCAAGTCTCTCTGCAGAACAGCATCCCAGCTCTCAGCAAAGTAGCTGTGATGAAATGATTTAACAGTTTTAGCTATTTTATTTATTTATTTTAACTTAACTTGTTGGTCATTTAAATAAATTGTGCTTTTTGATATATGTTGTTGTTACTCAAAAGGCATCAACAATCAAATCAAATTTCAGATTTTGTAGTTCTGGAAACCTTTTCTGGCCAACATTTTTCTTACATGTTGCAGTTGTCATGGCAGGACGAATGTATTAAAATAATCAGAAGTGCTAGCACGGCCATACATTTGGCCAAGAAAAGCTTGAGTTTTTTCTGTTCTCTAAGGAATTAGTGTAGCAACACCACAACACCTATGTGCATTGATCTAACACCTCTCCAAAAATACGCATACCTTTACAAACAGAAAAAAAAATTGTCAACACCAAAGCATTTCCCTTATCTAGGGTGATTAATCCCTTCCTTATTTTCTAGCAGGCTTGCCTCGTCTTTCTGTCAGCTACACTTCACCTTTATGTAGAGCCCAGGTATCTGCCTGAGATAAACCTGAGGCTCAGGCCCAGGGGTGTTGAGTCAAGTGGTGTGTTCCCTGGGGATAGGGGCTATTTCACATCCTCAGAGGCCATTAGTAGAGTGTGCAAGGGCAGGACTGAGTTGGCTGAAGTCAAAAGGATTAACATGGGCATGGTGACAGGTGAAAAGGAATCCTTGGCTAATTATCTGTGTTACAGCAAGAATCTTCCTACTCCTCATTAATCTTATATTGACTTGGAAAATTCTTTTAATTAGTTTAGCTGTCAATCACTGGTCAAGACAGATGGCCAGAAATGTTTGTGTGTGTCTCCTTTGCTGGAACAGAGCAAATGTGGAGATAGATTTCATCTGGCAGTGTGAGTCTAGAACATGTCAAATAAATGGTTGCCAGGCATTATGATTTGTAGGTCCTTCAAGCACTCACTTCCAGGTGAGGTTCTTCTTCAACTGAGCATCCATTTCACAGTATTACTTATTCTTCTTTCTGTTTTCATTTTCAAACATCCTTTAACAACTGCAGGCATTGAGAAACTGTACTGTCTATGCCTCAGGTAGCTGTTGAACGTTAACAAATTGATCAGTCTTAAGTGATTAGGAGGAGATGTGCTCTCGACATCCGTAACATTGACTCTCTCCCTCAGTTCAAAACTCACCTTTTTAAAATAGCATACTCCCTCTAACTACATTGCCCCATTTTGTGTGTTGCTTTTATCTGTTGTCGTCGTATTTGTTTTATATTTGTGAAGTATCCTTGAGTTTTGAGAAAGGCGCTTATAAATAAAATGTATTCTTCTTCTTCTTATTATTATTATTATTAAGTGAAGGAGTATGTGAATGTGAACCATTTGGGCACCTGGTGGCTCTTCTGACACCCAGAAATACTGTACATGGATTCTCTGAGCTCCCTCCTTACTCACAAACTGCTTTGATTCACTCAGACCTCTTTCTCATTCCTGTCCTCAGACGGGCTGCCCCGTCAGCTGAGTTTTCAGTGGACCGGACCCGTCACATCATGTCCTTCCTGACCATGCTGGGGCCTAGTCCAGACTGGAATGTGGGTCTCTCTGCTGAAGATTTGTGTACTAAAGAGTGTGGTTGGGTCCAGAAGGTGGTCCAGGACCTGATCCCTTGGGATGCGGGAACTGACAGTGGGGTGACGTACGAGGTCAGGAATAACATTTTGATATTATTAGGATATTTATGTAATGAAAGAGCTTTATTAAAGCATCATGTAAAGCACCTCAGTAATTTACTTCTTTATCTATGCCCATGTTATGCCCAGTGATTGATGTCAGTATTTGTGTTATCCCACAGCAATCCCAGCCTTTTGCAAACTGCTATTCTCTCCACCATTTACCCCTTGGATAACCTTCCTCCTCACTCATCACCAGCTGAGTCTTCCCTTCACTTACAATTTTGACCTTGTTATTATACTAACCTCTTTTTCTTCATCTGCCCATCTGCTCACACTCTCAATCACTCCCTCTCTCAGCTCTGCACATACTGCCAGTGTGCAGCAATTCATGTGTCCACACCCATCCAACGTTTTCCCCTCCCGCCCTCACCCTGAGGTGCCTTCTGCTGCGTGTTCCGTGTCTCCAGTCAGCACTAACTGATTAGGCCGTGTGTGTGCGCATGTTTGACCAAACTCGATGATGACATGTGGGAAACCTTTGGCTGATCCCTCGTAGTGCACAGATGAACTCACTGAACTGTGCTCTCTTGCTTGTTTTGGCCAGCCTCAGGAATAATTTCACTCTTACTCTTCTTCTTTATCTTTATCTTCCTGTCTTTAGTTTTATTCTTGTATTTTTTCATAGCAAACGCAACTGCAGCCTGCCTTCTGTACATTCATTTTTAGACAGTTTGATAATCCTTAACAAAAGCCAAAATGTGTCACAGGAAAACCGCTTTAAAACATCTGTGCACTGAAAGTGCAGACTTTAAATTGTGCACAGTATTCCAAACTGTGAGGTGTGGAGAAAGGGAAAGATACTGGGTGAGTGTGAAAGGAAAAGGCATTCTGAAAATATCAGGAAGTTACTTATTGTAGTTTGACCCGTTGATTTGGCCTACTTATCAGGACAGTGGGAGCTGCAGCAGTGGCGATGATGCACAGCTCATATTCTCGGATTCATTACTCTGTCAAACCTGACTGCACAGACACAATCAAAATAATCCAGTGACAGTTTGAGATTTGCATACATTAATCTCAATCTCAGATACGTTACTCTTAAATAGCAGGTGGAAAACTCGACTGTTTGGACTACACCTTGGCTCATAAATGTAAAAAGAAATTGCCCTCTCTCTATCTTTTATGGTGCAGTGGAAGAACAGAGGCTATTCTGGACATAGGTTAGCGCCCTGTTTGTTAAGAGCACAGGCTTGTGGCAGAGTAATGAGATACTTTCTTTGTGCCATTACTTTTACTGTATCCTTTAATTAGTGACCCGTCATTACCCTTCTCACTGTCTCATTTGCTCTCTCGCTTTCTCATTCTCTCTCTTTCTCACAAACAGTTCTGCTTATCCCTGTTTTTTTTCCTGGGTGGCCTCAGTGGGGGGCTGAAGGATGAGCTGGACTTCTGCTCCAGACAGCCTCTGGCGGTGATGCTTCTATCAACCCCATGCTGGCAGACCTTTACTGTTGACTAATAAGAGCATCTCCCATATAAACTACAGCACTTCACTGCAGCTTCTCTTCGACTTTGTAACTTGTCCTCAGTGTGACTTGTGCCTCCTGTAACTTTAATTGACTTTGTGTTCACTGCACTTGCACAAATGTATTTTGCACATAAATCCTGACTGTGTGTTATTTTTGAAATCCCAAAGATCCATGGCTTTGTATTCCCCCCCTTCTTTTTTTTCTCTGTCCTTTTTTTAGTCTCCAAACAAACCCACTGTGCCCCAGGACAAGATCCGTCCCCTGACCAGTCTGGATCATCCACAGAGCCCTTTCTATGACCCTGAAGGGGGCGCCATTACTCCAGTTGCCAGGGTAGTGGTGGAACGCATCGCCAGAAAGGTCTGTCTGTTTTCAAACCAGTAAGCCGCTACATTCTTGGCAGCTTCTATAGCATAATGATCACAACACAGGTGATTGCATCATGATAACATGTTTTAACAGATAAAGCTAAACATTTAGACCATCATAATGATATATTAAGAAGACGTATATTATATTGTACCTGTAACTGCAGAAGACAGTACAGTCAGGGACAGATCCAGTGATTAGCCCTTTTGTCTCAAAAACAGAAATAAAGCCCTTAGTTGAGCTGTCGTTTGTATTTTCGATCATCCAGTGCTTCAAGCTCAGCCCTGCACCTCATCTCCACAAATTACTTCTCTCTAAGTATGTTTGTCCAGTTTT
This sequence comes from Scatophagus argus, assembly GCF_020382885.2. NCBI lineage: Eukaryota > Metazoa > Chordata > Actinopteri > Scatophagidae > Scatophagus > Scatophagus argus. The sequence continues at coordinate 14,158,709 of NC_058493.1, forward strand.
GATTCGCTGCTAACTGAAATCAGCCAAATTAGACTGACATAAAAATAGAACTGTCATCCTTTAATATCTGAGATGGTTGTGAAGTTTAGATGCCTTTAAGATCCAAAAGCAGAGACAAAGAGGAAGGGAGAGACCTGTCACTGATCTGTTAGATGTACTTTGTGTATTTGTGGGTGGAAATAAGGTCTTCAGAACACACATCAACACGTCTGCTGCGTTCCACGTTGAGAAAAAAAAAGAAATATAAGCTTACCAAAATATAATTTATGTTATCAAATGTCAGCTGATGGTAGTAGTGGTAGCATTAAGTAATGCACAGCTCAGGTTCAAGCACATGAAACAACTCTACCTAAATTAGGGAAGATATATTTACACAAGAATGTGATATATGAAATGTGATATTTCTTCAATGAAAGTAAATGCTTAGCTTTATGTAAGGAAGATATTTTGACCAATCAACACCAGTATCAAAGTTAATGTATAACTTCAGCCAATAAATGACTCAAAGCATTAAGGTAAAAAAGGTACAAGTTAATCAATTTATGGCAGGTATTAAAATTCACTTTATGTAGTATAAACTTTTATAAATTATTTTGATGGGTGATGAAACACGTTTTCCTGGCCTGCAAAGCCAAAAGGGATAAAAGGTTAGCAGTCTTTCAGTGGCATCTAGAGGCAGCTGTGGGGATTTTGAAAGATGTATTCCTTTCTTCTTTTGCCCTGCCCATTTTTCATTATTTACTTACACACAATACACATAACACATGGACATGCGTAGAATGTAGAATGCAAAGACATTCATTCTCATACACTATGTCTTCTCCCTGTGGGCTGTGTGGCTACCACATTTAAGAGAATTTAACATATAACATTAACATATATACCAGTTGTGACTCTTTCTGACGGCTATCAGAAAACAAAAAGATTCATAGAGAGCAACAGAGCACTCACAGAGCGCTCAAATATGTCACAACACTGCTGTGAATGTATCTCTACAGGGCGAACAGTGCAACATTGTGCCAGACAATGTGGATGACATTGTAGCAGATATTGCCCAAGAGGAGAAAGAAGAAGGTCTGGATGCTGTTCATATTTTCTTTTTTTTTTGCTCTTCCTTTCACAAAATTAAAACCATGGCTGGCAGTGGTAGCCTGTTATAGTATGTTGCCTGCTTTTCTATCCTGCAGATGATACTCCTGAGACCTGCATCTACTCCAACTGGTCTCCATGGTCCGCCTGCAGCTCGGCCACTTGTGAAAAGGGCAAGCGGATGAGGCAGAGGATGCTAAAGGCTCAGTTGGACCTCAGTGTGCCCTGCCCACACACTCAGGATTTTGAGCCTTGCATGGGGCCTGGATGCAGTGATGAGGGTGAGTGTCTATCTAAACACTGAGGATTACTGTGTCTGTGTGCCTTTACAAGACCTTTTAAGCTCTTTTTTTTCCTGAAATTGCAGGATTATTGTAGGATTTTGGACTACACTAAGAAGTGAGGGTGTGTTTAAGAAACAGTTTTCAGTTATTGCGATTCAATAACAAACTCAGCTGGGCCACAATTTAAGACATTCTTTTAACATGTTTTAAACAAACAGAAATGAAGAAGTGAACTGCCCTCTATCAGAGATGAAAACATTGAAAGTGCAGAAATAGAATTTTAAAAATGCTATCAAGGCTATAAATGCACAGAACCATTACAAGTGTCAATAAAAGTAACCAAAAGTACACAAACACGTACAAATGTGGGATGCACAAGGGACATAACAAATGCATTGTGTCCTGTCATGCCTCATGTGTGAGTGAGTATATAGGCATGTTTTCAGTAGAGCACTTGCCTATGTGTATCTGTCAGTAGGCACATGTTTTGAAGCTACTAAGCATGGATGGAGCTACATTACATAAGAAAACATTGATTTGTGAAAGTTACCTAATCTGTACCCTCCTGCCCGAATGGTACTGTTCATGTGCAGCTCTCAACAGAGATGAAATGGAAGCGAGATGTTTCATTTGTTTGCTACTTCCATCTTCAGCTCCACTTTTCAGTTCAATTCAATTCAATTCAATTAATTGCATTTCAGTTCAGTTCAGTTCAATTCAGAATGTTATTGAGTAAGACTTTTTCTTTGACAAAAAAAACACAAAAAACTGAAGTTTGATTATTTTCTGGATGCAGTCTCATGAGGTAGGCCATTAAATAAAAGCGCATGATGACTTATATGTAGGCTACATTATATCTTTAAGCAAATGTGTGTGAGACATACATTAATATATAGGCCTACATTAACCCGTGTAGTGTACATATATTATTTATACATTAGATTTATATTTGGTACACAACTGAAGTTTCTTCTTGGCCAGCTGTAGCACACAGTCCATCAACTGAAAAGGGAATTGATAATGAGGTCTTTAAATAATTTTTTATAAGGTTTAAAGAGTAGATCACTAAATAGGCGCTTACTTGCTTTTACTTTTTTCTTCTTCTCATCTCATCTTCTCTCTTTATGTATCTTTTTACTTACCTATTTTCATCTAAGAGGAAATGGGTTGGGTGTTGATCAGTCTGTTGTTCTTTGGTTCAACAGTTAACTTTCATTTAATAAGACTTTGATGACTCTGCAGCCTTTTGTTAAACAGTGTCATCAAATGAAAGTTTTCTTTGACCAACATGTCAGTGTCAAGTATGGGTGATTAATGACATTGGTGATTAAACGAAGTATTGAGGATTAGGGTAGATCAGTGGACTTAGTTGTGGCCACTTTAATGGTGTGCCTTTAGAAGTTAAGAATTTGTGCCATGTTTTACACAATGAAGGCTGAATATGAAGAAGCTCTTCATATTTTTAATTGGCAAACTTTGTTTATATAGCACTTATTGAAAAAAAGTTACAAAGTACTTCATGAAGCAAAACTCTTCTGCGCTACAATTTAATGAAATCAGGCAAATAAGAAAATGAAAATCAATGTAATACACCACAATAAAATAAGCGAGAGCGAAGTAAATGTAATTAAAGTGTTTGAATCAGCCAAAAGTTATATTGGCCATGGATTCAGCCTCACAGAATATTTCAATTAAATGTGCTGAGAAAGTACCTCCTGCTTCCTCCTGTTGGTGCCCTAATACATGCACACTGCTGCACTTCAGCATCGTCTGGTCGACTGCCTACACGCATCAGCGGCACGAAAATAACACCTCAGAGTGACTATGTATAAAAAGGGCTGTAATTCCTTCACGGCTCATCGGATGTTGATATAAACTCCATGAAACTGAAGCTGAAAGTTGGTGTTTAAACTTCACAATCACTGTTTCATTTCAAATTCAGTGAGCTGGAGCACAGATCCAACAGAAAAAGTCTTAATCACATTCATAACATTTACCTTCTGCTGCTTTATCTCCATACCTGAGCTCATCTGCTACTGGACAGTATGGCTCAGTCCCAGGGTTCATACTAATAATTACAGGCATTTATTAGTCCATTTTTACATAGCTAAATAATCTTATTTAAATGTATTCCTAGTTCAGCTCGTACCGGTTAGAGGCTGTTAGGAGAATGGGGTGACATAGGGATGGTGGCTGGAGACAGAACTACAACAGGACTGTTATTTGATGCCCATCACAATTTGATGTGTCCCAATAGCAGTAATGGTTGAAAGATGGATGTTGCTTGATGATGTTGTTGATCTTGTCAGTGTGTGCTAGTGGTTTTGCACAAAGGACAGGTGTTGTTTTAAGAGTGCATGCCATGGTCTGTGGGTTACCATGAGGTGTTTGATTGAATTGATCTAAATTGCAAAATTTACTGAACTGTTGCTGTTGGGTATTAGTGTAAGCACAGATTGTCTGCTGAGTGCAGACAGCAAACAAGCATTCCATGATTCTAAGTTTCTTTTAAATCAATTTAAAAGAAACTTTTAAAGTCCCCCCCCCCCCCCCCCCACACACACACACTTTTTGACATGGTCCTCTTTGGTCTCTGACTCTTTAGATGCTTCCACCTGTATGATGTCAGAGTGGATCACCTGGTCTCCATGTAGCGTGTCCTGTGGGATGGGCTCTCGTTCCCGGGAGCGTTATGTGAAACAGTTCCCTGATGATGGCTCAGTCTGCACCCTGCCCACAGAGGAGACTGAAAACTGTGTGGTCAATGAGGACTGCTGTGAGTTTTCCCTCTTCCTTTCAAGTCATACTGTAGATCTAATGTAAATAGTACTGTAACTTTGCTGTCCCTCGTCTTTTGCTTTGGGCCTCAGCTCCCAGCAGTTGCCTGGTTACAGAGTGGGGTGAATGGGATGTCTGCAGTGCCACTTGTGGTCTTGGCAAGAAGAGGAGAGAGCGCATGGTGAAGATGCCCCCTGCAGATGGCTCCATTTGTGGGGCAGAGGTGCTAGAAGTGGAGAAGTGCATGATGCCAGAATGCCGTGAGTAGCAGCGTTTTCAGGACCGCAACCATCCTGTAACCTCCTACACTTTGAATCTGGTGAAAACTCATTAAGCAGTTGGGCACAAGGAGACAGCAGTCTAACTGTGACCTAAGTGTGGATCCATGGAGACAGCATTGATGATTGAATTACCAATTGCCATTTCCCTATTTCAATTCCTAATTGTTTTCTTTCAAAAAGATGATTTGGTCAGTTGAAAACTATTAAAATACACATCTCAACGCTGGACATATGTTCTTCTATCTCCTGTTGTGTATAGATACAATCCCCTGCATGCTGACTCCATGGTCTGACTGGAGTGACTGCAGTGTGACCTGTGGTAAAGGTTTGAGGACGCGACAGCGCATGCTCAAGTCCCCTGTGGAGCTGGGAGAGTGTACAGAAGAGTTAGAACAGGTGGAGAAGTGCATGCTACCAGAGTGTCGTAAGTAATGAACATCTTTATCCATATGCCCACATACCATACCTGGACACAAATGGACAAGTAATAGAACTTAATGATAATTTCATTTTTGTGATGCAACCTGATGCCTTGAAGCAGATACAGCTGATGGAAGTTACCACACAGGACAGAGAAAGGACCACCTGTGAACTGTGTATCTATTCCAGATTTGCAGTAATTTGGTACTTGCTGGTCTGTTTGAGAGATAACAGATGAGTTAATGTCCTGCATTCACATTTGAGCTGGAATTAAACTCCCTGCCGAGTGCATTAAATTGCTTGACAGACATGAAACGTTTTAAATGACAGGTCCTATCCTAACATTAGGAAGGGATTATGAAAAATACTATTAAAATAAGCAGCATTTTTAAGTTAGGTAGAGCTGTAAGACCATAAGACCTTAAATGTGTTTTTAGGTCAGTTAGAAACATGGTGTTCCAGTAGGTGATTTGCCCTGAGAATTTTAGTTTAGAATGTCCTGCTCAGTACATATTTTGGTCATAATTCCTTCCTTTATGTTGTGTTTTTAAGTGGAAAAAAAATCTGTATCGGTTGATATATTATTGGATTTTAAGCACTCAAATTCAGACATTGGTACTGGCTTCAAAATGCCAGTATTGGTTTGGATGTACTTTTTATTCACCATCTCACCATCACCATTTTCTCTGTTAAATGATATATCAAGGGAGCCATCCTCATCTTGCTATATGCGCTTAGTCTGTCATAAGTGAGAGTGTTTTTGTGTGTCTTATGTTAAAAACATTATACTGATGTAACAGATAGATCTTTATGGAATGCACTGTTGTCAAGTATTATGCTAAACTATTTTTTTTTTAGGCAGTTGTCCTCGACATTCACCTGCAGATTAAATTGTATGTTTTTTAATTCCAAACGTGTTTATAAAGAGAAACAAAATGAGATGTAATAGATAATTCATGTTGAACTGTGTGATTATAAGAAAACAATGCATGAAGCAGAGGCATATTTCTTAAGAAAGGCATTCCTTGCACCTTTATCCCACTATCTTGAGATGAATTATACTTGACAGCACCAAGAAAGCAAGAGAAGCTGTTAAAGCAGTCAAAGCTGTAGCTGTGTGAAAACAAATCACACCCTCTGGCAATCCAAAAAAAAGTATACCCTAGATGTGAATTCATATAATATATATCTGTTTTCTGTTTTGCCACAATATCCTCTAAATCCCTTTCTTTTTGTCCATTCTTCTTCCTCAGCCATAGACTGTGTCATGTCAGAGTGGACTGAGTGGTCAGAGTGCAATAAGTCCTGTGGGAAGGGTCATACGATCCGGACACGCATTGTGATGCTGGAGCCTCAGTTTGGAGGAGACCCCTGCCCTGAAACCATCCAGAGGAAGAAGTGTAAGATCAGGAAGTGCAGCCGAGGACAAGCCAACAGCGATGAGAAGAAACGACGCAAGGAACAGCGTGAAAAGAGAAGGAGCAAACAGGGCAGAGCTGAGGTCACCTCCAAGCATCCAGGTTTGGCATCCTCACCCTGATCACATTCGGAGCTACAACACAACACACAGCACATCCTGACAGTCTCTTCTCTTTTTTTCCCCCTCAATTTCTGTCTTTTAGGGTGCAAAATGAGACCATGGTCGAGTTGGACAGAATGTACCAAGCTGTGCGACGGAGGTATTCAAGAGCGGCTCATGACAGTGAAGCAGAGGTTTAAGACTACCCAGCTGTCCAGTTGCAAGGACAGAAAGGAGATCAGGGCCTGTAATGTGCACCGCTGCTAGGAAGGAGTAGGGGAACTGCGGTTGGTGTGGAAGGGAGGGAGGGATGGCAGTGGGGTTGGGAACAGGACAGGGTATGGCACACTGTCGCACAATGATCCACTGCACTCCGTTTAGGGCTGAAATGGCACATACTTGAATCTGTATTGATTAAATCCAGAACTCAGGTCCGTTATCATCAAGAGAAAATGAACTTAGAGATCTCACTGAGAATCTCTGGATTTAAACTAGGCAGATTCTTCTGTGCTTTCAGACTAGCTCTGATAAACATACAACTCTTTTGCAAGGTTACTGTAAACTTGTTGTGGTGTAATATATAAATATAATTATGAAATCTAAATTGATTTAATGATAAGATAAAGAACAGTTATATCTTGTGGTATCCTTAAGTAGTACAGTATATTGCAGACTTTAAAGCACAGGTGCCCAGCCATTCCAGTGTTTTATATGCCTTCAATTGTTCAGTTGTTTCTAGGACACAAAACGCCCAATTGACTTTTTACCCAGCTATATTGTTGTACATGTAGATGCACCACAAGTGAGATCTATATAATTTTGAGCATTATTAGAAGATTTTGTTATTTTTTTGCTGTGGATTTTTTTGATAAGAATGTGTCCCAAGATTCTTACCAAAGTCTTGTGTAGATGTTTTCTAGATCTCGCCCCCCCCCCCCTTCCTCTTTTTTTCTTTATCTCTGTTCCTCTAACATATTAATATTTTGGAATAATATCACCTTTACAATAAAAGTAAATGTGACAACTTGTCACTCGGATCTGTCTTTTTATTTTGGTGGATAAAGGAGTATGTTGCAGTAACGGTGGTACACTTCTGCTGCCACTAGATGGCGATAACTAGCTTAAAGCGGACTTGTACCTTAGCCCACCCCTTCTTGATAGACAGAATGGCCACGAGGGGGAACTGTGATAAATGGAACATAAATTTCAAATCACACAGGGGTATTTTATTCATTGTTATAATGTAATTTGGTTTGCAAGTAATGTTTGAAACATGCTTCAAAGTGAAATTATGCAGCACATATAATTCACTCAGGAGCAAAGTGAATAACTTGTAGTCAAAGCCAGTGGAACAAGAGAATAATTTGACAGTAATGGCCTTCTAGACAGAAACTGAAGGGGACACAAAGGGCTTTCGCTGCTCTGCACAGAAGTGTACTCTCACTTGTGAGGAACATGGAGGCTGGAGTGAAGTGAGCTTTAAAGTACACATGCTGACTGAAATCTTGAAAGAATTTGACCCCCCCACACACCTCTTTACTCTCTGGTGCAATAGGTAGGGGGAGGGGATGCCATCATGCTTTCCTTATCGTAGAACACTGGGAACAGGGTTGAAAAATTCAATACACACACACACATATACACACATCACAATGCCATTGCTGTTTCCATGCCAACACAACCACACATGGGGGAAGCCTACACACTTCACGGGTGATGGAAACATGGAAAGGGAACTATTACGGCCCTGATGGAGCTGTTAAAACAGAAACTGGAGACTGTGACAAGAGGTGCAAATGAAAGATATGTGTTTGTTTGTCTCCCTGTATGATCTGGTTAAAAACCCTGATAGACCTCTTCCAGTATAGCAAAGTGCAGGCTGGTGGTTATGTAGCCCAGCTGCAGTTCAAAGATCAGACTGAGACTGGAAATCAACTCAAAGATGCAGTAATGTCTGTAGACCTTCCATTTCTCTGTGATATTATAATGAATCTGTCTGTGGACTCTTTGATGAATATTTATATTCTGGGTGCAGGCCACTTTGCTGACATAAAAACTGAACTCTCCAACCTCTTCCTCATTTACACTGTTTCTCACTGTACTTCCAAGGTTTCACTAACTGTAAGGAAGATTCAGGTCCATGATAAAGGCGACTCTACCATATGCTACCATAGGTAGCATTTTTAGCATCACTCAGCTGAACCATCATCTTTATGATAGCTTTTATTTTGTGACTGAAAATCTTTGTAAGTCAACACTAACGTACTGTAAGTTACTGAAAACCTCATCCTTATTTATGCCTCAGGCAAAACCCTGTGTGGTTACAGCAGTGTGCAGTGAATCTATCTGAGAGGTTTTACAGTATCCATAAAACTCATCTAACATGGATAATCAGTCTGTAAGTTCATGATTTATTACAGCCATTTCTGATTTTACATCCTACCCTTTTCTTTCAGTGACAAATACGGATTCAACGACTGAACACTATGTACCAAATCTGTAACAAAGATGCAATTCCTTTATCACATTAAGTTCTTACAACTTCAAAAAGACTGTAAATGTTTTTGAAGTTGTAAGAACTTAATGTATCTCAGTACAGTTAAATTCAAATCAAGTTGTTGCAACTCAAATACTCTGTGTCACATTAACTTAATATATTCTGCCAAAACAAGTGGACATCACTTGAAATTTGTAATATACTTCACTTGAAGTATATCTTAGTGTATCTTAGTGTAATCCACTTCAATAAAGCTGACAGAAACTCAATAAAGATAAGTCACATTAACTTACCGTAATATACTGTGCCAAATAAGTGAGCAGTACTTCATTTTAAATAAATGCACTTAACATACCTTAGTTTAGCTAACTTAAAAATAATTCACAAAATGGCATTACATACATGTTTTTTTTTTATTTTAGTATCTGTAAACAACAATAATAATCAACATGCTGTTCATTTGTAAATTTGTCTGGAAAGAGATCATCATTTGGCTGAACAATTGGGGGGGATAGATGAATAAAAGGTCAGAATATCTCTTTAGCACCACATATACTTAGTTTTTAATGGGGTTTACCAAATTTGACCTCTATCAAAAAAATACATATACTGTAATTTGAATAATAGTACTATAATAGTAAACTCTTTCCTTGTAGTTTGCCGATTGCTTCAGATTCCTGCTAAGTTATGCCTTTCTCTAAATTATTTCCTCAATATTATGTGCTTGGGATAGAGACTGAGTGTAAATCTGAATAAAACCTGATAATTAAAACTGGATTATTACATAGAACTGTACTTGTACATACACCTTCAAAGCAGCAAAATGTAAGTCAGCTCTTTAACAACTTTGATATATTCAGTATTTGTTGCAGAAGCACACCACACTCTAATACTAAACATCATATACTGTTGTCCAAGGTTCAACAATATCTTCTGGATGAACTCAAATGTGTTCTTCATACCTTTGAGGTAATCCAGATGGGGTGCATACATCAAGCCGAACAGAAGACAAAGTGCTTGAGGGGTTGTGGGAATCTCATCCATGATAATGTTTCCTTCAAGGATGATTGCAGTGCTGTTAATCAGTCCTCAGTCATGATGCTAAGAATCCCAACAGGCACCTGGGTGAAGTCACATGCAGAGTCCGAATCCTGCATTAAAAATAAAAGAACACAAATAAATTAAGGTAGTTATAGTGTGTTCACTCTTATGATGCACAACATCACATAGAAGAAACAAGCACTCCTGTGTACCGTCTTAGAGAGCTCTTTAGATTATGAGCAGGTAGAAATGGCTGCATTTCAGCACCAAGTCTTAACAAACAGAATAAAAAAATACAAAAAGGCTATACACCTTCATCTGGGAAGCTCAGATTTGGCTCAAACTTTAAATGCATTGAAAATGATAGAAAACATAGATGTGTTGTTGAAATTTAGTGGTATAACCTTCTAAACCCAACTCTATATTCTATTCTCTAATTCTATATCGGGCAGAAATCGAAATGAAACATTTTCACCATAGACTAAGATGGAAAATTACTTTCCTTCAGCATCACATGTGAGGCATCAAATTTGTAACTCCCACCTGATTAAAAATATCACTTGTCACTTGTTTAATGTTGTGACATCCCCACTTAAATATATTTGGTTTGCGGGCTAAAACTTGACCTCAGTTTTTGGGAAATTTACTATTGGCTAAACTTGAGGTCTGATGATGTCCTAAAATGTGCACTGTGTGCTGGTCAATCATTATCATTATAAATGTACTTACTGAGCAGCTGAGGAAGAATTCGCTGGAATTATCTCCAAGATACAGGGGCAGACATTGCAGGACAGCAGTGCGTGTTGTGGTGATGTCATTGGTCTCATGGAAAAGATGACAAAAAAGAATAAGCAGAAGATTATATGAAAGCAAACTTATTTTGAAAAAAAAAAATCTGTGGATACGTGTGCTCAAGTTACAAAGTTAAATTCTAAAGAATTACTTGTACTGCTGTAGGCCTAGTTGAAGTTTGCAAGCACAGTACCATAAGGTGGGAATGACAAAGAATCTGAAACACTTGTGAGGAGGCCATCAAGCGAAGACAATACCAAAAAACATTTGTCACATTTATCATCATTTTTTTTTACAAAGGTTTTTAGTGTAATAATTTTGCAATGGTGAATCAAACTAAGACACAAAAATAAACATGAAATAAAAATTACTAAGAGTGACAATACCGTCTCAGAAGGATTTTGGTCCAGTCTACTGAGAAAGCTTCTTATCAATGAAGCAGCAGTGATGGAGGAGGTGCAGTGGGATGAAAAGCTGTGGCTGCTGCTGAGTTGGTCTGGCTGGGTAAGACAGTTATCAGGTACCCTGGTGGCCAATACAGTCTTGGTGACTGAGGGTACCTCTTTTCCAACTGCCACCAACTTCACTGTCACAGACACCACCTAAGGTAGGTTATAAGGAGAAAAAAATAAAAATAAAAAATGTATTAAATCAGTACAATATTAACAGTCATGTGTTACCACATTCTCATTTCCATCATATCTAAGCAAGATTAAATGATGAACTGATTAATATTGTTTCAATAATGTTTCCAGATTAGTGTATTAAAACAGACAACAGTGTCTATGACAACCTCCTTATTCAAACAAAATGTATTGCTTGAGGATAAGCGTCACTAATTAATATGACCTGTATATTTTAATGTCTAAATGAAAGCAGTAGCCAACTTGTCTCCTTTCTGCTGTGTTGGTTTTAGTATTTAGGGTCTCATACCACCTGCATGAAACAAACCCAACTGGGTAAAGTCACTAGTCTGTGCCAGGCGTCAGCATTTATCAAAATATTGTAGTTATAAATAAATGTAAAAAATATAAAATTATTGAGTGTGATGTACGGTTGTGACGGCTATGATAACATCATATATTAGAAAAGTACAGCGCTCGACTTCCGTGCTTATCGCGGCTCCAGTTGCCGGCGATGGCCGCGGACCGACCCGCTGCTCCAGCGGGCGTGTACTGAGCCCGAGAGGAAGCGCTCAGTTTGAATGTTGTGTCTATAAACTGCGACGAACAAACCTTAACTGACGTTAGTTACACACACACACACACACACACACACACACACACACACACCGTCTGGACTGACCTTAGCTAATGTTTACGTCCCAGCACGAGCATGACTGCACCCTGACACACTTGTAAGTTCTGCTGCCTGGAACTGAAGCACGGAGCCGGAGCCGCCGACCATAGCCTGTTAAGCTAACTGGTTAACTCATACAGCTAAATTAGCAGCTCGTCGTAATTCAGCAGCTAACAGACAGGAACCGGTGGAGACATGTTAAATATTAACACTACACTGGGTCAGACAGGTCCAGACAGAGTCAAAGCACTTTTAATCGGATTCGCTCATTATGAACTGCTGCTAACGTCAGCTCTGTGAACCCGCACAGACACACACACAAGCTAACATGCCAACAGAAAGTCGGAAAGTCAGAGATGTCGGCTTTCTTCGAACAACTCTCATTTCAAACATTAAATTATATTGACAAGATTACAAACAAAAGCTTTAGACTTACCCAAACCAACACTGGAGTCAGCCTTTGGTGAGATCACTGGGGCCAGGTGCACGACTTTGACCTCTTGTGTTTGAATGAGTTTGGCGGTAGCGGTAGATGCGCTAACCGGAAATGGACATGCGCAGTGGGGTGCACAGCTCTGTAACTCAAGTCTCATACCACAAACCATACACACTCTGAAAAAACAAGTTAACTTGTAGTTACTGAACAAGTATGCGGGTAAAAAGTGCAGAAAACTCGATGCGAGAAAGTAAACTTAAAAAACTAGTATGAATTAAGTTAAATGTACTATTTCATCTTAAGTCAGGACATTGTTTGTGTTTACAGTGTATGAGCATATCTGGAATGTCAATGGTTTTGCAAGTATCTTGCAATAAAACAAAGTAGTCTATTGGACAAATGTTGACTTGATGGCACTTAATGAAAAGTCACCAAATTTACTACAATTCATCCCGAGGAAGACATAAATGTCTGAAGGAAATGGCATAGCAATTCCTCCAATAATTGTTGGGATAGCCTTGTATCCGAATCCGGGTCGCGGGGGCAGCAGTCTCAGCAGGGAAGCCCAGAGTGTCCTCTCCCCAGCCACTTCCACCAGCTAGTCTGGAGGGGATAACAAAGCGTTCCCAGGCTAGACAAGAGATATAATTCCCCCATCGTGTACTGGGTCTTCCCCAGAGTCTCCTCCCGGATGGACATGCCTGAAACAACTCCCCAGGGAGATGTCTGGGAGGCATCATAACCAGGTGCTCGAACCACCTCAACTGGCTCCTCTCGATGCGAAGGAGCAGCGGCTGTACTCTGAGCCCCTCCCGGATGTCCAAGCTCCTCACCCTATCTCTAAGGCTGAGCCCGGCCACCCTGAGGAGGAAACTCATTTCGGCCGCTTGTATCCACGATCTTGTTCTTTCGGTCACTACCCACAGCTCATGACCATAGGTGAGGGTTGGAGCTGACCGTGATTAATGATCCCAGTAGATAGCCTATTTCAGTTAAAACCACAAATCAACCTTAGTGGTGCGCCAGAGGAAAAGTCAGTGGATCATCAAACTCATTATGCTCTCTCCTCAGGGGATCATGAATGTCAATACAAAATGTCATGTCAATTCATAATGATTGTTGAAAAGTTTCAGTCTGGATCCAAGTTATGGATTGACTAATCAACAGACTGACAGCGCCATCGCTAGAACTTCTAAAAATTGCAAACAACGCCCACGTAAATTTATAGTAAGCACATTTGAATCAAATTTGATCGTTAGAAATTTTTAAATATGTGTCTGATAAAATAAATCTTGCAGCTTCAGAATACTCAGCCGCACTAAAATCGATTCAATAAGATAGAAGCGAGATAGATTCACTCAATACCAAAAACATTTGCCAGTGATTTTTCTGGTGTTTTCCAAGGTCTACTAAAAAATGAATGGCCTCACTTTGTAAGAGCACACAGGCTCCAACTCTGTGGCAAAAGAGAAACACATTGAATCTGTAGACCCCTGAAGGCATATCTGGCATGCCTTCTGTGTGAATGTGTGCATGTTTGCAAATACAGTACACTTCTTTGCCAGTCTCATGGGCACACCTAGCTAAAATGAATACAATCCAGTGTTATTAACCCTAACTTCAGATTTGAGGCCCATTATGTCAAATTTTAAACAGGTGTTACTTTAACCTTATGATTTGTTTTGGCTGTGGTTTATGGTGCTGTTGACTTGTATTGTTCACCCCTATTTGTATCAAGTTTTCCCACAGCGCTCTCACTGATGTCCTGTGATTTTACCTGCACCTCCCATTGCACACATAAGAAAGAATTTCCTTCTTTCAAAAACTCTACCTACAGAAACCTTTGAGGGAATGTTTCTTGTTTTTTTTCCCAAGTTACCATTCTGTTGTGAGCCATTGAGATATTGTGTCTCAGTGGGTGGCCTTTGATAAGATTAGTTTGAAGTATAGATAGATAGATAGATATCCTTTATTAATCCCAGCCTAGGGGATTTCACAATTGCAGTAGCCATGTACATTCACTCCACATATATGCTACAGAAATATATATATATATATATATATATATAAAAAATTACAAATATGTAACATATCTTATGTAGTTAAGTTCAATACAGCAGAACATATTTGCTATAACTGTATTAATGAAAAAAGTTTCTAAATTTGAAAATTGCAATATTTTTAAGACCTAATCAAAAATGTAAAAAAAGTCATCTTTGACAATGTAACGATAAACTAATTACACATTTTAAAAAAAGATCTAGTCTGATTATACAATATAGTTACTTATTTTTGTAATCTGATTACATAATCCCAGTTTCATGTAATCCACTATTACCAAAACCTGGTTCCCTTGACTAGAAGGCATTGGACAGTGGCTTTTCTAAGAAGGGCTCATGTTTGATGTTGGTGAGCAGAAAAATTAAATGTTTTTTATGATCATTAGAATACACTTTGACCTTTACATGCTTGTTGCAAAGTGCATATCTAAGACCAAAATTTTTGAAAATATCACTACTTCAGAGTGCAAAAAATCAAACAATAGATACTTCAGTAACTGTTCAACAACTCACTGTCTACTTTTGTTTCATAGCTGCTCCATAAAGGTTCATGTTTTTTATCATTTGAAAAGGATGTCCTCTCTGATGTTTGAGTCTGATTCACTGACAGTTTTTCAGAGCAATATAAGCAGACTATGGAAAACATTTGACTGAAGCACATCATATGAACAAGAAGTGAGAAAGAAAATACACAACTTTGACACCTTTGTTGTCTTGCCTCTAGATTAAAATGAAAATAGTCGAACACAAATGTGTTTTCTTCCTTAAACAGCATCTCTGGCTTGTAGCCAGATGAAAAAAAATAAAATTCTGTCAAAAGTTATGTAAATTTATGTTTTATACTCTGGCAAACTGGCAACACTTTTACGCTTATCTTTTAAGGAATTAAAAATTGCCCACTATTACTAAACCATAAACAAAATATGTTTTGTTTTATGAGAACACTATACCTTAGGGATGTGGCTGTCCACTTATTGATGACGTGTATGATTATGCAGCTCTTATCTCATATTATTAAAAAGCAATTTAAGAATTTAAGCTCTTTAGAATGATAAATAAGCTCGCCCTTTCCCTTTGTAATCTGTATGATAATACACGTTAATGAAACATCATACATAAAAGTAGTACTGTCTTGTGTAGGGCTTTTTTCATGAATCATTTTACATATTTTATAAAGTGTGGTCTTCAAATTGTTGCATCACATGCCTCGTACTGATATGACATATGTCACATTATGTGATCTTATCTTTTGTTGAGCACTTATAAACAATCATTTGTCTCCAGTTATACTGCATGGTACACACTCAACTGTGGGTGTTTGGTTTTATACTGTGGATTATTATTGTTGTCGTTCATTGTGACAGGAGAGATTTTATTTTGCTGTGTAAAGGCAGTGAGGCATGTGAGCAAAGTGCTGTGAGGAACTGCGGTGGCTGATTGAGTTGGCAAATTGTGTTCACTTTGGTTTGATTTGCCTCTGAGCCTTTTTGAAAGTGACAGGGTTAATCTATTCATTGACAGAACATACAAAAGGAAGAAATAAATACACAACCTCTCAATTTTTTTTTTTTTTAAATAAAGGAAGAAATGCAGGCACAGTATAGCTTCCCTTTGCATTGGTCTCTCTCTGTCCAGGCGGACAGAGAGACAGAGGAAATATAGGATTTCATAAGCTAATAAACCTCAGAGGGAAAATCAATATGGTGGCTAGCTGTGCAAAGGCTCTTTTCCACAAATTTATAGACCACAGCAACAATCAATGTCCTGAGTTTATAACCTGTAAAGACTTGGAACAGGAGGAATCCGTGAGATGTCAGTTAGCATTAGAGCATATTCTGAATATTAAGCTAAATAAACAGTTACGGTCTGTAAGCCATTCCCATGTGAAGTTTGCAGCCCCAGGCCGCAGATAGCCTCCCTGTGGGTATGGCTCATTATCTGGCTCCAGTGTTATGCATGTTTAATTTCAAAACTGAAATGGCTATTCTGCTTATTGCCCTGCTCATTTTTTTTATCTCTTTCATTTACTGTCACCCTTTTCCAGAGCTGGAAAAGACCAGGAAAACCCTTTTTACAATGATAGCACAAGATGATTTTCCTGTCATGTTATCTTCCGGTTGCTGGGGAAACACATTTCGCAGGGATTCACAGAGCAGTAATCTGAAATTGACTGGCATTCCACAGCAAGGCTGTACAGGCTCACTATGAGGCTTCTGAAAAGCCTGATTGCCATAGTAAATTAAAGCTTGAGTGGGTGACAACAAAGATGAATAACTGAATATTGAATAATAAAAGATTGTTGTTAGACATACTCAATAGTTTAGGTATTATTTATTATAAAATATTATACTAAGTTTGCCCCTGTCCAACAAAGTGAAAATCTGGGATGAACTCTGTTTTAGAATAGCCCTGATGTCCCATGAGACAGGCTAAAAACTCAGCTACACAGACGGTTATTCATCCTTTGCATGCCAGAATCTATATTAGCTCGAGGGCGTTGTGTGGTGGATTCTCAGATTTACTCTGCACTGATGGGAATCGAATATTTGTGATATCCAGGTATGTTCTGACACCACAACATGCATGTGCACATACAGTTGGCCTGTGTTTAATATACACCATATGCTGCAAAGCGGTGCCAAATTGTTAAAATTGATATTAAAAATGAAAACTTTCAATAATATAAAGAAAGAAAAATAGGATCACTTGCTTATTTGGACATTCTAATAACTTGGATGAAAATACCTGCCACAATGGCCCTTATGGTGTGAGCCAGTAGTTGTGTTATGTTTCTGTGTAGCACAAAAATAATGTGACAGTGGAGTGTGTGTTTGTAAAAGGGCCTTGCATACTCCTCTGCCACACTCCAAATATCAATGGTAAAATAAACATTTAGCAGTTTTAACATTCTGCTTTAGGGTATCATTGTTACCATGACAACACCGCCATCCCAATAGTCAGATAAATAACCATATGGATTTTAAAGGGATAGCTCACACATTTGTCAGTGATTCTCCTGCAGTTAAAATTGCATTTCATCACTAGTGTCACAGACAACCTCAAGCCAAAAGCAAGATTTTCTCTGCTGCCACCGGGCAGTCTTCTTCAAAGTAAACCCAGCGTACTCACTCGGGTCTAAATCACTTTTAGCTTTGCTGTCAGTATTGCTTACCATTTAAACAGTTCTTAAATAATATAAACAACTGATGTCACACTTTATAGTTTCCGCTAAGTATTCAAATTAATATTCAAAGTATTCAAACTTCAGAGAAATTGTACTTCATCTGAAACTCCACCAGAGACCACGATTAATATTAAGAAATAATATTATAATAGTAATAGTAATAGGAGTCAAAATTGGCACTTCCAGTGAGCTAAAGATCATGTATGTTCGTTATAATATAATGAATAATAATAATTATGTATCACATCAGTATTTAAGTATTTGCTGTTTTCTTTCGAGATGATTATGTAAAGGACTGTAATGCTTAATTAAATAGGGCTTGTTTGTTTTGATTGTTCCCTCACGACAGATTGCAAATAGAGATTATGCTGTTCTTCTCTGTTCTTTCATATGTGGGTGTGTATACAATATGTTTCTGTGGCTACATCCAGAGAGAAGACTCATTATGAGCTGCTGCAGTGCTGGGTGAACATGCCTGCTAGGAGCTTATTTTCAAAAGTACAGACTCATTTCTTGACTTGTTCTTTTTCCGAGCCATATAATAAATTAGAAGACACAGGCATAATAAATCCCTGGGGTGTTGGTGTAGCTTGCCTGCCAAAGCACAAATGTAAGAAATTATTGTCAAAACTGCCATGAGAAAAGGGCAGAAACATTTTTTTAATTGTTCTTCATCCTTTTGCATATTATGTTTTAGTAGCACATCACAACTGTGAAATACTCATTTGTATTTCTGCTCTCTGCTTTCTTGCCTGTTTACTAAGACTCCTTTCAGATCCTGTCTCTCCCTCCTGCCTGGCGATCACCCATCTCCCATCACTGCCCATCTCCTCACCTGCAGCTCATTTCCCCGATTGAGCCTGAGGGTATGTACTTCCTGCGAGCCACATTTTCTAGTGCTTTCAACCATCTCACCCAGTACCCATGCTGTTTCCTGTTCTATGTTTAATCAGTTTTTAGGGGTTTTGTGGTTGCTTTTGGATTGATTACCAATATTGTGATCTTATCCTGCTTAAACCAAGTAAACTGAACTTCTGCTTAATTGTCTGGTTCTGAGTCCTGCTTTTAGGTTAATATCTGCCAGTTTTTTCAGAACTATAAAAGGGATGGCTAACTATTATACATAAGAGTGATTGCCACTGTAGGGAGAGATGGTTGGACCCTGCTTTTATTAGGAGCAGAAACTGATGCTACCATCCCGTCAGTAATAAACGTCCTTGATATTTTCAAAATACAAGCTGTGTGAAAGAAATTTTCAACAGTGTTTCTTACCTGTACACTACTTGATTATAGAGCAACAAAACAAGGAGCAGCTAAAGTTTACTTTAACTGTTTCTTGCTCCCAGTTGTTCCCTCTTGTGAGCTCATTTTTTTTTTGCACTTCTAATAAAAACTAAATTCCACCAAGGTATCAAGAGACTAAACCAACATACATGGTTTTTGAATGAGCAGGTATACATTCATACATTCTGCATCTTGTTGTCTCACAACATCGACTCATCAGCCAGTAAGTCACATTAACCACATTCAAGACAAGGCCATATGAAGTCTCTCAGGGTCAGCGTGAAGCCTCTAATGAGCGTTAGCTGTTCTTTTGGCCTCCCTGATTTATGTGAAAAATTGATAAAAGAATGGCTTCTTCCAGATTATATCATTCACAATGTGGTCCATAACATTAAGGCATCACACACCTACCAGGTGCCACCCAACATCACACCAGTAAGGACACTGGAGATGTGATGGTGCAGTTAGTGCAGCAACAGGGGAGCTTTTTCTTTACATCATCATCAGAGGATGATTTTTGTCCAAAATGACTTTCTGCAATAAACAGGCCTAATAGGTCTGCCACAGGCACCTGTATATACTATGCACTGTAGTGTCCACCAGACTGTGCTCAGTTAGAGTGAGCAGGAGGAGCAAAAACAGATTATCTGTGAATCAATGAGTGGAGCTCAGTGGAGGAATGACCTGTTTATACAAGCTAATGGCTCCCAGAGCAGCGCCAGAGCATGTAATGGTTCCTACTAATGTTTTCTCACATCGTTTAATCTCTCTCTCTCTCTCTCTCTCTCTCTCTCTCTCTCTCTCTCTCCCTCCCTCCCTCCCTCCCCGAGGAATTCTTTATCAAAGCCAATATAACTCTTGCTACTTCAAATCCTGTTTACTCCTCCTGAATTGGCTCTCGTGTTATTCCCTTTAACCAAAATGCTTCAAGCTATTTTTATTTTAGGGTCGGTTATCGCTTGACCCTGTAGGCTTGCATGGAAAGTGCATATGTATTTGGTTAGATCATATGTCGGATACACAGACTCAAAGCACCTGAATAAAGAAGAATCATCAGCAAACAAGCTTTTGTAAATCTGACTCATTTTGCTCCATCTAACATTATATAATATGTTGTAACCTGTATTCTTTTCTCGTTTAATTTTCTGTGCTGTGGAAGTATTTCATGATGATAATGAGAGTGTGCAGATGTGAATGAAGCATGAGGAGGACTTAATGGAATCACAGATCACCATGTCAGATCTGGAAGGTTTCGGAAGATTTGGTGGAATGAATTATTCAGACACAGAGGAGCATGGAGCATCTAGCAAGAAATCTGTTGCTGTTGAAAAGGTGCCTTTTCAAGAATAAATAGCGCAAGCAGCAAGCAAAGTGATCTCTGAATATCATCACCATGATATAATAGAAATGCTTCCATCCAATATATATAGGACCCTTCCTTTCTAGTTTGCAGTCACAGAACTTGAAGGGATGAGTGAAATATAAACAGTGGGGTTAACTGACATAATATTATTAGGGCATGCTATAGACACGGCTCAGTAATGCTGATATGATGGTACATGCCAAAATGATGCATTATGGCGGCTTTTCTTTTCCTTTTGTTGTTTGTCACGGTTACTTTCATCTTAATAAGTTCTACCACCTTTGTGTCTAACACTGTTATCACGTGACAACATTGTGCTTCACAGCCATATTCCAAACACACAATTACTCTATTAGCTTACTTTTGTGTTGCTAAGCAATCTTAGCTGTACCAGGAGATATAAAAGCCATAAAATTTTCATTTTTAATTGAAAAATACATTTCAATCACAGACAGTTTTCAGCCACACAAACTGAGTGAAGCGTACAGCTTGAAAAAGCATTCTCTCTGCTTGGAAATTTATCTATCTAGTAATGTATTGCACTAATCCAGAAAAATAAAAATGGAATTTTTTTTTTTTTATAGAATTTTTAACTTTGGAACAAATAACTTTGTAGTGATCACAGTGTCAAAGAGCTGTATCCCTCAAGTCTATGTGGGCTCTTTCTGTGTGGATGGACCAGATTTCCATCCTGAAGGAATCAGTGCTTTCATCAGGTTTTCCCTCTCATGTGGTTTGTCTGTAAAGAAACAGGTATACGGTCTCAGTTCAGACCATTCCCAACTGTTCTGCACCAGTGCCACCCTGATTCAACACTTGGTGAGCAGAATAGTGATCAATCCCTCCACCTAAGAATGGAAACAGACAGCCATAACCAGAGACATAAGACCTATAGAGGTACTTGCTGCACTGTTACCACGGCAACAGGCTATGAGGGGGGTGGGGGGATGGCATCGTCATTGGCTTTCTGAGATTGGCTGTTGGTGGTTTGGTGCAATGGGTTCAGCCTAGTTGGTTGTTCTGCCCTTTGAGCAACACAGAAAGTGGTTAGCTGGCTTTCAATCTACCTTGATCTGCAGGAAGCTGAGCAGATTTATGATGGAAACCTGGAGAGAACTGTAGATCTGACACTAAAAGCTTGGGAGAACAACATGGAGCCCCGAAAAGAAACGAAATGATTCAGTTACATCAAAATCATATCAGAATTTGACTATTTAAAAAAAGCATCCTTTTCTATTTTTGTATCACAAAAACTATGCAATATTTTCATTGTATTAATTTTTAATCTTTATATTTATCATTAAAATTAAAAAAACAAAATTGAAATACATTGCAACCGCTGCTTCTATTACTCCAACACAGTGATGAACAAATTAAATATTTATAACTCCATCATACCTAGCACACAGTTGCATGTTCCCTAATTGCTCCAGTGTAGTGTATGAAACATTCAGTCAGTAAAGGTTGTGGTGTATTGCTCACCATACTGAACCCAGGGGACACATGTGCAATATACATGTCCAACCTCACATATTCTACCCGATAATGTATTACTGACAACGTATCACAGTCACAGACATAAGATAGTTGTCTCTGGGTGCGTGCTGTGTGTTCAGTATAAAATGAGTCCAGAAAACATGCATTATGCAGTATAAAGTGTACACATTAACACAAGCAGATGAATGCTTGCACACAGACACACAACTGTGAGCTCTAGACCTGCCCTGCTCCCCTGAGTCTACTTATGGAGCTCTCTCACTAAGATGCAGACTTACAGAGAGGATAGTTACGGCATCGTTCACACTGCTAACTGCCCTCAGGATCAGGATATCACTCAAAGGTAATCAATCACAGGCTGCTACACATAAAACATTTCAACATTATGCTTTTAAGTGCAACCATCCTCCTACTGAGTGAAACACCTCAATTTAATTACTGTATTTTGCACTCTAAATACTTTTATATTGCCAAATGTAATTTATCAGGTCTCATGTCTTTTGTTTAGATATTGACAATATCAACCAGTCCAGGGTGTACCCTGCTTCTTGCCTGCAGTCAGCTGCGATAGGCTCCAGCCTCCCTGTGACCCTGATGGATAAGCAGTATAGAAAATGGATGGATGGCTGGACAATATGAAATGTTTACAACAAATATATATATGTATATATTCTTTCAGGAAGGAAATAATCATAAGAAGCTCTTAATTTTTCCTTAAATGTTTCATAAAACTGTGACAAACAGATTTTTTATTTCTTTTGCTGCTACAACGTACCATGAGCAAATATGGAACATCTGGGAACCTGCTACATAATATGTGACTGCTAGCAATTTGGTTATTTCCAAGTGACTCAAACTGCCATAATGATTAGAAAAGCAATAATGCTCCCCGGTGCCTCTTGGCTAAATGAAACAGAGAGCAACTAAGCATTACAAAATGATCCCATCCTTTCAAATGTTAATTCAATTTATTGTCTACAAATAAAAATATTCAATTTCACGACTCTGGGCCTGTGTAGAGGCATCATCAATATGGATAATTTGTCAACCTGTGCGTCACACACAGTGCAATTAACAGGTGCTACAGGAAATGTGGAGGGACAGATTTTACACTGTATTGGTATGCAGCAGTCTAAGTGCTGATGATTACACAGAGATATTGTAAACTTGGCCCAAGAGATCTATTAAAAAAGCCAGTTACCCGGCATTAATTCAGGGCTTATTGTAAATACCTCGAACAACACAGACATCTGAGTAGTACACAATCAGGTATGGTGCACAGAGAGGTCAACAATTTCTCAAACTGCATTCTCATTTCATGTGAGTGCCAATTTAATTTATCTTTGACCAGGACATGTTGAGAGTGGGAAACTGAGCGTGTGTGTGTGTGTGTGTGTGTGTACGCGCATCTGTGTTCTTACATTTATCTTCTTCTTTCCCAACTAAATCCTTTTTATAGGAGAATCCTCCCATGAGCCTCAGCAGGTTTAGCAGGTGTTAACCTCTCTCTGGGAGGCTCCTTCCTGAGGCAACACACAGTCTATCGGAGCAACACTTCTCATTCCCTTAGCAGCTTGCAATCTGCCAGTCACACAGGTGGAGATGATGGACAGGCAGATGAGTCTCCTTCACTCCCTAAGTAATTCTAGTTTTTGCTTCTGTTTGGGAAAACAACCTGCACTGTCTTTCGAGTAAGATCATAAGAGGACTTCACAACATCTTGCTCATTAGATCATTTTTTTGTCTGATTAATTCTTGATTGGGATTGTTGGAATCTTTTTCTTTTGTAGGGATCCTTATGCAATGATTAATTATGTGTGTAATCCAATAAATTATCGGCCTTCTCACCCAGTGTTAGATGGGTGGAGATCTGTCTTATGCATTGTGGTTTCTGAAAGGATGCTGTGTGTTTGTGTGTTGTGCACACCCTAAGGCTTTAGTGCATTCACCTGTTTTGCACTTTTAGGATTGACAGGTCAGATTTATTACTACTAACAATCAAACATAATGATAAATAGTGTGCACAGGTTTCCAGACCAATTTCCACACTTGGGGGCCTCTAGTTATGTTAGTTATAAATGCAGATACTATTGATCTCATTGGCTAAATAATGTGCGGATTAAACTCCATAGTTATTTTTGAGACAGTGGTCTGTGATGCAGCTGGATAGTTATTTTGTGTATCTGTTAGCATATGATAAATTTGCAAGGGCTGTTGAGTTATATTATATTGATTATATTGTAAAAAATATCCTGTTATTTTCCCCTACCCCTGTACATATACAATATGCACCAGGCACAACATTAAAACCACTGACAGCTGAAGTGAATAAAATGAATCATATCTTTACAATGCAATATTCTGTGAGGAAACCTTTGCTTCGGGCACTCATTAGGATGTTCTTTGACACATACCGCTCACTTGACCTTCCCGTCAGCAACAACTCAGGAATGTCTCCAGGATCCCAACAATGACCTGCAGGCTTCCAGGATGCCAACCTGATCGAGAATCTGTCAGATGCATCAGAATAAGCCAAATCCACCTTCCCACCATATGGGTGGTTTGTTAATTAATCAGTTGTTAATTAATTTTATTCGCTTCACCTGTCAATAATTTTAATGTTGTGGCTGATCGGTGTATGTTTTACATCTTTGGAGTTTGATTCAACACCCCAATACAACATAACTGTCCACAGAGGGTTTTCCCACTGGAGGCCTAATCATGTTATAAGAAATTTGACACCAAAATTAGCTCAGTTTTACAACCTGCTTTTCAGCTCTAGCCTCACACAAATGAACTCTGTCGTCATGTGACTGTTTAGTTATCAAGAATGTATTGTAGCCTTAAAACTGTGTGTCAGCATCCTGTCTTATTATTACCACACAACAGCAATAACATTGTGAGGAAAATAACGGCTGCACAGAAAATAA
This sequence comes from Scatophagus argus, assembly GCF_020382885.2. Lineage (NCBI taxonomy): Eukaryota > Metazoa > Chordata > Actinopteri > Scatophagidae > Scatophagus > Scatophagus argus. The sequence continues at coordinate 14,183,463 of NC_058493.1, forward strand.
GACAAACAAATCACTGCTGTTGGAGAGAACACTCGAACCTTTCCTCATAGATTGTGAGCTAATATCATGTCATCATACAGGAAAAACTATTGCCTGATATGTGTGGAAAATAGCGCCCATATAAACTGAAGCAAGATATTTGCTTTGGGATCTTGAGAGCACGAGATGGAACCCCAAAGCATGTCTTGTGTCACTGCTGTGTCAATATTCTCTCTCTCTCCTCCGAGTCTGCATCAACTCCTTTAGTTACTGACTGATCTGATGGATGGTTTTTGTAATACCTGGTTTCAGAGGATCGTGCAGCTCCCTCAACACCCCTAATGACATAGTTTTTTTCACTGGGTTGTCCATGTTCATATAGCCTACATGAAACGACATGGTCAGAACACACATCGTAGTGTCACCATAGTAGACCCACATCTGTAACATCTGCCATCATATAGTTAGGCAGTTTGTCTTTTCCTAAGTACCTATGAATTCTCCCCCCCATTTTCCAACGAGGCAGAAGAAAAATGGTGATTCTATATTTGGAAGTACTACGCTGTTGAATGATATCAAAAAACCTATATCAATTAACAAAACACTTTGAAAAAAGCAGAGTATAACAGTTAATACACATTCCATTCCACGCTAAGCTTGTCTCATTGTTCTTTGTGTTCCTGAATTCACACTATCACTTGTGGGCCACATATGGGGATGAGGTTATTAACAGTTTTTCAGATTCTCTGGCGAAATTCTTCTCTGCTGTCCTCGCGAGGTCCCTGCAGAGTATATTTTACGACCCTCAGAGGCAGATCCCATAAACAACCAGGCCAGGACAGAAGCTCATAAGTTCATCTCCAAATTGAAAGATGGTTTAACACCCTACAATACATACATGACAAAAATGCAGGAATCCATGGGTTTTGTGCATTACTACAACTACAGTTAATGAAATCCAAAAAGATAGTTGGAGAGAGAGTAATATCTTATTCTATCTGATCCAATTATCTCTGCTTATATAGAAAAGCCAGTGCTTCTGTGGTTATTTTTAGCATCATTCACACATGATTCTGTATTCAGGCATGCAGAGAGGTTTGAAGCCACACGTCCATTCAGTTAACACTGAACCTTTCAAAGCTGATGCATTTGCGGCTAGAATTAATTGCCTGTTCTTGAATTAGCAGATGTTTATTAGATGACTGGATTTTTTTTTTTTTTTCATTTTTAATGGGAAAGTTGTTGCACGCAGGGGAATACACAGGTCTGATTGTTGTGTACATAATCACACAGAGAAGAGTGGAAAATGATCCAGTGGTGTGGCAGGTTCTGCTTTCCTACTATTTTGAATTGTGTTACATTTTCTTTGGAAATAACCAATTATTTCATGCGCTCCCCCAAGACACTTTCACAATGTAGCACAGTATGCTATGCTTGTAGCAGCCTCTCACACATGTCTCTGTGTTGTTGTTTTTTTTGTGTTATAAATAACAGTAGGCTTACCGGCTGGAAGACACTGATTTCTCTTTCTCTTTCTGTTGGCCTAGCAAGTCACAAAACCATAGCAGAAACTTTTTGTCTTAGCTCCAAAACAGAGCCAATGAATGAGAAAGTGATTAAATGACCATACAACAGAAAGTGATAGTGTAAGACTTATATTGTATCCTGGTAAAAGAACCAGCAGCTATTATCTCAGAGATCATTATGTGATTCAAAGAAATCTTCAAGCCAACTCTCATTTTCACATGGTGCCATGTCAGCAGTATGATGTAAGATATTTAGGAGACACGGTGGATTAATTATTTTCCCCGTTTCCAGGTACTGTTTTTATCCTCCTCAGAGTCCCAAGGGAATAGAACTTTTCCGCATATGTTTTACACTCGGTCAGAAGCAACGCATCAACTCAGGCAATTTCATCATGGTGATGAAGTCTATATTCTTGATTCCTAAATACTGCTACTCAGTGGTAACCGTTGCCCCACATGAAAGGCTGTTTACATCCTGCAATTTTCTTTGTCCTCTCTCTAAAACTTTAATTTCTGGATGCACTGGTCAAAGGAAGAGGAATCAGTGATTTCATCAGTGCAACTGAACTGATTGTTCACTAATGATGAATATACCAGGTCATACTGAAGTGAGAATGAATTAACATTTTAGCTTTTGTCTGACAGGTTGTCTGAACTGCATGAAAAAGCATCAACAATATGGACACTTCATATTATGACAGTAAAATAAAAATAGTTTGCCATAAACCTTGGGTTCAAAAAGTCAAACTGTCACAATGAAACCTGCATGCTTAGATCTATGTCACATGTTGTTTTGTCTTATCTTGGCTATACTTCACCTGCACTCTCAGCCCCTTCCCCCTTTCCTGCACACCTGCTTCCCACCTATTGATTACCCTTGTGACCTGCTGCTTGGCTGCACAGCTGTCCCTCACCAGCTCATTATGTCACCTGTAGCCAAACTATAAACAGGCGTCTCTTTCCAAAGGGACTTGTCACATCATGTACGCTGCCTTATCATTCGAGCCGTTCTAATTATCTTGCAGGTTGTCTACTTAAGAGATTGCATGCTGTCTTTGTAATACTTTGCTGTTGAGTCGACTGAGATATGTTTGTCTGGTTCTGTCCACCCATCAACTATAGTTGAGTTGAGTTGCTGTAAAAGCCCCTCATTGTTCTGAAAGCTGAACAAACTCCTTCTGCTCCTATCTGTTGGACATACAGTATGCGTTACGTACATTGATTACAGGGTTTTAAAAGGGCCATGCTGATTCTTTTTCAAGATTCATTTTGAAGTGTGATGAGCTCACAGTTAAAGCTCTCATTATCAACAAACATGACACGGTTTGGGACTTAGAGGTCTGAGGAACAAATTCTTAAAGGAATCCCACCATTAAACACCAAAACACGGCAATTTCTTATACACAAATTAACCGGCATGATAATGGGTGGAATATGGACTCAATAAAGATGCAAAATGCAATACAATCCAAAACATGCCTGTGGATATTCATTCACTCATTTATCCAGGTCATAGCTATCTCAAAGAGATCAATGCAATCGCCACTGAGCTTGGTTATAGGCTAGTCTTGATAAGCATGAACTGATGAAGCCTCTTAGATGTGAGGCGAAAAGTCTTCGAAGGCATTTGACCAAGTCCAGTTGCGATCCATTCAATCTTGTTCAGATACAATCCAAAACACATTTTAGAATTTGTACAAAATTAAAATGTGTTTATTTTACATAACAATATGTATTTATTTCATTCAATAAATTCATTTTCTTGTAATTTATGTAATATTTGGCTACATTCAGTCAATGCAGTGCTGTCATCCATGGATGATAAATGTATAGCATACCTATGTCTGTCTGAGACACTGCTGTTGGCTTTATGGTGAGTATGTCTCTGTGTGTTGCCTGAATGTATTTTTTTTCTCTTACTTACAGTTCTTCCTTCTTACCCCCTCCCCCTGCACACTATCACCCTACATTATTCTGTTCTTCATACACACAGCATGTGTATGTCTCTCTCCTTCTCGTTCACACACTATCTCTCTCACATACACATACCAAAATATCTTGAATTGGCTTTGCCTTTGTGCCTTTTGTTTTTTGAGACCCGTTGCTCAAGCCCTCAAGGCTCCTCTTTCAGCTATAGAGAAAAATAGAGGCAGAGAAAGAGCAATTGAGATGAGAAAGAATTCCATCTCATCCTCCTCCTCCTCTCTGCTCATCTCCTCTACGCACCGCACTTTGTTTGATTCAAAGAATGCTGAGAGGCTTGGGCAGCAGATGTGAGATTTCGTGGAAAATAACAAGTAATGAACCTCTTCAACACTCATCTAGTCACATATATGCTGTTCTCCTGTCTGTGGCTGATGGACCCTTTTGTCAAACATTGCTTTCTGTTCTTCCTCTTATGTATGCACTTATGGTGCCTTAAAAAATCCTCACCAATGTCTTTTACTTTTGTTATCCAGTATTCCTTCACATCTAGAAGGAATTTGATTTTGTGTGCTCAAGTTAATTTTGTGCACACATTCTCTGATAAGCTAGCAATTACAAAGAAACTGGGAGACTGCTTTTTTTCTTTTCTTTTTTTTTTTTTGGTGTTTGCATGAAATGGTTTTAAACATACTTAAACCAGAGGAAACATTTTTGATATCTTCATCTCAAAGACCCAGTCATTGTGAAACACATGTTCAGGAAATCAGTACCATCAAACCATCAAAGCCCTGGAACATATGAAGCAGAGGCAAGCCATGGTTTCATTGAGATAATCTGTGAGGCACTGTAAAGCCAGCGGCAGAAACTCCAACATTTCACATGATCACAGGAACATGGGTTGAAAAAAGGATCCACAAAATAAATATGTGCCACTGTGGAATCCTCTCACCCCAACAAAATAAATTAGAATCTTATTTGCGTTTAAACGAACACTATAGTCAAATACAGAGGAGGTCACCAAAACCAAACTGTTAAGTTAAATCAAACCTATGATGGTAAATAACAAACACGCCTGTTACATCTTATTAATAACAAATATCTATTTGATGTAAAGCATTTAACTCAACAAAAATGTTTATTTTATTTCAATCTACCAAATGAAACTTGGGAATCCAAACTCAGCAAGTGTCCAAACCAATCATGGTGCAAAACACCACAATCACAAAATAAACAGCTAGTTGCAGAGGTACTCCACTCAGCTCGCCCATTTTCATCCAGTTGCTAATGACAACTGATGTCAAAACAAACAAACAAATGGTTCAATGATTAGACCCCTCAGATGTTGACTACTTGAAGATAGTTCAACCTGTTTAGCTCATTCAAGCCAAGACTGAGTTAGTTCTTGTTCCCGAAAAGGGCTCCTCTTCTGTTAATCTCTCCATTTCAAATGTTTGGAGGGATTGACTGACTGAATGGTTTGGCTGATTGAATGGACTATTTCATTGCTGTCTGCATTGTGCAGTTCGTATGAGATTCAGAAATTCAGAAAGGAACTTGGGATCACTGTCACCATCTCACTTAACCAGAGTGAGGACAAGCAGCTGTTCACAATGAGCTGGGAAAGAGTTTATGGAGATGCAGTTGCAGCATCAATAGTGCCTGTGGGCTTCATATTGCCTCTTTATTACCGCCCTAATATTGTTGATCTGCTGAGCTACCAGCCTGTAAACCAAAATGTACAATGAGAGAATGAGTTATAAATTCAAAGAGGGAGACGTAGAGAGTTGTGGTAGCAGACAGGAGTAACTTTACAAGGAAAAAAGAAGAAGGAGGAAAATGATTATTGTTATGGTTTGGCGTAGTATGTTTTCTGTTGTGCTTTTCTTTTTGTGCTCTCTCTGTTTCCTTTTCCATTTTCTGTTCCTTTTGCAGAGCCTGTGGGTGGCAGGGGGTGCGGCTGGCTCCTCCTGTTGGCAGCTGAGGCACACCTGAGTTCTGTCAGCCTATTCACTCCACTTTATAAGCCTGGCCTTCACTCCTGCTTGCTGTCAGATTATTCTACGCTCTACCTCTGCATGCTGTTCGTCAGAGTTACCTGGATCCTCCTGCCGAAGATTTCTTTCTGTCAGCCAGCTCCCTGCCTCCACAGCCTGCGTTTGTTTCTGGGTTTAGTTTGTGGAGTTGATTAAAAGAACCTTTTGTTCCCTCTCACCAGTGTGTTTGTCTCTGCTTTGGGGTCCTGTTCTTAAAAGAACCTAACAATTATAAGATAAATAATGAGGAGAAGGTGGAGTAGAAGACATGCTGGTGCAATAATGGACAGTGTGGAGGACAGAGACTGACAAAATGAGAATTAAAGAGAATGAATGGGTGAAGAGTATCTTCTGTCTTTTACAGTTGCTATGGACACCAAGAAAGCTGACTAACTGCTGCGTGAAAAATGTTTTGAATGGAAAACACACATACACGTGCAATTACCACACATAACTGCCATCATAACCACCATCACCTGCTTGTCTCCGATCACAAAACTCACCTCTTTAATGGTTCAAAGAAGACAAACGAGTTTTACATAAATAGCATTCTAACCACATTCCCATGTTGTCCTGTGCAGAGATGAAGTCTTTTAGGATGCCTGCAAGGCTCTCATTATTACAAGGTAGGAGAACAAAACACGAAAGAAAGCAGACAGCAAGATAAACATGCACAGAGCACCACTCATTAGAAGTCGCGTTCATCTTCGGTGGGAGATGACTGCTGAGCACTTTGTTCTCTGTGGAACAAGCATGAACATTATTAAGACTGCATTCCTATTTGTCTGTCATTTATTTTACTTTTTCTTAGTATCTCCTCTTCTTTTTGTCCCTTTTGAAATTAGCAATAAAGGTGGGAGACCCTGTATAGTTCTGATATAAAAAGGATTTACATAAGGAAATTTTGTTACACCTTTCCATCAACTGGCACCCACTTTCATCTCTTTACAATACATCCCCATTAGAACAAAGGCCCATTTTATATTTTAGAGGAGAATATTATATTGATTTGCCTCCAGCATATGTTTGTATGATACATGACACAAAGTTCTAGCTTCAATAATGATATGGTAGACACACTCAGGCTATTACTTTTTCACGTGTCATAGCAGGCACCCTGAAACTGCATAGATTCTATGCATTATAATTGGGCTTGTCAGACACTGAGAGGAAGGTGAAATTGACTGCGTCTACTTACTGCTGAGACTACTTACAGATCCGTTGAGTAGATGCATAATATGAATGGCAACACAACAATGCACGCTCTTTGAAATATTGACACTTACTGCCCCATGGGAAAGATAGGGAACCATTGATTCTAATTATGCCCAGAGCTTTTCACAAAAGATTAAAAACCAATAAGGCAACAATAAAAATAAATACATCAACGAGAAGATAAATAAACGCGCCCTCTCTGCGTGGATGCGCATTACTAATTTTTAATTAGTTCAGTGAGGGGCAAATCGTGGAGATAATTGTAGATGAATCCATAGCTGAGGCAGGACCACGGCGTCATTTCTCTTAGCTGCGGCGCGACAGGAAATCCACTGTGCTGGTTTTAATGATGCAGTTACTCCAGTTCCTTTAAGTTAATCTACACTTACATACATAAGTGCTTGTATAACCCCCCCCCCCAAAAAAAAAGAAAGAAAAAACCCACAGGACATTAAAAAAATCACGTCACTCTCTGATTGGCCACGTGCAAGCACGTAAAACCACATCAGGTTCGTCGAAGAGGAGAAGTGATTGGCGTTTGCCACAGGTAGTACTGCTCTGAAATTCAGTTATTTCTCCCAGTAGTAAATGCTGCTAAACTTTCCCACATCCTGTTACCGCTTGAAGGCGTGAAGACATTAGATGACAGCGGACCGCCTGGTGGACAGATTCACTGTAGCGAGAGTCCGGCTCTGAAGCGCGCACACACCTCAGCACCTTGGACAGAGCGCAGCGCCGCAGTGGCGATGCGTGGATTCAACCGGTGGCTTCCCACTGGAGCAGCAGTGTGAGGGGCACCGTTTGACTGAATGTTACATAAAAACTCTTTGTGTTCCTCATGTGGGCAAGGCTTGCTCTCTGGATCACTTGGACCGGCGCTTTTTTTTTTGTTCCTTGTAATACAGAGCGCCTCCGTGGATTCAGTCGTGTTGGTAGGCGTGCCGCTGAATGAGTGGTTGACTCCAGAAGCCGTGCAGAGCAGCGTGGATTAGGTGACTGTCAGCCGGGCGCAGCGGTGTGGTGGTGGTGGTGCCTAAGAGACCCTCCATTTATAAGGATGCTGGTGGGAAATGCCTGGAGACAGAGATGACGAGATTTGTCAAAAGGCACTTGAACTCCTGTCAGATCTTTGCTCGAAGGGGGAAGTGCAGAACGAACACTGCCTTGATTTTATCTACTATTTCCGAGATCTCGCCAGGCCACGCTATACGGATTCAGGTGAGGAAACCGTTTGCACGCTCGATTCAACGGTTGCATTTAATTGAACTGGAGTGAGCGAATTTTGCGCTTAAAACTCAATAGGTGAGCTTCGGTGTCGGTCAGAGAGCCTTCCCAACCAGCATCACTTATCTGCACATTGGATCTGCAGCATTTCCCACATGAATTAGCTCACTAATTATCCAGTTTAATCATGTAATCCTCTTTGCAAATAAAATGTACTTGCACTGCGACAACCCCCTTTTACACCGAGAACCATTTTCTTACATTTTTTACTTCGAATCGACATTCTCGTGGCGTTCTGCGATATTTAAACTGTGTGGTGTTGGTCGAGTTCAGTCTTTCCACATGTGCACTGATGCCGGCTGTCTCACGGTGACAAATCGTACAAAACTGGGTGTGTAGGCTGTGTTCTCCTCCCTGGATGCCTTGCGCTCGCCGGTATAGCAGCTACTACCTTAAAGCATTTACTGTATCCCACTTTCTTGAAAGTTAAACTCATTTAATTCCTTGTCTTGCCTCAAAGCATGCATGGAAACATAGATATTACTGAGGGCGTGTGTTTTTTTTTTTTTTGGTTACCGAAGCATTCAGTCACGCGTGGAGAATTAAATGTGACCACAGAGTCACATAACATCATTATCTGGAACGAAAAGCAAAGGAGATAATGTGAAGGAACGAGTTCAGTCCTTCACATGCCCACTCCATTCATTCTGCCTCCATTAGTTTGCATTAATGTTTATCAGTATCCACCACCCGAAAGCCCATTGTGAATCCTCCACTCCCTTCCTCTTGCTGTCCCTCTCTGCACCCCTTTCTTCTCTTCCCCGATCTCCCAGTCCTCTCCTCTGTCTCATTCATCATATAGGCCGACCCTGTCTTGTATTTTCCATTTGACAGTTACAAGAGTGGAAATGCTACAGTAGGTGCGGTGGAGTTATCAGGATGGCTTGCCTATAAACTTTAATTTCAGTTTCACCCGCCATGTGTCATCCAGCGTGATGGCAGCCCTCGTAATAGAATGACAAAGGAAGTAGATTAAAGATCAGGTTCAGCACCCGTTTTTGTCCCAGGGTTCAGGATGGGATTCAGGATTCGGTATTTTTCCAAAGAATACTGCTTATGAGCATCTATGTGTGTTTTATGAACAAGCTGGACATAAAACACAATGTTGACTCAACAACTGGCACCCTATGCTCTTCTTTGATAAGACATTTTGGGAAATATATTTATTTGCTAGCAGTCTTACTGAGGATTATATGAGAAGATCAGTACTGCTTTCATAGCCATAATTTAAATAAGAAGCAGGACACAGACTGGAAACGGGGAAACAACTAGCCTGGCTCTGTACCAGGAGTGAAAACAAGTTTTGGTTTTACGCAATTAAACATGTTAATTAATGAGCTTTAGAGGCGCTGGTGAGCAGATTTTCTTACCTTGGACAGAGCCAAGCTAGCTGTTCCAGCCTGTTTCCACTGTGTAGCTGAAGCTAAGCTAACTGGCTGCTATTTGCCATACAGACACAAGGGTGGTAGAGGAAAATGGGCCAAACTGAGCCCCCCAGGCACAGACAGCCCTGCGTCCAGGTAACCACAAAAAGTAATCATGCAGCCACAAATTAAAGTAGTTTAGTATAGTTCACATTACTCTACGCAAAATATATAATTTATATTTGTTATCAAGTGGGTAGGTCATCATGTTATTAAAGTTCTCAGTCTTCTATCATAATTAAAACAGATAAGTCAGTGTAAGGTACAAAACAAGGTCATAAACTTAGCATAGATGTGTATGAGTCACTATGAAGTTATATTGAAAAAAAAATGGAGGCGGTGGAGTAAAACTTGTCAGCAATAATAGGCTGCAAGGAAAACCATACAAATCATAGTCATGTTATTTCTGGATCTGGTTATGTGAAAATGATTGAAAATGCATGTATTGTTTGAATGGGGCAGCAATGTGGTGCAGTGGTTAGCACTGTCGCCACATAGCAAGAGGGTTCCAGGTTCGAATCCCGGTCTGGGCCCTTCTATGTGGAGTTTGCATGTTCTCCCTGTGCCTGTGTGGGTTTTCTCTGGGTACTCCGGCTTCCTCCCACAATCCCAGAAACATGCACATTAGGTTAACTGGCTACTGTACATTGCCCCTAGGTGTGACTGTGTGTGTGAGTGGTTGTCTGTCCTTGTGTGTCGGCCCTGAGATTGACTGGGGACCAGTCGGATAAGTGGTATAGAAAATGGATGGATGGATGTTTGAATGGAGAAGTTTTGACACTAGTTGATATTTTGGTTTATACCTTAAAGGCTGATACCAAGCCCTAGTTAACAAGCAAGAACGGCATTTTAATTCCTGAAAACTGGTCTGAGCAAAGAAACATTATCCCTATGGGCTCCATTTCCCACTAATTTGGGCAAGTTTTGCCATAGAGCAAACTTTTGTGATGGGTCATTGATTTAAAACCATAAAAATGAGATAACTTGTTTTAATTGCCATGGATACACAATAACCTGAGGTATATGTAGAAACTATTATTTGAAACAAATACACTTTTACTTGCTGTAAAATCATTAAAAGAGGCTCATTTTACCACTTTCTCCTCTTTCTATTTTTTCATCTAAGACTTGACAAGAAAGCTAATAATCATATACTTCCCAAAATGTGGAACTATTCCTGTAAGGCTCAGCATGTACACACAATTTATTAGTGTTTCCCAAAGCAGGATCCAAAGCACTGCTGTTTTTAATTGTTACCATCTAATTAGTTACACATTGACCATCAATGCAACATCCTGTGAGGATAGAAACCGGCAGCAGTCGGGGCCCTGAGGACAACCAATCAGAACCACTCACATGTGTGATACACCATGTTGTGTACTCTCAGCTAATATGAACTGTACTACAGGGGGGGAATTAAGCAATTTCTAATAATTGTAAATAGTATTTTTACTCACAGAGGCATGATTAAGGCAAAAAACAGCATCTCAAGAGACAGAATTTATAGATATTGCTTTTCAGCACTTGCTTGCCTCCTACACTGCTGCACCTTTGAAGGTGCTGTGGTCTAAAACTGGTCCGCCCTCCTTGTAGTTATGCAGTCTCTGAAAGCTTCCAGATGTCTATAGATTCTTCTGACAGGCAGCTCTCCAGCAGTCTGACTAGAGGCCCAGTGTCCTCAGATGGCAAGTCCCTCAATTTGTCCACATTATTCTCCCAAATCACACATATTCTGGTTCACAGAAAGCACAGAAAGGACAGTTTGTCTGAGTTCCTGTCTGAGGTCTTATGACAGCGCCCACACACACAAACACGTACACGCACACAGATAGCTTGTCCTCCAAAACTGTTGGGTTTGGAGGACAAGCTATGCTAAACTCTTATTTTTATTTGTTGTGACTGAAACCAAACAGTCTTTAAATGTGGGTTGACATATTGTCTCATTTACTGTTAACTCTTATGCATGTTAATGGCCTAGGAAAAGTTTACAGCGTTCTTCAGCAAAGTCACTGCAATAGCTCCACAACACAAAATTAAACTATACTTCTGTCAGCTGTGACACAGGAGGGTGAGTGTGCAGTTTTAAAAATCTAATTAAAAGTTATTGTGGGTGTTTCCAACTGAAAATCGTGCATTTGGTTTTATCATAAAAAAGAAAGCCATGAAGTACCTCTAATACCACTACCTGCTACCATACTACTATGGTGCACCATACTGGCTGTATTACAAAGTAATTTACACATATGTGCTATTGTGCCAGTGATAATTACAGTACAGATACAACATACTGGCTTGTCAAGCCACTGATGGGTTCACTTAATTGTTCGAGCTCATCATTAAGTCAGCCAATCAATGAAGATACACAGCAAGCATGTCGACTCATACAAAAAAAGACTATTGATGTTATGCATGCACATTATGTATTCTGGTAATCACGAGGGGAACATCTACTTGATATCAGACTCATTGTGTTTATTATGATTAACTTTCTTGAAACTATATCAGCATGTATTTGTTTTGAAGTCCTGGAGTTTTGGGGCTAATATAGAAGCAAACAATGTGACGGCAGTTATTCGAGGAAGCAATCATTAGTGTCTCTTTACTGAAATGGGATAATTTTACTCATTACTATGATGAAAGCAATCACACTCATTATACACTAATTACATTTTTTTAGTTATTATTTTCCTTCCAAATCCTCATCAGCATTGACTGTTCATACAAGGACATGGACACAAAATCCCTTTGTGTTATTACTCTAGGCAACCAATAGCACGTTGCACAGTCAGCACATAAACTGAGCATAAACTCAGCCAATAACAGACATGGTTAGAATGATACAGCAGACTGATGGTGAACACAATGTGTTCAAAAGAACCTTGACTGTTCAAAGTTCAGATTTACCTCAAAAGTTGAAGATATTTCAATACAGTATATGAAAGTAAACATCACAGCAGCTATGCAGGAGTGGAAGTTTTGCATGAGCAAGTTTTGCTACGATTCAAGTATAGGATGTGCTTTCACCTGTAATGTCTGTCCCCCAGCTTCAAAGCATCTTCCCCCACAACGGTTGTTGCTGAGCAACATTTCACTCCTGCTCATGAATGTTAACATTATAATAAAAGAATGTTCAGTTATCTAAGAATATACTCATTTTTGTTTTGTTTGTTTGTTTATTTGCTTTTTTTTTTTTTTTTTTTTTTTACAAATTTAGAGGACTGATAGGAGTAGTATTTTTCAAGTCTGTTGTGGGATAGTAGCCACACATGCACACTGGAATGGGTCATTGCTGTGATCTACTGTCCTCCATACAGAACTGCCTTACATAGTTCAGTTACAGTCCAAATTTAAAGTATTTTCAATGCCCCTGTGCGTTTGCTAGCTATGGCCGGGGACATTATGTTGTGAGTTGTCTGTTTGTCTGTCTGTCTGTCCATTCCATTTTTGTTATCTCAGGAATGCCGTGGGATGTAGCACAAATGTCTACTTGGAATCAAGAGCAAACTGATAAGATTTTGGTGGTCAAAAGTCACTGTGACCTCACAAAATTTCACAGAAATGACTAAAAGGATAATTTGTTTTTCCTTCATTGGAACAATTCATGTCAATAGTGTGAAAGTGAAAACTTTCATTTCACCACCTTTTGGTTACCGTAATTCCTTCAAAGTCTTCACTGTATACTGCAACTTGACTGATGCACGGAGGCATACAACCACAAGCTGGTAATTCTAGTTAGAACAAAATTGCTTCTTTGTGTTTGTGTCCCTCTGCCACAGCTTAGGAAGAAAATTTTTGTATTTTGTACCCAGAGGACTATAACCATGAAAGACTAACCATTTAATTTGTATAATTCAGTCTACCGAAGCTCCATGTTAGCTCTGGCTGGAGGAGGTATAGGAAGTTAAACCCTTATGGTGCCTAATTGACCTCAAATACATCAACTTTATCAAATAACCAAGCCAGTTTATGACAAAGGCAGTGGTTATCACTTCAATACCTCATACAAATCAGGTTTTAATAAGGTTAAGAGAAATTTCATGTTAATAAAATGTAATTACTGTTATGACTTTTACACATACAGTGCAGCAGTGCAGTCTGTGGGAGTTTCAGCAAAAGACCCAGGTTAAATTAGATTATCCCACTGTTTACTGTGATAATATGGTCAAACATGATTGCACAGAGTCATGGACTGGACATCTACAATTATGTGTTGGAGTGGTTTCTAACTTTCAAAAAAGAATTCGTCTGAAGAAAGTCACCCACCTCTTGTGAACAGAGATGATTCAGAAAGCCTTCGTTGGCTCTGTCGGTTCACACCTTACATCTCCTCCCACGGTGACTCTAAAGCCCAGTGCTGCTGTAAACAATTGCACTGCAGGAATATTCAGTGCCATGCTTTGAAACATAAATTCCTATTTGACAGACGAAAGCCTGATATGACACTTCTCTAAAATATTTAATGCTCACAGTTTCTGCTCTTGACCACATTACCACAAGTCTAAGTTGTACTGTGCATGATAGTCACCTTAGCATTGTCTGGCTAAACTACTACTACAGAGGAATTAGTGAGTCAGCATGGGATTTATGACAACAACCAACCAAATAACAACAACCTTAATTTTACCAAACTATGAACATGAATAAATATGAAGAGGCATTTGCTGCTTTTGTTTCAGCAGACTTTCCCTCTGTTATCAGCAAAAATTACAGCATGGGGTATAATCTACTTGGGCGGCAGATATGAAGCTCCAGAGGATAATTAAATAAATGCAGTTAATCCTAATTAATCTTGTTGAGGATTCTTTGTAGCTATGAAGAAAAGAAGCCAAGAAAATCCCACACAAAGCTAACTCCACTGTTATAATAAATCAAGCTTTCTACCAAGTGCAAAGAAGCGTGATTTGTCCAAAACCATTGTCTAAAATGATACCACAGGTCAATAAAAACGGAGCCTAATATATCACTAGCTCTTTTTATTGTATGAACAACATCATAAAACAAGGGTTTTCACACTACTTATAACTCTGGCTTTTGCAGATATGTTAATATTTAAAAGTTGCTAATGATAGTTAAGGAGTAACCCTTAATTTGTGTCTCTTTTGTCACCTCAGATATATCGGTGAGTCTGTTGTCACTGGTAGTGACTGCCTGTGGCTTGGCACTGTTCGGGGTATCCCTGTTTGTCTCCTGGAAGCTCTGCTGGATACCATGGAGGGAGCGTGGGCTTTCCCCCACCACCAAGGAGGCCCACGGGCACCTCAACCCCACCATGAGTCCACTGCCCTCGCAGCCTGCACCCAGGCAGCCAGTTTACACAGCCGTGGACCCGCCAGTGCACAACCGCCGTGAGTCATCACAGTGCTCCATCACCAGAGAGCCCACTCCTATGGCATCTGTGGTATCAGTAGAGGCTCCGGTGACTCCAGTATCACCACCACCTGTGGTCTTAGCCACACCAGAGGCAGCTATGAAGATAAGTCACACATCTCCAGACATTCCATTGGATGCCCAGAGCAAAAGTCAGGAAAGTGGGGTCCACACTAACCCTCGTATTCAAAGACAGACCACTGAACCCCCGCCCTCTGGTCGTTCAATGTCTGAAATTGGGTCAGTATAAGATTTTTGTTGATTTCTTTGTCTTAGTCAGAACTACTGAATTTTCCTCAATAAACTTGTAGCACATCTCCTTCCATCCAAATGGTACATGCATTGGTGTTCGAATTGTTCAGTGCACCATTGCTAGGCCGCTCAATGCTACTGCTAAATAAAAACATCAATAATTGCACATT
Organism: Scatophagus argus; assembly: GCF_020382885.2. Classification (NCBI taxonomy): domain Eukaryota; kingdom Metazoa; phylum Chordata; class Actinopteri; family Scatophagidae; genus Scatophagus; species Scatophagus argus. The sequence goes on from NC_058493.1 coordinate 14,198,639, forward strand.
TCAAGTTCAGTGTCAGCACTTTTCAAATTACTGTTGTTCATACTGTAAACATACAGTATCTCTTAATTGCAACGATGTATGTTTAAAGGCAGCTCCATCCACGTTATTTTCTGGGTTTTTAAAATGTAAGCTCCCACTCAGTTGTTAGTGAAAGCAGTGACACAGGTTACAGATGAGATGCTGTCCCATCCCTCAATCCACACACACAGAAGTTTGCTGACAGCGTAACATGGGGAGTGACGAAAGTGTTTAGCTTGGAGGTGGAAGAAGATTTTATTATGATTGAACCTTTGCTTAAAGATTTGTCAGGTGTTGTTTGTAAAAACACCATTCAGGTTACTCTTCAGCTCCACGAGGGAGACAAAGGGAGACTAACAGCAGCAGAAGTTGAGCAAACTACAGATTGAATGGCGAGAAGGAGCAGCATTAGCTTAAAAAGAAGCAGTGAGTCAGAGAAAAGGTTCAAATAAAACTTTCTGATTGTTGGCCCTTTGCCTGTAGTGCAACCACACCCCTGGTCTTCAGGTCACATGTGAAAAGGTTTTCAAAAGTCTTGGTCAAATAGCACTTTGATCCTCAACTATACATGTCTGGACCAATCTTTAATCTTAGCACTTAAATACTTCAGGGTCACTTCTGAGAAGCTACATAAAGATACAAAAACCACAAAAAATAATTAACTTGTCTTATAAAGTTGTGGAAAGATTGCGGTTATGGTAATGAAAATGTGCTTAAGATGTAGTAGGCTTACTCAACTCAATGTCAAATGCCAGTTATGACGGGAAATGAATTGATTGTGCTTGATTTCTCCTGCCCACAGACAAGGAACCATTCGCAGACATATGAACCTGTCTAATCCAGACTTCAATGTGGCTCAGTTTCAAAGGCAGGACTCCCTCACTGGAATGGGATTGGGGCTTGGCCGCCTTAAACCTGAGCTCTATAAACAACGCTCCCTCGAAGGAGATGAAGGCAGTCGCAGGGGTGGGAGCTGTGGGCGCCTCCACTTTATCCTCAAATTTGATTGTGACCTGGAACAGTTAATAGTTAAGATCCACAAAGCAGAGGACCTCCCAGCCAAGGACTTCTCTGGTACCTCTGACCCTTATGTTAAGATCTATCTTCTCCCTGATCGTATGACCAAGCACCAGACAAAGGTGCACCGCAAGACACTGAACCCTGTGTTCGATGAGGTCTTCCTGTTTCCTGTGGCATACTCTGAGCTTCCCACACGTAAGCTGCACTTCAGTGTCTATGACTTTGACCGTTTTTCACGCCACGACATCATCGGCCAGGTGGTTGTGGACAACTTCCTGGATCTGGCAGATTTTCCCAGGGAAACAAAACTCTGCCGGGAAATCCAGTATGTCTCCTCGGTAAGTCAGCACTTGAGTTCAAAACAATATCACGTGCTAATGCCATGTTATATTTAACTTTATATTATTACCAAAACAGGCACAAGGTGTCATATTAAGTCTGAACTTTTTTGTGAAGTGCATATTTGGTTCACATTTGGGTCCTTTATTTCAACACAGTCTGTCTCTCAGTGACAGTATAAAGTCTTTAAAGAGCTGTCACCTCTGATTAAACAAAAGAAGAGTTAATTAAGGTAAGGCGAGTATTGAAACTTGTCAAATTCACTTGGTAAATTTGTCTGTCTCTACCAACAATACATACCTGAGATACAGTAACTGCAACATATTTGCTTTGTTGATGTTTCATTTTTTTGTAGAACAATTTGCAACATTTTTTGAAATGTGTCCTGTTGGAGAGGAGCAATAATTTAAAACAATGAAACACTGCAGATGCAGATATTACTTTTAAAATTCAGGCTGAGACTGTCTAAGGTCAACAGGATTTAAAGCACCTTGCTATATTAACAACTAGTTGGATGTGTGTGTGTGTGTGTGTGTGTGTGTGAGAGAGACCTTGTACATCTATGCGAAATCCATTTTGGGTGTCGCATCAAAGGAGTGAGGAGCCGTATTTGCAAAGTGAGCACATTTTAGAGCTAGGTAATGCATCATGTCATTGAGGGGCTTCACAAGTCGATACGTAGGGTATAAGCTCATACTTAAGTACAAAGTCACCAGTGCCTTTGTACTAAAGTGTATTTATGGATACCAGTCATGTTACTCTGTCCAGATAAGTCAGAGCTCTTGATAATTTAACTGATCCTGTTAGTGAGACCTTGTGCAGCTGATATGCAACAAGTCTATTGTATAATAGAGAATATGTGCAGATATTTACGAATATATACATCCGATGACTACTTCATTGACGGGCTTAACAGCTTAACCAGCTGTAATGTGCAATTGATCCCATTTTGTCTTGACATACCTTAGAGGCATTAATAAGACTTCTTACTGCCCTGTTGGATCTATTTTAGCAATGTCGAAGCATTCAAGAATATCTCCTGTGAGTACGATGTTATCATAACCAATAGAACTGATATTCCAAGCTGTAGTATGCTGTAGATTTTTCTTTAAGACATCACTTTGACTATTGCTGAACTGAAATGGCAGCTACTTGGAGCAATTAAGCAAACCACTTCGTCAGTCGCAATACATAAAGTAGCAGAGGTCAGTATGACTGAGCAGCTGTGTGTGTCTGTCTCTTGTGTAGCTAATAAGCAAAGCATCCTCTACCTCTGCTGGTGTCTCTGCTGGTGTCCACATTTGTTTCCAGCAGCTTTCTTCCTTGACACATATGCAAATGCGTCTGTGTTGCAGCCATTTCAGTTGAATGGGCTTTGTCCCTTATACTAACCTGAATCTGTGTGCCTTACAGATTGGAAATGTGTCATGATCTGCCTGTCAATCCAGGCTAAATATACCCAGCAAAGCAATGTGATGTATGTAGTTTTCTGAAACCTGTGAAAACCTTCAAATTTACAGATATGTTTTTGCTTCGAGAAAGAGAAGAGCTATATCATTTAATTTTAATTTTAATTTTAAAAGTCATTCATATTTTTCATTCAGGATAACTACTCCATTGTGTGTCATTTCTGTGTATGCATCTTAATATCATGGACAGATGGTAGCCTTGCTGTACAAGAGCAGCAATACATTTGAAAGGCATCTGTTGAATGTGTTTTGATTGTGGTAAATTTGTATACAGTCATCTAGAATTGCCTATCTGTGCATATGTTACATATCTTGCTCCCATATATATTATTTATTCACAAAATTAAATCAATGACATACTAAAGTTTTTTTCCCCGAGAGAGCAGATCGTCTGTATGTAGTTATATAGTTTAGAGTTATATACTAAAAAACCTCCACCAGAACATGAATATTAGAAGATTATAGTTAAATATCTCTAAATATCTGTACATGGATATTACATGGTAAATTGAACAGTTTCAGTTATTTGTTCAAATTTTAATTTGATATTGTGGTTCAAAGTGGTAGTTCCACAATCACTGTTACATGTATCAAAGCTTGATTAACTGGCTGGGAAAGATTTCAAATCAGATGTAGAATTTCAAAATCTTAAATCTTATTTACTTGCATGCTTGCAAATCAGTTTTCAGTTCAATGGGATTTGTTGGCATGACATGCGATATGCACTGCCAAAGCCACAAGCACAGCTATGAAAAAAAGGAAGGAAACCAACCATCAACAAATCAATAGAACACCTTTCAACGTGTACAATGAATGTTTGTTCAATGGTGTAGCAGAAGGAGACCCATAGATCTGCTATATGTGTTACATTTGGCCATTATGAAAAGCAAACCTGCTGGAGGCAACATTTATAAATGACCGTCTGGCATATTGTCAGTATTCTCTTGTTACAGAATCACAGGTTGTATAATAAAGGTGGATACTCTGAGCTGTGTCAAACCTACGTGTCTCTACACAGTTGCAATGAAAACACTCTTAAAAGAATTAGGATAATGATATCTATGGAAGCCAAGAAAAATGCAATGTCACCAGGCACGACCAGGCAGCCATGTAGAAAAAGTTTACCTTTATGTTTCTAAAGATTCATTATCAGTTTATAAATTGAATTCATAATTTCCATTCAATACAAATATATTGTTATCATTGCGGTATATCCGTTTGCACAAGTAAGCAGGGAGAAAGTTAACACCAGTGGGTGAGTGACTCTTCTGGTGTGAAAGCTTAGGCACAGTGGGATACATTTCCTTCATGATCATTTATAGACACTGTATAATGCTGTGTTATGTTCAATGTACTGTGAGGTTGAGATGCAATTGTATTTTTCGTTATTTTGCTTGACTTCTGTTTTATTGAAATTTAGACATCCGATATTTCTTTCTCTGCACACACAGACACACACGCTCACTGTACACACGCTGTATCCATCTGCATCAAGTAAAAGCCATATATACAGCCTTCACAACCACACTTGGCATCCAAAAAGGCAGCAGCTGTGTCCCACTTTAATGATCCATACAAATTCCAACTGAGTTGATTATGTAAAGTGACAAAAATAAGGAGTATATAAATAGTAGCTGTCAATATTTCCTGCTTATTCCCTTGAATTTTGAGTATGGTGTTGACAGATACCATGGCCTTATGAAACAATGCGCATAAGAAATGGAAGAAGGACTCAAAACCAGAGAAAATGAAGCATAAAGAGAGAGCTGCATGAAGATTCTGGAAAACAAAACCTTTCTATATCATTGCCAAGGGGGAGGACAGGTAAAATAAAAAAAGGCATATGGACATGACAAAATGTTACATTTGTACGACAGATAAGGTTTATTAGTTTCTACTCCATAAGCAGTGAACTATACTATTGTATAGTGTTAGCATGTAGTGTAGTACTGTGTGTAATTGGAGGCATCGGCGACTGGAAGAGCAGCAGAGTGACACATTTAGAATGTCCTCCCTGTGCTTAGGGTCAAGTCTGTTTCTCACTGGCTTCAGCCTCTAATGAGTTCCATAAGTTCACAGGGGCGAAGTACACCCACTTGACAAACTAGTAGACATATTGAGGGTCACGTACAAGTGAGTGACTGCTTGGTCATTTCAACAACCTCAGGACTGTGGTTGGAAAGGTAGGGAATAACACTCAAATGCAGTCTATTTGACCTCTTCTAAAGAAAATCAAGCAATAAACACTCCCACCACATAAGGAGGGAGATGCTCACACTCTTTTATGGTCATGTAAATCACGATCCTGCACTGTATGCTGTCAGTACCGTGGGGGAATGGCCTGTCTTGTACAAATTGGCTGAGCAAGTACATGCATATTTCAGTGAGCTTCTTTGCAGTTAGAGTGGATAAGCCAATAGTCTGTTAGAGGGCAAAGCTTGCGTGGAAAAGATCACAGGGATGTACGCTGACATTTGCACTTGTCTTGAAAGCTTATGCTTATATGTTTGCAAAACCAAATACTAACAATGGCAAAAAATCTATTCTAATGCGATAACATTTGAAAATATGTCTTAAGCCTCAAGACAGTTTTTGTGAAACCTTAACCTATATCCCTGATTAGAAATTAATGGTCCAACTACCAGTTCTCAGTTGGCCTTCATTTACTTTTTGTAAGATAGCTGATTTTATTTACTTATTTATTGGTCTACATGTGCAGAAAATAAGAGACATGGATAGACGGAGAGAAAGGAGGAAACTGAGAAAATGAAGCCTTTTGTTCTGTCAGTATGTCAGATAGACACTTTAGGGAAATATTGATATTGACAAAAATACTGATATTCTTGTGTAAACACTCAACATCTGGTTGTTTTGTGAGGCAGTGCTGTCACTTCTGCCCTTTATTATTGATTGTCAATCGATGTCACCCAGTTAGAATACAACAGTATGTGACAGGTGGTGATGGGGACCAGAGATTCACAGTGTCTGGAGTGCTCCATTCTCACACTGTTCAGTTTTTTCACTTTCACAGCTCATGCACATACACGCACACATGCACATACACACACACACACACAAACTCCTACACTTGCACAAATGCTTGTTCTCTAACATTTGCACATGTGCCCCACACATATACACTCATAAACAAGCTAATCATCTTTGGACACCAGTTCAGAGGTAGGACATTTGGTATGCAATGCAACAGAGCCCATTTGTCATTATCACCATACAGATTCATTGATGTAATGATTAATAGGGCCAATAGGATTACTATTAAATTGTGACTCAACCAAGATCAATCACCGAACAGCATGGACAAACATTTCTGTCCTTTCTACAAGGTGTAATAGCAAGACACAGTTGTCATTTAGCACACATTGTACTTTAGCTAACAAACACCTGACTATACTGTACAGCTCAGACTAAAGTGAAAACTGTGTATTACAAAGACATCTTAGATGGCATAAAAAAGGGGCTATTCTGTAAAGGTAAACGCTTGAAATTGAAAAATGTTCCAAATTGTTTCCCGTAGTTCAGGGTTTTCACAGCAATGGGAGGCTCGTTTGGATCTACCATAATTTCCAGATTATAAGCCGCAACAATGATGCGGCTAATTTATGGATTTTGCCTCAAGAAAAAGTGACATTGAGAGCGACAACGAAAGAGACCGACAACGTGGACACCTGCGGCTTATAGACAATTGCGGCCTATATATGTACAAGTTTTTTTTTCTTTTTAAATTTAGTGGGTGCGGCTTATAGTCAGGTGTGCTCAATAGTCCAGAATTTACAGTACTTTAATCTACTAATATTTTTTGAAATGAAGATGTCATTATCTACTATCTACTGAATTTGCCTTTGCAAATGATTACCCTGAAAGTTAAGATATTCAGTAGCCTGCACCAACACAATCTTCCTGGCATACCAGCAGATCAGCAAGAGACTCTACTGTAGGAGTTGTTGTCTTCACCAGACACGTTTGTGTGCTTTCCTGGTTCTCACTTCTTTACTGGAGTTATTTTGAGAGCAAGTGATAAGTGAGCTTTTGCCTTCCTGCAGCTGAAGAGAGGTCTCTGTGTCAGGTGAAATGTGGGAAGCTTTTATTAGAGCAATGTGATGGGGAGAATATTCCTTGAAAGAAACACATTTCAATTCTGCAAGGTATCGAGTGGACATAAAAAGAAAAAAAAAAAAAACCAACAAAAATTTCAAATGAATTTCAAAACCACACGCACATACACATGCACATACATATATATTTATAACAAGACAATATGCTTGAAATGCATGCACACAGTTTTGTGAGAGATAAGTGTATATACTCAGTTCAATGAACAAGTAGGCTGTCAACATAAAATTAATTCAGTTCAGTTCCGTTAGTTCAGACCTTTTAAAGACAAACATTCATTGTCTCTCAGCCATTGGCTATGGGCATGCACTGTTACATTCTGAGTTAATTGTGTTAATGCATTAACCTTGAACCTTTAATCTAATGTTAGGGTACGTAGGTCTACCAAATTAACCAAAACTTGTGAACAAAAGGTATGTCTTGTGCACGCATTAGCATTCTGAGTGCTTGCTGCAGTAAAACATGACCTTTGATGTATATATATATCTTTTCTTTCTATAGCCACATTGGGGCTCTGCAGTAACCAAATGTCAGATGGCCATGCACTTATCCTTCAACTTTAGCTTGTGTACAGTAATTAAAAACAGCAGAGCCAGAAATAATGCAAGTCGAGTGACTGCTGAGATGCTTTTATCAATATAAAAGCAACAGATACTTGCATGACAAAAATTTAGAAATATCATCAAAATATAGCATATGTTATGGTTAAGGTGTTTTGTATTGTCTTTCAGGATAATGTGGACCTCGGAGATCTGATGTTTTCACTCTGCTACTTGCCTACTGCGGGGAGATTGACCATTACCATGATAAAGGCTCGCAATCTCAAAGCAATGGATATCACCGGTGCATCTGGTAATTTAAAACTGATAATGTTTATAACTACAGAGGCTCACTGGTATCCTGAATGAGAATGAATGTCTTACAATTCTGTGTCCCTCGTTTTCATAGATCCATACGTGAAGGTTTCACTAATGTGTGAAGGTCGCAGACTGAAGAAAAGGAAGACATCGACGAAGAGGAACACTTTGAATCCAGTTTATAATGAGGCCATTGTCTTTGATGTCCCTCCAGAAAATATAGAGCAGATCAGCCTTTTGATTGCAGTGATGGACTACGACCGGTTAGGAGCTTTTATATACAAGTCATGGAATATTTTGAGACATTTTTAATTTATATTTGCTGCAGGACAAAAAAATATTTAAAAGTGTATTATAGTGATTCTGTAAACTTTATTTCTGCCCCATAGTTAGCTATCATTAAAGTTTGACCAGTTTTTTTCTCTCTTTTCACTCTCAAGTTGAAATGTGTTATTTTTGGAATGCAGGGTAGGTTGTGATCGCATCATTTCTCTCTCTCCCTGCTGCATACAGTGTAGGCCATAACGAGGTCATTGGTGTGTGCCGAGTTGGCAATGATGCAGACAGCCTCGGCCGAGAACACTGGAGTGAAATGCTCACATATCCTCGAAAACCTGTCGCCCACTGGCACCCTCTTGTCGAGGTGAGGTGACTTCACTATGACGAGTGTGATATGTGTTCATATGGATGCATGACTAGATTTGAAGTGTGAACACATTTTTTGTTCTTGCTAAACATGATTTTCTTTTTTTACTAACAATGTCAAAACAGTTGTAGGCCTTAGATAAACAGGTTTTGATTTTTGGACAGCAAAGTCTAACTGACAATGAATAAAATTAGACGGTAGACGGTTATGACTGGCTACCGACATACCTCAGACATGTGACCAGTTTAGTCAATCATTTCAGAGTTAATGTAAAATTTAAAAAACAACAAACAATTTGCATGCAAGAGGTAGATTTCCAGTAAAGAGTAAATAAAGTTTTATTTAGCTCTGTGATGAAATTGGGTAATTCGTAGTAACAGTTGGGGATTTAGTAGAGGAAACAAAATAGAAAATAGGGGCATCAGTTTTAGCACATTCTATGGTAGAAACTGACACTAAAGCGAAAGGCAAATACATGGATTACTGACAAAAACCAACCAAACACACAAAGGATTTTAGAGGAAAATACCAGGCTGAAGAGGACTGCAGGATGAAGAAAAGTGTAAATGAATTAGTAATTAAAATGATCACAGCCCATTCATTAAGGCACAGTGGGCTCATTAGTATTCAGTGATACAGTAGTGTGTTGTTACAGTGAGGCTGTGAAAAGATTTTTGGTCAGTGGTAATGAGAATACATCTGTAAGCTACTGAACGCTGAAGGAAAAAAAGAGTAAAAACAAAGAAAACCTGCCTGATAGCCTGGACATCCCAGAAACATTATCTTGTTTAATAATCTCCTGTGAAAACAGAATGGTTCACTCTGAAAAGTCCAGAGGCTGATGGCTGAGGCTGATTATTTTGTACAAAATCTGGATCTGATGACGAGTAGATAACCTGCTCTCCTGCAGGTTTAAGATCATAGTTATTTTGGCCATTTACCGATCTGACAGGTTTCCAACAAGACCGCTCGTCTTTGATAGTGTGCCAGTTGTCTCTTTCTTAGCTTTATCTTCTTTTTTTAATATTAGAGTGCAGGGGGCAATTAGGCAGGGGTACAAAGTAGACAATGCTTTCATGTGATTAAGTCCCAGTCATGTGGGGGTAGCTAAGAAGGACACTACCCAATCAAATCCTCCTAGAAAATATTAAGATTTACTGGAATAGTTCTGAATTGCAGAACAGTAGATGAGGCACAAAACTAAGAGAAACTGTAGGACTGATATTCTCACTGCAGAAAAAGGCAGTCTAGAACAGCTTAGAATTTGAAGGATGGCGTCTCTGACCTGTGCACTCAGCCTGGAAAAATGAGTCTATTGTGCGTATTTATGTGCACATCAAAGCTTTGTGCCTGCAAAATACAAAGAGACAGCAAGAGTCACAGAAACTGAGCTCACTATGCTTCCTCCAAGGCTACAGGGGTATGTCGCACTTTGAAATCTTCATTGGAGCCTCAAGAAACGACATTTATTATTTTCTTTCTAGCAATTCAAGTGTAAGTTCTGTCTTCACAAGCCCTTCATGCTCACACTTCTCCCAAAATTGCAAAGCACTGTAGTTCTAACATGCTGATTGGTTTCAAGCACAGGTCTATTTACATGTTTGTTTGCCAAGTAAGCCACTTTGTCTGTAAAAGCTTTTATCTTTTTGCTTGCAGTTGGCAAATGTAACAGTCACAGTGGCACAGTCTATTCCAATACAATTGAGAGAATACATAAATAAACCAACCTCCCAAAAAATAAAAATGAAATGGGAGGCATTCACTGTTTGTTTTTCATGCCCAATTCATAACTCTGTAGGTGGTTAGAACATTTGTTTGAAGGTTTCAAGATGATAAGCTGGGATTCTGCAAAAATTGGCTCTGGTTTTATTTAATACGTCTGTACAACTTTTTGTATGTGCAAGACACAATTTCCTGGCACATACATTGCACACCTTTAACTGTTGTGATATTGTCTCAATCGGGGGTCTTGAATCTTGAATCTTTATTGTTTCTGCTTGACTCTACGTTCCATGTATGCACCAATCACCAAGACAAATTCCTAGTAATGTGAAACCTCTTCACTTACATGGCTAATAAATACGATTCTGATTCTGATTCTTTGCAGTACCAGGGGACCACAGGTAGTAGCCAAGGAGGATCCTGTAATTCTCTGAAGACGCCTCCTTCTCCGTAGCCTTGAGCGTCAATTCACAAAGGGCACCAATTAACTCGAAGCCTCGGCCGTACCTCTGGACATTAATGCTGCAGGGGGCTGCACGCAAGAATACAGATGTTGCTAAACTACTATAGAAAAGAGAGAGAGACAAACTGTCTTGGGCTTTGCTCAGTTGAATCAGTTGCATGTTGAATGACCACAAAGATGGATGTTTTCTTTTCTAAAAAGTCCCATAAGGAAAACAGCAGACATTTTAAGTCTGTACTATCCCTGGGTTTATACAGTAGTTACTGTTTTTTTTTTTTGTTTTGTTTTTTTACATAGTCTTGTTAATTGTTTTAATGAGGTGAGTCTGTATTTGCACAATGTACTGACAACCAGTTGAACTGCCATACTGTTTTTTTTTTTAATTTGGTGGTGAATTGGTGCATGAGGTCATGGTTTGGTGGGATATCTTCTCCTCGTTTGTTTGTTCCTGTTTCTATTTTTGGGAGTATGATGTGTTGTTCTGTCAGTTGATGTGCGGTGACGGTTAATTTCGAAACAAAATATCTGTAAGCAAAATATGTTAAATGTTATCAATAAATATTATTCCATTAAAAAACAACGATTGTTGATCTCCAGTTCAATTTTTGTGCATTACAATTTAAGTGGGCAATATTTTTCTCTCTCTCTCTTCTTTTGGCCATTTATTTATTTGCATGTTTTTAGCTTATTATGGGAAATATAAGAAAAAACACTTTTCTAATCCTATACAGTGGACAACTAGAAAATATGTGGGACAATACAAAAATAAAATTCTAAACAAAGTAAAACAAACAATTATGTCATGAGAAACTTGTAATTTACTTTGTACCACATCAGTTCTATAACTGTTAAAGATTTGGGTATTAAAGGAACAATCCATGAAAAGGCACCCCAGTAGATTTCTGGAACAGGCAAGAGAAGCTGCTTGTGTAAGCAGATTATCAATGCCTGCAGGCACAGCTCTGAAATGAAACTTTGCCAAATTAGGAGCTACTTTAAAGCAGTTTAGGGGAAAAAATGGGAGTACATAATCACAGCACACATTTGCAATGGTTGCCCTTGCAGTGGGCAATCAATTTAGACTATGCAATGGATTGGAAGGACTCAGACATGTTGCTTATAAGTTGGCAAGCTGTTGGTGGGCAGTAAACTGTGGAATTCAAAATGACCCTTCACACACTGATGGATGGGTACAGAGTGTGCTATGACTTGATTTGCATGTAAACTTAAAGTGTTTGTAAATTTGACATAATCTTTTGGCATCCAGAGGTTTGTCTGACTCATTCAGTGAATTAGAAAATAGTAGCGGTTATGCTGTTTTAATATTTTCCCTTTTTATTTCAGTTAAGAATAATCATTCCCCTTATATTTATTTCTAATTTTATGTGCATGACTGGTTCACAGGCAGCACCTCCACCATGCCTATAGCATTGTTACATTAGGTTTTTGCTGTTTTTCTTCTGCTGTTTCTGCTTGTTGTTGGTGAGAGGCCAATCATGGTGGTTAGTGAAAATGTTTTTCATTCATTGTTACATGCACAGACTGTCCTTCAGGCTACATACAGTTCAGCATATGATGTTTTAATGGAGCATTTAAAGGTGTAGTAAGCACAATATTCAGTACAATTGTATCCTTAAAACAGCCAGAAGGAGACATTTGAATACTGAAAACCATTTGCAATTTGCATTACTTCGAGAAATAGTCAAAGCATACAAATGTATGGTAAATGTTCTCTGTTTTCAAAGTGTGACATACAGTGTGGTGTAATGTGATGAGTGTAGTTTTAGCAATATCCCCCTTTCGTAATCGCTTTCGATTGTTGTATTAACATAGGGGAGTAAAGACCCTGTAAAATGAACTAGTATATAACATTAAACTACTCATAAGATGTGTGGAGAAGAATCAAGTAATGGCAGGTTGTAAAAGGAATCTTGCCTTTTACTCAGTTAGTAGCAAAGAAAAAATATAAATTATATATATATGTTATATTCAAGGACAGATTCAAAATGAGAAAAAAAAAAGATTCTGACTGTATAGTTTCACATCGGGGCTCATGTGTCCCATATATCATATTTCAAATTACACTTTAAGTTAAGATGAAAGAGACAGAAGGATTAAAAGGAACAGTGTTTTTCTTGCTTTGTATTAACTGAGCAACTGAACAGCAAGTTCTGTTCATGTCAAATAATAGACATCCCTTGGCAGGATAAAAAGAGCTGAAGCTGAGAAACAGCAAAATTTGATAATGCCTTGTACTTCAGTTTCATCTCCTGTATCATTATTTTAATCTTCTGTGTCTATGCATGAACAGAACACACCATATCATGTAAAGTTCCATATCGTTAAAAATCTGAATCTCTTGAAAGAAACCATAATCAGTTTGCTGCGGTTTGAGCTTATCAAGCTAAGAGTGAAGTACACAAAGCTTTTCTGTACAATTTATTGCTTTATCAATCTCACATGCACAGAAACCTGTTTCCTCTAGTCCAAAAAATGTTCAGCTCAATTACTATTTCAAACTGATGAATTAAAAAAAAATTGGGATAACATTGAAAACAAAAATAAGTTATATATACTGCAGTATTCACATTATATTTTTTCCTCACTTTTTAATGCCACTGCTCCATTACTTTAACCTTCTCTGGGATTAACCATTTAAATATTTAGTTTATGGGAGCTTCCAGAAAACCCTTACAAAAACTGCATTCAGTATTGCAAACCTCCCAAGCTTCCCGTTTGCTACATGATGTACTGTTGACGCTCAAATAACTATTTTGTTTTGTCTTAGTGTTGTTTTTTTTTTTTTTTGAGAGCACATGGTTGTATTCAACCATACTGTATTCAAGTCATATAGCAATTTCCTTGTGAGTCTAAATTTCGACCTGACCTCTGCACTGTTCATCTGCCGCTCTCATAGATATGTTATCTCAGAGGTTTTCATGAAAGCTGCTATCTTTAGATGGCTTGATGCTGTGGAGCTCCAGATGAATAATGCAGGTCTTCTCAGTATGATTGTCAAGGGTAACCCATAGTGCCATCATGGCAGCTAGACTGCTGCCATTGGGTTAATAATCATAACCTTGTTCACTTACTCTGCCCCAGTTTATACCTCATCTTGTGTGTCTATCATGATGAAATATAATCTGAGAGACAGAAAAAGAGGGGGTGGGTGTGGGTTGTCATTGCAGAGACAGAGGAGTGTGGGCTGCTTGTTAAGGTCCTGGTAGTGGGTGCTGTGTATGACACATTTCTGGTAGGCTGTACAACTGTGATCCAGCCTGGCTGATGATAACAAGGAAGGGTAGAATGATGGTGAAAAGAATGGTGATATAATTATCTGTCTGGCACTTTCTCTACACAGGAAATGAATATTGTGTTTGAGAAGTCAGTATGGTTCCTTAGGTCCAACAGCTATTAGCAATTGTCTGTTCTGAATCAAATTTGTCTGTTAAAAACCTATTTTCAATTTTCAAAATCCACTACTTTCACAAAGGAGCCTCTCACACAGTACTAGAATGATACAGAATTATAACTCTAGTTCTACAAAGCCATCTATAATGGTTTAACTAGCTTCTAGCTTAAGTGCAGTAAGTGTCCACAAGTATGTGGTCGGTAAATTAGGACGACGATAATCAACCCCATGTGAAGCAGCAATGCCACTCCTCATTCATTAAATCCAAATATATCAGTGGACTGGACGAGTAACTTAATAATACAAAATAACGTATATTATTACTAGTTTTTGATTGAATAAAAAGTGAAACAGACAGAGGCAGATAGGATGACAGTGGTATGACAGGGGAGCAGTAATTAGCCACAAGAAGAGCATTGTATAGAGGAATACTACGCTCTGTATCTGCCGGCAATGAAACAAAATAGATTTTGAGATAGGATGTTGATATTTCTGATTTTAAAGAACCACTTTTACTTGATCTTCATATGGGAAATGGCTAATATGATACTGAATTATCTACTGGGACACTGCTAACAATTACATCACTGCTCACTGGAATGAGGTTTCTTACCCCAAAGATTTTTCTTGATAGACCCAGTAGATAAAGTGTACATAAACTCTACACTAGCACATGTACAGTAGTAACATATATTTAAGAAAAAGTATAGCAAGGTTGTAAATCATTTTGTTTAGGGACCGACTGTGACTGCTACAAATGCTCCCATGATGTTGATATGTCTGTCTTTTTGTTTTTTGCCCAAACTTGTGAATAAGACCCTAAAACCTCCTATTTCAGCAGATTCTCTCCCTTAGGATGAATTTAGAAATCAAACCTTTGTTTATGTGGGAAAAGTGATCTTTGTGGTACAGAATCTCACCCAAGCTATGTCACACTCCACTGCATGCTGCCCCAGGTCACAAAGCTCTTATGGCATACAGCACAAACATTGCTCAGCTGTGACTGACCTGTCTCTCTAGTAATGCTGTTACCGTTTTTGTGGAGATTGGACACACTGTTAATGCAACTGCTTCTCTTGTATTAACTACAACAAACAAAAAAGGGGAGCACGTCTTATGGAGAAAAAGAGAAATATTACAACCTTACAGCCTTATTCATTTATGGAGAATTGCAAGAGGAAAGCAAATGTTTCAACTATGAGCCTTTTTCAAAGCCCGTGAAACAAAGTTAAGATGTTTTGCACGTGCGTAAGAGTTTCAATGTCAGCTTTCCTCAGTGATGTGATTATCTTCCAATTACATCTTTAAGAGAGGCGATAGCATATTGCATTTTGAGCTGTATGTTTATGCAACCTCTTCTACTTACTCTCTTACATTTTGATGAGGGTTTGAGTGTCTTGTTATCCACACTTGTGATGTTTAGCATTTCAGAGCTGTGTTGCGTTATGCTGATCTGATTAAGCTGTTGTCTAATTACTTTTGTGAAATGCAGACTGTGGATGCAGGCAACATTTAAACCGGCTGACTTGGAATACATCATACAAGCCATATATTATATGACATACTCTGTCTTTTCCTGCCTCGAGACCTACTGAAAAACAGCTTAAACTGACAATTGTCTAAAAATGAAAAGAATCACGGAAGCCTTCTTCTTCTCTTCCATGACTGGGAGTTGAGAGATTGTCTCCAGATGTGTGGTCCCGTAGGCTACGTATTTTACTGTATTTTCGACATTATGTGAGTAATTTCATTGCAGCACTGACAGAACAAAATGTGACACTGTAAGGGATCGCTGACTCTGTGTAGAATGTGGTTTGCTTTCCCTCAAGAGCATTTGTAAGCAATAGCAAGTACTCAAGCCTCCACTAGTCTGTGTGCTCTGTTCATTTCTATTCAAATCTTCATTCACACTGTTTGTGACACAATCAAGTCATGTGTAACTATAGGAAGGTGCAGTATAACAACTCAGAGAAGAGTTGTCAGTCTGACAGTATGACAAGGTCTGTATCAGAGCGGAGTATTATCAAAAGATTGGGGGAAAAAAGGCAAGTACACACTTTTTATGATCCATTGCCATTGAACAGTCTCACGGAAAGACGGGAGATAAAAAAAGACTTTTAGGGTCTTCTATGAAGTTTGTGCGCAAGTAATGAAAACAAAATTATAGTGAACTGAACCTTGCATTAGTTTGATATAATTTTTTTTCTGCACTTGTCATCAATACATGGAAACTGCTATTACAAAAGCAACATGTTTCATCACAGTTTCTTACCCTAACCATTTTTCTTAATCACAACTGCACTTAATTTATAATTAGAGGAACAATGAAGAAACAAGGGAACAGAAAGAGGATAAAAGAAGAAGAAAAAGAAGAGGGAGATTGTGGAGACTGAGAGAGAGTGTCTTGATCTCAACCTCAAGAAGTGCTCTCTTTTCCAGTTGCTAGTGTCTTGCAGTGATGTCGGTGTTGTGCAAGCGTGGCAGATATAAGAAAGGCAGTGCATTTCCCCTCACCCCCGGTGCAGTAATTGCTCCCATCAGCTGGAGCAGGATCTGCTCAGAGCAGTCCCTAAACTGACCATGGGTTGGTAGCTCATGTTCCAGACGATTCATTTTCAACTCAACGGAAAACACAACAACCTGAACACACTGTTGACACCAAAGTCAGCGTTCTTTAGTTGAAAAGTGTCAGTACACATACACATACACAAACAGGACTGTAGGTGTAGTTTTTTGTTATTTCTCTTAGCTTATGATTAGCTAAATAATGAAAACTGAATTAGTCACGGTGATACATTAAGAAATAATGGTCAGTACAGTTTAGCTTATGGTCTTTACTGGAGGGAATGAAATAAACCACCACGCTCTGTAGTTATTCAAGCACAGAGCTTGAAAAATAATGAAATAGTATAGTAAGTGGATGGAGTTTCCTGGTCTGAAAAGAGAGACCAATGTGAAAGTGACTTAAACCTTCATTATTTCCAATTGTCCGTGGTGGTCAAAGAAGTCCAATTAAAAGTAAGCATATTGAAAATGACCCTACTTCTCCTTTGATTTATTACCTCGATCAAATGTTTACTAATGAGTTTAGTGTCTTGGTTGCTAGTTTTAAGTCTTTTTCAATACATCACGGTGTTCACTTCTCATGGTCCCACTCAGAGTAAAATAGGTGATAAGGCAGATTACTCTTCCGGGAGTGACTATCATATGATTGTCAAGTCACAAAGTGTCCTTGTGTTCTCAGTTAGATCTTATCAGGACAGAGGCATCGCAGTTTGTTCCCTCCCCAGCGCCATCGTCTCATCTAAATATGGCCAACTGGCTCAAGAAAACCAAGATGCAATGACCTTAATGCCAAACTGAAAGCTTAAGAACTTCCACAGTCCACAAACTAGTGGGTGACACCACGGTGGGTGACATCAACTTCAGTTGTTATAGTATTAGAACATACATAGAGAGCAACACATTTGCCAAATATAGTTATGTGCATAAATGGCTTGAGCTCAAGCAGAATGTTGCAAATGAAAAAGTAAATAAAATGACAAGTTTTCACTTATTTTCCCTAGTATTGTGGCAGGATTAGGCCTACTTCAAAGCCCACCAAGCGATAGTCTACTTCTATCCTCCATCAATAGAAAGAACAAAGCTTTTCATATTTGGCAAAGCTGTGAATTTTTTTCAAAGCTCTTAAACTATTTATTTTTAATTCTCAGAACAGGTTCATGGGGAATAAACCCAGTGTCCAAGTGCAAATGTGTTTCCTGGTCTATGTGATATCAAATAATGACCTATATTTTTGGTAAAGTTATTAGAAGTTGCACTGAAGTGTGAATAATTACTAAACAACAGTTTAGTGTGCATGTACTTTCACACAGTGCTTAACCAAAATGTAGCTGGATGGATTGATATCATAGCTAGGGATGTGAATAGACAATAAACATCTATAAAATAAATGCTACAGAGCATGTTTGAATATAAGAAAGAAGTCAGACTAACATTTGGATTCAAAGACGAACTGGTAAACCTGTAGTATAGTTAACAAACCATGAATTTCATGCAAAATTAGTCTATACATTTGAGCAGACTAGTTATGTTTCATAAGTGTACAGCATGGCAGACGTCTCTGAGTGAAAATATGTTAATTTTTCTAGACAAATGGTGCACCCTATTGGCCGTAAATAACATGGCATGGTTAATGAGGTCAAACAAAAAACGAAAAGGTAGTACAGGGAAGGTAATCAAGGCGCTTAACCAGTTAAACCAGTCAACTTACTCACACTTAATGAGAAGCTGCTTTAGATCAGCTATAATCTTAGTGGCATTTGTGCAGTTGCCCTTCAAAAGAGACTGGAAGAACAGATACAAGTATTAGCTGATGGATTTATGTTTGAAATAAAAGGAAACAAACACATTACAAACAAATCTAAACTTAACATCATTTCTTACTAGACCACATGCAAGTGTGAGCATAAAGTGTTCAGTTTGCTGAACTCATTGTGGCCTTTTGAAACAACATTGGCAATTGCTAATCGAATTGCATATTAATTTATCTTACTATTAATTAATAATAACAGCAAAAGATTAATTCTCTTTTCAGGTGAGAGGTGTTCTCTGTCCACAGGAAAGCTTTCTGTTCATAAGCACACATCATTGTTTCACAGCCTTATCCTGCTGGTGCTGTTTTGTTTCACAAGTGACCGCAGTGTGTCAGGGTTGCATTTATGTTATGCAAGTCCAAACACCAAACACTTTAATGTCATAGCAGTAAATGAAATACTACCAGACACCAAGCTCTTATGGGTGCAACTGCTCAGCCTGCTGCTGCTTTCCCCAGGTTTATGCAGCATTGTTTATCATTATGAAGCAGGTTCTCTGTCATCACTGTCAATCACAATCTGGTCCAGTGTGCTGATGTGACCTCTGTGGCTCCACCAAAACGGATGATTTGGAGTTTAATACACAATTACCATTACTTCTTCCACTTTGTTCATTGATGAATTCATTCACCAATAGTGTGGATTGAAAAACAAAACAAACAAACAAGTGAAACAAAAACAAAAAGAGACAGAAAACAAACTATTCTAAATATGAGCACTGGGCTTCATGTGCATAACAGCCCTGACAATGGGTAAGGCACTGGCCGCAAAATGAAAGAGGAGAGTTTAAACCCAAAAGCCACATTCAGGAGGTTATTTACTTGTAAGTCACCCAGATGTCAGGACAGCTGTTGTAGCTTTGCTGTAAAGGGATCTAAGTGTGACAAGGAAGGGGAGTAGTCTGTGAAGTTCTGTCTGTCTGCTGAAGATCTTTTGCCCTCTCTTACTCCATCAGCTAACACTCTTCTTCATACCAGTGAATGAGGATCAACTAAGTGCTGTTTTAAGACAGTTTAACATGGCGTCGGATGCCAGCCACATGCTGGAAGCTGCCTTGGAACAAATGGATGACATTATTTCTGGTAAGAGTTTCTGTTTTAATTATCAGGCCTTCATTAGACTGCTCAGTTTGTCATAGCAGGCCTCCATGTAACCAGCAACAGCCCCGTGCTTTCTGTGATGGATAAGTGACAAACAGGGTCTAGAAAAGAATAGATTTAATATATAGAATTTGTTGAGGATGAGACCACTTTGTTTCAGATGCTGAGGCTTAGAATTAGAACTTATATGTAACCTTTTTTCTCTTTACTGTTGTTGATCGATCAATCAGGCACACACTCAGTTACACTCTTTTATACTTATAACTTTCTTTCAACTTATAAGTCCTATAAGTACCCTAGTTGCATAAACCAGTTACTAAAGTGACTTACTGGTGTCCTTCCCTCTGTATTTTCTAGTGGAGGTGATACATTTTAGTCAGTGCTGTTTGTCACAATCTCAGCACTCTGCTTTTTGCGCATGGTCACAAGACAAAGTTCTATAAATAGAGGTGATGGTCCAGCCATTAGCACACTTTAAAGACAAATCACACACTGCTGAAAATGTTTACATCGCATGACTTTGCACTTGTCCATATTGTCTCCTGACTGCACGGCTGCACTTTTGATCAACTTCAGATAGCGTATGAAAGGTCAGTTGTGCATCTTAGACATGACGATTTCACAGAATCTCCTTGGATTTCAGAACCCACAGTGTACAGTAGTCAGCATCTGATGCTATTTCCATCCAGTAAGCCACACAGGAGCACAATGGTGCCCTCAAGAGGTAATTTCAGGGATTATTCTTATTGCAGTGCAGCCAGCCTGTCACTTCCCAATCAACTGTATGCTCAGGACTGATATCCAAGAATTTAGCTTGAGTAATCAAATTTTCAATTTCTTTGTTACTTTTCTGTTATTTTCCTGTTGATCTTTTCTCTATAGGCAAAGTAGGTGAGGGGCTGTTCAGTGCTCTTATGCGGTTAGGTGGCACTGAGTACCAGTCCTCACAGTGTACCTCACAGTTGACCCTTCCCCCTGCCCTTAAAGCTCTTCAGCTGACTGAAGCCCTCAGGGCAGTGCTGGAGGGCCAGGGGAGTGAGGAAGAACAGGACTCGCTCAGGAAACAAATCTCTGCTGATACAGCAAACGTTCTATTAAAATGGCTGGACAGAAATGAGGTGAGTACTGCGTCATGTCTGAAGGCCCTCAATACTCAGATGGGGATGGATGACAAACCTTAACAGCATTATGTAACACCCAATATGCAAATCCAAAATCAATCTGAATTATCCAATACACAAAGAAAGGGCTCTGGTAAATAATTGTAAATAATTGGCATACTGTACTACTACGGCCTACTACATTCTACATCTTTGAGTTCATGGGTTTTATTAGTTGCCTGATATGGTGGTGGTCTTTGATCCTGGTCATCAGCATCTGGAGGACTTTTTCCTGTAGCAAGCTTGAAGCTGGATCTACTGCAAACTGCACCAGTAATGAGATCCAGATCTCCTGTTTTCACTGCTCAGATCTCCCTTATTTCCTTCAATCTGTCCTCCCCTCCCCCCTTATTTTTATTATTTTAGTTTTTTTTTTTTTTGGTCCAGGTTAGCCGACACCAGTATTTTCCCTTTTTTACTCAACTTCAACAATTAGCTATTGTCAACTCTATACTCACGTGCTCCTTCAGTCGTCTCCACTGCCTCCTCCCCTTCTGCATCGTCTTTACTGACTTCTTGCCCTGAACCACATCTGACTAGCATGTGCTGCAAAAAGTTTCCTCTTCCCTGTGCCCCTTTAGGAAGCCCCCAAAAAAATTAGCTTGACAGAGAGGTATTCCAGAGAGAGCGAGAGAACGAGCTAGGGACGCACAGAGAAAGGTACAGGAGACAGAAAGCAATGAGACAGAAAAAGATGACATCTGTAGCAGAAATGCAGAGATGTGGTAAATACTGAAGCACTTTGAGCGTGCTTGAGAGAGAAAGCAGGAGAGAGAAAAAGGGGAGTTAGAAAGAGGTAGAAAAAAGCGAAAAGAAGAAAGAAAGGGAGTACAGCCAGCTGGCATAGTTTGAGTTATTCGGCTCGGCTCTAAAAGTCTCAGGCTGCCCAGACTCGAAACCACATGGACTAAGGTCCTCTCTGCTCTCTCTATAACTGCAGTATGGAGTTGAATTCAGGGAGATTGAGAGCACAGCACAGTTAAGACCCATTGTTTTGTCTTGCTGTGGATTTTGGCTTTCATTCATCCTCCTTGATGTTTTGTAGCACTGGCTAAATTCTGTTAGTATCTAATATTTAGAGCCTGAACTACAGTACGATGGGCCTGTAGAATGGAGTATGATATTGATTTCTACAAACATTTTGCCTGGCTTAGGAAGGTAAGACATTTGCAAGTCTGCTCTTTATACCTTTTACTGCAAAAAAGATGTTGGTTTTTTATTTTACTTTTGCACTGTGGCTGCTTTTTCAACAAAATTCTGGTTGTAATGGGACATAAATTGAGGGGATAGCATGTATTGTTTGTGAGATGGAGAGGTGTGCTTCAGAATTTACAACACGTGTGCTCCTTTCAGACTGAAAAGGCTCATGGAAGGGTTTGAGACAGTTGCTAAGAGTTACACATGGATAACTGCACAAACTGAGCGTGAAGTTAAAGTGTTTGAGGAGAAAGATAAATGGATATGCAGGTCAGCTGAGATCATTTCCTGCCATTTGAACCTATAGGGAGCCTTTGGACAACATGTACCATCTTGCTACCATTAAGAAGTCATTAGTCCTCACTGCTTCCATTAGGATATAATTCTTACTGAATGTTAAATCCATGGAGGAAGTCTTTTCATTCAGACACTTGTCAATCATTATTATTGGGTATAATTTTGAGCCTTTGGTTCATGGTGTTTCATGTTAGCTATTACTTAATAATCTACAAGGGCGAATCAGTTTAGTAGGTAGAAATGTATTTTTACAACAAATTTCCAACACAAACTAGCAAGGTGTTTCACAAGAATGTTGTTCTATGTAATAATAAATACAAATAGCACTGTGGTGTTTTCCTCATCTCAGTTTAAAGACATAATGCTCATTAAAATGTCTAAAAACACCAGACCTTTGTGTACTTACAGTACATGCCCACTGTTTTAGGAAATTCTCAAAACCAGAAAAATCTGTGGTTTTATAAAAGGTAACGCATGTTTCATTTAGTCGTCTGTTGCTATAACTTCCGGGAAAGAGGAGGGGAGGGCAGAAGCAAGTTAGTGAATGTGACACAACAATGTGGGAAAAAAAATGTGCAGTCGTGACCGTTAAAAAATTAAGGTATCAGCTCTCAGGATCCCACCCTACTTATATCTTTTGTTTTGCTTTTACTGAGACAACCACAATGACTGAAACAAAGCTGTGTGTTAAACTGCACCAAAACTACAGCCTCAAAATGTTTTTGCTCAGCACCTCTCTGACAGTCAACACCAGTTACAACTGTGTAGCCTTCCAAAGAAAGTCTGGACTATTATTCTGGATTGAATTACAGCGCATACATTTATTTTATTACTCAGAGTAACACTTGAAAATTTAAAATGTCTGAAAAATCGTTTGAGAACAATTAAGCACAGAGCAGGAATTAAGGCAGCCATTTACAGTTTAAAGTAGGGTCTATTTTAGCACAATAGTGAACTAAGAAAAATATCAAGAGGCCAGAGGAGGGACTGTGGAGGAAAAAATGCTATTAATCGTTCAAGGAAAATTTTCAAAAATGTATAGAGCCATACAAAACAATTCCTCTCAGTCATCTTTAATGAGAAAGTAGAAGTGGTCAGAAGTGAAATGGTGGTCACAGTTAAGGCTGTGTCTGCATCTGCACAGACTCTGCCCTCTGCCTGTATTTCCTTATTTTCTAAGTACTTAGTCTCATTCCCAGGAGATTAAGTACTGATGTTCTGGGTTGGTGGTGATTTGACGACCTGAGAATGAGACTCGACAATCAACTATCTTTCTCCAGAACTGCCTACTGGTGTGTTTACAGACAGAAACAGGCAATTTCTGTATATCATGCCTTTAAGTTAAACAATGTCTGTAATAGCGCTTGGCATTCATACTATGCATTCAAATATTAAACTGTTAAAATACAAGAAGAATTTCAAATCCTTAATGTTTTTTTTAAATTATTGCAAACCACTTGAACTGGCTGGCTGAGGATGATGGATGCTGGGCTACATAATGTTTCCATGATTGTGGTTTAAAGCCTGGATTTCTGAGAAATTTGAGCTCATTTGGTTACACTTTACTTCCCTTATACACTGATGGCTCTAAAGTGTCTCTGACTGCACAAACAGCCCTGAGCTCAGCCTTCACCCGACATTTTTTTTCCACTAATCAGCCAGTATAAAATGCTGTACACAACTTTTAATGCTGGATTAGGACTTGTAAACCTCTTACAGACTTCCCCACACACAACCCAACAAAACACTTGAGCATTTGATACTGAAAGTTGTGTGTGTGTGTGTGTCTTTGTGCATCTGTGTGTATGTGTCTGAGGTTGCAAACTCATTAAAGAAAATTAAATTCGACCCACTGGGCAACTGTTCTGTATTAACAGTGTACTAACTGAACTTAACAGCTGACCTTTATTCTGAAGGTAAACCTCCATTCATCCAGCCACAGTGAGTCCTACCAGGAGCGGTTATCACGTCTGGAGGGAGACAAAGAGTCACTAATTCTGCAGGTGCGATTAGTCACTCCTACATCACAAAACACAAAACAATAGTATCTCTGTATGCCTTTGTGTGAGGTTTATGCAACCTTTAAAAATGTGTATGTGGTGATACATATAAACTAAAGCATAATCAATTCCACTGGATGTGTGCCTGCGCGAATAAACGAGGACACAGCACACGGCACAGTTAATGGGAACTGATTTTGAACAGTGCCCATATCACTTAACAGTGTTAGAGGAAATGAAAGGAGGCAGAAGGGGCAAAGGTAGGTCAGAGCAATTGTGTTGTAAATGTTGCGAAACTGCTGTATTTCTTTTCCACTGCATGGGCAAAGCAACAGTTGGGTTTGGTGCTGTTGCAACACTAGAAAGTCTTGTTTAGTGTGATGTGTTTGTCTGCGTATGTATGTGTGCGTAGGTGTGTGCAGTTATCAACACTGCTGAAAAAGTGCTTATCTCAGGCAGGTTGAGGCGAGCACCAATGTGCTGTAGGTGTGTTTGAGAGCAGGTGCCCTGTTTGTTTCTCCCGGCTTCGCATAAAACACTACTTTGTAAAATCAGCTCCAGTTGGCTGGTTGGACCTGCTTTTAAGGATGTGATTAGCTATTATGAGGCCTTAATAGTTTTCTCTCTATTGCTGACACTGCTGGAGCCACTGAAGTGGTGCAAGCACCCACTGAGGCGCAAACGATCATTCATTTCTTCTCAAAGGAAATGTGTGCACTGTTTGATCTGGCACAGATGTAAGAATTTCAACAAAAATAACTAGCACAGCATTTAAATGAAAATAGCTGATATTAAAGTATACTGAGTAAAACTCTTAGAATCTGAGGCCTGAGGAATAATGCCAGGCCAAGGCTGCAATTATGTGATAAAACATGAAATGATGGCAAAACAGTTTTATCATCATATTTCAGTGTTGAAAAAAAGTATCTAATATCTCCAAAAACCTCTGTCCATACACACAAATACACACAGGTGAGTGTGCTGACAGACCAGGTGGAGGCTCAAGGGGCCAAGATCAGCGATCTACAGAGTTCTCTGGTGGAGCATCAGCACAAACTCAACTCCACAGAGGAGATGCTACAGCAGGTACACAGCATCTCACACTGGCCTTTCTCAATACCAGATGCATGATGTATTACTGGACCAAAATCAGGAAACTTTGGCATTCAGCAGAAGGCTTTTATATAAATATTATAATGTCCTTACATTCAGTGAGATGTGTCAGGGTTCCTGACTGTCCATCTATTTTTAAATATGACTCTTCTGCAGGTCCAGTCTTTTCTCATAAGCTGTAGAATGTAACACGGGATGAACTCTGCTTCCTGGGAAGAAAATTGCAGCGCATCTGTCTGCAAATTACCTTGACAACCAAAATATTTAGGACGCTCAGACTCATTCCAGAACAGTGTCTCAGAGTGCAGGGCCAGACTGGTCTGTCTGGGCAGGTGATT
This sequence comes from Scatophagus argus, assembly GCF_020382885.2. NCBI lineage: Eukaryota > Metazoa > Chordata > Actinopteri > Scatophagidae > Scatophagus > Scatophagus argus. The sequence continues at coordinate 14,224,297 of NC_058493.1, forward strand.
ACAGCACCATTAGCCACGCCCCAACCTGTAATGAGAGGGAGGGAGGGAGGGAGAGAGATACTGGCAGAGACCGAGAGAAAGTAAGTAAAGTAAAATAAATAAAGAGACAGAGTAAGAGCGAGAGAGCGAGAGAGAGAGAGAGAGAGAGAGAGAGAGAGAGAGGGAGGCAATCGGGACAACTGAGTAAGGGAGGAACAGCTGAAAAAGGCGGAGATATGGGAGGGAGAAAGAATAGGGGTGGTGCAACTTTGAGAGCTCGAAGTGTATGTCTCCAGCTTTCAGTTGTTTGCTTTTGACTTCAAATCTTGAACAGAGACTCTGCTAAATGCCACAAACAACACTAACTTGACTGGCTGTATGAAACTTAAATCTACTGAAACTACAAGACGCTTGAAACCATTGCATCCATGAGGGAAAAGCACTTACTCCTCCTTTGCTGCAGGCAGACACTGAAGTAAGATGAACCAGGTATTATGCAGATCAGCTCCTTCTTATAATACCGCTCTTGTGAAATTTCCATTCAAAGTGGATTGCTCCCACTTATTCAGATTCATTTCACTAGTGCCAGGAATGTGTCTTTTAGCTATCAGTTGAGTTGTGAACTTAATGCTCAGTGCTGTATGTGCGCAGTGTATCAAAGGGCAGCCAGGGCTGGTTTCTTGGAGACATGGTCATTATGAGGCTTTGGACCTGAGCCGTAAATCTCTTCCTGGTGACAAAGCTCTAACATTTTCCATATGCACTCTAGAAGAAGCCCAGATATTTTCCAAAGCTGGAGATTTTTAAATCGATGTATCTATGTAAATACAGTTTGTCTGCCCCTGATGCTCAGTTCTGGACTGATTTAGCACCTGCTTGACATCCACAAAATTAGTAATACATGTGCCTGCATAGCATGTCTGAACTCTCAAGGCTGACAGCCACAGAGTATGTCATTTAGCAGGCTTACTGTATAGTCTCCTAAACATTGAGTTTGTTTAGCTGCAGTTCACACTGACAGGAAATTGCACCTGTCGAAGTTATTTTAACGTTCTTTCTATGAATGTTCTCTCGCTTTCTCTCTCTCTCTCACTCTCTTTCTCTTCCTCTCCGTCTCTCTCTCTCTCTGTGTACTTTGAGTGAGCTGTGAAATAGGCATTATAAATAGTGGTCATGGGTTGTGTATATTTAGCCACTCAAACAGCGTCTGAAACCAGTGGGTTTTTCTGAGGGGACTGTCATTAGAGAACTGGAAGCTTGTTGTGCCTCATACTTAATGTTGCTTCTGTTCAGTAAGTTTTGAGTGCTGTGTGTCATCAAAGGGATGTGTTTATATTCCATCTCTGTTTGTGTTCCTTCATGATGTTTCTCTGTGTTGTTGATTACAGGAGCTCCTGCATAGGACGTCACTGGAGAACCAGAAGCTGAGTCTTATGGGGGAGGTGTCCTACCTGAAAATAAAGCTTGCAGACATGGAGGGAAAGCAGAGCCATGGGGTTGAAAAGCAGCACAAAGCAGAGGTAAGGCTTTTCACACAGCTAATATGTGCCATTAAAATAAGATTGCCTTGATGAGTAAGTACCAGTTGGACTTGATGTACTTGCATTTCATTCATTAGCAACACAGTTTTGATTCACTGAGGACTGTTTGCAAGGAAGAATTGGTTTAGCCGAGGAAATTCTGTTTCACTTCAGTCCCTGGAAATATGACGCTAACTCAGCCAAAAATGACAAGGGCACACACAAAAAAACTGCTTTGTGTTCTGATAGATCTAACCTTCAAGTCAACTGCTGATTTTATGGAAGACCATAAACACTTTCTGGACGGATGGAAGGGAACATTCACCCAAACCCTGGCTCTGTTGTTCCTGGGCAAAGTCTACAGGAAAAAGTCTCCAAGGGGTTTAAATTTTTGGTTCGCTTAAACTGAATCATGTATTTGCTTAAGACCGATGTGTTAGGTTACCAGCAGACATCCTGGGCATTCAGTGCCTGTATAAGTTGGAGAAAGGAAGCAGGGAAAGCAATGTTACTACCAGACAGGATACTGTAATGTATGTAGTTACTGTCAAAACACTGCTGGTCAAAGAGCCTTTGTGTCCTCATGTTAAAAGAGTTCAGGCATAGCAGAGCTGGTATGATGGATGGTGGGCCAAATATGAGTGTGTGTAGGCTTCAGCCCAGAGAATTTTGTTCTTGGTGGTGGGTAAAGGTTGACTAAGCCATTCTGAAAAAATGAGCCTCTTCCTAAGTGGAGGCATGTTATCAAATCATCTGACATCTATTAAGTAAACAAAATATTTGTAATAAATTATGCTTTGGTGTTTAGAGGGTGTTCATTTCTTGTTCTGAACAGAAAGAAGTTAAATACTGTAGGTGTGTTTTAGTAGACAGCAGTGTTTCGGCACTTCGTAATCCTGCTTTCATCATGTGCACAAGCCCAACTTTCCCTACAACAGCTGCTCGGATGTAAAAAGAATAGGAAAAAATCTGCTTTGAACCCTTTACTGGCCTCCTACATGCTGCCATCACTACACAAACACGTCTACATGGATGCTTGTAAACACACACACACACACACACAAGCACACATGCACACACACCATGTGGACGCCTTCTTGCTGTGGAGCCAGTAAACCCAGAGTTAAATTTAGCCGTGAAGGCACTCAATATCATCTGTCATATCCGCTGTACTGGACCCCAAGTGAGACTTCCTCTGTCCACAGTCCGAGCATAACTCGGCTGCTGAAGGGCCATGGTCAAAGATCACTTCTTAAGGATGGCAAACCTACTCACCCCTTTAGCAGTTTATCAATGCCAGTCCCCTTTTGATAAACTGGAATGCATGATTTGGCACATCATAATGTTGAAACAGTTCTGGCCAAAGTAAGAGGGAACCTCAGGTTCATGAGCAAATATGTGTTCACCAGATGAGACTAACTGGCCCAGTCTGTCTGTATATGGGGACCAGCCAGGGATCTGTGTTTCTAATACAGGTTTACTATCATAGTTATGTGTTAAGGCTTAAAACTAGACACATGAGGTAGAGAAAATAAAAGACTGAAAGCCCACTTCCACAACAATGCACTTACACACAACCACAAACAGACTGTATACACACATTTCTTCTTCTCTTTCTGTACGTTTCTCTTAATTCTTTCTTCCCCACTGCATCTGTCAGACTGTCGTGAATTTTATTAGTGAGCTGCAAGAGCAGATGTGCAGGTTTCAGAAGGAGATCAATAGCAAGATCCAGGAAAAAAAGGCGTTGGAGATCCCGGCTGACAGCAGCTCTTCAGTGGCATGCCCCACTGAGTCCACTGAGGGCCAGGCCTCAAACCCTGGGCCTTCCTGCGACAGAACCTCAGGGGTGACGCACAAACTAGACGAGGCTCCGAATGAGAACACACACAGCCTGGAAGAGGGTAGCTCAGAAACAGAGCAGCAGCACCACTGTGGAGGAGAATGTGTAGGCACAGTCTGCCAGCATGACTTCTAGTGTTGTGTACAGCATGGGCGTATCACTTGTGTGTGTGTGTGTGTGTGTATATATACTTTAGGTTCAGATGTGGATGAAACAAGCACTCACTAAATAACCTCATCGTCCTGCTTATCATATTCATCTGTTATGCATCAGTGTGTGACACAACTAATAGGGGCATTTCATGTCACGTAATGTGTGCAGATTTACTAACATCACCTGAATCTTTAAAACAGCTAAATATCCTCATGCATTCTGTTCTAGAGTTTAATTAAGGAGCTCAGGATTCTCAAGGACAAAGTGGAGCACCTGGAGGATCAGAAGTTACAGTATGAGAAGAAACTTAAGGCAACAAAGGTAAAAGAAAACTGAATTTCTTGGTGCCTGGACTTTGCAGTACACCATCTGTGCTCAAATTCCACTGCTAACTGTCCATTCAACTTTCCTAAATGCTGTCCAATCCAATGTTCTAGCCAGTGAAGTGAGTCATTCTCTTTTGCTTTACTTCCATGCGTTTCTCTCTCATTCACAGACACCTATGTTTTCTTAAGAAGTCTGGGAACTATTTTACCTTCTATTTTAAAGCACTGTAGAAATAGATGATGGCTTAGTCCTTTTTTAGTGTCCTATTTGCATCCCTTTGCATGATCCCATGACATCAACTTCCTAGAGATTAGATTATCGCTCCCGATATTTCATCACCTCTCTTGCTCCATCAGACTCGATTGCTGACTTTCCCTTCCAGTACACAGCTGTCTGAGTCTGTGTATTGGATGCATTAGATATATTTCACTGTGAGTTGATTGGTTTTACACATATGCTGCTTCATGTTTAATGCCATGTGTTCACAGCAAACTAAAGTGCTGCCAGGCCAACCTACAGTCACAACGTGATTAGCATCAGGGTCACATGTGAGGAAATGTTTGAGATGTTGGAATTATCCACATACCTCAGAGATTTTGGCAATTCTCAAAAGAGGCCCACGTGGTTTGTTGTGTGGTGTATAAATTCAACAAATACCCTACTGGCATCTCTCCATCAACAAATTCTACCTTTCACATGAATATATTCATTAGCAATCTCAGTTTAGAGATGGTTATTGGTGGTAGATTCTTAGACAAACATTTTCTTAATCAAGCAATCTTAATGAACATTGGAAAAAATGTCTACGGGTGTTTATATGGCGGATACTGAGCATTATAAAATGTTTTTGTTTGTGAGTTTCTGTATCTCACTCTACCTTTTAAAACAAACCAGTGGGGAATAATGTTTTGATAAAGTAAAACAAGGGTATGATGTGATTTATGAAGCCTTCCACTTTTATTTCCACAAGCACATACTGGCAAATAGATCAGACTGAACTTCACTCTATTGCCATCTGTTTTTTCCCTTATGCTCCATAATTTACTTCACAACAATCTATAAAGTCCAGACAAGTAAACAGATGTCTTTGCAGTGCATTTGTGCTGAACTGAATGTCCTTTCTGCTAATATTCCTTACTGTGTGACACCCACAGGCAGAGATCAGCAGCCTTCAGCAGCTTCTGCTCAGTAAGAACGCTGAGATCGAGAGCTTGCACACCCAGCTGATGGCCAGACCCTCTCTGCCCCTGGAGAGCTCAGAGAGAGGTAAGCAAAGCACCCAGCCTCAAGCGCTCTGCCAACCTGCCAACCACATCCTCTCACTCTGACACTCAGTTACCCAGTCTGATAGGTGACACAGTTAATGACCCCTTTTTACATTCATTAACTTGCAGTTACAGCTGGGGGAAAAGTCTGTGTTGGCTCTTAATACACTGTCTCATCATGGGTCTCTGTCTCTGTCTGTCTCTCTCAAAAGAGATGTGCAGGAAGAGGCTAAACACCAAATACGACCCTGAACAGTACTTAATAAAAACCACGTTAAACCCGTGGGCCTTGTCTACTTTTGATCTTTCATTTATTTCCTCTCTCAAGACATGTCTTGTTATTTTATTATCTTTTGTTTCCTTCTGGTCCGAGGGGCAGCTCTGACAATAACCAAACGGTTTCCCGAAATTACTCGATGCACTATGTCTCTTCCCTTTGGCGTCTTCATTGTTTTCATAAATTACTGAAAGCACAATGTTTGGTGTGTTCTTAATTTTGTCTTTCATAGATAGATATGCCTGCAGTTGTTACAAAAGAAATGTCTATTTGGGTTTGGGTAGATCAAAAAAAAAAAAAATCAGTTAAGTTGTAACTCTAGTGACGAATAAATCTACAACATGCTAGCATGTACATTTGCCTTCCCTTTCTTCGTTAATGACCGTCCCACCATATGTATCCATACAAAATGCTAATTTATATGACATGAGCAGCTGCTTATACATATTAATAATCACCATTTCTCTTTATAGATCAGGAACTGCAGAAGCTTAGGAGTGGAATGAAATCACTGGTAGCTGCCAATGATGAAAAGGTAATTTGCCAGCGGACTGGAAGCCTTCTCTCTCTGGTCAGCACAGCTGTATATGATTATGCTGCACAGAGTAGTGTGTGTTGTCATCAGTTTACTACAATGTAAAGGGTCTTACTGGCCCATATATAGAAGTGTGATCATCACTGCTGTGTCAGAAGTTAGAAGGTAACTGTTTATAGATGTTGTCATTTCTCAAAGGCGCCGCCCACTAACCATTTATAGTACACAGGGGCTTTTGTATTCTCCCACCCAGAGAATCCTGGACTTTAAAGACTTGCAGACATAGGCCTACATGTGGCACATGAGTGCGGACACACACACACACACCCCAAGGCGAGCCATTTCAGGCAAAGCCACACTTAAGTAGGCCGCGACCTGCCAAGCCTAATTTTGGAGCGAGCTGCATTAAGACAGCCATGGCAAAACCAGGCACAGGCACCACTTCAAAAGACACACACTCCATACAGCTGGTCACCACAACTAAGATTCCCAGCTCGGCCTCTGTCAATTCCCTCCCTATGCTCTACTTTGATGTAAAGGCCATATGGTGAAAGAGAGACTTTTGTGTAGCATATCAGCCAATGACAGGGCGAAGCATGGTCCATATGTGTCTTTTCAGCCATAGATAAACATCTTGTCGGCCTTCAACCTCTCGCTCTGTTCTCCTCAGGACCGACGAATTGAAGAGCTCACTCTGCTCCTGAATCAGTGCAGGCAATTCAGAGAGACCACAAGGCAAGGTAAACTGCTTATTCACTCCGTTATCCTGCCCTCGCAGCATGTGTTTTATGTTTGCAACGATGGAGCGCTATTAAAGCCACCACACTTTCCTCTTTAATAGAAATGTATGTCACTGCTTAAGTTGAAGAGAAAACATTTCTTCTCTTTGTCACTGTAGCACCACCTGCTGTTCATTCATTGTCAAATGGCAGGACTCTGTCAAGCAGCAGTGAGGAAGAAGAGCATGGACAAATGAAGAACACAGACTCGGCTAGTGCAAAATCTGAGGATGTAAAGTCTGAAGTGGGTGCAAACAATTTCAGCCAAATGATTTTGTCTATCATTTTAGTTTCTGTAATTTTTTTCCTTTTTGTTTTATTTACTCATCACAGGTGTCACATATTTCTACAAATAGTTCTTCCTCTCAACAAACTTCTTTTTCATCAGTCCAGAAGGAAAGTGATTCCAGGTAGTGAAGCACCTTTTCATCAACTGACATCGCCAACATCTCTTAGTTGGAATTTACTGAGACGATTGTGCATTTGTCTCCTCAGAACAGAACCACAGATTTTATCAAGTAGCCTGAATGACCTAACAAATGGACCTTTACAAAAGGTATTTTCTACATGATTGATGTGTAAGAGAACATCAGAACATTACATTATTATTACATATTATTTTATACCCATATTTACAGTTCTTGAATTAGCAAACATGCCATCTTTTCTGTTTGCACATGTACGGGGTTTATCCAGAGTGGTGTTGGTGAGACCAGAAGTCCAACGCTGCCTGTGACTTCCTCTCTGTCAGAGCAGAATGGGATGGGAGACAGCGGCAGTGAAATCCAGAGTCAAAGGTCTCCAGATGGGAGTGAAGACGGGGACTCCAGCCAAAGTAAATCCAGGCACATTACCTCAGACTTCACAGAATGTTATTTATGACATGACGGATAGTGTGCAGTAATAATCCCTGATACAGGATCAGACCTCCATTTTCTGTGGAATTATTGTAAGGCCGGTAATTCCCACGAGCAAAGGCAGCATACATATTTGGAACAAACCGCTCTCCTTTGACCAGACGACCACTGCACCCTTGATCACAGCTATAATTGCAGAGGCCCCTGACAGAGCAAATGGATCATGGGATATATTCTCTTACCAAACACACCCTCTCTCTCTCTTTCTCTGATTAACCACATTCATCCCAGCTCCACCCTTCTTCAGCTTCAAGGACCAGTTTTAAGTGGTACCCCACCCTGATTTCTCTCTGCTGCATTCTGCTGTAGTGTGGTGACTGCAGCCTATATCATAAAGATCACACCTTGTAAAATTTTAGCTGAAACTCCCTCTTTTTCATGGTGCATTAACCGATGAATAATTTGCTGAACTAAATGGTCTGTAACCCCTGCTCTCTCTCTCTCTCTCTCTCTCCTGAATGGCGCTCTGTAAAAAAGGCAGACCACCACATGTGTGTGACTTAGTTGTTAATGTTCTATTTGGTATGCAGAAGAAGAGAAGAAGAAGAGAAAAAAAAAAAAGTTTTTACAGCTTTCTCCCCTGTCGTCATCATCATCATCATCATCAGGATTTTGACTTCATCAGTGGCTCAACCACACAATATTTAAAATTTAACAGATGGCAGGAGCAAAACCTTTCAAAGTTCTATTATTGAAATTCTTTTCTGCACCAATTATCACAAGTAAACTGCCATTTTCGACTAATTAAATGCAGCTATTAAATCTAAGTGATCATCTGCACTGTTTTCATACAATGTGAACCATATTTGTACTTTGTCGTATTACACTGACTGTGGTTTTTCTGACCTTATAGGAAAGTTGGAGAAAGCTGATGACAGCACCTCAAGTGATAATTCCCCACTTCATTCTGGAGCAAATACACAAGCCGGCCAGCGAGCTGTGGGGTCACCGGAGTACATGAAGAATAATAGGAGCTTCAAGAGACTCTGGGGGAAGTGAGTGTGAAAATACAACTGACACATCCACAATACATCAATACAGATGTTGATGTAGGCCCAAACAAATACCACCAGACATTAAACAGACCTAAACTTGAATTAATTACCTGCATAAATATGTACTGTAAGTTTAAATGTCATGTGGTTAATATCAAACATAACTGATCGTGTCTTTAGAACATCTTAATCTTAATCTTAAAATTTGTAAGCTTACTTAATGTAAAGAGAAAATTAAGAGATTTTTAGAAAGAAATCATTTTTACACAGGTTAAATAATTTTTCTGCTCGCCCTGTCACTAAATGTAAAGTACAAAGAATGTAAAGTTTTACATGAAAGTAAACTCTTCATGTAAAATGACAATTACATACTTACACAAAACTGTCATAGGTTGAGTAAAAAATTATGAGTTGGTATTGACTATTAAAAGACAACAGTATTTTTTCCAGTATCGCCCATGTAGCAAATATAAAGTTAATATATACTGATGACTCCAGATTTCTCATCATCATCATCATCATTATTATTCTTATGATTATTGTTTTGAGAATGATAGAAGTTTCCAGCAAGTTTATCTAGAGATTACCCTCATCCATACAGACTTCGAAGAACCCAGTCTGGCGGGTTCCAAGGAGCAGATCCAGATGCTGGACAGTTTAGAAGAGGGGGGCTGCGTGCAACAGCAGGTCCCAGACTAACCCGGACCCCTGAATCTTACAACTCCACACGGTAAAGCTTGGCGTGCTGCTACCTGGCTTTGTAGTATAATACTGCTGTTTTAAGTGTTTAATGTTTTGCTTTGTTTTTTCTCGCCATAATACTTTGCTGCTTTACAATAATTTGGTTTAGTTCTCCTGCCTCGTCCCCACTGATGTTGCTCTGATGTTTCCTACAGACTGAAAAGAAAAGAGGATCTGCGGCTTTTCTTAACATAACAAATTCTGTTTTCAATAAATGCTATTATGAAGATGACCATTTAAATACTTGCAATAAATTTATTTCAGAGATATGAATATTCCATTCAGCCAGTGGACCAAAGAGCAGGTGTGTGGCTGGCTGGAGGACTACGGACTGGGCCAGTATGTCAATCTCACTAGACAGTGGGTTGAAAATGGACAGACACTGCTGTCTGCCACACCTCAGGATTTTGAGAAGGTCAGAGAATAAAACAAGACAGTTAATGCCTTGCATTAAAAAAACATCATAAATATACAATGTTGTAGTGTGAATGACCTAACAAATGTACCTAAAAGTGTTAGATTAGAGAGAAAAATATCACATGGATAAACAGGAAACTGTCTGACAAGCTGTCTTTTCTGACTTTAGGAGATGGGTATGAAGAATCCACTGCACAGGAAGAAGCTGCAGCTTGCTCTGAATGCATTCACCACTAAAGTCATAGAGAAATCATCTGAGCTGGATTACATTTGGGTCACCCGTAAGAGCCTTATCTACGTGGAATATTTTGGACTTGTTCTCATTTGAATCACATCTACAAATAGACACAAAGCACAAGGCAAACAAAGAAGCGGAATGTGTGAGATGTAAACGTATTTGGAAAAAAATGCAAATATTGACAGAATTCAAAACCACGCGCTGTGGCTTAACTGAGCAGTGAACATGTTTTTGACAGCTGGTGATACTTATATCAGCATTAAAAGGTTTAGCAAGTGAAGTGCATTTATGTCTGACTTTCACTCATTTAGGTTGGTTGGATGATATTGGTTTGCCTCAGTATAAAGACCAGTTCCATGAAGCTCGAGTAGATGGCCGAATGATACAATACCTCACAGTGGTAAGACTTAAACCTGCATGTAACAACTAACATTTTCTATTGGAGGCCTGCAAATACATTGTATAGAATGCATTTGTATAATTTCCACAAAGTTTACTGATGTCTGTTTGCCCTTTACCCAGAATGACCTTTTGACTCTCAAGGTCACCAGTCAGCTTCATCACCTCAGCATTAAATGTGCCATCCATGTCCTTCATGCCAACAAGTTTAACCCCAACTGTCTTCGACGAAGGCCAGGAGAAGAGGTAAAATGTGAATCATGCCAGGGTGCATTGTATGTATGAAGCAGATGTCCTGTATTTTTCGTTATGCTACCTTTTGTGTATAAATTCGAAATGTTAGCACTCAAATCTGAGAGAATGGAGCACATTACAGACATTCAAAGACAAAGACATTTTAATCAAAGATGTTTGACTGAGATACTGCTCTAAAATGGTAAAAAAGTGTCATCACACCAGTAGCCCACAAGATGGAGGTAGACAGCCGTTAAATGCTTTTCAAACACAGAGCATTTTTCAAACAACTGATTCCAAAGTCATAGTGCTGTTAAGCTTCATTCTGCCCACTTCTAGTGTATTTACAAGAAGGGTCAAACAGTTAAGAGTGAGATGCAAAGGAGAATGATGATAATTAATATTTTTATTTTCAACCGCTACAGAAACAGCCCTCTCCCTCAGAGGTGGTGCAGTGGTCTAACCATCGTGTGATGGAGTGGCTAAGAGCAGTGGATCTGGCTGAATACGCTCCTAATCTACGAGGCAGTGGTGTTCATGGTGGGCTGATTGTAAGTAATGAACATTTTGAGCTTGTCTGCAAGTTTATCAGGTCCTTCTGGGATTACATGCCTGGAAACCTAAATTTGCTGCTGTCAACGTGGTCTTCTACAGATCCTGGAGCCTCGCTTCAGCTCAGAGACTTTGGCCCTGCTGTTAAATATTCCTCCACAGAAGACTTTGCTCCGCCGCCACCTCACCACTGCCTTCTCTGCCCTGGTGGGGACTCAGGCTGCACAGGAGAAGCGAGAGTATGGCAATGCCACCGGCCATGTGCCCCTCACCACCACTGCTAAAGTAAAGGTGTGAGCACACAGTCTAAGAACCAAATGTGGTTAATGCAGAATCAACAAATGAAAATAATACATAAATGGGTTGTGCTTTTTGTGTTTTCAGCCAAAGAAGCTGGGCTTCACCCAATTCAGTCACCTCAGGAAGAGGAAACCTGATGAATCTATGGACTACATCTGCCCAATAGACAGTGGAGCACTGACAGTGAATGGGGTTTCTCGCTTGTCTTCTGCAGCACTTAAGGGTCTCAGCCCGACCTTGGACAGACAGGCCGGAAGCCGGGAGCAGGTGGGGACAAGGGCTCAAGCTAATGGCCCAAAACAATAATTTTAAAAATACAGCTGGAACCTCAACCCCTCTCCACCACCCTCCTCTCCCCCTCATTACGTGACTTTGTGACTCAGTGGAGAGATGAAAGACAAAAGATGAATCTATGTGGTGATTTGCTGGATGGGCTGCAAAGACGCTCTGTTTAGCAGGTGATGTTCATTGTTGTCTAAATATTTTGATTCACATTTTGCTTAAACAAAGTTTATCTAAAATTATGATGAATGGTGACATAGTGTTAATTGTTTTTGAAAGCTGCTCTCTGCATTCCTTACACAGCATACCTATGCTTTAAAACAATGCATTTTACTGACCATTTTGTATCTACTCTTTAGTCAGAATATTGATTAGCTTTTCTTGCTATATAACTGGACTGGCTGTACAGTATAATAATTTACATCAATTTCTTTTAGAATGTATCCTATTCATTTTCTACATGACTGACAACCAAAGCTAAAAATTTAATAATGTCGAGTCTTGACTGTACACTCACTCTTGTGCACCTTCGACAAGGATTATTGGCATTATTCTATCCGAACTTTGTCTTGTTTTATAAGATTTTTGTGAATACGCAATAATATAATAAACATTAGGACAAAACTTGTTCTTGCTGGAATGTTTTTGAGGAGAAGAAAAAAGCCCAACTATTTGTCCATATTCCAATCTCCATGAAAGCAAAAGCTTTTGCTGCCCTCTGGTGTTTAAATACTTAATGCTGTTTTTGAACAGTTTGAACAAATATTAACTAAATTATAACTTGCATTACTTAATGTGAATGAGAGCAGTTTTCAGGTTAAGGTTTTGAGACTTTTAAATAATCATCATCAAAAATGGTCTTTTGTGGAGCAAGGAATTTTAACGTTTACGATGACATCATTTCCTGAGGATCGGTCTTATGATCTTGAATTGGCATTTGATGCAAGACTGCCCACTGCTGGTCAAACAATTAAAAATGCATAAATCATCATGGGGCTTGGGGCACCACTATTGTAGAGGTGGTTTGGTCTGTTCCAGCCCAGGTTCTTTAAAGTGAAAAATTCCAAATTTTGGCTTTACTGTTGATGACAAAATTGGCAAGAATCCTTCCTTGATTTGGTTGGTGGTTGGTCGGTTATAAAAATAATTGTTTCAAACAATCAATGGCCCTCTTGTTTGTGAATATTAACAGCTTCAATTTAAATCTAAATTGGTTTTAAGCAGCATTGCCTTTTTATATAAGAGCAGTATACAGCATATAGTTTCAGTAGAATAATTCTGGCAATTTGGTGGGTCAACATTTTTAAAATAAATAATGTTCTTTAAAAAAATAAATTGGGAATCTCTGGATTTCATTGCACCCTTTAACTTCTGTCTAATTCTTTTGTATGGAGTGATGAGAAAGGCCAGAGAGAAGATTTTAAGCAGGGCAGAGCAGTGGTTATACGGCATTTCTTAACATGCTGTATTTCAAAGGCCAAATGAAACACAGCAGACATGATTAGGTTTGCTATTTGCATGCTTTAAACTAATGTCCACTTCATCTAATGCCATGTATTATAAGACAGAGCCGGTATTGGTGGGAATATTTCATTTTTATGCAGATCGGGTGCTGTAATGGAACAAGTCTCAATAAATGATTTTGGTCCTAGTGAATCTGCAAAGATTCCACTGGCACACCTGGTAATGTGGCAGACAGGGCAGCAGTCAGCTCCCCTCTGAACCCTCTGGCAGAACCACACAGCCTCAATTAGACCAAACACAATAATTAGGGAATCTTTTACCTTTGCATATCATTAGTTTCCTAACAGAGAACATCTCAATCAATGATTACAAATGACAGGTTCATAAATAAATTAGTGCTGCTGATAAGTGTGTAACACTACTCAATTGATCAATGTTAAATGGCTATTAGAAGGCTGCAGACGTGAGGATTGGGATAGAGTGTTTTAAATGTAAAAGTCTGAATTACAAAGGAGGTAATCGTGATCGATGAATGACTGGGATTTATGAGATATATGTTACTAAAGACAGCATACACATTCATAAAATGTTGACACAAAGTGATGGCTACTAAAAATAAACCCCTATTTTAAACCAGCAGATGTCAGTGTTGCCTGTGGATGTGTCATATGCCATAAACACGGACAGCGCTGAACCTTTAGAGTTGACTTTATGAGGATCGCCACTGAGTATTTAGTCATTAAAAACCTTGTTTGTCTTTCACCCATTTTGCTTACCATATAAGTTTCCCCTTTTCGGTTCATTAACACTGCTTTGACCCCTGGTTTACTGTAACTGCATGTGGCTTGTTGCACGGCATCACAACATTTGTAATTACACTTTCAGTTGGGCGGATTGGCACATGAGTGTCATGCCAGCACAAAGGACACGAGAGGATGTCACATCATTAATCAAACACTGGGTCAGTCTCATGCGGTTCCAAAGAAGAGACGTGGTGTTTTTGCATTGGCCAGGAGTTGAACGATATAAGATGCACTTTAAATAGTCAGAGTGGAAATGCTCATTCTCAGAAAGTTAAAAGTTACAGTCAAAACAGCTTTGAATGTATCCGATTTCCTTTTTATTTTTCACTGCTTTCTGCATTCAGATGTGTATGTATTCTCGTGGGTTTGCATGCATGTATTAAGAGAAACTGTTTATAATAGTGCATCTTAGTTAATTTCAGTAAAGTGTCTCCACTAGCTGACAGTTTGAGAGCTATTATTTGTGTCACCCACTCTCATAATGCTTTAGCAGTAAATTACTCGGTGCAGGCGACTGCAGCATGACTGACATGTTACTGTGTAATATGATATCTATTGTTTTAATTACGTGAAAGCGATTGTGACATTTATTGGTTTCCAACTTACTCCTTAATGGCAGTGTAAGAAAAATAATGGAAGTAAATTATTGTGGTTTACATTACATAAATAATTTGCAAACCCACTGCTAATAATAACACATTATTATCCCACTGTGACTGTCATTTCATTTGAATACATCACAAATAAAAACACTGCACTGGTGATGCAACACAAACCCCGTTTTGGCAATGCCTGAGCCCTTTCTCTTCTCCCTGTCTCTTCCTCTTTATTTCTGTGTGTTTGTGTGTGAGTAATGTTTCTTTTGTATCACTTTTGTGGTGGAATGTTCCATTAAAATTATAGAGGCGGACTTTTATTTTGCTACCAAGGCTCCTGTTTAAAGTAATGCCAGTAGCCAGTGTGTTAGTGTCATCACCCTGTCTCTTTGATCTATGGACTCACTCAAATGTCTTTAGTGGAGCATAATCATGTTTTTATATGATGTCACTGGTCGTTCCTGTCATTAACTTGCCACCAGCTTGCCACTTTGGGGAACATATTCAGTGTTAGAGTTGTGCATGTGTTGCATACTCCCCATCTAGCCACTAAAGCTGTATCTGTCTCCAGCACACCAGTTTGTTCTGACAGGCCTGCCACAATGATGACTGCATCACCCAGATGCGGCAGAGCAGCTTGCGAGCCAACCCTGACACGCCGTCAAAAGGAGCAGTCAGCCGTCTGCATGAGCCTTCTTCTGCCCCATCAAACTTCAGAGCCCATCTCATCCTGCACAGCCTCTCTATTTGCTGTCCTACGTAACAGTCCTTCTAGCTACGATGTTTTACAATATTTATTCCCAAATTCAGTGGATATAAATCTCCATGCATTATCTGCAGATGATCTAAAGTCACCACACAGAAACCATTATAGTGTCGGTCCAAAACAAGCACGATGGGACATGATGTAGGGAAGTGAAGAGCATGGTTAAAATCAGCCCCCTTGGCGCAGAGGGGACTTTTTGTCGGTAGCCAAGCAAACTTGGACGCTGTCATTCTTAGGTTCTGTGCTGGCTTCTTCATTGTCTGAATAATGTGGGCAGTTCATTTAGAGACAGGAGCGATATCAGTCACAATGAGATATGACATTTATAGAGACATTTAAGGAGTCCTCCAAGACCGAGCATTGTGCCACCACTCTGGTCATTTAATCTGAAAATCTACATTAGACAGCTGTTACGGCTATAACATATATTACCTTATCAAGCTTTGAGTTACTGCGACTGAGAACAAAGGAAGATGACTTGCTTGTACTGCTGGGATTTTCACATCTTGTGGAATATCACTGTTATGTTAATCCAATTCATGTCAGTGTCTGGCACTGGATACATTTTTCAAAAATGTAATGCAGTCTTCTAAACATCTGGAGTTAACAGTTATACTTGTTTCTTTCCCATTACAAACATTACGTGCCAGGACAAACAGGATTCCAGAACCTTGGGACTAAAACAAAGACCAGCCTTTATGGCCACATGAAACACTGCTGACAAAGGAAGAGAGAACGGAAAATTTTGCAAGTGGCATGAGATACATATAGATAGACTGAGAGCAAAATGACAAATTCTATCAAGGAAAAAGAGTCTCGAAAATTGAAGCATAAACACCTGATAAAAAAGGGAGTTGCAACTGTCCACCTCAATGTCTGAACGGTTGTTCTGGCTGCCAAAACTATCATAAAAGTGCTGAAACTCAAAGGAGTTCCCATGTCAGAGGAATGGATGCAGTTTTCTTACCTCAGGCCATCATCATGGGTGATAAAGACTGACACGCATCACCAGAGGCTTTCATGTCCAATGAGAACACCTGTCTGACTCTCTGGGTGAAACTGGACAGAGGAATGCCATTGCAAATAACATTTCACATGTGCCACACCTCCTCAGAAGGCATGGTGGGACTGTGCACCAAAGCAGGGCCATACATACATTAAATAAATAAAAGTTCTCCTTCCTCTGCTTCATTGACATCTGGTCAGTGAGGTCTGTGTGAGTGGGCTCTCTTTACACAACCTCTTTCTTACTCCTGTCCATCTTTACATGAACGCACGTCAAACAGTGGCTCACCAGGCTCTTCCTGTTAACTTGATTTGTGGGTTGATGTTATTAAAGGGCAAGTTGGTTATAGTATGAAGTTCCATAGCTAAATCAAGTAATAACAACTAAATTATCTCTATGATCATGAACTGTTTTTTATATGATCATGTGGGTTATTGAGGAAAACATTGCTAAATGTCCTTTTTTGTTACTTTTGAATTCATTGTCTTGAATACACAGTGTACTGTGCTTTTTTGAACCTCTTATATAAATGCAGGGAATGTGTTAGAGATGCGATGCACTACATCCCATCTCAAACAGAGCCTGTTAACAAACTTCAAAAACAGCAAAGGAACTGTTGAAATGAAATGAGATGAAATGAGAGTGCCTCATTTGGGCAATATTGTATAAAGAAATATGCAAGAAAAAACAAACCCCAACAGGCATGCTTGATGAAATTACAGACCCCCAAAAAAATGGTCTCTGATGAATTGGCACTTAATTACTGCTTGATTAGCATAATTATGCATGTTAATAGCATCTCAAATGAATTGCAGTTGTCAGGAGGGAGGAAGCATCTGTAGTGGTGGCAGCCTGATACATATTTTCTCCTATCCAACAGCGTTGTCTAACTCTTCCCCTTAAGTGTTCACCATTAATCACTACACACTCCTTTTCCTTTGGAGTGAAATTTGGCATTTTGGGATAATTGGGCTATTATGGTGTGCTTGTCACATCTGTAATAGTAGGCTAACGAGCCCCCTCGTGTGCTAGCATTCAGAGATGATGGCAGAGCATTGGCACTGAGTGGCATGGCAGGAAAAGATATGGCCCAGTCATACTGAGACATACGATCATATTATTTTAGCTATTACCGTATATCATCATCCTAACATCCTAAATATAGGTTGCTTCATGCTACCACGCTGACTTGGACAGATTGATGTGTGTGAATATGACACATTGAATAGTTTCATCCAGAAAAACACACATTATACATTTTCCAATACTAAGACTTATAAGGTATTATTGTACAAACGCTTAAATTCTAATACAGTTGCACTGGCTAGTGTCCAAACTGAATTTAAACATGCTGAGTTGTTTTCCACCCCATGCACAAGAAAGTAAGCAAGCCTTCACCAGGCATCTCTGCTGGTTAAATATAAAACAGCAAGTGTCTGTATTTAGCACACATGCACACACAGAGAGAGAAGTTCATACAACAATAACCTAAACATTGCACATAAAAGAGCACTTCTCAAGTGTGTGTCTTGTGGCAGCTTTAAAAATTCAAACTCAAGCATATTTAGGACTTTGTTTACTTATACTGTGACTAGCTACAGCATACTGTCCCACTGTCTAAAAACAGCAGCTTGCTGTGGACTCACAGACTTTTCTTGTCTAAATAACCTTTGGGCTGTGAGTTTGAATTCCTTATCCTGCAAGAATCAATGGTGTGATGGATTGCATTGATAGCCCTCTCTGTGGCTTGCATCACAGATTCTAAAGATGACACAACCAATTTCATGGTAAACATTTCCTCTCACTGTCACTTCATCTGGCTTCTTATTATTGGCAGACATGAAGAAGAGCAGAGGGAGACAGGGGGGAGAGAAAGGGGAGTCTCAAGGTTGCAGGTGGCAGCCAGGAGCGCTTATGGATTGAGGCAAAGGGCACAGTCTGAGATGGGTTGCAACTGCTTCATTGGGAATTCTCCTCAGGAGCATATCGCATTTGTAATCATCTCTAATCGCTTTTTTGTTTGAAACTGTGTCATATACAACAGTCTGCTGTAAGTTAACTCCAAAACCTTAAGATATTGAAACTGATACTGAAAATTTGTACATCATCAAAGAGCTAGACAACTTCTGAGAATCAATGTCACTCTTAAAGATATATTTTGTCTTCTGTAAATCAATTTTTAACTTAAAAAACTGTTGAAAAGCGCCACGATTTAGGTGGGTGTAATTTGTGTCTATAATCAGCCTGGTCATTGGCCTGTGTGACAAGGAGTGCTGTATTGGATATTAACTCACTGACGCGTGGTGGTGTGTCATTCCCACAGACAGCCTCTTAATACCCTAATGGCTCATTTACATTATTGACGAGCCAACCCTGTGTCACCTCAAACACAGACTATTTAAAGGAAATAATTTTATGCAAACTACATATTGATGCACTAATGATCAATTGGCCCTTGTTTTGTGTGTTAATAATATGCAACTGTTGCAGTGCGATGTACATCTTCAATTAGAGAGTTACCCTGTCTGCTGGCTGACTCAAACAAGTGGTGCGCTGGCATCATTTGTTCTGCTGACTGGTGGCTGAACTGAAGGGGCCTCTTGGATACGAGGCGTGATGTCTTCAGTTTTACAGCTTAAGGCAAACAGGGACATTATGATATTTTGCTCCCCAGATAAATATAGTAAACCTAAGAAATATTTTTGTTCCTCTTTCTTATGATGTCTGAATGACACAGAGGAGCAGTAAAAGGCCTGCTCCAGAGACAATACCCTTATCCAGAACTCTGTTCAGCCTAGAGCACTCATGTCTATCCATCCATTCAAATCTGTAATATCACTTTTGCTTAAGTAGCAAGTATTGAACTTTGAACAAACAATGCCCACTTCTGCCTGGAAGTGACAAGCTTTGCAAGCCTTCTCCATTGGGTTGTTTTGCACCAAGGTTTGACAAACAACACTAACCGGGCAAACATATGGAGTGTGGTCACACCTGGACTGAGACAGGTACATAATGAGCGGCACAAAAATGCCCAACAATGCAATAAAATGTGTAAACTGTGTCATTATAAGGCTACGGTTCTGCTTAGCATTGCTGTACAGTTGCTGCACAGTTGAAAAAATGTTGCATGGTTGCATCTACCTTAATTAATCACTGATTTAACCCATCAACCAGTGAGCATGCTAAGTGACCCAAAACAAACACACCCATGATATTGTGCAAACCTGTGGCGCACACTGTGCCTGACCAGCATGATAAATGCTCAAGGTGGGTCTTCCAGTGGTGACTTCGGTGTTCAGTAAGGAACCGTTACAGCTGTGGTTATGGAGTGTTCTTTCAACTCAAAATGTTTGAATGTGCAGTGGGCTAAGTGGACTGCTTATGTTATGCATCTAAAATGAAAAAGCAGAGAAGTTGAAACTTGAGCAGGCTGTGGAGGACTTCAACAAGTTTCCACAAGGTCTTCCACAACACGCACAAGATTCAGACAAGTGAGTACACCAACGAGCTCACTGATGAGTGTAAGTCATTCCAGCGTAACACTGCTTGTTGCCATAGACTTCTTTACGTGAATATTTTCTTTTTTAAAGTAACGTTTACTTGAGTATAATATTCTTATGCTCTTTCCATCTCTGCATTTTCATCCACATCCTCCACAGACTCTTGAATAAATTGTTTCACTCATCAGATAAGGAGCCGTCATTTACTGGTATAGAATGTTCTTGTGTTTTTGCAGGTGCCAGGAGGACAGGGTGTGAACTTAAGATAATCCTTTATTAGTCCCATATCTGGGAAATTACAAACTTCTTCTTATCTTTGATTCTGTCTCACTATCTAACCTTGGTTTCAATCTTTACGTGATCACAGTCTAGTCCTGTTCTTGGCTGTAGCACTATGTTTACAACAAGTACATTACTTTCATTACGTAATGCAATATGTTTATTGGTAACTAATTTCCTTGTTGGCATGGGATTTCAATGATAAGATGACGATATAAAAGTTGTCACATGCATGACGACTGGATACGGATAGGAGGATAGGTTACTGTCATCTGTGGAAGAAACCATTTCTTCACGAACCAAATCTTTATCCTGTACTTTTCCTTCTGCTGTATATGTGTATTTCCTCAAGAGGCTCACCGGATGACATTTCATTCTGCTTTCTTATTCTTACTTAAAGAAATTTGAGGTATCTTCAGAAAGGTCAAAGAAGATAAATCCCAGGGTCTGATTGTTCAACTGCCTCCACTCGTCTCTCTTGGGACATCTCTTTTCTCCATAATACAATAATCAATATTTTGATCAATTACATTTGTTGTTCACACAGTGATGCAAATTGGGTCTGCCAGAGCTGTTATTGTGTCTCTGACAAATTGGGGACATTGTTTGCATGCAAGGAGAATGCCTGTCTCCCATAGAATAGCACACAGCAGAGAGTGACACAGAGGATTTGTCTTTCTGATTGATTGGTGTCATGCCTAAATGCTTATCAATCTCATGATTTCTAAGAGCCATTCCTGAAAGAACCAACCCCTCATAGACCCACTGTTTGGTGCATCGAGGTAGTGCTGTTAACTTCAACGACAGCTACTTTTCTGGAGAATTGGTGGCAGAAAGATTGATTATTATTTTCTATATGGACTGTGAGGAGACAATGGGGACATGTTTGTCTTTGTATTATCATTTATATCTATGACATACAAGGTATATGGATGTCACCGCCTCCAATTCAATCAAAGATAGATGACCAATATAAATCATTTAAGACTCCGAGTACACCTACACTACTCACAATTAATAGGTTATTTTCTTTCGTCTTATGTACAGTAATATGTACAGTATATTATATGCAGCTTTCACTCCGTGAAGATATGCACACAGGCGCATACTTAGACAGATGAATTTGTTCAACTTGTAGTTAGTTAATGTCCCCCTTAGTGGTCCGCCCCAAATGCCCCTTTGCCCCTTTTCTTCACTGAAAAGGCATCTACGGAAATGCCTGCCTCTCTAAATTAAGAATCCCATAAAACAGCTCCACTTTCAGAATCTCAATCAAAGGGTGACTACCCATCACCACCCCTTAGGGCCCCTCATAGGTCCGTGAGCCACTTTTAAAATGAATTACCACCATCTCTGCTAGTGCCCACAAATCCTGGTCAGATTGATGGTCGAGAATAAAATGTCCCTCTTCACTTTTGGCCCTTCCAGATATATCAGCCAGGAGGTCCATCATTTATCAGGCCCAATGCTAGTATTAAGTATGCTGACTGCTACCATTAGGATAACATATAATAATGTAAAAG
This sequence comes from Scatophagus argus, assembly GCF_020382885.2. Lineage (NCBI taxonomy): Eukaryota > Metazoa > Chordata > Actinopteri > Scatophagidae > Scatophagus > Scatophagus argus. Next base: position 14,245,987 of record NC_058493.1, read on the forward strand.
GATTTAAGGAGGGATATCGTGGGTCTCAGAGTCAGCTGTCATGAGAACAGATTAAGAACTAGTTGAGGGAAATTTGTAAAGGGAAAATATCAGACTTCCCTTGGTGTTGGTAAAACATTTGCTGATTTAACCATAGGAAGTAAAGGATACAAGTAACCCATTCACACACTGGCATGTGAAGGAATTTTTTTAACTATCTGAAGCTCTGGAGTCAATGTTTTGCAAAAGGACACATGGACGGTAGAAGCTGGAGATCGAAGTACCAGTGCTGCGATTAATGGACAACTCAATGGGCATACAAATAAAGCAGACAGTTGAACAATACCCAACTCTTTTTCATATGTCTGATACTCAGTTATCTCATACATCTTACCAATAGGTTTTGAGCAAAGTAAAATGGACAGCGTGAAGCAGGAAAATAATAACTGGGAAAGTGTGGGGCTACAGGGTAAGATAAGCTGTGGACTACATGAGATGGAAACTGGTGGCATGGACCTTTCAAGATGTGACGTCAAAATGAGTACAACTGAAGCAAAGAAAAGTGACAGAAGTTGTGACTGGGTCCAAGATGACAAAGTGTCACTCACACACAGTGACAGACAGTCCTCCTCTCTGCAGAGTAACAACCTCTCCATGCCTATCTGCCTGTCAAAGAGCTTTTTTAGGTGTGCGATGGCTGGTGATGACTGAAGACCAGTGTTACTGTGTTGGTTAGACTTGAAAGGACCCTATGGCAAAAATGAATGCTTTAAGAAGCAGTGTCTTAGGTTTTGTAACCTGTTGTGTTTCTGAGTATTGGTCTGTATAGTCTATGTGAGAAAGAGAATAGTTAGTGATTAAAATGCAGGTGCTGTTCAAAATCACTTTGATATTAGTAATTATTTACCATTGGAAAGCCATGGTTTATAAATGACAAAAAGTGGAGGATATATTTGATTTTTGTGTCCTTCATTCCATCTTGGTTTGTAACCTTGTACTAGTCATATCCTGTTGGCTCTTGTTTTGAGGCAAAATCACACGAGCTGGGGGTAGGCTAAAAGCTACTGAGCCATAAATAAATAAACTGAACTAAATCTTATCAGGCCAAAGCCAATAACAAGACACGACTAACGGACAAGGCTGAAACCAGTCTGAAAGCCTGAAAAATCCATTAAAAAGGAATGCATCTCCATGTTTGAATGAGTGTATTTATTCCCTGTTGTGGAACAACGCTGCCACCTCTACTTCACTTTGAAAAAAAAAAAAAAAATGAAGAAAGGACACAATAGCATCCATAATGTTTCAGTATGCACAGACATGGTGTAGATATTCTGATGGCTCTGATGCAAGCAGCAGCTGAGGAAGAGCAAAGGAGAAAAGGGACTCCATATAAATGGGAAATTAGCGGGAAGCGTCGTCAAAAGTAATTAACTCCCCTCCTTGCCACTGTCCATTAGACCTGACATGATGACACAGGAGGAAAAAACATCCATGTCAACTCTGGCAGCCGCCTGCACTGATCAGATAAACATTTTTTTGTTTTGTTTTGACGCCTGATTACAAAATGATTAGCCAGCGTGCCTGTCTCCTCCTTACCCTTCACCTCCCCTGTGGCTTGATTGACAGACGAGGTGATAGGCTGTTGGGTCTGTGTAAGCTGTCTACCACCCTTTTTGGCGACAAAAAAACACACACACACACTTGCTCTTTGTTGGTGAACACAACTTTAGAAATTTCATAAAACAATTATTATAACAAGTAGCATCATACAAATGCTGCAGGTTTAAACATGAACAATAACATAAATGTTATTATTCTTTTTCTTATGGTGAAAAGAAAATATATATTTTTGCAGGTCCATTCTCTCTATACCAAAGTGCAATCAATGGCAATTCGTAAATTCGTAAACAAATGAAGGCCATCAAATAAATAAATAAATAAATGAATCTTATCTTGTTTCATTCAGTACATGGGTATTATGTCTCAGTCAGCTGTAGTTTGTGGTTCTGTTGCATCTTAAGTAATTTTTGATTTATCTGAAACACTTAAAGGCTTTTAATTTGAAACCAATACAAGGATTATCGAGTTTGTTTTGACAGCATAATGAATTTCCTTAACAAGGTAAACAGGACTGGATGAAAATAAAACTTAATACTAAAATATCACCAAATACATGGTACTCAGCAAACAGAGGGACTTATATAGAAATAAAGGTCTGTCTCTAATACAAGCCTGCCCCCCCCGTGTGTTTACCAGATAACCATACTATCACATTCCTGTGGTCGATCATTTACCAGCACCTTTTGTTTTTCACCAGCTTTACACAACTTTAGATAAGACACGTATTACCTATCGCAGAGTGACATGCCCACTCTTATATACAGGACTGCATATAAGAGTGGTGATTAACCACATGATGCCTTGCTTAAATTAAAGAGGTCATGACTCTGGGAGAAGCTTCACTATCCAATGGTTGAGGTGAAGCAGATTTAAAGAACAGATTTGACTTTGATCACTGAAGAAATAAGGGATGATGACCGTGATTACTTGTTTAGATAAGACTGTGTACAGCACAGGATGCCCTTGTGTTTGTTTCAGTAGCAGTGGGAATGTTCATTGATCACCCATGAGGCTATAGGAACTCATATTTTGATAAGGATGCGATAAAAGCACGATAAGGACAGTATCTTCAATCTTTGGCTGTATTGATTTACCGCCAGTGTGCGTACCAATGGCATGCCACCATCGCCTTCCTTCCTAAATCATTTCTTGGATAGAGTTAAAATTGGTTCAGTATCATTATACATATGATACAACTATTGTTTTAATATATAATATAATATAATATGTTTAATATATGGCATCTGCATTCCTAAGAAAGATGTATATATAACAACAGTTTTGACACACATTGATTTTCGAAACATCTGCCTCAAATCCACAATCCAAAATCATTCAAATCTAAAATCTAAAATAATTTTTGTATTATCTTAATTGAATGACCTTAATGTTTTGTTTTGTTTGTTTGTTTGTTTGTTTGTTTGTTTCTTGACAAATATGTATTCCCATGAGCTACAAAGTGATGCATGCAAATTTCAATCAAATGTTTTTCAAAGTTATATAACAGTTTACCTTTACAACATGCTTTATTGTAAACTTGGCAAGTATCACTTAAAATGAAAAAAAAAGTAGCTGTTAAACTATAAATTCAGGGTATCAGCTGCACACTATCCATGTCTATCTTCATTTTCCTGCAATTAAAGCAATAAAGAGAATGCTTCAACTTTGGACCTAATTTACGGAAACTGTATCTTGGAGAACAGTCAAAGTCATTATGATCATAATTTCAACTGTCTTTTTAAAACTGCCCTATAAACTCACCATATCTTGAATAAATCTCTGCTTGCACTGATCCTTAACAAATGTATACAGGATACTAGATGTTATAAGTATTAATGTTGGGAAGAATGAAGTAGAGGGCTAGTATGAATATTTCAAATTTAAAGGATGACACTACTAAAGTCAGTAACTGAAAATGTCTCCCCAAGTTGCATCTGGTAATCAAACATGGCAAGTCTCTATCTCATCTATAAACAAGACAAAGGAATTCATTTTCCTTTTCTTCGACATCATCTAACCACCATCTGTGATTGCTGCCATGCAATCAAACAGATCTTTATGCTCTTTACGCTCCAACCTGCAACAGAAGCATGTGCTCCAGCACATGGTGCTGTGCCTTGACCTTTGATCTCTGCAGTTTCTGGAACAGCAGTCACATTTTAAAGCATGCTCTTGGTCCAGACAGAAAAAAAATAATTAACCACTACTACACTACTAAAGTTGAGTGGCTGAGTGGTGAATCTGTTCCAAAACAAAAAATGAATGGAATAGCAATACAGTTTGTTATGAATATAGTGTTGCCCATACAAAACAATAGGTTCCTTGGGTTTCTGAGTTCAAACTGAGAATTTCATTACATACATGAAAGTATTTAGTACTAAAACAGACTCAATTAACATTTTTCAATAGTTCAAAGAGATCTGAGTCGCTGTAACAACCTCATACTGCAGCAGAGAGAAAAGAGACCATGACTTCTCCTCACTCCTGTGATAATATTTTAGCTGACTACCTACAGTATCACGTACATGTTGTTCATGTGCTGTGGCAGGGATGTCACTGAGCCCGTGGTGAGTGCCGTTAATGTACAGAACAAGTCAGGACTTGTTTGTGGTTGGGGTTTAAAAAAGAAATATAAGCAGTTAGATATATATTCTTCCACACAATTTATGAATGTTCTCCCTCAGAGATTCTGTGAAATCTTCAATATTCATATTGAAGTGTGATGAAGTCACAGCTCGGTTCAGGACCTTCCATTATGCTACAACAGAGACAGCATGCTTGGCTGATTATAAATCACCTTGGAAACACACGGTGATGCAAAATCCATAATGTGAACATCATGCTTAGAACCATATTTAAGCATTCAGGAGTACTGCTACAATTGCCTGTTAGCATGCATTTTGCATTTATTTACCAATTAAAAATGCATTTGGTATGGATTTGAAAGTACTATGCAAAGCTGCAGTTCTCCTGTAAACAGATTATGGTCCTAGGGGACAGTGTGGTATTGAATGACTAAACAGGCCTACTATGATTTATGATAATGCATAAGAGAAAGGGGCTCCTACCCTCAGTCCCTTACCTCGAACTGTGGACTGGAATATTAGCATATTGCTAGGACATTACGTATTGCTTTTCTTCACTTCACAGTTAACATGACTTACATGTAATATTTCATTTAAGTTCATTTTTGTGAAGGTATTTAAATCATTTTGCATACTCCCTACAATGTGCTAGAATAATGGAGTCATTTATGATTGATGTTGTAAGGGAGAGGAACCTGCCCATCCAACGAGAGTGTACTTGCTGTCTTTCTCTCTCACCCACCCACACACACACACACACACACACACACAATAGCAAAAAGAGTGCAAGTTTCTCTTATCTTTAAAGGAATATGAGATTCAAGCTCACCCTGCACCACAATGGACTCTGATCTCCCTGCTTTAGCATACACGCCATCAGCAGGGGCTACAGGAGAGTGCTCCACGAGTGGGGGAGAGAGAGAGAGAGAGAGAGAGAGAGAGAGAAAGAGGTGTTCGTTAAGGCCTCTTTCATTTCATTTGACGGGTTGAATGCTCCTCAGAGCAAGGGGAGATTTGGGGCATCACTATATGTGACAGAAGAGATTACAGAGGTAATCCTGCCTGCCCACCAGGGAATCATCTAGTCTTCAACTTGCTCTTATTAACTGCTTCACACTCACAGTCGGTGTAATTAACCAATCTCTTAATTTAAACCTATTTGATTTAGTTTCTGTATTCAGCAGAGCAATCGGACTAAATATCTCTTATTCTGTGGCTCAGCTATGTTTCATTCTAAGGCAGAGCTATTATCCTTTTAGCTGCGGGTTTGCAAGACTTTAGAATAAGTAGTCGTGTAGTTTTGTAATACAATAGGCCTATCCAGCAGTACACCTAATTACAAGGGTTCCTGGCTGAGTCAAAGGTTTTTTTACCCCATAGACTTGTCAGGCAGTGTTATAGCGAGACCGGAGCCAAACTTTTTTCATGAGGCTTGCATATATCAGGTTTGAGGGTCATGTTCACATTATGCAAATTACTTTTTTTTTTTTGGTCAATTTTGGTCTTTTATCCACAAAAAGTATTCCTTAGTATATGAAGGAATGAATTATGGAGTGCAGGCACCATGTTCTAGTGCAGGTGTGAAATGGCATCATTCAAAATGAACAGGTTGTAAATATGAATGCTGGATCACACTGTGTTAAAGTTTGAGATGTCAGACCTTCAGGGGCCTTTCACCTGGTCTTTTCATACAGTAGCTTAAATTGCTACATGGCCACCTACAGGAAGACAACAACACTAACATATCGTGATTGTAACAGGGGTGTTTCCTCCTGCTGGTACTGCACTGGGAACCTTTGACATCTAATTAGATTTTATCAGTCTGTAAAAAAAACCTCTTGTTCAGGTCAACTGTGCGTGTCATGTGATTACAACATTGCACTCTGATAAGGGAGGCATTTTCAGTATGAATGAACATGTGGCCTTTGGCCTTGTATGATTCTTTCGTTATGAGTCTTATTAGGTGCTGATGTGAGTAGTCCAATAGACAAGCTGTTTTAAATAAGCTGAAAGAATTTATTCTAATCACAAATCTAACAAATGCTTGTTATATATTAATCCTACTGGTTTTGTCCACTTCTCATGTTCAGGCTGTCAAATGTATCAGTGACACATGAAATTCCTATGATTACAGATATATTTAACATTTTGTAATACAAAAGCGTATACTGAACGTATACGTATACTGAAATAAATATTTTATCAATTTGGTGCTGGTACTTGCTACTGGCAGGTAAGCTATTCCTGTCTTCAGAGAGCACACACACACACACTTACATGTAACATTTCATTGTGTGTGTGTGTGGCTATGTGGATTCACAGGCACAAATACTGTACATCAAGAAATAAACAAAACAACCAAACCAAAATAGTGGAACTATGAATCTGTGGCCTGGTGTTGACAGGACTAATTTCCATCAGGCAGAGATGAAGCCACCCTGCTGTCAGTCTGTGATTGGATTAGAGTTGGTCTGGCATTGCTGCCAGCTCCATAAGAACCCCAGGTGCTTCCTGTTGCCTGGCCTCAGAGGCCTTTGACAGTTTACCAGAGTTCAAAATTGCCCCAGGACACTCTCAGTTGGATATGGAGTTGAAGGAAATCCTATACAGAGGAAACACATAAAAAAAAAGAAAAAAGAGAAAAAAGTATAATACCCCTGCCAATGTTTTAGAATTTGAATTTGTTTTTTTGTGTGGATAACTTTAAAAATATTAAGTGAAAGCACCTTCAAATAAATAACAATCCTTTTTCCTGTTTGCCAGCACCACACATCCATAGTAGGATAATATGCATTTACACAGGAATATTGCTAGATTAATAACATTCCAATTATTCTGTAAGTGATATTGATTGTCTGCACAAAAATGAATGTTTTCCAGCTAAAGTGAATGTAAACTGAAGATGAGATTGGTTACTATTCTTTTTCTGCCTGCTTCCTACAGTACAATGAATAGATGAAGACTCAAAGGTTTTCATGTTGTAATAACCATATTCACCAAAATCAATAGTGCAGGGGAGGAGGCAATAATGCAAACCAACTGAAGGAAATTAAATGAGACAGAACAAGAGAGGACAGAAGAGGTAAATAAGATGATTTGTATTGAAGCGTAGGCTTTTCATTAAGAACAGACCCTGTGAGGGTTGGCCCGCAACTGCAGGCAACAATACATTAAATATTCCACATGATTGCTATTGCTCTGCAAAATAGGTAAGCCATTAACTATTTAGCTGTGGTTTACATCTACAGTCAGACTGCACAATTCTGATGTAAAACTGTGCCTGTTTTCTTCTACACATAACACTTTTTTTCAAGTTTCACCCATTACCTCAATTTCTCTCAACTGTTCATCAACATTATTGCCCCCTTTTCAGATCTTAATTAAAGCACACTACCCCACCCTACTTTCCATCCCATCTCTGAGACCCCTGTGCAGTAGGATTATGGGATTACACCAGTAGGGTCCATGCCAATGAAAACCCTCTGTAGCAACCAGTGTACAGCCAGGAGCCCCGTGGCACAAAGGAATTCTAGGAGGAATTGTTCATGAGGACTAACAGAGCTGTGGCCTTTTGTAACCCGCACAGTAGGTTTCTGCCGGCATCCAGCGGCATGTTTCCATACTTGCCCAATAGTGAGAACTACAGAAAGAGAGTGCAAAAATGATTATCCATGTATTCAGCGAATTGAATTCGATTAAGTCGGAATGCCAGAATTGCCCCTGAAGAAGTGTATGTGTGTGGCGGGGTTTGGAGTCGCTGTTTGCCCCCTTAAGTGTGGCAGAATTAATAAGACTATTACCTCAACAATTACCGTTCTGTGCAGCACCCAGGATTCATTTCTGTGGAAATTCGATGCCACTAATTAAAACCGTTGCCACTGCTCTGGCGTGAGTGATTGTCTCAGAAGATACAATCCCCACCGAATTACAAAGGCAATTTTATGAGTTGGAAAACTGAGAGCAATTATTTTAACAAGCATAAAGCATTTTCTATCGAGCAGCAGTCCCGGCTGATCTAATATTAGTGCTCGTACTTTAAGCAGAAAAATAAAGAGTGAAGCCAACGCTGGGAGAAAATGAGGCTCCCTCCTCGGAAGGCTGTAAACCAGGGAGGTGTCAACCTCCTGCTGCTACTCTCTGTGTGGTCACAGACTGTCTGGCCATGGCCAGTGTAGCAACCATTTTTACAGGATACACACACACATTTATAAGTACACAATATATCACTTACTGCACACACACGCACATTAGATCAGAAAGACACTGCTGGAGTGCACGTGTGTGTGTATAAACAAGATTTTATTTAGACAGCCTGATGCACTTAATTGCTTTAGACAGTATCAAAATGGCTCATTTACAAAAAAAAATAAAAAAAATAAAAATAAAAAAATAAGGACAAGATTCTTCCTCTTTCTACATAGAGGTTGTTTGCATTTATAACAATTAATATGTCTGACCACCAGACATTTTATGTTACAGAAGAACACTGATTTGTGAAGCTGGCTTTGCAATATCTTATTTAAACGTGGACTGTGCATGAAATGTGAGATTAAGGGAAGCATTTGCATTAACCTCAAAGCTCCATTTTACCCAAAGGCAAAGCAGTTTAAATGTGACAAATGAACCTCCACCAAAAATGTAATGTTGAAAATGCACCATAAACTGGTGTTGAAACACAGCTTCATGTGGGTTGCTTACTTGACCAGACTTAACTGTGAGCTTATCTTCTTTTTATGAGGCAAACTGCAAGAAATCACATGTGTAATCCGTGGTTAGGTTACAATATACAGAGTGATGGCAGAGAATAAAACTTGCAAGACTTATGGCCACGATGGTTTCTGATTCAGTTTAAGTTTGTGCCTGTTTTAAGAAATTTAATAAGACCATATTGGATACAAGAAGGTTAAAGACATAGACCTTACTGTACATGCATGTGTGTGCAGTGCATGTGTGTGTGTGTGTTTTCATGTGTCTCTCTACATCTGTAATTATCCTGGCATTAACAACCAATGCTATAAATCCCTGCTGCAATTAAATATGTTTTGACACAAGGGATCTCCCCAAACTTATCATTACTGATGTGCAAATTACACATATACCTCTGACATGCGCCCCCAATTAGTCACTTTGTACTCTTAATTAAGCAGCATTAATCTTGTGTGTATGTAGGGGCTGTGAGTTGAAACTGGCAGCACCACAGCATGAAATGAAATGAAAAGCAGGAGGTGGGGGTGTGCGTGTGCATGTTGGGCCTGGTACAGGTCACGCTTCAAAACACACAGACAAAGATGTGATTAGGAATACATTCTACTGTACAGACAAACATAATAACCTCTGTTGCATGTAGGTGACATGATGAGATAATAAATATATAAGTGATTGTCTTGATGAGCTTTTAAATTAAAATTAGGGTATAGAAAGTCTTTTAATATTTGATTCAGATTTCATACCAGTGCCTGTTAGCTGAATGAATACACATTCCTTTATGTTTACTCGCCCAAATCCACAATCTGCTGTGACCTACAGTACTGTGTCCTGCCCTGAACACTCTCCCTTATGAAGTGTGACTTTTCACACAAGGCCTGAGCAGTAGGCTGCTCCTCCTTGCCAAAATAAATGAGAGATTGCTCCACATATCCAGTCTACACGCATTCATCATGCTTCCCACCTAGTCCAGCAGTGTCCTTTCATCCTCCATTATATTTTCAATTAGTGTGGATTTTCAGGATTTAACATCGTTTTCCCAGGTACAACCCACTGTTGACACTGCCAGTGTCTCCATGGGCGCCACTGTCAATTTTTCAAGTTGAGGAAACTTGGACCATTTGTGGCAGGGGAACCTACTGTCATATCCAAACCAATGGAGCATCTGCACTAATATTTATGACTCAAGGTGAGAATTTAGTGTTAGTAAGTGAAAGCTTGTGCTTTCCTGTTTTCGAGGATGCTGTGCTTTTGATCTAAACAGATGCATGAAGCACAGGCACAAACAATAACACACAGGCGATTCACGCACCATGTTTTCAAAAAGACGTGTACATTTGTACATGAACTGATACGCTCTGAAAATCCTATATAATTGATGGCATACTACCCTGTGTACACAGCTTATTAATTCCAAGTTCAGACTGAAAAGAATTTGCTTTTGCCAGAGAGATATCAATGTACCATAGTATGCATGGAAAAGAAATATGTAACAAGCTGTTTATCTGACTCTATCCTCAGTCTCCTGCACATCTGGCCCTTAAATTACAGCTGCTGAAAACGAGGAGAAATTTACGGTGATCTTGACAGGGTTTTAGACTGGGCATAGAGCCCAGTCCCCCTGCCTCACACAGCCTTGGAGCCCTGAGCACACATGGGGGCCATTATTTGTAAAGTAGCTGCGGTGGCACCAGGGAATGATTTGAAAGGAGCATGTGTGTGTGCGCACGCTGGAAACATGCAGCCCGAGTATGTTTACTCTCTGTTATCACATCCACACATCTCCTGTAAGTGGCAGGAAAAGAGTGTGCCGTCTTGAGGAGAAGATATGGGGAGATTATTATGCTGTTTAAACCCTCAAACTCTCCCACCCACTCTCCTCTCCTTGAAAATGGATTATCTTTTCAAGTGTTGTTAAGCACTTGAGTGAAATGTTCACACGCACATTTATCTCACTTGTCATTTGGCAGTGAAAACCAACCACATGTGTTTATTATAGTGGTAGATAAAGCACAACTTAGCAAGTCTGCCTGGAGGAGAGGAGATCTGTAGGTTAATAAGTGATACTAGAGTGCATTTAAAAATAGAACATTAAATAACACAGTGACCTGAGACAACACAGTAGAAAACACATGTAAGCAAAGCCCCAAAACTCAACAGACATGGAAAGGGAAAAAACCAAACAGACAAGAGCCAACAGAAGGGAGGGGGGGTGATACAGCAACAAGGCAAAGGGGATAATATCTCTGGCGTGCAGCCCCACAGTAAAGCCACTGGTTGGTCATGGCTCTGGGCTGTAGACGGACCGTCTCCTCACAGTGCTGGGTGAATTAGGCTGTGGTTCCACAGTGAACCTCAACCAGCCTCGGCAATGTGCTAAACCCAGACGTGACTTATGGCTACCCACCAGAGATTTGGCCTCTGGACCCAAGACTTACACCGCAGAGAGGAAAGGCAAAAGAAGTTTTATCTCAAACACCACAAAAAGAAAGTGGGACAACACATGACATATGTACTGCCATGGTAAGCTTCATCTTATTGTACTACACTCTCCATTCTCCAGACTGAGGATGGTCTAGCACTGCCCAAAGGCACAGTTCTGTTTGGTCCACTGCTGTGCTGTGTCCACATTCGTGGTCAGTACAAAGCCACAGGGCAGAGATGTTCTCCTGAGGTCTCATGACCACAGCTCCAAGGGATACTCCCAAGTAGGACAGCTATGAGTACCAGTGGTTGGAACTGGTTTGAAAATGTGATCTTCTTTTAATGTAATGCTTGCCATTCCAAATTTCCCCAAATAAAGAATTCCGTTTCACCAAATCCTTGAAAGGGAAACAGCGTGTATTTCTAGGAAGAGTGAAGAACAGATTACACCAGGCCATCTCATTATACATGTTAATGAGCCGCAATGACAGAATACTATATGTCTGTACTTAATATACATTACTAACTAAAAGTATGGTGGAAACAAAAAACAACTTAACATAACAAGTAAAACCACAATGTCAGCGCTGTCTTCAGCCTACTCTGCACGCACTCCAGAGTGACTTTAATGCTCTCTCGTTGTTAAAACATGTTCTGACAGTTTAATACACAACTTTAGATGTAAGCTGAAACGGCTACTGCTATTTTCTCATTGCAACTCTTATCACAGAGGGCAACGCTCGGTTAATCACGCTCTGTTTGTGCATCGCTCTTTCCTGCTTGGCATAAAATCTGGTTTTCATGCTCCAGCTATTAGACGCTGTGCCCTGTTATCATGCTTGAGTTTGCTCTTAGACTGAAAGTGACTACTTATTTATTTAGTCCGGCCTGGGAAGGATACTCAACATAAACCTGAACTGTACTGCATCATATTAAAACAGTTGTATCAGTCAGAATGAAGAGCCCTTGTGCTATGCTAACTTTGGCATGTTTTTGTTAAATGTGAGGTGATGATTTTCGGTATATTTTCAGAGGCAGCAAACATATTTGTCAGACCTTTCACTTGTCATAAGAATTATTAGGCATCTCTGATGAGATTTACAGTTTAATTTGCAGCATACAGTCATTTATTGATCTAGAAAAGCAATCCTTTAGCGATCCCTTTCATATACTCTTTCTGCAACATGTATCTGCTATCCCTCACATAAGCAGCAGGTTCCTTTTTAGAAATCTATGGCTTTGTCAGTTACACTGTGGGGAGTTGAGGAATGTCCTGCCACAATACACAGCTGTCTAGTCTGTACAATACACATATTGATACTTGAAATCTCAGGGCATGCTCAAGCTAATCTGCATTTTTTGGAGAAAGCCCATCCTTTACCTAATTTTATGGAGTTAATTTGAAGTGAGATATGCATACAGTAACAATCAGACAATTCGCAACACAGTCAGCACGCTTCACAGTAGTCACAGCTGAAGCACAACCAACTCTATACTTCTACTTCTTTCATTTTCACTCTGTGCATGGCTTGTTAATAAAACTGATATTTGTGCATATGCCATGACTCGTTGCACCTTCTTCATTACAATTACTCATGTTCTTAAAAAGTGGTCTGAATCACAATAAATGTAAGATTTTACTCTTTCTGGGCTGTGCATACAAAAAACATGTACTGCCAACATAGAAATTAATATGTATTGGTAAAATGTTATGGGGACTTTTTTTTTGGTCAGGCTGTTTGTTAAAATTCAGTATATCAGAATCAGTAAGACAAAATTCTGAACATTTATGTGGCAAGGATTCAACAGCAACATGCAAATTTAAGCAAAACGTTTGTATGTTTGTCATAGCGATAAAAAAACTGATATAAATTACTGTATGTCAAAATTGCTGAGTCACAAGACATTTCAGAAAAGGACTCGGCAATGCTGTTGATCAGTTTATGGCTGATTGATATGTGATACAAATGTAGTGTTGCTTTATAAATCATACACTGGGGATCCCGGCTCTGTCTGAGCTGACTCAGCATCCAGAGCTTAACCCTATAACTGAAAGACATGTACTGCCATTGGTTTCAAATCATCACACACACTCACGCTTGCTTCCTGTTTGGATTTCAAAACATCCACAGAGCATTTATACACCTTCAGTCTAACACTTTTATTGGACATCACCAGTCTTGTTTAAAGAAGCCATGCATTAGAGATGGGATTGCTGGGTGGAAATTGCCAAAGTTTGATAATGGGGCCTGCATGAGAAAAGCTGATGGTGGTGGGTGGGCTTGGGGAATGAGACTCAGTAATTAAACTGTACAGGTGATTCATTTAAAGAGAAGGCAGCGCATGAGAATTTGACAACGTAGCAGTGAAGACAGAGCTTAATTGCAAATGCTGGCTATAGCTAAAATGAATTGTTCTTACTGGGGTGTCCATCTAAGCAGAGGTCTTGCTGTGAGGACGAGTTTATCTATTACAGTCTTTACTGTCTTTACTTTTAGCGTGTGTTTAACCCTCCTGTTATGTTACGGGTCAATTTGACATTATGGTAACATAACAGGAGTGTTAGGTGTAGATACAAAATATGTCACTATCATTTACCTCATACTCTATATACCAATACCATTGAGGTACGCATGGCAAAAATCTTTCTTTTCTTAACCTCAAATTGGGTCACATAGTGATTTATTTGATATTCATGTGATTTGTTTATGGACAATTGATGATATAAGATCATAAAATACAATGACAGGATGAATTCTTCCTTATTTCCAGTCACCTACAGCACACTCTCGTTACTGATTAAAGTGTAACTAGGCGCACAGCTGATCATGTAGAATATTAACATGAGGCAAAACATGTCACTTGTAGGTATAACAATTCATAAATTAACATTCTCTTTACTATGTCCTGTTCCCTTTTTAAATGTTCCTGCCCAGAACTGCTGTAGGACTTTACTTAAAGAGAAAAGTTCACAACCCATGTGAATATATCTCAGCTGTACAGCTTCTTTAAGAATGTTGACACTGCTAGGTAGGACAATCTTCAGACTGATGTTCAGTGTATCTCATTAAAATGCTTTTCTTATGGAGGAATGCCTTTCTGGATGCTCGAATAATGTGGTCCAAGCCTGTGCCATTTGAGATGCATTGAACCTTGATCTTAAATGGCTAAATATCATTTACTCGACTGCTCATTCTGTTTACAACATGACAACCATAATCTTGTGACCAGCAGCTGGGAGATGCCATTGTAAACAGTTAATGGCTCAACATTTTTCAACTGTCTCTGTGCACAGAAAACTTATTTTGTTAGACAGGACAGGAAGTAATACTAATTGTATTCCTATTTCTGAACATTCTTCCCCTGAATAACTTTTTTGTCTGTACTGCTTCACATAAACAGATGAAAAAAAGAAAAAAAAATGCTCTTTCCTGTCAATTCTGGTAAGCAGTACAATGCTTTGCTGCCAAGGGCGATGTAAGAAAGCATATTTATACCAGATCTCTGCCAAAACTTTAAAAAGGGAGAGAAGTGAGAATGAGGAGAATAACTGCTCTAAAATGCAAAGGATAACTCAAACATGGAGTCCCATATGAAGTAACGGATTTACTGAGTTTAATCCCTTATCAAACAGACTATACAATGAAGCTAGGCCTTAATCTAGTGGAATTCAGAGTCCATTTCCAATGTTTGGACAGAGTGGATCCACAGGGGTGTCCTGGCCTAACACTGCTATAACCTTGAGTAGGAATCCAGCTATTCCATGCACAATAATTGCTGTTATTACCAGGAAATAAATCTGGTCTATACTTATTTCATGCTCAGGTGAAGACTTCACTCACATGAACATGTCGAATTAGTTTGTTCTTTAGTTTGACAGTGACTGCGCAAAAAAAAATTTCAGTTCTTTGAAAGGCACGCTGGAAGAAGGATATTGGATTTCAAACTTCTGTGCCATGTAAGCTTTTTCCAGATCTTCACATCCACACAGCCGCAACCTAAACCTTTTGAGAGTGATAAATTCCATAACGTTGGTTTTCTGTTGTAGACCATCCCCCCACCCCACAAGCTAGACATATATATTTGTAATCATTTTCCACAAAGAAAGGGTAAAAGTAAAAGTAAATTGAATCCTAAACACAACATAAATGTAACCCAAGCACGAGGAATTTGAAAGTGGTCGAATATATTCTGGACAGAAAGGTAAGTGCATGGTTAAAAGAGAACCCTCGTTTGCTTTTATCTGTGAATAATTAATTCCAGAGGCTGAAAAAATTTAGCTATTCATGACCTTGATAGTGGGCACATTAAAGAGGGGAGCATTTGCTAAACGTGAAATTATATGCTACTAGAAAGGCGTAGCTACATCACCGGAGTCACCCCAGAGTAAACAAACGAGTTCAGCAAGCAGAGAAGGGATTACCATATCTCCACTTAACTTATTTTATCCTGTGAGAATCATCAATATTAAAGGGTAAGGAGAGGGAGAGAAACTGCTGAGGTGGGCTTTTAGCAGCAGGGTGAACCACTGTGTTTAAGGAGAGAGATAAATGAGAGATCTCCCTGGAATCTACAAAGAGAGTAAACATGGTCTTTTTATCTTTTCACCATACAAGGTCTTCATTTTGAAATGGTTTAACACATTTTGACGTTAAAACCATTCCCGTTCCCATCCTCTCTTGTTGTTGAACAGTTTTTGATAGTTAACTTGTGCGTCACTTTTCTGGGTTTCGTTTTGTGGTTCCGAAGCGAGGACGCAAATATTGACTAGACAGCTTTTACATATTTGCAGTCATGCTAATATTTTTTTATTAATTCAATCACAGTTGCATTGTGCAGATCACTGCAGTTTTGACACTTAATGAGGGTAACTAACTGAGGGCTGACCTGTGTTTGTGTGCCTTTGGGCTAAATGCCAGCAAATATGCTGTGTTTGCCTGTCATGCCAGTGTAGTGTATACCGTATGGAGGTAGACACTGCCTCAGGGCCATCAGAATCAGCACGATGCCTTTGTCAGGTAACTGACACTGCAGGGCAAGTAGCAGACTGCTGATCTTGACTTAACTTCTGTTTACCTCACCTGTCAGTCAAAGAAAACTGTGACATTAGACAGTCTCAAACAAAACAAAAATCGCATGTGTTACTCAGCCATCGTTCACTGTTTATCTATATGAGAGCTGGGCTATGTATTTGTTTGGCCTGTCCTCCTTCCAGGCCTCCATGGTTTAGAGGAGGTTGTGTGGCTGAGGTGCTACCTATCTAGAGACACCCAGAGTTGCTCAACACCTTCCTGGATCCATATTCTCTCTTTACAGTCTACACATGTATCTATTTTTTGTCATCAAAATCTGTTTACATAGTGAGTTATTTTTCCTGATCTATTCTGTACACATGATATCTACTGAATGTCCATCTATACTGTGGAAGGGAGTCCTACTCTGTTGCTCTTCCAGAGGTTTCTTCATTTTCTCCATTAAAGGTGTGGGGGTGGGAGGGGCTTATCTGAATCGAGGGTCTAAAGATAAGTGTTTTACTGTGTGCTGTACAGATTGTAAAGCTCCTTTTGATTTGTGACTCTGGGCTACAACGATGAAATTGATTTGATTTTACTGTCTCATCTCCTGCACACATCTGTATGCCCCCCAAGATCCTGGACAAATGCCAGTTAGGGCAGACGCAGCTCAGAAGGGGGCTTCCTGCTACCTGCCAAAAACCCAGTCCAGTACCCAGCTGATATTAGTTATCGATATTTTACTGGCTGCCATTAAAACTTTAAGAGGCTGTGATTAGACGCAAAAACAAAGGAGATCCTTCATGCAGTGAGGTCACGTGAGGTTGTAAAAGATGGCTTTAAAGGCCTTTATTTAATGACATGAAATTCTCCCTGTGGGGTCGTACAGCTGTAAGGAAGGAGCTTCTGTGCTGTGGTGTTCTGCCAGCTCACACGGACTTAAGCCACAAAAATTACTTTAGTGGTGAGCATCGTTTGTTGCACAACTGCGCTCCAGAGAATTTCAGTTGAAGTTTAATGTTTTACCTTGTACAGATGATTATCAAATATCACAGTGATAATGATTTCTATCCTTCTATGATCTTAAAATCGACCTCAGTTTTTATTTTGTGAAATGTTATTAATGACCTCATTATCAGGAGACCCACAGGGCATGATGGACATATGTGAGCTTTATTTTACAGTAAATTTAACAATACTGTGTTCTTTCTTGTTCCATAGTACTGTGCAAATATCCTGCTACATAAAATAAATTTTCAACACGTAAATTTGACAACTGAGTTTTCACATTTGGTTACTTCTAGTTATGATGCTCAAACTCATTGCCAAAAAAAAAAAAAAAAAGAAAAAAAATGGAACCATATGCTATAAAATATATATATAAAAAATGCACCTGCATTAATTTCGCTTTTCTCGATTGGTAGGATAACATGTAGTAATCATTCTTGCTAAATGGCACAAACTGAGGAAGATTTTTGTTCAGGAAAGTGAATGGAAAGCAGAAAACCTAGTTAGCCAAAGTTCTAAATGTGTTACAAGCTATCACAGATGAATTACCACTCAGACAAAAACGGTGCTACCACCTTGTTTGTATCCACTCTATCTGCTTCTCTTCATCTGGTCACCAAAGACAATGTACTGTCTCCTAAAACCTGTCTTTAAGCTGCATATAATTTACTGATGTACTATTTTTAACTCTTTAATTGGCTGTTTTTGTAACACCACATGAAAATCTGACACCTTTTTTTTGCGTATGTCTGACTGACATGTACTGTATATGTGTCTCTTTGTGCTTGTGTGTGGTTGTCTCTATGTACATGTTTATGGATGCCTGTGTTGTGTTGTTGCTCATGATGCGTGGGCCATGCTTGGCATGGACACTGTGGAGTGGGAAGTCTCTTTGGCATCTTTTCCATGTCCTCTGACCACTGTCATGACAGGGAAGCCACAATGATGAGGAATTTTAGCATTGCGGTTACAGTAACAAGAGTAGGCCACAAACAACGCCCCTCGGTCTCCATTCCGCCCCATCCAACTCTCCTTATTGTTTTTCCCATTATGTGTTCTCTTACTCACTTAATATTCTTTCCTTCCTCGGTCTCTCCCGTCTTTCAGTGTCTCCTTCCCCTGAAACACCCACTGAAGCCCTTGAGGCTCTGGGTAGTCTGAACATTATCATCAGAGGCCATGTGAGGTTGAGGTGAAAGATGAGCTTTACACAAAACAACTATGACAAGGCTGTATGTTATTGTAGCTTGGAAACAATG
Organism: Scatophagus argus; assembly: GCF_020382885.2. Taxonomy (NCBI): domain Eukaryota; kingdom Metazoa; phylum Chordata; class Actinopteri; family Scatophagidae; genus Scatophagus; species Scatophagus argus. The sequence goes on from NC_058493.1 coordinate 14,264,578, forward strand.
GCCTCATACAAGCAGCTGCAGTTACACTGATGTTACATTCTAAATAGCTGTAGACAGAACTGCACAGAATTGAACCAGAACTTTCTTTATTCCTTCTTTGAAAGCGGGTCAGCTCCCCCTAGATAACCTCAGTGTAAGTACTAAAAAACGAAACATTTTGTTAAAGAAGGTTAGTCAAATTGTTATGTGTGTGTTTCTTGTGTGACTATGTGCATGCACACACCTATTTGACTTAATTGTTTGATGCACACACACACACACACACAGAGTACACAGCAAGCATTTGATAACACAGGACCATCAACACTATTCTACTGGATTACTTACCAGTGTCTCTTGAATGAATCTGGGGATGATTTACTACTTTGGCTTGAATAAGTGTACTGAGAAAATGTTAATATTGGAAAAGCACATTTCTTTCAATTTACTACCAACTGGGTGCCATCATGTCCTTTTTGCTGTGGAAGCTTTCTTCCTCGCCAGCCGAAAATTTACATAAAAGCATTTATTTTATCATCGCACCATAAATGAACATGTATTTATTAGAACTTTTACTCTATTAGGGCAAGCATGGATGGAAAAACATAAAGTTGCATTGTAATTAAATGTTCTACATATTCATTAAATGTATTAAAGGTAATATTGGTTAGCACTTTTATGGCTTCTCCTTGTCTCATGCCAGTGGATCCCAGAGTGAGACACTGAGCTGGCCTCCAAACCAGACACTCAACTGGCTTTCAGACAGCAAATCACTCGCTCCATCCTTCATCCCTCTGTTCCACATCCCTTTTACTTCTTTTTGTCTTTGCATCACTAGTCCTTCTCTGTCCTCTGCCTCTTTTTCTCTGTTTTCCTCCTCCTTTCAATCTTCTCAAATGTCCCTCACCTCCACACTTCCTTCCATTAATTGCACTGTTCCCTGTGCGCCGTTACCATTCCCAGAGGAGGTTCTACCATGAATAGCCAGCCTTGAAGGTTGGCTCTTTGGCCCAGCACCATGTCCCATTTGGCCCAGCTATGGTGGAAAAGCCGAGTGGTGACCACATAATGACCAGTGTCTGAGGGCCTGGCTAATTTTTCATGTTCAAACAGGCGGCTGACTCCTAAGCCCAGACTAGCACTAATGCAAGGTTTGTCAATGCCCTCCAGGGGTCATAAAACATGGCAACCTGAGCCTCTGATCTCTTTTACACAATCTACAACATGGCCTGCATGATCGCCATTAGCTGATAGATTTATCACACACATATAAATATTTCAGGCACATTATGCAAACAAGTCTTTGATACCAAGAAAAATATTATGAGCTTACCATAAATTGCTAAAATTGAATATTTCGGGTTTTTTTCCCTGTATTCTCTTTGTGACTAATACCGCATCTTCAAAGATGTGAAGTGTTCAACTGAGGGGTCATTAAACAACCAACGATATGTGATGCTATCTTGAATGTGTTAATTAAGACAAAGCAGTGCTTTCATCAATTAAAATTACATTACGTCTGCCTGACATAATGAAATTAACTTTTGCATTTTTGTTTTTCCAGCAAATGAGTGGCAATGTGTGTGTCAGTTAACATTTTTGGTTGCAATGCCATGTAATTAATTGTTTTATTCTATAGCTCTTCTGTGACCTCTGACCTTTTCAAAAGCTCTGAAGCAGTAAAGGATCGTTTAGTGATATGAAAAGGAGATGCCACATTGTTCCACCCCTTGCTCCCCCCTTCTTGAGGTCAGCTTACCCTTGTTCATGTGATTTGACACCCATGACTTCTTACTCTGAATCCTGGCCTGTTCCCATCAGTTCACAGATGTGAGTTTATTTACATTTTGCTCTGACCTTAGCTCCCTGCAGAGCAGCTGCTCTGAGCTGTGCAGGCCCATTGCTTTGAGTTCCTCGCTTTCCTTCCAGCCGAATGACGCTACTGTTGGCATGATTTTGTGTGGTTTTGCTCCAACAAACTGCGCACAAATCATGCTTCCAACAGGCAGAAAGATAAACATCCTAAATGTATTAGCCTTCTCAGTAAAGTATGACAAAGAAAGGAAAATATGGTTTTGGAAAGCGTCCTTATTGTATAAATGCAGAGCTAGCTACACAAGGTGTGGGTAACTTCAGACTTTAAATAGGTTAGCAGGAAGAGTGCAGCTAACACACAAATGTGTTGTGCCATCTAGATGCACTAATTATTTGTAGGTATAAAAAGAATAAGGCACACAGATGAGCCGGAGTAAGAAAAATAGACCACCTCTATGGTGACCCACATAATCCATTATGTAGATGAAGGCAATATTCACAGTGTGTGTTAGTTCGTGGGAAGATCACAACTGTCAAGATTCATTTCCTGTGGGTGTGTATGTGTGTATGTATGTATGTATGTGTGTGTGTGTGTGTGTGTGTGTGTGCACCCATGTGTGACTACCGTTTACATCTTTACATTCTCATGCATGTAGTGTATTGTGAAAATAACAGAAGGTATAACATAAATCCACAGTCCACGAAATGCATCTTGTTGCCCACAAACATGTTATTTACATATCTTAATGACCATGAGTGATCTAGTGACCTTTGCACCATTTTTGATAATCTTGTGTGGAGCCTCCAGATTTGGTTTGCCAAGTATTTAAGAAAGGTGCTTTTATTTGTGGCAGGATAAGGTAATCTGAGAAATCTGAGAAAGATTTCAATTTTGTCTCCAAATCAGTAACAAATTTACTTTACTAATTTATCAATTTGTTTCCCAAAGATTTTATATTCTTCATTATCAGTGATTCTTCCATGTAAGTTGAAATGGGCAAACATGTGCTAACACAATAAACTGCCCTCACAGCAACAATGAATTAACTGGCTGCTTTATCATGCTAATGCAGTAATTTCCCAACATACACAGGAATCTGTCAGAGTTCCTATCAGAAAGAACTGAAGCCATCAGCACTCTTTAATTAACAATGAACTGCCGCTATAATGTTCCCGTCAGCAACCTACCAATTTTTTGTGGCATCGCAAGCAACTGTGGTTGTGATACATACTTCACAATATTCACTCTATCAGGAAGTACAGCGCTGAGAAACTCTTTATCTCTTTCTTGAAATGCCTCTTTGTGGCTTTCCTGTGTGAGGAACACAGACCAATTTTCAGCCTATCAATGAACCCGGACTTTTTCTTGAGGTGTTCGAATGAAAGCCAGTTGTTACTGCTATACAGGATGTAGATTTTTACTGTCTTAATGCAGAACTTACATCAGCAAAAGTACCTTGTGGTCCTGTGGAATGTATGTCACTGTGTGAATGAGAAGCAGGCTTTGTTTACAACAAAGATACCTGAAATCTTCTTCATTCTTGTGTAGCTCCACACCATATAGTCTGAGTGTTGTTTTTTTTCATGCTGAATAAACAAAGTGAGAGGAAGTTTTTCATGTTTAACATTATCCTTGTTCTCCTGGGCAGTTGTGGTTTCTACATTGGATTGTATGCTCTGCAAACTAATGTCAGACCTACAAAAAAGCAAGTGCTCAAGAGACTCAAGACAGTCTTGGATGAACCTGAGAAACCTGTGAAATGCTGTGTATGGGCTATCAGGCAGGGTTCAAGGACACTTTAGCAGGGCAGGTGCTTTCTGACACAGTGTATTCCATGTAAAAGCTGGCCTCTGTACTCACTAGGCCACCCTTGTACTTGTATGGAGGGACTAGGAGACGCTTAAAGAATCAAATCAGGCTATTTTATCTTGCTTGTCGATGATAAACAAATACTGAGTTTTATTCAGCGATATAATCATTTGTGGCTTAAAATATGTTGGAAACTCTGATTTTCAAGATATATGTAGCAGAGGATGTATGGGTTACTCATTTGCCTAACTGGTACGGAACAGCACAGCGATGGAGTTGTGTTACACGAGTGGCCGGAAATCTAATGCAAATGTGACGCACAAGAGGGCAAACTAAAGCGGAGGTTGGAAAAAGAAAGGATAGCTGCACCACTTCTTGGTTTGTGGTTACATGGTAGCTGCCAAAGCTGAGACAAACCTAGTAATTCACCCAAATTTTAGTCTGTTAATTCATAGTATCTACAACAGATAGCTGTAATACACATGTACAGAGCAAAAGAAATTCACACACCATACACACATGATACCCAATTTTCCATATAACTCTTAATCCACTTTTTGCATATTTTGCCCTATTTTGCGAGGGGACAAAAAAAAAGTAAGACAAATTTAACAAAACAGGCGTTAATATGACCTTAGGCTTTTGAAATGAGGGTTTGATAGCCTTCATTCAAATGCAGCAAAAAAATTTAAGCTCCTAATATGTCAGCATCAAAATTACCGCCGGTGGGATGGATACATCACTCTGTTCTGATTGGTTAGAGCAATACTTCAACAACAACATGTTTTGGAATGCAACAGTTAGACGCTATACCGACAACGTTTGGTAAATTTAGTAGATACAGTTTTAAATGTCCGCATTAGAGATAGTTCATAATTCTTCAATTACAGGACTAAAACAGGGCAACTGACTTTCTTACGTATTTACGTCCTTGCATCACTTTGAAATTCACATCATGGCATCCTTCTGGTTTTCCACCATTATTTGGCCTTTTAATAAAAACAAATTAATTCAGGTTAGAGAGAAACAGAGATAGAGGGAAGAACTTGTGTGTGTATTTTTTGAGTATGGGAGGAGGAGGACGAGCTGTCAATGGCTTGTCTCATCTGCTGACGGGCCCTCCATTCGTCAGGGCTTAAGTAGTTTTCCAACAGTACATTGACCTTGAGTGCCTGGTATCGATTTCCTGTGGTGTCGCACTGAGAGGGGTCGTTACCACATGGCCCCTGCCGTGGGGTGTGATCAGGAACAGATTCCTGAAATCCCGATGCGATGGTGATGGATCGCCAGCCTCTGAAGACCATCAATCCTCACATACCGTAACCGTGGTGACACCTGCACTGAATTTATCATCATACAAGCCAGAGACGTGACAAAGACCGGGATGCAGGGTTACGGAGCAAAATAAACTTTCACACAGGTACAAACAAATACACACCCATTCATGTGTACTTTATTTGACCTTAGTGGAGAGTCCTATCACTGCATTACCAGCCCAACTCATCCTTGACAGTCTCGCTTGCTATCTACAGGGGACTTGCGATTGGAGCGAGGATAAAATTCAGACTGCTGATGTGACACGATGATGTATGATGAGATAAGAATGTATCCAGATATAGTGGTATAGCTACATATAAAAAGCATCCACAGTATAGTAGCATTACATACAGATGTCCTCTCTCTGACCCGGTGACATTGTGAGGACCAACACCATATATTAGATTTTGGAGGAAAAAATATGACTTTTATGAACAAATTACAAAAAGCCATTTTTACTTTGTGATGCCATCACTGCTAATACAAGTATGAGAGAAAAGTATTTTCTCTGGTTAAATACAAACAAACAAAAACAAAAACAAAAAAAATTTAATTAAACACACCGTTATCCCTCTCTTTTAGTTACATCTCTCTCTCTCTGTGTCTCCATTGTTCCCCTTCCCACATCTTTCTCTTATGAATCATATTTGTCTCACATATTTTCTATGTTCCTCATCTTCTCCCTGGGCAACAAGCATGACTATTACTGGTATTGTCTCAGAGGGAGCAAGCTCTGGTGCCATCCAGACCACAGCTCAGATCCTCGACTGCAGGCCTCATGTGGAGGAGAGGGGCTTACAAGCTTTACCCACCAGGAGAACACTCCCTCGACACAATGCTCCTTTTCACTGAGTTCCTCCAGAGGCGTCACACAAACCCACCATGAGACTGAGCCAGAGGTTTAAGGCCGTGCGTGCACACACAGACAGAAGGTGTGAGCGTGGACGCACACACATACACACTTACACGCGCACATTCAAGATCCCACATACATTTATCTCCCTATTTCATTAACTCTGACAGCTAGAGAGATTAATGCAACGCATCACTAATAGCAGAAAGAAGCACCTAGAGCCCAAAACTTCTCGATATGCAGATGCTTTATTCCCAACATCCTCACACTAAGACTTGGATTAGGTTGCATCAAAGGATAAAGACTGTAATCAATTGATTTTTTTTTTTTTATCTTAGTTCTTCCCTCAAAAGTAAAACTTCACATTCCTTTCACTTTCTCATTATGATTAAAGTTGCTAAAATATATTTTAATATAACTTATAAGTCTGTAACTTACTGATGGCTTAAGAACATGACAACATATTGTAACAGCACCCTATAATGTAATTATCAGCATCACTATATTAAAAACTGACAACACAGTACAGCTGTTGATTAAACAGCATCAGAGCTGTGACGATTGTACAAAACAAATGTCTTTTTAAATGCTAATTCACACATTTTCTTTCAGCATTCTTCTTTGAAAGGTTCTTCTTTGATCCACTCAATTTGACACTGGACTGGCCCTGTCTCACCAGTTTGATTGAGAGTGGAAGAAGACAGGACTAATCTATCCGCACGTCGAGGATGGCCCAGGCCACGCTCCAGAGCACCATGCTTTGATAAGGAATGGCTTTGAATGATTCCTTAAACTATTGATTGGCTTGGAGATGACATTCGACAGCAGAAGAAAAAAGACTAAAGGGAGAGTTAAAATCGAGGGATTACTACTTATAATACTTTAAAGGAAAGGTTTATGGATGTGAATATCTAAGGGTCTTTCCTTCTTGTTACCTCAAAGAGCCATTTGAATATTGGAATTTTCTTTTATTTCCACAGAAATCTGCATAATTGTAAACCATTTTGTTCATAGACTAAAGTCTATGAGGAGAATTTGGCAAATTAGGTGCCAAATAAAAAATTGATTTGAGTGTTGAAAATACAAAGACATGAATGCATTTTAGAAGGCGCAACACCGATGGTAAAGGATAGCACTTAAAAATAAACCTATGCTGGCATGGGTTTGCATATTTTCCTTCATATTTGTGGTTTTCAAGTTGTACAATAAATACATAAATAAAGGCACTGGGTTGGATGGGTTGCAGTGGTTCTTCCTGTTTCCACTTGTGGTGTCCTTGTCCGTGGTCTGCTTCTGGCTGTGCTGGCTGTTGTAGAAACAGCCTCCTTCTACCAGTTATTCACTCTGTGCACCACATAATTCAGCCTGGGAGGTTCAGATCACCCCCTACAGCAAAGTAGTGTACAAGGCGTTACTCATTTTCTCCACTCTTCCAATACTTACTTTCTTTATTTTTGATGGAGAAAGACTGAGTGTTCATGATGTTCCGAGTTGTATTATGTAAAAATCGTAAGCCTTGACACATTTTCATTCAAATAAAGCAGGGTAATAGCAGCAACGTAAGCAGCTTCAGTACTCTATAATGCTATGGTAGTATCTCTGTGCCCTTCCTACCCATATGCTTGCTTCCTCTGTCTTCCTCTCTCCACTCTCAACACTGACAGCAGTGTAATTTGAACAGTTTTTTCCCAGGGGCCTAATCGTTTACTTCCTGTTCAGAGAATATGCAGCTATTGATTAGTTATCAAACCCTAAATGGGGTGCAATCTCCCTAACCCTCCGATGTGCAAATCTATGATGGAAACTGCAGAAAGTAAATAAGCTATTAATACTTGTAAACAGTTTTGGCAACTCGCCCTGCTACCCATTACAACACTCCCAACTTTTCATTCCTTGTTCCTTTCTTTTTTCTGTAAAAGAAAGGAAAGAAACGTCTAGCAAACTGATGATGAACGCTTTAACATCTAAATTTAAAACCATAAAGAGCAGAGGGGAATATTAGATGGGGTACGCCATCTGTTTATTAGATCTCCCAGTTACTCTCTGTGCATTGTGTACATAAGGACTGACCTACATGTCTTGACGCACCGGGAAGCCTGCAACAGTCTCTGCTTCCTTCAGCTCTCAGCTCGGCCTGGCCTCCCTGGAATACCGTGGGCGGCTCCAGCCACAGCTCCCACTGTGCCGGAGCACGGTGCAGAGCGCGGCTGGAAAGGGAATAGACAGTTAATGGGCACTTAGAGGATTTTGAAAACATTTTCCTCTGGAGACACAGCGGTTTGGAGATTTCTCAGTGCGACATGGCTTAGCCGGCGCCCCGTCGTTTTCTGCCTCTTTTTCCCTGCTATGTCTACATCTATTTTTCAGCTCACTCACCCACTCTGTCTTTATTTTTTTTTCATTTCATTTTGGTTGTCCAATGCTTGTCATGTCTCATGTCCTGCTTATTGCAACTCAGGTATTGCTTTTCCTCTATTTACTTATGGCAGAATAGTGTTGGCATGCCTGGAGGGCGACTTGCTTACTCGCCATTCGCATCAACAACAGCCTGAATGCAACCATTAACACCACTATAAAACTACTATATTTCATCCAGTGTAACTCTGTTTCCTACCTACCTTCCTTCTAACCCCTGTCTTTTTCCTTCATTCATTCCATGCTGCTTGTTTCACTGGACAGACACCAAAATTAGCCTCCTTATGACTGTGAGTCTGTGTCTGCGTGGCTCTGAGTTCAGAGCAGAGCCTTTAGCTCTATGCCCAGCAGCAGTGTCTGGTGATGGGTACTGGCTGGGCCCCAAGCCTCACGTCCAGTCCAGACATATGAGAATGCCGTTTGAGTCTGGTGTCACCTCAGGATAAGCTGGAGTTGGCCGCACATTTTCCGAACCTTTTCGTTCGGTTCAGCTACACTGCTACATCGCTGTCTTGTTTCCATTCGACAAACACCTCATTTAAGTTTGGAACCCAGCTTCTATTTACAGTAAATTCTACTGTGTTTATTTTATATGTCAAATGTTTTCCCACTTTTTTTCTTCATCTGAAGTCATGTAGGAAAAATACTTAAGACATGCATGAAGTTGATAAACTGTTTTTTTTCCCTGAAAGAAAAGTGATTTGTTCAAACATCTTAATGTTTTTATCCACTGAGTAAAATAACTAGTATAGCTGCACCACAAAAAGAAATGCACTATGTAAAGATGTCATTGTGAGACAGAAAAAGCTTGGGCATTTTTAGGGCAATTTCCAAGAAAAACGTGTTTATGACTTTTACACTTTTCACAAAAACCCAACATTTTATGCTTTTACATCACTGATCTGTTAATCCTGGTTGGTGCATATCAGATCCAGACTAAAACTGAAAAGAGTACAAAATTTTATACATGTGTAATATTACAGTACATTCCAGTAGTACTGACACATGTAAAAATTACAGGAACAGACAAGTGTGTAAGCCAGCAGATGACGTCTGACTCCTCTGACCTTGTACACTGTGTGTTTTGTGCCACAGTACAGAATGTGCCACAGAGGATTGTTGAAGTGTAGGTGCTTATGCTCTGAGAGTGAGGGATATGTGTGCCTGTGGGAGGGAAGAAATCTGCAATGGGAGGCAGAAGTGTCCAAATGTGACCCCCTCAGCAGAACCATCCAACTCTAAAGGCTATCTAATTGACTGGCTGGTGCTCTCCTGCCTCCCAAAGTCCCTGTGGACAGCCATCAGATGGATTGTGTGAACTTGCCCCTAATCAAGACCCACCACTAATGAGAATACACTTAATGACCATATAATGTGTGTGTGTGTGTGTGAGAGTGTGTGAGCGCGTGCGTGCATATGTCTGCATTCGGGTCAGTGTGTCAGTAAAACGGGAGACGCAAAAAGCATGAGATCAACAAGAAGTGTGGAAATATAAACTCAGAGAGTGGACTAAATATGAACGAAAGAGCTGGAAGAAAGGCCAAAAATAACAGTAGCCAAGAAAACTTGATGCACTGCAACTTAAAACACATGTAAAGAGAAAATACATACACAAAATAAACAACTAAATAAATGAATGAATAAGAAGACGTTTTGTCAACATATTCAGGAAACAAGCCGCAAATACAAAAATGTGCTGGGATCTCACACAACAAAATCAAAACTAAAGCGTGCTTCAAACACATTGGTGAAACGCGCTGCAAGAAAGAAAACGACTACATAAATATTTCCAGAGGATGCTAGTGCTGAACATGGCTTGAACATGCTTGTTGCCATGTTCTGTGCCTAATGTATCATCCCTTTATTCTTATGTTATGGAATGACGCTGTGTTGTTGCTCTGCTCTGTGCATTCAAGGAAAAGGTGAATGCTACACGCACCATAATATTCCTTTTCCTGGGAAAAGGATTGGTCTGCCCCACTCTGCTTCTGATTGGCTTACCCTGATATTCTTACCCTAACCACCCTAACCATCACTGCTTATGCCTTAACCTAAACAACCCATCCACCGAAGACAACAAGTCTTAGCCAATCATTCAGAGCATGAAGGCGCATTCTTTTGCAATCCAAGCAAAAGATCATTACTTTGTAAAGTAACAAAGAAGCTTACACTGGTGTCCCAAAGTACAGCGTACAGAGTATTACTTCTGTCCCGAGAGCACGGAGAGTCTTTCTCTGCATTTTTATTTTAACTGACATAATCCACCTCTGCAAAATGCAGAATACATCAGTATTAACAAGTCCTTGCAAAGTTAACTAAAGAAATGTTTATGAGATAACCTGCTTAGCAACTTAGCAGGCCATGATAGACGTCTCTGTAGTAAAAACAAGCTAATTATGATTTATTTCAGTGCAGCTAATCTCATCCAGTTCCTGTAGAAGCAGAATGAATTTATTCTGGTGTGTACATTTATGTATGTTGATGTCACAAAGAGGTCACATAAAAAAAATGATTAGAAGCATTATTGATATTAGACTGCAAATGGACTGCATGTTATGAATAATGACTAACAGGTAGACACAGAATGAAAAGGAGGCCTTTTGTACAGTAATGATTATTACTGTGCGATCACTGTCACACACTTTTTAGTGAACTGATAAAGTAAAAGCCCACCAGTGTGACCACGTTAATCAGATGAGGCTTGTTCATTCAGACTAATGTTAAAATTGCTGCCTGTACTGCCTATAGTCTCCATGAGCATGGACATATTAAGGCACATCTAAAATGCATCCTGTGTGCTGTGGATGTCCATAAATAAACAAACAAACAAACAACTAACATTCTGCCCAAGAAGAAAATCTCCCACAAAGGGTCCGTCATGACCAGAGTGGCCCATCACACTGCCAGGCTTCAGTCAAAGATGGCCACAGTCACCCCTCAAATCCGCAGTTGAACAACAGACATCTTTTTTTATTTTTTTGCTAAAAATGTGATTGTAATTTCAACTTTAAAAGGTTATGTTAAATTTTTTCCAGGGCCCACAACTGTCACATAAACACAGCATAAATGTGAAGTCTGCTCTGTGGCCGTACTGCTGTGTGGTGCTTTTACTTACTCCTGTGAAATCCTGGGCATCTAAAGCTTTAGTGTTAGTGCTAGAATCAAAGAAAATAAGCAATAAGCAAAGCTATTGTTGTCAAATTAATAATGTTAGTTTGACAGTTTCAGCTGTTTCATAGCTGTACTATCTGGAGAACAGCACAGCACATCTGGTATGGGAGCAGGTGCTGCCAAAATGCAAACGCTAAGGAAGCTCATCTTGAAATGATTTTTTTCTGGCTGGTACAATGGACGTCACAGAAAGCAGAAAGATGGACTTGTATGTGCATATAATAAATGAAATAAAGAAATATTTAATTGATGACAGCTTTGAAACGCTTTTGATGCTCAAAAGTGAACTGAAACATCTGTGTATGTGTGTGTGAGCGAGAGAGGGCATAGTGGAACACATGATATCACTCTCTGATCTCAGTGTCCCTCTTTATCACCCCACAATCTTTATCTCATCCCCAGAGGATGTCTTTAGGCCTCTTTAAAATTGGAAACATGGAAGTCAGTCTTTGACCAGAGCTTAAATAGACCACCAGGAATATCCTTCTCTGATCCTTTAGTGTGCCTGGTGTACCCATGAGAGCATAGAACTAGACACCCATTAAAAAAGGCCCTGAATGACCATTTGCCTGTCTCTGATACCCCCTTTAAGAGCACAGGATAGTACTTTAAATGGGCTCTTTCCTAGCTGATTGCGTGTCATCTCTGGAGCAGATTAGACAGCAGGCAGCAGGGTCTTTGGTGGAGCAGCATGCTCCCTTCTGCCACAAGAGAGACGACTGAGAGGAGTCATCCATCACTGCTTTTGTGAAAGCCCTCTCGCAAGGGGATGAGCAGCTAATGACTGCTTTGCTCAAGCTGGGGAAGGAACACTGGGGTAAAATCTGGGCCTTCTGAGGTACAGACTGAGATTTGGGGACTGGACACAATTTTGATTGTGTAATTGGAATGATTGCTAAATGCAAAGTGTTTTGAAACAGAGGGGACACGAGGAAAAAAAAGTTGACGCAGTGTGTGATGAATGATGAGGCCTTTAGCTTTCAGTGACTGCTGGTTCTTGTTCAGCAGCACACTGTAGGGTTAGGCAGAGAGCTGGATTGTATTCCTCTTCCTCCACACTGTGCAGGGGCCAGGGAGGGGGAAGGGAAACAGGAGATTTATGTCCTTCTGTGACACACGCTGCTCTAGGTCTCATGTTAATGGAAAATGAGATGTTTAAGAGTCTGGCAGAGAAATACAGCTCTCTTTAAATCCTCTGCTTGTCAGCCAGTGTAACAGCATTATAACTACAGTCCAGCAGCATGATAATGCTGTTAATGACAGTAATATGTCACGTTTTCAGCAGACTTTCATGCTTCTTTTACTCTGCACTGCTGCAGTTTTCAGTTGTATCGAGTGCAGTTTACATGACGCTGTTTGAGTGGTTGTGTCAGGCCAAAGGCTGCATTTACTGTACATGAAAGAATTTGATATGGCATGAGGAAGCCCAAGAAGTGAAAGAAAAAGTGTTTCTATGACTGTGAATTGCTTACTATTCAGAGAGCAAGTTTATTCACATCAACATGTCTTCCCACTCTCTGCCCGTACATTGAAAGGTCTGTCAGTAAAATGGGCTCACAATGCTTTACCTTCGGTCTGTGGGAAAACGACTTGGGGCATAACCGTGTAATCTTTTCCAGACAAGGAGGGACAATTCCACACTTTCCAGCCATCACAGTTAGCCTTTGTCCGTCCAATCTGACATTCCCATAATGCCCACATGTTTCAGATGCCTCCTTATTCCTTGTTTCTTCAATTCTGTGTCTGCTGACTTTCTAAAGGGCTCTCCCTGCCCTCTGTTCTCAGCCTGACTGCTCACTGTTCTGTTGGAGAGGAATGGAGGCTGTAGTAGCTGCTGTACATCCTGTTGATGCTGAGGCCTATGGTGTAAGTTTCCCTGCTCAAACACTGGAGCTGAGAGCCCCTCTGAGATTAGCTGTCAGCCTCTTCATCCTCCAAATTCATGTACAAGGCAAAGATGATGTGACAAAAAAGAATTCACAATTAGTCTTTAATGAAACATAAAGGGACTTATATTTGTGCAAAGTTGGAAATGTCAAATATCGAAAGCTTGCCGAAAATATTTTCTGCCCCCAAAGTAGAACTATACAGGAACGTAGAGATATTTTTGTGCAGGCCCTAAAGTTGTAATTACATTATTTAAATCCTGACATCTACGCTATGAAAAAAGCAGATCAGAACATTGCAAAGTTTAACTTTGAGCTATGAGTGATGAGTTTGCTATTGACCCATGAAAGACATGCTATCTCATCTGCAATGGCCACAGTACCATCATCAGACTTGCAATACACTGCCTAGAGATGGTTATCACTGCCAGACATCCCTGTTCGACACTTCAACCCCAGCTCACCCTCATCGACCAACCAATCCCTGAAACAACAATAAGGGAGATAAAAGCAGTGCTGTGTAAACCACAGAAGCCTCTCTTCCTCTTGAGCACAAAACCCATGGACACTGCTTCCCGTGTGAGAGATTGTAGCAGGATTTTATCCAGGAAAGGATGAGTATTCTCTAAACTAATTGCAGTTCTGTGGTCTTGGTGGGATGAGCCTGACGATGTGGCAAAGGAGGACAGCAGGACTGTCGTGAAAAGAGCCGAAATGAACAGCAGCTGAAATGACAACATGAATAACTATTCATCTCGACTGAATTTTATGTACATCAAATCAGAGCCTTTTTTTTTTTTTTTTTTTGGTTATTTGATCCATGAAGTGGAGCACAGTGGAATAATCTTCTTCAGATGGCACTTAGTAAATGATTTGTAACATTATAGCTTACAGATTATGCTGTTTGTACACCACACAAAGCCACCCTATTAAATCTCATCAAACATAACAGCCCATATCATGTCTTCTCTGCCTCACGCTCCTCAGAGATACACACTGCCTCTTCTATCTGGTCTGGACCAGGTCCAAAATCCTCCAGCAAAACCGAAATTTGTGTAACAAGATCTGGACCTTCAGACGCACGCCTGCCACAACAAATTGGCCTCACGCAGAGAGAGGGAAAAGAGGGGAGGGAGGGGAATGGCTGCAAAGCTATGGAAGACGTAAGCTAGCAGAGGGAGGTAATCTTAGAGCCTCCATGGCCTGGAGGGGCCCTGCCCCCTGATGCTCAGCATTTGGCCCCAGCCCAAATCATGAAGACAAACATCATGTCTTCTTCAATTAGACACACTTCTCTCTGTGAAGGCAGAACATGGTGCTACACGAAGCAGGTTTTCGTACAAGATGGACAAAGTGTTTACTTAACTCTGACTCTCATTTATTTCTTACCCCAGTGAACCTTTTCAGGAAATGTGTTGTTTGAAGTCTGAAGGTTTGGAAACGAGCAGGCTTAAAGTTTTAACTGTTGTATCTGTGAATAATGAATTCAGCTGCACAGAAGTTGATTTAGTTTCCTGTGTGCATGATTCAACTGTACTGTTCTATGTTTTGGAGACTACAAGGCAAAAAGAAAATTCTGAGCTCCATTTCAAATGAGTAAACATGATCTGCCAAGTCATGAATTTTCATACTGACTGTTTGAAAATCAAATACCCTCTCACAATCACCTTTTCTGTGCAATATTTCTGTCAACCCTCTTTTTCTGTCTTCCTGTTTCTGTCTGGCAGCAGGTGAAGGTGTGAGATGAATGTGTCCCAGTGGTGTGTAGCATGGCTGGTTGCAAATTGAATGCATAGCCTTGTAAATCAGAACTTTCTCTTGTCTAATGTCCAATTCACATCCACTGCCCTCTATATAATGTTTTCATTTCTCTGGCTATGTTTTTCTTGCAATAAAGGTGTAAATGAAATCACTTGTCTATCTGCCAAAAGAATTACAGCTGCATAAATAGCCATACAGCATTGATTTTTTTATATGCCTTGGACGTCTTTGTTTTGGTTTTATTACAGACTTATTTATTTAATAATTATGTGGTGTTAATTAGTACCAGCTTCCTCTCCTTCTGAAAAATGGAAATTGTACTACAGTTTGTAGAACTGGGAAAAAAAAGTTAACTCTAGTGACAGAAAATGCCCTTTAGCTTTCCTCCACTACAAATCCATGAGAAATGCTTTTAGATGTCCAATAATCAACAAGTGAGGTCCTTAGTCAACTCAGAGACGCATATGCATTGAGACAGTCAGGCAGACATGCATCTGATCATCACTTTATTTATCTATTCAGCCATTCATAATTTTGCACATTTTTTTCCCCCTGATAAAGCGTACAAAGCTGAAAAGGGGAAATACTGAATCTGCATGGCTGACATTGTTAGAAAATCCTCAGTTGAACAATATCAGTCTTGGAAAGTCTCTGCAGTGCTAAAGTTTTTTGTTTTTTGTTTTCAAGCCACATGAAACACTTTTAAGGTGAGCAGTTGACTCTGATGAGAGTGTGATATTTCTAAACAGGATATCAAGGCACATACTGTAAAATATTTGGAGAATGTCAATATCAGTGATGTTATAAGGCCCCCCTCCAGCTTGTGGAAGATTTCTCCATTGTCACTTAATTGTACAGTGACCTGTACTGAGTAACACATTGTTTGTAGGTAAATGTGATGATAAAAATGAGCATTAGCAGTATTCTCTGTGTGTTGCCATTGTGGCCTTAAATCACACTTAAATCACAACAGGAGGTGCTGCAGAACCAGGCTGCTTTGCAGCATCATCTTGCTGTAGAACCCAACAAATTTCAGCTGCTTACTTAATTGCAATAAAGATACTAGATTATCAAAAACTTAATGTTAACACCTAAATCTGTTAGAGTCTTTAACTGGAGTGTTCTCAATAGAGTGAAGGCTGTTCATTTTTGTCAGTGGAAACACTAGTGTTCAACATTTTCTTCCATCTCCACATTTTCAAGTTTTAGGCTTATTACGTAGTGCTAAATTATGCAGATACCCAACATTTCCAGACTTTCACATTCACTGTGAATTTACATGTGCAATGTGCAAGCTTTGATTGTTTTGTTGAATACTAGAGTGGGGGCAGGTTCTTGCCACCAGTATGCACAGAGCAAAGAAACACCAGCTCAGTGGATTCAGTGGGTACTGTAAAATTAACCTTTCGCATTCCCACTGGAAATATCATTCTCCTGACCCTTCCTCGCTGAAGAGCTATTAAGTGTAACTCTCCCTTTCGTGCCGCCAGAACATAATGGGTTAACAGAGAGGCTTCTGGTCTTGGCAGTGATCCCAGAGTAGGACATGCCTCTGCATGTAGAGGTGCAGACTGCGAAACATCTGTGTAACAGCATTGTGACACAGGCACACACCAAAACACATAAACACAGTTCGCAATACTGTATGTGCAAAAACACCCTGACAAATCCTCTTTCTTGCTTGCCTTACCTCATATTTCAAGATAACAGCATGACACATCTATTCATATAAACTGTAAACCTTTCACTCTGCATACTGTCAAGTCATGTGAAACCGGAGACTTGAGAAGCTAGTCTAAGTGTCAAGAAATAAGAAAATAAGATGCTGTAGTGTTGTTTTCATTAGACGAGGGATTGAAGTTAAACACCTGTTTGTATTTCAGTCTTCTTTGAATAATTATCTCATAACACAAAAAACTTTTGGTTTGGAAAACTGCTAATTCCCACTATGCTTTTTTTTCCCTCTTAGAAAGTCTCCTTGTTTTCTCCTTAACAGCCACTGCTGCAGAACAACTGTTTTTCTTTCAGGATCAGAAGTTAGTGTTAGCATACACCCCCAGTGTTTGGCAAGTGCAAGCATATTCCTTCCTCTTTGGTAGAGGCTAGCTGCCGTTCTGCAGCTCCAGTCACTGCACCACTTCAACAGTCTCTTCACTGGTCCTAATGAGTCTAACTGTCAACCACTCCAGTCTCTCTACTATTTGGGATTGGTAACAATGATGGTAATAATGAATTTAAAACTGCCCTCTTTTAGACCACTGAAAAAAAAAGAAATTACACGACGGGAACATTTGTTATTAATTTTCTACAGTTCAACAATGTCCCCCAGGACCTTTCCATCTATCAACTCACTGAATGTCATGCACATATTATGCACTACAGATCGGTATATGCAATTTTGCGTTCGAGCAAATGTTTCCTTGTAACCTGCATGAGTCAACAACGACACTGGGAAAAAATACTTAAGTTGACAATACCCTTTATCTATAAAGTGACAGTTGAAAAATTGATTTGATTCCATTCCACTCCACTAATTCGGGCTTCACATTGATTTCTTCCCCCCCTTTTCTCCCTCTCCTCCACAAATGATGCGTTAGATGGTGTATAACAGGGTGTATAGCAGGGTGTATAGCAGGGTGTATAGCAGGGGCCTTTTGTTTATTTAAGACTTGCTATGCCCGACGTGTGGTATGCCACACTAGAGGTGCAGTGCCCTGAAGAAGGCAAATTAATAAAAATCACAACACTAGAAAGCAGCATTGAGAAACAGCTGTTGTGAATACGCCTTGTTAGGGTGAAACTGAGAAAACTGAGAGGGGGTAGTTCCCTGGCCTACACAGTAAATTTGAAAATAGCAATATGAAGGACTTGAATTGACTCCATTATCATTTGTAGAAAACTTTCACCCCATCTTTTAATATATCTGTGTATTTGTATCTCCAGCTCTACTTCTTCTTCTTCTCCCTGCTGAAGGCAGTCGGAGTCAATTAGTGCCCACGGGGGGTAGAGCACAGGTGGAATTACTACCTTGACCATGCCACTCGACTCACTCATCTCCTGCTACAGGTGTGTTGTCTGAGGGAGTCACTTCTCTCTTTGTTCTCTTCCCCCATTATTTTTCTGCTCTTCCCGGAAAGGTACGCCTTGCACTGCCAGTAAAGCATCATATACAGAAGTCACACCCCCATCCGTCAACCCGGCTCATGTCTCTCACTGAACTGAAGTTCACAGAGTTACAAAAAAAACTTCCCTGAAAGTCTTTAGGTCAGGTCAGCACAACCAAAGAAAACACAGTGCACACACTGTACCAGAAAAGCATGACTGAAGCACTTGGTTAGTCACAAATATGTTTCCATTTGGCAACTTCATATATGGCAGAGTAAGCTTCATGTCAGCAGCCCTTGAGCTGCTACAGTGCAATGTCTTGCTCTTGGAAATTTCCCGAAGAGTAAATGCTGCACAATAACAGATATCTCAGTTTTCTTTTGTCCATAAATGATTGTTTTACACAGTTACACAAGCACAGGAAACACGGTGGTGTATTAACACAATGTATAGGTGATAGACGACAGTGGGGTTCCCCAACATCACAGGATGTTATATGCGAACATGCTGCATCACATCCTGCCTTCCTCTCACTGCTTAACCACAACACATTGAGGAAAATGCACACACACTTAGATACATTTGAGCACATTCCCACACAGGATGAGTTGAGTAGTTTCCTGCGGTGTTTCAGTTTTGTTTTCTTTGCTACTGTACTTCACCTACTTTCTAGGCTTTTTTCTTTGCTCTCTGTTTGCAGCTTAACCTCATTAACCTCCTTCTGATCTTCTCGAATATTATGTGAATAATATAGACCATGACCTCCATTCTGAACAAAGATGAAAAACCGCTTAGCAGGGCTGTTCTTCATCAGCTTAAGATGTAGTAAATAGATGACAAAGCATGCAAATAATATTAAAAAAACCTTTTAAAGGCATATATTGCAGAATGGAGAGAGACAATAGGAGAAAAGTGAATCTTTAAGATCTGTTTTGCTCTGTCTGTATCTGACTCAATGCCCAGTGTGCAATAATGACAGAAGTAAAGCACACAACAACAATCGGCTGGATAAGCTCTCAGACGTTCCACACACCCCTCTTCACTCCAACTGACAGGTGTAATTTGATGGTACTCGTAACAGAGTTGGAAAGCAATTAGAGTCACGGCCCATCGGCACAAACAGTGCAGAGAGCCCACCTGTGGGTCACTTTTTAATTTGGTGAAGTGCTTAGTGCTTAGCACAGGCCTCTGTCTTTGATGTGCTCAGTAGATGGTAAATCCTGTTAGTGGTAGCTGCGCAAACCACCCCACCAACCAATATCCACCTAATCCACTGGTTAGAAGCTCACCAAGCCACACAAATTATTAGGGTGTCATCTGGCCTAGGATTAAAATCCAGACTCTTTTGCATAAAAAGATAGGGGAATAGAGAAGAAAGGAGGGGGGAGGCAATGGAAGAGAAGAGGGATGAGGCAATGATGGGGGAGGGTGTTTAATTAAAGCGACTGATCCGTGCTGTTTGTTGAAGGACTAATTGTCTTTCCCCTTGAGGAGGATGTTTCCTCAAGGAGCCTCTCCAAATTACACTCCAGACGGTAAATCCTTGTTGGTGGTTAAGACTACTGCACTAACTGGAAAGAAAAGAATAATTCAAGGGAATAAGTTTATTTCAAAACAATAACTACACACAAGGAGATCTCTCTTTGTTCCTTTTGTTCTTTGGAGATATGTTCAGTCCCCAGCATCTGTGTTTGTTCTAATTAGGCCAGCAGCACTGATCTTGTCAGACACTGTGCTGTCCTTCTTTATCCCTGGGGAGTGTGTTTAACATGTAGTCCCCCGGCAGGGTACTTGACCCAGAATGACCTCTGACCTCTCATTAAACCAGCTTGGGTTTCCTTTCCTAGTTTGGCCCAAATTTCTGACATGGCTGCCTTTGACTGTAACCCTGCCCTTGAGCAAAACTCCACATGACACAGTATATCCAGTACATACCAGTTATAACTCTGTGTTGCCACAATTCTTGGTGTGTCTCTCGCTATCACTTCTGATCAAGAGCTGACTCATAATCAGAAAGGTGTTTTTCGAGGCAAGAGTTATCCATGAAGTGCAGTATGAGGTGTTTGTATTTCCTCTCTTTTTGATTGCAGCTGCTTATTCAGCAGTGAATGCATCATGCCAGAGTCGGTGCTCTCTATTTGGGTATGGGTCATATTGACGGCATTTTGGACCAGGTCTTAATCATCCTTAAGTTCTTCTGATCTGACAACAAGAAACAATAGGTGGAGGCAGGTAGATATTTCACTGGTCCGTTTCAGAGCAGTTCAATTTTTTGGACACAGGAAGACCTCTTGTCCTGACAATGAAACAGTCACCAGTCTTCCCTTTTAGTGTGCGTAACTCCTCCTTCAGCAAATTCTGACTGACGTGGGGTGATTTAGCTTCAGCTATGGGTAATTGAGCTCGTCATCCACAGGCTGAATAATGAACAGGAATTGTGGGTAATGAGAAGGGAAAGATTTCTTTGACTGAGGACACTCAGACATGTCAACCTGTCTGCAAGGGCAAAGAGGGTTTGTTGTGGGGTGGGCATCCACAATCACATTCACAGAATTGAGCTTCAAACTGCAAATGAAGAAGATTGTCACTTTTCCCCCCAAATGTAAATAAACTCACATTATCAAATAATCAATGTTAAGTATGACTGAACTTTGGTTGTTTGTCTTGTGAATTCAGTTATCAGCATGCTTGACTGATATTGGACTTAGATTTTGGTTTTGTGATTAAAAAAAAAAGAAAAAAATCCAATTCATGTGGAATCCTCAGGGAAAAATGGAAGATACAGATACATATATACATCCCCCAGAATTTAGTTTGGTGCTGACAGATGATCAGAATTTTTAACCAGAATCAGGATAACACTATCTAGTATATCCAATATAGTGTTCAACAGGCCAAGTTATGTGTTCAGTCCCAGCACAGTTTCCAATTGGTGCAAACTGTCACTAGGCAGTTTAAACCAGTCAGATATTCAAAACTCCACCTACACAGACAAAGCCAAACCTCTGGCCTCCGCTTAACCAAACAAAAGAGGAGAGAAAGAAACGAGCTGAGAGATCCCACAGCGCTGGACAATGACAAAGTGTAGAATGGACATGTGTGAATGTGAGTGTGCTGAAAGAGAGAAAGCTGACTGAGATGTCTGCATTAGCTTTCTGAGTTGATGTTGCTGCAACAGTGCACAAGTCTGGGTCACAGTCACATCCTCTGGCCTGTGTCAACTGTTCACATAAAACTGCAGCTGTTCTTTACTAACATTTTTCTTTACTAATTAACATAACGTAACAACTTTACTACCTTTCTATGACTGTACTCGGACAGCTGTGAAATTGAGCAGTATATAGAAAGCGCTTTAGAATATTATAACCTGTGAATAAAAAGTTACTGTGTCTTTTGTGCACAATGTAGCTGATACCTGCAGGTAATCATACAAAGTCAATATTGCACTCAAATACACATTAAATCACAAACATTTATATTAAATAAAAGGAGTGGTCTCTAATGGATTTATCCTCCTGCCGTTGAGGTTTGTCTCAGAGTCTGTGTGTGAGACATGTGAGTCTACCTGGCACCCTTGCAATATTTCCAGCCTGGACTAATGTCTTTAACAGCCAGCTGCAGCTTGAATGTGGCGCAACAGGAAACACATAGCTGTCATCAAAACACACTCGACTGGCCAGGGGTCTTAAATTAAAAAAGGGGTTTAATTTATGCACTGATTATGTTTTCATGATCCCAGAGAAGTTAGGAGATTCACTGTCATAGATAGAGTTGATTTATAGTTTTCATTTCTACTTTTTTTGTAGGAGGGAGAAATTTAAAAAAAAAATCCAGTGGTAACATATTCTACATTGTAAGAAAGTGAACAGTACAGCGTCTTTGCTTCAACTCTGCATGGAGTGGGAGCAGCAGTCACAGATGGTGAACAAATGTTCTTTTGAAGGAGCGTTGCACAAGACTTGTTTCTTGCATGGCCCAGCAGTGAGCTAGCTTTGGTGCAGATGGTTTGAAAAGCAGCCACCGGCAAACACGCCAGTAGCAAACATGATTTCTTCTATCAGTCTGCGATGCAATGCAACTTGATACACGTTTGAGCTATTATATTTTTCACTTTGTTTGTGATCGAGCACTTGCAAAATCTTTTGACTCATTGATCGATATTGCAGCTTCAATGTGGCCTTACGTATCAACAGTGAATTAATCAGGCTCATTATTTCAACATCATCACACTAAGCTCAACTGTAGTAGTTGTTATATTCTCTGAAGGATTGCAATATTATACATATATCATCATTTGAGATAAATCTACTGTAATTAGGGGGTATAAGAAATGGCTGCTAGCAGCACTGCATCTGGTCAACATGCAATGTTTTGAGAGAAAAGAAAAACATTTCTAAAAACTTCAGTGGGACAAATGCTATTTCCATTACATCTGGGATATTTCATGTCACACTGATTTACAAACCAGATTTTGCTCACAAAATTGCAGCGCAGGCCATTAACACATAATTATGTGCTGTGAATAATGGCTATGTGTTTGAAATACAAGCATTTGGACGACACTGACCTTTTCATAGTTTTATGTGTCTTAAAGAAACTGAGAAAATTAATGGAATATACCTGGGAATTGTCGTCCAAGTACATGTTAGCTGACAAATATGTTTAGCTACTCTGCTATGTCTCATTCACATTACTAACCCCCCCCCCCCAAAAAAAAACACACACACACACACACACACACATTTTTATATCAAACACTATGATATTTCATACACTGCTAACAAACACAATCTCTGACAAATACTATTATTACTAAACTTCTTCTTTTATTGTTTATGATGGGACTTTCAAAAGCAAAGGCAAACATAGCCAGTCATGAAAATGTAGTAGGCAAATCACCATAAAGTATCATAATCTTCACTGACAGCAAACTCTACAAGGACCTGACCTGTTGTCATGGCCATTGCATTTATGTGAGAATATGCAATGACTGAGAATTCTTCTCATGAATGAGTTAAGATTAATAACAAGATTGGACCAGGAGCAGAGAGGGGGAGAGGGGACAGAGAATGAAGAGGGTCCAAAGAGGGTTGCCCTTGTGCGCAAACAATGATGCCTATTGTTTTTGTGAGTAGGTGTTTTGGTCTGGATTGGTGGGCCCGGTGCTGTAATTGCTGTGCGGAATGTCAGCCTGGTTAAAGGATGTGCTCTGACAACTGGGTGTCATTGTCCAAGTGCACTCCAATGGCAGAACTCTGGAGTCACGAACCACAATTAAGATTATGAGCTTTTATTAGCCAATTTAGTCCTTATGTCTCCATGGGAAGTGCATCCAGCACAGAGAGTCATTTCACTAACTACACTGACTGGTCTGAATGTACAACAGCCATGTGATGTCTATTTTGAAAATTGAGCTAATTCTCAGAGTATACTTGTGTGTAAGTGTTTGCTCATTTAGGTGGGTGTGTGTGTGTCTGTAGGGTGAGGATATGGATGCATGTGGGTGCTGGCAATAAGCTGAATATTTGCCAGCACCCACATCCAGACCTGTCACATGTGAGCATCTGAGATTTCTTATGAAGAGCTACGTAGCTTAACAACAGAGTTAAATGGCCTTGATTTGGTCATTCATTCATCAAACAGACATTTTCAGTTAGTGACAGGACATACAAACTGTTGTGTTTAATCTAACTACAAGTATAGTGGACTTCATGCATGTATGCAATTCTATACCATTATTTTGACATAATTTTACATATTACCATATCCATATACCCAATAATAAACATTTTGATTGATTTTAAGGACCTCAGACTTCACAATCAAGTAACAGTCTCAGATTGACCAATTTAAACCTCATAATCCTTATTTGCAGTGTTGACGGTATACTGATCCTCCAATAAGAAGAAAAGTAAATAAAAAAAAAGGTAAAAGAAAGTTTTTTCTAAATAGCAAATAAAATCAAAAGAAACAAATATTTTCTGCTGCAAACATAAGAGGCATGGACTACAATTCTTAAAACTTTAGCCATTCGTGTCAGTTTTTGGTGTCAAGTGTGTGTCAGGAGACTGAGCACCACCTGTGGGCACCACTTGATGTGAGGAATGTGCATGTAGCCATGTGCAAATGAACACTTTTTTTGATGAAAACAACAATCCATTGACAAATGATTACCAATGGGATCAAACCAAAGATATGGTTCTACATTGGATATACACAAACAGTTGCACACGTTGCTGTAAATGAGTTTTCCCATCCAACATCTTTTCTGCATTACTTGCTTAGAAAAATTCTAAAATACATAGATAGAATCACACTTGTTTTTGGTTTGTGATATATTCACAAGTGTAAAATTTATTTGTCAAGTGTTGTTCTTGAGGCTGGAAAATATGCAAATGTGCATAATTTAGTGGTAGCCCCTTTGCATGAATGTATTCCACGTGTCACAGAGACCATGTCCCGCAGATCTTGTGCTTGCCAATGCAAGTCAGAGTTGGCCAGTTGTGGTTATATTCATAAAAGTTGCCCTTAGATCTAAATAATAATGACAGACTTACTCTATTACTTTACGGGTGACTCTGAGCTAATAGTACATACAAGCACAGGGTGCGTAGCCATATTGCTGTGATGCAAATGGTATCAAGATGTTCAAAAATATGAATCATATTGACTCAGAATCATGACCATGTGTCAAGTTAAGGAAATGAGAACTTTATCAGTTTAGTTGCCAAGCAGTATAGATGCCAATGCACACATTTTGCAGTGATGATCTCTGTGCTTCTCTCTCACTCACTCTATCTCCCTCTGTGTCTGTCCCTGTCAGACAAGCTTGGAGACTCATTGTTCTGCAGGAAATGCTCTCACCATACAGACTGCAGGCTTGTATACTCTAGATTTAACCTTATAATAGCGTCACCAGCATTTAACCAACCAGCTTCCGCTTGTTTTAGGTTGAAGCCCTGTTACAATTACAGAATAGACTTTGACAAACGTCGACCAGCTAGGCTCCCTCAGAAGAGCTCAACAGAAACAGAAGATGAGACACAATGTGGGGAAGCAACAACATCAGGAGAGGGATTCTTCTTTTAAATATACTATCTCTATCTTTGTTTTGACAATTTGCTTCCAGCCAACAAGAAGCTGAAGGGTAGATTTGTTTGGCATCTTCTGCCTTGAGGCCTTGAGGCTTCCAGACATTGAGCGGGCCACAGGGGGAGCAGCTGCTACTTCCGCCACTCGTAAAGACTGACACATATTTGCTTGCATACACATGTGGAGGCACTCACTGTCTCTCTCTTCTCCTCAAACACATGCAAAATTACACACTTAGGGAGCAGCGGGAGAACAAGATTCCCTGTGATGGATGGCGCAGGTGTGAAGATGTCGCGATGTGGGAATTTCCAAAAGCCGAGAAATAAGCAGGATGTAATGGTAGGGCTAATAGTAGCCTCAGCTTAACCTAATGTGTCCAGAGGAAGGGGTTTTTACTGGCCAAGCAGCACACCTGCCCTGTAAAAACTGTCTCTGTAGTTACTTAC
Organism: Scatophagus argus; assembly: GCF_020382885.2. Taxonomy (NCBI): domain Eukaryota; kingdom Metazoa; phylum Chordata; class Actinopteri; family Scatophagidae; genus Scatophagus; species Scatophagus argus. The sequence continues at coordinate 14,290,228 of NC_058493.1, forward strand.
CTATTCCCTGATAGATGGGTCTCCACCCCACTCGTCCACTTCTACACAAACCTTTCTGTTTGAATTAAACTGTATTTTTGGTCACACTTACCAACAATATTTGGAGTGACTTGTTAAAATACAACTTAGAAATAAACAAAACTAGCCTCCGAGGAGCAGTAGACTTTGCTTTTTCTTTCTTCTTTTTCAGTTTTGAGAATAATTTAGCAGCAATGGATTTATTTATCCAGCAGATGCTTCACTGATGGTTTTGTCTGTCCTGTAGGCTGAGAATGGGCTTGACTGTCAGCATCTGTGCACAGCCTCGTCAGTATCTCCCCAGTATTTCTCATTTCATTAGGGGTCATTCAGCTCTTCAGAGAAACATTCAATTACGCTCCAATGGTAATTAAATGTTCCTCAAATGAGTTCATTTAAATCATCTTCGTTCGGGCCTCAGTCAGGTTTTTAATGCCGGGTGCTCAAGGCATGGCTCAAATGCACATTAAGCGCCTCACCCACTGGGAGTGTTTGAAGGGCCATGCTCACAATCACAGTCAGATGACATTTTAACCAGCTTAGCAGCATAACAATTGAGAAGATATCATTATTAAGAACGGATGAACCCCGCAGGCTTCAAACACACAAAGGCCTAAATAATATTGATAATGATATTGGTAGCACAGGGCAAGCAAGTGGTGCACATTTGCAGGTCAGAGATGGCCTTGAGTACGATAATTCTGTAACCTTGCAATTTGAATGTGAAGATTAGTCTTAAATGTGACATTACCTCTGATTTCTTAGCTCACTGTATTAGATTATGATTTGACATAGGTAATAGGAACGATCTGAGAGGGGACAAAATTCATCCTCACGTTTCATTGTGACAAAGGTTTTCTTCATAAAGGTTTAGATTGGGTGACAATAAAAGACTTAAATGTCACTGCAAATCCTGCAATTAGAAATGGCTGAATGGCAAGAGAAGAGCTTTAAAGTTGCAGGATATTATGGGAAAGTTAAACATAATTAGCCTGAGCCAATGCTAAAGCTCTGTGTTCTCTGTTTCTCCTCCAAAAGGTTTTCTTTCACTTATCTAACATTTCAGTGTAAATGCTGCAGGTTTAGTTTCATGGCGGTTAATGTACCACTCTAAAAGTTGTAATCTCTTATTTTCTGATGTTAACTTCAGAGTGGAACATAAGCACAGTGTATTCACATAAAATAAACTTTTAATTGCCTCTATTGTGTGCTAAAAGGTCCACCTCCTACTACAATGGCCCAACCCTGTACATTCCAACATAATAAATGTAATAATTATGTGTTACTGAAATAACTGTAAATCATTTAATGACCCTACAAGGCGAGAGTTATTTTTAAAAGGGGATTCATCAATATTCTCCAGGGGTACATGAAGAAAGGTCAGAAAATCTCTCATTAGGCTATGAGCATGCGCATGTGTGTCCCCACATGTGTTCTGGTGTGACCATGCATGCATTTGGGAGTAGGTTTGTGTCACTGTGTCTGCTTTTGTGTTTCTATTTACTCGTTAGTGCGTGGATGATGTGCACCATGATTAGAGATATCTATGTTATGATACTCAAGACAAGAGGGGCATCACTGCGCAGTCATCTGTGAGAACAGTGATGAGACAAATATGATGTTATCCATGTGTACATTCTGTGTTGTACAAGAGAACAATAAGAGGCCCTGTCACCAATAGTGTTTGGTAACCCTTTGTGAGATTCTGAGACTTTTATCAAACTGAGGTTTAGGCAGACAGCCATTGCTCCTGTGTATCTTCTCCACGTCAATGGCCTGTATTGGCATATTAGACAAATACTGTGTTTAACACAATGAAGAGATGGTCTCATTATGTTCAGCATAATGACCATGTAAGAGATGAGGAATGAATTGGGAAACATCATAGATAATATCCACGAGTTAAACAACAACAAAAACGAAACAATTAGGTCAGCGTGATTGTCTATATGCGGACATGAGGTTAATGTGTTATCTTTGACCACCACCTCCTCCTATACACACACAAACTCAACACACATTTCACACTTTTTTCTATGTATTTTCATCTGTCTGACAATAAACAAAATAGCATAAGGATTTTACAACACATTTCAACTCTCTGTTGGTTTTCTGCCGCTACAAGCTTGCCAAGTCTCTGTAACTGTGAAAATTATACTTTATTGTTTGTGTCAGTTCCAGGCTGCAGTAACTCAAGGGCACAGGAGCAGTTGGGGTGGTGGAGGCGAGAGACTGGTCAGAGACTCAGGTAGGGGGCGACACCTTCTGCAAAGCTACAATTCCTGTTGGCTCTATAAAGACAACTTAAAGGAGGCAGACACAATAATATAAATGCATCTAATAAAAGCCAACAAACTGTTATAAACCTTAAACCTGTTTAGTCAGTCTAACTATGCAGGTAAACAGGCCCACTCAAGCACCACACACATACACACACACACACGCACGGGCACACACACAGTTAGAGATGAAAGTCTAAGTTGCGTGAAAGCATCGAGGACATCTAAAGGAGATAAGCCCGGAAAGCTATACAACAGTTAATACACCATTACATTGCTTTACACATTAACCTTACACCTGACAGTAAACCAATACATTATGTTCATGTGAATGTAATTATGGCTAATATGCAAGCCACTCTGCCAGCTCTTGCGCAATATTGACCAGTCGACTTCTATTACTCGACAGGTGCTGAACAGAAAGTAGCCTGCATTCACAGGCCACACTGTATTAATTAGCAACCATATTATTTAACTTGAAAGATATCCAGTTGGAGGGAAAGGTGGAACAAATATGAGAGACTAAACCCCAAAACTCTATGTCACCCCTGGTCATGTGACACTGAGACAGTCTAGAAAATCTGTGTGACTCAAGCTGTTCACATTCACAGGTTTACTGTTAGTCCCTGGCCTTCAAGCCGCAGAACTGATCTGAGCTCAGGGTCTTTGGTTCTCCAGTCACACGAAACTCACTAGCTGTAGGCTACCAAATACTTTCCACAAGTGTCACGGAGGCCATCCTAAATCGACCACAGACTAGAGATCTGCTCTCCTCCTCACCTTGTTATGTCTGCTCTGCCCTCTGTTGCACCCTTGTCAGCCTCACCCTCCTTCTGACTGATAGATTAAGGTAATTATGACATGGCTGTGCCCACATTCTGTTGGTAGGGTGAAAATTGATATTCCAGCTTTGTTGTTCTCACTAAACTGCTGATAGGATTGCATTGCCCCAGAGCAATACCACCTCTTCGTGTGAGTAGAGGTGTAAACCACAGGTAGTGAGGTAGTGTTTCTGTCTCCTTCATTTTAAAGTTAAAAGCAGCACTCAAACAAAGCCAACTCTTCACCTATGTTGCCTTTGTGTTTGCAGGTGTTTTCAACTACCAGGTATTCACCAATGCAGACCAGGATACAGTTAGCTATTCAGGTTCGGGGTGGTGTAAAGAAGTGCTGGAATGCAAAAAGGCTGATTAGATGACCTTATCCAGCCCTGTCTGGAACTGAGCAACCCCCTCCCCAACCACCACCTCTCCACACACACACACACACACACACACACACACAAAGAGTCTGACAGACATACAGCAAACAACTCACTGACCTCTGCTCTTTCCACTCAGCGTCCTCTATCACTGACCAGAATGAGCCAAGTTCTGACCGACACCACTAATACTCCAGTCTAAATGACAGTCTTCATGTTGCTACTGAGTTTAGGTTAGGGGGTTGAATTTGTTTACATTTCAAAGTATTTCCTGGAAAGATTGTTACAAGCTATTGTCAGATGTCACACATAGCTTTACAAACTTACAAGAAGTTGAGTGTCACTGTAGACAAGCAGTCAGTTCAAACAAAGTCTTATTTTGAATTTGACATCATATACTTCCTATTTTAGTTTCTGTCACACAGGAGAGATGACAGTTCAGTGATCCTGCTTTTCTTTTGCCTGGTCTGCTGCTCTGTGAATATTCCCTTCAAAGTCTGTGTACTGGCAAGTTAATGTAGACTAAAACACAGAACCATCATTGTAAGTGTCTGAGTGCAAAAAGAAGGAGCAAAAGTGGTATTTGTCACATACAATCACACTAAGTACATCCCAGAGAACCTTGTTCTCTGCACTTAACCAATCCCTGAGGAGCAGTGGGCAGCCTATGTATGGCTCTCCAGTTCTTGGCAAGGGCCTTGATCAAGTGCACTGACCATTTAAGCTAACATACATTTTCTGATGGTGGGGAAACCAGACCACCTGGCTAAAACCACCACAAGCACAGAGACAGCATACAAACATCATGCAAATGTTTCAGTGCTTTGCATTGTGGGTTTTTCCTTAAGCAAAGCCTACAGACTTGCGGAAAGTTTGCATAAAAAGTTTTGAAAATCCCTCTACACCTGTCAGTTTCATAGTGAGACAGCTCTGACGTCTTGTGAACTTATCAGGACACCATTCCAAAACAAATCCACTAGTCGCCTCACACTATCAAAGCACATCATAAGAAGAGACTTTTAAGGTCTATTTAAAATACGCTTTAATAACAATGAGATGTACCAAGGAAACTTTTGGGGATGTTCATAAGACTTTGGATTTGCCATTGTAATGTTCTACATCTTTGTAAGACAACCTGCCGTGCTCTTGTACTTCATCACTTCTTCCTTGATAAGTTCTCTTCACAGTGGCCACATCCTCTCCATGTAGATCTCTCTCAGCTCTGCATCATCAATAACTTCAAAGGCACAAAAACAGCTAAATTAGGTTCGCCACTTTCTTCAGTCATGACTAATGAGCTCTCCCTTCATTTGTGTATTAGTTCCCCTCTGCTGTGGCTGTACCCCAGGGAACGGACCACTGCTGTGCCTTCCCATGAACAGGTAAGCCCAAACACATGACGAGGCAACAGAATGGAAACAGAAATAATAGGTTTCTATCTGAGTTTTGTTTGAGCCGCACGCACAGTGTTGTATTAATCTGCAAGCAGACGCATCCATTTGCTGTTTTAATAGAATATTCAGTAACGGGCAATGATACTTACTATAGCAGTTCTAACATTACATAGAGACACACAGAACAGAGAGACAGACAGAAAAACGGAGTGAGTGAGAGTACTAAATGGAGGACAGGAAAACTGAAAGGCAATATCTTAGCTCCTTATAGTTATGAAAAGGTCTAGCTGATTGGCAGGATCATCTTCTGCAGCTTTTAGCAGCAGGGATGTGACTGATTTGGCCTATCATTAAATAGTGTGCACCCAGGAATCTAAAAATACAAAATTGTTGCAACGATGAGATCATGCACTTGGAGAGAAAGGGAGACACACTATGATTATAGGCTTTTGTCACAGGAAAGAAATGGTTATTTGTCAGCACCATGTCATGAGAAGCCACAACAGAAATCAACACTCTTGACAGGCCAGCGAGACCAAGCCTTAGCAGAGCTTACATCACCCTTTTCTCAAACAAATTGCATTATTATTGAATGAGTAAACTGCCATATGTCATCACTTAATTGCATTTTTCCATTAATGCAGATATGAAGTGGAATAAATCTCATACTAAAGTCATACTTGTTGATGAATTCAGGTAACGCATAGGAATCAAGCTGAATAAATTAACTTTCTATCAGGAACTTCATAAGTTACGCTCACGGGCCAGTCTGCTGAAACCTTATGTGTTAAGTATCTCTTCAGACCAGCTGTGAATTAAGATGTCCGTTCTGTAAATGTATGAGATAAAAAAAAAAAGCTTTTTTTATTTTTAAAAAAAGTATCATAGGGGTCGTTGTATCATCTGGCCATGCAGGACACGCATTCATATGTGATCTACCCAGACAGCCCAGTGCACATGAGTCAATTACAAGTAGGAGACCTCTGAACTGAGATAAAGTGCAATGTACACGAGTGGTTTATGTGACTCCAGAGCAACGCCTGGGCAAATGCTGAGATAAAGTGGTTTTTATGGCTCTGGGACATAATATCAGTTTGTTTGAAACACTGGGTTCACTGGGTTTCACATCCTCTGACATGACTTCTTCCACACAGCTCTGACATTGTTACATAACTCTTCTGAACCTCGCTCAAGCCGTACTGCTGTCTTCTCCTTGATGAAAGAAAGGAGATAAAGATACACTTCGTTTGTATGTGTTTGTGTTGTTCGAACAGCACGCCTCTCATCCAGTTAGGAATTCTTTTTCAGTGTTTCTTTGAAACGTCCATACACTAGTGTTTAAAAGGAGAATCCCATGCAGGGGCACGTCCAAAAGGTGGCAGTGTTGAGTTTTATAATGGTGCGCAGAGGCATGACAGATTTCTTCAATCCACCTTTCTGCACTCAACATCGTCCATATATTCCGCTTGTGTTTTGCATAGTTATTTGTGTTTTTAGATAGTAGAACTAGACTGACATTCAGGAGCTGAAGCGATTTTTGTAGGAGAGAAAAACAAAATGAAAAGCAACGTAAAACATAGTGCAAACATTCTAGAAGATTTTGTAAGACAGAAACATTGTAAAAGTGATTTATATTCATTAAAAAGTAAATAGCTTTTCTAACTATGTCTCCGTCTATCGTTTATTATGTTTGTTTCTTTTGTCTGAATGCTCTGTATCACGTCAGTGAATTTACAGCGTACACGTTTCGTGGCGCTCCGCTAAACTCCAAATAAATTCAACTCGGATAAATTGTTGCTCCGTGTAAAGAAAAAGAAAAAGAGACTTAAATTATGGTCACAGCGTCAGTGTCCCAGCTGACAGTCAGCTGATGGCCTTTGACAGTTGCGAAAAGTTTTGTTTCCTGAGGCTACTAATATGTTAATTAGCTGTCGGAGTGTGCGACCCTATTGGCTCTTCGTCCGAGTCAATTTTACATATCCATCCTGACGTCAGGGCAGCTACAGTGCTCTTAAACTCATCTGCTGTGTGATCCCTCGAAAAAATCGGCCCACCAGTCAGCGGCTTGAAACGTGCGAGGCTGTATTCACTCCCTCACTTTCGGCTTTTCTCCCTCTCCGCTTGCGCAATGTATTCATGAGGAAACCGTAAAGTGTTAAATGTTTGAAATACAAAACCGCCGAATTTCACATGCTGAAAAAGGACTCCGCTACTCGTGTGCGCGGCACTGGTGTGTCTGTGCAATAGACTCTGCAAAGAAAAAATACTCTTACACGCCTGCAAGTCCGTGGCTGCAAGGACGCTGAAAACCTCATTTTTCAGTTTCAAGATAAACCTTTAAAAATCAAACTGGCTCACGTTCTTCCCAACCAACCCAGTTTGACAGCTGCGCTTCACCCCGTTTGGAGGACTGTCAGCAGCAAGAGGATGGCATCAGAGCTGGCAATGAGCAACTCCGACCTGCCCACCAGTCCCCTGGCCATGGAATATGTTAATGACTTCGATCTGATGAAGTTTGAAGTGAAAAAGGAGCCGGTTGAGCCCGATCGCAACATCAGCCAGTGCAGTCGCCTTATCGCCGGGGGATCCTTGTCTTCCACCCCGATGAGCACGCCGTGCAGCTCGGTGCCCCCTTCCCCAAGCTTCTCGGCACCCAGTCCGGGCTCGGGCAGCGAGCAGAAGACACACATAGAGGATTTCTACTGGATGTCCAGTTATCAACAGCAGTTGAATCCAGAGGCGCTGGGCTTCAGCCCCGAAGACGCGGTCGAGGCGCTGATCAACAGCAGTCACCAGCTCCAGTCGTTTGATGGCTACGCCCGGGGCCAGCAGTTTGCTGGCGCAGCCGGAGCAGGAGGCACCATGGCCGGGGAGGAGATGGGGTCGGCCGCGGCGGTGGTGTCGGCAGTCATCGCTGCGGCAGCCGCTCAGACGGGAGGGCAGCATCACCACCACCACCATCACCACCACAGCAGCAACCACCACCAGGCACCTGGCGTCCAGTCCAACGGTACTTCTGGGACAGTTCACCCACACATGCGCTTGGAGGAGCGGTTTTCAGACGAGCAGCTGGTCACCATGTCAGTGCGGGAGCTCAACCGGCAGCTACGGGGGGTCAGCAAGGAAGAAGTGATCCGATTGAAACAGAAAAGGAGGACCCTAAAGAACAGAGGCTACGCTCAGTCCTGTCGGTACAAGCGGGTCCAGCAGCGGCACGTCCTGGAGGGAGAGAAGACGCAACTCATGCAGCAGGTCGATCACCTAAAGCAGGAGATCTCCAGGCTGGTCCGGGAGAGGGACGCGTACAAAGAAAAGTATGAGAAGCTCATCAGCAACGGCTTCAGAGAAAATGGATCCAGCAGCGACAACAACCCTTCATCTCCGGAGTTTTTCATGTGAGTCTCGACATTATCGTGAAAAAAAAAGAATATCAGATGAGTTACTCACCCCCGCTTACAAAGGTTTTCATTATGAAACTTTTTTTTTTCATTTGGGGCAAATGCCTATAGACCAAGAACTAATTTGTCAACTTCTTGAATTTTTATTTTATTTTATTTTATACTTTTTTTTTTATTTTCTGAAAACAAGTTTGTTCGAGTCAGTTCTGTGACTGTTTTTAGATTTGGAGGGCTTTGTCATCCGTGTTTTTTAATTTTGGAGAGGCATACTCAGAAAACTTTCATCTACTTTTTCCTTTCATACTCAGTATATTTTAGCCGATTTGTCGAGTTTTTTTTTCATCGTTGTTCATTAGATTTGCAGTGTTTGAGTAAAATATGATTTTTGAAAGTTGATCCAACTTTATGCTGCAGCGTGCATGCAAGCACAAAGTAGGCCTATACTTTTCTGAAGTTCAACTTGCCTTTTCTCACCTTTAATTTAGTGAACAGATTCCTGTCACGCCCGCATTCATCGACAATATGTTTTTGGTCTTTTTTTTTTTTTGTTTATGTTTGTTTGTTTGTTTTTGTCTGCCAAACTTGGAGGATTGCGAGCCTGCCGTCATCTCATGCGTTTGCTTGTTGTTGCGCTGAGCAACAAAAGACTGTATTCATTACAAACTATTCATTGTTTTTAAAGAGATGTGTTATTGAACTGCCCTGCATGCTGGACATGTATGGTTTTCGTTTTTGTTTTTTTGTTTTTTCTTCATATGCTTGAAGATGTCCTTTTTATCGGATGACTCCAGCATGGCATTCATACTTCATTTCCCTCACTTTTTTGGGACAGCAACAAAAAAGTGACAAGACTGCCCACCCCTTGTAATCTATACAAGTGCATTTCAGCTGTGTTGAAGTGCACCACCATCGGCTGTCATTAGGCTGCAGTGAATGCGCTATGCATTCCTGATGGAAGTTGATCGCCGGGGATCCTGGTGCGAGGGGCGGGGGGGGAGGAGGAGGAGGAGGAGGGTGGACAGAAAAGACTGTTAAGGAAACCAAAAGTCCCTTCCCTAGAAGTCTAGTCTCTCGCTTAAAGCCTATATTGTTATTTAAAAAAGTTTCCATTCTGCATTTGACAACCTCTGAATAATTTTTAAAGCGTAATTTAAGTACAAAGTTTTATAATGCAAGTTGCAACAGATAACGTGCTACAGGTTGAAACATATAGATTAATATCATTATTAATAGGGAGACTGCTGCACAAAAGTATTTTTTAACGTTGGTTTAGAGCAACTGGCTCGGGTCCAGTTTCTGCAACGAGCAGTATTGTGCAGTGCATAAACAGCGCTTTTGCAGCATGTGCTTCATACAGAAGTGTGAGAGCTCTGTTGGTCTCCGCCACATATTTCATTATTGTATTTCAGTAGAAAATAAAGTATTGTTGGAGAAGATCACCCCAAGTAAACCGTCACGTTCTTGGAAATGTGTGACTTCGATGAACTGATGCATTTTGGACTCAAATGCACTAAGAAAATTCTCCCCTGTAATCATGTGGAAGTTAAAGGAAAAGTTGGTATTCTTCACTTCACACGAAGATAAGTTTGACTTTCTGTTACGACCTAATCGTAATATTTTCAGACTTTATTATTACTTCAGGAGAGACTGTTGGTTTGTCTTAAACGAACTCAATATTTGCAAAGCAATAACAATTATTATAATCAATAATGTCTGGACATTGTTAGATCGTCAGGGATTGACACCCTGCATGTACATAATGAGGGAGTATCATTCGCCAATAAATCTTGAAAAAATGTTAATTAATCTTTCATCTTATATATATAGTATATATATATTTTGCTGTGCAAAATTATTTCATTCACTAACCATATGTGATGTTCATATGTGCTCGTTTTTTTTCATTTCATACAATTAAATGATATGCAATAAATGTATGTAATTGTCTTCAATGAGTTTCTCACTTTTCTTTTGACTTGTCCTGAGAGTTTTTTGCTTTTGTGATTGAAACATAATGAAAGCAGAATCAAAACGATGATGGTGATGGAGATTAATTGCACTACATTTTAACACTGTCCTGCTGTTGTCGCCCTGCTTGGTGTGTTCTCTTTCAAAACCACTTAAATAACGGACCACCCTGAACGGATCACAAATTTACCCACACCGCTAAAAAAAAAAAGAAAAAAAGGGGAACAATTCTGGTTTAGTCGTCTTTTTTTTCCATTTTGATGATTGACAGCGGCAGTTAAGATGTGAACAATCAGGTCCGGTGTTACAGATGAGTTGATGAGACCACCAATATTAAGACACGCTGCTGTCCACGTGTAAATGTACTTTTGCTTACACGGGCTATCCTCTTGTACAGGGTTCATATTTTTCCTAGCAAAAAAAAAATAATAATAATAAATTACCAAACAAACTGTGAATGAAAATCCTTTTCACAATAAGGTCCTGTAATGATCCCCAAAAAGTAGACAAAATCTTAACTGTTACTAATTTAATTTCATTATTTCAACTCCATTTCCAATATGCATCACCTGCAATCAAATTCTTTTGAGCGATGAAATATCATCTTTGAACATCCTATTCACATTCATGAATTACATCTTTTGTGACTACGATGTAAAGCACTATGATTCATATAGTTTAATTACATCCTGTTAATTGTAAAATGTGACCTGTAACTAGTGTATGTGTGTGTTTCTCTCTCTCTCGCTCTGTGTGTGTGTGTGCACGTCTGCGAACTCAAATAGGTTCGAATGTGAATGGCTGTGTGTCTGTTTCTTTGAATGACAATGCATACAGATGACATCCCTGTGGCTGTGCATGCACCATCCATTTGCCCCTTTTCATATTTCATGTTTCCTGATCTGTGTCTGTGCAGTATGTCCGCTGTGTGTGTTTTTCGGACACTGTGTGCTCACTGTCATCAGTCTGTCTCCCTTTTCCCAATTTCATCCTGCTTTATCCTGTTTGTCAGAGGGCCTGGATGTCAGCCTGGAGCAGACAGGCTCTCAGGGTGGGGGGGTGCACTGAGGGCACAGTCACGTCAGGCATGTGAGGGGATGCTGGAGAAGGTGCCATAAGTCAGCCACTGCGGTGGGCAGAAGAGGCTCAGCGCTACCCAATACTGCATTTCAGTTGGTGCTCAAACGTCTCATTTGGACCTCGTTCAACATCACTCCTGCACTGCACTCGTGTGCTAACTGAAAAGGCCACTTTTCTGAAACACAAGAGGAAAAGTTCTTTTGTAACTTCTGGGACAAGGAATAGCCTTGTGGGCATCTTGTTTCACTGTTCCAGAACAATTTGTTTGTTGAAACAGGAAGACCAATGTGCCAAAATACACTTTGAAGAAACACTAAGGTTTCTGAGGACAGATTCATTCTGGATTTGTCAGCTTTTTGCAACTTAGCCACAGCTCGGAGCACAAAGAGCACCTTTCACCACATCTTCGGTGTGTTAACAAAGCACTGAGTGATCAACTGTTATTCTAGTCTATAAGCGGCGGTCTCCGCAGATATAAATTTCATACTTGTTAAATTTACAAAAAAAGCCATCTTCTGCACCATCTGCCAGCGATGATCTGCTACACAGATCATAAAAAAAAGCCAGTTTTAACCCAACACTTGTGTCCCACTCTGTTGTGCGTGATTTCCTCTAAGGTGCTTGCTGCTGCTGTGGTGGCTGATTTGCCCAGAGTGAGGGGAGAGACTGAGACAATAGTCGGGCTTGGGCTGAATTAAATGATTTTGCTGATGATTAATAGTGGTGTGGGCCACTGGCTCCTGCGATGTAGAGATGATAAATCGTGAGTGCAGCTCTGTGCAGCTGTGCCAGTGTTGGGTCTTAGCATGCGCACACCATGCAATTTACAGCCAAGCCGCTCTCCTTCTTCCTCAATTTATCTAATTACATCTATTTGATGTAGGCAGTAGCTATATTTTGATATTTCCTATTAACCACAGCAATGTATTGAATGACTTCGGGGAGGATAATTGTTTGCTTGGCCCCCTTTAAAGAACATGTTTCTGTTCTTGCCATTTCGAACAGAAAATATTTTTTTTCTTTATTTAGGCGGCTTTGCTTCTAAAAAGGCTGTGTATTTGTTTGTTGGGTTTTTTGATGTGTTTAGTGTGGCATGTAAAAAATTAAACTTTGGTTTTTGTTTAAGGCTTCCCCGTTAGACTTTTAAGCTTGTTTATTTTGATTGTTTCCCTATTGGGAAAGATCAGTTAGACCTCTAATGTCCATGCACTAGAAATGAAAACAAAAGCACCAGCTTACACACAGCAGCACAAACACAAATACACAGAGACACAAATAATAGGCCTGCATAGATTTGCCCCAGCCTTTTGTTTCACAGCATGACGCGCCCTTGTGTTCCTCTGTACTCTGACATTTATATGATTCAAATACTTCATTTTCAAAGCTAAATGACAGTTGCGTGGAGACATATCTGATTTGAAAAACATGTATTCTGTTATATCTGTGGCACCAGCGTGCAAGGCTTATGTAAGAGATAAATCGATCAATTTTCAGTGATTCACTCACATGGAATGTTGGTGTCGTGCGTTCTGACAGCAAGAATAAGGTGTAGCAATGCCAGCTGACGGACCCAAAACATAAGAGCTTGGTGGGGGTCTAAGTTCTTCCACACTTTACTGTCAAAAGGACTGGACAGGAACTGTTGTGTTTGTATGTGATTCTGCATCTTGTAGCTCATACAGGCCTGCGCGTGAGGTCGACTAGTGCCTGAATGTACAGACAATACGTGTGCTTGGATTTGTAAATGTGTGAGTGTGCATGCGTGCGTGCGTTTGTGCGCATGTCTTTCTTGTCGACTTTTGGAGAAGAGGATGAGTGGAGGTCAAAAGTTACAGCGCACAAGGCTGCTTTCAAAGTCATTAGAGTAATCCCTGCCCTGGAGAGCTCATGCTCATTTCCTCTGCCCAGAACCCACTGAATAAGATGTACATGCACATCCGATGGTACGGTACATAGTGAATTCAAAACAACTCACTGTCTTTTTTTTTTTCTTTCTTTTTACTCATTTCCTGTATTTCACCACTGTCTTAGAGAGTTACAATCTCACGGCATACGTTTTTGTTACCTAAGTACATTTCTGAGAATTTGAGAACTCTCTCTACTTTAACTGACAAACAGGTTTTAGTACAAGTGTATTCGTGATTTTTGTGTGTGTTAAAGCTATATTTTTAGGAAAAATGTTTAAGGGACTCGTATATGGTCGGTATAAATGCAGAAAAGGTTTTTGTATGTACTTTGATGAAATATGCAGCACAAATGTTAGCAAAAAATGCGTAGCACAGAGCAGGCAAAGCTCTTGGCTGAAGTCTAGTAGATTTAGTTTCATGCTGCCAAACATTTTTCTTTTTCACCTCATACGAACATAAAACGTCTCTGAGTCACCATCAACTGGAAATTAGAATGCTAAAAAAAAAGGTGGTTTAACTAATCATAGTAGTTTAATTGTCCACTAGCGTTCAGATATTCATGTACAGCATTTTATTTCATTCTTACACTCACTTCAGTAAAATATCCATTGAGTCAGACTGGGTTTAAGTGTGAAATTTAAACTTTTATATATATATATACACACACACACACACACAACGTAAAAGATTTGTTTATCCTTCACAAAATAATACAAAAGCAAAATAAATGAAAAATTAGGGAGGGGGGGGGGATGCTTGCTCATTGTCCTACTTATAAATGAGCTGGCAAACATGTTGCGAGGCAATCATGACCTCTTAACCAAAAAAAAAAATATAATGAAATCATAAAGCAATTGAATTTAAGTGTGCACATTTCATAAAATTTGGTTTTTGTAAGATTGCTTTTCAGACTGACATATTGCAAATCATAATTGATGGGGGTTCTCTGAAATGGCACCATAGGATAAACTAGAGGCAGTAGGCAGTAACGGAAGTCAGGTGTCTCAGCACAACCAGGTGGCAGCCACATCTGTGAATGGTCTGTCCACATGCATGTGCAGAGGCAAAAGAAAGCCCATTTCCTCTTTGCAGTGTATATGAGAGCTACAGTAGAGACACATTCAGTCCTTTAGAATTTAGCAGACATCAGGGATCAGTTAAGATCCTTATTTTATCAGAGTATGCTCTGCTCTTTCTATACATTTCTTTCTTTCTTTGTGGCAGAAAGTCACAGCGTGCTTCAAATAGACTTTAAGCGGATACGTGCGGTGTCATTAGAGAGTTGTCCTTGAAATACTGGCTGCAGGTTATGTTGGTAATGAGGTGGTCGGGACCTGCAGGGGTAATTTTATATGTCTGTAAATGGACCCAAACTAAGAGCCTGTGACTTAAATAAATGCAACACCATTTCTCAGCAGTCCCATTGCACAAAAGGTGACAGAATTAAAAAAAAAAAAAAGAAAGAAAGAAAGAAAAGTAAATGGGATTATATTTTACATATAAATTAAAAACAAAACAAAACAAAACAGATATATGACCAATATCACAGATTCAGTCCATAAATGCAAGGGTTTATTGGCGTTTTTAGTTAATTAAAACAAGCCCTTTTTATGAAATGTAGAGCTGCAGCAGAGCATAAGAAATATACCATAAGAAATAAACTCAATGAGAATTCAGTCATTTACAGTGAAGAAAAATGATCAGCATTCAGCAACTGGAGACTTTTTTTTATGTTCTCTCTTCAGCATCTACGACGCACTTAACTGTATAACCGCGCAGTAGTTAATGACAGTAATGTAACTTTGATTCATCTCTTTAGTATTTGTTAGTGCAGAGGCCTTTTTGTCCCTTTTCAACAGATGTTCTTCCCTTTTCTGCACTGTTAACATAGTTTTTTTTTTTGTTTTTTTAAAAATGACTTCAAAACCTAGCTCTATGTCACTCTAATGAAAGTTTAAACCTGTGTGATTTAGATGCAAAGACTATTTTTTTTCTGTTGAGTCACACATATCGTCATGCTGCATCACTGCTGTTATCCGGCGGGTTCTATATACTCTGGAAGACTGAGTTATGTGGCATTTATTTGAAAACCAAATGATTTAAAATTTCCTTTGCTGCTGCGTATGGGCAAAGAGTTTCCACAACTGTCATTTTTCCACAGCGTTTTAAAGCGACCCTGCTTGGCATGAGCGCACAGGGAGCTAAGAGCTAAGCTTTTCACTCCTGTGGCAACATTTATAGGGAATATGAACAACTCTTTCTGGACCAGGCTGGAGCAACATTCTTACTTGTGTGTGTGTTTTGAGGGAGGCGCTTATGAAAAATGTCTGTCATTAGGTAGTAGGGAAGGCAGTCATTACCATCATGCGCTGTTTTATTTGTCTGCACGAAGAAACTCTTCTGTTTTAAAACAATTAATTATGTAATTTAATGAAACCAGCAGGAGTAAAGGCCTTGGTATAAAGCTATTTCGCCTTTTCTGTGTGGAGGCACACGTTATGCTTAGATATTTTAGTTTTGTCTCTTGTGGTTACAGTGTTTTGATGCATGAGTTCTGCCTGTAGAATCTATTTGCATGCAAATTTTTTACATTTCCCTCCGCATCAAACGCTTACTATGATACATGTACTGTGTTTCACCAGACAGACAAGGTGAGAGTGAATATCGCCCAGAATGGATCTACTTGTTTCTTTGTGATTGTTTGTGCGTGTCTGCGTGTGTGTTTGAGAGGGTGGCAGAGAGTGACACACACACACACACACACACACATAGCAAGAACGAGAAGAAGACAGCGTGTGTATTTGCCTCGAAATTCATTTATCTATCCTTACATTTTTCATCCAATCTTATCTTCTCTTTTAGGTCATCGAGAAAATTCCTGCATCTGTGATTTCAAGCCCCATTCCTCCTTGCCCATGGCTCTCTGAGGTAAATCATTTCCTACTTGATCTTTCGCCACATCCTTTTTTTTCTTCCCTTTGTCATTTCAGCATCACAGCAGTGAGTGAAGTCGGATTTGCGAAAGAAGTCCATAAAATACTGGTACTTTAAAAGACATTATCACCACTGTAAAAATAATATCAAACAGAATTATTCCTGGTCATGTTGTGTCTATTTTCCTATTATATCCCTACATGATGAAATTCATATTAATTATTCATTAATATTAAACTCTCATATTAAATAAGAGTGGGTATAGTCACCACATGTACTGAGTGTTTTATAGCATACTGCAGGTGTCTGTAAAGCTTCCATAATGGAGATATAATGCAGCATAATTTTTCAATTCCCATTCATATGTTAAAGAGCACACGCCTTCTTTATGTTGACTATATCTCGCAACATCGCATCTTTCCCTATCTCCCCAATGCCATAACTCTGCAGAGAACTGTACAAATCTTGAGAAAAAAATCTTTCATGAAAAAGAAAACACACACACACACACACAATGGAAAAAATTATGTTTTCAGTCATCCTGGATCAAGAGCACAACCAGCAGATTATAGCCACACATTCAAATGTAAATCACATGAGTTTGTGTGAAAAAGGTAGAAAGAAAAAGGAAGGGAGTCTCGGACAGCAGGAGAGAGGCAGAGTGAAGAATAAGCTTCTAGTCTTGAAATCAATTCACAGAGACAGAGAGGAACCTGGGCAAACGTATAGTGCAAACCCAGATGTTCCTGTTATAGTTCCATAGCAACCCTGCGTGATGTGCTCGTGACACATCAGGATGAGAGAAGGTTTCAGCTTGCATTCATGATTTCCCACCTTGGCGAAGTGGAACGTATGCATGTGCGTGTGTCTGTGTTTGTGTGTACATGCGTTTTTATCCAGCGTTATTTACTTGATTGTGTCTAAGTGGGGCATGGGATCACTCGCTGGCCTTTCTCCAGCTTCACTTAACTTCAGGAGGGGAAGCAGGACAAAAGCCATCAAGGAAGACAAGGACAAATCATCTTTAGATGAAGTGTTTTAAGTGCTCTGATTCTCCTCCCACGTCATCACTGTGAATTAGGTGCCCTCTGCTCACTGCTGAGGGGTGTGGAATATAAACAACGCCAAGGGAACGGATGTTAAACGAATGAAAGTGGAAAACCATGAGGGGTGTCTATCTTAGTCAACCTCATAAATCTCAGTTCTCTTGCCATGCTGCTGTGCTATACTCATGTTGCACGCTGTCAACCTGCCAGCCAAGCTAAGAGGGGCCGTGTGCAGTGTGGTCTGGTCGATCCGGTTCTTAGTGGTTTCAACTGTGGCACACATTGCAGGCAGAGCCATGTCTTTGTTTTATGCAAATCCATGTATATGAGGAGGGGGTGATGAGCAGTCTGGCCACGTAGCTCCAGGAGGACAGGCTGAGTGATGGAGAAGGAGAGCCAGGTCTCAGTGTCCTTGCCTGGGGAAAGAATGTCCTGACTCTGACCAGGACTGCCTAGACACCACCAGGACACTGTGTCACTGCGCCTCTACCCAACCAATGCAAGAGAAAGATATTTTTCCAGGTGTAAATGTATTTACTCTATGAAGCTGTGAAGTTGGTGAGGAGATTAAGAGAGGTTAACGATGGGTTGAGACTGCCAGTGTGTCTCACCCACGACTGGTGTGTGTTTGGAAGGCAGGCACACCTCAGGGTTTCGCCATGCAAAGAGACACTGTAGTTCAGAGCCCAGCAGGGAGTTAGAGGACCCAGAATATGCTGACAAAGATGAAACACCAGGTGTGTGTATATGTACTGTAAACGTGTGAAAGGGGCTGTGAGAAAGAGAGCTGAGTGTAAATATAGATTGGGGAAGCAGGCTTGTGTGTGTTTGCACGTGTGTGCGTTATCACATAAGCATACTGTAACAGGTAGGCAAGGCCACCAATCATGTGGCTGCTGTATGGCAGGGTGGTTTGGCTGAAACCTGCTGAAACAGTGTCAGCCACACACCACATCTAGTCACAACAATCCATTTGCCATTTGCTTCCTTATATCAGGGTAGTTTATCTGCAAAGTAAACGACATCAGGTGAGTGTTTTCTAAGTACTTTTGTACCACCATCCTCTCTTACTCAACCCTTTCCAGAGCTGAGTGCTAACGGTACCGGTTAGTTGGAGGCTCTCCTGTCACAGAGAGCTCTATTTCTGGGTGCCAGGATGTTTGGTCTCAGTCGTTGAGGGCAGATGAAATCGATCTAGATTGACCTGTCATGTGGAGGAGAAAATGAATGAGATAGAGGAGGGGTGCAAAAGGCATAGAGAGAAGAGGGGGGCAGCTCAGATGTACAAAAACAACCTCCTGCTCCATATGGGTCAAAAGTTGAGGGATGATTTATTCAAAATGGGGTGTTATCCTCCTCCTCCTTCTCCTCCTCTCTGCTCCACCTGCCTCTCGGAAAGGAGTGAGAAACTGGAGACTGCTTAGGAGGAGCTGACTATATTTAGTCTTGGTGACCAAAGATACTGTGGTGTAACTTTAAGTTAAAAATACAGATATCCATGTACAGTGAGATGGGCACAGTTTGCGTCACTACAAGACACCAAGCCCAAGTTTGTCTGCGTGAGCCAACTGAGTCTGAGGGAAGAGTGCAAAGCAGGTTGTAGCTTTCTCTGGGTACTTAGTTATCCTGTGTTTAACCTGCACTAGTACTACAAAGGATACAGTTCAAATGTGTAAGTATAAACAAGAAACCAAAATCTTGCCCGGATTGTGAGAATGATGCTTTCCTAGCAAAGAAAGAAAGAAAGGGAAAGATTTATGGCTGCATTTGTCTGTGAAGTGGTACTAGATTTAGCCCAGTATGTTTGGGCAGAGCTCCACTTTGCTAATTATTTTCCTGTGGCAGAGTTCTCAGCATGGCGCTCCTCTCTCGCTCTGAGAAGAGAGGCTCAGCAGTAAGTGCTTAGTCAGCCCTACTCTGGGGTGTGAGATACTGTTGGGTCTCTGGTGGACTGTCGGGGGGGCGGAGCAGCATGGGACCGAGCCATCGCAAGGGCGACTGCTTGAAGGAGAGGGCAGGCCCATCATTACCCATCAGTGAAAGGAAGGGGAGTAAACTACCACTGTTGGGGATGAGTGCTCTGTATCATATCTGCCTCAGTCCTCATCAACATGAGGGAAAATTTGTTGGAGATGGTAGCTTTCTGACTCTCGGTGGAGACCAGATACTGCTCGCAGAAGCCAGTCGTTGTCGACATAGCTCATATAAAAGTCTGTTAAACTGCAGGAGCAATTTGCAAAGACATGGAAAAAATGCATAAACACATCGTTGTTCGAAACTGCCTTGATCTCTTTGCCAATCCCTCAGTCATTCAGTCCAGGAGAAACTGTCTGCCTTCTCTAATTCTCTCCTCCCTCTCTATTTATACTCCAATGTCAAACCTGTCTTTCTTCCTATGTCTGCATCTCTTTTTTAAAGTGACACACAGCTCCTCCTATCTGTCTGCCCTGCTATCCTCCAAATGACTCTCCTTCTCCTCCTAAATAAACTTTACTTCCTTCTCCTTCGCTTCTGTTCCCAACGTCACATTCCCTCCCTCCTCTCCTCCCACTTCCGCCCTCCCCCCATCACGCTGCACCTGCTTCCCTCCCGCTCTCTGCTCCCTCTCCAAACGTCACTTTTCCCCACCCCTCCGCTCCTCCACTCCTATTCTCCCCCTCGTTAGCTTGATGAATGGCTTCACTGCAGGGAAAGTGCTGATTTTCATCCCTCTGTCTGATTTCTGCTGGCTGTTATTAATTTCAAACACTCAGAGAAAAGCAAGTGAGTCAATAAATAAGGAAATGAACACACTTCATCCTGCCATACAGCAGCTCTCACAGTCATTCACCCAGGATGCGGGTCCTCTGTCGAGGCCAAGCCTGCATTTATCCTGATAGAGTTCAGCTTCACTCTTGAATCACAGCATCTTTCATAAATATTTTTTATTTTAAAGCAAGAATAAAAGTTGCGTGGTACCCTTGCATCATATCCATGATTCAGTGGTGTTTCTGGATGCCGCAAAGTGAATAGCTCTGAAGAGACCTGCAGTGTTTCATCTTTCATTCTTGTGCACCATTTAAGAAATGTACACAGAGAGTGACAATGGGAAGGGAGATGGAGAAGATGGGAGCTGGAAGAGAGGCAATGAGAAGCAGCAGCCTAACAGAGTTATTGCTGCACATTAACCGCTTGTTGTCCATGCAGTGTGGCTGGGGCTCTATGTGTAAGTGCCCATTACTTACATCCCAGGCTTAATGCATTGTGCTTTCCCGTTAACATCAAACACAAATAAGCCTCTGAGACAATACGATTCTCTGAGTTTCTTGCTGTCAGACAGGAACACCTGCACAAAAAGTTGCTATTCTCTATATTTTGTATTTAATTAAAATGGGTTAGGATATTAAATCAAAAACTGGATCACCATAATGCATGCACAGACACAGAAATCGAAGCCTAAGATATAATCACACTGTTTACAGAGTGTTGAGACAAACAGTCTGGTGGAGTATCCTATTAATACATGTCTGAGACACACACTCATGTCCTCAGTTGTGTGGGCTGTGCTCTGCAGCGACAAGGCTTATGTTTCCCTTGGCTCAGACAATTAAAACAATATTTGGTATCACACTAATAAACATACAGATTTTATTGGTGCCAACACTTCTTTAATTTGCTAAGTTAATTCCTGACAACTCACTACTATATTGATTTCACCTTCAAAGGGCTGTCCTACCGAGCCAGCGAACAGCACAAATATGCGTCTGTACAACGGGTAGAAATCAAACTCATAAACACATAATAAAAAAAGGCATTAAGAACTTAAGAGGAACTGTGTTCAATTTCATTTTCTAAACCTTTATTTCAGTATCTCAAGTTCTGTTTTGCAAAGTGTTGCCATGCTTTGACAACTTTGGGAGGTAATGAGAGGTGAAGCCTCCATCTACTGTGAGAGTAAATATTGCTAAAGATGATAAACAAATAAAAGCAAAGTTGTATACAGTTTTTTAAATTTTATTTATTTATTTTTTATTTTTTTGCTTTTCCAGATCTTGTGAAAGATTTTGTGATGATACAACTGATACAAAATGTGCACCACTGTACACATCCCATTGAATTTCTGTCATTCTTCATTCATTTAATTGTAAATAAATAAAATATTCTGAAAGCTGAATGTCAAGACATCCGAGGAGAGGAGAGGAGAGGAGAGGAGAGGAGAGGAGAGGAGAGAAGAGGAAAGGAGAGGAGAGGAGAAGAGAGGAGCGGTGAGGTGAGGAGAGAAGAGGAGAGGAGAGGAGAGGAGAGGAGAGGAGAGGTGAGGTGAGGTGAGGTGAGGAGAGGAGAGGAGAGGAGAGGAGAGGAGAGGAGAGGAGAGGAGAGAAGAGGAAAGGAGAGGAGAGGAGAGGAGAGGAGAGGAGAAGAGAGGAGAGGTGAGGTGAGGAGAGAAGAGGAGAGGAGAGGAGAGGAGAGGAGAGGAGAGGAGAGGAGAGAAGAGGAAAGGAGAGGAGAGAAGAGAGGAGCGGTGAGGTGAGGAGAGAAGAGGAGAGGAGAGGAGAGGAGAGGAGAGGAGAGGAGAGGAGAGGAGAGGAGAGGAGAGAAGAGGAAAGGAGAGGAGAGGAGAAGAGAGGAGCGGTGAGGTGAGGAGAGAAGAGGAGAGGAGAGGAGAGGAGAGGAGAGGTGAGGTGAGGTGAGGTGAGGAGAGGAGAGGAGAGGAGAGGAGAGGAGAGGAGAGGAGAGAAGAGGAAAGGAGAGGAGAGGAGAGGAGAGGAGAGGAGAAGAGAGGAGAGGTGAGGTGAGGAGAGAAGAGGAGAGGAGAGGAGAGGAGAGGAGAGGAGAGGAGAGGAGAGGAGAGAAGAGGAAAGGAGAGGAGAGAAGAGAGGAGCGGTGAGGTGAGGAGAGAAGAGGAGAGGAGAGGAGAGGAGAGGAGAGGAGAGGAGAGGAGAGGTGAGGTGAGGTGAGGTGAGGAGAGGAGAGGAGAGGAGAGGAGAGAAGAGGAAAGGAGAGGAGAGGAGAGGAGAGGAGAGGAGAAGAGAGGAGAGGTGAGGTGAGGTGAGGTGAGGAGAGGAGAGGAGGGGAGACGATCGGTGAGGTGAGGAGAGGAGAGGAGCCTGTATTAGTAGTAGCTGCAGGGGTAGTGGAGCCTGTATGTCTGCTTCATGGCTCTGTGAGCGCAGACATAACTATTGTGTTTACAAGGCTGAGTTGCTCTTACTGTTAAATTATTGGGGTGGGGGTGTGCTAAAGGAGGAGGAACAGAGGGAAGGGGTGGGGGAGTAAATATTTGTCCCTCTCTGTCATAGTTCTGGCTAACCAGGCTGAGGAATGCTCTTTGCTCATTGTATAATTACAGAGTTTGGGTAGTGTCACCCTTGGAGAGTACATGGCCTCAGAGACCTGACAGAGGAGGGCTTTCTGTACACACAGTGTAGTGAGTGGGCTGTGGAGAGCGAGGACCAGCTCCCTTCTGCATGTCACTGCTATACCGAAGAGGCACGTTCAGTTAATGGCCATGTGTCGTGAGCTTACTCTCTGTAGGGTAACATGGACACGGCAGGCCAGGCCAAGCTGTGAACTCAGTTGGTCACCTCGCTGTCTTCTGTTTGTTGGCTTGGAATAGTGTGTGACCCCTGGGAAAGAATGCTGTGGCAGAGACAAAAACGGAAATCAAGAGACACCCACAGCCCTACAGAAATTGTCTTCTTTCTCTCACACTCACGCAGCCTCCCTATCAGACATAAACATATTCACTGCTTTGTTTTTCTTCCTCCCTGTGACCTGGCCATTAAAGCAGAGCAACGAGTTCACAGCTGATAGTCTCTGGTTGCGAGGAGCGGAGAGCAGTGTAGGATGACATTATCGGAAGCGGCTGCATATAGATACAAAAAAGAAAAAAAAAAAAGACACAAACAGAAAGAGAATACTATGGCGCACTTCTCTCAGTATAAACTTCTGTCTGCTTGGATTACACTAATGACCCTGACAAACCATAATAAGACACATCTCTATGGACACTTGCCATGACCAAAGGAATGGCTCTGTGTTTATTCTCCAATTTGACATTCTACAGTCTGAGACTCTTGCTAGCAAAAACTAAAATGTCATTATTTTCCTCATGTCCTTAAACAGATAGGTCATGGTTGAGGGGAAAAAACAAAAAAAAAAAGACTCAAGTAAATGCATTCTCACTATACAACCCAATATGCCACAACTACCATTAGAGAGAGGGATGTGAGGGTTATGGAGAGGGACAAAGCATTCCCTCTATCCCTGCGGCTGAAGTGGAATAGTTGTGGTGACGGGTTGTGACAGCTGAGGGAGTGGGGGAACAAGAAGGGAGTATCACTCCAAAATCCCCAGGAAACAGAGAGGCGGGAAGAGCAATTTGGGATGAACCGCCCGCCGTCGGTGTCTGTTGTCTCTCACTTTTGGACATATGCACGAAATCGCATGAGAGTAAGTCTCTCTCTCACTGACACACACATACCCACACTCTGGGAAATAGATATTTATTGGAGCAATTCTTTTATTAACTCTAGTCACCACATTATCATAATGATTCAGCCAATAAGTATTAATACTTGTGTCCCTGGCCAGATCCCTGGGTCAAAATTAGACATACGTCAAGCACATATGCCGTACAAGAATTAGATAGACGCAGGACGAGCACATCGACTCTCATTTCCTTCGTCCGTCTCTTGATAGTATCCCTAATAGACCTCTCTCCCAGTGGCACACTGCTGTTGCAACATTCACCTACTATTGCTTTAATGAGATGTCTGTGCTGTACTGTGTGTGTGTGTGTGCGCCCGTATGAGTTTGTGTGCATGCGTCTGTGTGTGCCTGAGAAAGAAAGATGTTAGCGATCCTTGTGGCCCTGTTTATCTCCACCCTTGTGTTGGAGTAGAGGGAGGTCAGAGGCAGGGCTGCCTGTATCCATCTCCATTCCCACGGCTGCTGTCTCACAGGCACAGTGGTCACAGGAGGATGAAAAGACTATGGATTTATTTTCTCCTCCTCCCTACACTCGCCAGAGCAGGAAGATTAGACAGGAGATGAGCACAGCCTGGCCCATTCAAAGCAGCTTTAAGCCCAACACTGGAGGCATCTGACCTGTGCTCTCTGGTTCACGGAGCACAAGCGCACACATGACATGTATGCACACACACAGGAACACATACTCACAGAAATCAACTTAAGACGAAATTTCTTGGTTCAAAGCCTGGTCATACAGTGCCTGGGTGTTAAACACTGACCCTATGATCTTTGTATATTAGCATACACAGACAACACTGACTAAAATAAGCGTTCACACTCAGTTACCTGCAGCCCCAGATGGAGGGCTGACAGTTGCATGTGTATGAAAAGATATTTTGGGGAAAACTTGATCGATGCTGAGGTGAAGTGAGGTGAAGTGGGAAGGGGGGAGGAGGAGGAGGGAGCCATACGGGGCAGGATAGTCAGAGACAAAGAAATTGATGTAGGCAAGGAGAAAGAGAGAGATAAAATTCAGAGCTCTGCTGCTCTCACTCGCAATTAAAATAATTTTGGTATAATTTGAGAAAGCTGTCTTATCAGTTTCCAGATAAGTCTACTTCTCCTCAACCGGAATGCACGAGACCCTCATAACTGAAAACACAGCGGCACAGTGAACACTGATAGCTGCTACCATATGGACGCCTCCTCTCCATTCAGTTCCTCACATCGCAGCTCTTGTTTTTGCACAGACATTTGAAGTTTCACTTACTCACACACACACATAAAATCACACAAACAGGTTGGCCAACAGGCATCACCGACATTCTGAAAGGGCAGTAACCACATCTAAAATTGAGCACCTGAACAACTTTGAGCTTGTCTTCTTTCTTGCCGGTTTCCCTGATGTATTTTGGGAAATTATCATCTGTGTTTATTTTTTAAGTGTCTTCTCTCCCTCTGCATTTCTCACCTCACACAAGAAATGATCGTTAAACATTCGACTTCCTAATTGAAACTAGAGATGGAAATTTTGATTAAAAATAAACAAAGAGAAAGAGAGGGAGAAGTGAGGGACGGCACATAAGAGAAAGTGGGGGCGAGCAGCAAAGCAAAACTAGACCGGGAACCACAACTTAATGTTGTGCTGTCTATATATATATGGGGGTTACGTGCTGAACTATAAATAGCAGCAGATAAAACTCACAACACTCAGGTAGTGGGCATGCAAACACCACTGAAATTTCATTGGTTGGAGTTGAGAGATAGGTGAAGCATCTCGCAAATATTTAAAAATGTTTGATGTGGATGGGACTTGATCATGTCATGGGTGCACTGTGTGAGAACAGCGGGGGCAGATATTATCAAAACAGTAGCAAACAAGACACTGTCAAATGTACATCCTGAGTATTTGACTCAAGCCTGACATCACACCTGACTTGAGGATTGAAATGGCCGTCTGCCTTAACAAGGCAGGTCTCAGGGGTGTGGGGGATGGAGGGCAGATGCTAAGGATTCCAGCTTTATAGTGACGGTCTAACAGACAGAGTATCCCCCTTGAGATACAACACTTGAGACAATTGCTCAGTTCCTCATGTACAGGCTGCGGTGGAATTGTTGAGGTCAAACTGTTCACACTGTTCTTGGTAGTTGATCTAACGTGACAACTGACTACAGACTTTCTGCTGCTTTGCACAAACAACTGTGGCAGTGGCAGTTATGGGCAAGTGCATGTGTGTATTGGGTCATGGCACAATCTGTCAGGTAGCCTGGTTTCAGAGCTTCGGGTAGTGTGAATCAATGGGACTGTTTTTCACACGTGGCTCCAAACTGGCACCATCAGCATGTGTGGCTCTGTTAAAGAGATGAAACAAGCGTAAGACGAAAAAGAGAGAAAATCACACGGGGAAGTAGCACTTTCCGTGACAAAAAAATACACTTATATGATATTACATTTGATATGATCACAGACTTATGGAATAACCTGCTCCTGTTCACCGCAGTCTCAGAGTATCTATTGTGTGTGCACACGGAAAGCTTTATCGGGCATGCACAGACCAAGGCGGCAAGGTGGCAGCATATCTGCGTCATCTGGGAGGTTTGGTGGTTGTCACGGACACGCAGAGGGTGTTCCGGTGAACAGGAGGTGGGTACAGTGACATAAACAGGGCGCAATGCCCTTACCGTACACGATACTCTCACAACACCTACATATGGAAGGGTCAAGGGCACGCACACACTGACTCACACACACACACACTTTACTTTGATCCTTAAAACATTTCACAAATGGATATTAACAGTGTCTAACATTTTAAAATTATTTGTTTTCTCTTTCTCTGCCTGTCAGGTTGTGCGTTTTTCAAAGTGAATATGTCTTTTTCGCAGTCTGTGAGCAGATACAGTACAGCACAGAGTGCGTCTGGTTCCATACACTTGGCAGCATCCTGAGCACACACTGTGTGAATGCTGTAAATAGCCAGAGTGTGTCGTGCATCTCTGCTGTGTTTGGACCTATTTTAGAGCTGACACAGGAAACAGGGCCATTCTGACAGCCACCCTGCCAGCCGGTACTGCACACAGCAGCCCCGGAACCTTCTGTCATAGGCACATACATACACATTCATGTGTGCCCACACACACACACACACACACAAACAAACTCAGACATGCAGGCATACACATAGACAGACCAGATTTTTCCATGTTAACAACCTAGCAGTGCTTCATCCACCTCATAGACTTCCACGAATCATTTAATTTCCTTTTTAAGTCAACATGCCCTCGCTCATCTCTCTGTTCTATTCCAGTTTTCCACAAACTCAGACTGGAAAGACCTTTAACAAAAGCCCCCTGCTGTGTCACTTGGAGAGCCCCTGTCCTCCATATCTTGTCTTTAGTAGCGCACATTTCAAACCTTGCAGCACACTTCTGAGCCAACTAAAGAGAACCTAGCCGCTTTGCTGTGTTACATATCCCTGCATAATAAGCAAAATGATAACTCTGGCAGAGGGGAGCTCAATTACCCAAGACACAGGTTTCTGCTTTCAGCTACATGAGACAGCTGGAGACCTGATGCAGTATGCAGAGTTAATTTAGACTTAATTCATGTTTTTTTTTTTTCTCCCCCTACTCTGGTCGTTTCTGTACCATTCCGTATTGTTTTATTTTTTATATTTAAATTATTATTTCATTTGTCCACCGGGGTGATGTAATTTAATTCAATATCTTTGTCATTTATTCACTTGCTAAATATTTTATGGGACTCAGAGACACACTGAGTCCGACTGTGAGTTTATACCTACATAAAGCTGCATCTCAATGATGTGACAGTGCTTGCTCATTTAGAGACTGTTAGCATACACACATAAATGCTTCTTCAAAGGCTGTAGCAGAGGCCCACTCACCAGCCTCTCATATTTGGGGTGGGAGATAAATTCCGCAGGCTGCTCTTGCCTGCCTATGTAATTATGTGCATGGTGATGTGCTTTTACAGCCTGCCTAACAGTCGGAAATTATCTCCCGGAAATGAAGTCCAATTAATTGTGGCACTTTGCAGGCGTACGTGTGTGCAGAAACACTGTAATGACACTTAACAGGAAATTGGCTCCTGTTGAAATATTTAACAAAATGAAGTTGCACCATGAAACAACCTTGTATGATACTGGCACACATACTTTGTTCTTTCTGGATTTTTTTTTTTTCACACACACACACACACACACACAGAGTTACATACAGCTCCGTGTGATTTCAATGAAATGCTCAGATATAAGGAGTTAGAAAACAGTAAGCAGTGTCACACAAATAGTTTAAAATGGATTGCATGTGAACACAACTTCACAGGTTCGATTCCAGCTATGGACCATTTTCTCTCCCCGTATTTCCTGTTACTGCCTCCTGTCAGACCTTGTAAAATGACAGGAACATATATATTAAAAAAAAATAGGAGTATGAAAAAACTAAAAAAAGCAGACAAAATTCTGTTGAATTAGGTATGGGGGTATGATATTGATCTAGCCTAAAGTGGGAAAGTCTATAAAAGGAAACAGCAGCCTTTTAGGGTCAGTGACATACTGTGTCACGCCACAGTAGCTCTCTATTGTAGCACACAGTCTGATGAGTCGGCACTTTGAAAGAATAGCACCTTTTGTTTTTGTCCCTGGGAGTCTGGGTGTTCTATCCAGAGTTACTGTCCAGACATAACCCATTCAAGAATTAGATTTTTCCTTACATATGTTTTCCACAATTTTATTCATTTCCTTCATGTTATTCTGAATATGTTAAGAGGATTCTCATTCAAGTTGCACCCACTAGGATTTCTGCACTGCAGTTTCTGGAATTCTACAATTAATGACCAAACTCAAAAAGCAAAGAAGCAACTTTAAAATGCTCATATTTTAACAGCTTTCCAAACTTGATCTGAAAATTGATCAGTGAAGGAGATTTTACATACAGTCAGAGCTTGTGACTGATAAAATATCTGTTGATTGTGCTGAAGGGCTCCTCAGCAGCAGCTGTGAAAGGTTTAAAAGTGAAAGTAAGATGAGGTGACTGAATCTTACAACTCGGCTCCCCATAAAAGAGTCACCTGAGTTGTATTAGCAATTCATTAAATCTGGACTTTGTTAGCTTTAAGTGACTGATGTATCATTTACCACTTTTGAAGTAATACACAAAGGCCATTCCTTTAGATCTGACGTACTCCCAGAGCCAGAGGCCCCGTCACTATGCTGAAAATCACTCACATTTAAACATCACATTCTATACGACAAGTTTTCTCAGATGTGTTCATAAGGATAGGCGTGTGTGTGTGTGTGTGTTTACATTCACTTCCACATGTATATTTATTTCTTTATGTTTATAACACACACATCCACTTGTTCATTACCTTAGGTCATTCTGCTCTGCTTGGCTACACATAACAGCTTGCTGGTCAGTGTGTATGTGCATATGTGTGTCTGTCTGTCTATCTGTGTTATGGCCTACTATAGACCCATTCGGCTCGACAGTACGGCATGTAAATGGCAGCAGAGTGGTGCGAGTGTCAGCCGGAACGTGTGCTTGGCAGGCAGTGGCTATGCTATTAGCAAGCGCTAACAGTTTTATTATTAGAAAATAAACGGTGCGCTGCAAAACTCTGAATGTTATTAGCACCTCACCATCTGGGTCTGACAGCTGTGTTCAGGCACCATCATGGCTGAACTGCTAACGGCTATCTGAAATCTCCACTTTTTATCTACAGTACTTTCACACTCATTCTCTATGCGTCTATCAGTGTCTCTTCCTCTCGTTCTATGTCTTGCTATCTCTGCTTGCTGCAGACATAAAGATAGTGAGCAAACACAAATGCATTTATTTCATGGCCTCAGACATGCACAGCAACGGAACAATCAGCAAAAGCTTTATCTTCTTTTTGTTGCAGTCTATAAGAAATGAGCATTTCGTCTTGTTTGACTGTGCTTATTTGTGGCAATAAGCGCACTAAAAACAAAATGAACAGTCAAACCCAAAGAAATGTGTATTTCCCAGTGTAGCTTTTTTATGCCCTCACAGAAACTTTATTGTTGTTTACAAAAATGTTTTACACACAACAGACAAACAGTATCTCTTAAGAGTGGAAACAGTAAGTCATGAGGCTTCAGTAACACGAAAAAAGAGGTTTGTGACCTCTTGCATGTTAAATACTGCAATTGGTTGCCCTGAGAGTGTGTCTGCATGAATAATTTTTG
Organism: Scatophagus argus; assembly: GCF_020382885.2. Lineage (NCBI taxonomy): Eukaryota > Metazoa > Chordata > Actinopteri > Scatophagidae > Scatophagus > Scatophagus argus. The sequence continues at coordinate 14,320,136 of NC_058493.1, forward strand.
TTTTTCCTCCCGAGTCACACAGCTTTGCAGGGCTTTATTTAAACAGATAACCTGCTACTAGAAGCCCCCAGCCTCCCCAGAACCTCCTAACTCCTCTTCTTGCCTCCAAGGCTTTCACAACAAACCCCATCGAAAGGAGACTCCTCCAGAAATTAACACTGTTATTGCAGACACTGCAGAAAAAGTCTTCCTTGCAGTGCTTCTCGCTTTCCAACAGTACTTTTCCCCCTCTAAAACAGGCCAACTCCTTCTAGGGGAGCGTCTCCTGTGCTCGACCTAATCTACATGCATACTTACCTTCCTTATATTTAGGGATGTTGCTGCCAAGCAGCGTGAAGGACTCTGGTTAGGAATCTATTTCACATATAGATGCACAGAGATAGTATACAGGAAGAGGGTATAGAGCAGGCAACAACTGTGTTTTCAGTTTCACTAACCTTCTTTTTGTATTGTGCCATGGTTATTTGCTGTCTAATTCTGTTTATCTTGAAGTGTTTCTTATTATTGTTATTCTTTTTTTAAAAAAAACCTTTGAGATAAATAAATGCTTTCCTTTTATTTTTATTACCTTTGACTTTGCCTGTGTTCCCCTAGCAGGCAGAATATACAGCAAGTACTAAGCACCAGAAGAAATTGTTCATTTTATTCATTCTTTCTTCCGTTAATGAAACAATTTTAGCAATTTTGATTTATAAACAAGAATATCTTTCCTAAAACTAGTACTGATGCCTCACTCACATCATATTCTTTTGTAAAAATTCAAAATTAACAATAAAACAATCGATTCAGATAATTCAAGAAGAACTATACTATTGATTTGTAGCTGGTTGTTTCGGTTAACAAACTACCACAAACACATGACAAAAGCAGCTAATTTTGCAATGGTGGTGACCATCTTGGAAAAGTGCATGAACACTCAGGAGCTGGACTAAAGGGAGGTTTTCCTTTTCTTTCCATTCTGCAGCCATTGTGTAAATGCAGCATAAGACAAAAATCTTGAAGCTGCGCATTATATCACAGTGGGACAAATAGTGTCACGGCCAGTGTTATTGTTGCAAATATGTAAGGCTATGGATGCCACGTTTCAGCATGAAGTTAATACAAACATGAAAGAAGAAACTTTTTACAGTGTGACAGACAAAAGTGCATCAAGTGCATTGTTAAAGAAGCAAGTCTCATTGTAATCAATGCTTTTGACGCACAGATTACAGCTTCTGTTCTTTGTTTGGGTGAACATGATTCATTGCGAAATCTTCAAGAGGAGTTAAACGAGTCGTGATTCATTCTGTTTAAGTATAGAACTTTGCTCTAATTTGGAATAATTATGGGATTGGACATCTGGATGCAAGAAAGAGACCAATTTACAGATTTGTCTCAGACTGAATACTGAACAAATGAGTCACTTTGGCAGAAGAAAAAACAATTTCTACTCTGGACCTGTTGAAATACATAACACGGCGACGCCAGCATGCTGGTATTTTCTTCAGAAGCTCATGAATAAACAGTTTCCGAAATGGTATCAAACAACCTACAAGCTAGCACATTCATTTCACTTCCCCTGAGGTTTGCAAAGGCACTCTTTTTTGTTGGTGTGTGTATTTGAGTGTTTATGTAGCTAAATGTATGCAACTATGTGTGTATGTGGTTAATGCATTTGTCTTGAGACTGACCACAAATCACACTGATGGCTGGCGAGTACCACATAAGAGTACAGAAATGAAGCCGATAAGTGTTGAGATCAAACAGACCTTCCCCAGTCGAAAGCTCCCCTTGAGGGGCAGGAGGGCTGCAAAGCACTGCTCAGTGTATGTCTCATTTAGTGAAGGCACCACTAATGAGGTGATAACACAGACAGATGATAAGTTACGGAAGGAAAAAAATCTGTTATGTCACTTTTCTTTGCTCATTCTGCATGTGTTACTCTGTGCAGTATTTAATGGTATCTTGTAGAATAAATTCGAACAGAAAACAGGAGTGAATAATGATTTCAGTACTTCAGTGGATATATTATATGTTAGTGAGATCAGAGCTGAAGTAGTCCAAACAAGGCAGACAATGGGACTCTGAGGACAGATGAGGAATGACATTGATGAGAGGTTTCTGTCACTGAGCTGGCTGGGAGCCAGAACCTAATGTGGACTGTGGAGTGTTAGAGTTTGACAAGACTGAACGCTGTTTGTCTGACAGCCAGCTTACTGCTCTGTATCTAAGACCAGATCATATCCAGAGCCCTTCTGCTTCCATGTACTGTTTTGTTTCCCCCCTTTTTTCTAATACAGTTTGAGTTTTTCTGTTCTTAGAAGGCAGCTCACTTACACTATATTTTTACCCCACAGATCTGCACTTCATTACTTTTTTCCAGTTGTTGTTGTCTCACGGTCTTTGTCTCTAGCTCTCTACTGCATCCCATAATCTGCTGATTATCAGCCATTGGTACATGCATCACCACATTTTAGTACAAGGAAAGATTGCAAAGTAGCTCCATTAATTTATATTAATTACATCTATTTTTACTTTAGAGGAAAATCAATCATCATCTCTTATCTATGCATCAGTTTAGATCAAAGACGGAAAAGGAGAAGACATAGTAAAACCTAAACATTGACAGTTCGAGGATCGCATCTACATGAAACCAAGCCTTCCAACATCTATGGAAGGGCTATGATGAAGGGGTACTTGAGACCGTCTGACAGAACTCTGGGATTATGTCAGAAAAGAAGAAGACAAACCACTGCCACAGCCTACAGTGTACAGTATTTAGACTAACATTCCCCTGATGGGCTCCAACTTTCTTTGTCTGCCTTCCTCTGTCATCGTCTTTGTCCAGGAGCTGGGTTTTAGCTGGCTCTATTAATGACAGGGTGGCAGAATAAAAAGACAACTTTATAACAGTAATTCCTCTATACTGACAGCCAAATTGTTCTGAGGGAGAAACATTGGCTTATCTTGTGAACAAAGCAATGAATACAAAACCACATTTTTACACTTGAAACAAGGCTTGTATTCAGCTTCCTCTCCTTGTGTCCATGGGCCGTGTAATATTCCAAAGTTATTTAGGTTTTTGAAGAGTGTAGATTTGACAAGTCATGTGTCAGCTAGAGGAAAAGTGTGGATTGTGTGTGTGTGGATATGATGTCGGGTGGGGGCTGGGGGGTGGTGGCTGTATGTCGCGAGCACTGCATTGAGAAAATGTTATTACATAAATGGACTATGCAAGACAAAGACTTTGATATTATCATAATTAAAAGTGAGCAGCACCATATGGTGAGGGAGAGGAGCTGCACAAAAACAATCAAATTGAAAGCCTCTCAGTGAACAGAAATACATGAAATGCTCATTTTTCAGCCTGAAGAACTGACAAAGTCTCAACATACACTTTTCTATAACCTTCTTCTCTCCTCGTCCTGTATGGGAGTGTATGCCTGGTCAGTGCCCTGGGCCTGCTAGGGGTCTACAGTATGCTCCAGGAATAGTCCAGTCACGTGGCCGCTCTGTGGGATCTGTTCCCCTGGCAGGAAGCTGTTATATGGTTACAGTTATTTCTGTTGTCTGTCTGGGGATAGTTTTTACTGCGCTCCAGAGGATCAATAATTGTCATAAAAAGACTGCGTCACTCGGTGCCCTCTTTGAACAGGACGGTGAGGTGGTGTGCGTAGGTTAGGGAAGTGTGTGTGTAAGTGTGTGTACATACACAAGTGTGAGCTTTTGTCTGGGTTTCAGATGGCAAAGGATGGAATAATGAGAGAATATTTGGGTGTTTGCGTGAATATGAGATATGACAGGGATATTTGTGAGAGTGTGATAAGCATCTGTTTCTATAAGACGAGGTGTGAGTTGACAAGAAGTGCTGGTGGTTATAGACTGTGGGAACTGTAAAATATGTTTGTCACAAAGGAGGAAGTGAGCTGCAGACAGTGTGGTATGTGAGGTTGCAAGGAGTTATAACATTGGCTATAAAGATGGACCAATCACAGCGTGTAGTTGGATTCATCTATGGCCTGCTCCTTGGCATCGTTTTAATTTGTGTTTTAACTTCAGCTAGTTTACACATTGCCCTCTTTGACCTGCTGCATCTGTCTGCTCTCCTGCTCGTCCCGTCCCGTCCCGTCCCATCCCGACCCGTCTGGAAGGCCACACCACATCCCCGTCCACGTATGTCTGCTGAGTATCTATGTCTCTCCTATAGCTTGTCTACTGTATACAGTATATGTGCCACTACAGCCCTGAAGCTGCAGTCAGCCCTGGGGACTCGGAGAGGAGGTCCTATAACAGTGCAGGCAACGGAAGCTGGCTCCCAGCTAATTGGTTCCTGTGTTAGCGGCACACAGAGACGGTGTCAAAGTCAGCACTTTCCCCTCCCTCTTCCCACGATCCCCTCTCCTTTTCCCCCTTCTCCATCCCTCCATGCCTGCCTGCCAGCCAGATGCCGCAGGTTTGACGTCCCTTCAGGACACACGGAACGCTTGAGCTAATATGTACACTGCTGGATGTGTGTGAGTGTCGAGAGATGATTTGCGCGTGTCAGTGCCGCTGGCAGATTGACAAATAAACCCAAACTGCTGCTGCAAAAAAAAGCTATTTTATAAATGTAGTAAAAATTTAAAAAAAAAAAAGTGCTTCACACTCCCCATTCATCTATACCTGTGATCCTGTCTATCACTGTTATTCTGTCCTTTGTATTTTCCAGATGAAGGTCACTATCTAACTGTAACCCCCAGCCCCACATCCCAAATAAACAAAGAAAGAAAGAAAAATAAAGAAAAAATACACACTGTCCCTCCTACGACGGACGGCCCCAATGACAGAGAAAAGAAACTTTAGTCCATGTAATCACAGCTTGTAGATGTCTGTGCTGTGTGTGTGTGTGTGTGTGTTTTCATACTGTGAGAGGAGATGACTCTGAAGTGCATCCCACTGAGCTGGAGTGGACCTGAAGAAAGCAGGCCTTTTCCTGCTCTGATCACAGAGTAGGTGTCTGGTCAGCCACAGTCTGGTGCTGTGTGTTTATCATTGCAGGATGTCCTCTCAGAAACGTGCTCAAACTTTCGGGCCTTGCTTTAACTCACTCTCACAAAGTATTATCCCCCACGGTCTTGTGTTCCTGCCAAAGGCTAAATACTGTACATCTGTGCTGTATTTCATGCCAGTTTAGGATGATGGGAAACATGACTGCAGTTACCTATGATTTTAAGTCAGCCTGAAACCATCATCATTTGATTTGAGAGTTTACACTCAATCCTGTCTCCTAAAATAAATACATAAATAAATAAAGCCTTGCACTACTAATTTGTTTTGCAAAATATGTTTTGAAAGAAAGCAAATTGCTGCCGGGATGATGTTTGTCATCTCAATCCAGGATTGTGTGTGTCTGTGTGAGGCTTTTTTTATTTGTGGTATTGAAAAAAAGCTTGCATATGGTACAATGACATTTCAAATGTTGAACCATTTTACTTTAACTTTGGAATATTATTTCATTTGTCTCTTTTGGACAATCTGAGTCCCTTATTAGCCTCATCTGAACTTGAGAAAGCATTTCTGCATTTAACAAAGACTTTTTTTTTGTTTTCCATGACTTGCAATAAAATCCAGTTAGAGAGAAAAAGACTTCTTTGTGGACTGCATGAAAAACTACTAGTAATACTTTAAATTTATAGATGTGCATGTGAGTACTGTATTTACTCAGCCATAAAAAGATGATTCATCATAGTTGTCAGCCAATACTGTAGAGAAAACGTGAATGAATGACAGTTTATGTTTTGCACAGTCATTCACAATAAACACTTTGTATTGGCAAAGAAAATGTTTTTCAGATATTGTCAATATAAGTGATTCATTGTAGTACACATGTAAAAAAAAAAAAAAAAAAAAAATTCATGCAAGTTCATCATGAGTAGCATTTTTAGGAGACAGGCTTGCGTTGTGGGGACAAAGCTTCACAAGAGGGTGACCTCTGAGATGGAGTGTCTCCCACTAGACGCCTTGTGTGACAGACCATTGTCTGCTATCACACTCCTCAAGCATCGCTGAGGTATGCCTTTAGCCTGATGACTCCAGTGCTGACCTTCTCCATGAGGGTGGTAGTCCAGGCTAGGCCCCCCTCTCCACCCCAGTGCATTAAACATTGATGGAGCTGTAAGGGAAGGCTGGAGCCTGTCTCCTACTGTGGTCTGGCCCTTGCCTATAGCAAGTCTCTTCTCCAGCTGCAACCAGTCTCCTTTCAATCTCTTCTTCTCTTCTCCTCCTTCTGCGATGTGTATCTTTGCTACTGCTGTGGTTATACGAATGTGGTTGAATGAAGTTGTCTGCAGCAAGTGCCACTCAGTATAAGGAGACACATCAAATCTCAAGAAGAAATGAGAGTGATAAGTGTCTGCTGCTGCTTGTGGCCATTTTCACAGCAGTGAGATGTGACTTCCTGGAAATGACTGTGTGTGTGTGTATTTGATTCCTGTATTTGCATCGCTGTCTATGTGTGGTGCATTTATGTTATGCATTATGACTCTTACCACAGAGTGCAGCTATATGAAAGGAAGTGGTAGGAGACACAAGACGGCAATATTTTCCTTCCTTTATCAGTGTGTGGTGTGTGTGTGTGTGGTGTGTGTCGGTTTCGTACGTGTGTTCAAGTACTACTGCACAACATCATGTGAGCATGACCTTAAACCCTTAACAATTTGCTATCACTTCATTTTCTCAAAATGTAAAGAAATGTTGATTTAATTAACACACAATAACATATCTGTATCTCATAAATAATTAGCTTAAATAAAACCATGCACCAAATCCTAGTTTTTAATAATGAAATGTGAATATTGTTTGGTGGCCATCAGATCGATTCACAAGAACATTTCCAAACACTTACAGATCTGAGACGGACTTGGTCGCCTCCACCCTTAACCGTGCAGGGCCATGCGCTGCCCCACAGCAAACGAGTGGTGGAGTTCACCGGCATTTCAGACCTGATGCTATGTGATGTCAGAACTGTCAACTTGCTACACTCGGTTTCCATCTACAGTCTGACTTCGCCTCCACTCTAACCAATTACTTTGGGGGGAGGTAACCAATCACGAGAGACCAACATATCTGCCTGAATATAATTTCAACACTGATGTATAACCAGGCCAACATACCGGTTTTGCCAGGGTTTTAAAAATAAAAATCACAATTAAACACATTCTTTTTTTTTTTTTTTACTTTATAATGCAACATAAGATTCATGAATTGTTAAATATCATGGAGCTTTTATACGTTAAAAGACTAGTATAAAATAACTATGAAATTATATGAATGAATATAGAGTAATATAACTGTAACTTTTCATTTCACCTGTAGCTTCTTCAGGTTCACTCAGCATCTGAGCAAGTTACTTGTCCTCTTTCAGAGAGAAAGTGACAACTAACTAACTTGACATCAATGACAACCGCATTAGCCCCGGCCATGACACTGATGCATTAGACCGCCGGTACGCTTATTGGGTGGTCTGCAGTTTCACGTCATGATGTCTGACGAATCACCATGAGTCAACTTGGACTGGACTGGATTCAAAACGTCTGGACCCAAGCGAGACCTGATACTTCTGTTAAAACTGCAAATGTATTTATAAAGTGCAATGTGCGCAGAGTACAGGTATTAGGCTGCGAGAGAGAACGTTTTAGTCCATCACTCGTGTCTGGTGTTTGTGCATGTGAATCTGCAAGATGTAGGAGAAAGCACTATACGTTTATTTTGTGTGTCTGTGTATGTCCATTGTGTTTGTGGAGGTTTATACATGGCTGGAGCAGGCTTGTGTTGATCGGGATCATGTCAGATTTTGTGACCATGGGGCACTGAGGGTCTACAGTTTTGTGTTGGCAGACTGGTGTGTTGGGTCCTGAGAAAGCCAACTGGCAGATCTGCACCCTCTCCTCTGCCTGTAAGCAGCCACACAACCCTCAGGCAAACAGCCACGCAAAACGCCAAAGTACAGAAGGGCTATTCTCTCTGCTATGAATTACACAAAGCAGAGATAAGATCTATGTTGGCTGCAAGCTCTCTGCACCACAAGAGCAGCACACTTAGAAAATACTCACGAAGATTCAATGCAAAAAGAAAGGAGATAAAAAGGTTATGATTGCAATAAAATTTCCCTCAGTTGACATTTCTGATTTTTCCACCTAGAACAATCAAACATGATAAAATCGTCTGAACTGGCAAAACTAAGCTTAGGGATTCTCATTAATTTGAGGAGCTGAGACCAGTTGTCTGCATCAAGGAAGGAGAATCACATGAGAATAATCGTAAGTGGAATAATCACAGCTCTGAGCAACAGCAAACGGGGATGAATAAATAAGGCTGACTAAATAAATGATCAGTGATTGTTTGGCTCTAAGTGCTGTTGCTGTAGCTCAGCATCCTGATTTAGTCGAAGCCTTCAGCCATCCCTCAGCGGAGCTATGGTCCTAGCGGAAGAGAAACGGCTAAAAAGCCCCATTCTTCTTCATACCTTCAATATTCAATGAGAGCGCTAATTGCACTGCGCTGAAAGAAAGAAAAAAGGGAGGGAGGCGGAGTGGGGAGGTGGGAGGGATCTACTGGCTAATGGTCCATGGGGGGAAAATAAAGGAGAGGGAAAAAAAGGGGGATTTAAAAAGTTAGACATATCCTCAGGAGGTTCCTTCCTCTGTGTTTTTACCTGTGCGTCTCTTAGCTATAATGCTAATGCTCATTAGCCAGTCTGTGTGATATCCGACGAATCACGGCTACTGTTAGCGACCGTCACCAGAAGCACTCTGGCAAAGCGAGTGCATCCAGTGGTTACGAACGCGCTCCTCCGTTGTTAGCCGGAATCCAACTGTGGCTTTTTTTTTTTTCCCTCCTTTTTTTGTTTTACCTCAAAAGTTAGTTGCAAAGATATCTTGGAATATATTCGCTCAAGGTGCACCCATTTGTGAAGAAGAATTGGAGGATGCATATGCATTAAAAAGTCTTTGTGTGTATAAAATGCCAGCACAGCACTTTATCCTTCCCTCATCCTTCCACCCCCGTTTCTCACTTTAATCTTTGGCTGAGTTATAATACAGTAAGTCCCTACAATCATTGGATCTCCTTCTCTCGACTTACCTGGGATTAATGAGTGGGTTTAAACAGGAAGGTGGAGGAAAAAGGGAAAAACAAAATGATGGGAAGTTCAGATTGATTATTCCAAAATGAATAATGGTAAAAAAATAATATTATGTTTAATCAGCTTTACAACTGAATGTGCTACTTATGACCACAAGGGGCAGCATGTGCAGGACATGTGTCTCAGGTCTCCTTTCCCTCTCCCCTACAGTCAGCCTGTTTCACTGTCCCTTGGTATACGGCAACTGAAATACTGCTGATAGGAAGTTTTTCTCATAAATCATGCCATCCACCAAACAAAGCAATAAAGATGTTTGTTTGCATTATTGAAGGGAAAGTATTGCCTTGGGTCAGCTCTAAGCAGGGGTGTGTGCGTGCACGCATGCATTCTTAAAAATACATGTTCAGTTGGGTGTGTGCCTGCCAAGTATTTTGCTTGGGAAAAAAAAAAGTAATTTGCTTAACAAAAGCATATTTTGTTGAGTTCACTTTTTCCGTCTTTCATAAGTCAGTAATAGGTTTTCTTATTGCTCAAACCAATCAGAAATTGGTTGTGTGTGTGTGTTTGAGTATGAAGGTGTTGAGAGCACATACTAGATACATGCTGGAAATGTATGTTTGGCTGCATGTCTGTGCTTGTGCATCCGAGACTGTGCCCTTTCATGTTGCAGTTTTGTCTTTGATCATTTAAAATTCTCCAAAACAGCCCATTTTTTGCTATTTATATTGATCACACTGGCTGCCAAGCACAGGTCCAGAATGCAGGCTTTTCCTGAATTGTACTCTTCCTCTCATTCTTCATCAGCTTTCCAACAGTCGCCTGACATCCTCCATGTTTTGACACAGAGGCTGTTTCAATTCCGTTCTGTCAAAAGTCTCACTTTAAATAATAAATAAATGCCAATCACCAACCTTCACATGACCCTGTGGCTTGTGTGTGTGCGTGTGTGTCGTGTGGTCTCTTTCTTTGTCTCAGTGAGTCACACAGATGCCCAGATGATTACACAAATGACACATGCGGCTGTTTTGATTAACTTTACTCTGCTTGAATTAATGACAGAACTCTGAAATCATTCTCAATATGATGTTAAGTTCATATTATGCATTGAGTAACCTGACCGAAGAGTGAGGACACAGAGAGTACCTGTGTAGGATCATGTCTGCCTGCTTCCTAATTAGAGAGCAACCCAATCCAGGTCTCTATTAATATGATCCTCCACTCAGTTGGTCAGTCAACAGCATTCCAGCTTAAGCTTGAAGCTGGTACACTCATTAAAACCAAACCCAAGTATTTGGTTTGTGGTGGTGAGGCTTGTGTGTGATTCGTCACTGCAAGCATTTGTGTGTGTGAGTGATGAAAGTGTATAGGCCCGTCCCCAGTTGTACTGTAACCTAACCCGGTCCATGGGAGTCTGTTCTGGGCTCTTGGCTCTAATCTTCTGGCCTTCAAGCATTCAGCACTTCATCTGAGGAGGGATTTTGTTAGGGTCTTTTGAGTGCTTCACATGGCCAACACACTCTTTTCTAACTGAGACAGTTCACTGAGAAAACCAATGTTTCTCCCGTTTCTCCCTTGAGAAGTTAAAATACAAATAATTATACGTTCAGGTCGCCAAGACAGGTTTAAAGGAAATGTGAGTGAGAAACTGTGCAATTGCAAGTGCAGGGTGTGCACTGCATATAAGAAACTGAAAGACATTTAAGGACATTACTCTTTGTTGTCTTCCTACTTTTAAAACTTTTAATGATCCTGTTTACTCTGCCCCCTCATCCTTTTCCACTCCTCCCTCCCTCTCTGTCACAGAAATGACTAATAGTAAATAGCTTTCTAGAGGGGTGCCGCAGAGCGTGGGGGGTGAGAAACTACCTGCTTTTGTTATCTTAACACCCAGCGGCATACAAGAGACAACCATCAAACATCCAGCTTCTCACTTGACAAGAGCAGACTCTACTGATGTGGAAGGATGCTGGCAGTGACATGCTTGGTGTGTTGAGTGTACGCTGCATCCTGGGCCTGGCAGCTTTATGAGCCCAGGGGGACCATAAAGACACAAGCTTTGTAGGCCCTCAGCTGCTCCCTGGGTTAGGGTTAGAAAAGCATCGGAGGATAGGGACAGGATGCCTGTTTGGTCAGAGTTCATTCTTATCTGAGCTGTGTCTTCCCATTCACAGTAGCACGAGTCAAAGTGGGTTAGCTCTATGATCAACTCAAGCTTGAATTCTTAAATGTACTTCTAGTTACACATGCGGACACAAACCTCCCTCTTTAACGGACACAATTTACACTGTTCTTGTGCAAAGTCAAATAAATAGGAAAATTTAGCACAAAGAAGTGGAAATAAGCAGGCACCAATGCATGCATGAACACACTGGAAGAAAAGATGATTTCCTGCTTTTCACATACCTGTGGCATGCCGCTGACAGATGGATGGGTCAGAGTTTGTTTTAGCAGCCAGGTCTTTGGATGACAGGAGGAAGCTCTGGGAGAGCTGTATCAGTGTTTAGACAGATACTACTGGGCCTGAAAAGATACATGCTATCCTCAGGTCTTCAGGACACTGCTCACTGAGTGAGTCAAAGGCCACAAAAAAAAAAAGAACGAAAGAAAGGAAACATGTTTTCAAAATACTGGATGCTGTGTTCAAATGTACCATATTAATGTCACTTACAAATGGCAAATAATTTGGATGCACAAGATGGGTAATTTCACAGTGTCAGTAACGTAAAGTGAATCCACAATTTCCAGAGCTCGTTAAGACTCATTGCATTGGCTGGTGGTAAACCCTGCCTATTTCATCCCAAACAAATACCATTAGGCAGAGCACTGTTTTAACATGGCCAATGATATTTTTTACTGTGTGTGTTTGCCCTTGTTTTCCAGGCTTTCATTGTGACTTGAGGTGGCCCATTTGGCAAGAGGTTTAACAGTGTTTTATAGAGTAATCCTCATTGTCCCAACCTCCTCATGCTAAGGAGTTAATGGGACCAGGTTGAGGAGGAGACAGAGACAAGGCAAGAGAACAGACATGTTTCGACACAATGGGAACACACACACACACACACACACAGAGGCCTGCATGGGCATCTGTTTCTAGAGCTCCCACTGATGGAGAAAAGAAACTTCACCATCTGCAACAAGAAGGCGCTGAGACACACTCACAGGTGCATGGAGACACATGCACTTATACACAAAGCCATACAGTTTAAATGCTGATCAAAACCAAAGGAAACAAGAAGAATGGGTGTTGAAAGGCGTTTAGTTTTTTTAGGACATCTCGCATCAACAATGTTGCGTATCCCTGTTGTCATGACTAAATGCAACTGGCCAAGCAACGCGATGGAAGGGGATATGAGTCAACGCCAGCCACAATGCTGCAATCGCATACTGTTTTTTAAAGCTTGTGAGCGAGCGTTCCTTTTACAACCTCTGACAGTAAAGTGTGAATCATCAGATGTTTCATCAGCAACACACTCTGCCTCCCTTTCATGGGGGTTGTGAGCGTTCCCGCCTTGTTTTCTAGTAATGTGTGAGCCAACCGAGACACACGGCTTATCCTCCTTTTCACCCTGCTTTCTCAAACCACCCTGCCCCCCCCTGCACGTCGCTGACTCCTCATGCTGTCTGCTGAGCATGGTCAACGGAAAAGAGTAGTGCAGCTTTATCTTTAAGAGTATTTTAAAGTAAATTGCTCTTCATAATTGAGCAGTATTTAGTTTGTATTATCATGAATATGTTTCAGAGTTGGGTTACCAGTTAGCAGTAATCTCCATTTATACAGATGACTCTCAAAGTCCCGGCTAAAACATTTCTGTTCAGAACAGTCTGACAGCCGGGCCTCTTGTATTGCTGCTTGCAGCTTTTTTGAGAACTCCTCAAAAACAGTTCACATTCGACACAGACTGTGTCTGTGTAAGGTGAGCAGAACATTAATATTAAAACTCAAATTAACAGAAACCTCATTAGGTGCAACCACTGCTTTTGAGAGAGTCGGTTGGGTTAATCCCAACAGGGTTCTGGACATAGTATAGTGTGAGGCTGCATCTAATGGTTCCTTTTTTATCTGTTAATAATGATCATGTGTTTTTGAGTAGTTGATTAATCTACTGGCTAGTTTATTTAAAATTTTCTAGATTTTTTTATTATTTGGTTCACATAAAAAGCTGTTTAACTAATATTTCAATATTTGATTCAATTATCTAATAATTTAGTTTCCAAATCACTGCTATGTTATGTTATTAATAATAATCATGATAATAGACTCTATTTGTAATTAATTAAATCACTGGAGTAAGTTAAGATAATTTATGGCAAATGTATTTTTCCATCGTTTCAGAAAATAATTGAAATACAGACAGTAACAGCAGTCTCTAGATGGGCAAAAAACATTAGATAACACATGGTGGAATGTTACATTAACATAACAGTGCGCCAAACACAAGGGAAATTGAGAAACATTTAGAAAATCAGAATCTGGTGTTTTCAGAGACAAGGATAAAGACTTCTTCTTTCTGTTAATATTTACTTATTGTTTTATACCAGTTCTGCACTACCTCTCCAAAGTAAGCCGACCGCCATCTACTAAGTACTGTTTTTGCTGTCCGTTTTTTTTTAGCACGGCATGTGAAATGACTGTTCTCTGACTCACTTATTTTCCCAACTATTCGTCTCTCGTATCGTTGAATGTCTCTCTCACCCTCTGAGTTGAGTTCTGACATAAGAATAATAATAATAATACTGACACTGCACAAAATTTGGAACTGCCCAATGTAAGACCTTTGGTCCTCAGCAATACACCTGCCAAGTGGGAAGTAGATTGGACGAATTGGTTCTCGATAAATTTTGCAAGACATTCCTACATGCATGCTACATACAAGCAGACAGACAGAAGCTCCTTGTTGTACAGTTAGATGTTTTGGTCTCCGTTTTAAAATGCAATAGCTTTTTATTGAAGAAGGTTTTCCCTCAAACAGTGTTTGTAGCTCATTAATCAAATCAGCACACAGAGTGATTTAAAATGCTCATGTCTATATTCCACTTAACAAGGGCAACTACATCCCCTCTGCTTGCCTCTAACAGCTTCTGAGGTCTGATGAGGAAGGGGGGCGGGGGGGGGGGGGGGTCCCAAGGAAGACTTGTGGTAAAGGTGGTCACACTGAGGTTCACAGATGTGTGCAACTGCTGGACTGTGTTTGTGTATGTGCCCTCGCATGTACCTGCAAGTGCAAAACCCTGCATCCGTGAGGGGCCAGGAAAAGGGAGGCAGTGAAGTTTCTGTTGCCACAGATAGCACATCATTTCTTACCTGCTGAAAAGTCACCGGAATGTGAGACTGCAGCTACTGCTGCTGCTGCTGTGCAAACGAAAATACTAACAGACTGTGAACATCTAAGATGCCTGCTGACATGTTCCGCTGAGCGAGCTTACATAATGAATGTTGGTTTTCAGCACACTGTCTTGACAATGAATTAACTGGATTTATTGCAATAGTACATAGTGACCCAGGCTTTCTGCTGTTCGAGAAAACACTAATGCATCCAGTTGTGAAGGTGTGCTGCCTTGGTTGTTGTGTGCATTTGTGTGAGTTGTGGAAAGATGTTTTATTTATAGTTATATTGTTTTGACATTTCTAAAAGTGTATTGTTCGCAAAATGGGTGTTTTGAATTGCCTTGGAGGTACTGGTTTCAGGCCCATAAACAAATACATGAGAATTAGGATGGAGTTTAGTGTTTGTGGTCTAAACATCGCAGGCGGTTTTGGCACCATTTACACCAACGCTGTCAAGACGCACGTAAGAGAACAAACCACTCCTCATGTATGGTGCCCCAATGAAAATACAGCCTCCTCCTAAAATAAACAGGATCCTGTTTATTTTAGCATGTGCAGTTAAGTGAGCGTTTGGAAGAGTGTATGTTTTAGATTAATGTGTGTACAATAAATGAAAGCGGACGTGAGAACAAAATTATCAATACAGTGAAGACAATGTGGCTGCAAAATAAAACATAAAGTCGCTGAGATGAAAAAGATCAATCACCACTTTTATGAGCAAAATAAAATATGACCACAGGCTCTGCTCTGTTTTTTTAATCCTGACATTACACCGACTTCAGTCTAGACTTGGTCTGCCACAGGTAGAAGAGAAAAGGAAATCTGTGACCGCCTTTAACAGAAGTGTATTTATATCCAGATTTTATTCAAGGATGTATTAGGATTACTTACTCACCAAGAGTCTAGAATTTACCCTCGAAAGTCTAATTTCTTGTCTTACAGTTGTGTTTGTTTTCCTTTGTAACGTCACTGTCCGATATGAGATGCACCTTCCCAGCATTGCAGAAAGAACGGTATCTATTTCTGTTCCTTCCTGCCATGACTTAGAACGGGCATCCATATCTTACCATAACCTTATCGTAGTTCTCTCTAGACTCATATCTCTGTCAGCCTCACAGAGTAAAAGGCTGCTTCCTGTTTGGTTTGTCCAACCAGTGCCAGTTCTCTCTTACTGGCTGCTCTGACATATTCCTTTGTCAACTTTGACCCTACTTAACTGAAACCGCTGCTATCAGCCTGGCTCACCCCAGTCACAGGAAGTCATGCTCTGAACTCATGGCCTCAGAGATGGTTACAAAAGCAGATTTAAAAACAAACAAACAAACAAAAAGGAATGAAAAGTACATTCCGAGCACATAGTCACTAAATACTTTCAATACAGGAGGCTTGCAGATTAAAGTGAAAATAAAACCAGACAAGAACTTGAACTGGAAGACAAAAGACAAAATGAATGATTCACTGGGCTATTTTTAATTTATGCTGTGCAGTATTGGTTTGTATGCATCATATTGCAGCACTCTTCCCATTTAGATTAAACAAACGGCTTGAAGTTTCAATCTGGAGTCTATCTGAGTCGATCTTTCATTCACCCATTCAGTGATGTTTTCTATCTGACTGTGTCCTCCGTCCTCCTCCATTTCTGGTGTACTCTAAACCACTTCCCTCCCACATGGAGCATCTGTCTCCTGAGTTATGCTGTTGCGTGTCTGTTCTGCTGTTACAGGTCCAAAGTTGAGTGAACTGACAAAATATCTGTTGGGAATCTTTGATGAGTGAATAACGTTAAAGAAAGTAAAAAGGAGTAGGAGGAATGGCGAGAACTTGTATGTGTGCATCTCTGTGGGAGTGCATAAGGGAAAGCAGTTGAGATATAAAAAAAAAAAAAAAGATGAAGAGATTGAAGATATGAAGGAGGGACAGACAGCACAGCAGACCACTGAGTGTCTAAGAAAGTGAGCGTAGCGCCGTCTCCATAAGCCTTAATAGAAACACGCACCAGCCCATTATGGAGAGGTGTTTGAGAATAAATCATCTAACAGGCACCTTTTCAAAGCATTACCCTGTCAAACCTAATCTAACCTACCTCCGTCTGCTCTCCCCTCCCATCCCACCCTGCACCCCCCCCTCTCTCCTCTCCCTCAGTGAGCAAAGCCGTTTGCTGCCTCAGGCAAGGGCTGGGAACATAAGAGCAAAGTCACAGCAGAGCAGGAGATTTGAGTCACCACCATAGTGTCTCCTCTCAGACTGCATGCTTCACAGGAATTTGCTCACATTGTGAACTGAATACTCAGGGGTTAAGTCCAATAATGTGTATCTGGTCACCCATCGCAGCAATAAAAAGTAGATTGCAATGCATTCCAAGTACACTGTGAATATGCAATTTGTAAGTGAAATCTGTCCAGATTTTTTAGAATAAGAATGTCAGAGCCTTTGGAGAACAAAAGGGAAAACAAGTTAATAGTCTTTGATGTGACCACTGCTGCAGCGAACATGGATGAGAACTGCCTTCCTCATGTCTCCTCTGTGTCTGTCACACAGTGTGGTTTTCACCACAAGACACATCCCCTATCCTTCTGGGAACCATAAGGCCAACCTCTATGACAGCACGGCAAAGCAACAAATAGGCTAGTGCAGAGACTCTGACCACGAGAAAGGAGTTCTAGACGAGCATGCAGACTGACTATATCTTTAATACTGCTTATGTATTGTAATTTCCCAGTAATGGGACTAATAAAGGATTATCTTATCTTAAGGATTATCTTATGGAGGGAGCACTCATCTCTGCATGTACAGTTTGCCTCTTGAAATTAGATTTATGACCACCACAGTGCACAGTCTGAGTCTTAGCAGGATTTTATTTTTTCAATTCAATTACGTTTGAGAAGTGTGAACATGTATGTTTTTATTTTTTCTTTATTTTACTTGCATATTCAGAAATTAACATTGCAATGATTGGCAGGGATTGTGATACATGAGAACTGTTTTGCACAGGTTTGCATTTCCGTTCTCACTTAAGGACAAGCCCCATTGATCGGTTGGAAATGGGGCAATGAGCCTTGTGTGTTTTTCCGTGGCTCCCTCCGGTGCTGAAGCAGGCTGATGCTGTGTGTGAGACGGCTCGGCCCGCTGACTGACAGCCCTGGATAAGGGATAGTGTGTCTGCCCTCAGTGCCAGCACAGCTAGAAGTGATAAACATTGGCAACCTGATCCAGAGACAAGAGACGCCTCTGCTTCCAACAGAGTTCAAACTTAATGCACTTCTATTCTTCTTAGCCAAGTCCAGATTTGCTTGGCTTGACCCCGATGAGCCTGACATGGCCAGGTGGAGGTCAGTGGAGGCTATTCAAGTATTTTTTAACACTTCTGATTGGTTCTTTCTTTCTTTCTGACAGACCAACACAATTTCTGTCTGCTGCCTCTGCTTTATAGCTGGGTGTTTCAGTCTCCATTATTCCAAAAGCATCTCCTATTCAATATTCCTATTGCACCAACAGGACCTGAGCATTCTCTCTGGTCTGGAATATTTATGGAAAGTTTATTTTATCTGTATTTTTTTTATTTTTTTATTGCCACTCTTGTGCAAATAGGCCCCCATAGATTCCCTAGTCCCTGCCCTTGCAGTAATGGCAATGTAAACATGGGAAAGTAATTTGAATTCTAACAAAGTGGAGATTAGCTGGTGACAGTTTGTGGCATGGGCGATTATTTCTAAAATAATCCTGTTTTGATATGCATCTGCGTCCCGGCAGGAATTTTCAATTTGTTTTCCCATTGCCGCATGTAAACAAGCTCTAGTGTCTCCTTATCATGGCGTCGCACGGACAAGGAGAGAGCGTATGCCTGCCCCCCACCCCCTCCACCCTCCTTCCTTCTTCCATCTCCCCACACAACCTGACTCTTCCATCCTGCATCTGGTTAGAGTCGCTGAGCAGCTGCGCTTGTCTGGGTTTCAACAAGTCTTTTTATCGAGAGCAGGTAGGGGGTTTTATGTGTGTACCTGCAAGTCATTTGCAAACATGAAGTCCTCAAAACGCACCCCTGAATATGTTCTGCTTGAGGGGTTCTGCCCATTCCCCGTCTGAATAGGCAAATATGCAGCATGGCAAAATGGCCTCCTGTCTGCCAAAGAAGCCACCCTACCCACAGGCCTGGGGCATGTGATAAATGTTTACACTTTTGATTGTCAGCTAGGAGTTATGGAAAGAATCAACTATTTATTTGAATTACTCACATAAAAAAAATCCACTTTAATTTAAAGTTACAAATTTCATCCAAATATTTCTGAAAAAATGCAGCATTATAAAGAATTATTGTTGCAGGGGTGGTTTGGTTCTATTGCAGGCTTTAACTAGTAAGGGGGTATTCATTTCTTACACATGGTGCCAGTAGAGGTGGCAAAACCACTGAAAGTTCAGAGCGATGAGATATCAGCTGTTTACATACCTGCTTTTCATGTGGACAGAAAGCTAGGGGACTATTTATCTCTCAGTGATTGATTGCTTCTGCCTGTAGCTAATCAGCATGTAGCTTGTTGTGTCTTAATGTTTATGGGGATTATGGGAGGATAAACATGGTAATCCCCAGTGTTGTGCAGGACTTCCAATTATCACGCTGCTTCACCAAAAATAAGGTCACCATAGATTTAACCTATTAATGCAATATAAGCCAGCCAACATCTCTCTGCTGTTTATTTCACCAAAGTTAAACCTGACTTTAGACCCAGATCCAAACCCTCACGAACATGGCTGGAAGTCACGGGTAACTCATCTCCGCCATAGCAGGTTGTGACTGGAGCTGACCAGCTAGGTTAGGCTGTGGTCAGTGCCGTGACTGAGGCAGGCTTCCTTACAGATAGAGATAACAGGCAGAGGTGAATGTCTAGTCCGTGCTGACAGTCTGGATCGATTAGGGATGGATCACTTACACGCACCGATCGTTACAACTCCACCCCAGTGGTCAGGTGGAGCCATGGAGTGACTCACGGCAGCGCAGAGAGGTGATGGTCCTGACTGAGCTGTGCCCTTGCCCAGATGGCAGCGAAAAACATTTGTCCTTTTACATACTTTGGCCCAGTTAGTCTGTGTAAAGTTGAATGAAGAGCTATGTACAAAGCAGAAGTATCATGAAATCTCTGATTGACAAAGACTGCATGATAGATAAACCTGCTCTTTCCATGCCATTAAGGGTGTGTGAGAAGAGAGGGTGCAGAGTGGCCCGGCTCACACTGCTAGTCACCTCCATATCCTCCCCTCATTAATCTACTCTAATACATTCACCGCAAAGAGCTGCTTTCCCAGGGAAGAGCAAGCAGGCCTTAAATTACAATACAGAGGAGTGGAATCATTACTACCCTTAATGTTCCCAATCTAATTGAGGCATTAATTTAAGTAGAGTCTCCAGTGAGGATTATTCATAACTGCTTTTTAATTTAGAAGGGTGATCAGTAGAAATATTCCCCAGATCAGAGGCAAAGTTCCTCCCATGGTTTCCCCTTTTACTACTTTTCAAAGCATCTTAGCATTTGCAGGGTAAAGCAGGAGAATACACACAGCATAGGAAAGCCACCCCTGTTATGTGAATAATAAACACAAACACTACAGCGCAGTGCCTTTCGTGTTTCCTTTTCATTGAATGTAAAAGAGTAAGTGGCTCTGTACAATTTGAGAGCTGCACGCAAGGCAGAAATAAACACTACGCTTAAAACGGATAAAGCTGACCAAATTTGATTCATTTCCTACAGAGAGAAGTAATCCCAAACATCTGAATAGGATAGCGAATTAGTGTGGCCATAAAAATGGACCTTAGAATGTAGCAAAGTCAACAGTCAACAGAAAAGCTTCAAAATATAAGTAAGAGCAGGTTGGGGAGGTGGAGAGAGCTGCAACTGTTAAATAGTGTTGGCATGAAGATAACAGCAGGCTAACAGTGGAAGCTGCATTCTAACTGAGTTCTAAAGGCCAGCCTGTACAATGAGTTTGTATAAATATGACTGGATGTCAATGACTTGCATGGTAAATCATGAACACTGCCATTTTCAAAAGATGTCTTACTCTGCTTCTTTCTTTGCTGGACAAGCTAAAGTGAGAGAAAATACATAAAAGGAAAAAGTTGCATCTGACACAGGATCTGCATTCTAGTGAACTGTATAGGTAATGCTCTCCCCTATCACGATATCCTCTTTTCCAATTGAAATTTCAATAAATGTAGTGGCCACTCAGGAGAGCCTGCCAGACTGAAAGTAGCTGGTTTGGTGGACTTCCCTACGGTGCAGGGCTACATAACTCTATTTGCCACTTTCCTATTGACTGTTGCCACATGTGGCTGGGACTCACCTCTGTCCCACCAAAAAAGGCTGGGATGATCTCCTAAGAACTCCCATCTCTGCAGAAGCACTCTTCAGATCAGTGCAACAGAGATGGCGCTGACTGTTATGCATGTGGAGGGGTTCACGGTAGTAGCTCACCCACTGGTGCCACTCGACCTGCTACATATGAGATATATGCAGGGGTGATTTTCCAGCATTCACTTGGATGCCAAAAGGCACAGGTAATGCTTGGTTACTGTTTATCTCCACTACTGTTTCTCTATGACACCTGTCAGTGGGAACACAGCTGGGACAAGTGACCTCAAACATCACAATGCTCATGGATGTGTCCCTGACAGAGTGGGGGACACTTGCCTGTGGAGAGTGATAAGAAGTCTATGACCTCAGACGGTGCACATCAACCTCCTCAAGTTGCAGGCAGTGTTCCCAACACTTCAAACCCATGATACAAGGCAGATGAGTTGGTGAGAACATCAACATGTTGGGCAAAGTTTGGTCCACTGTCCTGCTGAAGAAAGCAGAGAACCTGTGTTTGTGGGTCATGGAGCACCTGTTGATCTGAAGGATCTCCAGCCTAGTCAGTTCTCCAATACTGGGGTCCTCGGTCTTGGCAGGGCAATAGGCACATTGCTCACTTTTTCTCTGTTTCTCCACTGAACTGGCTTGGACTATGACGAAGTATGTGGGCTGTGGCTGCTAACCCCTAGAACCCTTAGTCAGGTTCAACACATGGCTGACCGATGTTGCTTGTGGCATGGTGGTCATTCATCGGGCTCAACCAACATTTATCAGAGTCCAATAGTCGCAGAAAATTTTTTTATGACATTATAATCCTAGTTCTTTAAGCAGAGCTCTCTAGCTAGGGACCCTGCTGTTCCTGGAGCAGAGGGAGCAGAGGGTGCAGGATCGTTTGTGATGGTTTCATAACCTTTTACAGTGGGGTCTCCACAGATTATGGCTGGTTGTCCTGATTGGCCAGCTACATTTTTTCTTCAGTGGGCAAATATGTGATTGTGATTGGTAAGAGCATTAACTATAAAGTCCAATAGAGGGCTCTGCCTGTTCTTAGGCAACTAGGGTTACAATATCACAATAGCTTTTGATTCCCTATTATCATTTATTTTCACATTGTGGCCAGTATATGACAGAGTTTTTGAAAATTTTCACAGACCCAGTAAACAGTGAGGCACAGTGGAGAGGATTAGTGAGGGAACATACTGAACCACAGCAGTTAAGTTTGGCCAAAGGGGAGAAATCAGCAGCCCACAAGACACAGCCTTTTAATTGTTGGAACTCTCGAAAAAATACAAGCAAACAAGAGCACTTAAGGGACAAGCACACATGCTAACATGTGCATACTCAAACACACGTGCACACGGACTATGCCCCAAGGGATGCAAGTCACACCAATACCGCTGCAGTTCCCCTGTGGCACTAGAACCAGGCACGGCATGCCATCTGGAGTTGGGAGGAGGGTTTGTTAGAGGGGTGTTGAAACCGAATGGTACATGCTTCAGCCGTGTGGCTGACCATCTGGCTTGGCATACTGCGTATCAGTAACTTTGGGCTTTCCTGCAAGAGAGAGGAGGAAAGGAGATGGATAGATGGAGACAGAGGGGTAGATAGCTGGATAGCTGTAGGGTTAAAAGCAGCCAGAGCTCAATGGCACCAATTTGATGGATGTATTCTGTATAGTGCTCTCTCTCTCTCTGCTGAGAAAGTAATCTCAGATCATTTTGAAAGTAGTGCACAATCCACACAGTCCTTTATACTCGCTTTCTTTAATCTGCGTGGGTGCTATATAAATTATGAGGGCTGCAACTAAGGATTATTTTCATTATCGATTAATCTTCTAAATATTTGCGTGATTAATCACTGATCTGTAAAAATGTTAGGAAAGAGTGAAAAATTGGCATCACTCTTACCCACAGCCTTCATATGTCTTGTTTTGTTTGACCAATGTTCCAAATCCTAGATGGAACTCAGTTTATTACTACTACTCAAAAAACAATACATTTTTTTACATTTTAGAAGCTGGGGCCAGTGAATTTTGGGCATTTCTACAGTATAAAAAATCACACAAAATAATCAACTTAGTGTCTATTGTTCTAAGCAGAATTATCACTTGATGCAGCATCAGCAGCATCTTTTGAACTGTTCTCGTATTTATTAAAGCAGGGGGAAGAGAAGGGTGGAAATAAGTTAAGTTAAAATGACATTCATTTTGAATCAAGTCGACAATTTTTACTGAGATATCCTAATATCACAAATCGCTAATTTGCATAAAGGATCTTTACAAACCGTACAGCATACAATAATCTCACTCTTTAGCCTCTCAATTCAGATAAAGAAAAACTCCAAAAAAAAATCCTGTAACAGGTAACAAATGGAAGAAACCTCAGCAGCATAGGAGGGATCACTCTGTCTATTACATGCACTATACTCAAAGCTTAATTTGGTTAGTGTAAGATGAAAAATAAGATGAAGAGAAATAAGAAGTTGAGTGGCTAAGGAACTGTGGGAAGACTGCCAACAGTGGACGGACAAACGCGCTTCAAGCCTGCTCAGAGCTCCATAACCCTTTTCTTGCCATACGGACTGACAGAGGGAGAGGGAGAGGAGAAAGTAACGAAGAGATAAAAAGAGAGAAAATGAGGATTTATCTTAAGAGCCTATGTGTGGCCTGAATCATGTCTGCATTAGGCCAAGTGAGGTATCCACTGCCCCTCAATATTTCATAGTTTCCTTCAAAGAGGTCCTGCTGCCCATACTAAGTCTCTGTATGGGTTCAGACTGCCTACAGCTTCTTCTTCACACACTTTATCTCCACAGAACAGTGACTGCGCACTTTACCTGAACCCATGAACAGCATTCCTCTAAACACAGACAGTGAACGTATCACCAGGTAATTGAGGGGAGGGGGGGGCGGTCCAATTTCTATTTGGATTCTACTTGAATGTACAGATAAGCAAATTTTTCTCAACTCATGAGTGGTATTAGCACATGAAGGTCCGCTCCTTCTCTGAGGATGTGAAGAAAAACAACGAGAATTAATGATCTAAAAAAAAATATGTACAGTATGTATTTATGTTGGTGCCCAATTACTGACCAATCAAAGGGACGGTAGAGGGATTAAATCTGGTATTGCTTTAACTTCAAAGGGAGGAAAGGGTATAGAGTTCCTAAATACATCATGAATATTGCAAGATTGTAAAGTCACTCTTTCTGATCTGTAAAAGAAACTTTTGAAGAGCTCCAAACCACCTCCTCCAGCCCCCAAACTTACAGTAGCCAAGCGGATGGGCAGTCCATTAACTATTCAAATGCACACAGAGATGTGAGAAGCAGTGGCCAGCATTTTAATGAAAAACAGAGAGCCGACTGGCTCCTGACGGGACCACTCTGTTTCTGATTACCATTACTACAGCAACAGAGGTACATTTATAGGTCTGGATGTGATTAAACTTACACTGATATTTTCTTTTCTGCCTTTTGGAGTCTATGTGCATGCTTTTTTCTCCTTAACCAAGTATGTGCTTCCTTCAGGACCTCAGCTCCATTTTTATTTCTGCAAGTCAAGGCAGTGACAAAGTGCTACTAAATCCATATGGGTCTGAGGGAAAGCCAAGGTGTCATCTATACTTCCTGCTTCCCCTGAGGGAGTTCTCACCTCTCCAGCCTTCACAGTCCTATCTTGGGCACTGCGTTATTAAGGAACACCCTGTATTTAATCTGGGTGAGGCCCTGTCAAGGATTCTGCTTCAAGGCTAAGGGTGCCTACACGGGGTCAGTTTGGGATGAGAGATGGGGATTAGAATATATCACTCCTTCAGTAACTGTTCTGCTTCCTATAATTAGGTAGGGGCCTGTGTAGCTACATGGGTCGACATTACTCAAGTAGTCAGAGCTTAGTTGCATATCTTTGTACCATATCAAATTTGAATCCTGTCCTATTTTTGGAATGAATTTTTCCTATTCTGGAAGTGTCACATTCTTATACTGCAGAAAAACTACATTCCTACACTGAAGGAACACCCCTCCACCCACTGTGTTACATGTTGTTATGTTTAGTCCACTAAAGCCCTTGTTAAACACTGAATATGTCAACACATTCTGTTTTGTCCTTGGAGTCAGCATTGATTTTTATTATTATTTTTAATTTAATAAAGACAATCTTTCTTAAACCTCAAACAAGAGCCTTGCATTGACAGAATATAAATAAATAACATTTATCATGCTTTACTTACTAGGAGTGAATAGTGTGAGGAAGCAAATTAAGTTTCAATCTAAATGTAATACAATATATAAGGCAAATTTATGTTTCCATCCACTACTGTTCAGTGACTTATATTAATTTAAAGGTCCAGTCTCCTCATCACCTCACACAGATCAGATGTTTTCACGTCATCATTTTCAGTCTCTTCAGTTGCACACATGTTTGGGTGATATTTAAGTGCGACATGCTTGATTAAGTCTGTTTCTACTGCACTTTACCACACTGCATTTTCATCTATTCAATTTTTGGAAAATTTAACTTAAAATTTATAGTTTGCACAATGTTATTTACTGACAAATACAAAACAGAGCCAGAGTTCAATTATGTACAAAACATACAATGTACACTAACGTAAATCAGTTAAAGATGAACATAATTTTTATTAGACATGAATGCAAACCCGCACACAAAGCACAGAGATGTGAAATCTCTCAGGTCCTGTGTCCTGAGTCCTGAGAGATCAGACTCTTCTGTATGTACTGACTGGAAAAGATGTGGAGCAGAAAGTTGCTTGGTTCTTGGAAGCAGCGTTTGCATGTATCTGAAACGGCTCCTTACGGCTGATTCTGGGAATCTTAACTGCTACGTGAAATGGCTCTGTACTGAATGGTGCCTCATTAATAAAGACGTGTATTGTCATTTATAATCTAATGCAGATATAAAGAACGCTTTTGCTCTTTGTTGTCGAAGTACATGGCTCTTTTGTAGGGTGCTGCTGCAGGTGTCTGAGGGGACTGGGAGGAGACCCGCCTCTGTAATCACAAATGCATCTTTGCACTTCACATCTTTCCTCACTTCACACACAAGCTCTCCTCAGCAGAGTCAATAAAATGTTTGTTTTAAATGCCTCTCTCACTTTCACTCACTCTGTGTATCCTCTTTAGCTTCCTGGGCCCATGATATGAAACACCTTTCTCTCTCTGCTCTTCTGAAGCAGTGCTCAATCTTGCGCTGCAGCGCAACAGGAAGCTGCTTACAGTATGGTCCCTACCATCGTTATGGTCTGTTTCTCTCAAAAAGCTTTTATCGCTTCTACTAAGCTCTCTGCCAGGGGAGAAACAAAGATTTGTTGATAATTTGCTGCTGCTAAAAATTGCACCCTGGAGGTTCACACACTTCACATGTGAAACATCTAATAAATTAAAACCAACAAGATGCAAGCTTGGATGATGGAGGTTGTTGCTGTGAGTGATGACAGCGGGGTTGTGCACCATGGCAGGGACACTGCAGCTTCCTTTTTGTTATCTCAGGGCCCTCACTCGAACTTTCCTGTTGCTTTCAAACTTATCCCTTCTCTTTTCCTCACTTCATTTCCAATATGAGTGTTTAAGCTTTATAGATAGATAGATAAAAGCCACCAAGAGCATCAGCATATCATTTTAATGCCATTCACTTGTGTGGATAGTCTGGACTGGCTCAGGAAGTTTTTGTGCATGTGTTTGTTCTTAAACCAATAATCAGTATGTCCATTACAAAGAAACTCCTATCGATGTATAAACTTTTCAGTAATACAACTTCTCTTGCATCAATTATTTTAACAAAGTTATGATAGGATGACAAGACTTTTTATCCTCCATCCATGATATTTAATGCTTGTGTATTTCCATCACTGGAAGTTTTTACTACTTTTAAGTTTAACAATTCTAATATTTTCTTTGATACAGAGAGTGATAGAAAAAGAAAACAAAACGCATGCACTCCCTTGCTCATTTTCACAACATCCAGCGTTATATACATGTCTAAAATAAAACTTTTTAGCAAGCCACCTAAGGTTATATCATCATTCAGGATAACATGGTACATTTAAGGAGTATAATCATTGTTTTTTACAAAACAAACAAATCAACCTTTTTATTGTGTGCAGAATTCAAACAAATACCTACATTTCAATGTGTGACTCTGACACATTCATATTCTTCATTACCCGACACTTGTATTTAAATATCTGAGTGGAAAAACAAATACATACAGTCAGATGGGTGTGACTGCCCCTCGACCTGTCCGCTCCTGTCCTGTTCAATGCTTAGAGTCCAAGTCTGTTCCTTGACCCTTGCTAGGGTAAGCTGCTTTTAGATAATCAATGGACATAAGTTAATTGCCATGTCACAATGTCACATACGCCACAGGCTCGCCATTGAGGACTATGTGCAGGGGGAAGTGGTAAGAGGATTACAGGGACCAGATGTCCGTGTGTTTAGTTTTGGCTTTAGCCCAGACAGGTTTGGGTCAGACTGGCTGGACTGAGCTCCCAGAAAAACAATCATGTGCATCTTGTCCATGGTGTTTCCAGGTGCTGATAGTTACAGTAATGAAAACCACATCATAACAACAGCTAGAGCATGTAGGACATTATATGCTATCATTGGAGGTTAGAAAAATCACCCCATAACTTCGAGACAGCGGTACACTAACAGGCAAGCTATTTTTTTTTTTTTGTGCATAACATTACACTATAACCTTAATGTAAATAATTTAAACTGTTACTTGAATTATTCATCAAAATTGGCTATAAAGCCAAAGGAGCTCTCAATATGGCCATATTCCATTTTTTAATGTTCTTTACTGTAGTGGCCGAATGTATTTATTGTAAAAGACATCACTGCATTGGTTTGTTGATGCCTACCTAAATGCATAATGTAACGGCGTAGCCACTATGTCTACATGTTGTGGTTGCAAAATGTGCAGCCACGTGCAGCTGCTTATGGTGTAGAGAACTGCCATTAAATCTGTAGCACAGGTAGTGGTGGATGGTTTTCGTGCAGAGGAACCTCCTCGGGTATCTGTGTTACATGTCTGTCTAGTGGGGAAGAAACAGCTAAGATTGATCTGTACCTGCTCACCAGAGCAGCATGTAGGCCTGTGGCTGTCATTCTGGAGACAGGGGAGAGATAGAGAGAGAGATTGTCAATGTACACCGTAGCAGTTGAGAGGTTGCCACACAGGATATTACAGATGTGCTCCCCATTTAAACCCCAAACCTCCAGTCGTCAACTTTGTAACATCCATCATAAAGCCCTCCAGTCCTCTCCAAGTGATTAGGGATGTGGCTGAGGACAGACCTGAGCTGGTCTCCACAAAGGATTTGGGACTGGAGCTACCTCTTTGGGCCTGTACCTGAGGTTGCAGGCACCCAGCTGTAGCGAGCTTTTGTCACTCTGTCACCATCTCTTTTCTCTGTGACTTATGTCCCCTCAGGCATCTTTGGGACTCCATTACCTCTGCATGTATTGTGGGACTGTTAGAACCTCCCTGTGTGGAGCATGTGTGTCTCAGATTGATGGGCAGAGGTCCAACTGTGACCTGGCTGACTTTCACTCTTAATACATAGACAGCTTGACATGGTACAGGCACGAGGCTTTTGAGCATTACAGGAGAGGAAGGCAAGCTCCCTTGGTACAAGCTGTAAAACAAAGAAGGCTTCTCTTTGAACACTGTGTCATAAAATGTACATATTGGGTGAATAAGAAAAAGATGCAGAACAGTGTTGTTTGACATTAAATAGTGTGATGGAAAGTTTGAGGGTTGAAGTAAAAGTGGGTGATTGTGTACAAATGCTTCAGTCTGAATGGACCTCAATCTTTTATGACAGAGCTGCAATGTTGTCATGATGACTTCTGATCTAAAGTTTCAACTCAATGTAGTCAGAATGTCTGATTAGTCACAAGAGTATCTCATTCGATCACACCCAACAGTAGCGTCATGTTAGATCACTTTTGGAGTGGAGTAAAAGAGTACGGTCAACCTCAAAACCAACTTAAAATACTGGCATCAAAAAGTGGAAGTTTGGAAGATTGGATGTATTGATCAAGATACAGTGACAATGAATATCAACATAAGTAGCTCAGCAAATTATCTTTAACTCGACTGTAGCTGGTCTTATGTAATGAACATGTAAAAAGAGGAAAGGCTGGTTTGTAAGGGGAGAAAATTCTTCCACAACACATTATCAGCATTCTAGTTTGTTTTTAACACAGCAATAAGACGGGCTGCGTATTCTGGTGCCCTGCCTGAGTAAAGCATGTTAATCTACCTTTCCTGGTGGAGGAGTTCTTTCCACTTCCCCACTACAGTGCCTTTACACATCTAGTTGTCAGTTCACTGGAGTGAGTAGGGTAGTGTTTTCTTTTTCTCCTTCGGAGAAGCAGTACAGGGCCCAGAGCAGGGAGCCGAGGCTTTGTAATCACTGTCCTGTCTCTGCCTCTGCATTTCTCCGTCTGTGTTTTCTGTTAGTATTGGAGCTGACAGCTAGTCAGTGGAGGAAGGGCTTTGAACCTGAGGGCTCTTCTCTCTACCAAAGGCTAATCACTCCTTCAGAACAGGGGACTGCCCCTAAACAAACATTTACTGCTGTAAAGACAGGGTCGGCCCCTAACGATGTAGGTCAGCAGGGCTTTTTACAGCAAGGCCTTTATGGAGACGGATGCCAGAGATGGACAAATAGCAGGACATTAGCTGTCAGCAGCACCAGCAGGAGCCAGATCTGGCCACGCTTTAATAGCTGTTTGTTGGTGGAGAGGAAGAGGCTCATAAAAGAGGAGACTCTTATCTTCTGCGGACCCTGTGTGTTTGTGTCACAGCCAAGGCTGACCACAATGTAACACAAGCAGGACAGTCCAGGCCAGAGATGGACTACACTCCATCTGATAATTGCAGTGCATCCTCCTATCTGCATGGGCCACACATGGCTGAATCATAACACAACACTGCCTCAGGCGTCTTTATGGCGCATGACACCGTACATGATTTGTCAACACGGTAAATACATCTTTCAAGGAGAGTGTAATGTAATACTGTGATTTTTCTGACAGCATAATCAGTTCATCCAACAAGGTTTTATTTGGTGACAGCGCAGAGGGTCTTTCTCTGCCTGAGGAGCTACGCTCTCCCACTCCACATGCTCACACCTTTAACGACTTCTTAAATGTCACAGAATGTCAGACGGAGGGATAAAAGCAGAGGACCTCCTCCTGCTTGCTAGTGATCCTCTGTAGTTTTTACTACGCTACAGTGCTGCTGGGCACGGCGCATATGCACTCAGGTGTGGCCCAGATTTCACCAGACCAGCGGTGACATGATTTAAAGCACTTGCCACTAAGGAGCCAAGTGAGAAGAGCGTCTTGTCAGTGGAAGGACTCTGATTGAGCACAGCATTCCCTTATAAATGTATCTTTTGTGCATGCTACTTAGAAGAAAATCATACCTCACACTTACAAAGCATTCTCTGTAGTGGGCCAACAAATAGCATATATCGTTTTTTTCTTCATTTCAGAGAGATTTAAAATCAGTGTAAGTTGACTGTGTGTTGCCTGAGGAACGGACCACTGCTGTGATGAAATAAGCATCAACTCTGCTCAATTTTCCATTGAGCTAACCAGGCAGCTCATCTCCATTAGTGTTAGTCTAACCAGCTCCACTCTGGATCTCTTTAGCTGTGATCTCGCCAGAAGCCAGCTGGGTGTTATCTGTGTGTGTGTGTGTGTGTGTGCCTGTACACGCTAGTGTGATTTTTGTGAGCGCTCACTACGCTGAGCCCTACAGCTGTGAGAGATCTGAGAGTAAAGCCATGATGGGGCTCTGTTAAGCTCAACAGCGTGAGCCTGTATCAATTACGCTGCAACAGCGATATGGACACAGCGTGCAGTCTTCAGAGACAAAGACTTATGACCGCCCAGTGTCTCCTCAGTTCCTCTGGCCACGGAGTCGGCTGGATAACCTTCAGAAAACACACACTAAAGAAAGGAGAAAGACACAGAGCAACAATTTTGATTTATTCTCTGATCCTGAGAAATGTGCTTCTGTGTTTGGAGAAGGTATTTATTACATGATTATAAACATTGTAACAGTGTGACTCCGATTTGTTCTTTAAAATTCTGTTCAGTAATAATATATAGTTGCATTGTTTTGACGATTTTTTTTGCAATTAAATAGTTTGAAAGACAGAAAATGAGACAGAGCCCCCTTGGAGGACAATGTCATGCCCTGCGACCTGCCTTTCCTCTTGGTAGAAAACCTCTGTGCTCCTGCACTCCTTTGAACTTCATATAGATCCAGTTCCAGGCTGGAGACTAGTGGTATAGATGAGCTATAATCCATGTAGGTCTACCTCTACTTCCAACCTCCTTTCCAATACCTTCATACCTTTGTTCCCCCACATTCAATACCACTTCCAAAGGCAAGTCCTTTGAGGACTCCACCAAAGTTTGAGATATTCTGAAGGCAGAACTGTCATGCATAATGTGTGTGGTATTTTCCTGTTTAAAGAAATGACGGCCATATGAGCCAGTCAGCTGTGGACTGTAGGGAGTGCGCAGATATACGCAAGTGTGTGTGTTTGTGTGTTTGTGTGTGCATATGTGTGTGTGTGTGTGTACGGCATGAAAATGAATGAAGGTAAATGGCAGGGTATGAAGCACTTCCCATCGTAATTTCACACCTGTCAGCTCCTGTGAGGAAACTTCACCTTTACACAAGGATAGTAGAACAGGCCAGGCTGTAGAAAATAGAGAAAATGTGTCTTCATGTTGTGGGA
Organism: Scatophagus argus; assembly: GCF_020382885.2. NCBI lineage: Eukaryota > Metazoa > Chordata > Actinopteri > Scatophagidae > Scatophagus > Scatophagus argus. The sequence goes on from NC_058493.1 coordinate 14,351,693, forward strand.
TAAATTTTCTATGCAAAGAATTTCCCTTGCAAATATATACTATTTTCAATTCTTCTAAAAGAGTGCAGAATTTACACACATACTGCAGTTTGAACAGCATACAGTCACCAGTTATGAACGGGTATTTTGATAATTACTGAGTATACATTGCAAGTATCATAAATTAATGTAATTATGATTCTATTATAATTATAGTGTCAAAATCACCTGCAGTTATTTTATGAGTGAATGTGTATCCCTGTTGGGTGTTAACTATACATGACTTTGCTCCATGGAAATGGCTGAAATAGGATGAGGTTATGATATACATGTGCATCCACAGGTCTCGCACACTGAGTCAGGTGGTGCTTGAATAAATTCTACGGTGGAGTATAAACAAATTAAATTCTTCAACTACCTAAGTGAACGTCATTATGCCCAATGTAAACTGTGTTTCATTAATAATCCCTGGACATTTATGAGTCATGTGCATCCACGAATTATAGGATGAAAGGCTGCTATCACACCTGCCAGGAGCATAACAGTCATATTCTCCAGATTAACATTTCGTGTGTCTTTGTGAAGTTCCGCAATGAGTCCTTTTACTGTTTTTGATTGTTAATTTATGGAAAAGAAACATATGCTGAGCTTAATTTACTGAGTTTAAAAAAAAAAAAAAAAAGCTTATGCATCTTTTTATGCGTTGTTGTATTGTTTCATATACCCCATATAAACATTTATCCTCAGCATAAACTTTAGCAGCAGTCTGTTCAAAACTGAACCTCATACTTAGATTTCTTATATTCACCATTACACAGGGCTTACTCAGAGCTCTGCATCAAATGTGGTGCCAGATAGTTGCTTTATGAGGACGCACGTTAGACATCTGAATATTTCTCTGTCGGTGCATCACCATCTGTATTACTCCTCCTATACTGCATGCCTCCTTTTAAAGCCTTCAGTAATTGCACCATGAATTCCAAACAGAAAAATCCCAGTCTTATCTTCATCACTACATGTGTATTTACTTAAATATATAAACTTAACAGGGTGAAAAAAATTAAATTATGCAGAAACCTTAAGACAAAAATGACCAACTGAGTCATCTACGCATGTCAAGTTCAGTCTAGCTAATATACCACGTAAGTTAGGGAGCATGAAGGTGGCACCGCAAGTGTGTTTGTGTGTGTGTGAGTGCGAGAAGGGGAAGGGTGTGTAAAAGGGAGGATATGAGAGCCTTCTCAGGGGACCTTAAACAAACTGACTAAAGTGGTCCTGTTTTCTGATCAGGCACAGAGAGGAGAACACTTAGCACTGCTGGAGACACTCTAAACAGCCACTGAGGAATTAGTCTGTTACTGGGAAACTTCACAGCTCCTGCACTGGGCCGTGTCCTCGACTAAGTAATACAGAAAATAGAACAGGCAATAAACAGCAACAAACAAATGCACGTATGCACACACCCATCTATCCTCCACCCACACGCACACTTGCTCTACACAGGTGCAAAAAAAACGTGCCGTATGTATGCCAATAAGCCTGCGGCTCACAATAGCTGCCTCAAACCAGCACAGATAAACATGATAACACACACAAGATGCCATATGTGCTATGGTCTCTCTAAGGAAAAGCGGTAGATAATGAATGGGGCCCCTCACACGCTCTCCAGAAAAGTGTCGCGAGTGACTCAAGACAAGGAAAAATATGTTTTCACAGAGGAAAAGCGATGACCTTATTCCTTCTCCACGTTCAGTGTTCTTTTGCCTGCGTCGCCAGGTTTGGCCAAACAAAGATGAGCTTAAATTTAGGCCCCATGATGTCAACACAAACACAGGATAGAAAGTTCATGTTTAATTAGGTGTCCCCCCTTTTCTAAAGTTCATTTCAATTAGTCCCACCTCGGCCTCACTTTCAGGTCTCAGTGATTTGTCAATGCCTCAACTTCTATGTAGCACAGTTTGGTCACAATGCAGCATGTAAGTATGTGCGTGTGGGGGTTGTGTGTGTGTTTGTGTATGCTTTTGCATGCGTTACTGTTGATGTTTTGTGTGTGACCTCGACAATAAAAAAAAAAAGGGGACTCCTGTGCCCTTGACATTTCCTTCTTGTTCTTATGATGAATTGCAGGGGTTATTTACCAGTTCATAGGAGAGATTCACAGATCCTTGCTTTGTTCCCAAACACTCACAAAGAGTGCAGAGACATCATTAAAATAACTGCTCCGGAACTTTCTGCGTCATTCCTAAATGAAAAGAAGAAACGTTTTTCCTCTGAGCTCATTTACTCCATCAAATGGTACGTACATAGAGCTGCTAATTGTGCTCTATATAACCTCACTTCACTTAAACAGTCCGGCCTCTAAACATTTTTTAGAATACCACTTTAAAGTAGACACTTCTAACTATTTCTAAAGTTTATCTGCTGTTTGAAGCACAGTATAACAACTGTTGGCAATAAAGCAAAGCATATCAGCGCTTGAGTCACTGTATGCTGTTTTTATATCTTTCGTATGAGTGTTTTTACTTGCGAGCCGCATCAGAGACAAACTGTCACTACATAGCAATTGACAGTTTTGATGCAAATTTGATTTTTAGTCGCTGGTAACAAAACAAGAGCATTTTTAATGTAACTGTAAAATGTCTTTGTTCAATATCAAAGACGTTATTTCAGAAGAAACCTGCATCAGCATCATTCAGACGCACTACTGTATGCATCACCGGCTTGCTGTATAGACATGCTATTGGTTGGATGGCCTATATGTCCCATGTAGGATCCTGAAGGTGTACAATGTCTCCTCTGTCCATTTTGTGACACCCTCACAAAAGCCGATCAATCAGCTGTAATGAAACCCATCAGGTCACCTTTGAAATTTATCATTTTTTTTTGTGTGCGTAAAATGAAACGCCCCATGACGGTATGGAAGCTAAATTTGGATTACCTATATGCTAACATATCTCTACAACTCCTGCCTTCAACAGAGAGAGAATAAAAGGGTTTCTGAATTATGCTGAGATGCCCAGTCCCTGTGATAGTGTGCTGGTGACAGGTGATATCGAAAGCCTGATCTTTTGACTTTGTCTCCTTTCTTTTGTCCACGGTTGCAGCGTCGCTGTGCATCTAAATTTTAAACATACAGAAAGTTTTTAAACATAATGTGAAATGTTGCTTTGCAGCTCATCCACGAAAAAAAAAAAATAACAAAACTAAGCAAACACCTGACTGACTTATCTCTGTGGTGTGTTTCCCTCTGTGTGTTTCTGTCGCTCGCAGAGGTTTGAGGTGCTTAGTATCTCTTGTTTGCACACAATCCGTCTGTGATTATTGCTCGCCTCAGGCTTCATGCAAAGTGATGCGTCTTTTCACAAAGCAGCTTCATTTGCATAGATTTTGCCAAGAACCTCTCAAATCTTAAGGAGTGTGCTTAAAGACGAGTTAAAGATGAGCAATCATGATGAGAGATCATCTTGTTTGTGTTAAAGGCGGGCAGTATCAGTACCAGCTGAATGGCACGCAGTAAATTGGCTCTTAAAGTCAAAGGAGGCACACAGGTTCTTCTGTGAATTTGTTTTGATGCGGATCGGAGGATTTTCAATACTTCTGTAAATTCTCCACAACATTAAGTGCTTTTTTTTTGAATAGTCAGGCCAAGCTGCAATCAAGGTCCGACTATACGGCTCATTTTCTGCAGATGGCACATAAAAAGTCCTTATTTGGGCATTCGCAAAGAAATAAGCTTTTCTTATGTGTTTGTTGATTTGTTTATTTATTTCTTTATTTTGTTGTTGTCATTTTTTTTTTCTGCTGAACGCAGCTGCTTGTGTCCCACCATGCAGAAAGGCCCAATATGGCTCTGTCTGTAAATCGGAGTCCAGGGGCCACAAGACAGAAAACGGGGGAGAACCACCCGGCGAAATTTAGCGCACGATGGCTCCCAGCGGGCGTCATTTGGGGACCGGAGAGACTCCCCCCCCCCCTCTTCTTCTCTCTTTTCTTTTTCCTGCATGGTGAGCAGGTTAGAAGGCTCAAACCTTACATTGCTGCTGACACAACCACTCAGGGACGGCTGTAACAGCTCTCTTAGCATGGCACCTTTTATTGAGCCGTCAGAGAGAGAGGGAGAGAAAGAGAGTGTTGGAGAGGGAGAGAGAACAAGGAAGGGAGAAGGAGGTAGGAGTGAAGGCAGGAAAGTGTGAAACTCAATTGTAATTTCAGGGCTGTCACAGTTGTGAGAGCTGGTAATTTCGCTGCTGTGACGGTGAACGGACGTACTCGAATGCCTCGCCACGCTGAGACTGATCCCTTCCCTCACTGTCCGGACTCTCTAAATTTACACATTCATCACGAAACAGAATAAACAAACTGATTGTAATTAGATTCACATCAGGCTACTTTGTAAACAGAGAGCAGAGAATGTGTCTGTGTAGCAGTCGCACTCGGCTGTTGTGTTTCTCTGTTTTAATACATTTTCTTCCCACTGTCTCTGTTTAAATGCAACTGAAATTTACTCAGACAATCCAGAGTGTCCTTTTATGCAGCTTCTTTTCATTTGTCTTCTTCCAAATACAATTGGCTCTTGGATTTTTTTTACATAATCCATAACACTTTCATCAAACTAATAATGATTATACAGACTTCCGATGTCTCAAGTCTTACCAAGATAAATGACTAACAGTATAGTGAAAGAGGTGGCAATAATACCAGATGTACTGTTTTCAGCTATGAGGTTTTTTTTTCACTTTAATGTATAAAAAAGAGTTTTCTGTATAGCAGGTCAACTTATCTGTTTGTGGTAGAAACAAGCACTAACACATGCAGAGAAACAAAAGAGAGGAAGAAAAACACTTTGGTTTATTTCCTCTCTCAGCCAATAATCAGAGGTATACGGCAAGTAGCTGTCCAATCAAGCAAGGCAGTGGCATTCCTCTGCAGAGCAATCAAAATGGATTAAACCAACCACGCTCCAGCTGCCTCCACGCAAATCAGATATGCCTGTGATGATGATAATCAATCCATAATAAAATAACAAAACATAAATCTGATAGTGTTGTTCCAACAATTTTAATAACATAGATTTAAATATTGCCACGTGCACTTGAGTGATTTATTGATGAAAAAGTGCTATCCAGCTTATATACACCCCCATTTCTGGTGGCTCGCCAATAATACCATTAACTGCATTGTTCAAACTCATTATGTGATGAGAAACACAATAATAATCGCAGGACTACAAACACACAATTTCTCCCATTGAGCTAATCACTTTTCCTTTCATTATTAGTCTCTCTTCCTACCTCCCTCTCTCTCTCTCTGCTGCTCTCTTGCTCACTTTGCCATAAATCCTCAGACAGACTGGTGTATAAATCCCTAGTCCTGAATTAGTATTGTAATTTCGGGTATCCATGCATGCTTTGCCAGCGAAGACCTTGGAGTTATTAATCTGGGGGGACAGGTGCCATAGAAACAATATGCTGAGCGACCCCACCGTGCCAAAGCCCTCAGTGCATTCAATTAGAATTACAATGTATGGACCAAAGCCCGGTTTTAGTGAACATAAAAACATCCAAGAGCTGAAGGGGATTTCATCATTGTTTTATAGCCTGTGTTTTGTCACAACAAGTTAAGTTTAAATTTAAAGATATTTCATATGTCATGCAGCATGTAAATGTAAAAACAAATGGGGATTACCATGGTACAGATGCAAGTTACTGAAGACCAGGCATGTGGTCTCTTGACATCTCAGAGTATCTGAGCTGATCTGTTTTTGGAGTCCAAGGGTGTGTGATATTCTGTGGTTTACCACCTCTGTCACAGAAAAGCTGTTAAGGCGCACATATGGCCCAATGACAAACATGAAAGATGAAACACTTTGTTTGCTTTTGTTTAGGCACCAGTTCCTCTCCTAATACAAGCCTTTTAAGTGATCAAAAAGGCCTGGCAATATTTGATGTTGTCTGCGGTGTGTGTGTGTGTGTGTGCGTGCGGTGATAGTGGTGGTGGGTGGGGGTGTCATCCAGTGATATACAGCTCCAGTCCTCTGTCACACAGCGCAGGGTCTGCTGGGAAATAATCTGACATCTTGTGCTCGACACATCCAGGCAATGAGTAGAGAAGGAGGGAGAAAAAAAGAAGGATGCGGGGAGGCGGAGAGTGATGAGACAAAGAGGCGAGGAAGAAGAGAGAGGCCGAGGGAGGACTGTGAGGCGGAAGAGTGAGAGGAGAGAGAGGACACAATCAATTCAGCAGCCCCGTCTCCATCATGTCATCGCCTGTCAGCATAGATTTAAGAATAAAGCTTTTGAGAGACTTTGCAGAGCTTCAGGCCGATCGATGCTCCGGAAACGTTGGCCCAGATGTTACTGGCACGGATCACATGGCCGCTCAAAACACAACCAGCACACACCCTTCGTGAGCATGTGAACTACCTGAGATCTCTGCCCCAAGTTTGTAGTGGGACATGACATACTTTTCTTATTTTTCACCATCTACATGCACACTTCATCCGAGTATAACTTGAATATACCACATGAGCGCGCATGAACGAGGCCATTAGAGATAACAGAGAGGCATTAAGAGAGGAATCATTAAGCATGTGTTTGTGGGAGCAGGGCACCCATATGACAGTGTGCGGTGGCAGGATGCTTCTGCTGCCATTCCCCCGTAAACAGACAAACAGATTGGCTCGTTTGCCTCTCTCCTCTGGGCAGCTTTTGCCTCCTGCTTTCTAGGGAAAGCTTAGGACTTCCCTCCGCTGGGTTTCCGGAGAGATGCTTGTGCTGCAATTCAATTTAAGACATGGTTTCTTTTAATTAATATGTAGTACTGTCAAGTGTCAAACTAATGTTGAAAGCACAGCCATTTAATCTGCAAGTAGCTCCAATTCAGATTTAATTTAAACTGATCAAACTGATCCACTGATGAAAATGCTAAATGATTAAGAAAATGCATCAAAGAACTGCATGCATGTTGCTTCTTTTCTCTCATGTTCCTTAGAAGAGCAAACCATGTACACCTTTTTTTGTAGGCTGCAAGATAGATAAGTTAAAAAAAAAAAAGAAAAAAAAAAGCTGTTGCATGAGTCAACGGCCGATCTGTTTTCAAATGTCATAAAGCGAACTGAACATTTTCCTCTTTTGGTGAGTAAATATTTATGTCTCTCTCTCTTCATGGTGCATGCACTCTAAATGTTTACTTTTTTATTCCACTAAATAATACTAAAAAATACATCTCCATCATTTTCCTAAAACCATCAGGTCATTTATATCCTCAAACTGGCTGAAATGTAAGTAAAACTCCAGGCTCAAATGTGCATATTTGTGGCTTCGTGCTGACCCAGCCGTCTAGGACATGTGCCGTCAGGTCTGACAGGAACCTTTTCCTCATGTTTCCCGTTACCGTTTGCTGTCAGCTAGCAGGTGGTAAAAGACGTCATTAAAAATAACAATTAAGATGCGTATATGTAGCCGGAATGATTATGTGATCGTGTTTGCCTTTGTTGTCCATTTGTGACAGCGAATCTGAAATTCAATCATAGAAAAAAAAAATGCATACTGCAAGTGATGTTTTAAAATACTACTTAAAACATATATTAGATGGTTAAATGCTTAAATTAAGTGTAAAAAAATGTGTTACTGACTTCTAATAATCATCTAGGACAAAAAGTGTTAAAAACTGTCTGCCATCGAAGTGGAACAAATTCTTGTCTGGCCAGTGGAAAAAAAGAAAACCACTGTGATTCCATCTCTGCAGCACAGAGGGGAAAATCTACCTCTGAGTTCTTATGAAAATTTAGAGAAAAAAAAAAGGCTATACAGTGTCAAAGATGAAACTGAGATAAATTGTCTCTTTTTTCCTCTCACCGTACCTCTCTGTTAGACACGCAACTGTTATTTTTACTCAACTGCCTTTATTTCCATTTCTTCAATCCTCTCCAACCCCCTCGCTCGGTCTTGTCTTCTGATTTCAGTGTGGGGGGCAATCGTTATGTGAGTGATGGTACCCATCAGTGTAGTGCACGTGTTGTAAAACTGTCAGCCGCTGACAGATTGACTGACATGGTCAACCCTTCGATCACTACCACAGAGAGGACGGGGTTAGAGAGACAGAGGGAGAGAGAGAGAGATGTGAGGGGAAACAGGTGCATTTTAAAAAGCTTTATTTTATTTTGTTCTGTGAGCACTGATCAAATCTGGCACTAAACTAAAACCATAAAACAAACGTGGTCGGTTTTTAAAAGGAGTGCAAAAAAAAAATAATAATAAAAAGTACTGATACACATACAGAAGGAGTGTTCCCGTGTAATTTCTAACAGCTGTTGATTCAAAGGGAAAAACTTTATTTGGTCCAGATGGTCTCAGTCAGTGGCAGAATGAGAGAGCTGACTTCATTGGCTCCAGCCATGTGTTTTTCCTCCTGATAGAAATTAAAATGGTCGTTCGTTTGTCACCGTTCACTACACAGCTTAAAATGTAGCAATGAAACGTTCCTTGGCGATAATGCACTATAATTACTCAAACGCCTGTTCTTTATCTGCAGCAGAGGGGCGACAGAAGGAACATTTTCCTCACATGAGATTTTTTAAACCCAGAGAGCTTGCTCAAGCCACAGCAAACGACAAAAGGCAGCATTGTTCTTTTTGAGCTCGAGAGAGACTGTCTGTCATCTCCTTGCTTAACATCATTGAGAACGACAATCTGTGTTATGCGACTCCTTTTTTTTTTTTTAAAACGGTAGCGGAGAGTTCGACGGTATCTCCTGGTGGGTGAGCCTATCTCTGCCTCCAATCAGATGTGACAAGCTGTGGCGGCATGCTGTAGCAAGTATCAGCGTGTGATAAATGTATTTATTTTAGCAGTTTGATGGGTATTGATCTCCTCAGCGGCTCCTTCACAGGCTAACATTATGGGACCCCAGAAGGGAAGGGAGTGGGCGGCTTTCTACCATCATACACATCTCACACCTCACAAATGAGGTGAAAAACACGCATTGAAGAGGCGTCGAAAGGTTAACAGTGGCCTCTGACTGCCAGTTAAACATAAAATCAGTCATTTATCGGAAATAAAAGTAAGAGTATCTCAGTAGTCACCGTTACAGAGATGAAAGACCAAAGCATGACAGAAGTTGAGTCACGGAAGCGTGAAACTGAGAAAATATATCCACATTCTGCTATTTTTTTGTTTTTTTGTTTTTTTAAATGCTGCGCCACTCATCCAAAGGCACATATGAGTCGGCTGGAGAGGCAACGGTGTGACCTGTGGTGCTTGAGTCAAACATCCACTACAACATCCTCTTCCTTGTAACGCTGCATTAAGCGTGCGTGCATGCTGCTCTGTGAATCATGCGAGGAGATATATTCTGACTGTTGAGTGGCCTAAACTCGGCCGAGCGCTGGGGCCAGTCATCGCGCTTCGTGAGAAATATCACAGGCACTCGTTTTTTCAGCTCAGTTTCAGTTTCTGTCTCATTCTTTCGATCTCCCTGTCGTTGTTAGCTTCTCTTCATCTTTCCGCGTTTAAACGTTCACAGATGATTCATTGACTTTTTTATTGATGCCTGCTGAAAATGTCAGCTGAAGCCTTTTTTTAAAAAATAAGAAGTATTCAAGGAGACTTTGTTTAAAAGAACCATTACCATTTTTCGCCATCTGACTTCAAAGAGTGTTTTTAGAAAAAACCTTTTCCTTTTAGAATTTTAACTGTTATGCATGAGACAATTGATAAACCAAATGAAAACTATTTCCATTTTAAATGAAAGATAGAGTGATACGTTTCTGTTAAATCAAACTAGAAAACAATGAAAAACAAATCTCCATTTTGGCATCACTCCAGATATACAGTAAAACTATGAAAAATGCAGATATTCTCTAATTTGCAAATAAATTAAATTTTATATCCTTTAGATACAACTCCAGTGTTTTCACAGCATATTCATCTCTATACTTCAATATTTTTTAAAGGAACTAAAAGGAAGGAGAGAAAAGTGATGAAAGCATTTATATCTGACACAATTTTTGCATAGCTTGTTTGAAGTATGTGTATGTGTGAAATTCAATTAAACAAGCTTTTATAATGCTACATGAAAAAATCCCAGTACAGAATTATAAAATGGCAGCTCAGTTTGCACTCGAAAAAAGAAAGAGAAAGAAAAAAGAAAAAAAAAAGCACAAAGACTGAGACTGAGAAAACAGTCTCATCCAAGCTCTTCAACAATTGCTAAAAGACATTCGCCTCACAGTGGGTTTGGCCGTGCAGAGGCTGCTGCAGATTGTGAAACACTAAAGGAGTGTGGTGCGCTCTCATTGTGGCTTGGTCTATAAACACAGGATCTGATTGGGTAATCGTGTCTCCACTATGGTCTCTTTAACAGTAAATTTACCCTGATGAACTGAAGAGAGCTTTCCAGAGATAAGAGGCAAGTACTCCTCGACTCACTACCAACATTATAGAGAAATTTCCACTTTAGTCATATGGACGGACCCTCATATTAAGAAATAATAATCTCAAAATGATTAGTGATAATTTTCCATCATGGGTGGCCCAGATTAGAGTTTCTTCCACAGTGTGCTTCATTTTGGGCTGACAGGAGAGCTGGTGACCTTAAACACTGATGACTAAGAGAGCTAGTCAAGCCGCAGTACACTAATCCCTGCAGTGCTGCAGAGTCTCACTTGACTCCAAAATAAGGACACTTTTTACCTCTGTTAGTTAATGAGGATATTAATAGCACAACACATGGTACGTGGAGTTATATATATCTCTTGAGTGTACTCTGAACTATTGTGATTGTGATGATCTACAGGGAGAATACATAAAACAGGTAGTGTGTGAAATGTTCTCTAGTAAATTATTGTTTATAAAAACAGCTATCTAAAATAAAAAATAATAACATACATGCCTGTAGATTTACAATGGCAGTGTATTTGTCATCAGTAATTTCTGTATGCAAAAATGCCCAAATATTAGAAGAGTCGAAGGGGCATGACTAAATAATTGTGAGTGTTATTTCACAATTATTTAGTCATGCCCCTTCGACTCTGCAAAAATATTCTCAATATCACAACAAGCACTGTTTTTCCTTTCTTGTTCTGCATGTGCCAGTGCTTGTGTGCGCTGTGTGTGAGAGCACAGTTAACTGAGACAGAGTTAGTGAGACAAACAGGACAGAGAGGGGCTATTGGCAGATGAACCATAAACATTTGCATCTCAGGAAGTGTGTCATATGGGACAGTCCCTAAACCGAAAGCTTAGTGCTTTTATGCTCTATTTTAGAGCATAAAATTATACCCAGACATAGGAAATGAGGTGGTTACAAAATGTATTGTCTCAATTCTGCAAACGGAGAAAGTAACATTTTAGCGAGCTTAGACTGCTCAAACAACAGGCAGTATTTAAGTCCTGTCTCAAAGCTGCATATGTCTTTTTATTATTTTTATTTTTCCATTATGTTACTCGACGTTATCCGTTTTCCTCTTCCAGTAATATTACATTAGATTTCCAATACGAGCAGTGTGTTTTTTCCATCTTTCACAGATCAAGACTTCATGGGCTTTTTAGATGAAGAATTATCAATACAAGCTGAAGCATCAGCAGAAAAGCAGTGACACATTGCCAACATGCTCTCGTTCCCGGTGCCAGCATCAATAATTCAGCCACTAGCTCATAACTTTATTTTCAATGCATAATTGAGGCCAACCAATGTTTTCTTCAGCCATTTATATGTCGAGAAATTTTTAAACAATAAGAGGAGCTGTCCATTAAGCTTTTAACATCTTCTCTGTTTCATGCTCCCGTAAAAGCTGGAGTATGGACAGTGAGGCCTGTTTTGTGCTCAGTACCGTGAGATGTGGAGGGGGGGCATTTTCAGGTGTTTTCTCTTTGTAGTTGGAGTTACTACAAGCATGAAACTGTTAAAATGATAACTGTGGGAAACTGTGGTGAGTAAATGCAGACATGTAGACTCCACATTTAAAAAGTGTGGTTTGGAAAGGAAGGGGGTATCAGGGTGAGGTGAGGTTTCTATGCCTGAATTTGTGACTGTGTTTATAAGTGTGCATGTTTGTGCGTGTGCCAAATTATTTACAGTATGTCTTATGATCTTTATTAAAATAGCTTTGTACCTATCTAAGTTGCGTGTACGTATAAATCTTTGCGCTGCAGAAGGCTAAGAAGTGACTCGTTATATGACCTGATTACATTGCTCATTTGTTTTGTACTACTGCTTAATAAATACTGATTTACTATTTTAATTACATGTTAATCTCAAAACACATAGGTGCCAGGATTATGACTCTCTCAAGTCATACTGCAAATTTCCTGTTGGCAAATATTTATTGAGGATGGCATCCTGAGAGGGCTATAAAAATGATTGGCAATCATTAAACAGAGACAATCTGTCTACAATATCTGCACAAGTGTCAATACCAGCAACACAGTTTGACCCAGCAACTAATCAATTACTCATGCTTTTTTTTCCCAAAAGCAATAATTATCAGGGTACACACACACATACACACAACAAGACATATAAGTTTATAAATGTTTCGTGTTCATCAGTGACAAATGGTTTCCCGTATTTTATGGCCATTTCACTGTTAGGCCTTGCTACAGCGAGAATATGAATCTATGACCTTCTTGCTCTTTGATGTAACTAATGGTTAAGAATAGGAGTTTCAAATTGCTCTCCAGTATGTTTGAGTGAAAGATTATGTGAAAATGTTTTGACTGCCTTTCATAATCACCTGTGCTCCTAATTGACACAATGTTTTTGGGAAGAAAACATGTCTAAATGTATGATCATCAAATTAAGTTAGACTACCATTATAGGTTCTATAGCTCTAGAGAACTGCTTGCTATCTCCATACTAAATTATTTCCCATCTAATTGCTTTGTGAAGCGTATCTTACCAATATGCTGGAGGGACTGTTTCAGACTTTGTAGGAAACTCAGAGTGTTAAAATGGGGGCAAATAATGGAGCAGATCACTGGAGCTATTTTCTTCTCCCTGCAAATTCCTTTATCTCCCACTGGCTTTAAAATATATCATCCTAACTAATTGGACAGCAGTGTGTTAATGAAGGATCATACATTACACTTACTGTTGAATCTAGTTATAGGTTACTGGAGAAAAAAAATCTATCACGCACAGGAACGCTAAAAATGTTTAGTTCTTGATTGTCTTGAGTTGGCGTAGGTGAAACAGCTCATGCGGCAGCTTGGAATAAATAAATAAAAAATGAAACAAAAAATAAGCAAACATTTTAAAATTGCAAATGGCACTAATATTGTGGCACTGTAAGATTTCTGGTCTGTAGAAAGTACTCTGATTTCATGCATTTGTGAAAGCATAATATACAGCATATTTTGTTGAAATCAAATTCTATGGTGTTTGTTCAGATAAAAACCTGCAAACCCTTCTCCTGTCGTTGCACACTATAAGGTTATACCACAGCAATGAATCCTAAGAGTTTAGTACACATTGCTGCCCCTCCTCTCTTTCAGCCCCCTCCTTCTTGCTTTTTCACTCTCATTCCAAATCCTTCTATCACAAAGATATATTGAAACTGAATGTGCATTAGGATGATTGGGAAGCTAAATTAAGAGGGAAGTACTGTCTTTCCTTTTGTAGGGAAAAGCTGTAAATGAGAAACAGAAAACAACAATTTTAATCTCACCTGGCCTTAACAAAATGGACAGTGTGTAATAAAATATTTACTATAGATAGGAATGTGTGGCAGTCTGTGTTTCGGAATAATCTGTGCGGCTTTTGCATGGTTTATCCCTGAAATCAACGTTGCTGGTTTAATTGAGCCTTGGCTGGACCCAGGACTAAGAGAGCAGGCAGAGGAGCATCGATAAACTATGAAATGGTTCCAATATGGCCAATCGATGGGGCTTTGTGAGCAGCTCCCTTGGGGCTTTGATTTTCCTCTCAAACAACAATCCAGGATCTCTGCTCTTCAAAGGCAAACTCCATCTTTGCTGTTATTGTTGTTGCTTCCCTCGTGTTTGAGTGATGTCGCTGAGGTCGATTTTATCCATGTCCATAAAGGCTCTCCCACACTTGGATCACCCGGGAGACAGCTTCTGTTGGTCTGTGCAATGGTAACAACAACCAATAAAGGTCAATCTCCCATGGTAATGACCAATTGGGTTTGTTCCCATTATTGGCCCTCTGAGCAGTGGTCAACAGATGGAGAGATGGCATGACTGACAAAACGAACATCCCAACCTTAAGAAGGCTCAGCTCTGTCTCCAGGCTCTATAGCACGATCCCACTCTGTCTTTCCCTCAGTTCGTGTTGGTCTGTATATCACATAATCTTGTGGAGCTCCTGTATAACGAGACCAGTCACAGGAGCGTCACAGGAGCGTTGCCAGTGAGGGCTAACTGTCTAACCATTTCAGCTAATTGTCTCATTAATGATTCACTGGTGTTAGGCTGCTCTAGCACTTCGCTGTGGGGAGCAAATTGTTCTGATTGGTTTGCCTCTGTCAATTATTGATGAGGCAGTGAGCTGAAGTGCTAACACCTGGCTTTGGAGGTCCAAATGGCCCTGCATTCCCATCACATTCTCTGTTATCACATGCCCTGGGACCACATTCAGTGTTGAAGGGCTGCAGTCTTGACTGTAGCTGTTCAGAGAGTGGATGTAGCATACCCTGGGGCAATGGCTGTGATCTCAGTTGCGAAGATATTAGCTCATAGAACATGGTTCGCTGCTGCGTAAAAAGGTAGACAAAACAGCAACATATAGCTTGCAGTCATTTATGCTGTAAGTGGTGGCAAACAAGCAGAGGGGCCACCATATCTATCTATCTATATAGATATATATATATATATATTCATCAAATAACTTCAGATTTTACAGGTGTGATGCAGATTTAACCATATTGAAGATTCATTTTAATTTACCATTCTACAACACAGAATTGTGAAATGGGATGCTGTATACTGTATCCCACTCATGCTACTCAAGAGAAATTATATAAATGGATGTGAATAAATTAAAAGTTGTGTAAAATAAAACTATTCTTGCGGTCAAGAGTAGAGTGATGTGAGACAGCTCTGCTGTCTGGTTGTATGGAAGCGGATACTTCTGTATTGCTTGTCAGAAAGCAGCAGGGTATGCAGGCCATGGCTGAGGTGGGAGTTGTCTTTTAGTTTCCTTTGAGCTCAGCGCAGGCTCCCCACCGCAACAACATCACAGATGATCTATAGATAAGTATCAATGATGTTCTGGAAGGTTTTAAGCACCACCTACAGTGCTTTTGTTAAGAGTTAACAAGAACTTGTTAAAAGCTTAATGGACAGTTTCCTTAAGAAGTACAGTCCTTTCTAAGATGTTTTCTTTTTTTTTTTTTTTTACCAGTGTGGAGATATGTGATGACCAAAACAGGTTCTCTGTGATATTAATTCCCAAAAATGTAAAACTGATCATCTGCCCAACCTCAGCTCCACTGGTCTAGACAGGGGTTAGTGTCTTTGCATTACTGAAATCAAAAATCATCTCCTTGGTTTCTGTAGAGCTGTAGATTGTTCTCTGTGTGTTTTCACCATTTGAAATCCGCCCACTGATGGTAATGTACACCACAATCTTCACTACAGAGTTACTTATGCAATGCAGTGTCAATAGTTGCTTTGTTTATGGTGATTTATTATGGGTGCAAGCGGGGCACCTTTACAGTGGGGTCATGTAATTAGATCTCCAGTAGATAGTAGCTGAATTCCACTCTAGTCTCTATTTCTAAAGGGCCACCCACAAATCATGGGTCATATCTTTACACAGTGCACAAGCTGCTGAGTAGTCTCTCCAAACTTTGTGTATATAAAGATACAAAAAGCTGAATAAGGATTTTTTTTTTGTTGTTTTTATTTTTATGTTTTAGTGTTTTTGAACATAAAGACATCAAATAATGTAAAGCAAAGCAGACACAGAGTGGAGTCACCCATACTGAATTTGCTCATCTCTCCTTGGCCTTAATTGAAGCTGATCAAAGAGTCACCCCCCATGCTGACGCCACTGTCACTCTGAATTTCAGTCAAGTGAGCTTACCATGTACACTCACAGAGTGGTCACTCTGCCTTTGTTTTTACACTGGCACCAGTGACAGCAGAACTACGCCCCCCCCCCAAAAAATAAAATAAAATACAGTGACTGTGACTCACTGCTAAAAGCTAAAACAAGGGTCCTGTACAGTTCACTCACTGCCTCTTAGTGCACTTAATGCTTGAGTGTGCATTTATGGAAGCAATACACAGAAGTATGTGAGAGAATTGTGGTCTGAGTTACACTTTAATGACTTCTTTTCCTTTTTTTCTTTCCTTGTCTATCCCGCCCTCTCCTCTCTTCTCTACCCCTTGTCTTTCTGTTTCTGTTAACAGATAACCTAACAACTGAGCAGCCATGACGTCAGAGAGGCCGACCGATTGCACGGAGGCACCTACAAAGCACAACATTCAAAAATGACTTCAGTAAAGAACAAAAGACAAGACCCGCTGAAATCCCTCAAAACCCCAACAGTGAAATTCTAGAAAGCCTCTTACTAGTCCTGTTTCCCTCCCTGAAATTTTACCTCCAGCTTTTTCTTTTCTTTTTTCTTTTTTTTTTTTTGTACAAAACAAGGAAAGAAAAAAAAACAGACTCATACTCATGAGATGGTTGACAATGTCAGATAAATACACTGGAAGGACTATTTTCTCTTTGGTGGGAAGATGATGATCATTGATGCATGCTTCTGTAAATAGATCGTAATAAAACCCTATTCTCATTCCTAAAATAGGAAACATACCAAGTCTGTCTCACAAACTTCATAAACCCTCACGACTGTGGATAGAGTACTCAATATTTTCCGTATGAAGTATTCAGTATTCTTCTTACCTCCTCAGAGAACATGCAATTATCATTTCCAGTGTCATTTCTCTACTCTTTGGAGTCATTTGGACTGTAAAAATGTACTTCCTATTCTTCTTATTCTCTTTACATAACAATCTAGTCTTCCTCTCCAATATCCACATTAGTACATGTAAATAGAAATGAATAAGGTCAACAGCATGGAACAGACTATAGTGTATATTTACCACATGCCTAGTAGATCACAAATCATGTGGATATTTCAGACAACCTTTTTAAAAGTTTAAAACACTTGTTTTCTGGTAGTTAAAGACATAGTCCCAGGTATCTGGACACTTTTCCGATGTATTTGAAAAGATGCATAAAGGCATTAGCTATAGGTAACATTATTATTTGATGACCATACAAAGATTAGAAGGTAGCAGTTTCTTTGGTATCATCAATCAGTTCCACCAGGAAAGAAATGGTTATACTGAAGAGGAAAAGCAGGCAATACACCTAAGCCATGAGTACCTTGGCACTGCTAAACAGTATTTTTAACATTTAATATTTTATATGTTGATATTTTTTCCCAGTAGTTTGATATTTATTCTTTCTCATGGCAATAATTGCCCTCTCCTTCCCCATGAGCAAGTTCTAACTGCTGTAGCAAAGCTGCTGCATGAGAGGGCCACTTTTTCCTTTGCATGGTTTGACAGGGCGCTCTGATCCTGAGCCTAAACATGTGGGAAAAGAACACTTCATTGATTACAATGGTATACATGAGGACTCTGACCTCCGTCTTCTATGGACTATAAAAATAACCAAATGGAATGACAGATATTACGCCAAGCCAATGAACAGACAACCTCAAAGGTGACCCCATCACCGGTAAAGAAATGACAGACCTTTGCGTGGACAACAGAGAAAGCACTAAGTTGCTGAACATCTCAACTCCACCATCTTGCATCCTCTACCTCTCAGTGTGTGCTGTCCATTCAGGAAATCATGACTTATCAGTGACCCCTCTACTGTCCCCTCAGTCCCCCTCTCTGCTGCATGTCCCTGATGCCTCATGGGGAGCACATCATTCAGCATTACTGATGGACGCACGTGGCAATGGGAAAAAACAAAACAAACACTTGTTCACTTTGACACAAACACACACACACTTACAAACACATACATACAAACGCACAATCATACACAGAGTCACTCAAATATGTTGCTGTATATATGTACAGTGTATCCACTATGTATAGTCTCAGATGCTGTACTTTGCATGCTGACTTGTAGATGGAACGTGACCATTATCCACAAAAGAGATGGTGTAGGTAGTCACTGGATTGACTCTCTAAATCAACACAAGCTCTTTGTCAGCTTTACATCTCCTTACTTTAATTTGAGAAAATCCCCTTCCTATTGTGAAAGGTCCTCTTCTTCCAAACAGCAGCGCTTTAAACTCTTTGAAGGGACACATAACCTCGCCTTTGATGTAAAACAGAACCTGGCCACAGTAAGCGTGGGTAAGAGAAGAGAAGAGGGAAGGCAAACTGGGGCGCTCCAATTAAGTGGCAGCACACAAAGTGGCATGGGGCATCCTGCCAGCAACTGTCTATTCATTCTATGTCAAAGGGATTTGCACATCTCAATGAGTCTACGCACTGCCAGAGAAGTCCAAGAGCAGAGCAGAGGAGAACAGAGAAAGGATGAGAGAGGAAAAGATTATTTCCACCATAATTCTAGGTTGTACTGAGTTTATGTTCAAGTATTCTCCCAGTCTGTCCACCAGTAGCATATTCTTTTCTGACCAGCAGCCACTTTTGAGAGCTCAACAAGCCCCTGACCTCAGAGAGTTTCAGCATCATGCAGCTCTCTGGGCTTTCTGTCCTGTCCGAGGTTAACTTTGTGTTAATGAGCAAGGTCCTCAGCTTGAACAGATGTTCAGCCTTGTGGTTAAATATTTGTTAACCCTCTGTCTTCAGTGCCTGCCTGCTACAGCTGTTTTCTTTCTGGACATGACTCCACTGACAACAAATGTTCAAGATCAGTTAAGTAGAATTGTCATTTTAGTGCAAGTACTTGTAAATTACTTAATTTGTATTCCCGCTTGTGCAGCCAATTTATATAAAGAAATCATCTTAATTCAAGTGCTGTCAGTGCACACTAAATCACATAAGAGTATTTACAGTCAACATGTAAACAAACTTGAAATTAGGAATTATGACTTAGCAGTGATTAGTTAAAGAAGATTTAAAATACAGGAAGGATGAAGATGTCACTCAAACATGAGACGATGTATGTGGTAGGAAACAAGACATTGAGCAAGCGCTGATCTTTTCTGATCCTCAAGGCTTTCCACTTTCTTAGAAGTCAAACAAAGCCCCATTTCTGCACAGCTGCAGCCAATGTGAGACAGGTTGATTTGTCATTTCTGTGCGTTTGCATGTATGTTATGTGTTGTTCTACTATGATAGTCAGGCAGCATGTACATTTTTATCTAGTAATGACCCTGATCAGGGTCAACACATGAATGAAAATGTGCCTAGGTGCACATGTTCGTATCAAGAATGCACACAAACACACAGAATCACATCCTCCATTTCTCTCTCTTTCTCTCTCTCTCTCTCTCTCTCTCTCTCGCACACACACACACAAACACACGCACGCCATGCTAATCTAAACAGCAAGGCTGTATGTAAACAGATCGTCAACATAATGGGATTGTTCAGTGTGCAAACAATAAGCTGTTAGCGTAATCACAGGTCAAAGATATATTACCCAGAGGGCCACGCTGTAGGTATATTAACATGATGGATATGAGGGGAAGGGGAAGGGGAAGGGGAAGGGGGGGGGCAGGGATACAGGGGATATAGAGCGCTACTGATTCAGATTTACCCCCTACTGGGCCCTGTCCGCTGCCTTTCTCTCCTCTACCTCCCTCATACGGGCCCCACTTCCTCATTCTCTTCTTCCTTGTTTCCCCATTCACCCACCTCTTTCTTGGACAGTAGGGTCCTACCTCTCTTTACCATTGCAGACCATACCTTGTCTATCTTCATGCCTTCCACCCTCCTTCCATTTCCCCTGTTATTCTCGATGGATCTCTTTCAGGAAAGATGTCCATCCATCTCTGTGGTTAAAGTGAGAGCAGTTTAAAGTAGCAGCTCTATAATTTAGTTTTTGGATTTAGCGAGGAGGGGGGCAGCACTAAGGTGTTCATCCATGTCTGATACATAAACAAGACCAGGAAAAGAGCAAGGAAGAGAAAAAGACTCAGCAGCATCAAGTTAGAGATATTCATACATATATGCTTGTACTGATATGAACCATATGAAAAGTGTTATCTCCACTTTACCAAGTTGAAAGTACAACGCTCAAGTCTCTCATTGAGTAGCAGCATGTAAGTGCCGTGTCAGGCAAGATAATTCATGTGTAGCATACTTCATTGCACATACAGCTTATTAACTTATCTCTGTTTGATTTGATTACCATCTGGCCCAGTTCCTCAACTTGCTAATAAGTCTATGTACTCCAGACTCAACACTCAATTACTATCACTAGCTTGTCTGTGTATTGCTTACTTACTGTGGACCACTGAGGCAGATACACACTGGGGGAAGTGACAGAGTAAACACAGAGACAGCAAACTGGGGAGAAAAACAACCTGCAAGACAGACAATAGGTACAAAGGTGGCCATTCTGATAATGACAGTAACAGTCAAGACTCTCTGCCTCTCTGTAATGTAAAAATGCACATACTCTTTTCCTCTCTCTCTCTCTCAGAGACACAAATACACTCTGTCCCTGTGTGTCTCTGTGTCTGGTGGGGTGTCACGATTAACAGTGACCTCAAGCCAGACATTGGGTTAGTGGGAGTAGGGGGGTTAAAGGTGAAAGGATTACAGTGAGGCAACCCTTGTCAACTGCTCCGCTTTAATCCTGACCTCTGAGCTGACCCGAGACTCTTGAAAAATGATTCACGTGTATGAGCTCAACGTCTTATGTGCATATCATCAAATCACTCAAATCAGAATTAGTCACTTGTTTGGGGCTTTTGACTGAAGAGAAACTGTGGAAATGCTTAAAATGTAGCGTATTAAGCATCACTGATTTGGATGTAGAGATGCAGTGGATGAGGGCAGTTCTAATCGCCAGACAGCAGCAAAGACAGAGCAGACCTCCTTACGTCACACAGCTAATGACAGGGATGAATAATATAACCCTTAAAGCCCTTCCTCCCACCTCTTTCTGGCTTGTGCATAAGCCTGTGCTCTCGGTGAGCAGTTAGCCATCAAGCCCCTTGCTGAGATGGGCTCCCAAGAAGATTTGGGAGGAGGGAGAGGGAGAGAATCAGATTAACCAAAATGCCTCAATTGGAGTAAATGCTCTTGGCTGGCTTGAGTGTAATACCATTGATAAATGCTGTAAACCAAATCTTTAACATCTGATTAGGTAATGGGGGGAAACACATCCTTTTAGCAACCATTCGCTGCGGTAAAAAAGACCAAAAACTCATTTAAGGGTTGTACATGAATGCATCAAAACACAGACAGCCTGATTTGTCATGAGCAGTAGAAACTTTTACAAATACCCGCGCTGCCACTACAGAAATAAATAAATAGGGAAATAATAAATTGCCAGAAGCTGTGGACAGGTGGCATTTCAGCCTGCACCGTTTAGCTGTGCAGTCTGCTTTCTGACAGTTTGATTTAGTCTCCTGCACCTGAGCCAGGAAAGAGGAAAAATTAACGGCAGGAAAAACAGCTTAACTAGAGTCCAATTTGCCTGCTTTGAAACAATTGATGACGCTAATGCATATAGAAAACACAGAATGGACTCTCTGGTAGCTGTACCAAGCTTATTGTGATCATGCAAAGTGTGTGTGCGCTCATTCAGGGTCAGATACACGGGAAAGTTGATTTGACTTGTCTTACTCTGCCATCTGAGCTTGGTTCTGTTTTTGGAGGGGGGGACAAAAGAGTTTGTCTTTAGGTTGTAGAATAGAGATTAAAGAGGCTCAAGAGGAAAATGCTCACATGCCTGCTGTTCTTCCTGCTGTGAGCAGGGTGTAATCCTTCAGTTTTTAGAGAAGTGAAAAGTTTGTAGAATCCAGAAAGTTGCGCATACGTCCCTTCTGGGCCCCCCTACAGAGCAGAGAGTGTGGGACAGCAGGGGATAACCATATGCTATCAAAGTGTTCTTCAAAGCTCCTGTGTTTAGTGCACAAGATTACACAGTATCATCACATTCACCTGACAAAAACGGAAGAAACAGAATTATGCAGCTCAATGTACAAACAGAGAGACACAATAGATACCTTAAAAATATGTTTCATGAAATGTGTTGCCTTTGAAATTGAAGGCACATTTTTAAATTTATTTTCTGGAAGGACATTGTTTATACTTTGTTTAAACAGTACCCATGTCCAAACAGTGGATTTTATATTTACATATGTTTAAAATACTGCAGCTGGTGGACAATTAAAAATTTATGATTCCTATCACCATGAGCTCCTTCTCTGTTACCAGAGGTTAATTTGTGCTCGGCCCTCATTTCAATTGTACTGTAGTAAATGTCCACTTTATTTCCCACATGGGCCTGGATGAGGAGTTTGATTATCCAAAGGTAGGCCTTGGTTGCCTCCGTTATTGTCAGAGGGGTCGTAAGCTGCGGTAACGGCTTCTGGGGTCTTATTGCTATGGCGATCAGCCCCTAGCCACTTGGCCTTCATGACCCCAGTCAGAGATAAGCTTGATGGGAAAGCACATTAACATGCTCCTGCAGCCACCCCCCTCCTTTATCAAAGGCAGTTCTGTGAAATCAGGTGTTTATGGACCCCCAGTGAGGGTACAGTGCTGCTGATTGCCTCTATTAGAGGTTGAGCATAAATGAGCTGGAGGTGGACACAGGACCTGTAGTCATGGGGAGGACTGAGGATGTGATACTGATGTTATTCACACTAAATAAGCAATATCTTTAATGACTGCAACGCCCCACAAGTACGTTACTAGCCCCTGGGTTACACATATCGTCTGCAGTCTAAATATATCCAAGTCTTCCATTATTTCTACGAAAACAGACACAACCGTAACATAAGAAAATGGAAATGCGCATATAAGTATAATCTAACATTATATTTTGGAGTAATTGATTCTATTAGCTCTACTGTGTACTGTAGGTAATAAAATTGCCATGTCTCCTCCTTAGTGTTACACTCGTCTTATTAACTGAATTGTTCAATTAATGTCTTTTTTTATTTTCTTGCACAAGTGTTACATGATAATGGACATTTTCCTGTGGCTTCGAACAACACTTGGGTCAAAATAAAGAAATACTGAGGTGTCAGTAGTGTGCGCCTGCTTACAGCCTGATCACTGGAGAAAGATCCTTTCACTATGTCTGCCATGATGGATGGTGATAGCCCTGTGTCTTTGTACACATCAGGGGGCCCCTCTGTTGTCACTGGGCAGATAGAGGGAGTGAGAAAGAGAAAGATGTAGCCGCAGCTTAATGTCCTTCTCTGGTGCTGTGCATGCTTTTTCCTATTTGCTTTTCCCTTCACGGCACGGTTAACATCGTAAATTAACCTTTCCAAGTCCCCTGTGCTCAGACAATGGTGCGCAATACAGACAAAGGGGGAGAAAAAATAGATCTGTGTTATGCAATGCAGTAGCACTGGTCAGACACATAGCCTGTTACAGAATTGAGCTATTCCTTTTCAGCAATAGGAAATAAAACAACACCCTTTGTTCAGTCAAGCAAACATTCTATTTTATGTGCATGTCCTGTGTACTCTGCAAATCGCTATGAGGCTGCTTTTTGTTCTCCATCCAAGAAATGTAAATGAAACACATGAAAGAAGATGTATTGTAGATCCTTCTCTTCTTAGTTCAAGTCTGTAAATAGGATGTAAATACCAAACAGCTATGCATGCTAATATACAAGCAATTTGTTCAGGTACTTTTGTAATCCCGACTTCTCATATGGCATGAAATGATGGAGGAAAAAAACAAACAAACAAACAAACAAAAAAACCATCATAAATTGTGAACACGGATATGGTTTGTAAACAACTTCAAAACTGGTAAATATACGTCTTTGCTGTTAATGTTTTCATACTGATAACTACTGCATTGGCCTGCCATTTACTACAGTGCTCTGCTCATGTTACTTGTTATCTTTTTTATGTTTTATAAGGTAGGGCTGAGGCAAAAAGGACCATAAATCACTGGTTTGTGGAATCAGTTTGTCAGTGTGAGGAATAAGAAGATGAGGGGAAGAATGGCAGTCTGACCATAATCTCTAGTTTTTTAATTGTCTCTGCAAGTTCACACGCATACATTTAATAATTAATTACATATCTTTAGTGTCTAATACAGTGAATAAAAATGCCAAACCATTGCTTAAAAGCAGTAGGACGTGGGCTGCCATTTGAGTTATCATACCAAAAAGACGTATCACCAGCTTTAAAGTGTGCTGTTATTTTAAAATGGCATACATTTGTGTCTGATAAATGAATTCAAATCCATTAAACAACCTATGAAGCTGGTAAAACAAGCAAATTCCAAATTTTACAAATCTTCTTCATGATTTGCAAGGGAAAGCTACGAAAAGAAAGCTTTGACAGTTTCTTCTTCTTTTTTTTATATATAATAGTATGTCCGGTGAAAACAATTATTGTCTTTGCCAAATTTGCCTCTGCCCTAACAACTCTAATGTGACATTTTATGAAAATAGCGACAGAGGAAGTAGGGAGAAATCTTTTCGGTTTCTAGAGTGTTTATTTTCAACCATGTTAGAATCATGTTAAATCCCAAGGCGCTCATGGTAGATGGAAGTGTCTAATTTTTAACCTGTGCTAAAGATATTTTAAATTTAATAAATAATTATTGTAACAAGAAATCGTGTCGTGTTACTTTCTGAGCTATGCTCCTGACTATCAGAAGAGAAATCTGGTTTGGGAGTTTGGTTGGTACTGATGTTCAGTCACACATCAATCTTAATAATAACCTGTAGTATATGATGAGCCATTATTTTCAAATCTTGTAGTGTGTGCGTGTTTGAGATAAGAGGGACAAACGTGTGAAATTTCTGTTCACGCACTTGGTGGGAGCCGATTTTAAAATGGGTCCCGATTTTAAAAGTCCTGCGGTCTAAGCCAGGAATTTAAAGGTCCAGTGTGTAAGATTTAGTGGCATCTAGCTGTGAGGTTGCAGACTGCATCCGACTCAACACCCCCCACCTCACCCTCCCCTGTGGTGTCTGCTAAAAGCACCAAAGGCATTCTCTAGGGTCAGTGTTTGGTTTGTCCATTATGAGGTGGAAACATGGTAGTACAACACGGCAGATTCCACAGAAGAGGAACCACTTCCTGTGTAGCTATAAAACCCACAGTGTAAGGTATCAGAGACACAACAATTCTTACTTTCAGATGGTCAGTTGATTAGATGAATAGTTGTTACCTGGAGAGGTTGAAAGGAGACATCCTATGCTTCACTAGGTACTGAAGCCCCTAAATTCCCGTAAATTATTCACACTGGACTATCCCATGGTTGAGAGAAAAGAAAAAAGAAACTGAAGAGAATAAATGAGGTTAGTTCTAAAGGGCCTATAGGGCCATTGGTGTGTCTTCTATAAGGGTATTTAAGTGCTGTGTCGTTTCATCATTATATCCATGATGAAATACAAAGCGACCACAGTCTCTGAAACAATGACCTTTGACCCCTGGCTCCCGGCTCAGCTGTGTCAGATGGAGCAGAGAGGTTAAGTTTCACTTCACTTTGGCCTTGACCAAACAGACTGCCATTGGTTAACATATCTCTCGATATCTGCTGGATACCAATCATTTTTGAATGAGGTTTGTGGTTTGCCAATGAGATTAGTCATTGCCTGGAACTAAAGGCATGGTTAATAGTTTTACAAAGGTTATCAGGCTCAGTCTTCATTTAATTAAAAGTCTTTCACACTTGCACAGGGCGCAAGACACTGCTATTTGTGTTTTGTATGTTTCAACAAATTGTTTATGAGAGGACACATTCAATTAGTTATTTCATTATCGCCCTAGGTGTAATCAATTGACAATGCCGATAACAAAGCCACATCAATTTGTGAGCCAACACCAGCACATTTCTCTAAATGATTGAAGAGCACTTCTACTTAGGCCCACACAAGTTCTTACGTGCTCTGGCATCTCAGCAGAAACCCAAATAATGAACCATATCATCACACATACTATGAGAATCTTCTCTGTCTTCAGCACTCAAATGTTGTTTGAGTCACAGGTTGTGGCCTGATATTCCACATGTGTACACTCCGTCTTCTGTGGGAGCAAGGTTCTGTCTTTTTCTTTGCCTCCCTCACTTTCCCCTTGAGTTATATATGGCAAAGAAAGAAAGAAGCAGTCACTTTCTCTGTCATTCCCCTCGCTCCCCTCCTGTAGCGTAGATAAACAATGCAAGTGACAGTCTCTCATCACTCAAGAGGCTGAATCCCTGGCCCTGACCCGATAACATCAAGTGTGTGTGTGTCACCTGTCAAGTGGCTTCTGTCACACTTCAGTGGGAACTCAAAAACAAGACTCTGTGTGTGTGTGTGTGTGCAGTCGAATGGGGGATGGGGTTGTGGGTTTAAGAGTGTGCGCTTACATGCCAACAGAGGCACACAGTTAAAAGCGCAGGCCTCTCTAGGCATGAGTGGAGTTGAGAGTGGCAAAGAGGCGGAGGGGGGGGGGACTTGAGAAGGTATAGCAGGAAACTGAGAAAGAAGGAGGGGGGTGGCGTAACGACCAAATGAGAAGGACTTGTGCAGACACTGTGAAACTATCTCATTTTGTAGGCTCCACTAGTCTCATTCTCATGTTCAGAGTGGCCAGGGTGATCTGGGAACGCAATTATTTTCACCTATAAAAGGCAACATATGCCAAGATCATAAAAGTTCTTATTGGACAGTAATTTATTAAAGCAAGTCATAGAAATGGAGAGAGGTAGGGCACAAGCTATAATAAGAAGGTGTCGTTCTGCTTCTCATTAAGGGCCTGAGTGTCAGTGAAATTCAATACCCCGGGTGTCTGACAGACGAGGGATGGCAGAGCTAAACAGAAGATGTTCTGTCTTTATAAGATTCTGGGGAAATGGGAACATTTACTGCAGCCACAATGTGTCAAAGTTCCATTCTCGATTCATTTTCCGTGTTTCACTGTAAACCTATATGTATTCAAGTGTGTAATTAAGCTCACTTGTATCACATTTCATAGACAGACATACTGTATATCAGGCATCTTTGGTATATTCTCTTGTTACAAAACATCCTCTTTGTGCAGCATTTCAAAGGTAGCCATGAACTGTAGAGCCCTGAGACTAACAATGATCTACACCCTCCAAGCAGCACCGCTGCCGCTAAGCACGACTGGCATCCTCTTAAATGGACGACTGATCTGAAACTGTGTGTTTGTTCCTATACTGTAAATGTTTAAATCATTGTTGAGCTCTGAATGAGCAATAATAAACCCTCATTGTGATCCTCACAATACTGAATGATGTGGATTAGCCAATGGGGAGCAGATTATACTGAGGAACTTATCAGCATCTTCTTATTATCTAATACATGAAGTGCAGGGGGAGATGAGAACGTCTGTGGCACATTTTATCCAGAACAATGCGAGCGTGTGTACCTCTGTTCATTTGTTGCTCAAAATGAATGAGGCGGATATATGCTATTGTCTGAGGTTATTGTAATGGTAAAATACAGTTTTTGTTAATGTAAATGATTGTAAATGACTCTTCTTTCAGACAAGAGCGAGGTTTTTGTATCCTTTACTGAGATAAATACCATCACAAATGAGGCTGGACAAAACAAAAGCAGAACAGAGCGAAACAGGCAATTGCACTGGAGGGGGGAGGGAGGGAGGGTTTTGGGTGCGCCTATTGTGTAATGTTTGGCAATGTGCTCGCATGTTTGTTGTCGACTTTCACACTGACAACCACGTCCTGACAACAGTCACACTCAACACAAACAGAAACACACACACACACACACACACAAAAGAATGTTACAGACCTGGAAATGAGTCAGAAAATCCTACACAATATATAAATAAATATGTAAAAAGTTGCACGGTGCAAAACTGCTTAAAGGTAACAGTTAGATTTAAACCCTTATTATATATTATATTTGAACCCCTTATTATATTTAATTTTGAAAGATGATCATTACTAATCTTTCACCATCTTATCAACAGCTCTTGTACGTCTCCCTCCTTTTTTATTTGGCTTGTATTTGCATCTTTCAATAACACTGAAGAAGCCCAAGAATTAAAAATCAGCTTTATTGAGGTAATATCACAGTGTTTGCTCAAACAGAATATGTTGATGTGCAAAAACAGAACAGCCTTAGGTTTTTATAAAGTGCTATAAAGAAGCACCACGTCAGCTGAAAGCATGTGCAAACATGGGCACTTATCTGCATTTGCAAGTTTCTACTCTTTTTTTTTTCCAGCAGTTTGTTTTACCATGAACCAACCACACACAATGATGCTAAATTTTGAGTGTGTATTGACATGATATTAAAAAACATTTTGTTTTGGCAGCTTCTAATGCTATATTTTCCCATAACCTTTGTGTTCTGTTCAATCGCATATTGATGTAAACTTGGTCAAGGTTGTGCAGGCCAGCTGGTCAGCCTGTCGAACATGTCCAGATCATGTCTGCTGCACTGTCCAGAGAACACAGAGAGCTCTAATCCCTTGTTTGCATTGGAATCAATGTCATATTGATCACAGACTAATAAGTAATCATACTAATATTAATATCAGATGAAATTGATTTCTAGATACTAATTTGTTAGAGAAAAACTAATGCAGTTTTCTTTGTGGAGGAGCGCTCATTCTAACATAAACACACAAACACACCACTTGTCATTGACCTCACTTTCATCTTGTCGCTGTCTTTCTGGCTAACTCACAGGTAATATATGCAAAAACCAAATGAAAGAGGCAATTTGAAGTCCAGCAATGAACTTCATTAGTCACAGGCATGCACACTCAAACATATAGATGCACATGCAACACACACACACATTCACTCAGACTTACAGGCACTCATATATGGATACTTGAATGCACATATTCATGCGTGCACGCAGCCCCTCGGACATGTCTCATTAAATTCAGGTGAACAGATTAATTAAAATGATATTTAAATCCCCCAGGACTGTAATCTGCACTACTGGTGTGTATGTCACACACACATACACATACAGGTATGGCAACAAACATTGCATGGAAATGGATGGTGGTGGCAAGACATGTAATTTGCAGGTAAGCAGAAACATTTGTGTGACCTGTATGCACAAACAAGGGCATGTATGAAGCTATCAGATTTCTAACCACATCTCCACACAATGTGAGCAACAGAAAAATATCACATTTAAATTTGAAATTGAAGCTAAAAATAAAACACTTAATTGTAAATTAATTGTAACGTTGTCACTACAAAGCCTTTACAATTTCACAGATTTGACCTTGTGCCCCCCCTCCTCCCACTCAGCCTGCTCATCCACAGCACTGACCTTAACTGCAGCTGTAATTTGGTGGACCAGAGGCACGCTTTGTTAGCCTTCTGTAAATTCTGTAATAACTTCAGTGATTGCCTGGCACTGTCGTATTTTGAACAGCTCTGCTATGTTTCCCAGAAGATAAATCAGAAAGGGGAGAGGAGAAAAGGCTCATAATATTACCGTGTACCAACTTAGTGCTGAATCTGAAAAACTAATGGGGAAAAAAAAAGTCCATGTCATGGTGAGTCCACACTCAACATCTGCCAGGTGATATTGGCAGGTGAGTCCTAACATTTTGCATATTTCTATCAAAAGCTCACATCAGTGCATGGTGAAACTGAAAGGTGAATCAGACATAACGAGTTGGCTAACAACTCAGTTGGCATGGCACGATATCAAGAGAATGTCACAGCATACTAAACTTAAAGAACTTAGGTGTTATGTGGGAGGTGTGTTTCACATACGCTCGCCTTCTTTCCCACCAATCAAATCAAGATAAGAAGGAAACCAAAACTTGAGAGCTTTTTGGTTTGGGAGGTGTCTATTATCAAAAGGGAAATGATGACAGGATGGGTTAGGTATACATCAAATAAATTTCTTTCTATATGAAGTTAGCACGGCAGAGCATGCTGTGTGGTGTGGTGTCTCTCTTCATAGCTCAGAGAAAGCTTTGGAGTGGACATGAAAAAAGAAAAAGATGAGATGAGAATTTTTAAAAAAAAAGACATTGAAAGAAGCCATCAACTGCCATGCTGTGGGCCATCTCCTGACCTTCACCTACTGGAGAGGCAAATTGCATTAGAGAATGACATGTCATTCATCTGGGCTGTACTTAGAGGATCATTTAGCTAATTTAATGATTAATAAGTTTAACACCTCTTAATAATTTCATTTGGCCCTGTGATTGAAATCCTGCCGAGGTGGGCCGAGCGCGGTGGGAGGCAGATGAGGATGTCTGGGACTGAGAATGTCTGTCTGGGACAGAGCAAAGAGAGAGAGAGAGAGAGAGAGAGAGAGAGAGAGAGAGAGAGAGAGAGAGAGAGAGAGAGAGAGAGAGAGAGGGGCAGAGAGAGAGAGAGAGAGAGAGAGAGAGAAGAGGGGAGAGAGAGAGAGAGAGAGAGAAAGAGATCTCCCTGAGGACTACACATCAGTCTATTACCACCATGACCTTTTCCTTCCACTGGATATGCCATTAGAGAGGAAATCTGAAAGTAAAGCCTTGATTAACACAGTTATCCAACATGTTGAAAGAAAAATGGAAAAGAAAAAATATGTTCCTTCATTAGGAAAATGTTCTGCATTATTAATGTTAGTGAAGCCAGGCTAAGTGGACCTTAGAGCATTATGGATTCTTGGTTTAACCAGAGGTGATGAGTGCAGAGACTCACAATGTCTGTACTGTACAACGTCACTCCACAACAGTGTGACAGAAGGATTTAGTGGAAACCTTTGGACTAATGAATCCGCAATGATTCATGCTTAATTCTTCAAGATTTTGACATTTAGTCCAATTTGATGATGTCCTTATTTTCACCAGTATTACAATAAATTATGTGCTCAGAACATTGTATATTATTGATGAAATATGTGTATATTCATTTTTCTAGCACATTCATTTCCATCACTGACAGACGGAGGAAGCAGGGTGTAACAGCATTAGCATGTCAGTTCTCACGATCTGACGAAGAGTTAAGCAACAGTGCTCTTCACTGAAACCCATGACAACATTCCGGGGGTGACTGTGAGAACAGTGAGCCCGAGTTGTGGTAAGATGACAGTCAGACCTGATCGCAGTGCATTCACGACAGATACTTTGTAGGTGGGATGAGTTCAGCTCTGAAGCCAAAGTTTCACACAAACACACACATACACATATTCATTTTAGCAATCCAAAGCGATCCAGCTCAAGTAATGCACGCCTCGCTCCTGTTGCAGTTTCACCTCAAAAGTCACATCTCCACATGTCTCAGTTCTCACAGATTCGGTCGACAGCAGAACAATGGTCACAGGCTGAAACCAAACGATAGCGCTGGAGCCTGCGTGCCTGAGGGTAGCAGCTGCTCGATATACTTGTTAGATCTTAGAAATCCTGCGTCTTGATGGAGTAGCTATTAAAAGGCACCTTGCTCTCTTGTTTTTCAGTTTAAATCACAAGAAAACACGCACAGAAGGCTTTGATGTGCAACACGGGAAAGAATCGTGTTCACCATGGCATTAAATTCAGATTGGATTTAAATGGGACTTTGCCCCTTCTCACCTTGGGGTCCACATATCTCAATAAGCCCAGTGGCTGTGGTCC
Source organism: Scatophagus argus (assembly GCF_020382885.2). Lineage (NCBI taxonomy): Eukaryota > Metazoa > Chordata > Actinopteri > Scatophagidae > Scatophagus > Scatophagus argus. The sequence continues at coordinate 14,383,350 of NC_058493.1, forward strand.
TTGTCAACTAACTAAACAGTCTCCCTCTGCCCATCGAGAAAACACAGTGACCTTGTCCCTTTCTGGTTAGGAGCACACTCTCTACAACGTCCCCATGTTGCTCCGCATGACCCACGCCGCACAAGGTCATGACACATCCTCCCACATCCCCTTCCATCTCCTCAGAGCAGCAAGCTCAGTGGTGTTTGTGTGAATGCAGAGCCAAACACAGAAAGACCTCCAGACAACCTTGGAGGACCTGTTCCAATCTATACAGCCAGCAGGTGATGCTTATCTATAGTATGGCAGGAAGGAGTCCGCTCTAATTGTGTGAAGCCACATATTGTCAAGGTGGACAAAGAGAGTCTATTAAGTTCATGATATAAGGTTCAGGTGAAGCAAACCAAAGACTGGGACCATGTGTCAAAACCAAGCCAGCTGGCATCAGCTCTGTTGAGTGTGAGAATACCACAGACACATATGCCACATAAATTAGCACAGCATAACAGCGTCTTCAAGTTTCTCCACCAATACCACAATTGTTTGCTTAAATGGCTCTCTTTCTTAAAACACTCACATATTTAATTATGACAAGCAAAGCACCAATAGTGTGAAACTTGGACCATTGCCTTTTTGTTTTGTTTTTTTTTGTTGTTGTTGTTTTTATAAAACCCCATCCATCCCACAAAAAAGAAAGAAAATCCTGGCCTGTAAAGTTAGTCTTGCCTTCAAAACAAACTGGTGTGTCCAAAACATCCCGAGGTCTGTGGAGGGATACGCCAAGAGGAAATGGCTATGATCTATGTGATGATTTTGGTTGGATGCCGGTACACATCGTGTGTGTGCTTAAAAGCATTAAGGAAACTCAAACCTGTTCAAAAACTACTTAGGAAAATAAACTCAACTCCCATTCCAAACAAATGTCTGTTTGAAATAAAATGTTGGGCCAATATTTTGGCTTTGGTTATAACCTACAGAAAGAATGGAATACATTTCGTAAATGGATTTTTCGTAGAAGTGAGAACTCAGGGGATTCTCACGCTGAGGGTGGTGCAGATCAAAGGTTATACACTGCCTGTTTGTTAGGGCAGACTACCAACAGCCACATAATCCTGGCAGCAGCACCCTTTCACAACAGGGTGCACCTGAGAACACTGAGGCCAGTGTTTTGGCTCAAGAAGGCTGCAGCTTCGCTTTTCAACACCTTCACTCCCCCTTTTCTGAGACTGAAGCAAAGGCTGAAAAACATTAGTGTCAAGTCACTAAGCTGCACACTCGCATAAAAACATGCATACACCTATAGAGAAGTAATAACATACAGAATGCACGTGCATGCAGAGATGGACACTGCATAGCACGAGCACATACAGGTGAGCACAAATATTCTCGCTGATCTGTGTTAATTGCCATTTAGTTTTGGTAATTATTGTTCCTTTTCAGTCCTGTTGAAGCAAGGCCAAGGGGGTTAATAAGTATTTCATTTAGCAATTATTATTCTATCAGCAGCTTTTCCTTTCCTGATTGGTGTTTATTGGCGATGTACTCAAGCTGGTGTGGCTGCCCTACGGTGTTTTTAAGTTACTCATTTCTGTTTTAATTGCCTGCTTCCACCTGTAGAGAGAGGAGTGGAGAGGTTTTCCCCTCTCACTTACGAACACAGTAGGCTTTGAGATGCCAGCCGCTCTCTTTAACAGGCCAATGACAGTTTCCTCCTGTCACAAGTCTGACTTCCTGTACAAACATAACCTCATTAAAACTGCCACCCTGGTCTGTGGGCGGGCCTCCTGGTCCTCCCCTCCAATTAAGAGCAGTAAGGGCTGTCGCTCTGACAACTCCCACTTTGAGTTAAAATCCGAGCGCTCGAGGGGCTAACGCCATGTGTCAAAACATAATTATGATCTCACCCATACCTCTGTCCAAAAGAGAAGAGGGAGCGCGAGGGAGAAAGAGTAAGAGAGGGTGAACGAGAGAGAGGAGGCTCGGGGTCGGCGGATGGAGGCAGCGGAGGGAATAATGAACTGAGAGGGATAATGAGAATATCTGACCATAGTACATTATAACCCCTCCCCCACGAGCCTGTGCCTTCAAATAAAGTGTAATATTTATTCTGTGTACATCTGGAGGGGCAAGGGCACGTTCATCACACGTCTGGTGATGCTGCTTCCTCCCAGCAGGTTGGGTGAAGTTCAGGGGTTGAGAAGTCACAGTCTGCCCCTGTAAAGGATCTCTGAAGATGAGTGCGGCACCACTTATTCACCCCATTATATTTTTGCACCCACAATTCAATGTACACAAATACACAACAACAGACGTGCATCCATGTGCGTGCTATGCAATCAATCCACTCACTCTTATCTCTTATCGCAGCATGAAACGCGAGACATGTTTTGCATGTCACTTTTTCTGGCTAGTAACAAATTAGCTCCATTTTATTCCGGAGGACAGGAGGCAGAAATGAAGAGGGTGAGAAGAGAGAAGGATACAAGGAGGAGGTCACAGAAGAATGTGACACTAAAGGCCACCCCCCCCTGTCTGCAGCGCACAGCGTCGCAGCAAGGCCTCTGTGACCCAGTAACAGGAAACTGCGGGGGCCAACACACTGCAAGCTGTGCCCACCATCACAGCTGCCAGTCAGCCAGGTTTGATAACTGACAAATGATGTTACTTATGTACCCCACCATGTGAACCACACACTGATAAAAGCTCTTTAATTAAACCTCCATTTCAGCAAATTAACAATGCACTCACTGTGAGTTGTAATGGAGCTTGTGCTGAGATCTGTTTGGAACACAAGGATTTCTTCTCTTTAACTGCATTTGTGAACAACCCCTCCCCCTGTTTTGTCCTTTCTCTCACTCGCCCTGTGTGATGGGGGCTGGAGAGGTGGGGTTGGAACCAGAAACAGACAGGTGTTCAGGTGTGTGATGTTTGACATGCTCACACAGCATGCGTTCATCACAGGGAAAAGACATGTTTGACAGCCGCGACTCCCTGACCATGATTACATTATCTCTCAGTGCGCCGCTGAAGGTCAGGGGAGAACCTCCATCCAGTGAGCAAAACCAAACACTTTTAGAGACAGTGATACCAAAGGACTAAATGAAAATCATCAATAAGTGATCTGGGTTTGTATTTACCTTCCAGCGCTCAACTGTTTTGCTTAGAAATGTTACCTTATGTGTTTTAGCCATAGACAGGTACTTTCCCGAATGATTATTGAGATGTGACATTTACAAATCATTTGATCTGCTAACTTCCACTATGAAAGTGTAAGCTACGTAATAAGAGTGTAAGTACTAATGCTATAAAACACTACCAGCAAAATGAAACTACAGCGCACATCTCAGGAAGAAAATTGAAATAGTGGCAAAAACAATGTTGACACTCCATGTTGAATAAGGAAAATCTCAAGAAAAACCTTATTTGCGATATAAAAAAAAAAATTAACCGGAAATTCACCTTGGGAGGGCCTCACAAGAGAAGGATCCTGCTCCCCGCATGGCCTAAGCAAGCAAAGGCTGTTGAGAAGAGGCAATCAAGGTTTAAAAATTGTCAAATTGACACATGAATAAAATTCAAAGAGTAAACTGTATGAGAGCGCAGTTCAGATTTGGTATGGGGCAAAAAAAATGGGCAAAAAGGGGAAGGAACAGCCCACTGAGAAGTGAGCTGCAGAGTCAAAAAAAGAAAAAAAAATCCATGTGTTCAGCCTCATAATGAAATGCCAGTCAGAGGTAAATTGCATAATAAAGTAGCTCCTTCATCTCCTCGGTATTAGCACAGTCTAACTTGGCTGCAAACAGGAGACTGCTCAGATTAAATATGAAATATTTGTCTGGGATCCATGAATTATACAAAGCTTGGCACAATGATACAATTATCTACTCATTTTGTTTTTTCTCGTGTGCATTTCATTTTTTGTCGAATATCATCAAACTGAGCAGAGCAAAACAACAAACATTAGCTGCATAAAGATGTCAGTTACAGTGGCTACAGAGCCATTATGTAGGATTCCTCCTGGGGTTTCAGTGTGACTGGAGAGGGGGGACTCTGGGATAAATGGGCCCAGTGTTTGTAATGGAGAGGAGTGTGGCTGCTGGCCAGGGATTTGAGTTAGCAGGCCTTGTCCTGGAGAGGAACACTTCACACTCTGCCAACTGGGGCTGAATGTGCCGAGAATGACATGGGGAGACCTCTCTTTTCTCCCATCTTCTTCTGTGTGTGTGTGTGTGTTCATTGTGGTGTGCATGTGCAAGCTCGTGTTTAAGGGAGAGTGATTAAGGAGCGTCCTCTGGAGCACGCTAGGTCCTCCTCTGTTATGTAGGCTGACAAGGAAAGCGCGGCTCTGGCCTGCTCGCAGCATTTCTAGTTTGAGCTGCAGGGTAGCTATGGTGAACTGCTGTTGAAATGCCACATAGTGAGAGCTGCCACATCTTGGTTGAGAAGATCTTCATTGGGCTTTAAACAATCGATTTTAACCATTTGTTTTCAGAAACAGACAAGCCAGTTGGATTTTACCTTTACGTACACATGCACGCAAACAACACAAACACACACACACACTCTAATTGCTGTAAGTGAGTGAGTGTTTGGAGCGGGTGGACAGGTCTGGCTGAGTGGACGGTTTCACGCGTTCATGCACTGCTGCTCCAGCAGCATAATGAGGTGTGACGCATCAGACTAAGTGGCTAATGGGGTGTGAAGTCATTAGAACACTGCCTGTATCCCTCCAGCCCTCCCTGTCTCTAACTCCATCTCTCTATGCATCCCTATCTCATTTGTTTTGAGTATCACCACCCCCTCCATGCATCTATTCATTTCTTAAATTTTTGTTGTTGTTTTTTTTATTATTTTTGCCATACCATGACCATCAGTCCCATGTAGTATTTTATCAGTGGCTAAAGTCACGGAATGCGGTGAGACTCTTTACCAACTCACTTGCATATAACATTTTTCCTTGTTTTTTTCCCCATCACGTTCAAGTGCTAAGAAATGTACACAGAAAATAATCTAAGGAAGCCAAATGTACTTTTTGTTGTACCTCTAATAAACTAGACATGGGATTCAACCATACAAAAAGGTTTTACAAGTTTGTTGCAAAGTGGAAAAGTACAGCTAAAAAAATGTAAAGTGAATAAGAGGTAGACGAGAAATACAACCCAGACAGACTCAAATGGACATTTGAACACACATGAGCACATGGCGATGAACATAAAAAAAGAAACACAGAAAGGGGGAGACCACCATCTGTTCCCTGGGATCAGACATAGTTGTAAACAGCTTTGAGAATAGAAAACAGACTGAGGAAAGTGAAACTGCTGTCATTTTCGTATTTAGCTCCTTCTAATTCTTGGTTCACTCTTGACCACTAGGGTGCAGTCATCACTATGTGCCCTTTGACCTGCTGTAGCAAACCAAGACATTACAAAAAATGTTACAAAACATATGGCCTGTAATCATAACAATGCTCTGTTTGGCATCCCAAGCTTTATTGTACCTCCAATGCAAACCTCAGTTTCAGACGATCAGAGCAACTACACAATGTGACATAGTTTGCAAGGTGGTAAAGTCTCAACAAAGGTGGAGGTCGATATTGTGTGGAGTGTCACTACATCGACCTTTGCCCGGAAGGCCCGAGTTTGCATCCAGTGTAAAAGCACATACATTCCAAAGATCTTTTAATGAACCCACCCAAGTAATTTCTGTACCTAAACTTCACCAAAGTGGGGTTCCATGTGAAGTTCATGTTAAGGCTTTGCACGTCAGCCACAGACGCAAAAGGGAACTTTGTGCATTTGAATGAGCAGCACGTGGGCATGACAAACAGTCATGTGATGAGCTGGGATAAGAACGTGTTGGCCAAGTACAAATACCTGGAAATATATGAAAATACATGAATACATGAAAAGAGGAGGAGAAACCTGAAATTAAAAGAAGACAAAAGCGATGGGCAGAAATATGTGTCACCTGAAACTGAACAATTACATTGAAATCTGAATAGCATAATTTGAAACTGAATTTGTTAGGCTGAATCTGAATTACAATAAATTTGAAACTGAGTGTCATATGTGGAAACTGAATTCATTTGCTCTGAAACTGTATTTGATCCTCACTGTAAATTCTGTTCTCACAGTTCAAATTCAGTTTCAGTTTACTGAGACAGCAGACTTAGCAAAGTTCATGTTTTTGTTTTTTTTTCTGAGATGATTCTAATGTCTGCTACCTTCAGCTGAACAAGAGGCAGCTGCTTACAGTGGACCTGCTCTTAACAACATCTCCATCGTATCATCTGGAACGTAATCCTCTTGTCTAAAATGAACACTGAATCACTGAAGTACATCTCTTGGATGCCCTGACAGGTTGGAGTTAAACAAAACGAAATCATGAAAAATGGTGAAACGTAATATAAAAGTATAGAAAAAATAAACTACAGCCGCTCTGTCTCTTTACCATTTATTACTACTACTACCTACACATCATGCTGAGGCTGAAAAAGAAATAGCTCTGTGAATCTGCACTCAATTGTTCCTCCTCAGTGACTCGATGTGTGTCTCAGTAAACTTTAGCTGAATTTTCATTGAGGCTCAAATGCAGTTTCAGACCAAATCGATTCATTTTCATAATGTCACATTCAGTTTGCTATTCAGATTCTGTTTTGTCCAGTGGAATCATTCAAGCTAAACAATTCAGATTGAAATTGTGTGTTTCAAATTCTGTTTTATAATGTAACTATAAGGCAATGCAATAATGTAATTAAGCAATTGAAATTGAGTCTCTAGTGGCACACATTTCTGTCTTCTTAACAGAGATTACAATCCGATGCAACAAGAAATTGCAATGCAAATGCATAATGTTGTAGCAGCACATGATTTTGGATAGCATGCAAGCAATCCAGGAGGAAAAGATTTGATATGTGACACAACAGTGTCGTTGTCTAGTGTGATGTATAACATATGAGTCGGGCAACACTTTCTTGACAATAACAATGGCATAACATGGCAATAAAAATCTTTTACCATTCCTGTTACACAGGGGTTGCTCTCCTCCTCTCGGCCTGTTCTAAAGGTCAGGATGCTGCTGTTCTTTGTCTGAGCTGCTGACTGCTTTTTAAATTCCCCGCTGGTGGGTTGCACACCTAACATGTTATCAACATATCACATCCCTGTTCTGCCAACTCACTTCCCTTTAGCTCACTCTGTTACAACCGCCGCTGCTGGCTCAGAGGCCAAACAACAATGACCACCCCAATTCCGTCTTCATACAGAACGAAGAGGCAGAATAATGAACAGACTGTGTTAAAGGGACTCATGACCAGTGCTGGTTCTGTGTATCTCTCGCTCTTTCCCTCTCTCCTTCTGGTCAGTTGTGCTGTGGGTATAAACCATTAGATGTGTTGATGTGTTAATTTGAAATCAAAAATCTCAGATTTATTTATTTATTTTTTTCCATACTGCAATATTAAGGACTCACAAGTGCAATATTAAGGACTACTTTCTGGACTACCTCATACTTGCACACACTTGCACATGCATACTTAGGCTGCTATATGTTAAAACCGGCTTCTTATTTAAGGTTTAGCTTATTTAAACATTTTATATTCTTTTATATTCTATTTTCTGTTTAGCTTATATTCTATTCGTACTTTATATTTTTATAGTCACTTACTGCTCCCGGGAACTGAGTCCTAATTTCGTACCATAAACATGTGAATGTGAGCTGGTATGACAATTAAGTTCCTTGAATCCTTGAATCCTTAAGTGTGCATGTGTGTGAGAGAGCACACCTGCAGCTGTGGTACCTGCCCCCTGTGTAATTTCATTAACCTTTCTACACAACAGTGCATATACGGATCCTCCCATATATGGATTTTAGATAGTGAGTCCTCCCACACATCTACTGAATGTTACAGCTGTCCTGTGCAAAAGTTCAAGGCAATAAAACAGAACATTCTTGGTTTTCTAGAACTTGGCTGCAGCTTTGGTGATAATCTTCATTGCTTTAGTGTCTTGCACTTAGTATCTGCACTTGCCCAAATACCTCAGCAATACCAACTAGCTGAGCAGTAGCGTAACACATCAGTACGAAATAAAATGTACTGAATCACTCTTCAGGTTCTCCTTCACCCTTTAGCATCCCTGAAGAGAGGAGAGGAGATTGAAGAGAAGATTCGGTCCTCAAAAAGAAATGTCACTCTTACTATTGGTGGGGCAGGCCAGGGACAGTTGCAACACTTTTTGCATTTGATTCTGTTATTCAGAGACGATTTGGATTAGACAAACCATATTTTTATACAATAAACTTACATCTGTCTGCGAATAGCCAAAACCATTTAAAGATGATTACAGAAAGTGCATTCTTCAAATTGTATTTGAATATAAGGAGTCAGATGTTGCAACTGACCCCGGACAGTTGCAACATTGTTTGGGGATGGTTGCAACATGCAACATTCAAACTGTAACTGAGTAATGTTTCATCAATAACCAGCCATTCAGTCAGAGTCACAGTTGTGACATGTGTCCACATCACCTCCAGGGGTGCAATCCTGATGTGCCCAGGATTTACAGCTCCAGCACTGTAACCACACTTCCCTCGATCTTGATTAACTCCTGAGACAATAACACGGCAACAATCAAAAACTACCAAACAATACAGACTTCCTCTTCTTCTGATTCTGATTCAGGCATTATTTTGTTCAGCGCTTTGCTCTTCTTTACACCTTTTTTTGAAACTTTCTTTTCTTTCTTTCTTTTACAATTCGTTTTTTTCACCTTCTTGAGAAGAACGTTGTTATTCTCCATCTCCAGTGCTTCCTTTTCTGGCGTGTCAGTCAGAATGGCAGTGGCCCAGAGTGAGTGGCCAGCTGATATGCAAACCTTCTAACCTAAAATGAAAGTGTTAAAAATGTAAATACTATCCATCATATTATCTTTAGGCCTAATTCTATCCTCTCCCAGACTTCTCTCTCATATTAATGTCCCTTAATAAAACAGTCGTCCCCTCGTCTCTTACCTCTTTGGGACATAACCCAAAGTATAGGTCAGCTGCCTTTTTTAAATACTGCCCGACGCTCTTCTCTTGTTCATCTGCAAACACTTTCCTGCTGCTCCAGTAACCAACACCTGGTAACTTATCATGTCCCTCTGCTGGCAATCTCACTCTCTTTTTGTGGAACCTGTACAATGTGGTGTGACAGATGGCAAACTCTCTCACCACTGGCCTGACTGCCCTACCTTCATCCCTGATAATGTTAGAGGCTCTCTCCAAAATATGGAGTGGGACCCCTCTGGGTGTGTGACCCTCTTTCTCACTCTGGGCATACTGAAAAGTACAGTGAATAGTCTAATTATCATACTGATAATTAGACTATTCTCTGTATCCTCCTCTGCACATAAACACACAGTTACACAAACGCATGGACACAGACACATGCACGCGAGCACACACATAAACCTCCTGTTCCTGCTCTAACCTGATGAATTGTATTATATTTAAGTAAAAACTAATGATGTTAAATGTTAAAAATACTGTTATGCTGTCTGTTTTATATTACTGCATTGTACGGGGACCCCTTCCTGTCAGCCATGATAAAACCTCACGTGCTAGCTAAACAAGGTGACCTGATACATGCTAACCAATATTAGCTAAAAGTCAACATATCACTCATTTAAACCATATAAGTTTGAGCTGAACCACAAAAACAGTGCAGGAAAACGACAGTTTAACAAAAACAAAGCTCAAGAAAAAAAATACTTTCATACTTCAAAAACAGTTTTTTTTGGATTTTTTTTTTATAAATCCTGGAGCAGCTCTTGAATCTGCTTGCTTTTTCTCTGCAAGTGGGGGGCATCCAACTGAGCATGTGCAGTGTGAGAGTTATCGCTCTAGCTTGCTTCTGATTGGAGAAAAATGATATGTTGCAACTGTCCCCGGTCTCCCCTGCTTATAGCAAGTAATTTAGCAAAATTATTAAAGATGAATCCTTCTTGGAAGGGAAAAAATGTCAATAGAAGCAAGTGGATGTAGACACTGTACTATTTCTTACTCATTCTTCCTCTTTATCTCTTGCTGTATTTCACCAGGAACAGAAAGAAATGTCATTTGGCAAGCAAAAAGGGGGCAGATGAGAAGAGAAATGTAACTTGACAAATAAACAAAAGTGATGAGGAAAGCGCACATGGCCTGCAGCGACTCAAAAACCTGCTCTTCAGTGTGTAAAATAGTCATTTTATGTGTGTGTGAATATCCACAGACATGCATGCCTGATAATGTGAGGAGAGAGAAGTCTTAGAACGCAGTGAAACATCATATTCCCTCGACAAAGGCAGACACTGTCCCCAGGCACTGATCCAGGTTAACTTTCACGTTCTATCATATAACAGTGAGGTCAGGGGCTGTGATAGGAGAATCTGATTCCACACCAGCCCATGGTGATAGCTCTTCCCTGAGAGCATGTCTCCTCCCACCAGGGAGAAGGAGATAACGCTGACAGGTTGGGAGCTCTCATAGACCGGAGGAATTAACAGTTTAACGCTTCAGACTTCTCTGAAGTCCCATCAGAGTTAATCAGCACCCACTGTTGGTCTCTTGATGGACCGCACCAGTTGGCTTTGCATGTCTTCGCCCATTTATTACTTACTTTATTACATCAAGTCCACATCTCAGAAAATCATCATTGCTCTGCTGTGAATGTACCAGTCCAGGTATTTAGTGGTTCATTCTTCATTTCTGTGCAATATGAACAAAAACAGCAGTCATTCTCCAGGTGTGTATTGAATCACAGGAAACATCAGGCCTACTTCAAAGTTCTTGTAAAACCAACAGTTAGCATGTGTCTGCACTAGGGGTCCGTGCATTAGTTAAATTCCCATTCACATACCCTACAAAAGAGGAGCAACACTAACAGGCTGTCCTTGTCTTATCCAAACTTTCTCTAACTGCTGTTGTAGCTTTGCCGGAACCCAAACTGTTCCCAAACAACTGGAAACGAGTAAAGGAAAGGACACAGGCTGGTCTCCCGGCTCTGGTGTTTCATTTGCGCTTGGCACTGTGCGAGTGCAGATCCAATCAGCTTATATAACATATAGGACTGCTTTGAAAAAAAGATACAGCTTATTTACAGTTTACCAAATATTCCTGTTTTAATATGTTTAAGGTTTTAAAATTGAAAGTTTCCCATCAACTACAACTACTACAACAGATAATCCTTAAATTGGATCCCAGAGAAAAAAAACTGGATCTTGAATAATGTTTATGTGGAGAGATGGTTTGTTTGGTTTATTTCTTGGTTAATTTACCAAATCCAAGTTCACAGTTTTGATTGGTGAAATGAAATCTGTGCGCACATCTGATGTAACTGATGATGAACACAGAGTTCACTTTCAGTATGGTGATGAGTATCAGTTCAGTATTGATTTGAGAGGGGGGAATATCATTTATTGCTTTTACTAAAACTAACATAGTACTCAAGTTTTTAATTCAGACTCTTCGGTCTTCTTACAACTTTGTCGAAAGCTCTCCCATTTCATCGTCCCTGCCTGAAGTTCTTCTTTAGTTCTTCTTAGTAGTCTTGGTATCATGCAAGTTAATCACAAAGATAATCACAGGTGAAAACACATCTATACGGGGGCAGTCGTGGCCTAGAGGTTGGAGAAGTGGCTTGTGATCGGAGGGTCACCGGTTCGATTCCCCCACCGGACGGGCAGGAAAAATTTGGGTGTGGTGGAGTGAGTGGAGTGATTAATGCGATAAAATGCCCCCCCGCCCTTCATTAGCCGGCTGATGTGCCCTTGAGCAAGGCACTTAACCCCCCAATATGCTCCCCAGGCGCTTGATGCTGCCCACTGCTCCTGTGTGTGTTTCACTGCATGTAAATTGCCGGGTGTTGCATGTGTGTGTTCAACTAAGGATGGGATAAATGCAGTAGTAAAATTCAGTATGTGTGTATGTAAAAATATATATATATACTGCCAATAAAAGTTGATTCTTCTTCTTCTTCTATACATGATCAGATAACAGGAAAAACTTACCACATGTCTAGGTTTTTCAAAACACTGCTATCATTTACGAGGTCTGTAGATGTGTTGGGACCTTTTGCTCAGAACAAACAGTTTTTTAAAAGGATTTTGAGCTTTGTCTCTCCGCATTACTGTAGCTCAGCGATTATATCAACCATCTATTTTTCAACAGCACAGCTGTGGTATTCCTGTGAGCCAACCAAGTTGGGGTACATATTTGTCTAAACATTATTCACTTACATAAGCACAAAACTGCATTTCCTAACAAAATAAACAAAACCAATTACATTTCCAGTCCAGTGCACTGCCTTCTACCAAGGGCACAAAACATGTGTCCTTTAGCAATGCACAAAATGTTTTACAGGAAAAAAAAGACACCTTATGTTATTTGTATGTTCTTGTACATTTAAATCCAGGTTTGTTTTACAGCATATGAACAAATTTCACAAAAACACAAGCATCTGGCAGTAGTTTTTGCTACTGCTCCGATTCAGTTGTCGTGAAACAAGTAGTGTGTAGTTTTTGATTGCATGTCTCTAATATTGTGCTTTTGCAAATTTCACAAGTACATGTATTATAATATATGCACACAGCACCATCTCAGAGTATGGCCTCAAATTCTACCATATTGAGTCAATAAACAAAAAGCAAAAGCCCAACTGAAGGTACAGGTTTCTACAACTACAGCACTAGACATCTAGTACTACAGTTAATGGCAGCTTAAAAGCCATGGTTGGAGGGGATGTACTGTGACAGGCAAAAGCATCAAATTAATCTTTATCTGTAGTCTGCTATTAATTGACACATTGCACATAGAACAACAGAACAACATGTGGAGTTTGGGAAAAAAAAAGGAGTTGACACTTTGAGAACTTAAAAAGAATTTATACCGCCAGGGAACCAATAGCATCAAATTATAAATGAATGCTAATCAGTCTGGTTCAGTGTGAAACATTACTACACATTTGCCAACAGCCCGACATATCAACATGGGCTGCGGGCTACATGTGAAACACATTTAATTTTCAGCGTTCTCCAGAGCAATCCATGTATAATTAGATCGATATTCACATTTGACTATTTAGCTTTTAATATGAAAAGATTAGAGGTGCTCCTAAAAGGATTAAATGTTCATTTGAGGACCACCAGCGTGTGGCCATTCCTCTTGAAAGGATTACGTAAACTAATTAAGCGGAATTTGCATCTGAAGCTAATTGGGTGTATACATTTAGAGAATTGGAGAGATCCAGGGGACCAGGGTTTTCTTTCATCCTTCTTTCCAACCATTGAGATGGAGTAATATTGTCCGCTTTTAAAATTGGGTCCTGCACAGACTACATAAACTGGGGCTGCATTAAACCCCCTGCTAAACAGGGTAAGAAGCACTACTCAAATGGCAAAATCATCAGGGTCAATTTATTAACAGGCAGGAAAGTATTGAATAATACCTTAGCAATGCCACACAAACAATTTCAACATGTCTGCAATTTTGACAAAGAATGTAACACTTATTGAACCACACACAGACTCTTCATTCTCCTTCTCTTCAGCTACACACCCCTTTAGCGCTAACTACCAAGTGATAGCAGTAATGGCGAATGACTTGCTCTTGCAGTTCCATTATACCAATGCTTCCCCCTTATATTACATGTCATTCTGTGATGTTCATGGTCATAACAACCAGAGTGAAATTCACTTGCCATAACAGTCTTATGGCAGTCCATATGTCAGATGGATGCTCTATGGCCTAGCCGTTGCAGAGGGGTCAATCTCTCAACCCTAATGGCCCTCTTTGGGTCATGTGACTGCCAAGTACTCTGGAACACTCGTTACAGCAGATAGGAGCAGGAAATGATTATCAGGAGGTCAATTTATGCAAGAGAGCAGCAGAATGACAGAGTGAGAGGTCAGAGCTCGTCCGTATCTCTAGGCATTAAAGATTGACATGCAGAATCCAAGAAGGCCCTCACATTGCCTCACTCCCCACCACACACACGCACTTCTCCATTTAAATATCTGACAGACGATGAAAGTGCAGCCATTAAAATGTCCGCCGAGTGCTTCAGGAATGAAATGGAGGAGATAAAAGAATTCCCCTGGGTAATCAACGGGGCTATGAATTAGCCGTGAGTTTTAGATGGGGGGGTTGAAGCATTGGGTGCATGTTTAACTCATTTGTTGTGCATTCCTTCTGAAAACATCAGTCCAGAGATGATGCTATGAGCAACTTAATTCTCTCCAACCTATGGTGAAAGGAGAAGGCACTGGCACTTGACTAATGATTGACATGTAAATCCAAATCCTCCAGTCTGGTGGCATCATACTTGAATCTCTTAACTCTTGTCTTCCTAACTTTTTTAGGCTTTTAACTGTACTTTGCTCTGGGACAAGTTGTAACCATGTGTGGAGCTGTTGGAATGAATGTCAGCATCAGACAGCAGATATGAGTGGCTATATTGTTTTTCCTACATCTAAGCTCCCTCCAACAGTATAGAAGCTCAACTGGAGCTCGGAGTCAAACTGCTGCTCCTTCACTCAAAAATAATGCAGTCAACGCATTCTGAACACTATCTATTGCCACTGACTCCCAAAACAACTTATATGGCTTTTGAAGAGTATCAGCAACTGATGTACCGAACATTTTTTCATTATGTGGTTAACGTGAAACAGTTGCAGTTTGGTTAGGATTAAGCACAAAAAATACTTGGTGAGGAAAATATTCTGATTAAGAAAGAAAATAGGTATATTACTTGAATAAAAGCTATGTTATGTACATGATTAAGTACATTACATGAGTTAACAAAAAATCACTTTTGACTTTTGGTTTCACACAGAACATGAACAGTTGCCTTGTGGGAGAAAGTCCTGTGTTTGTTTGACCCATCCACCAACCCCAAGCTCCTCCTTCTGGAAACATCTTCACGCTTATGCTACGTCGGCTGACTTCCTCCTTCAGCAACCTTAATGGCCCTTTTTTTCTGATGAGGACAGGGTGATACAGTTGAGGTAATTAAGACATGATCAGGAACACTCCCTGTGGCGGTATTCTCAGACCATCCTACTAGGAGCAAACCCAATGACATACCCAAAAGAGATGGAATTAGTCCACCTTGTCCTAAGATCTTACAGCAGCTAGAGGGCAAGAAAAGGACATCTGAGCTACTTAGCTTTGTTTTCTGCCATCTTACCAAGGAGCAGCACAGACTGTGGAGATTCAATGGCTGGATGGAATTCTCTTTTGGTTATTCACACACACACACACACACACACTTACACTCTCGGTGTAACATTTTCTATTTTTTTCAAAGCTAAATGAAAAAACAGAAGCAGAAAGAAAAAAAAAACAAAAATTGTTTTATGATCTGTAAATACATTTCATTCTCACTTTTAGGAGTGATGAAATACCTTCGTGCAGCCAAGAAATTGAAGCTTTATGTAGCTGTATAAAGCAGAGCTGCAGCTTAAGTCATAATAACGTGATTTTTGGGGGGTAGTACGAGGCTAATGACAGAGGAAATTACATCATTAAGGAATGCTCCAGCGGTTTTCAGTTGGCATAAGCATATACTGGTTAGAATATGAATTTCTCTATTGTGTGGATTAGCTGCAGATGAGCATACAGCAGAATTGGTCCCATTGAAGTTTTTTTGTTTTTTTTCTTATTTTTTTTAGTGAGGTCTTATCATGTTTTAACACCATCTTTCTGTTGTAATGCAGAGAGAAAGCCTTACTACCATCAGATAAAACTGGCTGCAAGGCAATTTAAACCAGACGTGATATCATTCAGCTGCCAAAGAATGTGCACATTGTGTCCCAGTAGCGGTACTCCCTTCATGAACATTTTGCATAGGGAACTTGCATGGCTTAGTTGTATCAGAGGTACAAGAGAAAACTACATTTCTTGCTGCTGTTTGCCATAAGATGAGATAAAATTTTGACTGACATAAACAGGAAACGTGATTTAAATGCATCAGCTAAAGCAATTTGGCCAAATGTGAAGGTTTTCCATGCTTTGGATGCACGGAGTAGGCCATTGCAAGGAAATATTCCATAGCCTTGGTTGGTTGTGTTGTGTTACTCAACTGTTATTCAACAACAAGAACTATGAGGAGTTACAAATCTCTCAACAGTTATGCATAGAGATATAATGTAATTTACCAAAGTGAGGGAAAATGAATGGTACTCCATGTGGCACTTGCCAGAGATGCAGGAAAACCACCCAGTGTAACAAAAAAAAAAAAAAAAAACCCAAAACAAAACAAAACAAACGATCAACATGATCAGCAGTACTATAATCCATAATGGTGTCTTTGCATTTTAAATTTGCCAGTTACTGACATGTGAAAACTCACTGAGAAGGAATGAATGTGCACTTTAAGAACTAGCAGCTAAGGTGTTAAAGCTGGAGCTTGTCTCTGGGGTGGGCTGGACTGATGCTGGCTGTGGAGGATGACTGAGGTGAAGGGGTTAGGAGAGGAGCGAGCACAGCTACAAGGGCCTCTGTCCCAGGCCAGGCTGTGAGCTGCAGCCCTGTGCTGATAAGACTGTAATAGTCCTCCTTAGAGGACCCAGGGCTCCGCTCCCCTTATTAGTCATTTATCACACCTGGCAGCCTCACTGAACCATAATTACTCTTCCCTTATCCCCCCACACTGTCATGTCCATGAGAGCGAGTGGGGCAGAGGGGGAGGAAGAGAAATAGCTGTGAGAAACAGTGTTCGCAGAGAGTGGACTGAGAAGGACAGAGGAGTTGGAAGGAGAGGAAGGAGAAGGAGAAAGTGCTGGCAAAGAACAGTCGTGAAAGGACAAAGTGTAAACTACATGATTAGTCTGTGGTACATGCAGCCTAAGAGATGTAAAACAGAGTTTTTACGTGTGATCGAAGAAGAAAGAGCGGTGAGTTCTAACCTTTTAAAATACCTCTTACTGTACTCCATGTAACGATGGAAAGGAATGTAATCTCACCCATTTCTAACAGTCCCGTCTTTGTGTTACAAATGAGAACCAACTGTTCTGACCACAGCTCTCCTAATAACTGTTTGACAAGACAGGAATTAGAAAGAAGAGGAAAGCCTGGCCCATTGAAGCAGAAACTACACATTGTAACATTCAAGTGATGCCAATGTACACTTTGGTACTTAATATGGAGGAAGTCCACAAGATCAGTAGTTGTTGTTTACATGTGCTCAGCAATACGCAATAATCCACAGACTAACATTGCATTTTTGTCACACAGCATCATTGTTGCAATTCATTTCAAAAGATATACCAAAACGTTTCCAACTGAAAGGATTTCAGTTGGTGTGCTAGATGGAGGTGTAATGGAAATCAGATCTATTAGGGATCTGTATTGGCAATGTAAAGCTCACCTCCTCAAGCAAAAAGATGTTAAACTTTACACAACCTCTCCTCCCATCTGTGAGAAATTCAATGCTAAGCTTGTCAAAACTGCCTGCCACACTTGCATTTCTTTCACGAGTGAGTTACCAGGACATTTTCTCTGCTAAGGTTTTACTTTGTTGCCACGTGCCAGGCTGTCACGAAAGCGCCCTCCTTGACACTGTAAGCAGATCCAGATGTAAGCCACATGCTTCCAATCCCAAGTTGAGGTCTGCCTTCTACACCCAAACCACCTAACCCTTAACTGGAATCAGGTCTCTCACTCCAGTCAGTGGTGTTTCATTAGCAAAAGGGTTTCACCTTTCACAAGAACACAAACATGCAAACATGGAGTCATTCTGCTCCAAGTGTTCTTACTGCAATCTGTTGTGGACTTACATCGCTACTGAAATTGCATTTGATTTTGAAATAATTTATCATACCCTGGATACTATACACTACATGTGCATTCATAAAGAAAAAACTTTTATTCTAAAAAAGATAAACATGAACAAAAAGAAGTAAAAGAACGTGCAGTGGCGGAGCCTAGCAATTTCAATGAGTTGGCCATTGAATTTTTTTTTTCAATTGATTTTAGAATTTCTAACAAGGGAATTAAAAAAAAATGGTATTTTGTGTACTATAACACATAACGGTATATTAGGCTGTGTGGAATTCAGACTGGGGAATAGGTCGAATAATATTCAGTGTATACAACATTTTTCTCTTATTCTTACAGGTAAAGCAACAAACAAGTTTACACTAGTATTACTACTGTTCTGAGAGCTCTGAGAATCTTTCTCTTCATTTTGTTTTCTTTGATTTAACACACCCAGGTAAAATGCAGAATATATCAGCCTTTCCATCATTATAACAGACTAAATAAAAATAAATGTTTATGCTCAACTTACCAAGTCCTGACAGATGTCTTTGTCGTAAAAACAAGATCATTATGAATTATTTCAATGTAGCTAATCTAATCTAATCAATTTACTGTAGTGAGTTAAAAATGTGCAGCAAATTAATGTATTCAGGAGTTTATAAAGCAATGCTTTTGCTGTGTATTTTTATGTTCTTTTGTGTCACAAAGAGCTCACAAAGAAATAAGTGATTAAAAGCATTATTAGTAGGCTATTATTATACTGCAAATGGGCCACATGTTATGAATAATGACTAACAGATGGAGACAAGATGAAAACTTTTCAAGTGGTCTCAGTTTGGTTGTTTTGGTCTTCAGTTTCACTGATAGCTCTCACATTAGCTCAAATGAAGCACATTAAATGGTAAAACTGTTTTAATTGAGCCAAACAAGTTAGAATAACAGGATAATTTTACCCTAGATTTTTGCGTAATGGATTAAAAAGTTAGATAATGCTAAACGCTACTATCTGCCTGTGAAAAAAAAAAAAGTCCCAAGAAAAGCAAGTAGGCCAATAGGTGGTCAAGCTTTATCCACCCATGCTCTATCTCTAAAATCGATGTTTCAATATGTATTATTTCATGCACAAGCTGTACAAGAAAGACTGGCAATCAGACTGATATAGACACACTTGTTAAGGAGGTGTGCACAGACTCTGTGGATGCCCTGTCCAACCCAGCTAGTAAGAATGCTGCCAACATTTGTGTCGTCCTTCACAGATGGAGACCACACCAGGACTCACACAGCTAAGTCCAGATGTGTGAAATGAGGAAGAACAGAGGGACTGCAGCAGGAGGGAGGGTAGAGAAAGTGGGAAGAGAAATGTGACTGCATGAATTTTACTGTCATTAAAAAACCCAACAGATGTGTGAGTCCCAAAGGAAAGGCATCTGGGGTCTCTCGCACACACACGCACACACTTTCTATCAGCTACGTAAGGTGAGAAAGTGGAGAATGCTCTTGGCTTTTTAAGATCCGTATTGCTGCCTTCCTCCATTTTAACAGGCATTTTATGGAGCAGCTTCCTTAATAGCCACTCACTTATAAAACAAAGCTGTAATGACATGCAAATGACTCACAGGGAAACACTGTAAAGAGGATGTGATGTATGGGCCGTCTGTGCACCACGAACGCACACACGCCAAAACAGCAGCACACAAACAACAAATAAACAGGATCTGAAAGAAGAACCTACAGAAACATTCTCCATTACTCTTCTTTCCCTAGAATCACCAGTATAAATGAAATATATTACCTGCTGCTACATTTCTCCTATACGCATTCAACAGTGGCATAACGTTGCCGCTAAATTATTTGCGCCACTGCAATATAAACATCTAAACTTGCCATCGCTTCTTTAAACTACCAGAGTCACGATCATCCCCATACATTGTCATTGTTTGACAGTCTGTTATCTGTTATTAGTTGTCCGACTGCGCAGTATGCAGCAACAAAGGCAATGTTACCCATCTAACACGACCAATTTCAGTGAAGGCACAGAAACGACAAAGAACAGTTCAAAGGTCGGTTACAACTTGTTACCAAGGGGGGGGCCTCTTTGTCATTACAGAATGTCCGTTATTGAGCCAAAATGCATCCAATGAGCAACTGAAAACACATATAAAGTAAAATTACTGCCATCACGGTTGTATGCCTCCACCCAATCAAGTTGTGGTCTACATCCATGTCTGTCCAGACTCATGCAAAATGTGCAGCCACGACAAATGTTCCTAAACACTAAATTCCCTGACCTTTAAGCAGGAAGTAAAATAAAGTAGAAGTAAAAAAATATTCAGAAAAAGCACTGAGCACTTTTTCTATGATGTTATACACAATATTTGTTGGACGAGAGCCCTATAGACACACTATAGAAATGGAATCAGTCATTTTGCATGAATTCTTGAGTTATGGCTAAAAATGTGTTTTGTGAGGTCACAGTGACCATTGATAACCAAGATTTAATAAATTCATCCCTGAGTCCAAGTGCATGGTTGTGTTAAATTTGAAGAAATTTCCTCAAAGCTTTGCTGAGATATTGTGTTCAAGAGAACGGAACGGACGAATGGATGGAAAGCAAAGACATGACCTCCACCAATCTCCCCCAAGCATGACATTTTCTGTGTTTATGGTTGTAACCGTTTCTATGTTTGGCATCATAACTGACTTTCATTTGCCCCAATTTGATCTGGTTATATTAAACCAAAATTTTAAACTCCCCTGATCTGTTCTCGTCCCAAAATTATTTGGGATGATACTTCTGATGAAATGTGCAAAAGATGAAAATGCTTTGCAGGAGTTACAGCATGTGATTTCATTTTTGTAGGTTGCTTAATCAAGCACTTCTGTTAGATTATTAGACAGGACGATAGGGAGTACAAGTGAGACTGCAAAGTACAGAGAGTGAGATAAGAACAGGACAGGTGAGAGAAGAAGAAACAACAAGTACTGCAGGTGAGACAGCAAATATGGAAAGAGAAGTTACAGGAGGGGGATGAGGCGCTAGATGAACCACAGCACATCGGCTTTCTGGTAGGGTCTCGATACATTTTAATAAACGTAATTCAACATCTACAGCTGTGTACAAGTATGTTTCTAAAACTCTTCACATGTCAGCAAATATGCTACAAATCCTCCGGGGGCGCAAAATGGAACTCAGGCACTTCAGTGCAGATGCTGGGAAAAATCCTAGGGGACACATTAACAATATTGTCGTTTACTATATTTCCCTTTAAAAAGTTCTTTGTGAATGGAGATAGCAGTTGACTGGAGAGTAAAACAATAAATCAAGATGTGAGAGAGACAATCGCACAATGCACATACAAATCCATACATGCTTACAGCTCACAGCTGACTGCATAGGACCAGACACTTGAAAGTTTGTGTAGTTAAGAGTGAAGGTGTACATGAGAGAAACAGTTAACAGATCTGTGCCCCAGCTGTGGCCAAGCTGCAGGCTTAACAGCTGCAAATATGAGCAGACAAGAAATAGAAGAGCAGTTTCCTCTCATGTAGAATTGAGTTGTTTATTACAGAAAGGTCTTTAAAAGGTCACTGTGACCTACCAGCTCACACATTCATAAGCAACGTGTCAGTGTACCAGAGGTAACGCTCTGTCCTGATTTGCACAGGTGGTGTTGCTTTCAAAGCACAAATAAATCAGCATTAAAAAGTGGTGAGAATTGTACCGCAGTGTTATACTGAAAATCACAGGATTACCCACCCCCCCCAGACCCCCCCAGTTTAGTCAGAAGTTTAAGTATCCTCAACTGAAATCTCCATGTTGCTGCATACTCTGTATACTTTTGTGACATAATGTTAAAACTAAATACTACAATCTTAAACAAGCTTAAAAATTAACAATAAATTATTTTACAGCATATTATTATTATTGCTTTTATCAAAGACATGGAAGCAACCATTACTTCCAAAATTCACCAAAAAAGCATGCAGGGAAAAATAAACTGAGTGTATGTGCGTATGATTATCAGCCACTTTGTTAAACACAACCCTGGATTAGGGCCTGAGTGGGACAGATGAAAGGTGGCTAGTTATGGTTTTATTGGACACGCAGGAACAGTAGTCTCCTCATCATTATGATATAATTATGAAGAGATCATCTGATGGCGAAACCCGTTTTCAGTGTGGTGGTATGAGGCCAACTGTCTGTATGAGATGTAACGAGGCTTAGCTTATTTCTGAAAGGTTGTTCAAGGTG
This sequence comes from Scatophagus argus, assembly GCF_020382885.2. Lineage (NCBI taxonomy): Eukaryota > Metazoa > Chordata > Actinopteri > Scatophagidae > Scatophagus > Scatophagus argus. The sequence goes on from NC_058493.1 coordinate 14,405,356, forward strand.
AACTTGTATCCTCTTGAATCCATCAGGAAAAATCTAAACTCATATTTACTTATCTGATTTGGAGGTGATTTTTTGTGCCACTGGGTAATATGGTTTTTATAACTTCAGCACCATTTCTTGGAAAGCCAGCTGTATTCAAAATGTATTCAAAAGTAGCATTAACCTGCGCAGGGGGAAAATCCCTACCAATGTAAACAAGCCACCAGATCCCACTCTTCTCATTTTCTTTCGCCTTCCCTCCTACACTGACTTCTCTCAGTTCATCCTCCCCTCCTCTGTGTTGGTTCAATCTCAAAAAGAAGGCATGTATATATACTGTACTGCTCTCAAGCTGCCAGAGCATCTGCATCCTGACTCCAATTAGGAGAACAAACCACAGGGAGGCTTACCCACCATCAGGAGTTCAAAGGTCATGCTGACAGGAAGGAAAGGAAAAAAAAGGCAGACAGACAGACGGCAAGAACAGTAAATACAGCAGCAGAGAAAGCCTTCTTTCTACAGCGCAACTGACTGAAATAATCAGTTCCAAGTTCTCTGTCTCTCTCTCACGCTCTCGCTTTCACTCTGCACGTCCCTGTCACCTCTTCAGTCTGTTTCCTCTTCCCTCCTCTCTTCCTTGGTTTTGCTCTACTGTAGTGTATTTATGACTTCCTCTGAAATCTCAGCTTCTCTTGCACACTTATGTGGGCTATAAATCAGCCACTGAAAAGGACAGTGGACAGGAGGAGAGAGGGATGGAAAATCAGAGGGAGGCCTTCACCGTCGTCTAAGCAACCGTTTAAAGGCCCACCTGAGAGCTTTAAAACCGAGACCTGCTGGAAATATTAGCCAACGCAAGCAGACAAGAGGTCCGGCAGCATGCAGCATTAGCAAACGGAGCTGTGGCAAGCCATCAGTGTCAGCTCCGCTTTGTGACATTACACCAGACACACACAAGTGAGTTATTAATCCTTCTCCAGGGTGAATTAATTGTAATCTATTTCATATAACGAGCGCCACCATCTATTTTTTTTTCCCTCTCATGAAATACTCTGCGGTGTTGCAGCAGTTCTGTTCACTGGTGGCAGCTTCCAGTGTGAGTAAGTTTGGCCAGAACAGCTCAGCAGATGCATGCTGGAGACTTGTATTGGACTCTGGGGTGATTAATTTTTGAAGTGTGTTGTAAAGAGCTATGAGATCCATAAACAGGAGAGTACACAACAGCTAATCCCTGGATAGTGATGGTCACAACACAGCTCACAAAGCACTATGGTCACATATAACCACAGGCGAGCATAATTTCTGAAGCTTGCTGGTAAAATCAATAGCGTCTTTAACATATCTGTCATAGTCTGTCTTTAACTGTGACATTAACATCTTGAACGGCTAAGACCATGTGATCATCTCGACTTTTCTGATTTAAGTTACAGGTGCTACCTTTTCTCTCATATGTATCTCCCTCAAGTTCTGTGCTGACATTGTCTCAGCAGGGTCTGCTTTAAAAGAAAACAGCACTCCTTCAAACAATACCCCACTAATCTCAGGAAGAAAAAGAAACCTTTGAAAGAAGGAGAGAAAGCAAGAGGGGCACTGTTGTTTCATTAATATGCCCCTGAGAGCACGGTGGCAGAAGCAGAAGAATGGGGGGGGGGGGGGGGGTTATCAGCCCTCATCTGTGAGGAAAGCTACCCCCCTTTCCCTCGTCTCTCACTAGACTGTGCGTCCATCAGGCCTCATTACTCTAATGGTAGTGGCAGTGATTAAGGCTTCCTGGCTGCAGACCCCTTTGTTTGTTCGCTTGTGTTTCCCCTCCATAAAGACAGTCTTCAGGATGCCCCATGGCCCGGCTCCCCCTCCTCTTGCAGGGATGCAGAGCTGCCAGACCCCGCTGGACCTCGGAGTTATCGTGGGGGCGGGGTTGGGACAGGTTATCACATTTGAAGAGGAGAAAGCCAGGAACCGCTTGGGTCCTGCACACACACTGATAATAAGGTTAGTGAAGGTATTTAGTCGCAACAATGCATTTTTTGGTCTCTCTCTCCCCTCTGGGCTCTTATTATGTGGCTGCACACTGTATGGGCTGGTGTGCAAAGCATGCTACACTACACGCATAAACATATGGCCGCTAATAAACTAAATGCAATGTACAACAATACTCTGCACGCATAAATGCATGCAGACATTTGGATGCACAAATCAAATCGTACAAAAAAATGAGCAGCAGCCATTCATTGGATAAAAATATTAATAAAGAAAAAATACTTGACATCCAGCCCAAGTTCAGACCAGGGCATCTGTTGCAGGTCACCCTCACCCTGGTTCCCATGTGCTTTCTTTTGTGAACTAGTCTGTAAAGCACAAATAATCCAAACAACATTTTGGTTTTATCACTGTCATCATATAAATATGAAAAGGAATCCCAGGAGTCAACAGTGCAACAGGAACCAGTACCATCTAACCCCATCGCTATCCACTACATAAGGGGAAAGTGTAGACATTCATTGTTCTTTGTAGGACATTACTAAAGCAATCGTGTCTCTGGTCTCAGTCAAGTGTACAGTGATGTGAGGCACTCTGCCTGGCCTTCTTCAGTTTCACTCAATTCTGTCTCCTTTCTCCCTGCTTCATTCATAATGGATAGCTCTTTGGGTTGCTGTCACCAAGAGTCTATCAGTGCCTGAAAATCCAGCTATGGATCTGAGAGACAGCAGCAGTCACTTACAGACAGCGAATCCTCTTCTTGTCATGTTCATTATGAGAACCGATTAAGTTAAAACAAAATGATGTGATCAAATAAGGGATCGCAAATGAGCATAATGAAGGTTATTGAAGCTGGAAGACTTCTTAACCACAGTTTACATGTATGGTTCTAACAAAGAATGCAACTAAAAGACGGAAATACAGGATGGAATCAAATTTTAATAAAAAGAAAGTATACGTTATACGTTGCATTGTACTTAATGATCTCAAGGCCAAGAATTAGAGGCCCCAGACATCAGGTGCAGTCTTGCCCAAATAAGAGGTCTAGAATGAAACTGTCTCTTAAAAATGCTCACTGTGGCGTGCACCCATAACACCTCTGGAGGGCCATCAGCTGCCAGGCGCTCAAAACTTCAAAAAATGATGACCATGCAGAACAACGGCTGTCACAAGAGACCATCAAAAAACAACACGTACACAGAAAGCAAGTAAACAAGCACGATGCGGATACGACGACCATGTGTAAACAAAGAGCGGTATCTGTTTGTCCCACATCTGAGCTGTGAGCGGCAGAGCTGAGGACCTGTGCACAGCTGTTCTCCCCGTGCTGTCAGTGAGCTTCACCAGGCTGGGCCCATCCCAAAGGCCTGTGCTGGGAGGCCTGTGTGCAGTCTGACATCTGGACTGCACAGGAGGGAGGGATCATTCCCGTTCTCTGATTTTTTTTTTTTTTTTTTAAAACTTACTGCCTTTCTTTCTGTATCATTCCATCTATCTCTGTCTCTGTGTGAACTCCTGCTCTCTTTTCCTCCCTCTTTCCTCTCTCTTCTCTATCCTTCCACAGGGTCCACAGGTCATAGTGACAAGGGAAAAAGGATGATGAACAGCTCTACAACTGAGCCAGCTGACTCTTTAGCAACACGACTGTCCCCTTGGTCCCTTCACCACCCCCCCTCTCACATTTCCTCAGTTCACCTCTCCCCTCATTGGCGATGTCTGGCAGGGAGCTGAGGGACACTCTTACATGTGCAGCCTAAGAAGAGAGTCGCAGTGAACAGTGACACACCACAACAACCTTCAGGTCATTAATCAGTTCTGGGTGCCACAGTGTGTTAAATTTACGAGTGAAAAACACCCTCCACTCCACTCAGAAAAATACAGTGTTTTGTGTTCGTCTTTTACTCAAAGCGATAAGTAGCACTTCTCTATTATTGTATTAAAATAAGAGCACCGTCCAATAGAAGTAAAGAGCTACATCATAGCACGGATGCCCTTTGTGAAGGCAAAGTAGTGATTAATGATATTCAGACCTTTGTCCTTCATTGACCTCTTTGTAAAGGTGCACAGTCCTCTGCCTACATCTTGGCTTCACCTAATGAGCTCAGCATCACTGGCTGCTCTGACTTTGTTTTCACTCTTATAAGAGACAGAACTTCTGCTTAAGCCTCTGAAATGCTTTAAAGAGCTGCCATAACCTTCTGTTATTCTTCTAGTTCTTTGTTCTTGTCTCTTGCTTGATAAGGCATGCCAGCCGCCAAGGTCACTGAGAGAGGAGTGAGGAGAAGAAGGGGGTTGGGGCTATTTCTCTGGTGTAAATGAATAGTTCTGTCTCTCTCTAGATGAAGAGGAAGAACCTCATCAAAATGTTGTCTCTTCCCTTCACAAAACGAGACCACATTCAAGTCAGATGAATGAGAATTGTCACGCACAAAATCATAATTACAAGCCCACATATTCCCTCCAGCGCTGGGGAACGACTTTATCGGGCACCCATTGGTCTGTTCTTGTGTGTTAGCTAGGGGAGGATCCTCTAAGCCTTTCTCTTGTCTGCAATCTGCGATTGTTGTATTCCAATGGGGGTATCAGAGCTGAAAGGACCAAATTTAACAAACCTAATTATCATGCCTTAATTAGTATCAGGGGTAAACCTCGGTGGGACACCTGCAGACTTAATTTATATCCTGACAAGCCAGGAACAAGTGTTAATGTGCCGTATTTATGATAATGCCCCAAAGTGTGCAGGAGGAGCAGGAGGAAGCTCACCTCAACTCTTCCAGAACAATGTGAGAGGCAGGTAATTACAGGGAAAGGGTCTGGAGTGCTCAGGGATCAGCCCAGTCCCAATGTTGATACACAGCAATAAAATAACAGCAGGTCCTGTCTATGTGATAGAGATGACTTCATAACTGGGCCCAGAGTTGTTTGTATCTCGGAAGACAAAGTAAAAAGACAGAACCTCTACTTCTTTCCCAATGAGGACAAAAAAATAGAGACAGAAAAGGAAAGAAATAAAAAGTTGTTGTTTTTTTGTTTTTTTTTTAAAAAAAGGACATCTGTCTGTGTATGAAGTTACGCAATTATAAGTGCCACAGATTGTCTAAGACGTTAGCTGAGAAATGCTAGCCTTCACAGAAAATTCTGCTACCACAATAAATGGGACAATTGTTGCCCTATTAGTCAAAAATAGATGTACCGTTTGTCTACCACAAGCATACCTTTGCATTCGAGAAAATAGGTTAGCAGGGCGGGGATGAAACCTGGAAAATTGTGCATGTTGTGTATAGTGGCTCTAAGCAATGCTGTAAACCGCTACAGACTTCCGCCAGGCCTCGTCAACACTGTGCAAAGAAAACAAGCGATGGACATATTTCTACTAATCAACTATAGAGGTCATGCAGAACTGGGCTGAAATGTGCCTGACAACACATTAAAATGTCTGTGGAAAAAGTTTCAGTTATTCATGGTTTACCATAAGTCATCTGGCGCATATTTCAAGAAGAACCTCTTCGTTATTTTGTCTGGTAAATTATTGGCATTTAGCTTTTTTTTATTCTATATGTTAGTCTTTTACACCAGGGGCATACTGATGAGACGAAAACAGCACATCACCACCACACTAATTATGGAATCAGCCTGGTGCTCAACTTTAAACACCCATTTCAAATTGACATATTCAGCCCTACTCTCTCTAATACATGGCATTTGACACGTAGACTCAGAAATGACTCGTGACGTACATTAAAAAACACATGCGTGCAGACTTTGAAGCCGGTAATGCGTGGGACTCAGCAGTGAATGAGTGGTCATGTGGTAGTACAGTACCGATTCATCTTTACATTTCATATTTCATGTTTTATTAATGGGAGGAAGATTTTGCCCTTCAATATGTTCACAGAAGGTGCTTTCCCTTTAATATGTTCTGCGTCACTGTTTTGGTGAGAAAAGGAAGATTTCTCTTCTTCTCGTCTTAATGTGTTCCTGTTATGACTCTGTCCTTGTCACGTTTTTAGAACCGTGGGCTGTCTTCACTCTTTAACTGGACCACATAAAAAGAGCGTTGTATAATGTTTTCACATACCTTGGGTTGACCTACTTCTGTGATGTTTGTTTTAAAACTCAAAGTATAAATCAGGCTTTTAGGCAAAGAAATGCATGTGTGCAAATACTAAAAATCACTTTCATTATGATTCATTTTGTTCAGTGTGTAATGATGCATAATAGCACATAATGACTGTTTTGACACTTTTTGAAGTGACAGCTACCTTGTTTCATGTAAAGGCTTGATGATGAATTTCATCCACATTTGATTTCAAATTGTTTTTTCTTTCTTTCAATTAAGCATCACACACAAAACAGTGTTTAGAGTGAAATCCTAGAAAATTCTTAGCCTTAACAAAGTTGTACATTTGGCTGTAACTGTCCTACCTCAAAGTTGGTGTCTCTTTTCGTTGGCAGGAAAATAGATGCCCTGGAACTCCGGATGATCCATCATATACTGAAAGCAAAGGTCATCAGAGAGATGATCACAGCTAAGTGTGTATGTGTGTGTGTGTGTCAGTGTGTGGTTTGGTTTGGTATGTGTGTGGGATTTTGTGTGTGTGTGTGTGTGTGTGTATGTGTGTGCGAAAGGTAGAGAGTTGGTTAGGGGGGTATGTGTGGAAAAACTAAATACAGAAGATTTTTTTCTAAGCATTTCTAAGCATCTAAACCACTAAGACCCGAAGCCAAGCTTTAGCCTTCAGTCTTAAACTGCTTTGTGGAAAATTATGTAATTTACATGTCAAGGGTTTTTGTTTGTTAAACCCAGTCTGTATTTCCAAGAGCCAAAATCAATTTACTTAAATTACTGCACTGAGCACTATAATTGTACAGGTAATAAAACAACTGTGAACCATAATGGATGTTTTCTCAAAAGATTTATGTGTTTCATGTTTGACTGACTGCTGCTATCTAACAGACTGAGATGTTCAGTCTTTTACTGCGGGTTGGTCTGCTGAAACACAGCATGCCTTCTGTCAGTGACTTTAAAGACAAATTGTAATTCAGTTGTTAGCATTACTGAAATCAGCTAGGCTCCGTTATTTTGTGCCTTTTCTTTTGTTTTCATGTATCTTCTTATTGGCAGACTCCACAACTGAAGGTGCAATCAGTTTCATAAGATCCTGCTCAGTTTATTCAAAATTTGAGAAAAACTGTTTTTTAAACACAAAAGTACCTCAAGTACCTCAATATAAGCTTTCCTCAAAGGTTATTCAGGTACAGTTTGAATAAGCACTCAAATGAAAGTAGCAAACGTACTTCTGTTTTATTACTGAAGGTTTATATTATGTAATTTGGCACATTTTTGGTACATCTGATGGGAGTTTTGGGTTGCACGTACTGTAATCAGTGAAGTGAAATTTTCTTCAGTAACACATAGCAGAAAAAGAGTTTTCTCACCCGAAGTGTGATTCTAAGTGTGATTCTTTCCCGTACTCATGGAATCTGTGGTTTGCTTTTCTTCCCAGGCAGGTTTACTGTGCATGGTCCATTAAGTTATTTGTTTGCCTCTTATTGTAAAAGCTGTTTTTTCTTCTCTCCCTTTTTCTTGAGTTGGCTAACTGTTGCCTGTTACTTCTGCAGCGGTAAGCAGCGAGTGCTAATACTGAAAGTTTACTGGTTGGACCGAAGACAACAGCCGACCTTGTAGCCTTTTCTATCACGCTGCTGTGTTTGAGGTTGTTGAGCTGAATGTGTTGCTACATGAGATTGCACTTCCTCTAACCTTCCGTGCACTGACTTTGTAGAGCAACCGTATTCATGCCAGTATCAGGTATTGACAGGTAGCTGTGAGGCCCAGCCGCAAGAGCTCTTTGGGCAGATTGTGAGCAACAGAAAAGCTGGATTGAGTAATCAGGCTGTTGGCAGGCAGACAGAAGCCCTCTAGTCCAGCTGAACTGCTTTAAAAGCCCTATCTGCTGTTGTTCCTCCTCTGCGCTGGCAGCTTATCACCCAGACAGATTTCAGGGGCCTCGAACCGTGCAGAGAGTGCATCCACGTGTGAGAAAGCCCAGGCTCTCACTCAGACAACATGACCCCCTGCCTCAGAGAAACGGAGATAACTCTTCTTGCCGACGTCACCGTGAGAAAAAAAAAAAGAAAAAAAATCAAAAGCTTCACCGTCTCTTCAGCTTCAATCCAAATGTCTGCGAGACGGAGGGAAGACTGTCTCTCCAAACAGAACAGAGGAAGTTAAGAGTCTCTGCCTGGGGCTGTTAGAGATGATCCCTCAGGGAACAGGGCCAAGATCATGATCACTCCTCCACATGACTGGTTCCATGTCAATAGTACACACACACACACACACACACACACACACACAGAGATTTTCTTCATCTCTCTCTGTCTCTCTCTCACACACACAACATATATGTGCTCTCAACACCTGCCCTCTGAAGGCACTCTCGGTTAATCTCAACATTAATTATTGACTCTGAGTTTAATTTGAAAGTCAGACACACTGTAAGCCAGGGGACACTGCTTTAAATAATGTATACGGCCCATTCAGAGGTAATCATATTGTCATTGATTAATATACATTGGTGCTGTGGAGCATACCTGATGTGTGTGGGAGCCAGGCACCGGGTATGATAAAACTTGGCTCTGAGAGCTGGTGTCAGGATGGGAGCATCTCTAGGGCCCCGTCCTCCTTGTCTGATGTTTCAATCACAGCTTAGGAGCTGTGATGCATGGAGGCATACACTATCAACTGACTGGATAACATGAGGAGCCCCAGAGAATCACCACCGCCAGAGCCAAGGTTGGAGAGAAAAAGGAAATGCAATTGGGGAAACATAGAGGGAGATAAAACCAAAGCGGGGAAGGTGGAAACGTGGAATATAGATAATTAGTATCAGACTAAATCAAACACATATTTCCAGTAGAGATAAAGACTATATAGTATTCATTTAATTCTTACATAAAGAGAGCGGCTAGTAAAAACTAAAAATCCAAAAAAGTAAAAATCATTAGGGAAAGAATGGCAGTGATTTGGAGCAACAATCCAACATGCTAGCTACTGTATGAGCATGAACTGCATCAAGTATCCTGAGCTGACACCTGGAGGCTGAGGGACTGGGTTGGTAATGAATTCGCACACTCCTGTTTGACACCAAGATGCGGATACCACGTCACCCTAAGTTTAGTTTAGACAAACACAGATTGGCCCGGAGAGGAGCAAGGAGCCGCGGCAGCGATGAAAAATTCATACACAGTTGTTACCTAGACACCATTCAGAGAGCACAGAGTTCAAAGACGTGAACCAATTACAGTCCGAAACTCAACTGTCTGGACACAACACATGCATTTTGATAGACGTAAACTTAGACACACTCAACAAACCAATAGTCATGCTACACTCCCTTTCTCTATTACACGTGTGCACACGCACACTCTCACCCACACACACACACACACAGAAACACACTCTATCGGAGAGGTAAACAAATCCTGTCCAAGACTCTCCTCCTTCAGGAGACTGTGAAAGCTTTGGCAAGCTTGAGTGAATATGTTGTTTTTGTTAATACATAAAGATTAGGGAAACAGTCTCTAGGCTCCTCTCTCCCTCATTCTCTCTCTCTCTCTTCCCTCTCCTTTCATCCTCCCCCACCTTCTCTCTGAGTCTGGCAGGAGAGGTGGTCTTGTCAGACAGCTTCGCTCCCACATACCGCAGCGCTCTGAGAGGTGTGGTGCAAACAGGCTGGATGCTGCAAGGCTTCTGTCTCTCTTTCTTAAAACCTTTTGGCTGCTGGAAAATACTCTCTGACAGCAGGCCTATGTGTTCTGCTGTATGTTTGACAGGAGAGGAAGAACAGCCTGCGCCAGATACAAAATAGCACCACAGGCAGATGCTTAGCCAATGTGAGAAAGCTTCACGAGTTGAGTAAGGAAACAATATTGTACAACTGAAGAGGGACAGTCAGTTATGTGTGGTTTATTCAAGACTGTTTATGGGGCTTTTTCTGCTTGCCAACCACAGGGATATGATACCGAGTAGGTAATGGAGAAATGGTGACCTAACTGAAGGGGGTGGTTAAAAGAGCGCTCTCTTATCTTGATCTTGTGGTATCGCTAGAGTGGAGGTATGAGTAAGAAGGAGCATGTAAATGTAGAGCATCAGAGAGGAGGCCTTATTTCTCTTTATCTGATATATTTGCTAAAGAGCAACAGGTACAACTGCAGATAAGGACCGACACTGGTCTGTCAACCTTTCTTAAAACTTTATCTGCTATGGAAAGGAGAATACTGACTGTTCAAAACGTGATGCGTCTCATGGATACAAACACGATCAAATGAATCATGAGGGAAAATTACTCATGGTTGATAAAACAGTGATGTTACCTCAAGTTGGGCCTCAAAAAAGGAGCATCAGTTGACAACTGCGCCTCTTAGTCGTCCAAGTGCAGCATTTCCTGTAATTTTCATCTCTCAACAGACCTATGAGCCACACCAGTCAACCCCTAAAGGAAAGCTTTTTATCATCCAAAATGAGCAGGAGAGAAAGGCCAAATCACATCAGACGCAACACCAGCTGCACATAAAGAAGTTCTCCACTAAACAATGGAGCTGCCATGAGCACCACCTCTGTCTCCCAGCTGAGCCACGCAGCCAGAGCTTAACCAATCATTGGGGTCAGAGCCGCCGCATGGATGACCAAAGTGCAGCCACCATAATCTAATTCTCATTGTATTGCCTTCTAAAGTAAAAGGCATCTCTTTTCAGTACCACGAAGGGATTGGAGTGTAGATGAATAGGTCCGAGGCTTGTGCATGTGATTTTAAACTGATTTAAAGGAGTGTAGTATGGTATTAAGATGCACTTTGGAGTAGTGGTGTCATTCAGGCATCACAATGGAGCTCTGTTGGGATGATGCACTGGAGTAATCAAAGCCCAACATCTCCATCTAATACCATTTCAACGTACATGTTTATACAGACTAACAATGCTGAGAATATACTTAAATGTAGAGTGAAGCACCTATTGGAAAAAATGTGAAAACTAAACAAAAGTTATCCCTGTTACGGCAAAGCAACTTTTATTTACATAGAGAGAAAGATGCTGAAAATATTTTAAAAAGCAAAAGAAAAGAAAAATAACAGACAAAGGAAGAAAGACAGAGAGGGTGAAAGAGACAAAGAGAATAACGTAAGTATCTAAATTAATCTCAGGTCATGATTCAAGGTCACTCAGAGAAAAAGATGTCTCTCTCTCTGTTCTTCCTACCTGTCCCTGGGCCGTTTTACAGCCCAGGTTCTCTTTGTTTCTAAATGCAGGGGTTGATTGGACACTCTCTTCATCTCTTTCTGAGTAGTTTAATCTTATTCAGCATGGTACATATTAAACCCTCTCCGTGATTAAATATGAAAAGAACATTCCTTCAGCTAATTTCAACATGATGACTTGTTAGACCATCTAGAATAATTAAATATTCCACATTATTTTAATTTCCTTGATAATATTGATAGCTCAAACTCTACAGCTCTTGACAAAGGCACTTCCCAAATGTGGGTTATTGGATACAGTAAATACGTCTTAGAATTTGCAATCATAATGAGTCATCTAGTAATTTTTTTTTCCTTGGGTCTGCTGGACACTCATGCATACAATTATTCCTTCTTTCTCTCACTGTTTTTCCCCAATGCTTTCATTTATGCAGATGGATATTGTTTTGTTTACAAGTCAGTAAAAGTGCAGTCACATCTTGGACAAAGCAACAGCGTCAGTACACTCTCATATCTCTCAGAGATACACACACATATTTATTACAGCCCGCAATGGTGATGCCAGCATCCATCTACACTTAGCCGCAGCCTCCTCCTTCATTAGCCAATGGCACCTTTAGCTTATGGTCAGAGCTGCAGCAGTGTCTATAGCGTAATGAAATTTACGAAGAAGAGCCACTTGGTATGCCAGCGATGCGGCAGCAGGTCCCCATGCTCAGTGAAAACCACACGCTTGCTTTTATAGATTGCATAATGGCTTGCATGAAAATGGTTTCACACTAACATAAATCAAATGTCAAAATACAACCGGAGCAAGACAATTCCCGTGGTGCACACATGGACACACACACACACACACACGCTCAGAGGAGTCAGCCATCCAAAGAGCTCACAGTCCTGCTTATGCAGATACATGTAGTGCTTGATAGCATACATAATAATTTATTAAGAAATGTTAAATATTCATCAATATTAAATTAATCATTTATAGCAGATCTTTAAATTAAAGGGTGTCCTTGAAGTTTTAGATGTGAGGAGTGTCTTTAGCAAAGAGGCAATCCCCTGTGGACATTTTAAATCTCTGATGAACAACACTCGGACCGCAATTGGATAATGACTATCCCACTTTGATATTGTCTTCGACACAGAAAAAAAAACACACACACACACACAAGCACAGAACAAATGTCCTTGTAGAAGTCATTAATTGTTAGTGTCATACTTAATGTTGTTCCCATGTCTTGGAAATGGAAAACACTGCTGGAAATCTGCAGGGCAGAAAATGGGTGAGAAAATGGGGCACAAAATGTTTGGCCGGGGAATTGCTGCAAACATTTTGCAATAATGTCCATGAAATAAGGACTGTGATAGTCACTCGATAGAATAAGAAGAAGAATAACTGCCAACTAATTTGACAATCAGTCATTTGTCAAGGAAAATCGGTGAACATGTACTCTGTTTTCTCTGGTTTCAACTTCTCCAACCAAAGGATTTACTGCTTTCTTTTTGTTTTTGGACTTTGAGGCAGATGTTGCATACCACTTTAAGTTCTCCCTTTACTTTGGCAAAATTACAAGATGATTGAATGAATGATCTTGATCATTACGATCAGAGCATATTTAATGACACACAGCTCACAAGAATTAAGTCATCACACTCTATACATCCGCGGTCATGAAGGCAGAAGAGGGGAAGGACACGGCTCCTCGCCAGGGCACACCGGCTGGTGAGACTGCATGGGACACGCTGTTACACAGCAGCTTAGCGCCAACCACACCTGTGCCCGCATAGGCGCCATGCTCTCCTGGGCACACCGAGGTCACCTGGGTACTCTACCAGCCACACCTGTCCTTCTCCTCACCCTCATGTAGGTCTTTGTGGAAACCCCCCAGATGGAACAACATACTGTCCAGGATGCACACAGTGATTGACCGGTCTGCAAAGGGAAGTCGATGTAGATAGTCAGTGTGAGAGGTGGAGAATTTTCCACTCTTTCTAATTCCTTTGTATGCACAGTAATAGCATTCCCTCTCATTCTCTCTGTGCCATTCGCCTTATCAGTTCAGCTAGTGCCCTCAGGCAGGAGAGCAGTGAGACAGATCACCCCATCAGTATGGGTAAAAGCAAGGTTAGACACAGGGTTGGGCAAAAAGGCGGCTTATAAAAGATTATACTGCCATGATAGCAAATAATCAGGAGCTAATTCATTGTGTGGCCCTCTCTCATCGCTACCTAAGCCTCGTTATTAGGGGGCTTACATCTACATTTGAAGCTGATGAGGGTACTTTTCCTCTCTTAAATTTAAACAGCGCATGCCAGATGGAGACAGCACACTAATATTAGATTTGGCCCTAATTTTTCCACTATTTGCAATAGTTGTGGATGATGTAGAGTCAGATATAGGTGCTAAATCCAGCGCCTAAAGGATTGAACGCGTCTTTTGTGTGAAAGGCTCAGAGATCTGAGTGTTTCATCTAGATCTGATTATTTTATTGATAACAGTTAGTGGGTGGCAGGTCCTCAGATAAAAGGCTTAGCCCCGATTCATTTCCCTTCTACAAATCCTTCCTCACAGCATGCCATATTTATTACATTAATTTTTTTAATTATGTTTTTAATCCAGCTACAAGAGCAACTGAAAAATTATATTTAATATAATAAAAAAATGATGAAGACTAATGGTTAGAGGAGCATTTTTACAAATCACGAAACTCTGTAAGTGTCTAGCTCTAATTAGTTCTTTTATTATTTCAATGACAAATTTTGAATTGTGTGCTGCAGACTTTCATTATAGGCATACATGGATATATTGTACCAGCAGGAAAGCCCTCATCTGCGTAGCCCAGACTTCACCATAAATCAGGCTAAATTCCCTAGAAAGAAGAATGCAGGAGGACACTGCACCCAGCACTAAAATAGTATCACCCAGGGCTACTTCTGATTGAATGTTTTATCACAGACAATCCTGAGTGGCGGAAAAAAAGAAACTAATTCATTCATCCTGCTCAAGTAAAGAACTGTAACAACCATGTAATTCCTCTGAGATTTCACCGTTTCAGAGCACTTTGATTTGTCATGTTATTCATTATTATTTTTATCCTTCTTTCCTCCTGCACTCAGCCCTACAGTGCGGTGGGTATCGTGTGCTGTAATTCAGCTTTTTATAACCCCCTCGCTCATTCACCTATTGAGTATCTGCCACTGTAGTACCAGGGCCACATGAGTTCATCACTCCACCTCAGTAAAAGGATACAATAAGTATATGTCCAGGGCAGCTTAGGAAGGGCAAGATATCCATCATCAGTGCATATGATGGATCACGGTGGTGTCTGAGATGAATAGACATGCAACAAAAAATACAGTGAGGCCAAAACGGGCAGGAATATACATTACATCCATTTAATCATCTGCGCGTGTTAGGAAGGCAGGCGGGCCTTGCTTTCTCTATTCCTGCCGCCTTCAAAAGCTTTGCGCAGATTGATTATGTACAGAGGAAGCAGCAAGCATAGCCGTAAAACACCTGCCAAGAAGAGGAGGCAGTAAGCTTTTTCACTGATACACAAAAAGCATGCAAGAAGACAGTGCGAAAGGAAAGAATGGATCACTGCTTAGCTAACCAGATAAATAGCTCTGAGTATGCAGATTGCTGATGGAAATCTAGCTCCCCAGCACAGCCACTCAAAATGCTCTGCACTGAGTGTTGTCTTGTACCTGTTTGCTGCTTGTGGATTGTTGGGTCCAACAAAGGTGAACTGAGGTGAAATGTCAGAGTTTTTACAGCTGTGAGTAAGAGGAGCCACAATTACTATCCTGTCAAAGGAAGCTGATCATTAAAAAACCAAGACATGAAAAACTGATAACATGCTGGATTTAAAATCTCATCACCATTTCCATGCACGTGTCTCTCTTGATGCCCTAGGCCTTATTTAACCTAGCGCTAAAATACTCACACCTTCTTACACCCACATGAAACTGGGCCATTAAGGTCATCCTGGATAAATGCATTCATGAAGTGTGATCTGCATGAATGGAAAAAAGAGCTGTGAGACAGTGCTGCTGCTGCCGTGTGTGATGACGTGTGTCATCCACTGTGATGACGTGATTGATGATGATTAGAGACCTTGTCTTAAATCGATTTTACAGGACATGTCATCTGCATTTCATTTACAGAACGAGTAGCTGCTCTCAGTACAAAAATGTAAACATGTCTCTTGTCCTTAGTTCAGAGAGTGCTGTACCACATGTCAAGTGCTTAACACTGCACAATGTGTTGTTTTTCTCCCCCAACAGACCAATAGAAAGACTTCTAGGTATAACTTAAATGCTGCTTGTCTTAAGTTGTGATTCTGAAGGACTCACACCTAACTAAAGAAAAAGAAAGAGAAAGCATAAAGAGAGAAAAACAAGGGAACACGAACAGAAGCAAGCAGGGAGCAATTTTGTAACACTTGAAACGGCACTTTCGATAAAGGAGAGCACAGCTCCTTTTATGTTTCTTTAATGAGAGGATGAAGACATAGGGAGCAGGGACTTTTTCCAATACACACAGAAAGGTTGAACTGCTCTTTCATCCAGATTCAATGACACTGACTGCTCATGAATATAGATAAAAAACATGCAAATCAAAAATGCAGTGCGTTTTTTTTTTTTTTTTTTTTTGGTTTGTGTGTGAGTATGTGTGTTATTGTTGTTGTGCTTGAATTTGTTACTTGAACATTAATACAAATATTGAGGGTGTACTTGACCTGTTAAAAGATAAACATAACGGGGTGGATTTATCATTGCCGCTCAGAGCCTGAACATGTTCATCTAACTTCCTCAGCCGAGGCTCTTTTGAGTGATATGTCAGTAGACTGAATCTCACAGCTGGACAACAGAGACCCGCTCACCTCTGTCTCATATGGGAAGCCCTGGGTTGGACTGAGGAAAGAAAGAAGGCTGAAGGCCGGGCCGGATGAAAAACGAGGGTGTCACAGCATTGTTGCAAGGTTAGCACACCCGCTAATGGAGCTGAGCTGGGGCAGGGCGCCCTGAGGATCGACCCCGCCAAGGGGGGCATGTACAAGCCCAAGATAAACTACTGTAGGGGGCATGGCACTGCCCCAAACCCCTCTACTGCCCGCTAAGCACTCTCTCTCTCACACACACACACACACACAAACCACCACCACTGGCTAGAGACACCCTCTCCACATTTATAGCTGACCATCAGATGCAACACTGACAGATCCCCACTGCTCCTCGTGAAGCACTGTGTTTGACACAGCACTATTCAGTGTTTATAAAAAGCTGAGTAACACTGTGACTCTGCTCTGATAGATAGGGTAGGGTTCAACTCCACTACTGTTGCTTTGTTTTCTTAAATGACTTCACTCACCATCATACTCACAATTCAAAATTGATGACATCTACTGGCAGCCTATGTTGACAGTGGAGGCATTGATATTATTTTGATTCCACACAGCGATAACTGCTATCCAACCCAAGCCACACGCTCCCCACAAAATGTAAACGTCTCACGTAAAAGGGGAAAAGAAAATTGAATGAGCAGATCCTGAGCCTGAGTGTGAAGGGCCCACACTGTGGTTCATGTTTAGAATAATCTGCCAAGTCGTACTCCTTT
Source organism: Scatophagus argus (assembly GCF_020382885.2). NCBI lineage: Eukaryota > Metazoa > Chordata > Actinopteri > Scatophagidae > Scatophagus > Scatophagus argus. The sequence continues at coordinate 14,422,198 of NC_058493.1, forward strand.
CCAGACTGTTCATGTAGACTATATGGACACGAGATTGTCTTCTGTCTTTTGAGCAGCATAGATTATTTTAACACAGTCAGGTAAATCCTGATTATCCCAAGAGCTCAGAGGGAACAACAGACAGCCAAAAGAAAAATGAGAGAAAGTTAAGAATGAGACATACGGCTGACATGCTCCTGCTGTGCAGTGTTGCACTGCTGAGCGGTCAAGGGTGGGGAGTTTCAGACAGAGGGGACATGAAGAATGACATGCCCTGGAAGAGCTCTTGCTCACATGGGACTCTGAGTTGACAAAGAAGGCTCTGTTTGTCAGAGTGGCAGCTATATTAATGACTTGTTCATCACTGTTTGTCAGGAGAGGGAAAAAGGAAAAGATGGGAAGAAGGAAAACGTTTCCCAGCAGGTTTTTAAGGAAACTGACTTCCTGCCAGGAGAGCAGAGGAATGCTGACATCTTCCTGTTGGCTGCTCACCGGCACTTTTGATTGGTCAAGAGGGGATTCAGATGGGTCAGTAAGGCATGCTTTGATTGGACAGAGGGAATGTGGTAAGGTCAGCGTGGAGTCCAGTCAATGTCAGGGCAAGGGTGAAGGTAAATGAGAACCTCCAATGGATTGGGGGGTAAGAACTTTTGAATGCTTGAATGTTTTGTGGGGAGACAAGCTGGATTTGAGGATGTAAGCTTTAAAATATAAAATCGTGGTCGCTTCTCTGCTTGCACATTAAAAAACAAAAAAAAATCCACTATGTAAAACTTTGCCCAGCTGTATCACATAATGATCCACCAGTCTCGTCTCCACTTTCTGGTCACTGCACAGGAGTTCCCTCTTGAGCTGTTACATCACTGCTTCTAATCAAAGCAGTGTTGTGTTTTTCTGAATCAGGTAATATCTCAAAAGCAGAGTGGTTGTCTATGTCTGCCTTTGACTGTGTGCGATCTCTCTGTCTCTGTGTCTGACAGCATGAGATGGGAGGTGAAATGGGCTAGTTACAGACAGGATTGAGCCCGCCTAGAATCCAGCAGAGAAAGGCCTGTCCAACAAGCTTCACCAAAGCCTCTGTCGCTGATCTAACAAAGCCCCTCTTATTCGGGGCAGCAGACAGAGGCCCACAGGGAGAAAACCTCAAAGACTTTAACAACACCTCAAGCCCCAAGCCTCCACGACGGCTTGTTTCTTTCATTACTGAGCTCAAACGGGGGCTCTGTGGGTGCCAGTGTGGGCATGCCCGTATTAAAGCGAAAATAAGCCTCTGCCCACACATTATCGCTCACATGGCACCGACACCCACAGGCATTATTGCGTGGAATTTTCCAGCACCAGCATCTCATCATCCGGCGTAATATGTTTCCATGTGTGGTGGCAATTAAAGTCCCAAGACAGAAGTGGTAACAGAAGCCACACTGGCTCCTGTGTGCACAGGCCGCCGCGTCTCTCCAGTCCTGTGAAAACAACAGCGCAGGGCAGATTCCTTCCATGAGCACTTACATTGAAACACATGATGCATATAGCCAGGTAAGCACACTCGTGCATGTAGATTGACAATATTAATGTCAGAAGTCAGACACAGTTAATCATACCGCTGTCAGTCACAAAAAATATCAGCCTGGGAAGTGCACTGGGTAGACATAAGTTCAGTGACAAAAAAATTCTGTATGTTTGCTTTTTTCATCTTCCTCTGTCATCTTTCGCGCTTTCTCTTTCACTCTCACCTTCTCTCTCTGCATAACTGACAGATAAAAAAAAAAAAAAATCAAACACATCGAAATAAATTCTTATTAAATCTGATAGTTTATGCTGGAAAGTGTTTACATCTGCCAGAAATTTAAATCAGTCACTGAGGATGACCATTATTTACTGTACATGTGCTTTGCTTTGTTTTTTTTAACCCAGCTGGAGCAGACAGGCTCCAGCTGGCACTCTCCTCCCGTTACATTGTAGCAGCAGTTCTGGACAGAAGAAAAGCTCCTGTAAGGAAACCATTGTTTTTCCATTTATCTTTTTTCTTCTCCCTCTCTCAGCTTCTTGATTATTGAGACAGATTTACAACAGTTTCATTTATCCATCCTATTTATGTCCATAAAAACAGACCTGTATGGTTTTTTGCCTGATGTCAACCGGTTTACCTATACTACTACCAACACACACACACACACACACACGCCCATGCAGTACATGCAAAGGTTTTCCAGCAACTTCTACCGAGATTGCATAAGAAAAACACCCACAGAACTGTGACAGGACACATTCAACTTCCGTTTTCTTCAAAGCGTTGCTATTCCGATAATCTTTCCACCCACCTGATACTTCATGAGCAATGAGCCTTACGAATACACGCACTGAAAACGGACAGGAATCTATCATCAGCAAACAGATCAAGCTGACAGCATTGCACTCCTACTGCTCTCTGAAAGTGCACAGGTTCAGTCACTCTGCACTACACCCATCAAACTCTGACCCCTTCATAGAGTGATGACATTGTGGTATTTAATCATAGTGAGAGACATTAAATAAACTGAGGTTACAGTGGGCCAATATAATAAAATAATTGTGCAAAAGCTGAGGAGAGTGATCTTGAAGTAACTGTAACAGTGAGTAGGGGTAAGAGAGGTAAAGTACAGGGAGCTGAAGGTGGCAAGAGGCTATCTGGTGTTATGGTTTTGAGGGACAGTGGGAAAGTGCTTTGGGGACAGTGGGGTTAATAGTCCAGGGAAGACAGGCCTGGCACCAGCATGTTATAATAATACACTTGGCAGCTAGAATGGTGTCAACCCCTTAATTCCCCCCGGGAGAGAAGGACACAGCCTAATCTGTATTCAGTCCTGACATTGTCCACATCTGATATGGAACATTAGCCCCTAACTCTCTCTATAGACTAGTGTCCTTCGGTTTATATTACTTTATGTTAATAGAGAGAGAAAACTCCATGTGCTGTCGTTTGTCATTGTTAGCAGGGGTGCTCCCTGAGCCTGTTTGAAATGCATTTGTTTAGAAGAGAAAAAGGGGGAAGGTAAACCTGCCCGCTCAGGGAACCTCGTTGCTCCTCCATCTCTATTGATCTTTGATCCAAGCGAGGGCCTACCAGGCCCCTTCTTCTCCTTGTCCGGTGTTCTGTGCTCTTCATCCATTCCATCCTTCTGCTGTATGAAGTCAGCTTTGAGCACTGTCCAACTGAGGTGATTGAGCTGGTGAGGGCCAAAAAGCACTGGCATCCAGGACCAACGTTCCCAGTCTGCCTTTAATGGTTAATATGTTGGGGTAGAATAATTTCATTTAGCAAATTTTCACTTCTCTGTCTCTTTTGACTCTTTAAACCTATGGATTAAGCCACTAATCAGCTTCATCATCAAGTCGTATGACACTGTGCTTACTCTATTAGGAGAAAATGGAATCAATTAGAAAATGAAGACAAAAATAAAACTGTGACCGCGAAATAAAAAGAACATCAAAAAGTGAGAAGTATCACTCCTGACAAGCCTTGAAGAATCTGTTTTATGAGTCCTAACAAGATTACAAAGATAATTATTTACAGTAGAAATTAATACACACCGACATGAATAAATACGTTCGATGCAGTTGTTCTACAAGAGATGAGCCACAGTTACATCGCTGCTTAACATAGCCCGTTTCATCTTATTTGAATAAAATAAAATGAGGGAATGTCTGGTGGGGCTGGCAGAGGGAATATTGTTTAAATCTGACAATATTCTATGACTTCTGTTGGAATTAATTCAGCTAATTGTCTTCAGCCCAATTAGAGTCTATTCCCCTCTGCAGTCTGGTGAAACAGTACCGAGCTAATTGGATTAAATCTTTATCATTTCCTGGGAAACATGGAGAGAAGGGGGAATATGAAGCAACACTACTGGCTTTTTTAATTAAATCCAACCTAATGACTGTGCTTTTATTAACATCCAACTTCTTCATGCTACTGTGCTGTAAATACTGCTGAAAATCCGGCAGTGGAGACTTTAACACAGCCAGTTTATTGACTATGAAACCCGCTCTATAGTGATTCGTGTATGCGATCGCCAAAGAATGAATACAGGTTATCCCTCTTCTGACTTTTTTCCCCCAACACACTCATCATTGTAAGCCTCTAAGCAGGGCAAGAGAGCCTTATTGTGAACGTGTGAGTGCACAGTACAGTAAAAAGCATGTCCCTGTGTATCTACCAGCCCTGCTCATCCTCTTAAATGCCAATAATAATTAATGGTATTACAGCAGGATACTTCTGAGCCTCTTAAACTCTGCTTTATTAGTGGCCTTTAGACAGGCCAGGTGGGGCTGGCTGTGTGGAGAAAGCAGACTTCGCCAGTTCTTACTGAGACATAACAAGAGGTTAGTGATGAAAAAAAAAAAAAACAGTGATGACGGCTGAAAGTGATTAATAGAAAGAACTCATAAGCATGTTTCAGAGTATATCTGCACATCATCCACAGGAGCTCTCAGAAGGATCACACTGTGTGCGATGAACTGCACTGAACTTTGCGATTTTACTGTCTCCCATCCCCGCGAATGACCACAGCCAGCCACTTGCTACCAGCTCAGAACATATAAAATTGACTATAAAAGGGCCATTCACATTCATGATGATTATGTGTTTTCTGCAAGTGCGCTAGGAATCAGAGTCAGTGACAAGAATCTCAGAATATAGAATACAGAAGTTGGTGTCTGTGAATTCAGACACAGCAGAGAGTTTACAAAGACAGCCTCAAAGCATAAATAACCCATTTTAAAACAACAGCATCTGTAGTCTAATTAGACAAAGTACTAAGCTGATGGATATTGTAGTTAGAGAGCAACAGCTAAATACCTTGAGAGTCTCCCTGCACTAAGCAGGAATCAAGTGATGTGGGGATGAACTACTTAACAAGGAGCGCATTACTCTGATGATCCAAGAGAAAACAAATTACAAAAGCAGGATTTCTCTGAATGCACTGAAAATGTCGACCCTGTTATTTCCATTTCTACATGACACACTGGTGCCATTTTACGGCCTCCAGTTTCAGTATAGGATTCAGAGTTATATGCACTCTGTACTGTCAATATGTACAGTACATGCATCCACTTAACCTCAGTACATAACAACCATATGTGCAACAATCTCCTGACCACTCAGCTCCTTTGCTTCAGATTGAAGAGCCACTGTATTGATTCAGAGAAACCAAGTTACCTTCCCCCTTTTTTAAAGCAGCCAAGTCGTGTGTCCAGTGCTGCTCAGCTCAAAGAATCGTTTCCTTATAGTCTCAGAGGGACAGACAAGGGAGAGCATCTGGAAAAACAAACACAAAACCCAGTGAGAGGAAGGCCGGGATGATATACAGCCAGTAGGAATTAATGCAGCTCACTGCCATGAGAGTGGATTGGACTGGAGGGCGATAGGGAGCATGGGGTGGAATGGTCCGCTTTATACTGCATGACTCATGAAAATATAATGAACAGGAGCCAAAGACCCAAAAGCCAACATACATACATCTACACAAACAGACACACAGCCGTGGGTGCAGACAGACATACATACAGACGCATGCACACCCTGTACACACATCTGTAGCATCTGTCGCTTTGGAAAATAAAGAGCACCAGTGGCAAAACAGATTCCACAGTTTTCTTCCAATGCTATTAAAGGATCATTTTTGTGTGTCTTCTTTTACAGGTATATGTACACGTGTTAATGCACATTTAATAAAACAAATTTAATAAAACAAATTTTATAAAAACATGCATATTGTGTTCTCTACACTTTTAAAGAAACCTGTACTGTTACAACTTTTACAACAAAATTTTAGCACAGAAATGTAATTTTGACAGCGTTGAAACCCTTGTAAATCTCTGTACTTGAACTCACATCAAGAGGGTGTTCACTCACACAGGAGTTTCACCTCAACATGAGCCACCTGGACTGATTACAAGAGTTGAGTTTTGCCTTTTTAGAGACAGAGAACAGACGGTGGAGCATGTGAGGCAGACATGAAGGAAAAGGCAACACTTTACTCGCTCAGCTCAGGAGCAACGGACAGTCATGTCTGATGATGTAATTTTAGTGGGACATGAAATATCTAAACCATGTTATTTCATGCCTGTCTTCACACACACTTCGCTACAGAAATGTCCCATGTTGACGTTTCGTATAGGGTTTCAAGGATTTGCTTTGCAGCTGGGAAAAAGCTTCCTATATATTGAAAAGGACTGCTCAGGAAAATGGATGTCTGAATCCGAGTGGGCAAATGACATTGCACAGAGCACAGAGCAGAGGAAAAGCGATCAATGCAGATCATAAACAGAATACAATAAAGTAATCCATTGCCATTACAAGCAAATGTGCATTATATTGGAGGCCTCTCCAGACTGAGACATGCATTGCTTCAGTTCAACTTGGATGAATGCATGAAGAAAAATGGCCCTATAATGTCTCTCCAATGTGTTGAAGAAAATAAAGCAAAATAAAAATAAAACAAAATAAAGCATGGCAACTAAAATATGTGTACTGATATGCTCACAAATGCTTTTATTGAGAGGAGAGAAATTATTTTGATGAAAGAAAGAAAAAAAATACAGACAATCATATGGATGCATACTGCATCTGTACACTACACACACACACACACACACACACAGACACACACACACACACATACACACACACCTCCTCAGGCAGCCCAAATCCCTAGCATGCGTCTGTGAAACCTAAATCCTTCTCTGTCACACTCCCAACATCTGGATCTGTTAAGAAAATTAACAGCCTGGCCATTCCACTGTCATTTAACCTGCAAGCAATTGAACCATGTGTTGAAAAGTTTTCTTGGACACTCAGAGCCCCGCCTGGAAAAGTGCCTCCCTGTCATAAATCAACAGACTCTTTTGTATCGAGTAGCAGCATCTAGTTGAAAGTTTTTTCAGAAGACTTTATGTAAATGCCAGGATCACTTCAACAGCATTTAAAATGCTGGAGACAAGCAAATGTGTGATGAGGACGCTTTTCGGCTGATACAGAGTAAAATAATTAGCTCATTTTTAGTGGGAAAATTAGAAAAGATACAGATTTATTTTTAAAATTGACGAACTAACTATTTTTATTTCTCTCGTTCACAAGGTTGGTGTTGAGAATGGGGCAGTTTCGGACAGCATAGCATATGTACACACTAACAGCCACACCTTTTAGGAATGTTATATGAGTATTTGGTTTTGTTTTTGGTTTGTTTTTTTGTTTTGTTTGGTTTTTTAATTATTTATTTTATGTAGATTGGTCCTGTAAAGTTTAAGGGGTCAAAATCCATAGTTAATGAAAACAACATTTCTTTTGTGACTTGGGAGACCGCAGTTTCTCATAATTTTTTTTTCTTTTATGATGAGTTGTCCAGTGATTTAAGTTCTTACACCTCTGTCCTTGGGATGCTGTGGACACCTATTAAATAATTCAGCAAAACAAGAGAGGGGTAGGTAATAGAGCTGAGACCTGGAGTAACTCTATCAGAGCTTGCTGTCTGACGTTCCCAACCTTGCCCCCAAGAACTCACACAATGGATATGCCTGCCACTTTTCTGAGGTCAAAGGCTGTTTGTTGACCACAAACCACATAAAATTGGTTTCTCTATAGCCATGGCCGGGTTAAGACCACAGGGTGGTCAGCGAATCTGAGTTGCTCTGTAATTATGTTACAGTCACCACCGACCACCCACATATATTAACAGGATGAATATACTTGCAAACAAATCTACTTCTGTGTGTGAATGAGGTCATGTGAAAAAAAAAAGTCTTTCAGAGATAGCACATTGTAAAGCACTGCAACAGTAATTTTCCTTTGACATAATAGAAAGTTCAAAGATAGAAAATAACCACACTTTGCTTGTCAGTTTCCTTTGACAGCTTTCATAACTAGTCCAGAACATGTGAATCAAACACACAACCAAGGGAGCACGTCTTCTTCATTTTTGCAAACACTTTACATCTTTGTGCGGGGTAAATGTGAACATTTGTTAATCACTGACAATAAGGCTAACAGCTTAACGAACCAAGCCTGAATAATAACAACCTGCACCCTTAAATGATACAACATACTGATAAGCTGAGCCTGGTCTCAGCTCACCAGTCTCATTCCTAGCATGTCAAATCATGACAAGTCCTTCAGCGTCTCACCCAAGCACCACCTTGTGCATCTGGAAGAGATGCACAAGGGTACCTTTACCATACCTGCAGTGGAAACACATCCATATGGGCATCAGATGATCAGAGCAACTGCAAAGTCCCAATAGGGGTGGAGGTCGGAGTTGAGTGGAGCACCGCACACACGACCTTCCTCCAGGAGACCAGAGTTTGCATCCCATGTGAAACCACAGACACACGTCACCAGTGTTTTTCCTACACCTAATCATATTGTTTTTTGTGTCTAAACTTAAGCAAAGAGCTGCAGGAAGTCTTTGCGTGTAGGCCACAGACACATAGGGTATCTTGCATGTCTGGATCAGACACACAAGCCTGTGATAGATAAGAAAGTGTTTGGTAGCTCAAAGGCTGTGACTGTGTCAGTGACTTTCAAAATTACTCACATCACTGATTGGGCTCTCCAAAACCAGTGTTCACTGGCCTCCACTGCTGACACTTGTTCATTTTTGACAGGGGAATAAGATAAGAAATACAATAATCCTTTATTGATCCCCAAGAGGGAAATTCAGGTATTGCAGCATCTCAGGACACAATAAGTACAGGAATGAATGCTAAAAACAAAATATACACATACATGATGTGTGTGTATTTTGACAGTGATGTCAGCCTGTGGTCTCCACTGCTGTTAAACAGTCCGTTTAGTTGCAGAGGGAACAAATGAGCGTCTAAAGTGCTCGGTCCTGCTCTTGGGTGGTATGAGTCAGTGGCTGAAGGAGCTGCCCAGCTGCCAAAGCTCGTCATGCAGAGCGTGAGCTGGGTTATCCAGAATAAGGGCATCAGCCTACTTACTGCTTTCCTTCTGAGCATGCACAATGGCCATTTAAACTTCTTAATTTTGGATTTATTTTTATTTCTCTGGTGAGGAAAGCCAAGTTCTGATGCGAATAAATGTTGCAGATATTATCTATAAAGAAATAAATAAAAAGTAGTATTATTAATTTAAACTCTTCTTTCTTAAAGTGTCCCATTTAATGCACCATAAGAGTACAGTTCTCAAGCCAAACATGACAATAGCAAACTAAGCGCTACAAATGTATGCGTTCTTACGGGTTTGGAACTGATAAATGAGATGGATGAGTTGGAGAACTGAATGTTTCCTCAGCTGGTTGTTTAAGCATAATACACCAAAAGTCAAGAGGCAGGCTGACATGTCTTTATGAAATACGTTGAGAGGAAAAACATGAGTAACAGGGACTGGGAGGAAGAGAAAGAAGGCAATCGGGAAGTATCAGTGAGAGAGCGATCGAGAGCTGGTCCCAGAAAAAAAAACACACCATGATCAATTAGTCTAGCTGTACAATAGCCGGAAATCTCATATTAGGGTCATGCATTCCTTATCAGCAAGTGAATTTTCAATGCCAGATAATGCTCTCATGATTAATAGAGTTAAATGAATAATGGTGCAGAAGAAGAGCGTTATTTTTACCCGGTGGCAGCTGGTAGCACACACAGTTAACCTAAAAAGTGAAGATCACACTTGAGGGCACTTTCTCAAGTCCTCCCACACATGTTGGAAGATAAAAAGGACCCTTTGGTACAACTAATCTGTTTGCCTGCCATACATTAAAATGCACAATTTTGCAGGAAAATCTAAACAAATTCTGTGAATTTCAAAGGAAGTCAGCAACAGAGAGTGAAGTCACAGTTGCATGGTGAAAAATGCTTGCTGAAAAAAAGTTGCACTTTGTACACATTTAAGAAGTGCATTCATATTCATTTCTGTGATGCAATAGTCGCTCCTTGGGAACATTTATAACTGTCATGAGCTATGAATTGCACAAGCAACCATTACCGATCCTTCAGCTGCACATTTATTGGCGTGCAGTGCTTTAACTGCATTGTGGGATGGAGGTGATAGCAATAGCAAATATTCGTCCCCATTCTCTTCTCCAAGCAGGTGTTTTGTGGGTAAACTGGCACTGGTGGACATGCCACTCTAATTTCATTGACAGGTTTATGACCTTTTATGTGTCCCAGCTGCCATGTTTATGACAGGCTGACTGTGCGTTCATGTTCAACAACATTAAACATGCATAAGCCAGACAACATGGCCCACCACACGGAACAGAACGCTCTCTCCAAGAGCCCTGAACATCTAACACGTGGAACATGGATTCGATGGGAGCTATAAAAATAAGCAAAAATTGAAATACAGAATGACACAGATAGATGGCAGCTCACAGGATTTAAATAATGGATGTAAAAACTACAAATCTAAGTAATCATGGAGTCTAATTTTATAGGGCTGTTTTGCTCACCAATTCTACCGTATATCCGATTAATCTTCTCTATTCGACAAGGCAGACAAGGTCAGAGCAGACAAGGTGGCTGACCTACGGCACCGGAAGCGTCCATCCCACAGACCCAACAGCACGTTGGGTAATTAATAATACCTCTGGGGAAACCCCCCCAGCTCAAAAAAAAAAAAAAAAATAGAAGATGAACTTGTTCCTAGAGTACAGCAGAATAGCCCTCAGAAAGAGGAGCAAAAGGGGAGGGGATGGAGAGGACAGCCAATGATTTATAGACCATTGTTGTTTGGAGGGTATTTGGCAAGAGTTGCTGTTCTTATCAGGCATGTAGGCCTCAGTCTTCACTAGGGCTTTCTGACCCTTTCAGTCCTAATATTTCAACTTTCACCACTGGGAAACAGATAATTTACGAAAGGAGAGAAACCCTCCTAAACAGTATACAGATTATATAATTGTTATGTTTTCTTAGCCAGGCTTGAATGCATTTGATCATGCTGGTGTCCATGCGTGTATCCATCCACAGCTAATCTCGGATAGTACTGAACCACTCAACGTATTATTTTTTTGTGCACATTTATGACTGAATGTTCAGGGACCTCTCATGGTTGAGGTGATTCACAGTTTTTGAAAATCTAATTTTACTGACTTCTCTGTGTTTATTGCAATTGCAGACACTTCACTAGTTTTTATCTAGCGACAAGAACCACAAATGACCAGCAACTACTTCAGCTTGTCCCCCGACACACCTGGATCTGCACCCTCCTGAATGTACTCTTGGTCATCCTTTATTAAGGCAAGCTGACAATCAATAGCATCAGGGAGAGAGATGATGACAGATTCAAGAAGAAAATGGGAAAACACAAGAGAAGAGAATACAAAAGATAAATAGAAAGAGAAAAAGGTTGAATCTCTCCTGTGACTTGTCACTGATATGCCCTTAAGCCAGTAGAACAGGCATTGGTATCGCAGGCTATAACAAAACATGTCAGGATCATTATCAGGCTAAAGATATGATTAGAGCCACATGATGTCATGCCCTGCACTCTTCTCTCATGAGGAATATATTCCTCTCTGTTCGCTTTGTTTTCTCTTTCTTTTAAATGGCGATTGTAATTTGGTCGTCTGGAGAGATGCCAGGGAATAAACTGTTTAGTGTCATAGCCATGCCTGAGCAAGCACGCCATGGCCCAGGCCCTGCCTAGGGACAAGTGCCAGCAAAATGCTCCATTTAACACTGCAGCTATGCAAGCTCTGTGTACTTTACCTAAACTACCGCAGTGGAGATGTCACTCTGAGACATTTTTGATTGATGGGTATTTTGTAAACTAGCGTGGTCACAACATGGGTAATTAAATTGATTGTTCCCACTTAAATCCACTCAATCCATTAATTGCCCTATTAGGAAAAAAGTGCATAAGTGCCACATCTGATGTGCATGAGCAAATAGCAATTGAGGAGGACCACTTGGTAAGGTATAATCTAAACTTACATTTATTCTGTAGGCTCATATCTCCACAAGCTCTCTGTAGGGTTTTAGACGTTGCACTTTATTAAAAGCAAACATGAGGCTAACAGAGTTGGGAGAATGTTGAGACATGAAGCTACTTGAGATGTATGAAGCCCTACAGTAGGAGAAAATCTGGTGTCCTAATATTTCTTCTCATTGCTTGCTATAGCCACACTTTTTTTTTTTACTTTAAGAAAAAGAAAATAAATAAAAGGAAATGATGAAAAGGACATCTTAATCAGTCACTGAATATGTTGAGCACTTATCCTAAATCAGGATTTATGAAAAAACAAACAAACAAAAAAAAAAGCAATGGTATGAAATGTATGTATGACTATGTATGCATTGAAGATTGTGTTCCACAAATCACACGAAGGTACAAAAAAAACAATGTTTTTATGCAGAACCCCACATTTTCATCCAATAATGAGAACTGTAGCTTAATATGTTTCATGTTACTACTGACGGGTAACATGCTGTAAATTGTATTTTTAACTTTTGGGTATCCCTTATTTATGTAGTATCTCAAGCCTTCAAAAGAGGCAGAAAATAAAATAGCAGTGGTACAGTCATATGAGGAGGAAAATGAATCCAAATGTGGTGGAACATGTTGCATTTTAATAAGCACACACTCATAAACAGTGGCAGTCTCGAAAAAAAATTTTATGATTGAATTTCATCTGCTTAATCGCTGTAGCCGCGGTATTCATAACTCAACTTCATATCAGGACAGCTGGGATGCTGTTCAACTCCGTTTAGGAAGGTGGATGGAGAACTAAATACCATTTAGTAGAGAAGGAGTCACTGTCCTCTATCTTATAAAAATGCTTTGCAGTTCTCATGTATCATATTTATAAGGGAAAATAGTTGCAGGAATATCTTGGATGAAACATATAGAGACAGAGAGACTTAATGCACAGAAATGAAAGAGGGGACATGCAGAAGAGACTGTCCTTAGAGCAAAAGAAAAGAGGTGGAGCAGGAGGTGGAGAGATGCTTTAAGCTGATTTATATCAAACGGTAATAAACTGGGCATCTCCCCCCCTGCCTGTTTAATATGCGAATATGCAGAGCATCCCACTCCTGACAGCTCCCCATTAATAAAAGCATGGCTGGAAGCGCAGGTAGCCATAGCTCATCTATATGAAAATACATGATGAAGGTTTTACACAGAGTCATCTTTTAGAAAGGAACCCGTGTGCCAGAACAGGGCTGCTCCTGAGAAGTACACGCAGTCATAACGCCACATAGGTTTGCAATTCCCTTCTAGGATTCTGTCTAACCTGCACTGCAGGTGAATGAAATCAAGTCACAATGCGGCTCACGCAGGACAGAGGCGTGGGAGAGTTGAAATCCACTGAGAAGACTGGACATTGGTTTCACACTCAACAAAATGTCTGCCAAGATGGGCAATGCCATTAAATCCCAATAATTAACAAAACTAACACTAATTATGCACTAATGATGTCTTTGTTAGACACCTAGAAAAGTTTGAAAAGTATGATGAATCAATTAAAATGATATGTGGCACCAAAAAATGTGAAATATTGCTAAAAAGTAAGAATAACCCCTATTCAACCAGAAGAGTCACAGCAATGCAAGAACAGTTACTTCTAACGGGTCACCTTGTCACTTTAAAAGTTATAGTATTTGAGATGAGGAATGATTCATAAAAATGTATAGACTTTTCTGGTGAATATTGTGCTCCTCCCTTGGTAACAAGACCATAGATATCAGACAAAGATGCATTTGCACAAGCCCAATATTCTTATAACTCACATGTATATTACCTTTGTCCCCTTTCTCCCAGCAGACGCCCCCATAAGGAGGAGAGAACAAGGGAAAAAGGAAGGAAACACAAGGAGGCTGTGGACCTCGTATGTCCAACCCCTGGAGGCCCTGGTAATACCCACTCTTAGTCCATGTATTTTACATGAACAATCCTCAGAGGGCACAAAGAATAGGAATCTTACACTATTTAAATACAGGATTTGGGACATCAAAGCCGGGCTGATATTGGAATAACAGAAATAATTAGGGATATGGAAGTTGCAGAAATAGCCACATTTCCATAAGATGATAATTAGTCCCAGGGTTAGCTTGGTCAGGAGGAAGCCTGTTTGTTGAGGCTTTGTATTAGCAGGAGGCCTGCAGCTGGCATTCCAGGTAATTACAGGAGGCTGCAATATTACAGCTGAAATACTGATTAAAAATCAGCTTTCATTTCATTTCATTTCATTTCATTTTAGTGCTGCTCCTTGTATACAGAATCGGAAACATAAAAATTGTTTCAACTGAAATAATGTGTTAAAGCAGAATGAGCAGCAGGTACATCCAAGGACCACAGTTAAGTAGGTTAACACACTTTCAATATAGGCGGTTTTGAGTAAGCCAAGTGGAAACTATGATCAGTATATTTAAAACAGCCCTTCACAATAGAAAGGAGAAGATCACAGGCCATTCTTTTGATGATGCTCAGCGACTACAAAGGCTTTTAAAACATGCGTGCTTAATGATTATGTGACTATGTGAATCACTCGAAAGATGAAAAAAACTGAAACCTCATTTAGCCTAAATGTTGAATCAAATGAGACCGGACTGCAGGTCTGCTGTCGTACTGCTGCTGTGTGTGTAGTCATTTGCTTTGTCTTGTTCTATTTTCACTTGTGGGTAAACAAGGAGGGAGTAAAATCATTTTATTTTCTCCTGCTGAGAGGCATGTTAAGAGAGGCCAAAGAGTCTGTCTCTTTATCTAATAACCCTGCCACAGGCCTGGCAACCAGGAGAATCCTGGCAATGAGCAGGAAGGGAGTCACAGAGCCATTTAGAATCCAAGCTTGGCTCAGTCAGTGAAATCCACACTGCTACTGGAAGATTGAAACTGGTAGCTACAAGTCTCCCTCCACTTCCCAAGAGGAAGCAGATCTGATGCATCTGGCAGCATCTGGCAAGCATTTGAGTGTCTTTTGATATTCAATTGCAAAGCATAGTTTAAAATCACAGTGCTGTGCTCTAATACACAGAAAGTACATGGCATGAAATGTGATTCATTTACGCACATTAAAATCTCTCCCCGGGGGACTTGTTCCAGCCCCAAATCAAATCTAAAGGGATGTTTAGCTAAAGGAGGAATGGAAAATGGAGGGTGGTGAACATTTTTTGTTTGCCTATTTGCTTTAGATAATGCATTTTGAATGGATTACTCAAACATCTTGTATCCCACTGTGCAATATCTTGAATATTGTGTTTATGCAAAAGTGAATTAATGTTAAACAATGCTTAATGACTGAAAAGCTAATTTTTTTTAATGACTGAAAAGCCATACTAGTGGCTCTATGAGTGGTGCTTTAACTAAATGCTAAAAAAGTCCATGATGCTAATATGCTCTCAGTGACAATGCTGACAAGATGCTAAGCAGGTGGGATCTTTGCCACTGACAACATCTTAACATTTCCTAATTAACACTCAGCACAAAGCAGGCCTGAGGCTCATGGAGGCGTTTGCGCATAAGCCAAAGCTTCAGACAATTAAATGTTTTGACTCAATGATGGCGTGAGTGGAAAAGTCAAGGATTACCAAAATTCTTCTAATTTATCCTGAGGGTAAATGTTATGGTAATGTATCAAGTAGACGTTGAGACATTTAACTGAAAATGACAAACATCAGTTTCAAGGCAGAGAAAAAGGAACTGAAATCTTTTTTTAGTAGATGTTGATGATCTATGATGTTGAAGAGAAAAAGTCACAAGACTGCCAAAGTGACAATCCATCCGAGAGCTGCCGCTAAACTTTGGGTGGTGCCAGAGCAAAAGTCAGGAGATCAACAAAATAAGCAGAATTCATCCTCTGGGGAGCATGAATGTCTGTACAAAATGCCACATCAATCTATTAGACACTCGTTGAGATGCTTCAACCTGGAACAAAGTGGTGTACTAAGGGCAGACACTGACATTGACTTCGTTAAAGCCATGCAACTAGCATGGCTAAAACTAAGACACTCGGGCTGGCTGCCTTCATTTCCCCATCTATCTTTATTATATTTTCCTCAAATCAAACACTGTAAACATGAAAGTTTTAAAAAGAAATGTAAGTATCCTTCACCTTATTTTGTAAAGAAGTCACTCACAGCAGTTGACAGAATGACTGGTGAATGAGGCCTATCTATTGGCAGCTCTCAGAACAGCCCCAGCAGCCTGGGAGACAGTGTCCCCTGGTGTTTATAATGTCTCATCTATACTGGATCTCCAGCTTAAACACCAATAATTTGCTTTCCCAACCCAACCTCATAAACATATTATTAAGAGTCATTTTTATCCCAGTGGCTGCCAGTCAATCTTTAACAAACAGTTTTAAAAGCCCTTGTCATAATACCATACACTTGTGCTGAATGGTGCCTGTGTCTTCAATCCAAACATCATGGAGTAATTACAGTTTCTTGGTCAGTGTTAAGTTGGACCAGAAAAATTGGACATTCTTGTTGGCAAAGGGGAGCACGTTCAGCACCAAAGACCATTATGGCAGCAAGAAATAGTAATAAACATTCATTGTAGGTGTGGGCAAAGAGGGTGTTCAGTTCACTCCCTTATCTCCAAACTGAATTCATTGCCTCAGTTCTATTTTGAACAGTGAGGCATGGGTGAGGAACTAGTGGTGCAAGTTTTAGCAACTGACTCAAGGCAAGCACAGTATTAAGAAAGATATTCATCACCTGTATGATTTAAATGAATTGTTTATTCTGAGGCAACTGTTTTACCTCTGAATGCCCCCTCCCCCCGGCCATTTCTTTCCCCTCGCACCCCTCCATTTCGTCACAGCACACCTGTTGCCTAACAGAGGTCTGGGTCATAGATCCCCAGCAGCCCTCGCAGTATTCGGGTCTTTTGTGGGCGGAGGAGCAGGCCAAGCCCTGGACATTACAAACTGCTGACTAAACACAACCTTTGTTGCAGAGTGGGTGCATGTGACATCACGTCATCCCCTGGGGCTATGTGGGATCTAGGGCAGGCTCAAGCTCTTTGTGTGCCCAGAGCCAGAGCACCCTGTACACGCGTCCTGGATCATCCTGCCATGTCACTTCTATTGTCCACAGGTCTGGACGCACTACACTGGCATTCTCACACTATGAGGTAGTGTGGGAGAAACATTCTCCGCTTGCCATGGTCAAGAGGACATCTGTCCTGAGACATATGAGATCCAGGAGACATATGAGATCCAGGAGACATATGAGACCCAGGAGAAATGTACAGCAGAATGAATCATAACTATCTCTATGCCTATCAAAACTGTTAAACACACATACATGCATACCACCTAGTGCTGAGATTACTTCTTTAATTTCTTTAAAAGCCACAGAACTATTTTGGGGATTTGGGATGATCTTTGCCTTACACAAATCCTTTCAACAAATACTCTCTACCCTGCATAAATACACCAAAAGCCTGTCTTTTGAGGTCGGTTAATCTAGAAACTGAGGGAATGAAGCCATAGAGTCTGACTTTGTGGTTTTGTTGGAATTAACCATAGAGTATAATGTGTCCTAATCGTTGAGGACCAATTTACTGCCCAGAGGCACACTGCAGCCATCTTCTTCCACTCTGTCATAATCTTTTTGTCTGATCTCAGTGTTACTGCACTTTCCATTCCAAAAAATGAAAAGACATTAACCCTCATATTAGATCTTTGTGAATAACATTGAGTTCATTCAATGACGCAGAACATGGGGACCACAGTCAGTGTGCCCTATTAGTGGTGGGCAGGAATGCAATAAGTGGGACCATAACGTCTGGCACAGATTCCCCCTGATGCAACCCTTAGCTCTCCAGGCGTAACAGCACCTAGATAGATCTTCTGAGAAAAGAAAAACGGCCACATCCCTTGTAGTCATACGTATTTGCGACACTCTCCTGACACCAATCTTTTCCACATGGATGGCCTATCGGTGTCCTGTTTTCCTGAATCTTTCCTTCTTTTATTTCCATAATCCGGCGGGTGCCATTGCCGAGGGTTAATAGATGAGCTTGAGTGTGTGAAATGGCAGGGCTTTGTAGCCCCTAACGAACAGTGTGCAGTCTGATGAATGACATTTGGGCTGCAACCACGTCACTTCTTCCATTAGCGAAGCCTGTCCCAACTCTGCCGTATTGAACCATGGCTTTCAGCTATTAGCCTGATGCATGACACAGTCAATTCCAGTTACGCTTTAATAAGTGAATATTTATCTTACCCCGCTCTCAAAGAAAAAAAAAAGGAACAGGCAAGAAAAAAATGAGGACAGAAGTACCAAAATTGTTCTCATCTCTCGTCACATGTGCATGGATGTGTGCGTACCTTTGTTTTGGTGTAGTTTACCCATTCCTTTTCATCTTTGTCAGTGAGTGCCTTCAGGCTGGAGTCAGGTGTATCGATCACCAGAAAAATCACTGGTGTGCTCATGTATCAGGAGATACAACACTGCCATGTCACTCATTTAAAGGGTCACTCTCACGTTTGGACATGTGAAAAGTTAAGTTTACTCTTAAATACTCAGAACTAAAGAAAAAACCCAGTATAATTCAGTATGCATCTGTGTCAAAAATGACATTAACACACTAAACAATATAATTCTAAGAGATCTGTACTGTTGTGTATATATATATGTATATATATATATATATATATATATATATATCTCAAAACATCAGCATCTGCATTCCCAGTTCTTTCTTGTTGTAATTGAATCACAGGTAGTCCTTTGGCAAATTTAACTTTAGAAAATCTGGTGGAGGTCAGGTGGAGTCAGAAAACTAAAGACATCCCATTTCATTTTAAATAGGTTTTATTGTTGTTTTCTGATAAAATATATTGTGATAAATATAGTGATAAGTACATGTGGAAACAAAATGAGAAAATGTATACTCAACTCAACTTTGTTTTTACCTAAATATTCATAAATGTCTTCTTCTGTGTGTGTGTGTGTGTGTGTGTGTGTGTGTGTGTGTGTGTGACAGAGAGAGAGAGAGGTGTTGATCTATGTGACCAAGTAGAGTTGAGTGCCACTCTGACAGGCTATTAGTCATAAGGCTTTAGCCACTCAAGCCTTATCACTGTAGTAATCCATACCCTCAGATGGCTACTCCACACATTTCAATACATACATTATACACAGACACATTAACACATATGCACATCACACTCAGTGGGAAATATCACTCTCCATGACAAGGCATTTGACTTACAACAAGGTCAATCGCGGCTGACAGGTAAAAATATCAGTGAACGTTTAACTTGATCAGTGAAGATATCAATCGCTGTAAGTCAGAGTGTAGGACGGGCCACAGTCTTTTGTCCTCTCAACCTCTCTAGCTTTAAGACACACCCACAGCTCACTCAATTTCAGAGAGCCGACAAGATACATTAAAAAGACGTGGGACATCGCTGGTGTACGCGAGTTCAAATATAATCAAGCTGAATTTTTCTTTTGACAAACATCCAAATATTCACAAGACACAGTTGATGCTATTTAAAGAGAGATTATCACAGGATGTTGTAGAACTCCCAGAGTTGCTTGGAAACTGAGAGCCAATCATTTTCTTCTTCATTGAGCCACGGGGGACTAGTTTGGAGTTAATTGCAGTGAATCCAATTTTTTAATTAAAATGAACATCATGACGATCTGACTGGATTGGGATTTGTTATTGCTGTTTCTTTCTCTCGCCCTGTCTCATTTTCTCTCCCCTGCAGGACAGCTTGAAAGAGTCCTGTTGTTTTATTTTAATTGGGGCAGTGATGTAATTGGCCTACTCCATGCTGGCCTGTGCAATTTAGTCTTGGCATCTGTGATGTGTGTGTCTTTGTGTGTGTGTGCAGAGATATAATTTTGGATGGCTTGGCAAACAAGAGACATGAACAAAGTATGCATCGATTCACCTGCAAAAAATAATTTGAACATCAGTGGAAAATAAATCCATTGGACCCAAAGTTCTAGTTTGAACCTGAGGGATCCTTAAAGATAAGCAGCACATTGAAATATTCTACACAGGCTGGGGCAACTTGATGGCTGACTTAGTTACTCATAAAGTGCAAGACTATCTCTCCTGTAGTGAGATATTTCTCTACTCTATCTTACAAAGGTCAACATGACAAAAAATGCTTCACAAGGAACACAACTAAAACTAACTAACATGTAACAAAGATCAAACGGAAGAACAGGACAGAAAATAAAGAGAAAGTTAAGATGCTGGTGTGTCATTCTGCGTGTTGTGTAACTTCAGTAATGTAGTCCCACTCAGGTAACTACTGAACGGCCTGTGAGCATGCCTCACCCAGGAATTATTTCTATGCAAATTCACTGATGGGGAACACAAAGCAAAAGGATGTGTGTCTGGGTGTTACAGGGAAAGGGATGAGGTGCGCTTGGAGAAAAAAAAAAAGCAACCTGCAAATGAAATCTAAAATACGTTTTGAAAAAAATCGATTCTTCATGCGTTGGCTTGGAGTGTGTGCCTTGTACGGGGGGCAAAGTGATAAATATTCATGTATTTTTGTCCCTCAAAGTGACTGTGCTTTTCAAAATAATAATAATAAAAAAAAAATATCACAGGTCAGGAGAGGAGAGGGTAAGGAGCTTTAAAAAACAGAGACAACAGCCAAATGATTTCAGTGCTTCTTTTCTCTTTTCAATTATATCAAGTGTGGAGGAGACATAACGGCAACAATGTGACATTTTTTGGTCAACCTTCTCAGTGACAGTCCCCTGATTTGTGAATTCTGTGCAGGCAGAGATAGCATAGCTTTGAGCACAGACTCCCAATAGTCTAATAATATCTCTGTAATTAGCATATGCTTTGATTATAAAGGTCACTAACTCGGCCTAACGGAACATCATGTGAAGTGTACCAGGGGAGGCTTGTTTAACAGTCTATTTCTATCCCTTTTAATCTGCATTCAACTATTTAACGTGTCACATTTCCTTATGTCGAGTCAGTGAATGTACGGTAAGACACCCTGCTAACCCGCAGGAGGTGTCGCTCTACAAGACTCCTGGCACCTTTAACTGCATAAAAAGAGGTGTATCTGGGAAACTGTGGGACTGGCAAACCTACACTGAAGCAGGGATCTGCTAAATTCTTGGTAATTCTTGGCTCATGTTTCGCCTGGTGTTGCAGCTTTTAATACATTAATGACTGGCAAGTTGTCAGGTACGGTGGCGGGTGCTTTTTTGTTTTTTGTTTTCAAGTTTTTATTGAAGACATTGCCAGAAGCTAAAAAGAAAAAATTCTTCTTTGAATTCATCGGTGGATTTACGCACACAACCTTCATTTTATATATGTGTGCGGTATTCACTGCTCATTCCAGTCTGATTTTATGCCCACAGTATCTTACTTCAGTGCATTGCAGAGGTTGTTTGAGCATGCGTCAAACAACAGAAAAACATAACTAATCATAATAAATATATAAAAACACTTTAATGGAAGTCTGCTGTCTCTGAACCACATCCAAAAATGTTCTCTGTTTGAGAAGTTACTTTCACTTTTAAGTGCTTTTCTTTTAGGCTACTAGAGCTACTTAGTTTGAGTTTATGACTTTTGTAATTCCTAGAGTTATTTGAGGTTTTAGGCATCCTGGAATGTGTCCAAATAGTATATCCATTGTTTACGTGCAGAGTTCAAGTGCGTAAAGTTATCCATTAATAATGCCCTCAAAAATTCCACAATGGAAGGGAAAAGTAATGTTCTTGGCATGTACAGTACTTTCTGCTAATAACCCCACAATGCGATGTGCAAGATATCACAAATGAGAAAAATACAGCTTCCACAGCCTTCGGTCTACAGCTGTCAGCGACGATGCAAAATGACAAAAAAGTATGTGAAACCTCAGGTTACATTCACTCCTGAGCAAACTGTTGTTTGACACATCCTCAGTATCATAGGAGTGCCTCATCCCCCCCACCGCAAATTAATAATGTTTAAGTCAAGATGTCATGTTAAATGTTACAGAATACATATGGAACATATGATATATTATCCGGTACACATAACATATCCAAAGACAGACAGTACTGGCTTGAGCATTTGCCAAAATGAAAATGATTCCATTGCTTTCAGTGGCTATCCATACAGCTATTCATGTGCAACTGCTGTACACGTGCCTTCAATGTATAAGAATGTTATATATTTTTGCAGGCTGATGCTGCAAAGATCAAACACAGAAGGATGAGATGGTCTCAATAAAGCTTTGACTGTCAGAGATCTGTGAAGTAAAGATGGCTGCTGTGAACACATTCACAGCAAAGTCTGCCTATAGATGGTGCTCTGCATGAGATGGTGGGTTATTTTAAGTCTCCCCTTGCAAATACACTAACAAACAGAGAGGGGAGCCCCCGTGGGAGACCATTGTAAACATGTGGGTATGATGCACTGAGTACAATTCCACTTTTTGTTTTATAGAAAATGTGCTCCTTTCATCTGAGACAAACAAGTAGATAAACCAGCGCCTACACTCACACACCCTGCGTTAATTACCACATTCATTTACAATGTTTAATCTGTGTGCAAACTGAAAATACAACAAACAAACAAAAGGCAGACCAGGATTTTCCTGTTGTTTTGTTTGTTTGTACGGTGCAACATTTAGTAGTGAATTCTTATCTGCAGAAAATTGGTCTGCACAACAATGTCCTGGTTTTGCCTCCCTCCATCAGCTCTACAGAAGATATTTCTGGCTTAATGATCTAGGTTACATACAATAAAAGAATGTATTAAAAATATCTGGGTTATGAACACATCTATAAAATGAACTGAGTGAAGAAAGTTTTTTGTTTTATGTTGTCGTATTTAGATTTTAGGTCAAGTCGACTGATGCCCAACAACTGATCAAACATTTAAAACTGTCCTGGTCAGCAGTCCTTAAGAGATTTTAAGGAAAATGTTGAGTTATTCAGCCCATTATTACAAAAATAAATAAATAAATAAATAAATCACTGAGCTGCAGCACTTTGAGTCAATATGCTGAAACATTACAGCTGAACTTAAATACGGGAACTGCTGTTTTCATACTGTAAGGTACTTTAAGGTCCCGCTATTACCTACAAGCCTATCAAGCCCAGTCACCTGAGCTCCCTCTATTTATTATCAAAGCACACAGCACATTTGAACCAGAGGGAAACATGATGCCTGACAGCTCCTGTGTCCAGCCAGAAAAAAAACTAGCTGAAGTTTCACAATTTTTGGTGACCAGGCAAAAACTAAATAAATAAAAAAATCGAAATCTCCTCTACGTACCATCACGCAACCCTACACCCGCTGGACGTTATAGATCGCTCTGCGGTTGTGGTCGACAAGGTAGTTCAAGGTAAAAGAGGGTCGGGCCATCACAATGACAACATTAACCGACTTATTAATATTCCAACATAGAGAGTCAATGTAAACGCTAAAAACGTTACTTCATGTTCACGTACCGCAAAGGAAAGATATTTTCAATAATTATATTTATACGGGTAAAATTTCTTTGTTGCATTTCTTCATTTGTCTGTGAAAAGACTTATTCTGTGATTATCTGTAATTTGAAATTTAGTAATTCAGCTTTATTGCATGGCGCTGCAATAAGCAGTACTATGTGCCTCAGAGAAGTCAGAGTCTGAGAGACTCTGAGTGGGCTTCACACATAAAGGCAGTGTGGGAAATGAAACTGTCTGCTTCAAAAGAAATGTCTGTACTTATTTTGTAGTTTCCTTTGCTGTGACTTAAACGCTGCTATTTTAGTCTCTCAATTAAACTGACAAAGTGATGGTTACACTTGAGTCTTACATGATTATACAAAACAAGGATATAGGGCATGTTAAAGGACATTGTTACTACCACTATGACAGGGCCATGGCCAGACAGGTTTGTTGTCTCCTTTCTCAAGCTTTGATCAAACTGCTGTGAGAGAAGATAAAAAGCTTCGGAAAGAGCAGCCTCCACATCTGGAGGGAAGTCCCCTTTACCCAGCACAAAGAAACAGGAAGAATGAAAAGAAAGCAGAGGACTGAAGACATGAATGACAAAACATTTCAATCAAAGCGACATAAACGTGACACTTCCTCACTTAAAACACAACAGGGCAGTCAGACAGATATATCCCACAAAGTGTCTCTGTTGTTTGAGCCATTGTTGATTTTTACAACAAAGTGGATATATTAGGATGCTGTCCTTTAATATGAAGGTTAACAGGTTAAAGCTACAGTGTCGATGAGTTTTCCCCACAAAAAAACAACAAAAAAAAAACAAAAGTGTGCAGATCGCCACATTCCCACAATCCTACATAGGTAGGAGAAATACTTTTATTACTATATTTGTTTATCATCACTACTGAGAGAAAAACATTGGTGTCAATGCAGATAACTTAAGCAGGTCTTGGGTCATTTTTGCAGAAGTTAGTCGGCTTTGATAGGAAAATATTTAAATCACTCGTCTTTTTCTTTTGTTCTCGCTCTCACACCCACACATGCTCAGATACACAAACACAACAAGACAAATGGTGTGTTGTGTATTACAGAAAGTGGAGCTTCTTTGTTCAAAGTAATATCTCACAAAGAAAAAACACTGTTCCCACGGTGATGAGATATCGCATAAAAACTATTTTTTTTATTGTAAAATAAATTTTGACCATGCTTAATATGGACAAACGGCACCATAATAGTATTTAACAGAGAAAATCATATGAAATATAATATGTCCCCTTTAAGACAGATGTTATATTTCTTATACTAAGTATTCATTAATCCAATAAAATGTTATGTGACATTTGTGCATTAGAACTTGATAGCAGACCCCTCTTGGTGGAGGATATGCAGCTAAACCCCCATCCTCTTTTATAACCTCTTCATTAGAGGAGAAACGTGAGAAAGTGTGTGCTCTCACCTGCATGCACACAGGCATACACTCACACAGGGTTTCATTATCATAACTAAACCCCTCCTGTGTTGCTTTAGACAGGAAGTGGGGAATCTCTGACACATCTGACAGCTACACCCTGAATTTAACTGATATTAGAGATGACCTCCGGCCCGTCTTCCTCAATGCAATACACATTTCCTGATTTTAAAGGAAGACTTTCTTTTGTAGAAGAAAAAAGGAAACTGTCTCCACGCCAGTGTGCAGCTCTCCCCCTTATTCACCCACACTTGAATAGCAATTAAATTAATTCTCTTTTTTTTCATTGGGTCTTGTGAGGACTTTTGTGTTACAGGGGATGGGGGGGTGGTGGAGTGACACATCTAATCTAGCGCAGCTTCGTATCTGGTGGAAGACTTATGAAATGAGAGGAAGGGGGATCTTTATCAGTGTGGAATTAGTGCTTCTCCGTGCTTCATCCAGGAAGTGTAGGGATTCCATTATAGAGTGGGAGCCTTCAAAGAGGCCAGCGCAGTCAGAGGACACCTTGGGAGGAAAGAGAGGACCATGCTGAGGAACAGGATGGAACCTTGCTGAACCAGCACTCTGCAGAGAGAGATCACAATCAGGCATTTGCACAGGGCCTGCACAATTACCTCCCAAATAAAGGTCATTTTTACATCACTCCAACACTTGCATAGGAGAGAAAATGGATTGTAGCTATTCTAAAAGTAAATTGAAAGTGGAATGCATTAAGTTCTACCGGTGAATTTATGAGCAGAAACAGCATCGCAGGACAGGGAGAAGAAAACATGTATCCAGGTAGGCAGTTTCACTGGCACTTTGCAAAAGAAGCATTGGTCTCACTTCCATGCCATTACTCTTGAAACTGCTGTGTATCTTGGTTGATAATTACAGGAATTCACAGTATCTAAGTGTGAAACATTATCAGCATACTGTCACATGTTCTGTTCCATCTCAATAGTGAAGAAAAGTCACAGTCTCTCCAAATCATACATTTTGTCTCACAGTCATGAACTTGCACTTGTTGGATACACACAGACTGTATTTATTCTTTGTCACTTAATGCATCTCGGGTGATTTGGAACACAGTTAATATGATCTCAGAGTTGTGAGAATAAAGACGAGCCTTGCAGTGGGTGGAGTGCCTTCCTGATGAAAGGTATTTGGGTGCGAAAGAGATTAGCTATGGAAGGGCACTGGCTTGCTCACATGTTTTACAAAGCTAAGTCTTTCTGTTAAAGATTGATTTCATGAAAGGGTGTTAAAAAATGAAACATGTAATTTGATGTAGTTTAAGGCAGACTTCACATTGGTTTCACCTCTAGAACCTTACCCTTTTAGTTGGTTCTTCTGTGCTCTTATTTCAAGACTGAAAACACACCAATGGGTTTTACATATGACGTTCATTTGATAGGGACATTATTGGTCTTACACATCTGCACCACTAGTGGTGCATTATCCTGATGCTTTCTAAGCCACCACACTGTGTGTGTTTCTGAACAAGTTGCCAGGTTCACACCTGGGGCCAGGGGTCTATTGAAGTGGGCCCACAGGGGCTCTGAAGTTACTGAGGACTGGCACTGTGGTTTAAATGATCTGGCCCTGCGGAAATGTAGAATTTTACTCATGGCAGTAATTGTACCTCACAGCTGGAATGAGAGCAGAGAGCGACAAGTGCATAAAAGGGAAAAGCAGAGAACATTTTATATCTTGTCAGGGTTATGCAGAACCTAATGATAAAAGTAATACTGTAGATCCGTGTATATATACATTCATAAATACATTTTTAATTTGTCATGCACCACATTCAACTCCTTACATCAGTCTTATGTTTTACCTGTAAGCCTTATGTTTTAATGCCTGTGTTCTGGATCTAGGATGTGAAAATATCATATCTGTAGACAGAGCACTCAGTAATAATTTCCTGGCCCACCACGGGGCGTCTCGACTGCGTGACTGCTGTTGGTGCTGTCAACAGGAGAGTCAATCACACCGAACAGTAGAGGAGGTCATACTAGCCTCGGGTTCAAAAGTAGGTTTCTTGTACTAGCTCAGAGCTGAGCTAGTACAACAATATCAGTAAAATATAGTGTTTGTATCTGCATGTGTCTGTGTGTTTTGTCAATGTGTGTTATTGTCCAACACAACTGGCCTATTTAAAAAAAAAAAAAAGTTTTGAAATATAATTCAGGCCACCCAACACACTCTTAAACTTCGTGAACCTTCTGCAACCTGCAGTCAGCAACGAAAGCAAAAAAATAAACTGTACATATCTGCTTCTTTGAATGCCAACTAAAGCCCCAGAGTGGCTGGAAATAGGGGAGGCCCACTCATGGTGTGGGGTGGACTGCAGCCCTCATGTCTAATTCATGCTGGGGCGTCTATGAGAAGCAAATGCAGCAACTGACCGGGCTGAGATTCCCTTTCATATTCTAATCAACCACCCTGCAACGGATGCATTTGCTCCAAAACCAACCCATGTTAGCACGGCGCTACATAGAACAAACACAGTTTTCAAGCACAGCTTAGCTCACTTTGATTTTAAACCCACTGAATAACCGTGTTTCCTGTGTTCAACCTCACCACCATCGCATCTCCAAAAGTGTGATATTCTCCTCTGGGCTCTTTTGGCTTTACATTAGGGGAAATCAGAAAAAGGCGTCATCAGATGAAGATGATTTGATAGTTATGGATAACAGGTATGCAAGTTACAAATGGGATTCTTCAAACCTGCTTAAGCTAGCATCTAATAAGTTCTGAATTTAAGCATATAATCAGTGTGATAATCTTAAGACTAAGCTGAAGTATAAATGTGTTGGCTGCTGTCTGGTCAATATTCTTTCTGCTCTTTGTGTCTCTATTGTGTCTGTTACTGTCTGTAAGCCAAGAGAAACATCAGTGAGTAACACCCCTCTACAAACACGAGTGTGTATTCATAGCTCAACAGCTACCAACAGAGTGACGACTACTCTCTCTTCACATTATGTAGCTGATTATCAGCAGTCCAGTTAAGAATCTCCCAGTCAAATTTTGATTCATATCATAGCATTCATATCAACACTGTAATTTTATCAACTTAATACTTATTCCCTGGTGTTAATTAAACCCCTAAAAACCCACCTCTGTCTAGACTGAACAGTGGACAACATGAACAACATTGTTTTGTGACAAACCAGTGCTTTAGAAGATGGCTACTGCAAACCTGGGTTCTCTCTGAAAATTTGGCTCTTGGATTTTCAGATCCTTTGGCACTGCACGATGACTAACCACTTCTTCTTTTGCAACTCTGCAACTAAAAACAGCTCTGCCATCAATTTGAAAATAGTCAACCAACATACAGATGTGTGGCTACACCCAATTACTCCTTTGATACCCCTCCTTTTACCGAGTACATCACATGGTGAGGTACAGTGGGCTAAACATGCCACCTGAATGTGCTAGATACATTTAACATTTGATATATTATGTCCTCATCTTATTTTCAGGTTGCAGGTACAACATTCATCCAGCAATCGCAGCTGACAAAAAGCGATTAAGCAGTTAAATTAGTGTTTATTTACTTGAACTGCAAAAAAGTCACAAAGTCACAAAGGTTGTCCATCTGTTATTTATGCCTATTATCTAACAGTCATTTTGTTCTGTATGCAGGTCAACCAATACTAATAAGAATATTTGTTGTTATTATTAATAATTTGGAAAACATACTGTGCATGATCTTAGTCGCTTAGTTTAACAGAAAACTCCTTCCATGTCTTTAGATCATTCAGTCATCAGGAGCTACCAATTGAATTAGATCTTATGGGGGTTATTAAGATGATAACATTAAAAACCGTTGAGGAGAGAGGGAATAAAAAGAACCATCAAAGAAAATCTATTTCAGAAATAGTGCCAAAATGAAGCATTTTAAAAATCAATACAAAAGATTTCACTAAAACACTCACGTGTCATTGCCAGGCAGCCATGGTTTTATTACAGTTTTACTGTAAAAATGAACTCTGATGCTGTTTCGTTTTTGATTTGTGATAAGCTATCATTATTATGGTCTGATAAGATTTCTTAGATTCCATTTGATGCTGTTTCAGCACTATTATCCATTTGGAATGGAAATGGAGACATATCAGAAATGAAATGAATATGACCACTGGAAGCCAATAATTGTTAAAGAAGTATTTCTGTTCCTACAATCTGAACAACTGAGAATGAAATATTTTTCCTCCTCATAGTGCTCTCCTCTTTAACCTTAAAGCACTATTTTTCTGGGAACAACCTAGACGATGTGGGCTCCCTCCCATTCAAAAGGATAATGAGAGCCCACAGTAATAGTGGTAATAAAAGTCTGGCTGCATCTTCAGAGGGATGAGACAGAGCCACTGAGGGAGCGAACAAGTGTGCGAAGAAAGATGATTGACTACCCATACAGCAACAGGATGAGGGAGTGTTTATTGATGGAGGACGGAGAAGTTTCCTCTGCAGAAGCCATGTGACCCCTATATGCCCACAGCATCCATGCAGGACCACAGCACAAGTTTGCATTCAGCGTAGTATGAAA
Organism: Scatophagus argus; assembly: GCF_020382885.2. Classification (NCBI taxonomy): domain Eukaryota; kingdom Metazoa; phylum Chordata; class Actinopteri; family Scatophagidae; genus Scatophagus; species Scatophagus argus. The sequence continues at coordinate 14,451,543 of NC_058493.1, forward strand.
GACAGACATTAAAAGATCTCCACACAAAGGCATATGCATAGATATGCATGCATGCATGTGTGTATACACGCAAACTGACAAACACAATTTCCATATTTACTGTTGGGTGAGAAAAGGAAAAGGAGGGGAGGGCAAAAAAAACCTCATAAATAAATGACAATGCACAGCTTGCCCTGGAAATAGAAGCATCATTTTGTGTTTGTATTATATTCAGGCGGGTAAAATTTAATCTCCCTCTTAATACTCTCTATTGTATAAACAGGAGAGAGGTTGCTGAAATATAAACATTAGGAATGTAACCTTATGAAAATCGATTTGGCATTGAAAAATATTATCTCTGCTTGGTTGTTTATTAATGCAACTTCAGGCATGTGGACACTATGAGTGAGAAAATCCCCTTATTTTTAGAGGCTGTGGCAAAACACATTACAATGTTGCTTCAGATGGAAACAAAGCACAACGATTTTAAATACGATAGTGATCAATTGTATCAATACCAAGTCCTGATGTCACTCAAAGAGAAGCGACATAAAGTACTGCATACAGATCAAAGTAAAAATATTTACGTCTAAAAATTGTAAATTTTGGTTAAATGACTAAATAAAAACTATGACTGCATCACATCTACAGTAACATGTGTGTGAGATGTGACTGTGACCTATTAAACAACTATAATAGCAATATAACTTCAATGATATTTGACCCAGTGGCACCAAACAGCATGGATTACGATGTAAAGCAGGCATCATGACACAAATCTGAAGTGACAGTTGAGTAACAGAGACCTGAGTTTTTCTCACTTTTTTTCTTCTTCTTTTTTTGGCTAAACATCAGCAGCTCTTCAGAGGGTTGTGTTAAGAACTGGATCTGATCTGCTGTTATATCATACTGTAAATGCTTGAGCCACAGAAACCAAACAATTCTGCCAACAGACTAATCACTTGGGCTGGTAAACCAATCCTCCACGGACATGCACCGCAAGTATGAAAGTGTGTCTGCAGCCCCGATTATTTATTCATTTTGTTTGATTCAGGATGATGTTCCTCCCTTGGATTACCGTTTTTCCTATCTGGCAGGAGCGCTGGCACTATGCCCTCTGTTTAAGATATCAAAGATTTGCGGCATCTCGTTGCCTTGTGTAGGCTCGCCTGGGGAGTTTCACTAAACATGAAATGGATAAAGTCACACTGATGCACTATAGGCACAGACAAAAAGGGAAGGAGGGAAAGAGAGAGAGAGAGGAAGGCAAGAGGGGGAGGAAGGATTGAAAAATGAAAAAATGTAATGGGGTTCCTGTGTTTCACAGAGAGAAGAGCTGTTGCTGCCTTTCCTGGGATGCAAGAGCACGGTGGTCTCAGGAGAGAAAGTCTGTGGGAAGGATGGTTTTAAAATATCTCTAGAGAGGACTGACTGGGGCTGTGTGTTTCTGTAATCTCTGTATATTAGATAAAGGAGATTAATCAATTTTCCTGCTTTGGTTTCATCTCACCATTAAGAAGCAGAACACAAACAGAACAGCTAAATTTAAGAAAAAAACGTGCCATTAATTATGGACGGCCGTTCTTCCTAAGTTTTAGCCCAAGAAGGAAGCTGCAGATATACAATCAAGATGTCCCTGCACGTAGAGTACATTGTTTATATACAAAGTTGTTTTGTAGCTCTAAACAGCTGTCATATTTTCAGAAAATAAATCAATCAACTTTATCTTTTACATCATGGGTCACCTCATCCAGTGACATAGTTTTTGATGGGTGCGTTTGCTGAAGAAGACAAATTTCCCACCAGTAAGGAAAGAGCAGTGATTTCTTGTACTGAGAAGCTACACGATCTCATCAGCAGAGTGTTAAAAACCTTTTAATGTCAAGATACGAGCAGATGTGGAAGACACAGAGACAATGTATCACCGGCTTTAAATTTACTCCAAAAAAAAAACTAATGGTCAGAATTTTTTTGAAGTGAAGTTCATATTAAGTAGGGAGTAAAATGTATTGATGCTAACACTGTCTATATCTCAGACTTGTCACATGCTCTAACGACTGTAGACTTGTTAGACAAAGCAGCCGACTGGCATACAACGAACCACGGCATCCAACACATAAATAAATAAAAGACTGTATTAAAAACTGAAAGAAAGAAGCAGCTAATAATTTCTTGAGTTACAATCAAAACCATTTGTGAAGTTACTGTGACCTTCGACCTCCAAAATACACTTGAATGAATTAAGTGTATTCTTTTACCGGGCATAGAAAAGGTAAACAACACTTGTTCATTGTCATAATTAGCCTAGCTTACGATCATCATACAAAGAAGCACAACTCAAGTAACTGATCCACAGCAAGCACTTGTACTAACATTTGGATACTTAAATATTCAGTTCCTCCATTTTTTGGCTCTGAACACCACATTGCAAATAAAACCAGACATCTGGTGCTCTTGTTAGAGCAACATGGATGGACTGGGATAACAGGAGGAGAAACTGAGGCTAATGCCACATTAGGTTTCTGATTTCCTGTCTAAATCGGCATAAAGCACCTTGCCTTCAGATGGATTACCTGTCAGTGCATTAAGTACAACTTAGACCGCATCTGAAGCCACAAGAGACGCCAGCTCGCTCTTCCAGAGGCGCTTTAACCATGGCCTTTTCAAAACCACAGGGCTATTACATCTGCCTGTTAAAAGCTTTGAGGGGGAGGTCCAGTCAAAGTCACAGCTTAGTGGGAGCTTGTACCAAGGTGACTAAACTCATCCCTCTCTGTCCAGTTTGCAATTGTTTCTGATGGAACTAGTGTTGTCTTTGCACCTCCTACATTAACAGCTGTAGTAAGTCACTTTCCTTCACCACCAGCTTCTTTGACTTAAAGACTGCAAGACAGACAGATGAGCGAGCAAACTAAAGTGAGGACTGGGGAATGAACTCGAGACACAATGCTTCAGACTATACGGGCCAGGCAGAGAATCAAACATACAGGAGGCGCATTTGATCAATGGCCTCGATTGAGAGGCAATGGATTTCACATTATAACCACCCTGTTCATTATTGGCTGAGTTAGCATCTGCTCACGAACGCCCCCTCTGTCCTTTCCCTGTTGAGGAGAAGTGATCAATTTGGAGGGATGCATTCCCTTTCACACACACACACACACACACACACACACACAAAAGTAGACACACATAACATCACAGCCCATCACTTCAGAAGCAGAAGACGTAATGTGGACTGGAAAGATCTGGGGTAATAGAAAATCACACTGCTTACATGAACAATAGCTCAATTAGAGATGTCTGTTGATGTTATAAGATTGCTTTTCTTATGCTAATCTGTATACTTAACTAAATGCTCTTCAGTAAAGGGTTTGTGCTCTCCCAAGTTAGCTCACCATTTCATTATGTAGTCACGTGTAAGTGGCACTATGCATTGACTGCCTTCGTAAATCATGTTCATGAGAGGGGGGATAAAAGTGCCTTGCCGATATGTAAGTGGATTTCGGGGGCCATTTTGCTATCCTTGTACTGATAAAAGCTTCATTAATCAATCATACATCTCTTCCCATCGGTGGTCAAAACGGACTGCAGCCGTGTGAGCGTGTCTCTGTGTCTACATGTGACAAAACTTTGTCAAACATGTCAGAATTAACCACAATACGATTCTCAAAACTCCGACACTGATGTCAGAGAAAAGAGTGTATCATTCCTCTAAAAACATGCCTCTTTGATTTCTCTGTCCCCACATCTTTTCTTTCATCTCTCCTTGCATCTTCTGTCAAAAGGACAAAGAGGCAAGGAAAAAATGCAATTGAGGGAAATTTGGCTGCAGATAAAAAAAACAAAAAGGATGTGCTCTTCAATGTCTGAATATTATGGCCATCCATCCTTAGTTGTTGAGATAACTCACTGTAGAATAGGGATGTCAATGGTTAACTGTTAATAAGTCAATAGAGGTATGAACTAAAACGTTAAGTTAAAAAGTTGTTTCATGTCATTTTGGGTTTGTCTTAAACATCAGTAACTGTTCAATAGGTGTCAAGCTATCAAAAGCAAAATTAACTGAAACTGGAATGCTTTGTCTGGATCAAAAGCATTGGACCAACTGGCAAATAGATCAGTGTTGCCATTCCTAGTAAAAAGAAGAGATGCAAATGTTACGAAATGTATGAGTTGATAAAACAAAACGCTGGTGCAACTCTGTACCTCTTCCAGAGCTGATGTGTGCCTGCATGTCCCTGACACATACAGAGATATAAATGTATTTCTGAAAGTCATCCACAGGGATAAATGGAGCTGATATCTGTTTAGGAGAGCAGGGATTTAAGCAGAAAGCAGGAGTGTATTTGGGTTATAAACCAAAGTGACTCAATGGGGCTTGACATAAGTAGAGAGAACTCACTGTTAAGTAACCTACTCATCTTTCAGTTGCTCAAGCAAAGATTCAGCAACCTCTCCTCACCTGTACCCATCCTGCATATTCCAACACATTTAAACACACTGTCACAGATTCCCAATTTGCATCATATTCAGTATCACACCACTGCTGTGTAGCATAATACCTTTTTTATTTTGTTTTATTTTTAAATTCATTCTTTTATGCTGCATAAACAAACCAAGAAAAATGTTTTACATTTTCTGCTCACTCTTACCTGTACTACTATCTCCACCTCTCTCTTCTCGTCTGCCTTTTATGCTCATTCATATACCGAACTCAGATTCTCCCATCAACATTTCTAATTCTTAGCTCAGCTTCCCCTCTCCACTCATCTCATAGCACAACCTATCTATCAAAGCTGTGAATCAACACAACGGTGTTTTCACAATGGTCACTGTGACCCTCCCTGGAAATTCCACTGGAAAAGTGACTGAAAGAAAAAGAGTTTTACTTGCTAAACACTAAATCATCACATTTATTAAATATTATAAAGAGGGATCAAAGCGAGAAAGGCAAGAACAAAAAGGGCTTATTTCTTAGCACAGCAAACTGCATAAGCGCTCAAGGCTGTGGATGTTATTCCTTCTGACCATTCATGTTCACAAATACATACTGTAGATGAGTAACAGAGCACAGCCCGCAGTAGTCTCACTGCTGCCAGCATCCTGAATTACTTTTGAACGTGCCTTTAAAGTTTCTGAGCATCTCAAGCTTCCCGCTTGGCGCTCTGGTGATCTTGTGGTGGGACTGAGCATGAAGTTGGAAGCTGACAATTTTGTGAGCATGAATCATTTGGATCTGAGCTACTTGTGGATCGAAAAAAAAAGCAAAAAAAAAAGCATGACGATCATCACCAACAGTAACTCAAATTCTCTACGAACCTCGGGTATTTATAACAGACAACGATCGACCTCATGAGCAAAATGTTGTTTAGAACATGCTTTATTAAAATACACTCAGTCTTTTCAACACAAATTTGGCTGTTAACCAAAACACCCTTGAAGTTTTCCTTTTGTCAAAAATTGCTTTGCAATTAAGTACTTGAACATTTATCTAATACTGCTAGAACAAAGGAGGGATCTGGGTTCAGAGTTAAAATATCATTTCTCTTTTGAGGGACAATCTAATGCCTGATGCATTCAGTTTATAAAATGTGTCTCAATTCTGACATGTGGAAAACAGCCTTAAAGATGGCAGTCCTATGCATAATGAAGCAAAATGAAATGCTAATTCAGGAATCCAGAGTGTCAGGAAAAGTTACAGCTCCTGAAATTGCTTATTACTTGGAGCACATGACCCACACATAGAAGATGGCTGATTCTTGTTCTTAAGTTTGTGCTGTCACAGGGCATCTTGGAAATATTTTTACAATTACATATATATATATATATATATATATATATATATATATATAAAATAACAAATATCATTTTCTATTTGTTGTCGTTTTTTGATAACTGGACATCACTCCATCAAATATGTACTTTGGAAGACTGGAAGACTTGATCACCATAGGCTTGGACTGAATGTCATGTCCATATTTAACTATGCTAATTAGGTTAGGTGTGTAAACAGACCGCAATTTTATATACACACACAACAACACTGTGAGTGACATTTTGTGTATGACGACTTGAAGCATATTTAAGTTCTGTCTGTTATTTCTAATGATCAGTTCAAGAAATTTTAATGGAGACCATCAGCTGCAAGATATTTTAATGTAATTTTTAGATTCCGTTATAATGTTGGCTTGACAGAGACCTGCAGTATCTTGCAGCACAACAGCCCCATTACCTTCTTTAAATGGCCAGTGCAGAAAAAGGGATTAACTAAGGATACATTTAGCACTACGGAAAAATGGACATGTCCACAGATTTATTGGCATTTATTATGGTTGTTCTTGTTTTAAGTGTAAAACCCCCTCTAAACTGCATCACTGAATAGGCCTTGCTCTGCCTCACACAAACCATTAGTGAGAGAATTTATGCATTTAATGCATTAGAATAGAAAATGAATTTAAAAAGAAAATACCATGAGGGAACACATTATCTTTGCTGTCGGCAGTTTTCTGGTTCAACATTTGGCAGCCTCGTCAGTAAATGAAAGAATTATTTCAATTATTGTACAGCATTAAATTATAGTTTGTGGAGAAAGTGGTGACAGGTCTGCAGAGCTACAACACTTCCCCTGCCTCTGGCTTCTCTGTCAGTTTTAATGAAGAAACCTTTCCACACTACACAGAGTGAGAAAGACAGAGAATGGGGAGGGTTTGTTCACTGATTCTCAAATTTGTTGCATTGACTGTGAATCTGTACTTTGTTTAGAAAGAAAAAAAAGTAACTACTACTCAAGGTCAGATGGACCATCAGGGGCATCAACTGTTCCAAAATCCAGAGACTGGAATCTAGAAAGTGAATTATACTCTAAACAGCTAAAAATTAATTGGATCTATTTCCTACTGTTGGACTTACTTACAGCATGTCATACCATTAATAGCCTCAATGTCTAACTGTGCGGTGGTTTGCCACAGGGTTCGAAGCTTAGAACCGACTTGCTCTTGCAGATATTCCCTCAACAAACATTAGGGAATGTCATGTGTGGAAATATATTGCTATTATACCTGCTAAGAAAAACACCTAGGGGCAGGTGTATCCTCCTTATGCTCACATTAGCTCCCTGCTAGCTGCCCTGTCCTTCTGCACATAATGCCCTCTATAAATATAGAATAAAAGACTCGGCCTATCAAAGCCACTGGTTCCCATCCACCATTGTATTGCTATCCCATCCATACAGATATCAAATGCCTGATCCCTGCAGCATTTAAGCAAATTAAAAACCACCTTCATTAGCAAACCTAGGCAACTGTCGGAGGCATACAAAATACCCCCAGCCCCAAGGACACAACGCTAAATGGACTGGCAGAGCTTAAAATAAGTCCACACACCACAAAGACCAGCCTTCATTTGTATGTTCCTAATGTGCCAGCTTCACTCACCGTACATGGCCTGCTGCTCCAAACACATGGTGAGTAATTGCCAACACTCGACCTCCATACTGCACTTAATCAACCTGGTAACACCATGGGGATAAATTCATGAACAATACAGCCAGAATAATTCATATATTGGTCAACAGAACTAATGTGCAATGTGGTGTGAAGCGTCAAGGTGTCACATGATTCAGAGCCAAGGTTACTGTATTATCTGAGAAAAATATCAATGGAGGCAGGGAAGAAAAAGAAGATGACTGCCTATGGCCTAAAGTCTAAGACTAATAATTTGCTTTGCTCATAGTGCATCTATAATGTAGACAAAGGTTTTTCTGAGTATGTGACTTCATTTTTTTTTCTCATATAAATATTGTGCTTACAAAGACAATGTAGACTTTTATTCTGTCTATGCAGAGTTATCATTTTAAGTAATTCATAACACTTGTCTGCATAATCTATTTAACCTTTTAAATATAAGTCAAACCTATTCGTCTTCTTAAAAAAAAAATCATTTCAGCAATGTCTCCAGCCATAAAAAGAATGAGCTGCTGGGATCCATGAACTAGATGCATGTTTCCAGGTTCAGAACACCCTGTTCATCATTGTACAGTTGCCCCATTTGTCTCCATTCTCACCTTTGACCTGCAGGCAAATGGTGATAAAAGCACCCTTCATTGCATTCGACAATAAAAGCAATAGGCAGTTCTTGAGTCAAGCAGCACAGTAAACAAACATAAATAAAAGAGAGTGGGAATCAATGAAAGAGAAAGCATAGAAAAGCAGCACACAGACCTCAAAGCCGATATACTAACACTCAGCTATTACCAATACAACAAAGAAACTCACACTGCTTTGCAGAAAAATTTGGAAAAAAACTCTCTATGCATATTTATCTGTAATAATTTAAACCAGTTGGGAGTGACATATCTGACAGCTGTGGTATGTGACATGGAGGATGGAACTGGAGTGCATGGTGAACAAGGACAGCATTATACCCTCTGCACAAAATTAATATCTTTATATTAAGATTTCCCTCATGGAGGATGAACTAAGGAAGAACACCTCAGCACTCAGCTTGACATGACAGAAGTTTGATAAACTGTGGTATAAAGGGCCAACCTGAGGAGAACACAGGTGGTGCTAAATTTGGTGCCAAGAATTGTCCTTATGATTTTGAACTTTAATCTACGTAAAATTCAATTAGCTTTGAATCTCCCCTGAACTCTGCACTGGTGCATTACTCACATCACACTGGACATATACACATGGAAAATAAAAACAGTCAAGCTTGACCTTTCTCTTCTATCATCTTCCTTTTCCTCTGCTCCAAGCATCCACCCCATAACAGATTAGCTCAGAGGAAGACCCATTTCCTCCCTGAGGCTGCTAAAATATTAATCAAAACACAGAGGAGTGTGCAGCAGCTCCCAAGATGCATGTCTTCTAATGGTAATACATGGGGAAAGCAGAGAGGGAGGAGTGCTGCCTGTAATAGCCTCACAGAGGGGGAGGAGAGGAGGAGGGCCAGAGGTGACAGGGGCTTTCACAAGGGACAAAGAGAATGAGAGAGAGGGGCAGACGAGCAGGAAGAGAGGTGGAGCGAAGGCACGAGGTGTGCGGAGAATCGACAGAGGACAGAATGCACTGATACAGAGTGCTTCAGAGAGACCCGGCATGAGGAAGATCAAAGAAGCATCATTGCTTCCCCTTTCACATTTTGTGGACATACAAGGGTTGAAGATAGCCTTATGTGAAACTTTCAAGTATGAATAATAGATAACAAACTATTCAAATAGCCAATTTAGCTTTATGTATTTCTCTTACTCATTGGTAGAGCCAAACATTTGTCTGGGTTTGTGTGTGTGGACGACTGTGCTCGTGTGTGTTAGAGGGAGACAGAGAAGAGAGAGATGTTATGTATTTTAACAAACACTTTTTACCCTTCTAAAGACATAGCGTGATGCCAGGTGGTCTGTATGAGCAGTGAAAGGCGTTTCTCTCATGGGCCAAATCTAAGCCCGTCTCTGGCACTGAGCCACTGCCAGTGGGGAAAACTGATTGGAGTATCCATGCTGGTGACACGATAATCATGTAACTAAGCTTTGTTGCGGTGAGGGGAGACTAAAAGGGTTATTTCGGCAAATTTTTCATGCTTGCCTACTAGTCTTTCTGTTAGCAGGTGATTTAAGCACATTGACAGTTGTCACATTTTACGGTAGAATATGGGAAGCATGTTAGCCTGCTGAAAACTGTGAAATTCAGTCACACATACATACGAGACAGGCCGCTTCCTGTTACTTCTAAAGAAAGACTCTGACAATCCAAATCTGACAACTGTTTAAGAATACGTAATCTGTAAAGAACAATAAGCTCATTTATCGAGAATGTAAAACTGTATATCCTCACGGGTCATCTTCAGCTAACCTGCAGACAGCTGTGACTGTGTTCCACTACCTGGTAATTAGGGACATGTGGAGCCCCTGTGGGTTATACACTCTCACATGCTGCCATACTCCTCCCTCTTCATCCAACAGGCTCCCAAGAGAGAGAGATGGCCGTTTTGTGAAAGGTGACACAAATCAGTGACCTCTGTCTACCTGACCATGTCGATAATGAGATGCAACTGGGGCTTCACTGTATTCAAATGAGGCTGCACGTGACAATCATGTTGAAGAGATACTGGCAGAGGACAACCAACGTTAACTTCTCTGAGAGTAACACATAGAGATGTACAAAAAAAGCAATGAGGAGCTCCATGACTCAGAAACATAATGAGAGATGGTATGCACTCTTTTCGTCACCCATGTTCTTCGTGCCTCTGAAAGATGGATGGGTAGGGGTTCAACTGGCCTCTCCCAGTCACGGGCCTTTTTCTATTGTGTTGCTTTGCTTAATGTAAACCAATAAAGCTGGCTAACCTTGTGGGCCGAATCAATGCTTATTTAGAATACCATTGATTAACAGTTCTGATTATTGATTATGTCATCCCACTCAAGATATGCCAATGGCTCTGATAAGAGGTTACCCTGGAGCAGATAGGTCTGTCCACCGGGCTACTGGACACTCACACACACACACATACAATATATGGGCCATGCTCCAACAATGGACTCACAGGAATTCATCATCTTTCTCTCTCCAACACGTACACGTACACACATTATGTACACCCTCGTGTGTTCACTCCTTAATGTACCAACACTGAAGTCAGTACTGCTTCCTGTTGACATGGTGTAATTTCTGCTCATCTGAGACTTAAACATTAAAATTAACACACCATCTGCTCCTGTAGTGTTCCCAGTTGCTATTTTTGAAATGTCATCACTGTGAACACGTACCACATAGCACGTATAAGTTAACATAAAAATGTCTAAATCAAATGAAGGCATCATCCAAGAAGTTTTATCTGTTCTACTGCAAAGTCTTTGACATTTCCATAGTTTCCATCACTTAGTGAATTCACACAAAGTTAGTGTAAGATTTGCCTGAAGTCACGTGGAAGTCATTGGGGCTGTATAACTTGAGGTGTGCATTACTACAAGAAGAGTACATATGGTGACTTTGCTCTGCCATGTTGTGAACACTGTGAGATTAGATTTGATAAATGGGCCTTGTCCATGTTCTGTGTTTATACGCATAAGCTGTGAACTTCTCACATATATGAGTGTGAGCTGTTTTGGAGATTCACTCTGAGACTTTATGTTGTGCCACCTGTTTGGTGGGAAACTCTTCACACACCTGTATTAGCATCACGGAATGAGACCTCCTCAACAGTCCATTACAATAATCTTACAGAGGTTAAAAACTGTATGACAGAGAGCTCCATCGCTCACTAATACGGATTACTGGATGAAGTTTTAAAATATCATCTTGTCTTCAATAACATGTTCACTGGGTTTTGTTCTTCTTCTATTGTACGTTTTAGGCATTTCACTACCAGAAAATCTGAAAATACAAAGTGACAGTAACAGTAACACACAGTCTTAAAAGTGTAACTACACTCCAGAGAGATCATGCTACATCATCACAAATATCCTATAAACAACCCAGTGTTCGCATTCACAGTGAACATGGGACATAAAAGAAAACCGCCTCAACTGTATGTAATATATTGCTGAACTGAACAATATAAATGGAACATGCTAGTTTAGAAACAGTTAAGATATTTTCTGCCCCCAGCAAATGCTCTCAGGTCTGTGGGGTCAGGGCTGTAAAGCTTGATGATAAAACAGTTACAGTGAGCCTGTTATTAACAGAGAGTGAGTCAATCAAAACTGTCAATAACATAGCATCCATGACTTACAATTACAAGAGCTACAGCCACTTACACTCAGGAGTATGCCGTTTCATGTGTATAGTCAAGATGAAAAGATTTAAACACATTAAAAAGCTAAATAATAAACGCGCGATCAAAAGTTTTTGATAGAGTTTGATAGGGCCAAATTATTTCACTTCCAAGTTAGTGGTTTCAGTCAAGAATAGTCTAGTATATAACCTCAGTCACACGAGCTGTTCCTCCAGTCTGTATGCTAAGCTATTTTAGTTTACTGCTGGTGGCAGTTTCATAGTACACAGATATGTGAGTGGTATCATCTTAAGATTGTGTCATTTCTTCTGACTATGAAGATTTTACCAGAATTCTAAGGCAGTTCCAAAAACTGAGGGAGCAGCCCATCACCAGAGTAACTGTCAGCGGCTTTAACTGTCAACTTGCTGCAGCTATGTTTGGCTGTAACTATAGCTACAAAGTTAGTAGCCCTATGAACTGACTGCAGTCTGCCTGGTCTGTAACCTCGAATCGTGTGAGTTACCACAGGCTAGGGGGCTCAGCTCAGCTGGGCTCAGTAGCCTCCCAGTGAACATGGCTGGACCACAGATTGGGGCTGGACACAGCCTCAAATAACAAGACCAGTTTGATGACAGTATGGAGGTAGTTAACAGCGGCTCCAACAAGGACTGGGGAGTGCTATCACCTCTAGAGGTACAAAGCGGTAGTATTGCGAGACAGGATGGACTGGGGCTAACTGGTTTGCATGCCGACTGCAGCTTCTGCCATAACGTCACCATTGCTGCTTCTTCACATTCTGTTGATGTATGCTCATGTTTTGAATGTTTTAACATACAATTCTGCTTACATCTTAAATATTGTAAAATTAAAAGATGGTTGGTAAGGTAAGTATGAATCAGGGTGAGTTTCATGTTCTATGAACCCTTGGTCATCTTAACTTTTAAAGCATCTGCTGCTGGCCTCTGTTGATGAAGGAACGAGGACATTGCTGGAGCTTTTTTTTTCCTTTTGTTTTTGGGAGGTGGGAAAGGCCCTGTTGTCTTACTGTTAGGTCAGCAGTGCCAGGCCAGCCGTTGTCAGCCAGCCAGTGTTGAGCTCTGCACTTTGCATAAAGGGGCTCTTCCGTAATGAGCTGCTATGTATAGGTATCATGTGAGATATCTGAGCTAGCGCTTACTGTTCCACAGCCAAGGTCAAAGCCTGCGCACCCCACCACCGACTCCCCTACCCTATCCATCACCTGAGAACACAGACCACAACCAATCTCACATTCCACCCCTGTGGACACCCTCCTACCTATTTGAGGGCCATTTTTTTAGGGTGATCCTGGTTATTGTTTATTGTATGTCAATAAACTTTCAAGATATCATTGAAGGACAAATGTTTAAATTCCTATAGAAGATCTCAGCACAATCTGAAAATGGGGGCTGATTAAATAATGAAAACTTGATTTCTTTGCCTATACATTGAGATAAAATACAGTCACGTGTCAGCAGTATGCAGTCCAAATACATACCTGTACAAACTGGGAGGAAGACTGTTTGCAGTGTCGCATAATAGTCTATTTATCCATCTTACCTGTATGCACGTTTGATGTTTTCTATTTACCAATAAGCACTTGCTAGCATCATGTCAAAAGTGGACACTCTGTGTGTGAGTAGGACAGGGGCTTAAGTGTACAGGACTCTGGAACAATATGTCCACACACCACCATACTATTGCTTAAGTCCCCACAGAAATCAATAAACTGCCGTCTCCCAGATCACATATCAACTGCTTGCTGAACTCAGGGATAGAATAAAAAAATCTGTGCCTAAAGAATGAATGACCTCCATACTGCTACTGTATGCATATAAGTCCCAGCAACATAATTACATACAACTGGTCACATTATCCTGTAATTTGATAAGGCAAAATTGTATTTTTCTAATTTAGAGTAACTTTTAAAATAACGAGATGTATGTAGGTCTGGTCTTACATGCATTTCATGCATAGTGAAATGGTCACCATTTTATTTTTTTTCTTAACTGAGTTGACATTTGTTTATGATCAATGTAGTGGTTTATATTTGCAACTGCACCTTCAATCCCACAGTTTCGTCAGAATTAACATTTTTGGTTAAAGTGCATGGAAGCAGATAGATGACATGATGAATCTGAAATCAATTTAGATTAAAATATTCATGTTTGTACTGACAGCAGTATATTAATTACCCCTCTTCCCCAATCTTCCCACCTCCCACTGACAGGACAGCCCAATATATTGCCACTTAGTCCTGCACAATAAACTTTATTGACAACTCAACTCGCTTTGGACTGTAGCAAGTCATACTATAAACAGCAGCTCGAGCCGATTTCCTCATGCAGTTTGGAGAAAGAAACATAGGGTGTATGAATTTAGTATATGACTGGGCTGTGTGATAAGTCAGTGAGGGAAATCTCTGAGTGAGAGCAGCGACAAATATAAAGGAGAAATGAGCAAGGAGAGATGGATTTCCTGCCATTTGTGATCTATGACCAATCGCCTGTCTATCTTCAGATTCACTGTTAATGGCTATCGGCCGAGATTTAAATCCTTTCTTTTGTGCATTCTCCTAAATCAATAAATTGGCATCCATTTGATTGAATGCTCATCCATTGTGTTAAAATGAGGCTGAATGAGTTTTGTCCTTTTGACCAATGAGTTTGTTTTACAAAGGTAAAATGGCTTTCATGATTCGCAAAGTACATAATAAAACTTTATAAAGTATTAATGTGTTAGCAAATAGTGAATTTCAACAGAAACGTTGAGAAGAAACTTAACTTTTATTCCTAAACATACTAGTTTGATCGTAACTGACATGCCCTTTTCCAAACTTTCCATATGTTCTTAAATGATCAATATATATTACGCTGTATGAATGATCATATATCCAATCTGCATTGATATAATGAAGACAGAATGTCCACCTAAAAGGGCAAACAGGCGAGTGGTATAAAATAATTCTGATAAATTGTCAGAGTAAATAAAAGAAAATTTTTAAAAAATAAACCACAATATCATAAATTTAAAAGTAAAAGCAAGCTTGACTGGTCTGTTCTGCATTTGACTAATTTAATCATTTTGACGCTATCATCAACTGTTTGACTGTCAGGTTGATTGGCCTTTTTCTAATATACCTGTGTGTGCATGTGTTAGTGTGTAAGGTTTACGTGACTGATAAACTCACCAAGGCCTCAAAGAATGATAATAGAGAGCGCTATACTGTATAGCTATGAGTCCTGCAAATAGTTTTTATGGGCTTAAATAGTTTCAGCTTTGTGCACTTAATACTTAAGAAGTCTAAGTACTAGTCTAAGTATTACTGAGGTGACTTCAGCTGACTGAAGATCAAATCGTTTGTTTCTTTTGCATTCCCTTACTGGACACAAACAGGCACATTTAAAGATCCAAGCTTTAGCATGACATCCATTTCGGTTTGTCAGTCAAATATAAAAAATCTGCAATAAAATCTTTGCCAAAAAGGAGGAAATTCATTTTATTGACATATTTTGGCTACGTGCCTCCTTGGGAATATGTGAAAGAAAAAAATGAGGGAAAACTGGCTACAGCTTGATGAAATTAATTCATTTAAGTTGCCCCTCATATAAAACATAATATGAGGTAATTTAAATTGGTGGAAAAAATCAAAAGATTGAGTGAGTCTAGATATTGCATTTGCTGATAGAATGTGGGGAAAAAAATGACATTGATACGAGGGTGCTCAAATCATTATTCAAACAAAGCCACCAAATTCAGTCAGCTTAAGTGGAGGAAAAGAGGAAAGAGTAAAAGAAAAACAACAGCACACATGGATACCTACATAAACAAAGAATCTGTTCTTTAAGCCTGAAGTTAAACAACAATGCCCTCTATTGGTGTGAAATGGCCTCTGTTTCCCCAACAAAGGCCGTCACACTAAAGGTAGACTGATGTGCTTTCCGGCACACTCAGCAGAAATATCACATTGAAGTGCAATCACCTCGAACCTCAAAGACTGTCCTTTTTAACCTACTAACTACTACAGAACGTTTTATTATTAATTTACAAACATTATTCAACTATAACAGTCATCCTACTGCCATAATCAGGGGGCCTTATTAGGACTTAAAATGTATTAATTAGAACAATAATGAATGAAACCACAGTAGGTGAGTGCAAGTGTAGCCAGCATGCCTCCAGCATTAGAAGTCTGCGCAACCACAGACTGTGTGTGTGTGTGTGTGTGTGTGTGTGTGTGTGTGTGTGTGTGTTTGGTTTACAGGATCAGTGAAGGAGTTCTTGACAGGAATGCACACTGAGCCTCCCGTCTCCCTGTTGCTCTCTCTACTGAACCGGAACAGTGTTGTAGACAAACAGGGGCGCCCCGGAGAGTGTGGCGAGCTAAGTGAGTGAGCACAGAGGTTTAATATGACAGCTACACTTTCTCGACCGCCGGTTCAGAGTGAAGAAAATGTCCTACACTGTACATCTTATGGTAGCATCATGACAGATCAAACACAGGCCACTTAGAAATACTCAGCCTGACCGTAGGGGACAGGGGAAAGAACTTTGAACTGTGATTAGCATGATGTGATTATTGTGCAAAAATGTCTGAACGGTAGTTTTAAACACTGTCAGTGCATGAGTGCATGACATGAGGGGCGGGACTAAAACATTTTGAATGGGGGTGGGGAAGTGAGAAGGGGCAGTATAGGGCAGCTTTCACAAAATAAATACATTACTCACAAACTTGAAGCCATTTTCCTATGTAATGATAAGCTGCACATTGTAAACAGTCAACTTTTTTGATTGTAATCTCATAATTAATCTGAAAACACACACATTCTGTGGCAGATGAAAGAGAAAGCTCTTGAAAGACGTTTTTAAATACATTTCATTTATTATTAATAGCCGTGCATGATATAAGAAATAGTTTAGTTTACGGCACCATTCATGGATTTTGTTGTTCATTTATGACATACTTTAGGTCATATTTAAAACGTTTATTCTTGTGAGAGAGGTATTGTCACTCGTGGGAAAACACAAAAGACACACCAGCTCTTGTTCAAAACTTCCAAACATCGGACCTCCCCATGTTGTTAAAGCAATTATTGCAGCATTACTGTGATTAAAAAAAAAATGTGTTCTGGACTTTCAAACCATTCTGTGCTTCAGAAAAATGGTCAAGTGTATCATACCCTGCTTTACTGATATACTCCTTGAAAAATCCTTCCAGTTTGGAATGTCTAAGGCGAATGTCAAAGTCAAAGATTAACTCTCCCTGATATGTTGCTTTATTATTAGGTTATATTTACAGAAAACTATGGCAACAAAAAAGGTACAATATACGTTACAATGTATGATCAACTTCATGTCATTTACAAATAAATTGCAGGACTATGGACTAAATAAAAAAAAGCTACAAGTCTACAACAGAATTATCCAGAATTTCACCACCATCTTCACTCCACTTTCAGCACTGAACTCTGTTCCCTGCTGTTTTTGCTTTTTCACATTGTCCGCTGCTTGAAAAATTGAAATCTTTTTGTATGCTTACACCATCCTGGCAAACAGCCTCTCTCCCACCTTCCAGAAGACCATAAAACACTCGCAGACAGAGGGGCAGGGGTGGGGGCAGCAAGGCAAAGCAAGAATAGATGGAGAGAAATGGTAATAGCTGCACAATGTTAAATGGGATTATAGCAAAGATTTGCAGCCGCTGCTTTTACAAATGGTTTTGGCAAAGTTTAACAAATCTCTTGGAGAATAATTCGGCAATAAGCGAAACGAAAGCCTACTCTGTTGACAATGTTCATGAATAATTTGGTTACACTTCATTTTCAAATACCGTGAGGAAAATTATAGGTGCTATCTTTCTTTGCCAGTGTGAAAGCCTTGAGAAAGAAGCTATGCAAAAGACATTATGTTACATACCTGAGCAGAGCCATTAGCCCGAGACCCATCCCCCTTTTTTATTTCAATTAAAGCTCTCTCTTTGATTCAGAAGCACCCAAAACTAAATTGTCTTTGATCTCCATGAGACCATGAGACAGACAGGGACATAAGAGTCTCTTAAAATGGGTGAAAAAGAAAGTTGTAATTCCAGAACAGGGGACAACTTCTTTCCTTGCTGTGGTTTTAACTGGCACAGGGGTACTTAAAAGACCTCACGCCTGGTTTGGCAGTAGTGAACAAAACAATCCACTATGAGAAGGGGAAAAAAAACACACATGGTCTGTAACAGGCTGACAGGCTTTCTTTCATTCTGAATCTCACTTCTCCAAATGTGATTAATCAAGAGCCTCAATATGCACACAGAAAGGAAAACACAGCTTCAAAAGACAAACGATGCCACCAGAAGGTGAAAGAAAAACTTCATAATTTTTTTGCACATTTTCTGATAAAACAAAAGAACTTGAAATACCAAAGGCTGTTGAATCCTAAGGTGAAATAAAAGTCAACCCTGAAATAGTTCTGAATTGTTTTATAAATCTGTGTGTCTCCGCTGCAAGAAAAATAAAAATGAACTCAAGAGCTCTTGCTGGAAAGTTGATATTATAATACCGACTGTGCAGATATTATGGCACATCAATCATGTCTTCTGAAAGAGAAGCAAATGCAATATGAAAAAAAAAATGTTGTATGCACTGAAAACAGAGTTTCTGTCAACTTGTCTAAACTTCAATCTTATATAACATGCACCAGTAGCTGTTGACATCACACTCCTCAGATTCTTGAAGCTACAACTAAATCTCACGGCTCAATCTGTTGGTTGCCACCATGCACACTTTGATCCTCTCTATTGCCCACTAGGGCCTGTGAGAGCAGCTACATGACAGCCACGGTGTGAGGGACTGTGGGTATTTTCTCCACTCAGAGTGAAGGATTATGGGCTGCTAACTGCTTTTGTATGAAAGGAAAACATCCGTGTGCACCATGTTGGAGCCTCGGCGAACAACAGTCGCTCCCTGGAAGCCTGGATGTCCTTTGATGTGCTTCTGAGTGGTGCTGGGCCACACGTAGTAGAGGAGTACAATCAGTCATCTGTTGGGAAGGGACGAGTCGGCCTCAGCAGCAGAGAACGGTCATTCAAGCCTGCGCTGACACAGGCAGGAGGGGGAGGCTGCACTAAGACTAGAAATTCACATGTTGTCACTGTTTATTCAAGTGTCTCGCTCTCCTTTTGTGCTCAGTATAAGGACATAATTAACACATCATTCAGATGATTCTGGTGTTTGTCTGTTGTGACTAATACTAATCCATTTAATCAGTGTTCTGTGACTTGACTAGATCTCCAAACATTTTCATGCCTTTTCTCTCAGCACTTTATACGATGCAAGCATGCATATTAAAGCCAGGCAGCCAGCTGTGAAAACAGCTTAATTAGTAGTAATCACTTCTGATGGAAGATGTTTCCACTATTTGCCTCCATTAGTGATGCCTTATTTTTCTTATTCTGTCAGCCAACTGCTGCCACTTTGTGCCAGGTGGGACGAGTGTTATATTGAATGTGTCACAAAGGTGAATGTCTGCCACTAATGTACTTATTCAAAATATAAGTTTGCAAACACGCCAGCTACTTAAACAGATGTCCATATTTATAGTACAGACACACGAAAATAAAAAGAGGCAAAACCTGAATAAAATCATCAGTTTCTCGCAAAAGTGAACCTCACTTTCACAGGCAAACTTAAGAATATTTTGATATTTTCTTGTAAAAATGAACAAAACTAAAACACAATTCAAAACCACAACATGGCCTGACCAAAAGCACTTCTACTCCATCCACACAACAAAAAGTTATGTCATCCCAGCAGACAATGAGAAGCTTATGAAAATAAAGTAAGAAAGTAAGTTGGGTAAGTAAGCAGTTTTAGGTTATGAGGGCAAGCTGTCTGACAGACCTTTAAATGGATCGGATTTTATACATTACTGAAAACTGTTAAACTACTATTAAAAAATATACTCTGATGGACAAAAACGTTTAAGCAGACTGGTGGCCAGGTGCTTTATTAATGTTGGCTGTGCAGCCTCACTATTTTGCATTTTTCTTGGTCTACGATAAGTGAAGTAGCTAATTCAACTCTCGTAGGAAAGTCATGCATATAGTTAGCTTATAATAATGTGTTTGCAACATCTACTGTTGTTTCACTTTATTACCCGAGTGTTCCCTTACTCAAACGCCACCACACTGAGCCATTGCAGGTGGACACATTGTATATATGATGCCATAAAAGTCAATCTGCCATACATGCTTGAGTGCAGTCACAAGAGATATAATAGAAGTCTGTTTGTGTTCCAGCCTAATAGTATTAGAGCTGGCTTGTCAGTGATCGGTTGACAGACAGCATGGACTTCTTATCACTCTCTAACATGTTCAAGCATCCATCACACAAGCTTTCAGTCAAACTGTATCAACTTTAGGCAAACACACACACACACAGGCGCACACACACCACGAATACCCATAAAAGAAGCAGATGCCCGAAGGAAAGGGCAACATTCAAGTCAATACAGTTAAACATTTCTGCTGAGTGGACATTACTGTGTATGGGGATTAGCACTTGGCCCATGGGATACAGGACCTTGACTGTTGATGTGCGTGTGCGTGCATCTGCTTGTGTGGATAAGAAGAAAGTAGGAAGATTTATTTACATCTTGAAATTAAAGTTGCAAAAATAATACTATGATAGTCATTGTCTTGTCTGTTCCAGTTCCTTTCTTCAGAGTTTCCCTAGTCTCAGCATCCGGTCCTCTCTGCTCCACTCAGCCCTTCCCTCACAACCCAAAGGCACGTGACACACACAACTTTTTTTGCTCAAGTTAAATATTTTCAGTTCGTGCAACTGCTTCTTTGTACATAACACTGAATGCAAACAAAACAGTTCGATTACAAAGAAAACTCCACAGGACACTCCTTCTCCACACTGATCTAATTCAATCTGTTCATTTCAAAGTCAGCCCATGCAAATATGGTGCAGAGACGAGATGTTAGAGGCAGTGGGAGAAAGATTAATGATGTACACTAAGACATTAGAACAGTCATCTGACAGTAAGCAAAAACGGCCACTTGTGAGAAACACAACAGACTCGACACAAAAGAATGATACTTTACTGGCTAACCTGTCCAGGTTGCAGTGATGAGGTGTCTGCTGTTGTATCCCCCTCCACTGGAAATCCAATAGGAACGCTCTGTGTCATTAATGCTCTCCACCAAACTAAGAGCAAAAGCTGATCAATGCTTGGCTATCAGCAGATTGATCACACATGGTATCACTGTCCCAGTCAAGATAAATAGCACACTTCCCTTTGTTTCTCAATGTGCTGCTAAAGCAACAGGTGGTTTTCGATGTTCCTAATAATTAGATGATGATTTGGTGAGACTTTAAGCCAAAACTCATTAAGAGACAAAATATAATTTGTAATTCAGTTATGACTTGTAGATCTGGTAGTTATGTTGAGGCACTATTGTTTGGATATAATCTGATCAGCTGCCAAACCTAAACAACAGGTCAGTTGCTATTTATTAGCCAAGAGTAGTTCCAAAGAATGCCTTCTGTAAAATGGCTTGATAAAAATGACCAAAGCCAAGATAATTTAGCAGTCATGATAATTTTATTTCCCTTTCCCCCCTATCTATTTCATTCTCCTCTACTCTACGCTGGTTCTCACAGTACTGCCTTGCAGCCAGTAAGTATATGCACCATGAACACATTTAATTTTCCCTGTTAGTCCACAGCGCGGCCAGAGGTGAGCTTTAATAAGGATCAATGGCACTTTATCTGGGACAGGAACCACTCCTGTGCATGCAAATCACAACACAAGCAAAGGATTCAATTAAAAAGAGAACCTCCAACCACCGGCACTGGAAATTCAATTAAAGGATTTATGCAAAGGTTCACTGGCTTTTTTGTGTTGCTGTTTCTGTTTATGTAATGAGCTTTTCATATCAAGAATCAATACGTAATCTGGAGTGGGGCCATGGGGAGGGTGGTCGGTTGCTTTCTCATATGCATTTTGGATATAATTCAAGAACAGGGATTTCTATAGAGCAGTTAGCAGGATATCTGACCACATTACTCCACCCACTGGGCATGAACGGGAGACTCTTCATGCTGTAGCGTTCACTTGGAATGTTTAAATGTCTCATGGTATAGCCTCGGGCCAAAGCAGATGCTTCAAAGATTCGCTGGGGCCATGGTACATCATCCAAATCCATATTTAAATGCTTTCTTTTCTTTTCTTTGGAAAAGGAAGGCAATGTTTTTGTTTTTTTGTTTTTTTTTTGCCAGAAAAAGAGGGCAAAGACTGAGCAAGACTGACGGAGCAATAAATGGAGCTCCCGTGATGAACGTGAGCTGTGATGAGTACATGCTGTGACAGGTCTTCACAACCGCTGGGACTTGGAGTCAGAAATGGAATAGACTGTAGCTGATGTCTTCCCCTCCAGTCCTCATCTCTCATTAGTCTCATAATTACAGTAACAGCACAGTTTATAATAAATATAAAAAAATGACTGCAAGTTTAGCACAGTTGGCTTGTGTGCCCCACAAACCCTCTACCCCACCCCTTGAATATTATTTTTCTGTGAAATTCTCACAGGACATCCCTACTGTAGGCACACATAAAGTTTACATCATGAATCGACTAGGACGCACTTTGAAGTACAGTGATTCTCAGTAAAACCACTTACAGGACTCTCCCTCCCAATTGGTCCAGTGAAGAAGCTGGAGCACTGCAGCAGCCCCAGTGTGCACCCTGAGGTGTGTGCTTTAGCCTAATGAAATGGGATCTCAATAGACAATAATCCATGTAACAAGATTGAACGGGGACACCCATGTCAATATTAGCAAATGGGATTGCTGGATTTTCGTGTTTGTGCACACACATGCTGTCTGTATGCTCTCATATATGTGTGCCCATCTCTGTAAAAGTGCTTTCTCATTGCTTCTCCACCTACGCTTTAAGTGGAACACAAAAACAAGAGCGTTCTGGCTGGACCTCAAGGCTGTGGGTGGGGACCCATAACATTTTCCCACACCTACACGATTGGAAGTTCCTCACAAGTTTTTGATTAATCTGCTGCAGATGCACCATGAGGGGTTGTTCCAAGATAGAGATGTAAAAATGGGATGCTGTGTCGACAGAAAAGAGGTGCATAAAATAAAAGCTGTACGATAAATATCTGGCCAGTTAATGAAGAGGGGCACAGACATTAGCTACCAGAATAACTGCCATGGTGGCAGTCTCACACATGCTCACAATTCATAGTCCAGTTTGGAGGTATTCAGTAACATAACCTTAAAGGTATGGCATGAATGTATCTATATATGTGTGTGAGAAAAAGAATAAAACAGTGAATGTGGACTGTTAAATAATGTGGAGCCAGAAACACAAGCCTGAACAGTTCAAATGTGTTTTGACTCCATCGACTGCATTATGTTGAAATGTGTTTCTCATCCACTTTGTCTCTTGTCTAACTTGTTTGCAAATATATTAGAAGCATTTTACAATACAGTGAAATCCAATGAACATTCAACATCACTAAACCCACGGTTTCAAAAATAACCACACAGCTGAATCATCTTACTAACACAAAGTAAACAATTTAAAATGTTATCTTTGACAATAACTGTTGTTTTGAGTTCTGTAAGATTACACAAGGGTTTCAGTTTTTTTATGTTCTCCAGTCAGTGCACTGTGTGTACACAGACATATTCACACCATGGTAATTTCATTCAAATATAATTTAAAAGCGCCAGTTAGATACAGTTCACACTTTATGGATCTACTCAATAAAAAGCAATCAAAATAATTTTCAATCCAAAGCAACACACCATGAAGGGACAGTGTTGAGTGCTCTATCTATACATCCCATCAGCACTCTCAGTGAAGGAGAGGAAAGAGATGTGGAGCAAAAGAAGACTAAAATTACCGTTTGTATGAAAAGTGAAACTAGACAGTCTATTCACATCCTGGCCTGGCTATAAATAGGGTACCACACACAGCTAATGTGGTGGATTAGTAGCAGGAAGCAGACAGGCAGTCATCACAGTCCTTGTCCTCCTTAGACCACCAGGCCCTGGATCCCAGCAGACGTCATCCTATCTACCAAATCAGTATCAGCCTGGGGCCTTGTCCATTCACAAAAGCAGTCCCATACAACTCTGAGCCCCACCATGTCATTCACAAAAGGGTCCTGTTTCAGCAGCTGATATTCTGTCAGGATGTTGCTTGCCCTTTCCTCTTTGTTGCACCATATAAAGTAAGTGTGCAACATTATCCACACCTAAGATCCCTTTCTTCATATTTATATAGAGGCTGATGGTAAGAGATCAGGGCTAAAGTGCCCATTTTTCCTCAGATGCAATCACATAGTGCTCACCAAAGCTGTGTCTCTAACAATAAGGTCTGACTGATGGATACCCCTCAACAGTTCTTGGTGTGGCGCCAACATCATTTGTTCCAGGTAACTAAAATACATGAAAACACTCAAGTAACATCCCACAAGGGACATACTGTTGAGGAGGAATGATATATTAAATATAAAGTATATCTTGCTCCATTTGTGCTGAAGGAAAATTGTAATTTATTCATGTGTTTCTATTACTACTCCTTCATCATCTGTTAAGGGATGCAGCTAGCGCAGTAAACAATGACGCATCTGCATAAAACAGTAATTGCTGTTTTGTTGCATTGAAATAGTGAATACAGCAGCCTGCATGCTTCACCCTGCTAACAGCAGACTGCCAGTAGACACTCTCTCACCTTTCCCTCTCTCCTAATCACCAATTAGGACTCCATTAGTCTGGCCTGGCAGCTCATTTGCTCTGGAGGCGGCTGAGGGGGCCTGGTGCGTGAGACCTCTACCCACCGTGTTCCGCCCCAGCAACCACGGCACTGCACGGCTGTCACAGTAACACTGCCACAGTGTCTGCCTGTTCCACAAGTGAAAGTCCCTTTCCTCTTCCTTTACCACTTCCTGCCTAACAATGCTTTGCCAGGGAAATCCTCTTCCACACTGGCAGGCTGTGCACAGAGACTTTCCCTCTGAGGATAGAGGGAAGCGGGAGATGCTAGAGTCAACTTGTTAGGCACTTCATTAAATGTCCGTCCCTATGGTGAACGGGTGAAGTGGGACCCTTATTAACAGAGTAGGGAGATATCTTTCAAGATCCTGGAGATGGCTTACAGCCCCAGTGCGGGCTGCCTGAGAATGGGGAAATGCAGGACGGCCAGAGGAAGAGGGATGGTGGTGAGCTGGGGAAGGAGTATGATGAGAAAAGGAGCAGGGACTGAGTCATATTCAAAGCACTAAACAGCCCCTCAGCAACATTGTGAAATTACCCCACTGGCACACAAGATGAGGCACAAAGCTCTGAGGAACTTGTTAAAGCCACTGGCTCTCGCTTGGCTAATGTCACACTGGTGGGCCTTGGTCAAAAGTTCAGCACGTGCATATGTAAAAAGGTAGGTGACTGCCAAAGGCAGCAGACAAGGAATGAGATGGGAAAACAGTAATATACTATTGAACAAAATGTGCATGTGTTTGTTTTGAACATGCAAAATACATGTATCTACATTGCTGGGTGGGTTAGGGTGTGTGTTTCAGTGTGTCTAATGCACATAGGGCACAATCCACTTACATTTCAACCTGCTAAACCAAGGAAACAGTTGGTAATAAGTGGTTGTTTTATGTTAGTCATGTCAATGATGCTTTTCTGATGCCTTTTTATGTCCACTCTCAATCTATCAAACCTATTGGATGACCAGGAAACTTAGACCAAATTGTTGTCAAAAGAAGGAAGCAACTGGTATGAAAGTGACAAACAATACAATTATGCTTCTTTTTAATAAGTCGTGTTATGTCTTATAAATATTATGCTTGACTTGCTTGACAACCATGGCTTTCTTGAATGCATTAAGGATATACAATCACTGTAAGCAATTTTGTCAAGTGAGTGCAAAACAAATCAAATATAGCTAATGTATATTTTGGCTTTCTTTAGTTTCATTTTGTTATCCCATTTCCAATATGCTGGCATCTGCAGTCTCTGTAATCTCCATGGATCCCAGGAGCATGTACAAGCAATTAAAACAATAGCATCTTTACGCCCCTGCAACCAATAAACAAGCTAATGTCACTGCTCTATAAAGACACTTGGCGTCTGGGGCAATACCCCAGCTGGATTAGAACACAGCTCTGTGTTTTTAATACCCTACCATAAAGAAGGTTTAAAGAAATGCATGCACTTTATTAAAGAGACTCCAAGGAAATAATATCAAATACATAACCAAGACAACACACTGAAGTTAGAATGTAAATTCAGAGAATACCATTTAAACTGAAGTTTATTTATCAACACTCATTCTGCACTGTTGGTGTCTTGGGACAGTTCTTTTTGAAGGAATCATAAATGTAGTTATGTCTACCTCTTAATTAGCAAAAGCGCACTTTAAAATAAGTACACCTTCCTGAGTTTTCCTCAGTATTCTCTTTTACATCCTCAATATTCAGCTGTTCCAATGTAAAAATGATTGAGGGTGATATGACAGCCAATGGTCAATGTGTACGCACATATCCAAGAGCTAGGCTTTGCCATTAGTCTGAGCCTGAGGCCTGGAATCTAACCAGAAATGGCTGTTGACCTTTTGTGGTGCTGACTGGGCTTTGGCAAGGGAATCTCCAGCGCTAACCTCTGAATGGGAACAAGAGAGCAATGGGATCCTACACAGCCACAGGTGCCATCTGGGTATGAACCTGAGAACTTCCCGCTGCTCAACTACACCACAAGCCCAAGGGCAAGGAAGTCCTTTCCATGAGTCAGTACATTTTTCCTGCTAAATCCTGACAATAAGAAAAGAGCGGCATTGGGGGACATGTGTGCAGAGTGTATATTATGGAAAGAGAGAGTGTGTATGGAGAGTGGAGGGTGTACTGGCATTGGTGAGAGGAAAGAGACATAAAGTGTGTGGGACTACATCTCAGATTTCTAATATGCTGCTTTCATTGGCCTTGCCCCAAAGGTTTAACAGTGCTGTCCTGGGAGCGGTCCAGTGCCTTCAGTTTCCTTTAACTCTGGCAGCCCATGGTTTGCCCTCATCCCATTCTCTCTTTCCTTTTCAGATTACATTTTATTCTGTGTTTTACGAAAGGTCTGGTGGGACTTTCCTTTACCCCAGGTAAATAATCCACGCAGCTGGGCAAACAGAACCTCAACCGAGCATCAGGGTCAGTATAAATTGGGTAAGACGAGAATGAAAGACAGACTTGGAGAGAGAGAGAGTTACAAAAATTAAAAATAGTATATCCAAACTTCATGCACGCACACACAGAGAGAGAGAGAATGTTTCAGGTTGTGCTCTGGGCAAGGAGACAAGTTCCACAGCCGTCAAGGCCAGGTTATGCAATCTTCTACTTAAGTGATGGGAAGAGTTGGCCAAACTCAAAGGACCCTAAGGGAGTGAAGAGAATGTGACAAAGAAATTCAGTCAAAATAGACAGACAAGCAAGTCTTGAAGAGCGAACTAAACAAAAAACATTCCATCTGAACCACAGTCCACTGTACTGACAGGATAAATTAGCATGATATTCCTCTGCTTATGTATGTATGTATGAGAAAGTCTGGAATGGCAGAGAAGTATGTTAGAGTGGTGCATGATATGTATGAAAGTAGTAAAACAGTGGTGAGGTGTGCTGTATGTGTGACAGAGGAGTTCATGGTGAAGGTGGGACTGCATCAAGGATCAGCACTGAGCCGCTTCTTTGCTGTGTTGATGGACAGGTTGACAGATGAGGTGAGGCAGGAAACTCCCTGGACTGTGATGTTTGTGGATGAAGTTGTGATATGTGGTGAGAGCAGGGAGCAGGTGGAGAAAAATCTAGAGAGGTGGCGGTTTTCTCTGGAAAGAAGAAGAACGAAGGTTAGTCAAAGCAAGACTGAATGTGCGTGTGTGAACGAGAGGGACCGGCAAGGTTACAGAGAGCAGAGGTACAGGAAGTGCAGGACTTTAAGTACTTAGGGGCAACAGTCCAGAGCAACGGGGACTGAAGAGGCGCGTGCAGACAGGATGGAATGGGCGGAGAAAGGTGTCAGGTGTGTTTTGTGATAAAAATACTCTTTTATCACAAAACACACCTGACCAGCAAGAAATCTAGGTTTTTGTTGGGCACGACCAGGACAGATAGGATCAGGAATGAGTACATTAGAGGGACAGCTCATGTGAGATGTTTCAGAGATAAAGTCAGAGAGGCCAGGTTGAGATGGCTTGGACATTTTCAAAGGAGGGATAGTGAATATATTTGTTGAAGGATGCTGATGTCAGAGCTACCAGGCAGGAGGTCTAGAGGAAGACCAAAGAGGAGGTTTACGGATGTAGAGAAGGAGGACATGAAGGTAGTTGGTGTGAGGGAAGAGGATACAGAGGATAGGGCGAGATGGAAGCAGATGATTCGCTGTGGCGACCCCTGAAAGGAACAGCTGAAAGAAGACTGGTTTTGTTATGGTGTTCTATCCTCTTCCATCACCAGCAAATTCAGCCCTCCCAGCATCACCTGAAGAGAACATCTAATCATTTCAAATGGATCAGTGGGAGCAAAACCTGCTGAACATCTACAGTGCATGAGCTCATGAATTACAAGGTTAATAGTAGCACCTTTGAAAACAAGGACACACTGAATAGTACAATAGAGTTTATATATGTATGCATATGTACATGTACATGTACATATACACACACACAAACACATAGACACAGACAAAAAAGTATACTTGATTTAACTATGAC
Source organism: Scatophagus argus (assembly GCF_020382885.2). Lineage (NCBI taxonomy): Eukaryota > Metazoa > Chordata > Actinopteri > Scatophagidae > Scatophagus > Scatophagus argus. Next base: position 14,480,028 of record NC_058493.1, read on the forward strand.
AAATGCAACTGGATGTATGTATGGAGATCTCTGATCTTGCATACTGCATATGCAACAGATGGATGTGTTTAGGAGCTCCAGGCTTGTTCATCTGTTCACAGAGTGGCTTTTGTGTGTGAACATGAAGAGATATAAAACAGAGATAAATGCAAGCCTTGCAAGCACAAGAGTGGAGAGCAAACCGTGCCAGACAGAGCAAGAGTTAGTGTTGGCAGAGCATAGGGATGTTTTCACAGCACATTATGTTTGAGTACACATCAAACATACCACGTGCCGCTCTTTGATTGTCTCTGGTGAAGCTGCTTTCTGACAGGTGTTAGACAAGGTCCCTGGGTAGAAACGGCGAGCATGCTGTAAATACACACTCAATGACACATCACGCACTTGGCAAATAGAGAGATGACAGGGACCTCCCTGATGATGTTTATGTTGAGGTAAAGTTTGTGAAGGTAACACAATTGATATGCCAGTTGTACTGTAATCCAGTAATTGTGGAAATATGACTTGTTAACAGTTGAATTCCCCTGAGCTACAGCTTGCAAAATGTTTGAATGAAACTAACTACAAATCCCAGCTACTTCGAAGAGGCATTTAAAAAAAAAAAGGGCTGGCTGTACTGTATATTGGATAAGTAATGCTTCCCTCTCTTGGCCAGCCTCACTGTTTTACTACACCAACAATAAGAGCCAGAACCTGTTTAACATCGATTTGATGAGAGCAGGTTTACAGTAAATAGACGCCATACAGAAAGAACAGACTAGACCGCAAATATTGAGTATTTCCTCAGCGTCTGTTATTACTGTATGTTCAATTTAATACATCTCATCTCTCCGCGCCTGTTTCCATTCCCTCATCATCCCAGACCACCGTGAGGTAGATATTAGACAATCTTCTAATTAACAGTAAAACCACAGTCTAGTGGTCACATGTGTAATTTCTCCACAGGACACATTCTACACCCCCAGTGCTGTGTGTGTGGAAGCTATGGGCTTTAATCGCATTGCCCCTTACACTAGAATAACTGTGAGTACTTTCTTGGCAAAGGCGTCTGCAGCTGAAGGGTTGCTGCATGGTCGATCCTCCAGAGAGGTCCTTTCCATTCTGATTCAATCAATCTTTATTCCATCCACTGCCAAAATCAATTGCACTTCGCCTGGGATGCCTGGTTAAAATGTGGGGAAGCACCGAGTGCGGCTGGGTACTCCATGCTACGGCTATATCTCAACACTCTGAAAGGGTTCCCTTACTCAACAGACAGTGTAATGTGAAGGACTAGTCCTATGCCGTTGATCAGAGAATCACAATTAATATTAGATCATGCCATCTCAGCAAAGCGCTGTGGTAGCATGGAACTTTGATTCATGTATTTGCTTTTTTGTTTGTTAGGTTTAGTTCAGTAGTATGAATAAGGTCACTGTAAATGGAGAGATGCAGCACTGCCCATGTGAATTGTGTGGTTGCTCCAGCCTGTTAACATGGGTGCCAAAATAAAAAGCAAGATGTTCTGCAAATGCACACACTTTTCTCACATGCTGTAAGCACATCAGATGAAACTCTGAAACAAACTATTGCTGTTTGGGTAAAATCCCGCAACAAAGTGGACAAAGGCATTCATTCTTGTGCTATTGCTTTCTATCAAACTCGCCAGCAGGCCTTAGTTAAAAATGTGTTGCAAAAAAACATTAAAACAAATGCATGTTTTCTCCTATTATTTTTTCATGCAGTCTTTCCCTTGCCACTTGCTCACTACAATAGTTGTGACTCAGTTATCACCCACATTTTTGTACACTGATCACAGATGTTTTCTATATATGTGCTGCTATCACCTTTCTGTTCTTTTTTTTTTTTTTTTAACATTCATGACATTAAGACCAAGACAAGATGGATGCACAGAATGTCACAGACAAGAAAGGCTAAAATAACAAAGGCTAGACTGCCCTTAATTTGGAAGAGGGTACATTAATTGATTGATGAAGTTATACACCAATAAAGAGTAGTCTTTTAGTATCCTCTGGTCAACTATCACTCGCTTATCCTCCATCATTCGATCTGCTGTTGAGGTGCAGCTCACACAAACATCAATTCAGTTTTAACATTATTTCAGATCAAACACATCTTGCTATTCAACATCCAGATCTGGTCAAGAGGAGCAATACAGAGCTTTCTGCCTCGATGATATGCAGAAATATTATTGGGTGCAGTCGAAGAGCCATCTTGAGCTATTTGGTGTTCAGTATCTTGCCCAAGACACTTCACATGCCATGCTAGAACCAGAGGTTCTAGGTTCAAGGCTAAGGTGGAACCAGAGCTGAGGATCAAGCAACTGACCTGCCGATTAGGACTCGCTCTACCTCCTGAGCCAGAGCCACCACAAACATTTTCTACGTGGTTCTAGCATGGCCTGTTAACTCAAACAATGCTCTCCTCCTAGCTGCATAGTTTCTTTGTAGTAACTGCCATACGTGCCAGGTGGGGACACACTGGCCCCGTCCTCCCAGTCCACAGCCGCCATCAGGCACCTGGTGGCTGAAAAAAAATATGTGGTCTACTTAATGAGTTCTTTAAGTGAGTTGGAAGTGGCTGGTGTTCACGCTTCAATGCCCAGGGTTATGAGATAACCATGCAGCAGCAGGGCCTCCACCACAGACTGTCTCAACCAAGGCTGAAAATACAGACCAGCTGCCCTGACAACCAAACACCTTGTAAGTAATGATTGGTTGGTTTAGTTAGTCTGTCTTGCAGATTCAAAATTTTTCACAGTTTTCTAAGATCAGTCCAATTATTTCTTACAAAGATAAATTCCTAATCAAATTAAGTTTCAAGTCTTAAGTATCATTCATAACTCTTTTCTTGTCTGTTTATTGCTCTTGCTTTTCTTACATATATACAGTATCTCTTGCCCCTACAATTGATGATGAAGTGATGGAAAGATGGAGAAGTCTCTCCAAGGCAAGATAATGACTGCCCCTGATTTAGCTGCTTTGCAGCAACCATCACATGGGAAAAGAGGGCAGATAGAAGAAGCTATTGGACCCGATCCAACATAAACACAGCCTTGAATCTTTAGCACAGAGCTCTCTGCCAAAACACTGGTTCTCTGTGAAGGCAGAAAAAAGGTGGATAGGAAGGGAGGAGGAGAGGAGAGGAGACTTGATTAGGAAACCTTAATGGGACTACCCTGTCACATTGCATGGGTGTCTGGGCCATGGTCCAAAGCACTACTGACACTGCACTGAAGTAACAAGGAGAAGGTGAGGATCATACAGCTGCTGCACTAAGAGACTTCCCAAAACTCAATTCCTCACTTAGACCATGTGTGGAACAATACAATTAGATTTAGGGAATTAGTCTTTATAATAAACTGCAGGTGAGACAGTACTGTACAACACAACAGTTACTGCTAGGATGGCATATGCAACCAGAGAGAGGCCGTATGTAATCAAACACATTTCTTTTATAGCCTGTTGGTTTCTCCACTTGAAGGAATAGACAGAGTAGACACCAGATTCTGTAAAATAACAAACAGTATCTTCTTTAAACAATATTTTCTTTCTTTGTGCCAAAGATTTGTGGGTCTTAGTGTGGACTGAAAAACAAACAGGAATGGTACAACATGCACACTGGAATTTTAACCACGTGAAATATAATTATGGTGCCACATGCTCAAACAATTACACAACTATTTAAAGTGTGGGCATGTAGATGACTAATTTGGCCACTTTGATTTTCCCTTTCCTGAGTCTAAATGCAGAATGCCGAGCTCCAGTGAACAGATGAAATGCATGAGGTGCCTGGGCGGCCCAGTGCAGGTTCACTGACAGCTGGGAATGATGAAGGCTAAGGTGTGGCCACACAGCACTGAGCCCTGACACACCATGTATTAAAAATCAAATAGCCAAGGAGGACACTGTTTTTTTGGGGGGGGGGGTTCCCAGGTTAGGCAAACTACATAACACATATTGTGAATTTCATAGAAAGAGCCATTGTTCCAAGGTTCTCCACTTCTCCTTTGTATCACAACTCTATTGAGTAACAGATTGTTTTTGGCTAGAAAAGGTGGCTCATTCTTAAAGCAAACTGTGAGATACAAGATAAACAAAGTTAAATGAAAAGGGCTGAAAAGAGCGGAACTCAGACCACGGTAATTGCTCATTTGTAACCCAAAGCCTGGCTCCCCTGGTGGGTGCAGTGGTGAGAGTGATGGGGTGTGCTAGCTAAGCCCCAGTGTGATTGTGTGCTCTGAGCCAGTGCACCCTAACTTGCCTTCCATGTATGGTTTGCTTGATTTGAAGAGTGACCTTGAGTGAGACACCGCTCCTCTTTCGTTTCTGCTCTCCTCCCAAAGCCATCTTTTCCCTGCCTCTGTCTAGGGAATGAAAGATTTGCCAAGCCACCATCAACATAAGAGCTTCAGAGGAATTACAAGCTGCCCAAACCAGGGTTGTTTCGATGAATGAGGCTAGTGTCCTCACTCCTACTGAGTCTTTATGCCGTCAGTCCTCTGTCATCCTGCTCCAGCGCTGTGTTCAACATCAAGGAGCACGTAAGCATAAGGAACAGCACAACAATGCCTCTCTAGGACACTCAGTTCCTCTTGGCAAAATAAATACTGTTTAACAAATTCTGACAAGGATGTTTTTTTCCTGACATGAAAAGGTTCCAGAGGATAGCCATGTATCACAGTTTCTGCACTGGGAGTGGTCGCATCTGGCCAGAGATTCTCCTCTTTCCCTTCTCCAGACCACTGGTGAAACAAAAGTTCCTCTGAGAAATTGGAAAAGCATGCATCTCCAAGGCAAAAGCAAAGGCATGGATGGGGAGGAAAGGGTTACAGCTCCACCCCAGCACCCTGGAAAAGATGAACGTGAGGCCATCAGAGAGAAAGACGTTTCATGTGGATTTTATGCAAGGATTTTCTGCCGCTTATACTGTGTTAACCATATGACAAATACAAGATTGCATGTGTTCAATAGAAGAATCTTCTCGCTGTGAAGCTTGATCATGTTACTTGTCAGTTCTTCAGCCTCAGTTGAGTAAATCCTTCTTTCAAAGCAACTATTCCCTAATTAGAGACAATTACAGAATAAAGGGTGCTAAGAGACCAAGTGAAGGGGGTCTTGGAAGTGAGAAAGAGCTACAGCAACACTGAATCCAGTAGTGAAGAGTAGGGATAGCTAATTCATGGAACAACCATAGACACTGGAAAATATGGCCCCATGATGACAAAATAATCGCAGGATGACAAAATAATAATAGGAAAGAGGAATCATCCTGAACAGGCCTTAAAGCCCCCTAGATTTACTCCATCATATCTTTTAACATGTACAAACTGCAATAAGAAGAAGGAGCAATTTCTACGGCTTTGGAGCCCGGTCTGGGTTTACATGAGGATTAAGGTTTGGCTGTCGAGTTGCAATCCAACGTGGAGCCTTCTATAACAAACTGAAGTAATTAACGGCTCACTTCTAAGGCTAACCTCTTTCATTTAGTGTCCTACGAAACTGCATCTTCCCAGGAGTGAAGACCCTAACAAATGGTTTTAATAGGCAGACCTTCATAATGTAAACCCATAGTCTTGTGGGACAGCTCACAGCTTTGACCACAGAGCAAATATGAGTAATTTGTATACACGTCTGTAGGGAGCCATAACAACCACACTGGGAGGAATTACTTTATGTAATTACTTGAGAAAATATCTTGGTAAGACGCATGCAAGGCTATGTCTGCTACGAAAGAGGAAAAACAGAAGAGAAGAGAGAAAGAGAAAGCAAGAGACAGATTAGCGATCTTTCCCTATAGTGGTTAGGGGCGCTCGATGGAGAGGTTATGAGGCAATCACAAAGACTCTTCAAATGCACCCAGGAAATTTACTCACATGGAAAATTAAGCAGGGACCGCACTCTGTCCCCCTAAAGACTTTAAGATATATGACTGCTTTTGTAATTATCATGGGTCAGGTCCTAAATTGAGATATGTTCATATGCCAGTGATTTCAGTGTAAATCTTCCTGTGTGTGTGATGATTCTTTCAGCAGCATACCTGCATGTAAGCCTAGCTTTTCATTTAACATACTCTGTTATGCATGTGCGTGTGTGTGTGTATGCATCTGTGTGTGCATGCAGTGGGTGATAGATGAGTTGCAGTAGGATTGAGAGAGCCCTGTCGACAGCTGCTGGCTGCCATTCACACCTGAGAGGACCCATGTCCTGATGAGAATTAATGTACTCTGACATCCTCTGGGACTCTGGCAGCCCCCAGAGGGTCTAATGAAGAAATACAACCTTGCCAAGAGAGAGGGGGCATATCAAAAGGCTCCCTCAGGCCCTAGGAGAGGGCATATACAGAGGGCATGGACAGACAGAGGAGGCATGGAACAAGGATATTTGGGAGTGAAAACAGAAAAACTGAGATTATTCTTGGGCTTATGCACTTTCTTTTTTTTTCAGATACAGTGTGGGCATCAGATGTTCAGATGATCTACCTTAGTGTGTTAATTAAACACGCAGAAAATGTCACCAACATATGCACAGATGCTGGAAATTTCTTGCTTGCTCATTAAATACAGAATAATCAATCACCTTTTTTTAATAACTAGTGAGAATGAACCAATTGCCCAAGGGTTATATTTCCTGACCTCCCAGCAAACCAGTATAGAAAAGAGTTCTCAAGGTCTGCAAGGTTAGAGGACCAACCTCTTTGGGTCATCTGGGTCTCAGAGAAGGTCACATATGTCCTATCTAGGAGGACCTGTGTTTGGGACTCAAGTATTGGTCATTATGCAAAAATCTATTTGTGTCCCAAGTGATGTATCATCCAAGTACCAATTAAAATGCTTCCCTTTAAATTCAGGGTGACTTGTACTCTCTCTAAAGGGACAGATGGTAAAGCATAATGGTATATTTGTACAGCCCTCCATAGACCACAAAGCCGTGGCAGGAGGCAAAAACAAGAATTCCAATTCCCCATCCCCGACCCTTTCTATCCCAAAATCCCTCATTTGCTCATCACATTTTTCCCCCTCACATCCTTCCCTCGATCAGTCTCCCTGGAACAAAAAGCAGCACACAGATTTCCAGTGCTCAGCCACTCTTGGCAAATGGGGTGACTTTCTTAAGTGAGGCAGGCAAAGTTTCTAATCTCAGAGGAGATTGTGAAATTCTGAAATAAAGACTCAATATGAGAATCTGACTAGAAAGAGAACAGACAGACAGGCAGACAGTAGCAGTGAGGGCAAACAAGGAGGGTGGGGGTGTTGCAGGATGAAGATGTCTGCACAGTACATTCAGTTGTTGACTATAAATGAGACCCAGGGCTTTGGCTCCAGCACAGGGGTGCCTGGAGGTAGCCTAGGGCCAGTACAGTTGAGGTGCTCCCAGAGGTTCAGCAGAGCACCAAGGCAGAGAACAGAGTATACTGGGACCTCTGCCAAGGGAACCAGCAGCCTCTGGATCCCCTCATGATGTTGACTAGCCTTCCACAAACCACCAGGAAATGGTGGTAAGAGCTGACCCAGACAGAATTCCAGGCGTGTGACCATGTGACGTCAGTGCAACCAACATCTATCATTAGCACATCCACAAGCTCTACCCGCATGTCCTTCTGTCCAATCTCCAATATAGGAGAATGGCCTGTGATGAAGCCGGCTGGGGCTGTCACAGTGACCAGATGGCAGTCTTTTTGCTGTTGCGCAACAGCTAATTTGAAGTTCACTTCAACTGCTTTTATAACAGCTGCTCAGTAGTCGCACAGAAACACTCACTGCCAGGACATCCCTGTCTGAATTCGGCTCTGCCACTAATCCCTGAAAATTACAGTGTAACTGCATCCATGGAAAGTCACGGTGGCCATTCAGACCATCCTGCTCGCTCACAACATAAAAAGCCTTGAAATATACACATTTTTACTGAACCTATGGAGGGAACATATTTACCAAAGTCTGCTTCAATTCCCAGCTTCAAAGGTACAGGTATTCCTTTATAAAATGAAGTTTGCCAGTTAACCAAGTCTTTATTTGTTTTAAAACCAAGTTTTGTGAATTGTGATCATTAAAAATACTTTTCTTCATGTCAATGAATAGTGAAGCACCTATTAATTTTACTTTAAGACAATATATTCCTTAAATGTTATTTCTCTCTATCCCTTGCACATCAGTTGCATTTGTCAAAAGTTAAAAGTTTGTGAACATAAACAGCAGCACAGTAACGTATGTAGAAGAGAAAGGAAGATCTTTCTTTTTAGTTCTCCAGTGTTTGGACAGAAATTGCTCTTTCATCCTCCATTAAGATTTCCCATACATTTCTGTCAAAACAATCCGTTCAGAGTCCCCTGTCAAACATGTATGCAGATGAGAAACACTCTTACCCACTCATCCTGTGGGCAAACATTACTTACAGCTGAGCAAACATGCCTAGACAGAACAAGCTATACATGTCAGAAGGCCCAGTTTCTGACTCCATGTTGGTCAAACATTATATAGCATTAATACATATACTGTACTGTGTACCCTTTCCATGTTACAGCCTCCAATTTTATGATACAATAATTATACTTTTTAAAACAAACACATAACTTTTTTAATAAATGGATATATCTATAGATATATAGAAGAAGCCTTAGGGCTAACTTTCTTTTCTTCTGCCTACATCAGATGAACACATTTTTAAATAAACATAAAATATTACTTGATTAAAAAACTGGACTACATTTAATGACTGTGGTTGTAGTTTAGGCTGTCATGTGTAAATGAACTGAATCAAAAAATGCATTAACATTTTTGTGGCTCACCCTCTCCTGTAAGCCACACAGGAAAACCTGTATCTGACTGTTAGATGAGTGGAAATCTGATAGACGGATGGAAAACATGTTGACATTGTGCTCACATGGAGCTCTGGGGTATACCACTTTCAAAGGGCTCTTTATCATACTCTTGCTATTGTTTGAATTTCTTATCTATTGTTTGTGTATTTGGCATTTTTTTCTGCTCATGGATATAGGAAGGAGCTAATTGTAGCTTATTATGATTTATGCACTGGTCTCTGCATAGATTGGGAAGCTGGGAAAATTAATAAAGAGCTTTTTCAACTCAATTTTTTCTCTCTCTCTCTCCCCTCTCTCTCATTAAACAAGTGAGACAACAAACCTTCATCAAGGTTTAGTCTTAATGGGGTAAAGTGCAGGTTTATGGAATAGTCAATGGTCCTCGAGACACCAGTTTGATGTTATCATTTTGCAGCTGCAGGTCATGTGAACTCTGACCCGATGCCCCTTCAAGATGGTGGTGGTGTGAGCAGACCCTTGGCCTCTCTCTATATCAAACCTCTCAAATTAGTCACAATGAACATGTACAATGTCCACTGTGACCAATAATTGATGTATTTTAAGCCTCTCTTATTTATTGAAATGTGTTTAATGAGTATGTGTATGAAGACAGACAGACAGAGTAAGAGAGAGATGCATTTTTTCTAGAAATGCTGTACGCCACCACACACCAGTCAAGTTTTGGTTTACATCCATGTCCAGATGCATACAATACATAAGAGAGCGTTGTGCAATGACACCTGAAACTCAATATCATCAAAACCAATGAGCTTGTTGTGGACTGCAGTGCTTCATTTATGAATTCTAAAGCGTGGACCCTTCATACACATCTTCAACCAGGCAGCACAGAACATCTTTACAATCAGCACAGTTTTAAGGTGAAATCTTCAGCACAGGTTTCCACTGTATTCCCCTACAAAGGATTCAAGCAAAGAACCTTTTCCCTCAAATTAGACACTATCAAGCCTATTCTGAAATTAACCAAGACATATCCTCCATCCTCCTTCAATGAGGAGCCATTTATGCTCCATACATTCTTTCTGCAGTCCTCTTTGGATGAGGTACTTTGATTTTGTGTAGTTGAATCTACTCGGTGATCGCTAATGATTTTTATTTTTTTTTTTTTTTTTTCAAAAGAGCTGATTGTGAACTCTAACCAAATGTAAAGAAGAGGACAAATTTGAACATGATCTGAACATGATCCAAGTCAATCAAGGGGGCTCTATAGATGTTTTGGATACTCCTGAAACCTGAAAGAAGCCGTCTAAGGAAGCTCAGGACACTAAATTCTCCTACAAAACTTTAGGAAGACTGCTGCAATGGGAAGGAGTGTAGGAAAATGAAGCAAGTTTCAACTATATAAAACATACTGCAGGATCATTTTAATCGTGCAGTTTTTGTCAGATAGTACATAAGAAAGGAACATATTGTGTTAGTCACATTAAAATAAACAAATTAAGTTATTAATTAGAAAGAAGAGAATACAGTATAATGTCAGTAGTATTACTATATAGGTGAGCTTAATGATCTTATTATGGTTTACATTTTTTTTAAAAAAAAAAAAGGAAGAAGATCGAGTCCAACTATGAGGCCATTTTGAGACTCTGAGTAAAAATCTGTGGAGTGGTGCCTGCAATTGTTAGAGTGGGTCTAAGAGAGTTATGGCTTTAGCTAGCCTGTAGTTTATGTGCACTCTGGGTAAAATGCAGAGCACTTTGAGAACATTTATCATAAAACACAGGAAAGGGACCAGGATGTAAAATGGCTGCTCTGCTCAGCCTCAGTATCTGCGATCTGAAATAAACTCTCCAGATAAATAATGCATGACTGCGCTGTTGAAAAAATGTCAGAGTGCCTCTTATTTCTTGCCCTGACAATTATAATGCATTGTAAGGTTTTTGCTTTCCTCTTTCTTCAGCTGAGAAAACTGTACTTCTGTTTTACTGTACTTAGAGCCAGACAATGTGCTGTTGCTTGTCCCAGTGTTAAGAACCTGATCATGAAGCAACACTGGCATGTTTTTTACATTAGTGTGATGCATTAATGTGTTTAGGGAAATACAAGGCAAGGGACCGAGAAGATGGACAGACGGCCAATGCAAAGATAAAGCTTAAAAGAGGGATAGATAAATGTTTATAACATGTCGTAGTTTATCTTTTCATGCTGCCTTGTAGAATGAGTTCAAGATAAACTGTACTTCTGAGAATATCTTTGTGCCTTACAAGGGAAGAAATTATGATAAATCAATCAAGAAATCCCTAAATACAGACGAAATTAAAGCTGCAATTATTTATTATTGTTTCAGCTATCAGTCATCTTCAGTGAACTGAATTGTTAAAAATGTCAAAAGGTTACTCTTTCTAATCTCACACCTTTCCGTGTGTATTTTCCCAAAGACATAAATAACATCCTACGTCTAGTCTCTCTATGGGACACAGGCAGTAGGAACTCCATGCACATTGGCAGCATTTAGCAGGTGACAAATGGACTTTCCCAGGCTGAACCAGCCCAGAAGGCTCACTCAGATGAGTTGATGAATGTAGACGCGAGCCCAGACAGGCAGGTTTATTTTTATTACGTCTGTCATCTTATCTTTATAGTGTCTCCTCAGCAAACACACATACACATTATATGCTTTACCAGGAGGAGGAAATAGACTTGAATCACGCCGAGGACAGTATAGCTATGTCAGTACTACTTTTGGTTAAATGTCCCATAACATGCCTTGCATCTCAAAATGCTGCATGTGAAATGTAATAAGTTTAGAGCACAGAAGAATCAGTGAATATAGCCAATTTCCCTTCTATTTCCTCCAAGACAACATTGAAGGATGAGATGGAAGGAGGCAAAGGAGAATGAAAAAGAAAAATATAAGGTGATGGTAGGTATTAAAAAAAATAAATACAACTTTCTGGCAGACTCCTGCCAGAGTGAGACAAACAAAACTAACCAACTATTGACTGAATACCAAAACAAGATTACAAAGGGCAAGAGTACAAGCAGGGGCAAAAGAACATCCACCATCATTTCATTTCTCTCCCAGTGAGAGAAACACATGATGGTAGTGGAAAAAAAAAACACTGTTTCTTTATTTGGCTGCACACAGAGTACTTTATCTATTTGACAAAGGATGTGAAATCTCAGAAAAGGAGAGTGGAGGAAGGGGGAAAATATTCTTTTTAAGAAAATGATTCATGGGCTCCAGGCTGAGCAACTCATGAGTCAACAATGTACTGTGGGTGTCTTTGGGGGTGTGTTCAGCAGGGGTGTGTATCAATAGGTAATAAATCTCAGAGCATTCCCAGGATGAGGACAGCCTCACAGGTGTCTCACTTTTCACACAGCCGCTTCAGCAGTACACACAGGTCACAGAAATACTGTGACTCAGTAGAGACCACAAGTCAGTTCGGAACATGCCTGTTCCTACGTGGTGTGTGGTGGCACCACCTTAAAACCACTACAGATCAACATACACTCAAAATTTATAATAATAAAGAGAGAAAAGAGAGAGGTAAGCACACAACTATTATTGTTTTTGACTGACACACCTGATTTCGACTTCCCTCCGTGTCAAGCTTCACCCACAGACCTCAATCAAATGAAGAGTGGCCAAGACCATACCCACTATTTTCCACTCAAGAGCAAGGAGAGACACTACAACCCACTTAATGGTGGTAAAATGGTCTTTAATGGGACTGGTGTGAGACAGATTTAATGTAGTGACTTAATGCTGAGGTCTCTCACCTCTCCCTAAAGCTCCAGGGAAAGCTGCCATTATGTGATCAAAACCCCGTGCCACCTGATGGGCTAGCTGGAGACCCTGTATAATCAAGGTCGGCATTGGGCCTCTGGATAAAGTGTGGTTTAGGGCTGCAACTGCTGCAACAATCATTTGTATTGTTTAGCCTATAAAGTGTCAAAAAAACAACATTATCACATTGTCAGAAGCTACCACAGTACAAAGCATTTTGCTTTTTCCAAAAGAAACATGTTTCAAAATTCAAGTTTTTTACAATATATAAAACAAACACAAATATTCATATTTACCTAATGTTACTCTATTATAATGTTTGACACGCACTGTGTAAATAATTAATGTGATAACCTCAAATCTGAGTTTAAAGGCATGTGCATACAAACATTTTTTTTTTTTGTTTTTTGTGGACCTGGTTAAATGCACAGCCTACATATGAGTGATGAGACGTAGGACATATCTTGTGTTCAGCAGTTAAATTTTTTGCAACGAAAAATATTTGCATATTCATCGGTCCATGATTTTTACATGAGTGAAAAGCGACAGTAATTTTAATAATCAAGGCAATATTTTTGTGGGGAAAAAAACTGTTAAATTAAATTAATATGTAATATAATAATAAAGTTAAATTAATATCTAAGCACTGGAAATATTTGTTTATTATTTATTTATTTTATTATTTATTTTATTTATTAGTGTTAAAACATGTCTGAAGTGGATTTTTAATAAATGTTTGGTATCTGTATCGGTAATTGTATCTTTTGTCGATTAACTAATCAGTTAATTATCTGTTTCAACCAAGTGTGATTTTTCTGGCATTACAGAGCCTTTTAAACTACCAAGTCCACCTCTCCAGTTTTTATTCTGACAATTAGCAGTATTAGCTCAGAGCAGAACACTTACTATAAAAGCAAAGCGATTTAATGCTGTAACCTCAGGTCACTTGTCTAACCATCGAGCGAATTAAATAAAACAACACCTGCATTGAAAAAATACACCTGCAAAATACCAAGAAGCTTCCTTCCATCTCTCCTACAATAATAGAAAGTGGCTTCAGTGAGCCATTGTTTCACTGTTCCATGTTGAAAAAAAGCACAGTTGCATACCCAGTACTCTGAGATCATATGATAACAAATTTGAATCTCTCTGCGTGTGACATCTCTAAACTCATCTCTCTGTTGTGTCACTACTGTTTTGTTCAGCCAGAGGAGGTTTTAGTCTCCAGTTCATCTGGAGTTCAAATGGAGCATCAGGGAATGTTCACCCTGTCGGTGTCTGTGAGGTGCCTTGTAAGGAGCAGCCAGGGAGGAATCCTTTCAATTAGAGTGATTTATGAGAAACCTTATTGAGCTTATTACGCATGGACTAAGACTGGGAGTGTTCTGCTCTGTACAGAGAGTCATTTACGTGTTGATTACATGAAGAAGAATTGGAAGCTCCATAAATATTCCTTATAGTATCAAATCTCATCTTGACTGTCATCAATCCACAATAACTTGCACTCCATTAGTCATAATGAACTTCATTTACCCAACAATGTCCTCTCCGTTTTCCATTATACGCCACTAACAACAAAACTGACAAAAAATTGTTTGCAGTTGTAGTAGGTTTTGTTGAAATATAAAAGGTCTAAATAATTAAACTCTCTGCTTCTTTCTTTCTTTTAAATTTGCAAATAATGCATATTTTGGCAGTTTCACAGGCTACTTACCTTCTCCAAGGATAGACTAAATGTGGAACTAATGTTACCTTAGAATGTATCTGTACTGCAAAGTAAGCTTTTACATTTCAAATAATTATGTAGGTCTCTTTAGGCAATTCAGCAAAGACATTTAACGATAATGCTCCAACTCTGCAAAGACAAAAACAGTGTACGGTATCTCCAGTGCACCTAAAAGGCTTTAAATCCATTATTTTTCCGTTGTCTTGCAAAAGATGAAACTTGGGAAATGTTTAATGACAACTGTATGATTTCAAAAGTCAGCAATAAGAAATGATACAAACTACTACGAACATAGAGTACCACGATTTTGGTTTCACTGCAAATCAGCTTAGGTCTCCTATGGTATTCTGTCTGGCAATATGTTTGACTAGGTGCCAGTGCTGACTGATATGAGCTGATTATATGCGATAACAACGCATTACCCTTTGTACATTTGGTAGACATCGATTGGAAATTTTGATCCCATTTGTGCAAGGTTTCAGTATAACAATAATAACAGCAATTTACCAAATTTAAGAAAATTTGATATGATTGGTTTTGGATAGAAGTAATACATCAACCCAGAAGTGTACATGGAGACAATTACTCATCTTTATTGTTAAATTTAAGACTCCACTGCATTATACACCATACAGACACTTAAATGACATTGCATTCGAAATGCATACACAGCTTTGCAGCTATAACAACTTCCACTCTTCTCAGGAGGCTTTCCACAAGATTGGAGTTTTTCTGTGGGAATTTTTACCCATTTATGCAGTAGAACACTTGTGAGGTCAGGCACTGATGTTGGACCAAAAGGCCTGGCTCGCAATCTCTGTTCCAGTCCATCTCAAAGGTGTTTGATGGGGTTCTGTGAGGGCCAGTCAAGTTCACCCAGACCAAACTCATCCGGCCATGTCTTTATGGACTTTGGTTTGTGCACTGGGTCACAGTCATGCTGGAATAGAAAAGGGCCTTCCCCAAACTGTCGCCACAAAGTTGGAAGCACAGCATTGTCCAAAATGTCTCTGTATGCTGAAGAATTAAGATTTCCTTTCACAGGAAGTATACATTTGCCTATATAGTGAACAAGAACTGTCTCATTATGGTTTTTATAGGGTGAATTGTAGGATACCAAAATATGTATATAATTTCAAGGCAAAGGAGTATATTTGTATGTGGGCAAGAGTCCATAATAGGCAGCAGTACTGTGAACCCTCAAGCTCTGAAGAAGTCCGTGAGATGACTCTCCTCTATATTTAATGGAACTTGTTAAGTAGGCATGTAATATCATTAGAGATAAAAGAAATCCTATCTGACAGCTTTCATTTAAGTTGTCATTTAGAGATACTGTATCTATGCTCTTGTTCTTTCACAACAGAAACATTGGTTCATTTCCTGTCTACACGGATGAGTCGCCCAATTTTACGCCATCCTTTGAAGGTAATTTTGCATTGCCTAGGCCTCTCTGATTTCAACTTTGTATGCATTATTTACAGAGAAAAATGGGGGGCAGGGCAGGTCTGCTGAAATACTCCTTGCCCCAGGTAATTATCTAGAAGTCTTAGTCCATCCCCGCTGATGAAATGTGCTCATGTTTATGCACATGAAGGGGATTACACATTCAAACAGTCGGACCACTATTTCATTTCCTCACTGCGTAATTATAAACGGATTAGACTGCATTCAGAATGCAAAGACACCCCTTATTTTGAACCATATCCTGTTCTAAATAATGCTGCCTGTATGAATGCATGTGCTCGTTTTATCTGTGGTTATCTCTATTTTTTTTTTTGGCAAGGTGTTTTTGGAGTGTAGAGAGAGAAAAAAGGCAAAATGGTGAGACAATCATTTCTATTTCAAATCCATGGAGTGTTAAAGTCATAATGGGCTGCAGGCAATGAGAGGAGAGACATGGTGAATTAATTAGCCTGGCAAATCGAGAGTCGCCCTGCATTGACCCCCCAGTGGTTTCCCGCTGCCGCCTCTATGCCAGCCACACAATGAGCAGTGTCACTAATTAAGAAATACCAGTTCAGATTCTGTCCTTTGCAACTGGCATCAGACAAACTGCTGAATTAAAAGTGCAAACATGACTAACTGCTTATAAACAACACACTTCATTTTGCCAGCTTGAATCCTTTTTCTGTTTTACTTTTGTGTTTTGGGGTCCCTGTTGGATTAGATGTCAACTATATAGTATACAATCTTTTTCATGAAAGAATATGTAATGTATATTATTATTTTATACACACACATACACACACACACACACACACACACACACACAACTATAATAACATCACCAGTGGAGCAGAGGGTGATAATAAAAGCTGGTAATCCATTTGGTGCTTACACATCCATATACAGTTCAAAGGTGACATGAAAGCTGAAGCTGGAACAGTCTCTGACAGAAAACAGTTTGATACATACAGACAAATGCACAGTGTGCCTATTTGTTGACTGCATTTTCCATTGATTGTAAACTATTTTGGCTTAGACTTGGAATAGAATGTAAAATCTTTTCATGCAACAGAGCCTTAAGCCTGTAGCTTGCAATGTATCCGATACCATACAATGTTTAGATTAGACAGATTGTGATTAGATCATTAAAGGTGCATTTTCATGTATTTCTGTGATTTGTATGGCTTTTTTCCTGATAATATAATACGTAATGTTTATCCCTCTGTGAACTGTGAATTAAAGATATCACAGGAATAAAGACATTCAATAAATAATACACTAAGGAAAACATAGTACATTAAAATGTCAATTCATACAGTTATATTTTAAGAGTTTGAAGCAAACAGCCACAGACCTTGATGCACATTTGCCCTTGGACACATTAACAATGGTTAGTTGAATGAGTTCTACTGTGCTTTCCGTGCACGCAAAGTTCCGCTGCTGTTTGTGTGCATTAGGCCAAAGCATCAGCTTTATGGTTCTTTTTCCTTTAATCACGAAGAAGTCCCACTGCACAATGCTGTAACGCTTTCAGACTGGCAATATTACAGCTAAGGGAGCACTCTGGCACATTAAGAAAGGTGGAGGTTGAGAGAGCAGGCCCCAGTCATTCCTACAATAAGGAAGAGTTACACAAGAGACAGAAACAATAACTGCACTTCCTCTACAATGGTGCCCACATGCACCCAAATGCAGAAAAATGACACAAGGTGACGTTCCCCGCTGCATTACTTTTGAGTTACGGAGATGATTTGCAATTCAAAGATTCTGAGGAGTGCTGACCACAACATTAATGCCTCCACAGGCCCACTGAGGCAAATAAGACCTGGGGCAATTTGCAGCGCTTTTGTGAGGCAACACACTTTTAGGCCAAGTCATGTAAAATAAAAATATGATAAATACCAAAACTAATGAGGCCAAATTTTGTTTTCTGAGCTAAAAATAGGAGGCGGGTGTTAGGAGCTAACTTGTCAAGGCTACGTTTTCTTGGAGCAACTTTGATAGAGTTGGCCTTGACAACGTTGCAAAGTAGCTTACATGTTCTACTTGTAAATTAATGTTTTGCATATCTGCTTAACCGGTGAAATTACCAGTAAAGTCTTGCTTGTGAAATTGCATAATATTTGGATTTACATTTGTCTGAAGCAAGTGCAGCTGGGCAAAATGTCAAATATATTCCATATCTTCAAACATCAATCGATGTGCAATATGGAAGATGACCATATCGTCATATTTGTGTTTTTAGTGTTCCTGCTGGTCAGCTTCCAGCACTGCATCTTGTAGCTGCTAACTAGCTTTTCACAGACTGGACAAACTCTGTTGTGAAGATTACAAGAAGATAGTCGTAAGGTTACATAAACGGGGACTTCAAATTTCTTTTCCATGGCAGTAAGCCACCGTGGCAGCAGCTTTCAGGCTCTGTCTTCTCTCTGACAGTGAGTTAACATACACACATTGTTGCATAGAGCCAGTTTTACCCTGCTATATTTGGGTGAGCTAGTAGAAATAACAGGTAAGCAACTTGACTAGTAGTTGGTCCAGAGGTGAAGAAAACGCACTTGTAACCCAAAGGTTGCCAGTTCAAATCCCTGGCCATATGGCACAAAAACCTGGCCAAACAACAGCTGGGAATCAGAGGGCTGTCAGAGTCAAGATCTGATGCAAGCTCCTGGCATTGTGCTCTCAGAGCTCTTCAGCTTATGGCTGTGTGTTTGTGTATGGCTAGTCTATTCAACTGGCAATTTGACACCTGGTGCAGAAGGAACCTCCAAGTGGCCCAGCACACATAAATATATGAAAAAAAATATGTAAACTATAATTCCCACACACCTGTCTTCACATACTCATATCAAGAACTCTACATCCACTACATCCACACTTTAAGATTTCAAAAAACAAAAGAACAAAAAGTAAAACAATAACAGTTTGAATTAAAAACATTTATTTCCCAGACCTGAAGTTGGAAATAGCAAACAAGTCAGCCATCTTGCTTACATCTCATCTGTTGAGAGCTGCACATGAACAGTACCAGTCAGGCAGGGGGTACAGATTAGGTAATCAACATTTTCTTACATATTGCAGTTCCAACCACACTTGGTAGCTTCTCAAAACATCCTCACATTGACAGTCATGTGTAGGCAAGTGCTCTATTGAAAATATGGCTCCATCGACCTAATGCAGGATGTGTAAACAATGGTATACCTTCATACCTAATCACATGTGTTCATAACAAAAAGATTTGTTATATGTTCCTCCAGCATGTAAAAGGAGACATGGAGGTGTGTGCTATTGGATTCTGTTACTGTCACCTGTAATTATTATGTAATTATTATGTGTACCTGTATTATATCCATATGGCCTTAGTATCACTCTTGCGCTCTGACTTTTGTTAGTGGTGGTGCCTTTTATTCAATCCTTGGATAACAGATTGTTCCTTTAAAGTATTTACCAGAGTAGTAATTCATCTAGATGGTGCAAGTTCCTCACTAATTTTCCTGCTTTGAATTTGTTCATGTCTCACCATCACCTCAAGCCTTGGCTGCTACTTAGTCACAAGAAAGCTAGCTAGCCAACCTATCAATCAATCAATCAATGTACATTAACATTACTCTAATCTAGAGCAGTAGCACTAGATAAGCTGGGCAGGTAAACAACAGTAATGTCAATTTTAAAAAACATCAGTGCAAATTGACAAATATTTCACGCATCATAACATGGCCTCGAAATATCGAGAAATTATTTATAAGCCATATTGCCCAGCCCTTGCAGCAAGTAGTGTTAAAATGTGAACATGATATTAAGCATTTCTGTGTAAAATAAAACCTGTTATTTCAAACGTGTTTCAATTATGACTGCCACAATGTGAAAACAATCTTACCTGAACTATTAATCATAGTGTGTGACTTCTGTGCTGCCATATGGAGGAGCAGCATGTGAAGAGCACCAAACTTGCTGATCCTCTGTAACTGGGCCCAATTAATCCTGCAGGCAGCATCTTCTGCATCAGGTCTGTAGTGTGCTGTGCACCAGCCAGAGAGAAATACGAGTACTGTATTTCTCCCAGCTGCCTGTCCAGTCAGAAAAAACGAGAACTCAAAGCACCTGTGATTAATGACGGCGAGTTAAACTTCTATGGATGATTTAGGATGACATGGGAAAAGGAGAGGCAAGGGATTTAGTTCAAGGTTTAGCACCATAATTAAGACAGGTGAAACTGGTATCAGTTACTTAACCTTCATTTAGAAAGATGACTGATAAAACAAAGGTGGTATCAATTTAACAAATTCTTACCACAACTGTTTGTAGGGCTATTTACACAAAGACAAATGACCGTTTCACCCAGTGTGCCTGACAGCATGTTGAACAGGTTGATTAGCATTGATGAAAACTAAAAAACAGAATTCAACGTAGAAGTGGATTGCATTTTGGGGATGGTATTACAGTATTACAGAATAAAAGGGACACTCCGCTCATCATGATTAAATTTCTTTTCACTTAACTGTCACAATGTAAGAACATTTCTTAAGAAAAATATGATCAAAAAGAAATCCATCTGTTTTTAGGAATAGGAATGAAAATAAGGTATAGGTCCACATATGTTTTGAGAGCCCACTGACAACAGTTTGTGTACCACAGGGCAGAGCTGGCTTTCATGTTACAACAAGCTGGTAAGCTGAGCTTGTATTGTGGCATTAAGTTCAGTGTGAACAAACACATCTAACCTCCTCTGCTTACTATTTGATTGGCTTCAAATACGGCTTAAAGTTCACATAATTTCTCTTGATTGTGTCTCAATATTAAATACTCCAACATTGCTTGAGGACCTACTCTAGTCACAGTCGTCATGAAGCAAAGTAACATGAATAATGGCAAAACTTAAGAGTTTTAAGTCAGTATTGATCAGTCCTGGAGTTTCAGTTTTGGCAGTGAAATATGCTATGTATTGGCCCTTGTTAGGAAAACAGTGCAAAATAAAATGGTTTGTCCACACAAGAGGTTTTTCAGCTGTTGTGGGGACATTTCTATCAAAAATACAGTTAAACACAAAATAATCTGGCTCAGCAGCCTCCTAGTAGACACGGCGGACCAGGACCAAGCCCAGCCACTGAGAAAGACAAAGGCCACTATGATAATGACAAGACCAGTAATACAGGACCAAGGTGATAATAGTTAAATTCAATTGAACTCAGTTTATTAAACAGCGCCAATTCACATCAAAAGTTATCTCATGACACTTTTCAATTAGAACAGGTCTAGACCATCTTATTAGATATAGAGATTAGATTGGGTGACTCCAGTAGTTACATATCTTTATGGATAATCAAGTGATCTTGTGTTCCTATAAAAACTTAATCTATGTCATAGACACAAGACATTGAAAAGTGAATGTAAACTGTACGGGTGTACAACATGTATAGCACTTATGTGTACATTTTACGATGAGTCTACCGGTGCAACCAACTGATTGATAGATTGGCTGACCTCTGCAATGTGAGAAGGCAAAAGCCACTTTCTCATGCAAAAGAATCAATCAGTACTACAAGGAAAATCTATGGCTTCTAATCAGTTACTGCTTGGCTCAAGGTTAAGAGCCCCTTTTTTTAATGAATCAAGATGCAAGCAAGGGAGCTGCCTTAGGATGACAAAACCAGTGAGTTTCCATATCCAACTAAAATTTGGTGTAATAACATAAGACATGTTTAATGAGGTTGGTTTCACAAGTCTAGATCATTTTAACTTCATTTAACATCATTTGTCAAGATTTCCCCTGCCATCATTTAACTTTTTATTTTGTATTTATTCATTTATTTTAAACCCAGCACATCAAACAAGCTTACTTAAGATGCTGTGACTTCAGGAAAGTTACAGCGGAGAACTACACCAGGACGGCTTGGTTTTGATTTCAAAGTTGCTTTATACTTCCTGCCTTTACTGTTTTCACACTTTTGTGATTGTTAATTAGTTTCACCTGTTCCTTAATAGCCTTCCATTCCATGTGTATTTGGTGTGTGTGTGTGTTCCCCTCATCCTTTGCCTCTTGCTTTTTGTAAACGTTCCTGCTTTTTTTTGCATTTTTTTGGCCTTGTTTCCCTGGGCCAGCCTGTTTTTGGAGTCCTGAAATTTTGACTCTTGCATGCAGATTATATTATATTATATATATACACACACACACAAAGTGCCACTCCCAGACAGCACTCAAGTCAATTAGGCTTGGATTTGTGAGCTTGCAACATCTCTGTCCTCAGCCAAACCTCTAGACTTGCAGCACGTTAGAACCTCTAGCCAGCCAGCTCCTGACAGCTCCAGCTCCTGAGTTGGCTACTGTCTGGCCTGTTAGCCTCCTGCCAGCTCCAGATGCAACTGGCAGCTGTATCTTGCCCGATTCCACCTCTGACCCAGACCCAGCTAGTTATCAAGACAGTCCCTCAAGCAATCAAGGCTCCCTATCCCTCAGCGCACTGTTCCCAGATCCTTAGTCTTACCACTACCTAACTTCTCGTAGTCACTGTTGTCCAGCACTTCAGTCTCACCACCCAGCCCCAGAGACTCCAGTGCCCAGCACCAGAGTCGGTAGTCTGGCCGACTTCTGCTACTGGTTCCACATCAACAGCCTGGCCAACACATTCTCCTGGTGCCCAGACAGCAGAGCGCAAGCAGCCTCTAGTTCCTAAGCTGCAGCAATCCACTGAGCTTAAGCAGTCTTCAGTGTCGATGCTACAGTCATCTTCATCTTGTTCCTGCTAAGCGGTTGCAACCTCCTATACGTGCTGCCCTCACCAGTTCCCAAGCTGCTGTGGCTCCACTGGCTGCCCTATCCATGTTCTCATGCTCAGATCTCCAGCCACAAGGCCCTGATCCTGACCTCCAGATGTCTGGGCAGGTCTGCCTACATCATGTCTCCACAGCAGTCTTGCCTAGAGAGCTGGTCTCTGCCAGTTTGACTGCCCACCCAGCAGTGGCTCCTTCTGTCTCACCAGAATCCATGCCTTGTCTCCAAAAAATTCATATTTGTGGAGATATAGAATCATTGTATTTGTCAGCAAGATGTCACATGGCCATTTTGACATTTTATGACAGAAGGCAATTATCTACAGAGTATCTCATGCATATTCTGTTGAGCTGACTTTTGCAGTTGCACACTTGTTTTACTTAGCGCAACCAAAAGGGTTGGATTCAGTTATTACTAGTCATGTTTATATGTACACAATAGGAAAACCTCTGTCCATAGTGCAAATATTGTGAGGTTTCAAGGTCATAAACAATGGGATGTTGAGCCACCAAAGTTTGCACCAAACAGGTACCGGTACAAAATGTGCTTGCGCCTAATGAAGGTCAATTGAGCAGACAGGCTGAATAGGCTGAAGTTTTGGAGGTCTGTGGTGGCAAATTCAGAGTGAAATAGGACTTAATATTTATGACATTATCAGACGATGTTTAAATGTAAATATTTAGTCAAAACATTAACCCAGGGGAAAATTTTATTGTAGATTATGAGACAACCATCAAAAGGGGTGTGTGTGTGTGTGTGTGAGTGTGAGTGTGAGTGTGAGTGTGAGAGTGTGTGTGCACGTACTAGGATGAATGTCTATTTTGTCAAGCACATACGTGAATAAACAGAGCAAATCCACAGAACAGGCAAAGAAACATGTTTTGAGAGCAAAAGAGATGACCTGAAAGTGCCTGGAAGCTGAAAATAAGCAAGTGAACCACATAACTGTAGATAATTATCACAACATGTAGCCCTCAGCAACTCAGCATCTCATTATAGTCCAGTACACATTTTGTTTAAAGTCACTTTGATTGTGTTTGACTTGAGCAATAACCAAGCCTGTAGGACTAGAGTCTATCTGCGTTTGCCTATAACTCAAATCAACACAGCACGCGCTCAATGCAGCATCTGGCTTTCACATTACATTTGAGGCAGATTTTTGAGGAGCCTCTGAAATGTGTTGGAGTTAGATTAAAATGTGCGTTCTGCCTGGGCAAACTGGACATTTTCCAAGAGTGCATTTCACACACCATAAACACTACAGAGAGCTTTAAACATATAACCTAAAAGGGCACTGCTAAGTCTTTAAGATTCATCGGACAGCATGAATATAAAAATCTCCCAAAAAATAACAAGCTGTTTTGCATTTGAAAGCAAGAAGGAGGCACTAAATTTCCCTGAATTTATGGCTCTCAGAATCAAAAGTTTTCTTTTTCTTTCTCTTGTTTTTAACATTTTAATATTTCACACTGACTTCAGAATAACTGGTGCTGTGAGGGAGGTAACAGTGTAGGTGCATGGAATATGTTGCTGTCAATAACAAATGCAAAGAATACAATCTACAGGAATTAAACAATTGGATTTTATTAACATGAAAGTAATAGAGATATAAATGTAAGATGATTGCCTGTCACTCCTGTCCCGATCATCTAAAACATGTTAATGAAAAATGTTAAAATCTTCCCTTTCAATTAACTTATGCGATAAAGCACAGATTTCATTACATCTTTGCAGCTTATTTCCACTCTTCAATTCAATCAAATGAAGGAGAAGAAAAAAAACAAAGATCAGCAACAAAGCTTCCACAATATAAGTGTAGGTGTTCAAAGTGAATGCATTCATAAAAGTAGTAAACAGGGAATTGCTTTGAACCACAAAGAGAAGGTATTTCTCAATCAGTGTTCTTGATATAGGACCCAGATCACTTCAAAATCCTTTTAACTCACCCATTATGTAATATTTATCAAACTGAAGTGCACATATGGTGTGGCCTTTGCAAAATCTTAAAAACAAACTGTTACCAAGACCAAAAATCTTTGTCAAATAACCACCATGTGTACCAGAGCCGATTTACAGTAAAACCAATGTCTCGTTAGCAGCTTTAGCAAAACTCCTGCACGATATGGTAACAGATATGATTATATAACATAATACAATAATAAATCTGGTTAAAGCTAATAGGAGGAACAGATACCCCATTCAGAATCTCAACCTCGTCTTATTATTCCTTCCAAAACTAATCCTGTCAGACAATAAACAATATAAATTTTTCTAATACGATTATGGCCAGTGAAAATATCGTGGCAAAAAGACGGATAGAGACATGGTGTTAGAGGGAGAGGGAAGGAGTGAGAAAGATAAGTGGGTACCTTTATCATTTTCAACACTCAAGCACTCAAAGCATGAACAGACAGGTCAATAGTTGTGAAGGAGTACAAGTTTCCCAAACTCTGGATCACAGCTAATTCCTCCTGGCCCGCAGCTGAGTGCTGGGTTGTGGCTTCAAACAGCAGTACGTTTATTTAGTTGGTCTCTGGAACATTCCTCAAGTCTCAGCTGAAGCTCAACAATAGTCTGGTGACCAAATGACCTTTGTCCTCTGTCTTCAGATTCAGTGTCCATAAAATTAACAAATAAATCATTTAAAAATCTGGGTGTTCCCATTAAATACCCTGTTTTCCAAATGGTTTTAAAATTATCTTTGATTCGGTTAACTGCCAATTTGAGCTTGAACTGTTGATTATGTTTCCATTTACCATTAGCACTGATCTCACACTGGTTTTACCATGTTTGCCTTGGCCAGAGGCGTGCTTCTCCCCACAAGGTTATAAGGCTCAGTGGAGGGATCTAGATCTGCTGACATCCACAAATACAGGGCAGCAGTCATATTTACACAAACTGGCACAGAAAATGAAAAGTACGCTTTACAGCAGAGAGCTTTGCAGAAGAGTGAGTGAATAAAAAAGATATAAAAGGGACAGCCATAATTGTGCCTATCATCTAGAAAAAAAAGAACCACCCCTTAATGCACACATACGTACATCCACACAGACCTTCCCTCTAATGGACTGCTGCTCTGTGATAAACGCTTCTGTGCCTCCTCAGGACCACCTACCCAGCAGGAAAATCAGGTCATGCACCTGGAAATGGTCAGAGCCACAAACACTAATAAACAGTGTGTGATTAAGGTTGGCTTTTACTGAGGACCTTGGCCTACACCAGAGCCAGACAGAGGTGGAGATAGGGAGCACTGTGAGCTGGGGACGGGGGGACGGACTACATTATCAGGAGAGAGAAATTATTAATATAGGCAAAAAGGCAAATCCAACTCAAAAGAAAAAAAAATTCCAGAGAACACACAGAGTATTAACATTATCACAGGTGCTGTGAAACACGCCCAGACTGACATCATAAAATATTTAATTTGGTAGAACTACAGTGGACCTCAGTGGTGCGCACTTTGGCTTATCTGTACCTCTGACTTACTGGTGAACAGAGGTACAGAGGTTACCGTCTTGGTTTCCCCCCCCTCCCCCAAAAAAAAAGAGTGTGTAGTGTTTCGATGTGTGGGTTATGTTCTGCAGGACTTTAAGCTGGAAGATTTTTCAGGATCTGGATTGAGAAGAAGAAATTGCCTCTCAGTTCTTGGACGGCAGACAAACATCCTCCCAGTTGTTTGTACTGTAAGCCACATTATGCTCCACAACGCCCTCCAACAAACCTGCCGTCTACTAACACCTCCTACTGTGACACATTAATTATAACTTCCTGTATACAGCCTATCCCAAGCCATGAATACATAATGCCCCAGAATGAGTCATATTCACATAGCAGATGCCCAGCAGTGAATAAATACAACCTATCCATCACACACTGCCCAGTGAAAAATTATTGAAAGCCCAGAGAGGCAGGCAGGATGCTGGGCCTAGCCAACGGGAAGAGTAGAAATTATTATACTTTATCTTTTAAAAAAAGTGAAATTCAACAGTCATCACAATGTCCCAATTATACTGTCCATGCCAAAAGAAGAAGAGAGCATCTGAGAACAGATAGACTCGGCGCAAGTACATGTCGGAATCAGAGTGGGTAACAAGCAGGTGTTCTTTTAAGTTCTGACTTCACATCATTTCAGTGCAAACAAGGTTCATACAGGGGTGTACCTTGATTTTTCTTGCACCTCAGAGGCATCTCTGTCTTTCCTAAGGATGGTGAAAAATGCAGTGTAAACTGGCAGGTCATTCGTCTCAGTTGTCCCTCTGGGTGGTTTTTGGCTACAGGTTGACTAATGGTCCTGTTGAAATGCTTCAGATATCTGAGTAATGATGAGCTATAAAACTGAAGCTGACTATAAAGTCAACTAATCTGAAATCTACAGGCTGTTTTCAGTGATGAGAGCTGCTAAAGTTTTAGTATAAGGAAAGGTCATGACAATATGGAGGCAATGGTTAGAAATACCCTCAAAATTAAGCAAATACAGAAGAAGTTGATGATAGGGTTAGATTCTGATAGCCGATTCCTCTTTGGATTCATTAAACTCCAACGCTAACAAATCTCCTATCATGCCTTTTATCTCTCCCAATTTATTAGCAGACAGATCAATGACAGATCAATCATGTTGCTTTAAACTGTTAAAATGTCCAAAGCCACAAGTAGTAGATTATACTGCATCTGCAACTGATATACTGAAACGTTTGTTTGATGTTTTGGTTAACGTGCTCTCTCCAAGCCACTGACCAAAGACTTGTTTATGATATGTTTATGAGTGAAAATACACATCAGTGTGCAACATCACTCTGGGAACTGCGTTTATTTTGGAATTAAACAGAAGTGGTGACTCTTTTCTAGAAAAATGAGCCAGCAGACAGTGACATGTTAAACACGGGAGACTTCCAGTCAAACAAGATATGAATATCAAATCAATATTTTGAGTTCATTAATCTTGTGGTTCTGAATGAGCACCTCTGCTGTCTTTGTCAGTTTCTCTCTCTCTCTCTCACACACACACTCACACACACTAACAGTGTAACGGAACAGCACACACAGCAGATTAATTGCCAAATTTAACTATCATAGTGCAAAATACAGAATTACTGCCACCGATGTGTGCTGTGTTTTATTCTAAAGCGCAATGATTGGGTCAGGGAAGAACAAACTGATTTGGAAGTCATTGCTTTCCCCTGAATTGAGGCTAACTTTGGCCATTTTCACTGGTGTAACTGGGAAACTGAAAGTACTTTTCATCATAGAGAGATCCTTAGATTGTAATGTTGTCATTGTTGACAGGCTGTTACTTGCAATGTGAAAGCAATCAGGTACTGCTGTGGGTGGGACATCGACATATAAACAACACAAAAAGCAAATTTATTGATTTTGCCACTAAAAATATGCTTGGCAAGTGGGTTTTTTTGGTCCACCAGTCCCCCTTGACCTGTGAATCAAAAATATCAAAAAGTACATTTTGGACATTGTTTGGAGAGGATGAAAGCTAAACTGAATGAGATTTGAATGGATTCAGAAAGATTCGGATTTGATGGCATGCTATCAAACCCCAAACCCTGATGGAAGCTGCTTTTCCCAAGTTTGTTATATTGCACCAGTGGAAAAATGTAACATTATTGGTCCTTCACCACTGATACTAAAATTGTTGAAGTGATACATCACAAAAAAGGGGAGAGAAAGGTGAGGTAAGTTCAGGATTCATCCTGAGTTTGAACATCCACTGCCCATCTCACTTTCCCCACCCCAACCTTTCCTCCACTTCTGTTATTGCTCCTTCTGCTCCTCATGTCTGTTAAGTCAGCATGACATTTTATGATGCCTGGATATTAAAAAGCAGTTTCTATTATGTGTGAGAGGGAAGTGGAAACAGCCATGCTCATGCTAGGTAATTAGGGGAAGCAGGCGAGGGGATATTTATGAATGCAGGGGAAGGCCAGGGGGCGACCAGGGGAATTGGTGTGTAATGTCCTGCTGTCAGTAACAGTTTCCTCTTTAACTCTATACAGAACACTGTTAAGGGTAGGAATTGGTTAGAATCTCATTTATGATCCATGATACCTCTGAATCATTTGGTTCATTTGCCCTTTGTGATGCGTCAAACTGAGCAATGCCAATTGCAGCAATGATGAAAATAGTGCTAATAAGTTGTAGCACCATGGCACACGACATTTGATTACACTTCATCAGACAAACACAGACGAGTAATACAGTCAAGCAGACCAGTCTGCCCTGCCTGAGGACTTCAGGCTTGCAAAACAAGTGTCTTCTTAAAAAAACAAAAAAAATACACACATTTCTGTGTCAAGGCTTTCTTTTAATTTGATTTCAACATTTGTGTTTTATACTGTTCAAGATTCTACCAATTTAATTCATGCACTTAATTATTCAATGCAATGTTTAGCTTTTTACATTGTTTTATACACATTGTTATAATCCTGCTGACTGATTAACAGATAAATACTTTTATTGCTCTTATTTCCACCTGTCTACTTTATTCCTGGTAGCTGAGCTCTATGAGTCATTTTGAAATGCTGCTTTTAATAAAGATTATATAAACTTCATTATAATCAAAACACATTGCCATTTTAAAAAGAAAAAAGAAAACTTCTATTTGTAATATCCACTCTAGTGAAAATCCCCTTTTGATTTTTTTTTTTTATTTGATTTTTTAAACAGAGAATGCTTGGCGCCAGTAGTAAGATTTTTCACAGATTGCCTTAGCAAATATACTATAAAACCAGTCTGTGCTCTTCTCCCCTGATGTGGTCAGCATATCCGTTTCTGATACTCGCTGGAGAGCTTTGATCAACTTACTGACCGCAAACCATGAAAAGTCATTTTCATAGAAATCAGAGTTATAATAATAAGTTCATTTAACCTGACTTGAAAGCAAATTCACTCTGTTTTACAGCTACACAGGAAATTGGTTCATTTGAACGGAGTCTAAGGGAAACAACTGTTGATCAATGTTTAGCTTTTCAGTTTTGCTCAGTGGCCCATGTACGAATCAAACACACATACGTACACATTCAGTGTGAAATGTATCTGTTACTTTGCACGATCAGGGCTCTGGCTTTTGGCCCTGTGCAGCTGTACTGTATCTTGCCTTTCTCTGTTCAAAAACATTAAACAATATTTCCAGCCGGCTCCTCCAGGACCCCAGCTCAATAACAGTTTGAGGCTGTGACAGAAGTGAGTGGAGGTGGTTCAGACACCTCGGGGCCTTGGGGGCTGCCTGGGCTCTCCCTGGAATCACAAACCAGCACAGGTCACACACAAGTTTGTTGCTTTTCGTTTTCTTCACAGCTCAGGGACAAAATGAAGCCTTAACCTCGTAATCTACCCAACGTGTCCCCCGGTAGCACTTCTGGATTTAGAGCTTGGAAATTGCACTTCAGGCCTGAGAGGTGAGGAGGGAGAGATGCGATTCTGAGTATAGCCGAGGTTTTCGGCTTTCATGACAGTACTTCCAAATATGATATTCATTATAGCACCGATGATTGAATAATAATTATTGAATTGAGCGCATGTTCAAAAAAGGATCTTTGTTTATTTCTATATAATTTTTTCTCCAGTGGTTTCGGTTTGAGCTGAAGGGAGGGATATAACGTGACAGCAGTCTCTCTGCCACCTGTCACAGTGCGGCTTCAGGGGAAACTTTCTGTCCAAGCTTCTCCCCAAAGCCAACTCAGGTCCTCCAGCCCACTCTGTCTGCCGCACAATCACCCCTCTGTTCGTGACTCAGGGTGGGTCCCACCCATTCCATCCACATTACTGTGAAAACAACCCAATCTCAAGCACACTTTCACTCTGGCATACCCATGTGTAAATACACACATACACACTCACAGACCCACTTCTAAACCCTTTGCCCACCACGGTGCAGCAGGACCTATGGGAAACATAACCCCATTTCTGCCACTTACTATTATACTCCTGCCCGTCCACTTCATTGAAAACACATGTATGTCTGTGTGCGTGTGTGCTTCACGTATAGATGCATGTAAATGTGGG
Organism: Scatophagus argus; assembly: GCF_020382885.2. Classification (NCBI taxonomy): domain Eukaryota; kingdom Metazoa; phylum Chordata; class Actinopteri; family Scatophagidae; genus Scatophagus; species Scatophagus argus. The sequence goes on from NC_058493.1 coordinate 14,510,550, forward strand.
TCCGCCAACATGATTGTACTGTAGCTTTGGCTGGTACATACACTATTCATGCCACTTCATGTCCCGACTGCTGGGACAAGTCATGATATTTGTCCTACACCATGTCATAGACTGAATAATTACACCAGACTATATTAATGTAGTAACTAAACTCATAAGCTCCTTTCACACATGCAACTCATTAGGTAAATCTGTCAGATCAGTCTCATGTCCACATGAGCGCCTAAGTCATTTAAACATGAAAGTTATGACAACAATCTCACTAGTTCAGACTTTTTTTTTCAATTTATCTTCAGCAAGGCTGAATATGCACAGACAATAATTAAATGTGCTTCTTGCTTAATCTTGCAAAGAGCACTGTAGTAACACAGGGAATATACCAGTTTCAAGGTGTTCATTCTTTCCATGTCAGATCAATCTACAAAGAAACCATAAAGGACAGGGGGGATACTGAATAACCTGCCTGGGGTAACTTTCATTTTGGACATGTGTGATTGTGTATGTGTTTAACAGGACACAATCCATTTGTGAACTCCAGATCTCGCCAGCCGTCTTCTCATTTTCTCCGTACCAAATATCATGCTTCCACAGACAGATCCAGTGTGCATGGAGAGAAACTATTCATAGGCTAATCATTTGGCAGTCTGTGTGTGTGTGTGTGTGTGTGTGTGTGCACGTGTGCAAGAGAGAGAGAGAGAGAGAGAGAGAGAGAGAGAGAGAGAGTGAGTGAGAGAGTGAGAGTGCAAGGAAATGCAGCTGTAATTTGTTTTCTTTTTTCTATTTTTTTATTAAATAAAAGAAACTCAGTATGTGGTGGTCAGTGATGATATTGTGGCTGGCCACCACAAATTACTTAATGTATGGGAAACACTAGTATCACTGTCCTTTCAGGTAGTCACATGATTCATAGTCCTACTTGCCAACAGCTTAACACCTCGGCCACAATATGTGGCAGCAAGGACAAATCACCTCGTGTGAAAATTCCCCCATACACCCATTGTATGTGATGACACAGGGGGATCCTCTTAATGTATAATGATGAAAATTTCCTTCCTTGACAAGCCAGTGTCTTTGCTTCAGCATAAGAGACTCACGAGCCAACATATGGTTCAGTGTATTGCCGTCGACATTGACGTATTGCGAGTCATGTTGGAGTGGGGCGCACATCAAGAGGAGGCTCGTCCAAACCACTTACTCTATAGATCATCGGAGACAGAGAGCTCTCCCTCCACCCGCATGTGCTTCTAAAGTGGGCCCATTAAGTCAGAAACGAAAATAGAGAGAAAACGTGTTACATCTTTGGAGTAGGAGTGCATTTACGTGTGTGGTATGAAACTCATACAGACATAAGGGCAGAAGGGTGGGCCCATATGGCTTACTTAGACCACACCTGCACACAAAAATAATCACGCACATATACATACAGATCTAAATGAGCAGATGCATAAACACACACAAGTGCTCACTTAAACCGATTTTAACACCAAAACAACACAAAGACAACCACAAGCCAAGAAACACACTGTTGCCATTTCCCCCTCCAGCGACAGGGAGAGCCAGCGAGCCTCGACATTTTCCACGGCTTGGTGCGCTAGTTAAACGCTCGCTTTGAGAACTGCTGTCCCTTTGATGAGCCGCAGTAAGAGATATAATGATCACATCACTGCACGTTTGCCAGAACACTTGCCCGTATTGCCCCGCCGGCGCAATGCCCTTAGGGGAAACTCAGCCAAATAAACAGATCATATTTCTAAAAGGCAGTGTCTGGTAATGAGGAGGCATGCCTGGCCAGACCAACCGCCTCCCCATTACCACCACCACTCACCCACTAAAGTGTTCATCCTGTTAACATTCCTCATTCACAACCATGTTATCATTGCCGCTCAAGGCAGGAGTGAAGTTTACACTGCCACCAACCAAGGCCGTCCATCTCTGCTGAGAGCACACTGGAGGGCTTTGTGCCGCTGGAGAATTTCAGACAGAAGTGTAGACAGACAGGTACACAGACAAAGGGGTGAGCATAGATTTGATAAGCTCACACAACACCCTGATTGATCATTTCTGCTACCAATTCATCAGATCCCCCATAACTCGCTATGATACTATGAAAGGCAGTGATACACTGGCTTAATTTTGAAGCAATAAAGTAGATGGGCAATTTTGTAAAAAAAAAAAAAAAAAAAAAGAAAGAAAATAAATAAATAAAAAATAAACTTCAACCTGTTTTTTCATTAAAGTTTTGTTCCTCATAGGCTATTTTATTGACACCAATTTTGTCCATACGGACACCACCCATACCTGCTGGAAGCAATATACACCCTCATTGTTTACAAAAGTGATAGATATTTTTTGCCCTTGCAGAGTATGAAAGACACATTTCAACAGCATGCCTTCACATGCGAGGACCATAGTCATTAGTGTTATAATTTGGTATAATAATTTCGTCAGTCTCTCAAAACAGCTTTGATGGTTCAACCACATTAACTCAGAGTCAAGAGGTTGTATTTGTTTCCGGTGCAGATGGCATTGGTGGCCATGAGAAAACTATAGGTCAAAACACGGTATGCACAAAAAATATATACAAACACACACATACTCTCATATGAAGAGGCTCTCAGTCTCTGACAAGAGGACTGGAAGCGCTTGGTAATCTAAAGTGATGCACCCATGCAACTTTTTTCTGAATTTTTAGGCTTAATTAGGTAATTGTTGTTATTAATGTTATTTTTATTTTCCTATGTCAGTATGAACAGACCCCTCTAAAACATGAGAAACCCATGATGATCACTAGATATTTTACAACAAAATTCTCTCAACCTCCAGCAAGGAAGCAGTCACTGCTCAAAACAAAACTAATGAAAATCAATCTGCCTCTGAAAATAAACCCAAGTGACGCCTCTTGCATCTAACAGACAAGCTCAGTGGCTCTCCAACAACTCTGTTAACCCCATGTAGTCCTGCCAGTGTACTGTCAACTCCTGGGAATGGTCGGCCTTAGAGGCCGGCAGTTTGATGGTGTCAGGGGTTGGCAAGCTAAATGGAAAACTGGGTATCTTTTACTGATGACTGAGAAACTGTTTCCAGTAAACAGTTAACTGCTGACATCCTTTATCATCACCAAGATCCAGTGGTCAAGACTTTTGCCTCTGCAGGCAAATGAAAACATGGAAATGGGAGATCAATTGCCAATAAGAAATTCTGTATTCCACACAAAAATTCATGTGTACCTCTGTGGTTTAACAAGAGTGCTGGATGCATTTTCTTCCTCATAGAACATTTTGAAAGCTGTATTGTTTGCACCCATGTTTGCATCTCAGGAGGTTACTCAAGGGACGAGGAACTTGGAAGAACTTGAGCATTTCCACTGCAGGGACCAGGGCCTAAAACTGGTGGAAGACATGGAAATGGACGACCATTGTGTTGAAGGTAAATCACATACAGCCAACAAGTTGCTTATTAAATGCAATAACTCGAACTGATGTCACGATATTGTTACTCTTGCCAAAAGCCAAAGCCAGCTATAAGCTAAGCTAAGCCAAATACGAATGCTACCCGCTTTTTCATATGTCAGTGGACTAATATGCCCATTCTTCACTGGTCATTACGCTGCAGTGTAAACACAGACAACAATGGAACGAAGGAACCCTCAGTTAGTTGAAAATTAGTACCTGAGACTAAAAGTTTCGGGTACTTTGGGTGGACATGCAGACTTAGCCTTCCCTCTGTTTGTTGCAGCAGGTTTGTAGTAGAGACTACTCCTGTCTTACTGTGAAATTGCCTCCTTATATAAACTAGTCAAGAATGAAATAGCATAGCTTAGAACAAGAGCAGGCAATGAGAATTATGAAGAACTACACTGAAATACTTTTGCAGGCCACTTTTGTACTAAATAGAATACATACAACCATCAGCATAGCTTGCTCTGTATTCTCTTCATTTTCCAAGCTCATACACCAAATGAGTTGATAGAACTGTGTGGTTGTTCATGGACTCAGAGGTTAAAGTGTGTGCATATTAGATACCAAACAAATAAATATGATTCGGTCCATCAGTCTCAATATTGACATACCCACACAATCCTCCAGCTCCTTAGCTTTCTTTTCTTCATCCTTATTTCCTGCCTCGTAATAAGCACCTGAATACATAAAAGATGTTGCTCAAGTCCTTCCTGTTTATATTAATGTTTTATTTAGTGTTTTGTATTATCATAATCAAAGTTCCAATAAAAATAACAAAGTAGAATAAAATATACATATCAAGTGACAGCCTAGTTCCGTAACCTGTCCCGCACGGAATCTTGATGTTATGTTAACAAACAAATTAGCATTTAAATGAGTCCTGCATTTTATCCTTCAAGGTTATGTTGTTATGGATATTAAATTAGAGTGTGTGGATTTGCTCGCGTGTGCATTTGTGTTTGTGTGAGTCTGCGAGCATGCGTGTGTGTGCCTGTGTGTGGTCCATAAGCTGCCAACCGACAAGTCCCCCAGAGAGGTGTTAGAGCTGGTTTGTTTAGGGCTGGTTTGGGAGAGAAGTGGGGTGGAAATGTGCACGTTCTAGTGTTCATGTTGGTTTCAGTCTACACATGCTTGATGAGGAAGCAGTCCAGATTTTTTCTAACTGCAGAATGTTTAATATCCATTTCTCCTAATGGACATCATCATCATGGTTGAAAAGTGCTAAGTGAATGTGCCAACTATTTTTTCTGTTTTCCTCGAGGACTAAGTCTGCAGAAAACACACAGGTACAATGGTTTATCCATGTGCTGGCCCGCCTCAGACTGTTATCATTTTGGCGGAGCTCCTAGAGCAACAGATGAAAGTGCAGACTGTTATTGCAGACGTGCTACACAGTGACTGTTTAAACAGCAAACAGTGCTTAGATACACAATGCACCCACCAGATGGCTCAACTGCAAGTTTATAAAGTAAATTCCAAAATAGAGACTTTAAACTAGATCTACTGTGCTATCAAAAGTGGGGAGAAGTTTTTTCAGAGTTTTCCAAAAACTTAATGCTGAAATGATACCCACCTGCACCTTTTAAAGCCAGGTATGACAGCTCTGTGACTGATTATTCTGACAAGAGCATACCAAGTCCTGCAGCTGCGAATATTAGCTACATGTTACTGAACAACCTAATCTGTCCACATACATGGTTTCTTCAGATAGAGATATAACAATGCTTGAGCGGGGAGAAACATTTGTTCAAACTGGCCGGGCACACATTTAAAACTGCAGATGATATTGTGGTGAGTCCACACTTAATCTCTACGACAAACTAATCTCCCCTTTAATATAGTTGATTCACGAACCTGCTCAAAAACATGTTGTTTTTAATCTACCCCTCGCCGGCTCAGCGGCCATAATAAAATGTGGATTAACTTGTAAGCTGGGTGATGTGTGGAGTTTTTTTCTGATTCTTATGGCAGAGCATCACCTTCAGTCTGCAACAGTAAATATGTATGCTAATACAGTAGCTCATAAAGTCTTTTAAAACACCTCACCATGATATTACAGGCAGAAAAGCTTCCATATTTATTTACACACACACACGCCACACACTCATACACACAAACACACACAGTGATGACTTTCCCTGAGGCAGTTTACATCTATAAGCATCACATATATTAAGCCTATACCTGTTTTTGCTTTAACTCACTCAGTCTTTCACTCTTTAAGGGAATGTAAAGCCAAAATATATGTGGAAATTGCTGCAGGTGTTAACAAGGGAAAACATTTTACAACCTATTAAATAAACACATCTTGAGAACCTGTGAGAATAATATTTTCTGACTTTGTTTTAGTATTGATATTTCCCTTGGCCCATAATTGGACAGCTTTACTATAATATTGTGTATTTTTGTTGCAGAAATACTGAAATTGATGTTCCAGTTTGAATGGCATTGAGCTGCTTTTCATTCATTATTGTTTAAATAACTTTTTGCTTTGTTTTTGCTTTGTTGTTCAACCTTTACCTTAGTCAAATTGAGAACAAGGATTGAAAGATAAAAACAAATACTCAAATGTGACAAAGTTAATGCACAAGAGTGAATGCTGGTACACAGCAACAAAAAGTAGACAGAGACAGTGACCAAAGAGAAAAAGAAAAGGAGATAACATTTATGCACAGCACCGCATTCATTCAACATTACTATTTCTCAAACATTCAGACAATCCTAAGATAACAACCTTCTGCTAATGTGTTGTATAGTCATCAGATCTCTTGGGGCTGCGTCATCTGCAAGGTTTCAAAGGAAGATGCCAGAAGAGCCAAAAGAGTAAAATAGTAAATAACATTTACAATGTCTGAGTGAACAACCACGTTGATATTTTTGTTCAAACAATTTAAAAACATCTTCAAGTATTTGGCAAAAAGACAAGCACCTATTAGCATGTTTGCGGTCTACCCACAGCATTTTATCTATAGGTGGGGTTCACATGATTTGATATAGCGTGCACAGAGCTCCAGTGATTAAGGCCATGTGGTCACAGTTACAGCTGGGCTCAGTCCTGCCTATTATTATTACCCTATCTGAAACTGGAGCTTCATTTCAGATCACCACTTGGACTTTCCAAGACAAACTGATCCATCACAAAGAACGTCAACCTGGAAGCACTCAGACCCCCAAGCAAACCATTTCCTGAAGCCCAAGCTCCACCAATTGCCCAGGCCAGACATTTATTTATTTAGCATTGCTATCCTGTGCAGTTTGGGACACTGCAAAAACTAATTTGGGAATTTATGGAGCCTGGTTTCAAACGTAGGGTCTATAGTGGAGTGTCTGATATGTTCTTGTGGGTTTGTGACAGGAAATAAAGATTTTCGAACGGAGTGGATTTTTTTTTTTCTTTAAGACATGCCAGTGTTAGGTGGGGTGCTGTTATTCCAAAGTCAGAAAATTCCACCTCCACCCCAGAAACACATTTCCTGTAAGTCCACATCCACAGTGCATATCAGAGAAAGAGCTGTGCCTCAAAGGGTTTTATATCTCTCTATCTGAAAACATCTCAAGAAACATCAATGCAAAATACAAAAAACACAAAAATATTAATAAGAGCATTTGAGGAAGTTCATGATCTATCAGCACAAAGGAAATGAACCCATGATCAATGTCAAATGACCAATTAGTCTGTTAACAGTTAGTTTTTTCTGTGATGCAGAAAGCCCGTCTTTTGTCTGTCTTCAGTGGATGATGTATGGTATTTGTTCCAAAGAACTTCTCAAACAAGAGAAGGCAAACATAGGGAAGAGCAGATCCGAAGATTAATCGCCACTTATTTTACACTACAGAGAGTTGTGGTTTATCTTCTGGTCAGCAGCTGCTCAGACTTTTCTTTCATTAATAAAATGCACAGGACCTTCGTCAATGCATTGGGAGGTGAGGAAAAAGGCAAACTAAGGGACTTCAGCTCTTTCTCACTCCCACCGTTTCATCTCTCACACCCCTGTTCTCTTTCCCACTCACTCTCTCTCTCTCTCTCTCTCTCTCTCTCACACACACACACACACACACACACACACACACACACACACACGAAATACAAGGGACTTTAAAGACCTGTTTCAGGTGTTTGAACTCATCATTACCAACTCAAGCCTGGGGATCAGCTCAACCCGACAGCCTTGTTGATAGATTGTAATTGTATGGTCGCAATTGATTGACTGCGCTCCACTCAATGTAATATGCATTTGTTGGAGGTTACAGGTAAAAGGAAAGGCAGTAATGACTTCCCTTCTTGTCCTTTGGCAAATGACCCTGTACAAACTCTAACGGACACTTTACCATGCTGAAGGAGGGAAGGATACTTTTGCATTTCTCTGTGGATATTCTGCTTACCAGGCAAAAGAAGGTTCTGGTTTCCCTTTTAATCAAATTTCAATTATTCCAATGTAGGAGAGGAAACACACTCGTTTTGTAGCGGTCTCTCTTTCTGTTCTTTAAAATCTGTGCTTTTCTCCAGCACCTCCAGGTAATTAATCATCCATACATGTTTTAAAACATCAGCGACTCTCCTCGCTCCATTCTATCAGTCAGTACTTTGCCTCTGTTGTCCCAATGTGTGAGTGATTACCACCAAACTAAATATATTACATATTCCAAAGTGTGGAAAATACACATATGGCATGGTCTTTGAAACAGTGTTTTATTTGAAGCATAAGCGGAAAAGAAAAAAGAAGGCTGAATGGAGTGCGACTTCCAATGTACAGGTGCAGCTAACGAAGTTGTAGAAAAGGAAAAAAGAAATGTACAGTAGCAGGTCAACATTTCTCACTTTTTTAACAAGCCAAGAGCGAGAGAAGAAACACTTTCTTGCCAAAGCCGTATGCATTAGCCATCAAACTGCTGGCTGAGAAATATCTTGGCTGTTTTCAACCAACGGCTCTTATTCATGGTATGGTATTTCTAGGTGGTTGTGGCATTTATTCTGACTGACTTCAAAACAAATCTTAAATTATCATTGTTTTGAAAAGGATGCATTCTGTTTCTATTTTATAGACGCTTGGCTTTGTCACAAGCTCTACTTGTTCACTTGCCCTCCCACCCCTTTGGTGCAGGACACTGAAATTTAGCTGATCAGGATAGAGCAAGAAATCCCTCTCAAATGTATTAAGTTCACTGTACACTAACCCAGAGAAGTCAAGGTTGGCCTTCTCTCTGCTCTGATGCTGCACTGACCCTGCTGGCCCGGTCTCACACTTCTGTTGTGTCCTTTTCTGACTGTGATGTTTTCTGCCACTGGTGACAATAGCTGCTTCTCAATTTTGGCTCCCTTAGTAGCCATAGTGCCAGAAAGATCAAGACGTTTTTGATTTTCAGTCCAGAGTTACCATCACTACATAAACAGAGTTTTCACATAGGGAGTTAAATAAAAAGGCCCTTTAGTTGGGGATCTGGAAACGGGGATTTTCTAATCACTGTAAGTGCTAACTGCTAAACCTAGAAGAAGAAGAGCTTCTTTTCCATACACTAGTCTTTCCCTGGGTACAAATGACTGCAAAATAGAGCTGCAACGATAAATCGATTCATAAATTAGTAAAAATTAATAAAATCTATAAACTATTTTGAATTAATTGTCCTTTTACAAGCTAAAATGTCAAACATTTGATGGGTCTTTGTTTTAAATTGTGAGAATTTGCTGGAATTCTACAAAAGTTATGCTGAGGCTTTTGAGGGCTCATCAAAGCTACGTGCCCTTTCATAGGACAGAAGCAGCTTCCACGGCAGATAGTATGACATGCACACACACAGGTGCAGACACATGGCTCCCTTTCAGTGATACTCACATACGTTGCACACAAGTTCCTGTGTCTAACAATACTGCCGTGATTCTTTTGTTTCATCAAGCAAGGTTGTGAAGCAGAGTGGATCTAAATCAAGCTTCTAAAAGCTGCATATGAGTCTGAGATGTTTCCTGGGTTATCTGACAAAGACAGAGGACATAATGAGAGACAGATCGGTTTCACCTCCATCTACTTCTCCTCTTCCTTCCCTTGCTAAGTTTTCCCATGTCTCTGCTCTGCCATCCTGAGATACAGGACCTATACCCAGGCCTATCTCAGTGCACAACCGGATCATGCCGAGCCAATTTTCCCCCTAGAAATAGAGGAGGGCCGGAAAAAGACTCCCGTTTGCTGACGTCACCTTATCAAGAGCAGGGGACACAGGGGAGAGGTAGCGAGTAGATTACCAGTCTCTAAAAATAAAATTGAAATATGGCTTCTGTTCTGCAACCTTCCTTATTCTATCACTGCCTCTCTGTAAGTTTTGTTGATTGCTTACCTCCATGTGTCCCAACTCCATGGCATGATACATACCGTATACACATAGTTAAATGTATGTTGACTTTATCATAAAGTCTAGCAGTTGACCGTGATCCCTCTTTAATAATATACTTATAGACACATATTATAAAAGGTATGGCCTGGCTGCACATTCACTGCTTGAAGTCGGAGACTATTGTTCTGTTTCGCTGGTCTCAGAGGACAGCGGGTATCAAGTACTAATTGGTTCCAGAGCGAACCATAACACAGAATCCACCAACGATTGTCCGCCTTCATCACCATAAGACCGTAACGAGTGTTTTGCAAACAACACAGAGGGGCTGATAAGAGGCCAGGTGGGTAATTGATGTGGTTACTAAGTAGCTAATTTGCATTCTTTACGCATATCAAAATAAGCAGAGGGAGAGATAGGGGTAAATTAGACAGTGCTGGGGGGAGATACAGTCATAAATGACACGATGAACTCAAAATTTTGTCTAAAGTGCACAGAATTCTTGGCTGATTAATAAATTTTTAAGGTCTTTGATAGAGTTAAGTGTAAGGGCTGGGCAATATGGCAAAAAAAAAAAAAAAAAAAAAGATGTGACCACAAGAACATTTTTCTCTTGGCAGTGGATTGACATATGTGTATCACAATATAAACTGAGTCTTTAGCTCTAACATTCCTTATATAGGTTTTAAATAAAGCAAATAAAAAGTTACATCTTGCAACTATAAATCCAGTTGAAATGCAGTCTAAACGTTTGCAACAAAAAGCAACATTGTCTTCATGTCTATGCATATTTTTGTCTTTTAATGCAGCGCATTAAAAAAAGGTGGATCTCTGACCATCACTGAGGCTAGGGCTGGTATGATGTTTGTTCTGTTGCACTGTAACCACACCCAACAATGATGTCAGAGTGTACTGACACATTCTGAGTACATTTCTACATCACTGCAACGGAGAGTTAGTCTATATTTAATGAATTCATAACAATTACAGTTTTTATTTCTTTAGTCAATTTAAAAAAGGCAAACCAATTTATACTGAAAGCAAAGAACACAAACCTTGTAAAGTATATTCAGATTGCCAACAAATTAACATAAATGAGAAATTGTCAAGTTCTGGGATTTTTTTCTTGCTTGATGAGCAAAATAAGCAAAAAATATGTTTCAAGAAAATTTCAACAAACCGTTGATAGAGTACTTGTTTTCATGGAGGTAGTTTATTAATGAAGCTAGATTAGGAGCCATACAAAGACAACAGCTGGACTGACTGTTTCACATGTAAGGACACACAGCGGCTGTGTTACCATCGCACGATGCCTGACTGTCAGCTGGTGGCAAAGATGAGCTGCTGCACAGTGACAACAAGGGGAGAAGGGACAATAGCTGGTGACATCTGCATTAGATATGGGGGTAAGTAGACATGGTGAAGGCATCACTATGACTTTTTCTTATATTGCTGTTGTTGCACATTGCATTTGTGCTAATTGCCCAAAAATATAGGGCTGCTGCTGTAGGAGTATCCTATAAACCTCATTTACAGATGCCATTGCTATTATCTCATACTGCTCAGTGTAAACTGTGAGCAAGAACAACTCTCTCAGGAATCCTGAAGCTTCTTTCTCAAAAGGCCACAGGGGACCAAATTAATGGACTCTGCAAAGCACCATGGGTCACTCAACAGGCATTTGAACATGTGACTGAATGTTCTATGATCCAAAAAGAAGCAGACGTGTGAATTTTGTTTTAGGCACTAGTAAACATGACTATCATTCTGCTTAGGTTCTCATGTTTCTCCAAAGACAGCTGAACATTTTGTGGCATCCTAATCTATCTTACTCTCACCTTCCCTGGGGAAATCAAGTTAATTTGTTACTATTTGCAGAATGCACCGTAATACGAGCATGCTACTGATACCGAAGCCCGTCCCGTCTCTTTTTATACGTGCATTCTTTTCAACCTGTTCCCTGGCATGGCTCCGAGCTGCTTTGCTCTGCCTTAGAAGCACATCTGCTGCTTTAATGCTCCAACAGAGTTTATGGAGGTCTCCGTTTAGGCCAGAGCTGCACCTGCAGACACATCCAAACAAGAGGAACAGCACTTTGATTGTAAAAGGAACCCATGACATCAATATCTCATCCATCTTGCCTCTAAAGTCACATAAATGTGGCTGGCAAAATTCAATCACGTGTTAAAAGTGCTGTTCATGGTGTTGACAGTGAAGAAGAAGTCATGACATGGGAGGTAGGAAAGAGAAATTAGGAGAAAATAAACCTAAAAAGGCCCAAAAATGAGGAAAGAAAAGGAGAGAGAGGAAGCTGTATCTTGCTGTCAATTTCTCTTCCAGTATAAAGAATCACTAAGGCCACCTGCACCAGATGCTGGCTAGGATCATTAGGCGGGTGGCTAAAGGAAGGTGCTTACCCAAAGAGGAGAGCTGTGTACCAAGCCCACCTGCCCAGGGATAAGAATCTCCCTGGGACTCTTAAGCAGAAAGGAAGAGAGTGCTGAGCCTCTCTTAAACAGATGAAGCTAAATAAAACCAAGGCTATTTGTCAGTGTAGCAGCCACTCGACTTGTCACTCCTCACCCTGCCTCCTCTCCATTCAACCATTCATTCATGGCAGCACTAGCCCACACAAAGCAAATCAGATGCATAAATCAGGAGAAGCAGTATGGCTGAAGTAAGTCAAAAATGACTTCTCCAGCTGGCCAAGAAGACAAATTAATATATTGGGCACCACTTCAGGGCTGCATTTTGACTTTCATTGTACTTTGGATTATGTGGGAACTATACAGACTTTAAAAGCTATGCCTGGTTGTTGCGGTTTGTAAAAGGGTACTCCCATTGTGGTGAACATTTGTGTCACTGAAGGCCTGACCAAACACTTTTGAATGACCTAGCAACCACACCATTATCCATGTAGTACTGTTTCCTAGGAAAGTCCCTGGGTTTCACTCAAGATCAAATGGACCATCAAAAATCACAAATACTAACTAAAAACATGTCATAACGGCAACCACTGGTGGTTCCCCTGCCCCTCCATGTCTGTCTCCATGCCTCGTCCTTGCTACAGTGAGGTGATTTCTACGCTCCATTCATCATGTGAGAAGCCAACAGCTAAATCCTTGTCAGGGCTGAAAGAGTGATTCCTGCTGCTACTGTGTATCAATGACGCTGCTCCCCTGTGGCAGATTTTCCAACACACTCACAAAGTGGGAGACAGATTATTTTCACCAGACTTGCCCTCTCCAGGGCCTGTCTTACAGTGGCCTTAGTCAGAGACAAAGGTACTGTGCTCCACTACAATCTACAGAATTTCTTCCTTTTTCCAAAGTTGTATTAAAGCAAAAGTAATTACGCATGATATATTAAAGCAAATGAATGATCCTGGTGTGTACAAGTAATTGCCTCCCTTCTTAACCATTACCATTGTATCGTACTGAAAAGAGAACATGGGGAAAAGTTAGAAACCAGCATAACGGGACATTTTGAAACAGACAAAATTGTCTCATTATGATGCATTATACAGACTCCTCAGAGCTGCAGCCTCAGAGGTTTGGTAATTTTGGACCCACACGTGTATTGTTTAATCAGCATTGTTATCATTACCACTCTTCCTCCTCCACTCCTCTACACTAAAGTGCTGAAGCAGGTGAATTACACTGTAGAACTTCACGAGACTCAAGTGCATCTGTCCATTGTGCTGGTAGGCTGAATCCAAACCACTAACCCCTCACTAACCTTTAATGATCTGCTAGTGCCCTTAAAAATAGATGTACCTTGCAATACCAGCTCTACTGTATGCATTTGTTTTTTGAGGCATCATATAATGAGCTCTAATCCTCGATATTGATACATCGCCTTGCTTTTGTACAGCTGTAATAAGAAACGGCGTCAGTGGTAGGCAAACCATTCAGAGCGATAGCCATGTCTAATGGGGCTATAATGCAGGGTTGAACAGCTCTATCTGCTGGGGAGAGACATCCCTCTGAGCAGCCCCTCAGGCCATCGCCTCAGGTCCATTCCAGAGGAAATTCTCAAGTGTTTCATAATTTCCATTCATAAATGGCTTGTGCTGATCAGCGATCTATAGCATTATGTCGTTTTAGTTCGCTGTTTGACAACCCAGACAATTCATCAGCTTAGTTCAACCTTAAAATGATTCCTGCTCATAATATTTTAAAATATCAAAACACATATATTATTTTTCAATTTATATAATCTTGTCACTACAACAGTGCAAATCAGCTTGAGACAGACAGTATAGGCCAATAACATCAGGGTGTGAGCGAGAAAAACTTCCCACTGTAAAGCGACGCCGCATCCACAGTACACTTCAAACCCAAACAGTCCAGATAAACATGGGAAATGGCTCCTTTATTTCATTTTGTTTTATTCCTTTATTCCTCTGCGCTGGTCTCAGAGGAGTGCTGGCATCGATTGCTGATTTAATGAAAGCGTCTGTTCCTCTCCCCCATTCCTCACTCCTCCTGCAGGTCACTCTCCTTAAAATGCCTCCGTTAATCAGATTTCTGTTAAAAGCCGTAAATAGAATCAGAGGTCTTATGCCAAGACACACTCTCCTTTATTCAGGTCTTCACTCTGTCTCTCCCATTTCTACAGATTTTTTGATCTGGTGTAGAGGAATCTGTGGGCTTCCCTTCTAAGATTTAAGTTAGGTAAAATCAGCAGTGTCAAACATTTCTTTCACAAAACAAACACACACATAGAGAGACTGCATAAGTTGCCTCGTCTATAATGTAACGCTGATAATTGAAGCAGTTAACTGATTAACTGAATCAATGATCAGAAAGTTTTAGTTAATCATTTAAGGGTCCTATCAAGCACAGACACTATATAACTTGGGTGAGCAGGTAAAATCTCCTGTAAGAAGTGAGGAACAATTCAACTTGATGTGAGCCTATAAAGTACGCCTATAATCATCACTAGCACAAGAGCTTTGGACCGCCAAGAAGAGGACATTTACAGGCCCAGAGTGGGGAATGCTGGCAGGAAGAGGCATAAGGATGGGACTCAAAGACACTGAAGAGGACATGGACAGATGCTGACATTGTTTTTTTCAGATGCTGATGATGGAGGTATCTAAGGAGAGACTCTCTGCTGAGAGTTGCACATGCGCAGTCTCAATTATTCACTCGTGAGTCATGAGTCATCATTGATTTTACAGGAGTTTAGTTGGCATTAGACTAGGCATAGACTAGATTAGACAACAAACTACGTGTGTATATATATATATATAAACACATATACATACATATAAACAATTTCTACTAAGGATGAGAGACACAGAAGATAAATGTATGTGAATGACACATTTCTCCTTTAAAATACTCATGAACATGAGAATTAAGAGAAATTCACTGCAAAGTACAGGATTCTCCTAAGGAGAGTTTTATGAAGTTGTTGGTACAGATCATTTTTTTATGCACAGTTCTGTTTGTTCATTATAGTTTACATGTGGAAGTAATCACCTGAGAAAATTGTCCTAGTTTAGTATAGCCCCGTGTGGAAGAAATGAAAGTGTCAACCTTGTCGTTACAACACAATTTGTGTTGAGTCTATTCAAAGAAGAGGAACTACTGTGAAATGAAAACATAAGCTTAGAAAGTAAAGAACAACCTGCTATATTGTCCTAACTAATATCACTGTGGAGTCCTGAACGTCCCTGTTGATTTTTTAAATATTTACCTAAGAAAGGCAATATGAAAGGGGATCAGAGAGCTCGTTGGCTAAGGACTCAGGGTGGTGAGTCCTGGGGCCTCCTGCACTAATCTGCCCTGCAGATATTTAAAGCTTAAATCTACACTGAATCACATGGAGAAGAAAACTTAGGGTGCAGTCTTTGGGTTGAACATTTTAAACATGTTTTGGTGACCATGAAAATGGCCATGCTATCTAGTTGTATAAAATAATGCTACTTTATCTTGTTATATCTACGAGCAGGGAAAACTGCTCAATCGGCCACTTGATTCCTGAGGGTCTGTTTAAGTCACTGAGGATGTCCATGTTGCTCATTTATGAAATGTCTGACAGTGACCTTTCTAAAACAGCTGAAGGCCTTTCATGACACTGCACGAAAAACAAAACACAACATCTGTATATCAGCAAATTCTATCACGAATGTTCAAAAGTATGGAGCCTATCCCAGCTAACTTTTTTATTTTACTTATTTATTTTTTGGCGTATGAATCATTAATATCTTGGGCACTCAGTGTCTAGAAGTGCCACATTTCTGTTTCTGAAATGATTTGTTTATGCAGTTTGTCACAGTAGCATTAATAATCCTGATTAGTTATTGTATAGGATAAAGGATCCTTTAAAATGAAAGACTTTACTTTTCTTTACAGAAGATAAGCAGCACTTAGACTGCCACAAGAGCTAATCATCACATTGTTCCTGATGAATAGCCAGCCAACATGATTATGCACTCTACAAAAACTCTTAATTAGCAAAATCTCGTCCTCAATCAAGTATCTAAATTACATTTGTACAGTTCAGTGATTACTGACCAAAAGGAGGATTCTTCAGCTGTAAAGAATAAGTTGGCCCATAAATGGTCCCATCGAATGGGTGACCACTCACTGAATGAATCATGTCCTAATAATTAAATTGTATGGCATACCACGAGTGTTAACTTTAGTGGATGCACATTGAGCGGTTCTGACTTCTCAATAGGCTTTTAAAGAAATTAAGTGATGGGCTTGGACAATAATTTCTCTTTTCTGGGTCATTGATTGTTCTCTTTTTTGGCTCTTCCGGGCCCATTTTACTCCTCTACTTAAGATTTGCACTCAGGGAATCTTGCCTTATGCCTATAACCTCAGACAAGTCAAGGGAATAAAGAGATGCATGGGGCTGAGCTGTCACGGCTGTTACTTTTGAAATGCATCAGTAAAAAACGTTTACTTTCAGTTTTTGTCTGTTTGGTTAATCATTTACTCAAACACTGTGACTGTTTAAGAGAAACAATACATAACTACAGTAGTACAATTAGTTATTGTTGCAGGTACATTTTACATTTAGCACTACTTGTATTCAGAAGAGAGTCACTAAACAAAGTAAAAACACAAGAGAGACCAAGATCATCTGGAACGCAAGTGCAGGTTGTTTTCATTGTGCCCATGTGTACATTAAATAACACAAATATTAAATGTTCATACTGAAGCAACAGAGACAAGTTGACATCAGACCCAATGTTATTAAATATACTTCATACGTTTACAGTCACATCTATCAAGGTAGCAATGTGTGCCATCAATCACATTACCAAATTCTGGAGATATTCAGATCATTTCAATGGCATATCTCGTGTCACGTGTAACACTTATATCCTGCTAATGCATGTGTTTAACCTTTAAACTGTCCCAAAGAACTGTCACTGAATGCTAGAAAGCTTAAAACACTATTCCAAAAGCAATACTGAAACTTTCACATGCCTCTTTATAAAAAACAGAAATAAGGAGCTGTTATGTTGTCTTCAATGTTTAATTATGCATGCCAGTCAAAGTAGCCCAGATGAATTTGCGGCATTGAGAACATTTGTTTAACACACTGAGACTGTCAAAACAGGGAAATTAGTCACATCACAGAAGGCTTTTTTCTTTTCATTATGTGTTCATTATTCTTTTCTTTTTTGACCTCAGAGGACTAACAATTTGCTGCAATCTGTTAGAATCCAGCTATTAATCTGGTGGTTGCTGAACAGCCTGAAGGACTGTTGTGATATAAGGCCCAGAACAATGTATCCTCTCCCTGTTTAAGCACCTGTATCCCATTTGTTTCAGTTTTTCTAAGATGTTATAAGCAACCTGTCAGGATGTCACAACATTAGGCCAAAAATCAATTAATATTCGCCTTCTATTCCTTTTGCATCTAGTCCCTCTGCTTCCCCCTGTCATGTCTTTGAAATCTGAGAACAACCGTTACTGCCTCTCTATGACATTTTTTAGCTATTTGAAGGGCTTTCATATTAAGCTTCTTCCTGATCAATAGAACTGTAGGCTAGTGCCATTTATCACCTCCAAAACAGCCTACCTGTCTCTCCTGAAGAGTGATAGATCTCTCATGCAGTCTATAATCTAAAATTACTCATAAAGACTGATTAAGGCCAAATCAGAACCTTCCTCTTCTGAATCCTGTACATATCATCAAAAAAAAGGCTTCCTGGAGTCAAACAGCCTTATGATAGACGAGCATTCCCAAGCACGAGGCCAGGGTATTGTGCATGCCATGAAGTTTATTTTATAGGGTCCATGATAGATGTTGTTTAGAGCGATTTAAGCGGCCCTTATGCTGGTGTCAGCATCTGACCCCTCCGCAGTGATAAAGCTATCAGAAAGAGAGAGTAGAACCAGAAGTGAAATATGGAGGGAGGGACACGTGTGCCAGATAAACTCCTGCATACTGGGCACCCGCCCAGCTATGGGAGGTAAAAGCCTTCAGTCTTATCTGCATAAAACTTGAGAGTGTGGGGTAGAGGGGTTCGGTGGTGGGGTGTGGTTTCAGAGAAACTGCATGTTAAGTCAACTTGCTGTTCCAGCTTCCAAAACTTTCATTTAAATCAAGAACATTTTCCCTCATTGCATCAATCTGACCTAAATTTAATTTAACCAAACTGGTAGTATCTGCACAGAGCAAATGCAATAGTTGTGAATGTGCCACAGGAAAAGACAAGCAATATTATGGATAACTAATGCCTTGTAAAATGATAAGCTGATGTTAGAAAAAAACAAAAAACAAAAAATAAACAAAAACCTAGAATTAAGTCGAGAGGCCATGACTGGAGGGTCTTTTCTTCAGGTGCAGCAGAGACTGTTAGAAAGCAATCGAATATGAAAAGGGCCTCATCAGGTAGAGAACCCTGAGGATCTCATCTGCATTGTGATTCATAACATGTAGTGTCAACAATGTAAACTGTCCCAAAAAGAAAACTTGAAAATAATCATACAATTTTAAAGGGTCAGTTCACTTGAAATCACAAAAACTCTTTCTCAATTATCCCTAATGACGCATGACCAAACAGATAGTTTGGTCTACTTGATTGCAGACATGCAACATACACTCCCCACTATATTTGTTCAATACTTTGGCAGCTGTCTGTCTAATTTTCACCATCAAAAGCACACTATATAAAAGTAAACAAAAGTATTGGGACACCCGGCCTTTACACACATACAGCTGCAGCAGCTTCCACTCTTCTGGGGAGGCTTTCCACAGTTCAGCCCAGAAGTGTTGAGAAGGTTGAGATGAGGTCTCTGTGTGGGTCAGTCAAGTTCTTCCACACCAAACTCATCCAACCATGTCTTTTATGGACTTTGCTTTGTGCACTGGGGGTCAGTCATGCTGGAATAGAAAAGGGCCTTCCCCAAACTGTTGCCACAAATTTGGAAGCATAGCATTGTCAACACTGAGTCCAAAAATGTGTATCGTGCCTGTGTGCTCATATTTTAGTTGTAACAATGAATTATGAAAATTGTGGCAGTTGTGTTTAAGCACGTTAATTGGCGTTATGAGCTGCATGTCAAGGCCACTGCTGCTCCAGCTGCTGACTGTGTTGATAAATGGGCTAAATCTCTAACTTCCTGTTGGCATGTACTCGTCTCTTTCACCTCATGCAGTATCTTTGCCTCATGTCTTTCAAAAATTAAGAAAAATAGTTATGTCCATATAGATCTCAACACATAGATGGTGGGTTCCTACCTGCCTGACTTTGGCTTTGAGTTCTGCACAGAGCAGGCCTGTCATGTTGGAGTCTCTGTTCAAATTATCATTTAATTTCTTTCAGGGCTGTAATGGCCACAGATGATTGCATCATCAAGTCATTTTTATGTGCCAAACAGCACATCTGAAATATCAATATGTTTAGCTGTGATATGACTATCAGTGGCTTATAGCCTAAAGTTGGCTCACAGACAGCTTATTGTAGCTAATTACTTTCAGAGCCATCTTTATAGCATATCATCAACAGTGAGACGGATTTGCCCGTTTTCTTGAACTTGCAGATAAACTCAATTGTTTACAACGATCAAAACACAGGCCATGTTGCCACATCACATCAAAAGCTCTGTCAGTCAAAATGAGTGAAAATTTGTGTTGATCTTAGTAAGCAAACACAATTTAGTCACCACTCTTATTAATGTTGCAACCTCACGATAATGAAGTAGTGATTGTGTATAGAACTAAAACAATCTGAATTAACCATACATAACCATAACAATTTCAACCACCTTGAAATGAGCTAAAAGACAGTGAACAGAGAAGAAACAATGGCTTCAGAGTTGTACAGCAGGTAAGGAAAAGTGCTGGTGCAAAAAACCTTCACCATGAGGTTACACTTTTAGGAAGGTATTCCAAACCCAATGGGACACTAACCCCACCCCCCCTCTCTCCACCAAGTTCTATAATACAGACGCTGCTCCCAAATGGGTAGTTGGTGTTGTCATGTGAAATTGAGACCTATTGGTTGTAATCAGGGAATGCGACACGCCTGTCCCCTCTAAGAGCAGGTCACCTCTACCCACCCCCCGCCCTCTTCCTGTTCTGGTCCATTCAGCCTTCATAAGTCCCATGTTCTATTCCCCATTTCTGTCTACACACATTGGCCCTGTCATTTTTCACTCCACTGACTGATGACCGGCTACACTGTTGAGCCAATCTCCACTTACAGCTCCTTGTCTTCCCCGGCTTTATGACATTATTACATGTCTTTATCACCACCATCAATACTCCAGGCCCCATTGTGAGATGTTTCAACACATAGTTCAGACTAGGCATAAACACCAAAAGCTTAGACCACAAATCTTCAACACACAAACATTACAGCACATGGCGTTAACTGGACCTGAAGCAATTAAAGCTAAACTAAGATAATGTGCTACCAATTCAAAATAATTCAAAATTACAGCACTCTCCTTTATAAAGTACTAGTAAATTCTCCTGACCTGCTCTGCTCAGCATGAGATTTATTTATTTATTTATTTTAATTTTTCTGTCCGGCTGCACAAACTTGACTGTGATAACAGAAGTTCAATAGTTTGACTAACCAAGCATGTGTGAAATTTGTAATGAGATTCATAATCCTCTAACTCAAAATGACATTCAGCTTGAAATCAATGGAAACAAGGCGGTAGTTGCTAGTCTAATAGATTAAACACATGGCAGTGGTGAAATTAAGTCACACAGAGAGACAATGGAAAAAGAGGGTGAGCTTTGTAAAGTAGTACGGTGGAAGACATTTCTGTATATCGTACTGGGTTGTACATCACTATGTGAAATAACACAACATTTTTTTGTTGTTCTGCTTTACATATTCTTCCTATTTTTATTAATCCTTATCACCACTTCTTTTGGGCACACAGATTTCAGAGCATAAGACGAGGATCAAACACGTTCATATGATGGAACAAGGCAGGAGACAGTGGAAATTAAAAGAAGAGAAGAAGAGTTTTGCCTATGAGATGCAAAATGACCCGAACACCTTGCAGTAAAAAGAAAAATAAAGCAAACGTTCCTTGTTGTTCAAATGTTCACTTTCAGTTTTACACATAGTTCAGTAACAGTCTGTGTTTGTCATTAAGTGCAGAGTGGATATTTTAGGCTAAATGTGCATATGTATGTGTTCTTTTGAATTTCTTGGCATGTAATTTCAATTCTTGTCAATAACAGCAGTAGCATATTTCAGTCTTTGCATAAACCTCCTCAATCTCCTATTTGTAATGAGAAGGACTCTGGGCAATTACCACACGTCAGCAAGCAGAATAATAAATATGTGTCTATTAATAAACATTAAAAAGGTTAAACGAAAAATGAGCAACACTTATCTATGTTTAACAGTCGTTTTCTCAAATTTAACTTAACGTACTTGAGTGTGTGGTCTGTGTGTGTGTGTGTACCTATGTGTACATTAGTGTCGGCTATTTGAGTTCAGTCATGCATGCCTGCCCCTGAGTGGGAGTGGACGATGTGTGTGTGTCTGACTGTGTTTGTGCAAAATAGCTTGAACACACATAGTATCTTGATTAAAATGAGGAATCTTAACATGAAAGAAGAATAATTTTCGTCTCACAACAGGCCGCCTCAATGTCAGAGGAGGACTGCACAGGTGGCAATTACTATTGACATCACGCTAATTGTAGCTGAATAATTAATCCTTACTGTTCTAGAGTGCAGGGACCTGAAAAGGTGAGCCGGATGTGGCAAAGTTGAATGCTTGCTTAATAGAATTGTGACTAATTGGATTTAGAATCATTGTGTTTATTGGACAATCACAATATTACCTATACGAGTTCAGGTCAAGTTTAAGGAGACAAAGTAGCCATCAGATCAGGTCTGAGGACCACAGCGTAGCAATTAATAGCAATTACAGCATAAATTCATGTATCCACACCGGATGTTCTTGAGGCTTCAAAAAATACACATATTTATTGGACATGCAAAGCTGAATTCATCTCATGGAAACTATGTAAACTGTGTACATGAATGAGCAGTTGAATTTGTAGCACTTGTCTGCCCTCTATTGGGCACTATGTTTAGCTTTGCAGAGCAAAGGGTAATCTTTTACATTTCAAGTTGGTAGTTACATTGAACTGAGCAATTTTTACAGAGAATTAAATCAAGGTAGTAAAGATGATTAAGGCTAAACGAGACAGTCCTTATTAGGTTAAATGTCTTTGTATTATTGCAAAAACTATGGTCATGACAAAACACCAGGATGTTTTGAAAATGACAAAGAAAGATTTGACTTCAGAACTAAATGAATGCAAAATACAAAAAATCATGTATATTGTAGGACATGTTCTCCCTGTACCTGTGTGGGTTTTCTCCGGGTTCTCCGGCTTCCTCCCACAGTCCCCAAAACATGCACATTAGGTTAACTGGCTACTCTACATTGCCCCTAGGTGTGAGTGTGTGTGTGTGATTGTGTCAGCCCTGGGATTGACTGCCCACCAGTCCAGGGTGTGCCCTGCCTCTCACCCATTGTCAGCTGGGAAAGGCTTCAGACCCCCTGTGACCCTGCACAGATAGAGCGCTAGAGAAAATTGATGTATAATTTATATTCCCACTATGAGAAACTTTTTCTCATATGCAGATATGCAGAAAAGACGGCTTTTATAAATTTCACTTCTTAATTTTTGTGAGCTACTTAATGAGTAATAGACAATAAGCAAATATATTGTTCTGTGCAAGGAAAAATTAGTAGTACTCACGCTGTAGTCTTCTCATTCATTCAAAGAGGCATAAATTTTTGGAATTTTTGATCAGGCATATACATTAGCAGAAACATTGTATGGTGTCTGACATTCATTCTGAAGTCATATTTTCATTCTGTCTATCTGATTAGTAATTTTCAGAAGATATCATGACGCAGGACATAATGAGAGATAAAGCGTAATGTGGTCTGAAATGACACAACATAACTGATCTTTACCAGGATACGGTGGAACAAAATGTACTTGTGAAAATGTCGTTAAATGCTTGACAGCATAAGGAGGTGGTGATTCATCCCACGTAACCCAGATATGATAGGTCATAGCCCTGTTAGTCTATTGTTAATGGTCCTTCATTATCTTCTTACATTAACTCAACTTGGTGCAACCTATCGAGGTTTCTTTATTAACAGAGTTGACTCATCAAGGGCATTTCCCAATGATTTACGTTGTACATACAAGACGAAGTTAGTATGCAACGGACAAGTACAAATCTGTTTCCTCTTCCCCGCTAAAAAAACAAGAGCAAAACTTAACACTGTGAGGACAACCAGACCATCTTTTAGATGCAACACAACCGGGAGACCTGTGGGTTCACTGTAGAGTAAGGCAATGTTGCCATCTAGTGAGTAACACAGCAAAACCCTTCACGAGTCATTGCTTTCTACTGTGACAGCACCATTTCTCCTGCTATGAACAGTTTTCAACACACATTTCATTAAACTGATTTTCCAATTTTAATTTTGTTGTACTTCACATTTTTAAAATGACTTAGGCTTTGTTTCAAACTTCATTATGCAAAGTGCAACTGCTGACAGTTATGATAAATGTCAGATGATAAGCAGTATTGATAAAGCTTTGTTATTGAGTGAGAGCTTTACATTTGAGACTATGATAACTTGCAGTGATTTCTTTTTAGCCAAACTGTCATGGAAGTGACTGTTATAAGCCATTCATTGTCTCATTTACATTGAAACAGTTATTACATAATGCTGTAGCACTAAAATGATTATCTCAAATGTTAATTTTACCTGTTTAACATTAACAAGAAAATTGAAACGTCTCAAAATCACACAGAATGTCATAAAATTAATACAAACTAAAACATCTGCAGACCTCTCTCCTCATTACAGCAGCAACATTTAGCGACGTATACAACTAGTCACTGTAATGTAATTTTTATCTGTGCAACTCACCCCATCAATATTTCAAAATTTAAAAACAAATTAAATGCAAAATAGTTAAATATTCCCTGAAATACCCGCACGCATTGTAGTCCATCATGATTAAAACAACAACACACAACAAGTTTGTGTTACTTTTCATCAACACATAAAGTTAATAAAAGCTCATCTAAAAATATTTCTTTTGAGAGGATTCAAACGGCACGTCATGCCTAACATGTTCATCCTTAAAAAAAAAATCTTCCAAATTAAACTTCCTATATGATCAACGAAATGGCCAAGTTCTAATAAATGCAAAATTGTGTAATTTCCAATTTAATTAGGCCCTATGTGTGGTGCTGATTCTGTCAGAAACATCATTTGTTCACAACATGCCAAAACATACAGTATCTCATCATCATCATCAAAACTTTATTTAAATAGCTCTCTTCTTCAAGGTCATTGTGGTGAAAAAATAAAATCAGTACAGTACAGTAACCCATGTATACACACAATGCATATACAGTACAGCAACTGCTCATGTTAAATAGCAGTTTCCCCATCTCGGTAGCAGGATGTTGATTTTAAAAGGAACAGATAGTCTTGGGAACTATTGCAGTGCAAACTGGATCTATATTTAAAGAGACATGCGAGATACCCAGGTACTTTGCCAAGAAGTGCTTTGTAAATAAATAAAATACAGTGCTGTTCTCTTCTCACTGCCAATGACAGCCACCCAACTTTCGCATACAATAAACAAAGATGCATTTTAAATCCATCCCTGGAAATGAATTCACGGGCAGAATGACAGACTGCATCTCGAGGTTTAAAAGTGGAAGCAGGAAAGCACATAAGAATGCAAATAAATGACATCACTGTTAGCTGAGATGGATAAAAAGGTTGACTAAACAATTTGCTTTCTGCACTTCTGGGTAATGTATGCCTTATCTCTATAAAAGAATGACGGTTTTGCTCTTAAGGAGTTAGTCACTTCATGAATGCATTTTCAGAAGCACAACTTGTCATCAAGCCAGAAACCTAAGTATTTGTAAGAGGACACTGTTTCAATTGGTGTCCTATTAAGAACAGTGATATTTGTAAAGCTGTTTCTAGAAAGCAGCATGCATTTTGACTTATCTGAGTTTTGACTGGACTGTTTGTAACTTTTACACCCAATTCCTCTGCAAAATTTGGGAATAATAGGAGGGACGTTGTCAACCAGAATCAGATTGTGAGATAGAAAGTAAGCCCAATGCGGGGTTGGGCCAGGGGTGAAAATGAATCACTGAAATGTCAGTACAGTTGCTTTATAAAGAACAAGCATCTGTTACTCACGTTAACAACACCAATGAACTGTTGCATCTGTTACTGTAAGTTTAAACTTCTCTGGGAACACCTGTAGTTTTTAGGTGAATATGAAAATAAATCTGACATGATTTCTAGTAATGTGGATAAACAACGTAAATGCCCTGCCCTCCCTCACCCACACACAGAACTTCAATGACAATATAAACATGGAAAGTGACAAAAGTTTTGGCTTGAAAGTGGAAGACGGTTTTATTACTATTATTAAACCATTTGTCAGGTGCTGTTCAGTGTTACTCTCCACATCAACGAGGAAAACAGCAGTGGCTGAGTGAGCTTCAGAGTGAAAGGACAGAGGGAGTGGCATGAGCTCCAACAAATCAGTGAATCAGAGAAATAAGACCTTTTTCTCTGACTGTTTCACATTGGATATGTTCTAAAGCACAAAAAACACTAAATCAGTAAACAGAACCAATAACTTGAAGCCAAAGTGCTCTCACTGACTTTACAAGCACAGCATGCGCAGACTTCAATACAGTGAGTGGAGGATGCATCTTGTTGGTTTGCGAATCGCCAGTAAAAATACAGAAGAAAAAGAAGAACGAGCCCAGCACCTTGTTGCTGTGCTCATGATGTCAAGCCAATGCACCTGGATAGAGCCAAGCAGTGTCAGGTACAGAGCAAAATTCTAATCAACAAGTTACCTGACAGTACATATAACTTCATGTTTATTTCTTGTTGTTCTTTTGTAGAAAGTAAAAAGGTCCAGACCCAATGTGACAAACTACCATTAAGACAGCAGTAAGCACCCTAACAGTCTGACTCCCTGGATACAGAACTTGGTCCCGTTTAGCTGGGTAGGAATCAGACCTTGAACATCATGTCAGAACAGTGTGCCATCTCCGTCTGGAGAGGATGTTTGTGTAGTCTGGATGTGTTGATGAAGTCTCTGTTTTTTAGACACAGCCTTAAAACACACACTTGCTCACTTTCACCTGAAATAAAACTACTACAAACTATGTAACATACCTATCTACCATATCACCAACTCTCTTACTTAACTGACGACACCTAAATACATCCCCTCTACACCACAGAGTGTATAGCAAGCCATAGACAGATCAACCATTCCTGTCTAATATCCTGGTGTCATCTTAAACAGCAATGAAATGAAGTTTGTCCTCTCCTTCCTCTACTCTAGACTGGATGACTGCAACTCACTGTACCTGGCTGTTGACCAGCTCTGTCTCGCCTGCTTCCTGTCCATAACGCTACAGAGAGACTTCAGAGAGGTACTAGAGAAAAATAGTTGCATCCCTGCAACTGCTGCCTTTCAAATAAAGGACAAAGTTTAAGGTTCTTTTACTTGTTTTCAAAGCCTTAGATGGGCTGGTATACTCTATGCAAGTCACTGCCTCTATTTGAGCTCTAACCCTCTTGGATCCTCATAACAGCTTCCTTTAATTGTTCCACAATCAAGGCTAGTGGGTAAGGAGAGAGATCGAGTGTCAAAGCTCTGGAATAGCTTTACACTTTCAATCAAATGTTGCCCCTCCATTAATATTCTAAAGAACAAGACTTATGTTTCCTATGGACTTTGACTGCCCCTAGTAGTTTTAGTGTTTTACTATGATAATCTTTATTATTATTATTATTTTACAAGTCGCTCTTAAATGCTTTTTTATATATAATATCATTTATGTCATGAGGTCTTTACGTTCAGAGACATTAATTTTCAGAAGTCTTTATTTTGAAATTTTATTTTGAAATTACAGGTTTGTTTCTGCTTTTAGGGTAAGCACTGCAAACTGATAAATATCTCATGTATAAATCTGGAGCTTAATATCCAACTTGGCCTGAATATGGGGTTTCATCATGATGTGTACCAACAGATGAGGTTGAGAAATTAGGAAAATGTGAAATTTTAACTACAGTGTACAGCAGCAATTACATAAGTCACTTAAAGATCTTGGTAAACACACATGCTTAACTCAGAAAATGTCACACACAAAAAGGCAATGTTTAAAAACCGCTGCACTCACAGCTTATTCTATTAAAATGACTACCGAGGCCACACTGTCTCAGACAACACACTAACGTTCAAACCGCTGATTTCGT
This sequence comes from Scatophagus argus, assembly GCF_020382885.2. NCBI lineage: Eukaryota > Metazoa > Chordata > Actinopteri > Scatophagidae > Scatophagus > Scatophagus argus. Next base: position 14,538,138 of record NC_058493.1, read on the forward strand.
GCAATGTTAATCTATTAATCAGAAAATCAGCATAATTCAAATTAGAGTTTTGGATTAATAAACTAATATCAAACACAAAGAAAAAAGAAAAAGAGAGAAAGAAAAGAAAACAGCGTTTCTAAGACAAGTATAGTCCAGCTATAGATTTCTTGACATCTATAAGAGCTCAAGAGTAACAGATATAAATACAAATAATTCCATTTAGCAGAAGTAAGTAAGTAAGTTTGAGGAAAAACACACACACCAGAAAAGACCAACTTCTCTAATGGCCACTTCAAATAACAGAAGAAGAACTCAGAGAACATGTCATATTATTTGGAGAAAGAAAAGAAAAGTGCAAAGACAAACATGGCAATATTACATAGCTGCATTTTACACATACAAAACAATCCAAGCGCCAGTACAGCAGGCAACAGACCGACACCTCCTCTATTCACAACGTCTCACTGACAACACACCTGCTGAACCAGAATTACACTGACATAACTGGCATCTTCAACTGCACGCTTAACCTGACTTCTTCTTCTGAGAGCCCAAAACCTCCGCATTGTTCGCCAAACCAGCAAACCAAACCCAAACCGCAGCCGTCCTACCTTAAGCCAGGTGTGTGCTGTTCTTCGCCTCGCTCCTCTGCAGACATTTCCACCAACATACGATCTTCAGTCCACTTGTCCAAGTGCTCCTCACTTTCCTGGTCAGCCAGCTGGTTGAACATGCCGGTTCCCTCCTGAAGGCCTCTGTTAACAGCATGACGAGTTGTAATTTTGCTCCCACCGCGTCGCTGTTTTCATCCTCAGAGTTGTTTTTACAATCCTTCTCAAAGTTACTCTGGCTACACATTTCTTCTTTTGCTTACTCTTTTTACTGTGTCTGTCAGCCGCAGGTTTCTTTTCACTCTGTCTCTCTGTCCACGCTCGTTAATCCTTGTGCGTTCAGTGTGCAGAAATAAATGTGCGGCATGTAATGATCAGAACGGACTTTTTTTGCGGCAAACATTTGGACATAGCCTAAAAATATTAATATTAGCGACCAGTCCCGTGCAATTATGTATGCTTCTACTGTGACTTACTGGGACTCTTGAAAAGCTCGAGAGCCTGTGCTTCTTCATGTTAAAATGGCTGACATGTAAAGGGTCAATTAAAAAGGCTACAGGAAAACAAAGCTACACTGGGATTTGTGTCATGTGCCAATCTGCCAATATTGTTTTAAAGTAAAATATTTAGGTAAATTAAACATTACCATATAAATAACTTTTTTTTTGTATTAGACTCTAATGAGCACCACCTTCATTAGGATGAGTGGAGATCTTCATATGTGGTTTAGTGGTGGCTGGGGATCTCCAGGGTTGGCTATTAAAGACCATAACTCAAAAACTCAAAATATTAAATTATCAGTACAAGTAGTTATGTGTTATTTTCTCTATTATTAAAAAATGTAAACTGAAAATTACTGGTGACTTTGCTGATCTGCCCTTGTCTCCTGAAGTAAAATGTTTAGTGTGTTTTGTTTTGTTTTAGTTTTTTTTTTCATATCTTATAAAGAGATCTTTCAGAATGACTTTTCATCTCATAAGTCAGCTCATATTTTGTGCAAATTCCAACAAGTTTCAATCTTTGGTCCCATCTTCAGGTTATATATGCTCCACATTGGTCGTGTTTATTTATGAAGATTGTTTCCTGCCATTGGGGACACCGAGCTTTGTGTATCATTTGTGTTAAACTGAGTTCACACATTGCTGGTCCATGAACCCAGTAGGTGAGAGCATACACAGCACATATTTTTGACAATATTTTTTCTTTGATGTTGCATCAGACTTCAGAACATTCTCTTCAGTTGCCCTTCCTGCCCCCTGTCTTTGGCTGATGTCCCTCCTGAGTGAGATGCTTGGGGTCAGATTTGTTGTTACCTTAACCCAGGGTAACTAGCAGCTGCTGCTGCTTAGTCCCTGAATGCAGTTAATGCAGTTGCATGTTGTCCATGCAACTCTTTCTGTGGCTCCAGATGATGGATCTGAGTAGATTAGGATCTCACACACACAAAGAAAGTACAAAGCTTAGATGTGGTAAGGTAGGCCAAAACCAGAGTAAGCAATCCAAACAGGCAAACTTTCAGTCCACAAAACAGGCAAGGTTCAAAGAAGAGATTCACAAACACTAGGGGTACATCCTAATTCCATCTGATATTTCTAACATTCTCGCCTGAACTAGACGTTTAACTGGTCTGCCATCTTACATGCTGTCCCAAACCTCTTATTTCTGCCTCAAGAAGTGAGGATTGGGGAGCAAAGAGGGATCTGTGAAGAGCCACAAGTGAGCAGCCTTCATGGAAGTCTTTTGCTGGCCAACGCATCCCTTGTTGGATAACAGTTATTGAATACTGTAGCTGATCAGACTGATCTGATGCATCGTATCATCACACGAGTTTCATCCCAAAGTCAAGACGGATGATACATTAAACTCAAGTATTCTACTCCCACATATTATATTTTATTTGTGTTCTGATTCACCATCTAATTAAAAAGCTGACTTAATTGGGGGTCTTGAAAACAGACCACAAACAGCTTTCTTAGTTCAAATGATCTGTTATTTCCCCAGTTAACCTTTAATATGGAGCCAATTAAAGTCACACAGAGTAGGAGATTCTGCCTCTCAGCAGTAACACTTTTTACATCATTTACTATAATTTTCATTTACATGTGAGGCTGATTATTCCCGAGCATCTGTTTTGATATGTTACATGATTTCAATTTTCCCTGAAATATTAAGCATAATAAATGATTTCCACATTCAAAAGACACTACAATCATATTCTTGGTTATTAAATAATCAACTCATGATCAGAATATCAATTATAGCTGCTGCACAGCAGTGAGTCAGGAGTGGGTGTTCTGAAGAAGGAAAAAGAAAGAGGAAGAGGAAGATTAAGAAAAGAGAGGGAAAAAACAAATGAGGTTATACAAGAGGTTTCATCAACAGTCTGTACCAAAATCATCATTAAACCTTGAAAGTATGTCTCTATTACACACAGACTGATGGTATTGTGACAAATACACAAGTGTCCATGGTCACATGATCAGTCTTGATTTAAATTATTTTAAATCATTTTTTTGAAATCATTTGTCTCTTATCCAATGTTTCACTACAAAGCTTCATGATGAGTTGATCTTTTCTGTCAATTGTGGTAGTAGAGAGAAACATCTAGATTGTGCAGGGGGTTCCCGGCACAATGTTTGGGTAAGTACAAAATGTTCATTCTGTTATCCAGGAACTGAACTCACAACCTTAGACACAAAGGCTAAACCACAAGTTTGTTGAGATACCTGCAGAGTGAGAAACCATAGATGGCTTTACACCATGACTTGAGGAATCACCAGGATTGCATGTAAAGGCTGATTTCAAGCTGGTGTCAACAATTCAGTTATCAAGCAATGTTCAAAGAATTTGTGTACTTCATTTAGATAAGACTTTGTTTTCACAAAGATAATTATAAGGGAAAGGTTGGAACACTTAAACAAAGTACAAAGATGAACTGGCACAGAATGAAGAAAACACATACACTAAATGCTCTAAGGAGGGGGAGGATAACAAGGAACTGGTGAAATCAATCAGGGGTGTGGCAGACAGTCAGACTGGCAGGAAACCCACTGCAGGATGTCGAGTTACTTAAGCAGAAAGAGGTGAATACACTATACACTATACACTAATACACTATAGTATGAGATGAATATATAAAAAAAATACAGGAAGAAGAAACAAGGAAAACACCAGGACTATTTTACACTCTCAACTCATTTGGAGTCCCAGTTACATCTGTCTTTGTCCCAAGGGAGGAAACTGAGGAAATCCATAGCCATAGGAATATGTTTTCTGTATGGGGTGTGTTCACAAGCTTCTTCCCTCTTGTGCATGATGGCAACATATGGGCAGTGGATGTTTGAGTGTTGACATGAACAGTGGGAGCTAGCATACAGGGGTGGGAGGCAGTAGCAGCAGAACAACAGAGCTTCCTATCACACACTTTATGATCAATCATCATCATTGTCCTTGGACTCCCTACAGTCGCACTAACCCATGTAACAATAATAGCCAACCTAGTAAGCTTGGCATCATAGCAGTTTACAGTAACAGTACTCTGTGCCCCTCAGAGTTCATAGAGGTTTTAATTTCTAGAGAGTCCATATCCTTTTAACTTTCACAAGAGAAACTGCATCAACTGCAGCAGGGGATTTTTTTCTAACATTCCCTGCAAAACAACAGAGGTAGATAATGTTATGCTATGACACCTACTTCGTTGAGGTTAAGAATCATATAACCCCATATGGCCACTGACCACAGACACTGCCAAAATGTAGTCTGATTTTATTCTATTGCTCTTATTCTATTTTGTAATTGTACTGTGTTGTTTGTATGTTTGTAAAGTACTTAGTAGTAAGCTGTCAGACCTACCACTGACAAAAATCTAGATTATGGCTGTATATTCTTTCTTACTTCTAACATTAGGCCTACATATAAATAGTAAAATAGTTTACAGCTAATAGGTTTCCAGAAACTATATGGACAATTGATCAAATTTGGTCCCATAATTAAATAACTAGGATGAGGACAATGAAGATGGTTAGATTGTTAGTTTAGCGGCCTGGGCATCATGCTGTATAGCTGCCTTTGATGACAACATGCTTGTTAGTTTGACGTGGTGTTAACTGGCTGTTGTTAGCTAGCATGCCGTTAGCTTATGAAGTAAAGAGGGGGTGGTTCTGGCATGCTGGAACAGTGAGCCATCTCAGTGTTGGGGGCCCAACTCAACACGGATTATCAAGAGGGTGGCCAGATGATATCCCATGAACTTGCTGTCACATCACGCTTCACAAACGACTTCATATTGAAAGCATGTTCTTTTCTCTGATAAGACAGGTCAATAGGCACAGTTCAGGTATTCTCTCATTCTCTTCAGAATGAGCCCAGTGGTGCTTAGTTGATCATATGGTCTAAGATTTGTATAAGCTATCAGTGCTGAGTATGCAGGTTGACATACTAAGTACAGGATACTGAACAGACACTTAAGATAAGCATTTGGAGCAGGAGCAGCATTTTGGATAAGTTAGAGAGGTCACAATAAAAAGTGAAGAACTGGACTCAGTTTGTGTTTATGAGCTGAAGTGTGCAGTGTAACACTTTGAGTGTGATTGGTCTTATGTGATTGTAGGGTGGTGGTGATAAAATCAACATTACATGCAAACAGCTAACTGGACACACCCAATGAGTTTTAGGTAAATGCACAGTTTGCACAGTAGACAGAAAATTTTTTACACTACCTGGAGAGAATGGTTAGCAACATGGGAGGTAAACCAGAGGAGTCCAGATGTCCTCCTTGCTGGCTATATAGTCACAAGACAGTTTAAGAGAAGGGAACATGTGAAAGACATGCAGCTGTAGCAGAAAGGTTGTAATGAAGACTGTCTGAATAACTGATAAGGTTTTGGTGCAGCCTGTGCCATCCTGTGGCTATTAATGGGGCACATCACATAAGGCACACCAAACTTCTGCAAAGTATTTTGGTAAATTCAAAATTTCATATTTGTATCCATTTTTAAAATACTGTATCGCTATCCTTGAGGCCTGATGAATGCCTTCCTCATAAAACATAAGCTCATTTTTGTTAGTTTAAAACATTAAATAATGTGACATTATTTAACATTAAATAAGAAAAATGACAGTGTCAGCTGTTGTGGCAAATGTCCAATGTAGTAATTATGACTTTTATGTGTCGTTGTAAGTTTTTATCCATTTGAAAATTAGGATAAGTAAACACTTCATTATTATAAAGTTTGATTTGGACATTTCTGGAAAATATCCAGAAAACCTTAAAAGAATAAAAAGTAACTATGTGAAATACACTGTAAATAATGATCAGTTGTTATTCATGATGAGTATTTTTTTTACACACTATTACAGAAAATCTCAACCCTTGTGTTAGGGCTACAGTAGCAGTAGAATGGGTCGTACACAATGGCAAAAAACAAGAAAGGTCCAGTGAGTAGGATTTATGGGGATCTATTGGCAGAAGTGGTATATAATACTGCTAATTATGTTTTCATTACTGTATAATCAACTACCACCACCATGTTTCTACAGTATCCCATAAGGGACAAACCAAACACTGGTCCTCGGTAGGGCCTTGCCTTTCACATTTTTCACAGCTACCATAGGGGAGGGTGAGGTAGTGGGTGGTCAGTGGGTTGCAATCTGCAACCTCACCGCTAGATGCAACTAAATCCTACTTACTGGACCTTTGAGTAATTAAATAATGTGCACTATTGATAATATGAAAATATGATGTGATGAAAAGAGAAAGTTGATCGCAACAAGTAAGTCTCATTCTATAATTCTTATGCCATTCACTGCAAGATGACAGCATTCTTATTATTGTGATAACTCAACATATTATAAGAATATTACTGTAGGCCTATAAGCTAAATTTTTAATGTCCTTTTGACATTGTTCTGTTACTGAAAAAGACAGCTGTGGATTAAATGATGAAAAATGAGAGACAAGTCGCAATCCCACCCGTCACAGCAGAAACTATGAACTAATTCAACTCTAATGGTCATGGAAATTGCATCTTTGTGACTAGAGGAAAAGCAAGCCTTAACATCCCCTTTTCACAGGCATACTGAGCTCGCACCATTCAAAATGTGGTGCAGTGCTACCAACAGCAGATACTATTGTCAACCAGACATATACTACATATATGGCTAATTGCAGCATTTGATCTTTACTCTGAAACATGATCTATAACTATAGTCCATAACTAACTGTCCTGTGATAGATAGGAAACTGAAATTATCCAGATAACACTTCCTGTTTTGCCATTTCATCATCCATCCCACAAATGGACAGTTTACGCTGATTTTCATTTCCGAAACACGACAAAGATTCTGAAAACTCTCTGTCATGAAAACACAGCAGTAATCGCACAGAACTGCATAATCTCAACTACTGCAACTGCATTAAGGAAAGTCCTATGGTCCTACAGAGGGTCTACAGTGGACTGTAACAGATGCCTCACTAGCCACAATAAAAAGTGTTACAGCATCCTAGGAAACCATTAACGTCCACTCACACACTCACACACACGCACGCATATACACATACACATGTCTGAACCTCTGCATTTGTGAGAACCTTGACTGACACAGTGCATTCACTTGTCTACACCCTCTAACTGTCACCTTAACCTTGTCAACTAAATGCCTAGAATGAACCAAACCATTGTTTCCTGTGACTTCCTGTATAATATACACCAGTCAGCCACAAAATTAAAACCACTGCCAGGTGAAGTGAATAAAATTAATCATATATTTACTATGCAATGTTCTGCAGGGAAACTTTGGGTTCTGGCAATCATGTGGATGTTCTCTGACACACACCACCTACCTAAACACTGCAGATCAAATGCCTCCCACCTGGAGGCCCCACCCTCAATGCACAGGACACAAAGGATCCAACATTCCGATGGCACTGACCACAAAATGCCCACAGGGGTCCTGTGACCCTTCCCCTGACAGGTCAGAGCTGTTTTGGCAAAATATTAAGCAGGTGGTTTAATGTTGTGGCTGATGAGTGTATAATACCTGAGTATTGAGAGTATGCAGAGTATACTGTATATCTACAATATCTTCAAGTCTACAAAACATTTATAATGGAATATAGGCAAATGATGAGAAATAATTTCATAATGTACATGCAGCAGTGTTTTAGTATGTGTGAGCTCTTGATAATACCTCATACTGCGAGCACAGTCATGATATTCAGAGAAAGTGGGCAGTCATTTCCAGCATCACAGAGAAGACCACTCAGTCCCTGTCGGTAATGTTAATATATTCTGAAACATGTGGTTAGGTTCAGCAACTTTGGCCCATAAAATGAACCTTGAACTTCAAACATTTCTGAAAATGGAAATTGAGCTAACATGTGTGATTATGCTAAAAAGCCATTATGTGCACTGTTTCAAACCCCTCTCACTAAGTACAATTCACATTGATATTAAATGAAGGGCAAACGTTGTGATATTATCATGTATGGGTCAGTGTTTTCAACAAAAATGAAACAAAATTTCTTCAGCATTTCTTTTTACACTGAGTGTATTTCTTTCTACTAAAACAGCATGGTGAGATATTTTTACTTTGAATCACACTCACAGGAACAGTTGTGCTCCATGTCTGCGTGGCCTGGGGAACAGTTGCACATCACCTGCACACAGTAAGATTTTGTTTTCATGTATGCTTTTTATTATCAAGATGCCTTGCCGTGTTGTATAGTTTATTCAAAATGCTAATTCTAGATACTTTGAATCATAATTTAGCTGAGTAGTGGAGGCCAAGGATTCCTTTTGTATATTATTAAAAAGAATGAATGAAAGGCAGAGAAAACAGAGGATGATTGTTAATGGCTTTGCACAAATTTCAGTTTGTACATGATTATTTCTATATTGTGCATCTTGCTAAAAACATGGAATATTACAGATAATATGGTGATAAGGTATATTTACATCAAATGTCACTCTGTTACTTTATCTTCATAGATGGATCAACATTTCAGCTTGAGTCACAAATGATCAATAAGTCATGGTGACGTGCTCAGTCAGTTCAATACTGATAATGTTGTGGTGGTGAGCAGACCAGTGAATGTCTTTGTTCACTGAGATTATTTTATTTGGTGCAACAGAATGATGCGAAAGTGAAAGTCAAATAAATATTATTAGTTTTCATTTGTTTACTTTTGCATGCAAGTACATTGTTTATTTTAATAATTAATACATTTCAATCATGCCTGTATAAATATTTTCAAATGAAGGCAATTTCACGGTGTGTTGGTAGGCGTCACATGAACATCATTAAGCACAGTTTTGCACCTCCCAGTAACCCTCCTCATAAATAGTTGCAACTTAGTCGTTCTAAATGTTTCCTAATCACTCTAAATGAAGGTACAGGTGGAGTGGGTCATAGAAAATGAACTGTTTCAGCTGATGTCTCTGAACACCAGACATCTAGCATATATTATCTCTCGTTGAGTAGTTGGATTGCAACAGAGCTCAAGAGTAGCTGGTCGCATGCAGACCATCAGGCTGTGCGGTGTTAACCGGGGACTAATTTTCAGTCCTCCACTTGGGTCTGAGTAAACAGCACCGCCCCGATGGTTGTTTGTTTTAAGTGTGGAACGATCTATCGCAGAGCGCCGGGCTCGATTGACACTGTCTGCTGATCTGCTACTGCGGATTGCTCAGAATAACAAGGCTGCTCGCTAATTCCCGTCTATCGGGGCTTTCGCCGAAACACCGAGAGAGTAGGGTCCAAAAAAAGCCAACAAGGCAGGCAAGAACGCCGCGCCGCCGGAGTCCGCACCCCAGAATGGCTTCAGGAGACCTTTACGAGGTAGGATAAAACCGTGCCCAAGGAAAATGCTCTGTAATATTGACGAATAGTGGAATTAGGAAGTAAAGGGGAGGGCGTCGCGTATGTAAAAAGCGGTGTACTAAGCCCTTTAACAGGCGAAACTAACCCGTCTCAAGCTTCGCGAAGACAGGGTTGGTTAATTTATGTTTCTACTTTATGTCGCTTCTGATATACTTTGACACAATTCTTCACGACTCTAGTAAATAGACGAGATGTCATTTACGAGCTCAACTCCTCAGCCAGTCGCCGAGTTGAAAGTCGTGGTAAAGTGACAGCAGCGCTGAGCGGACGGACATGGTGAATAGCTACAGACGGAGAGATGGTCCTGAAGGTGCGCATTCATGCCAAAAGATATTCATCACAGGCTTTACAGCGGTGTGACTGTTTCTCAGGCTGTTTGGCACACAAGATGAGACACCAGTTTATTTTTGTCGAGCGGTGTAAACAAGTCTGTGCGAGCTTCTTTCGTGGCCGATGTGTGAATTTGTGAAATTATGACTGGCGACAGTATAAAAGTTGCCCAAATGGGTGGCAGGAAGGTCACGCCGCCCTCGTACGCAACATCACACTGGAAGCGGTGCCAGAATTTGCACGAAGCCCACCAGGCACTTCTGTTAGTGTGTTTTGTTATAGTGACATGGTGTCATATGTTTCAGTTCATGGTGGCGACAGAGGGAGATGGGGTGTGTGTGGGGGGGATTTTTAGTGTCTGATGACTTCCAAGGATAAGCAAATATAGTTGCACATGACAAGTTTCCAGTTCGTTTAAGTAAAAGTACACGTGCCTCAAAAAAAGAAGTCCATCTGAAAATAAACTTTGAGGTCCTGGTGAGTGTCTGGGTAGATAACATTATCTGCCTGCAGCACTGACAATGTGTGATAAGTCAAGCAGTCCATCAGTTAGAAAACAATAGAATAAATAAGTGAGAAGCAACTGGTAATTGCCTTTTTGCTGCTTTGTTTTGACAATTAGTCCCACTCACTAATATTTTTTTTATTATTGCTTTTTAACCCAGAAATATATTTAAGAAACACTCTCAAAAAAGGAGTCCTTAACCTCCTCACCACCAGGGTTAATGGCTTTGGCTCTTGTCAGCTTTATTTGCTTCATATTTCTGTCTTATAAAATATATATTTTTAACAGAATATTTCTGCTTGGTCAGTAGTGTTTCTTTGAATGGGGTAAAGTGTAGTGCATTCATGTGCTGCTACTGGAAAGCAAAACCGCATGCTGCTTTCAGATTCTTTCATTCAGTAATTCCAGGCATCTGGGTGGGAAAACCTTTCACATCAGCCTCTGACTTTTGAGTTGCGTGAATGTAGGTAGCATTACATCAGTCAGGTATCAGTGAATGATGTTGTACTTTTGTGTTTGACTTAAAGAGTCTGACCCTTAGAGGAACAAACACAAACTGGCTCTTAACACATTCATACAAGAGGGATTCATTTGGTTCACGTTTATACAAACTGGGTCAACCTCATGGACTGAGTATAAGCCTGGATATTTTTGGATGAAGAAGAAGAACATCTTGACATCGCCCAAAGGTTTCTGAAAAGACACCGTGGAGACTTGGTTTTGATCAATAGCCATTTTTAGAGCCTCAGAGATAGAAAATCCACATTTTGGAAAGAAGATGCTGCTGAGTGAAGGAGACTGGACTGAAAGGCTTTGGGTTGAGCAAGCAGTGACCTCTTGGGCTGCATGAGACAGCCTGAGAAACATGACTGGGTAATGAGGGATAATCTGTACTTTTCTGGCACCGTTGAAAAGTGAGAAAGAATTAAATGTTTGACTTGTAATGATCTGCCTGAATTGAGTTTTTGGTCTTCACTGCATTTAAGGGTGCTTCTAAAATGTCACTTTGATCTATTGCCTGTCAGTATAGTGGCCTATTGTTTTCTTCCTTAGTGAATAATGGAGTAAACTAGCATGTTGTGTTGAATAGATGTGATGAAAAGTAAATGGAATGTGAATGTAAAAATGTGTGTAGATAAAAGTAATAAGGGCTGGTTGCACAGCAGACATAGTGACATGTCCAGGTGTATTAATGAGTCCTGAATTCGATTCAGAGTGAGTCCCGCTATTCTGTGTGCTGTTGCAGTGAAACTGTTACTCAAACACTTAATGGAACCTAGTCATTGTTACTGATATTAAGTCCACATGTGCTTTACCTGCTGTATCAAGTCAAAATGTCTGCTGTGCAGCCAGTCCATTAGGCTACAGAAATTAAACAACTGTCAATTTAACCTCAGAATAAAACACAACCAAAGCAAATGAGGCATCATCAAATATATGTCATTTAAACTCCACAAACACACATTAAAGCAACGAGAGGCGCACAGTTTTTACGCACCGAGTAGCACATGCGAATACACGCACACACACACACACAAAAAATAACGCTTCGTTGCTAGGCAGCGCAGTGGTTGTTGATGTAGTTGCTGTACTCGCCTGTCTGAACGTTAGTCTGTGAGCCTCATGCACAATCTGCTCTTGGTTTAACTTTGCTTGACCATTCTCAGTGCATATTATAACCTATACAACCAGTCCTCTCAATGTCTCTGTCCTCTTGTCTAGTGGCAGAGCCCAGCAGTTTCCAGTGGGAAAGAAGCTTACACTTGTGCTCAAAAGTACAGCGTACAGAGTATTACTTCTGTCCCGAGAGCTTGGAGAGTCTTTCTCTGTATTTTTATTTTAACTGACATAATCCACCTCTGCAAAAATGCAGAATACATCAGTATTAACAAGTCCTTGCAAAGTTAACTGAAGAAATGTTTATGAGATAGCCTGCTTAGCAACTTAGCAAGCCATGATAGACGTCTCTGTAGTAAAAACAAGCTAATTATGATTTATTTCAGTGCAGCTAATCTCATCCAGTTCCTGTAGCAGCAGGTTAGATCTTTCAGCTGATGAATGTATTCAGATGTTGATGCATCACTTTAATGCTCATGATGTGTGCATTTGTGTTCTATGGTGTCACAAAGAGCTGATGATGAAATAACTTGTCAGTATTATTAATGCTATTAGACTGCAAATCAAGCACACGTTATGAATAATGACTAACAGGTGAAGACAGGATAAAAAGGAGGCCTTTTGTACAGTAATGATTCAGGTCTTATTACTGTGGGATCACTGTCACACACTTTTTTCATGAAGTGAATGAACTGAAAAAGTACACGAAGGAGGATACAAGCACAGCATTTTTAACATTAATCAGGGAAAATACCCACACTTGTTACTATATGTGTTACCATGGATACAATTTTTTTCATGATTATTTAGGCCTCAGTTTGTACACGTAGATGAGATTACTTCTTGAACTGTCCATTCTGATATTATTGTCTTACCTGTCATTTGTTGGTTTACTAAACTTGCCAGTTGTCAAGTCCACAGAGCACGGATGTTTTAAGGAGAGACTCCGGAGGCACTCATGCACATACTGAAGTGTGTGTGTGTGTGTGTACTGCGCCTTTACAGAAATAGTTCCAGTTTCAAATGGGGCGGCCACCCCTCGCCACACCGTGTGTCTCTGTTTGCTCTCTGCGCTCCCACAAGTTTTCAGACATTTTCAGCTGAAAATGACTCAGCTGTCATCTGTGACAGAAACTGTAAAAAAAAAATAAAAATAAAAAAGCATCACGTGCCTCACTGAAGGTAGGAGCTCCTAAATACAGTCCCGATCAAAAGTTTAAGACCACGTGAAAAAAGTCATATTTTGCATGGTTGGATCTTAACAAGGTTCCAAGTAGAGCCTCAACATGCAACAAGAAGAAATGTGAGTGAGACAAAACATTCTTTTGAGCATGCAATTTATTCAAAACAACAGCTAAACTGAAACAGGCTGTTTTACAGCTGATCAAAAGTTTAAGACCACATGCCTTTAAAAGGCCAAATCTGTGCAAAAATGTGGATTTATTGTCATGTTCTGTCAGGTGGTCACACTGTCATGACCTGCTGATGGCAAAAAAACGTTCCCTTTTTGAATGTGGCCGGGTTGTTAAACTGCACAAGCAGGGTCTCTCGCAGCGCGCCATCGCTGCTGAGGTGGAACGCAGTAAGACAGTCATTTTCAATTTCTTAAATAATCCTGAGGGTTATGGAACAAAAAAGTCAAGTGGAAGAGCCAAAAACTTTCACCAACACTGAGCCAGAGGATCCAAGACACTGGACGACCTTCGACCCAAATTAAGGCTGTTACTGGTGCCGACTGCAGCCCCATAACCATCTGATGGCATCTGAGACGGAAGGGCTTCAAAAACAGAAAACGTCTTCAAAGGCTTTGTCTCCTTGAATGCCACAGAACTGACTGTTTGGACTTTGCAAGAGAGCACCAAGCATGGGACATTGAAAGGTGGAAGAAAGTTTTATTTTCTAATGAGAAAAAATTTAACCTTGATGGTCCTGATGGTTTCCAACGCTACTGGCATGACAAGCAGACCCCACCTGAGATGTTTTCTACGTGCCACAGTGGAGGGAGCTCCATAATGATCTGGGGTGCTTTTTCCTTCAGTGGAACAATGGAGCTTCAGGAGGTGCAGGGGCGTCATACAGCCGCTGGTTATGTCCAGATGTTGCAGAGAACAGCCCTCATGACTGAGGGCCCTCCTCTGTGTGGTAACAACTGGGTTTTTCAACAGGACAAAGCTACTGTACACAATGCTCGCAGGACAAGGGACTTCTTCCAGGAGAATAACATCACTCTTTTGGACCATCCTGCATGTTCCCCTGGTCCTTTGGGGGATGGATGGCAAGGGAAGTTTCCAAAAAAATGGACAACAGTTCCAGACAGCAGATGCCCTTCGTGCGGATGTCTTCATCACCTGGAGAAGTGTTCCCAGTCGCCTCATGGAAACGCTTCCATCAAGCATTCTGCGACGAATTTTTGAAGTGATCAACAATAACTACTCAATACTGAGTTCATGTTTGGAGCTTTGATTTCTGTTTTGGGGTGTTTTATGGGTTTTTTTGGAGGTATGGCCTAATCAGCTGTAAAACAGCCTGTTTCAGTTTAAATGTTGTTTTCAATAAATTGCATGCTCAAAAAATGTTTTGTCTCAGTCCCATTTCTTCTTGTTGTATATTGAAGCTCTACTTGGAACCTCATTAGGATCCAACCAGGCAAAATTTTTGCCATTTTTCAAGTGGTATTAAACTTTTGATCGGGACTGTAAATGTAACAAATTACCGCTGGAGTATCCACCATAAACATTTTAGCATTTAGCATTTTTTTGCCAAATCCATTATGCAGCTGTTTCAGGTGCGTTTGGGTGGTGCACTGGGTAGTGCAAATGTCAGCGATTGATTGAGGTGCATGTGATGTTTTTTAATTATGCTAAGGTACAATAATACCAACCATAATCTATAAAGACATCATTCTTAGTGCATTATTGTGTATTCTTGTTCTCTTCACGAACTGCTAGGCCCAGCCTGCTGCAGTCGCAGTCTTTTTTGTGCAGTTCTCACACACTTTATCATGACTTTTTGACTATCATGACTTTATTAACGAAGCTCAACATCTTCTTGTTGGATTGGCACAGTTTTTTTTGTTTGTTTGTTTGTTTGTTTTTTGCACATTCATAGTTCTATGAATCAGCCTTAGAAAGTTTCAGTTCCCAGTTCTGAGAACTTAGTAATATTCTCATTAGGTTTGTTGAGTTTTAGGACCACTGTACATCTGAGTGGGTCCTGAAACCAGGTATTAAACAGATCCCAAAGCTAAATTACTGAGATCAACACACTTCAACATTATCAGTTCTGCTGTTGTTATTGGAGAATTATTTATGATGCATTTTTGCCAATCTTAATGTCTCTCTCTCTCTGTCTCTCTCTCTCTCTCCCTCTCTCTCTCTCTCTCTCTCTGCTATTAAAAATAGCCATCAGTCAACTGATTGTTCAACTATGAATATGGATGCTCTTATAAATTCAATCTGAAATGTTCAGGGCTCTCAAAGTATCCTCCAGTCCTAACCGATGGAGCGGTCACATCAGATTGTGAGTTAGCTAAAGTTACGGGCTCTTTATAACATTCATGAATTCATGTTGATTTCAGATTTGAATCATTCATGAGTTCCATTATATTCTACAATCTTTCTCTGAGTTCTCTGATTTGATATCACATGGTTATGTTGAATTTATAAATGTAAATAAATTGCTGATTTTATTTATCTTACATTTCAATTCATGTAATAATAATTCATATCATATTACAGTCTGTAATAATGATTTGTTCAAAATGAAGATGTTGCTGCATTTGTTTGTGGCTGATGATTGCTCCTAGATCGAATGTGTTCATTCTTGCCCAGAATTAATAGCAAAACTGTTTATCTGTGACTGCCAGTGTTTGTTTTGATTCTTTAATTTTTCCTCTGGCACCATCATCAGATCAAAATCTTATTTTGTCAAATGTCTGCAAAACTAATGACTTGCTAATACGTTAAAAGAGGGTGGTGAACATGGTAGACAGTAGATGCTGGTGCTGAACATCACTTTATTAACATTTTCTTTGTGAGCTTTTAGCTGAAAGCACCATTGTGACTCTTAAGGGCAGAATTACCAAGAAAATGGCACCGTGCAAATGTTCGCTGTGGATTTCATTGCCTTTTACGGCTGCAATCTGCTTGTATTTAGCACTTGATTAACTCAGACAACAGCACATGGTGCAATCAGCTACTGGACTGCATCTGGTTGTGCCCTTCGAGATGATGCACTTTGTGAGTGGAGGAGACCCCAGAGACACAGTTCAGCAGTGGCATTTCTATGAGGTCACTAAGCTCAGAAAGACATGATAATGTAGTGGGCGGTGTGGTCAGGGATGTCAGGACAGGTGTGTAATTTACACCCTTACATCACCTTTGGGTGTGATTACAGGTGCAACAGAACACACTTCTGACCACACCATGTCAGGGTGTATATTATACACTTGACATCGTGACAGACCGTTTATGTTCTTCTCACTATGTTTTGGGTTGGAGGATGCAGAAAAGGAATTTGGCAGCTGAGGGAAGATAGACAAACCTCCACTCTTCCAGCTCATAGCTGAGTGCCAAGTGTTACTAAACCTCTGTGGTCTGTGTATGCAACTAGACTTTTCTACAGTATCTACCTCCCCCACTTTCCATCTCCATTTCTTTAAATGTGTCTGTGCTGTGCTGTCATATGGTTGAGTGTGATTGTCTGGGACTGTTAAGCACATATTTCAGTGACACTCCTGCAGCTCAGTCATCAGAGGCTGTTTACTCCTGCTAATGTGCTCAAAGCATCTAAGAAAATGATTACCACAGCTCCATTAAAACTATCCAACCATCCTGCCTCTTTGACTTAACAAACAACAGGCGATGTCAGCTCCACTCTAATTTCCACTGAAGTGACTGGGGAAAGAGACCTACAATGCCAAATCTTGTGAATTTTCACTCTTGTGTCCCTTATATGAACAAGAATTTTTCCATAAGAGTTTTTCCTTTAACAAGCACTTAGATCAATCTTTTCATTGTAAGTACTGCAAGTCAAATTCAATGAAGAAAAAAGTGTGGGCAGCTGTAAAACTACATAAGTGAATTTTTCAGTGGATTTCCATCTTCAGGCTATGTTGTCTTGACACCATGTCCATTTTGTTGTCCGTTTCTAGAGCAACCATTGTTCACCAAACAGGACTAGACGTAGATGTTTCTGTGCTCGCAGTATTTTTGTGTGTATGTATAAAACTGTCCGGGGAGAGACAGACCTGTGATCATTCATTTTAAATGTCAATATTGCCAATTCACGCAGCTGTCATAACCAGTATTTATGGTGATTTTATCAGGTCAAAGTCTGTTCTCCCTTCAAATAGTCATTCCCTGCCATTAGAAATGTGTTATCTGTCCCACGTATCAGATGCCGGCTGTGATTCAGTTTTGGTGTTTGCCACCTGAATAGAGGATGAAGAAGAGTGAAGGGTATTTGCTGTCTTCGAGTGTGGGCACAGGCCTCAATGAAAACGTCTCGAAAACATTTTACAAATTTGGTGGCTTTATGGTAATGTAGTCCTGACTGTTTGTCCCGACATCAATCAACATTTCAGTTGATGGCTGGTCGGGATTTATACACCGCATGTGCTGAACACAGTACCTGTACTGGTTAGTGTTGGAGGATACTAATGCCCTCACTCACTCATACTTAAAGGGAAACTTTGCAAATTTTCAACCAGCTTTGCATCATTACAGTGTAGGTAGTATATGCAAATAAACAACATCAAACATCTCTCCTTTTTGCCTGCACATAAAGCCCCTTGTTCATTTGCCAGAAAAAGCCCTCCAGAGGACATGGTTGGCTCTATGACTTTTGTTTGAACTTCAGATTGTATTTTCGCCCATCGTGGACTGAAGGAATATAGAAGTTGGCTCGAGAGCTGTGAGAGCTCACCAAACCTCAGATCAAACTATAATGAGGCACTGCTGATCAAATATGAGCCTCAAATATGATTCTGTTACTGGCTTGAGGTGTAAATTAAACATATTTTAGTGTACTGTGTAGCTATAATCTGAAATTGTTTCTTATCAGCAAGCCGGCATACCAAGACCAAACCAAAACTGAGAAAAATCCGACTCGCAGTACCCACTAGTTGGAACATTTATTGGTTTGGTGCAACACAGTGCATTCTGGTTGTTGTAGGTTTCCTACCTTTTGAGCCAAAGGGAATACCAAAGCCCCTCCTCATGTACCACCACTTTCAGAAATATTTACATCTTTCTACAGCATAGACAGCCCAGTTTTATACAAGACCGTCTTTCCAACTGTGAAATACTTCTTCAAGCATCGAGATTTTGTGAATCTCCTCAGTCGGTGTACACAAGTACACTCCAGGCTTTTTCTTCTCTTCTTTTCTCTGCCTCCCTGTGTCTCTCCCTGCAAATCTGTTATGTGTGACATTTTTTGGGACTGTAAGCAACCTAATCGTCTGTTCGTTTCTGTGACACCCCTGCGGCTCACCCATCAAAGGCTGTTTAGTTTTGTTAATGTGCGCAGCACATCTGAGAACATGATGAGCAGTTATTACCACAGCTGCACGAAAGCCTCTGATGAAACCTTCCAACCATTTTCCATCAGGCCCAAAATTATGCTACTTCTAAATGTCCTGTGAGTACTGTTTAAAGTCTAAAAAAACAAGAAGCTGCATTCAGCATTTGTCTTCAGAGTAAGTGTAAGAGACAGCTGTGAAGAGCTTCACATTCTGCCTGAAGATGTTATTGTGTGTGATTCTTTTATAGCGCATGTCACATGTTTAACAGCACAAATGTTCCCCATGTCAGGCAGTGATAAGGTACCTTACGCATAAATATCCAACCAAAACCTGCGTATAACACATCAGAGGTGGTACAGGTGTTCTTTTTTTTGCCATGTACCAAAGTCAGTATTTTCTTCCACTTCCATTTTCTTTTTCTTTTTCTGTCTGTTCTTATTTAATGCTTCAAATGTAGTTAAGAATTTGTTTAGTTTTGGTATAATGTCACTTTTTACTAGGGATGCACCAATACACATACCAGTATCATTTCCACTGTGCTCTTGTACCCTTACTCAGAATCATGAAACTACTCTGATAAAGCCGCACTCCATACTACTTTGAAATAGTAAGATAGAGTTGAAACTTGTTTGTTTTGTTTTTTGGGGTTTTTTTGGGTTTTTTGGTCTGAATATGAGCTACCTGACAATCTCACCAGTTACTGGTCAACTCTTACATCATCAGTTTACTTTGTTAATTGATAGCGAAAGTACTCATATTGGTACGCAGTATCGTCAAGTACCCGAAAGTTGGTACTTGGTTAGGGAAACTGTAGCATCGGCGCAGACCTACTTTTTTATTCTGTTGCTTTACATAATAAAATGTTGTAATGTGTTACATTTGACACAGACTGATGGTATGATAAAACTTAAAATAAGCAGGCATTTCTAGTTTTGATCTGACTTGAAAAAGCTGATGTTAAAGGTTTCTACATGATAGCAGCCTGCAGTTCATCTCTGCTCTAGTCTCTTATCTTTCTTCTGCAGGGAATCAGCCCTTATCTTAAACTTGACATGTGTCACAAAATGTACCTTTTTTATGATTTGACACTCCCTGGCAATGTCTCAAAATATAGGTCAGCATTAGAACATGCATCATTACAAATATAAAACCGAAGATGGTTTATTACTGTCACAGACATCTGACCAAGAAGTTTTAACAGAATATATCCGATGTTCAAAGCAGAAATTTGCCAATTGGCGCAGTCACTGCAAGAACCAGTGGATTCATCCTCTTGGGATCACAGCAAATTTAAGTGTTACGGCCGCCAGACCCATAATACAGATGTGCATGGTGCCACACCAAGAAGAACACCCACAATGGGGCCATGCACCTCCATGTGGGCCCAGCAACATAAAATCATAAGATTTTGACCTGAGATAAAATCCAGTTAGATCCTGTAAGTTATATTGTAATTAAATAGGGCACACATGCACTATAATGCATTTTAATGAGCATATAGTTACAAGTTTACCTGAAGCGTATTCCTGCCATTATGCTGATAATGATTATGGATGGATTATGAGAAGATATACAGTTCTCAGTTGTCTCTCAGTTTCATCAGCTGCAAGACTTTCATCTTTCCTAGTTTTTTGCAAAACCTTAAAAGTGATTGCCTCAGCTTGGTATCTGTGTCATCACATCTGACAAGAACAATGTATTTAACCAAAAATCTAAATGTAAAATGAAAGAAACAAACTCATTGTCTCTCACTTAAATGGCCTATTGAACTAACTTAATTGTGGTACATATTAAAGCTTAAAGCCATGATGTGTAAAACACACCATGGCAAATATCAAAATCATTGCCGATCAATTAGCCTTTGCAGGAGCTAATGTTTAGCTACTCTAAATTTTCTATTCTGTTTTAGCCTCTAAAAATGGGATGTATTCAGTTTTTTGTTTTTTGTTTTTTTTTTTGGTTTTAGAAATTATTCAAATCTGTTCGTATGCACAGTGCAGTTTATCAATACAGCAGATATTGTTTCTTTTTCTTAAACTTCTTATGCTAGTATCTGTTTCAATAAAATTAAAGTACTGTCTACTTGCCTGTCGATCTGTGTGTTGCTTTCAGGTAGAGCGGATTGTGGACAAGAGGAGGAACAAGAAGGGTAAGTGGGAGTACCTGATAAGGTGGAAGGGTTATGGAAGTAAGGAGGACACTTGGGAACCAGAGCACCACCTTCTGCACTGCGAGGAATTTATTGACCAGTTCAACTTGAGACTGCACTCACACAAACGGCCCAAAGTTTCAAAGAGTCACCAAGTGCCCCTCGTCACCCACCATCCATCTGCTGCTGAAATCTCCAGAGCTCGATCTGAGGCCCGGAAGAAGAAAAGGACTTGTGGCCCAGGTGTTGGGGTTAGAGAAGGAGCTGTTCTAGGGATTGGAAGTGGAGGTTCCCGACCCACTCAGAAGCAGAGGAAGGTGGGTGCAGAACCTGGGAAACATGCTTCAGGAATTAGCAAAGCCATGACTTATAAGGGTCCTCCACCAGGAGGGGCTCACTTTACTCCTCCAGTGAGGGTTCCTCATAATGGACTCCAAAATGGAGAGCTGGAGCCTCTTGTGTACAGGACAGCAGCAAGGTCACACAGACTGCCTTTGGACAGAGTGGACGGGGAACTCGGAGACATGGAGACCACTGAGCAGCAGTTCACCACTGAGCTAGGTAAGATGTCAAGAAATTAAATGAAATTGAAACCAAGTCTTAGCTGATAATTTTTTATGCACATATTGGTATTCTAATGTGATACATGTGAAAATCTTATTACAATAGAAAGCAGAAGTGAAACCTGGGCTTCTGAGTACTGTTCCAGAAGTAAGAAAACCTCAAAATTATGACTCTATGTATTATTATAGGAAGTTCCATAACATCATATTTTATTTTTAAAACATGATATTAGTTTTCTTTATTAGTCAGTGACAGAAAATGCCAAAGCATTTTAGGTAATTTTAAACTGTAAAATTACAGTATCAGTTTTAAAGATGGCTCTGATGTAGAGACTGAATTGTAAATAAAGATGATTATTAATTTGTTCCTTCATTAAGCTCATAAACATCTAGTGCATCTAGTGGACTTTTTAACACTGACCAGTGTTTATCTGATGATGATATCCCCTTTAACCGTGTAATTTTATGCTTTTTGTCCTTGATTAATTTGCTAATATTTGTCAAACACAGACGACTCACAGCTGAGTAGGACACATTCCCTCAGCTGAGTGCCCGCATACACATTGATACAGAGCATGTGTGGGCAGGACTGACAGACAGGAACGTTTCTCTACCCTCATGCTTCCATTGTGTTGAAGCAGAGTTTAGTGGCTGTAAAATGTACATGCAACTCGTTAACCAAAGCTGTTCTTTTTAGTGCATTAGAATCAATTAATGTAATAAAGTAGCCAGCTGGACTCAGATCTGCAGTGTTGAACTTTTGTCTCTCCCTTTTGGCAGTAAGAGTAATTACGCAAACACTGTCGATGTGCTTATGATGACGGAATTGCTGCTATATTCACTGAAGCCTACTCCATCTGAGTCCAAGCTGGTAAATTTTAAATCTTAAAAGTCTAAAAATCAAAGATTCAGATTTCAAGTGAATTTCAGTTTGTCTTAGAATATAGAAATTAAAGCCCAGGAACAAATTTTGATTTTTTAGACGTAACATGTAACGAGTTATAGAAGCTTGCGCAACGGATATGACAACATCTGTCAATGAGATTGTTTTTGTTTTTTGTTTTTTTACATAAATCAGTAGCCTAACATTTGCATGTTTTTGATCCCATTCATCCATTTTCTATACCGCTTATCCGTCAGGGTCGCGGGGGAGCTGGAGCCTATCCCAGCTGACTATGGGCGAGAGGTGGGGTACACCCTGGACTGGTTGCATGTTTTTGATAGGATCTCTAAAATTTCCTCAATTAAGGAATTGTGAATATAGGGGATGTGTGGGACATTTTACAGTTAAGAAGATAAATTTCTCGGTTTCAGTTGAACAAAGTGGAAATTCAGTCTGGTCCACATGACAGTGTTCATTGATGAAAAATATATGTCCTGCTGACACTGTAAATTATCATTAATATATCTTTGTCCTGTCTGTACTGCTATTTCTTTTTACATATTGGCTGTTATGTAGAGCCATGCTGATATATTCCAATGGAAAATGAACTTTAGTATGGACTTTTCTACATGGATATGAATAATACAGGCTCTGAAAGGTCCTTAACATTCCAGGCAGCTATATACTTGATTCAATTGCACCATTATCTTTTTGATATTTTTATGTTAAATTATAATGATGATGATTATTAGTTATTATGTCACCTTGATAGATTACATTGCTTAAAAAGAATATAGGCTTACAGAGTTTAAGCTCACTGTTTTACTGTTGAGACTTGTGCTGACACACAACTCTTAACACTCTTGACTATGAATCTTTACTGCCGAAGCAGCTGATAATTTCTTTGAATTTCACTCATGGGTCACAGTCCAGGGCTGCTTCAGTATAGTTAATCATTACATATACTTTTTTTTTTTTTTTTTTTTTTTTTTAAGAAGTCATCCTGATTTGTTAAGCAGAATACCCAACCATCAGAATGGTTTGGTTTTTATGCTTTTGTGCCCGTGAAAGCTGTATTCAGAGACTTTATCTTTTCAGGTTGCTCATCTGGCTGTCCCATCCTCTTAAAAGCAATATCTTTGAACACCTAGAAGGAATTTCATTACATCTGCCACAGATGTCCACTTGGACTCAAAGATGAATTGATCAGATTTTGGTGGTCAAAGGTCAAAGTCATTGTGACCTCACAAAACATGTTTTTGGCCGTAACTAAAAAAAAATCATATGCCAATTATTACAGAATTTTATACAAAAGTCTAATAGGATAATATGAAGCGATGACATTTTAAATCCAGAAGTTCAAAGGTCAACTTCATTGTCACATCATATTGTTTTTCAAAAACACCTTTCTGTCCAACAGAAGAGGAGAATGTGACCATAATTCATATTTGCTCAGATGCTGAACTCACTAACACACTAATCTCAAGTGTCTCGGTTGAATTTGTGTGTGAAGCATTCATGTCTTAGAATTTGTAGCTTCTTCACTTTCTATCAGAATCAGCTTTACTGGCCAAGCATGTGAGCACATGCATACATAACATATAGCAGTAGTCCACAACAAGATTCGTTTCTTTGCTGAAGCTTAACAGGTGAGTGTTGTTGCACCATAACAAAGCTCTCCTTCAATCTTCTGTACTCTCTTCTACATGCACATTTGAGATTTCCACTGGTTGAGCCACAAAGTTCAGATTTAGATTGAATGAGGGTAAAATGACTTCATTGCGCCTCTTCTAGACTTTAGAAATATTATAGGACTGAATGGGTGAAATTTTGATAGTACAATGAGTCATTTCAAGGGAGGTATCAAAAAAATTATCCCCCTTTTACAGTCACTTATTTTGCAATGTAAGCTTATGGGAAATGTATTTTTGAGCCTGTGTGGGTCATGTGATGTAATTACATGGTTTGACCACTATGTCAAATTAGTTTGAAAGCCCAGCACTGTTCCTGGGGGCTTGATAATACACATTAGATGAATGTTTTGTCCTCTGTTGTGGGTACTGAGAAACTTTACCATTCCATTCAGGTACACAGACTATGCATAAGAGCTCAGATACACAGTGTGCAGAGTGTGTATATTGTATGTTTTGTGCTTGTTGCGCTCTCTGGCTGATTATTGGTTTTGCTGTGGCTACTCAGTTCCTATCAACTTCAGCCATGCCATTTGATGTGTTGAATTGATGTGTGCAGAGTACTAGTATACTTTTGGGGATACATCACCAATTGTAGGTAGGCACACCATAGTATGAACTTGAAAGTAGAAGATTTTCATGACCGTGAAGAATCTATCAATTGTTCACTCATTTCAAAGCACCACAACTAGGTTTGGGCCAGTGTAAATAAACATTGGACTTGCCAAATTGCAAGTCAGTGAGTTTTCCACAACATGGGAATGTTTCACAGTAAAAGCCTTCTATCATTGACATGTATAAAGATGAAGCCAAAATATTACTGAAATGAGCACTGCCACCTTGCATTAGTGACATGATTCTAAGGCCAAGTCTGCACAGAAGTGATCGGCCAGTGGACCCGTGGTATCGAGTCCTTGCCCACACTCCTCAATTGCAAGTAGTGCTTAGCTGTCAATCATGAGGTTTCACCCCATTTTTATTGCATCATAACATTTAAGAGCATGATGCACAACAACTCTTAACTGATGAAAATTTTAGCATGGTCGTCGATCTAAGTAGTACAGTGGCACTGTGTGTACACCTGTCTACTGTAGTACAACAGGTGAAGTGCCATGCTGCTCTACAGCATGGCTCTACACCTACACCTTACAAAAGTGGATGCCATTAAACTGGTTTAAGCCCATAAATCAAAATCACAAAACCAGAATCCTACCCAACCCTAACCACAACCTAATTAGAGGCTATGAGACCTCATCTGAGAGCATCTCTATGTGAGAACATTTGGTCCACCAACATAACCTTCCAGCCTGGCAAGTATTATGGATTCTAATCCCCTAATCTCCTCAAATGACTACCATGCTCCAGCTCATTCAGAACCCTTATCTCCACCCGTTAGCCTGTTACACTGGCAGAGAGTGTCTCTCTGTTTGTTGACTCGCAGGTATGTGCACACAAGGTTGCAGACGGCACCTCTTAATTGCCCAGAAACTCTGAAGCAGTGCTACATCAGGAATCCCAAATATCAAGCCAATCTATGTTTATAGTCCTCCTCTTTAAAATTGAATCTAAGCATACAATTAATTCAATTTTGCAATGCAGAGTCCAACTCAAGAGGATTTCTGTTTTGTTAGAGGAACTAATTCTAGTTTTTTAAGTTTATCTGTGATTAGAATCATTCTGTTTTGGGTCTGTGTTTGAGAAAGCCTGGAGGGATGATGTTAAATTAATTAGTTTAATACCAGCTTCTCATACCTTCAGCCCAAATTATCATTGCCTAAATTTGTTGTTACAATATCGGGCTTTTTTCTTATTTAGTTTGCTACTGCTGTTTCTATTAGTGACCATTTCCAAGGTGAAGCACTGACTGCCTCACCACATTGTTCACCTTAAATTCACTCAGGAGAAGAAAAGCAGAAAGACTGAAGCTCTCATTGATGGCTTTTTACTTAATTTCAAAGTCTCGTCTGAAACCAAAAGTTCTTTGTAAAGTTCTTTCTTTACATATTAGACCCAACATATGTATTATGTATTTTCTTGTTTCAAACAATCACCCGAACACTGTGTGCAGCAAGAAAAGCAGTGCCTGGGTTCCTGAGTGATGTATGACTTATTTGTGCGTCATTGTTTCCTACAACTGTATTACTGGATGGCAGAGAAAGGACTCATACAATGCTGGCTCTTTCTTTTTTCACCCATTCGGCTGATGAAAGTGCACTACTGAGATTGTTTTACTCAGCTTCCACAGAAACCTTTTTATCAATATAGGTGAATCAGTACAGAACAGTTTTTGGATGAATGTTGGTCTTCTAGAGATTGCGCTGTTCCCATAAGTCAAAGTGAAAAGGCCTGATTCAAATTAACGTCAGCTACTTTTCCATTGTCATAATCCAGCTCTGTATGTGGTTTTTAAGTTTACATTTGGTGAATCCAGAAGTGACAGCTCAGATGCCGTGCAGAGCAAATGCTGTCAGATGCCTCAAGCACTAACTTGGCACATTAGTGCCTTCGAGCTCTAAGTGTCCAGACAAAAGCAAATGTTATGAAAAATAACTAACAAATTCAAAGTGTTTAACAAAACTACAGCAGTCTACACTGTGCATGTACACACTGTATCTCTTACTCCATTCAGAGTTCCTGCAAGTGCTGCAATAACATCATAAATGCTGAAAATGTTTATCTAGGAATCCAAGAATGTATTTTATTGCCAACATATGATAAAATCTTGCTCCTACTGCTTGTGTGTGAGAAATTCCACCTTTTCCACATGGAATATGCAAATACATTGTATACCAAGTCAAATCAGGTTCTGTAGGCCTGATCTGACAGGTCTGTCTCAAAAAGAAACAGGTCACCCATTCACAGACGTCAGACACACACGTCTCCATTTTAACCTTATTATCTAAACCACTGGTTTGGATAATAATTTTGCTATTTAAATTGAAAATGGAGGTCAGCGTTTTTCTTTAAATCTTCATTGTACATACCCATCACATTTTTCAAAGTTCCTTCCTGATTTTCCATGGCAACAGATGCGTCTTTATGTACACTATTGCTTGGGCTGAGGAAGGTTTTTCTAGCAGTGCTGTTGCATCCTCCTCCATCTCAGCAAAAGATTAGGTGTCAGAAAATGTAACCTGACTGTCTTCAACCAAGATCCAGGTTGAAAAATGTAAGGAATTTTACACACAATTTTTTCTGTTCATTTTTCTGAAGTTTCTGTCATTGAGATATTTTAATTATCAATCTTGTCAACAGGTATCCAGTATCTTAAATAATATCTTGAAGTCCTAGAAGACAGATTGACCTGTTCTGTCATTCCTGTTCTGTGTTAGGCTCCCCTCTGGCCAATGGCAAGATGCATCTACACAGCTCAATAAAGCGGAAGTTGGCTGAGGAGAAAGGCTACGTGTTCGACAAGCGGCTCAGGTACAATGTGCGACAGAATGAGAGCAACTGTCGATTTCGAGACATTGTGGTCAGGAAGGAGGAAGGTTTCACGCATGTCCTGCTCTCCAGCCAAACGACAGATAATAACGCTTTGACACCAGAGGTGAGAATGTGAATATGCACACACAAGTTGTTAAACTCAAAAGCTGCTATTTTTTTATTTTCATTTATATTGTTCCCTGCTGTTTTTGCATTTCCCTGGTATGTATCAATGTGTCAAGACCTATGTTTAATTATGTCACTTTCTGATTGCATGCCAGTTGATATGGAGCTCTATCTGGGGAAAGATAAATGAGATAAGTTTCCTCATTTACTGCCGTAGAGATCTTAGAGCTCTGCACTCACTCCCCATCTGCTCCAGGGGAGCTTTCTGAGGGACAGTTTTAGAAAACTGTGGTTTTATGTGACAGCTGCCATTTGTGAATATGTTTAGCTACATGAAGCTTACACCAGGAATCACAGAAAAAGACCATATACCGTGAGTGAGGAAACAACTCTTGGGCCTCCTGAGCACTGATGCAGAGTTTCCTTAAAAACACTGCCTCTTGCCAAACAGGGCTTATACAAGTAGAGCAATTAGGGCTTGTAATCATAAAGCAATATGCCATATGTTGATATGGCAGTAAAAATAATGTTTGACCTGCTAAGGAAATTACATAGTGAGTTCATGTGCATTTTGTAATTATTCTGTGATTGTCACTGTTTGCAAAGTAGAAATAACACTGATATCTCTGCTGGACAGTCCAGTGTTAAAGCTTTACTGGTCATTTGGTTCAAAAAGGCTGTTTGCAAGAAGGCATAGTGATCACTAACATCAACTTCTGTTTATGTAAAGACATGAAAGCCCAGTGATCAAATACCTAAATGGCATACATTTTGCAGTAATTTTTAGATATGGAACTGTAGTTTGTCTTTCTTTACATC
Source organism: Scatophagus argus (assembly GCF_020382885.2). NCBI lineage: Eukaryota > Metazoa > Chordata > Actinopteri > Scatophagidae > Scatophagus > Scatophagus argus. The sequence continues at coordinate 14,566,242 of NC_058493.1, forward strand.
TACAAGATTTTCCAAAATGTAATAATCCTAAAGAGGAAACAAAAAATTGGATGACTTTTACAGTATTATCCAGATACTTCAGTACAAATGTCTGCCTAAATAAAATGATGCATTTGTCTGTTGATGACAATGACAGAATTCCATGATGGCTGACAAACACAGATGATCATAACTGATGACATTTAGACCGAAAAGTTTCCTTAAGTTTCCTATTTACCATTACGTTGAACACATATAAACAGGATGTTGCTATTTTTAGAAGCTCTTTTGATTAGGTCTGATGATAAACCAGCTGAGTCTTCTCAACAGGCATTTTGGGTGCGTAATCTATGTCAAGCTGTGTTCACTGGCTTTTGACATGTTTTCTCTTAGTCTCCTCAGCAATTTGTCGATCATTCGCCAACTCCATGTCAATCAGCCCCCCCCCATAAAATCAACACCTAGTGGCAGAACATGACGCCCTGAATCAGGAGCTGCGCTGTGATTTATTACAATCTGTCACAATTATGGAAAAATGATTAGAAATTTAACACTGGATCTAACGTGATACTTACGTTTGCAGTTGTTTGTGTGTAGATTTATATGCTGATTTACATGAGACATTCTCATTGAATACGTTTGAAAACGGCAGATTAATAGTGCTGGAGACGTGTCCATCTGCAACACCGAATGCAGTTCAATGGCCCTGCTCAGAAGCTGTAGCTCGTTGCATTAGTAACACCAGCCTGTGATTGGTTGTTCATTTTCACACTCTAATCAGCAACAAGCTGCTCCATTTAAATTTCCCCTGGACATATTCGTAAGTTGTTTTCACAGTTCACTAGACACTATCCCTGACTGACATTTTGTAACCTTTTGTTAAATTTGTAAAGGTGTAATTCATTGATTGATATTGCTATTGGACCAGCAGTTAGTTTTCAGTACGTCAGAGTGACAAATGGCTTTTAGACTTATCCATAAATGCATTGAGAAACATTTTCAGTCTTGACCCATTGTGAGTTGACATTTGGAAAGCAAATTAGATAAATGAAAAGAGGGTTTTGAATGCATTCTCTTTGCAGACTCCTTACAGTAGTAAGTATAACCACAGATAATGGCACGCATCACAATCATCCACATCTGGATCACAAATCTAACCAAACAGGATTTTCCTCCCCTCAGACTGTAGGATGTGTCTTAGATCTTCCACAGAGGGTGGTTCTGGCTTTGATACTGCCTGTACTTCACAGGCAGTGAAGTGGCCTAAACTGTGTGCGTGCGTGTGTGTGTGTGTGTGTGTAGATGTGCGTACTTTCATGTGTGACAGTAAGCCCGTAAGCTGTGGGCTTATCAAACAGCTCCGATAGCTCCTTCTGTCTCTCAGTCTTTGAAGCTACAGGAACAAGAGAGTCTGTGGATGTGCCTACTGAATGGCTTTTGCTGAGAAAATCATTGAAAATATTCCTGTACATTTTTTCATTCAAGCACTCAAAGCCTCCTTTAAATGAGAAAGTCACCCCAGCTGTTAAGTGGTACTCTTTCTGTCACATTTCTTCCCTACGCACAGTAGATTTCTGTACCTGTGTTGTATTGTAAGGTTGTCAAAAGTACTGACGTATCAATACTTTTCAATACCACATGTTTAAAACAATATAATATCTACATTTGATAGTACTGAAAGTACTAAAGCTATAAAAAAAGAAATTACAATCAGATTTTTAACTTAAGTCTGCACAGATATCAACATTGTTACATGTGACTTTTTTCTGTACCAGTGCTTTGTGCAGGATGTTAACGAAAAAAATATTATCCCATTTTCTGTGCCTTAGACTGTTTGGGTTTTTTTTGGGTTGTTCTGTTCTGTTTTGTTTTTTGTCACATTTTTTATTATTCTTGTAACATTTCACAGTTTGTAATTTTGGTATCATGACAACCTTACTGTATTGCATTTTGGATGTTTTTGAACATCCAGTTTTTCTATTCTGAAATGAAACTATGGCACGGCAGCCAAGGAAGTGTTTGAGTTGAAGCTTTAAATTGCCCAGATCTCTGTCACACTCATTAGGCTGTAGCATATTGTATGTTTGTATGCACTAATTAAGAGGGGGAAAAAAGAGTCCCAATGGGCATTTTTCACTGCCAGCATTTTATCATAGTTGGGACAATCACAGCTGTTAATAACATTTTAACTGGCCAGTGACAGTGTGACAGCGAGTCAGAATGCACCAGGATGTGGCTAAATTGAATTCAGGCAGCATAGTTTTTTACACCTGTTTTTTTCCACTGTTTGAAAATGACTTCTGTGAAAAACACATGTTAAAATCTTAGGACCCATCATAGAAAATATATAATCTTGGTAGAACTCTCTGAGACACCTGGACTGCCTCTGTATAATAATTTCCAATTCACTGTGCTTTGCCTTCACTGTCTACAGTTTAATTTAAGTACCTTCATGGCATCTACACTGCGTTTTTATTTAATATCTCACAATGCGTTGCGTATCATGGATTCAAACATGTGACTCTTGCCTCTCAGTGATGATCTCATTTACTGCTCTCTAGAGTAAACGACTGAGTGTCTGTTCTATGGGGGAGCAGTGAATGGGGAAACTCAGTTTCAGATACAGCTACATAAATAATATTTCTGCTTTGAGAAAATGAAAACATGCAAAAAACCCATGAAACATAAAAATGTAACTGATATCACCCGTAGAGGTAGTGATTTTGTTTCTAGAGAGCTGATGCATGCTGTTGCAAGTCTCTTTGTTGTGGATATCACTTCCTCTCTGTGCCACAAACTGAGCCTGCTTCATGAACCTGGGAAGGATTTTAATTCTCCTTGTTTGAATAATGTCACACATAGTAACATGCAGATGCATACACATACACACACACACCATATTCAGTTAAAACTGAGGACAGATTATGTGCTTGGTGAGACATAGAGAATTAAGTTCACTTTGAGGTTGAATGGTTAATATGGGTCAGGGGTGATAATCTGATTAAAATGCTGCAGTAGTTGTGGAGATTGACTGCAAACAGTGATGTGGATGGCTGGGTGTTGGGGTTTCCGGACTACTTCTTATCAGTTCGGCTGTTCGACAAAGGCCAAACACTGTCTGTTGATGCTGAATGATGTACTGGTGATATTAATTGACAGTGAAATTTGTCTCTCTAAATTCACTGCTGTATTGGTCCCATTTGTTGAGGTGTCATACTGCAAGTGTACTCAAATGAAGGCTTTTTTTATTATTATTTCTTTGGTTATGTCCTTCTTAAAGAATATTTGAGACATCATACTGTACCGTCATCTAGACGTTTATACACACAATGTTTCTTGTATTTCTTGCTGGTCCTGCTGATCTTCAGGTTGTAGGAGAGTGTGCTATCACCATACAGTCAAGTCAGCTGCCAGTGGCAGACAGGCTGCCTGCCAAGTAAAATTGTCAAGTAAACGTCTCAATTGCAGGCTGTAATGTTAACTAGCTAGAAACAAAGTCACCACCAAAATCTCACTTTAATAGTTTAAATACATTTATATAGTTATGATTCCATCGCAGTTTGCACTGACCACAAAGCGTCTGATTAGAGCGTTGCATATGAAGTAATGTGTTTACAACTTGAGCTACCTGACATTTAGTCAACAACTGACTTAAAACAGTTTTGGATAAAAAGAAATCAGCCATTGAATACCATGAACAAATGCCAGTATGCCAGCATGCCGGTACACCAGCATTTGTTTTCCATCGGTAGTGTATCTATGCATTATGTTGACAACATAAACCTTTGATACTTTTGTTTTCTGTCTGGCAATTTATTAAAAATCTTTCTTGCAGCCTTAAAGATTACATGTCTATAGGTTTCTCTTCTGCATGTGTCAGGTGAGTTAAGAAAGTAACATACGTGTCCCTCTTTTCCACTTCAGATCATGAAGGAAGTGTGTCGAGCGCTGGGTAATGCAGCTGCTGATGACAGCAAATTATTATTGCTCAGCTCCGTTGGGACTGTTTTCTGCAGTGGTCTGGAGCCATCGTACCTGATAGGGCGTCTGTCCACTGACCGCAGAAAAGAGAGCAGCCGCATCGCAGATGCCGTACGGTAATGAGAAATCTGATCATGATTAACACTGGAGGCCCTGTTGAAATGATCTATAACTCATAGTCTAAAGTGCATGGCACAAGTGCAGTTAGGGTGTGACCAACTCCCTTTTCTGAGTTAAACAGCACTGAATCTGGGCCCAAAGTATAGCGCTAAGCACAAAGGGTTGTATTTAGTCTCTTTATTAATCATAGGTGTGATTTGGCTGTAACATGAGTTAAAGTGTCATTGTTACCTCACATTGCCTTTTAAAGCCAGATGCATAGACACCTGGAACATTGCTTAAACGGTGGCACTCGTCTTTGCTGATGGACAGGTATGTGGTCCTTGGCAGGTGGTCTTAATATGTAGGTGCATCTTACTTCATGTATAATGCGCCCTTTAAATAGCAGGAAAATACTGTGCATTGATGTCAGACCAGGTTTTTGTTGTCAGTGATGCAATTTCAGCTACTCCAGGATAACAATACACCTGGCCACACCTCAAGACCAATACAACCATGAGTGTACAAATGGTCACAGGTACATTTTCTACTCAAACAACATTGGGACTGGGTATGAAAATGACAACTGCAAAGGTCAGAAAATAGTAATGACACCTGCACTGTGCCTTGCACCGGGTGTAAAGTAGAGCCCTGACTCTCTTAACACTTACTGTTGGACTGGACAGAGTTGGTACTAACTGTTCTGTGACACCTTTAGGGACTTTGTGTTGGCATTCATCCACTTCAAGAAACCAATCGTGGTGGCAATAAATGGGCCAGCTCTGGGCTTAGGGGCCTCCATCCTGCCCCTGTGTGATGTGGTGTGGGCCAGTGAGAGGGCCTGGTTCCAAACTCCATGTGCAGCCCTCCACCTCACCCCCTCTGGATGCTCCTCTTACACCTTCCCCCAGATCCTAGGTGTAGCTCTGGTAGGTCCCAGCAATATCAATGCTTTTGGCTGATATCACTTGACATAATGTGATTCTTCATATAACTACCTGATTACCCTGTGTTTACCCAAGGGGGTTGCATGACATATTGAAAGTACTTTGTATCCACCCTTCCCTTTCTGTCCCCAATGACAGGCCAATGAGATGCTGTTCTGTGGAAGAAAACTCACAGCACAAGAAGCGTGCAGTCGAGGTCTGGTGTCACAGGTCTTCTGGCCAACCACATTTAACCAGGAAGTAATGCTGCGTGTGAAGGAAATGGCATCGTGCAATGCAGTGGTAGGTCCTAATCTAGACAAGCCAAAGGGCAAAGTGTTCTCTTGGTTACAGCCAAATGACCTTCTCCCTTTTCGGTGTGTTTAAAAGGTTTTAGAAGAATCCAAATGCCTGGTGAGGAGTATTATCCTGTCAGTCCTGGAAGAAGTCAATGACAAAGAATGTCAGATGCTCAAGCAGCTGTGGTGTTCAACCAAAGGACTTGAGGCACTTTTCAGTTACCTGCACAACAAGTCATATGAGAAATGATCAAAGGTTATCTACAGAAGGACATCCCAAATGAAGTAAAAGTTGTAAAAGTTGGGTCCTACGCTTCCATCCATCAGCAGACGGGCTTCTCGGATTTCTGCTCCATGTCTACCAACAGCTCAGTCTTTTGTTAAGTGGCTATTTTTTTCCTTTGGACCCATCACTGTCCAGATGTTTATTCTCTATAAGTCAAATGTGCATTGCTAAAGAAAACAAAACAAAACAAAACATTGGAGGCAGTTCTTCAGGGCGGTACAGAGTATTTCTGTGGCTATGCGAGACTTGTGTTTATGAAATCATCAGGATGTGTGAAATCAATGTATGTCTGATAGCACATGATAAATTGACAATAATATATATTAATATATATATTTATTTTAAGTGTGTAAAGAAAGTTGCTCTCTGTATATGAGATGAATTTTTCAGGATTTTCTTTGATTGCTTATTGTTTTGAGTTGAAGTGTAAACCAAAGTTTGCATCAGGACACTGTTTTTTCGGCTCCTGACGTGCACATTCCATCCTCTCTGTCTGGATAGAAGGAAACTCACCACAAATGCTTGTACGTGTCAGTGGATTCACTGGATGCTCTGGATAAACAAAAGAAAACTGTTGCTTTTGTTTTGCAATATTCATTTTTCATACTGTAAAAACTACTTACTACAGGCATCTTGTTTTCCTGTAACTTTGTCATCATTATCATCATCGTAAAAAATCAACTTCCGTTACATGAAATCAAGATTAATGCTCATGCGGATCAGACCACCTGGTGATAGCGCGTCAGTCGATGAAATTGCATCCTCATACTGTCGGCATCCATCTGTCTTTAGTTATTTTCACCTGTGACAAAACAGATATAGTTAAAGCTTAATTTAAGTTTTATTTATACAAATAAAATCTCATTGAGGTCAGGCTTTTTCTTTCACGGGAGACTTTTTTCTTAAATCAGAAAAATAAATGACACTGGACATGTGTGAATGCTAGCGCTAAATATATAAATGTCTAATCAAATGGCATTTTGGCTTGAGTACAAAATAAATTTAGATGATTAAACGAATCAGTGGTACATATCACATTGAAGGATTAGCAATGGATTGATTCTCTTTCATTTTGAGTTAAGTAACCTTACATGCGGTGTTGTGATGGTTCCTATGTATAACATGGCTTCCAGTTACCAATGCAGATAATTACTGTTTGAAATGTGTGATACGTCAAGATGATCATGTTGATATTACCTGACAGTTACTTCTTAGCTGTGTATTTTTAGAGCACACAAAAGAGGCGATAATTGCTTGGTCTCTCAAGTAATCACATTGTGACTGCACTAATTGTCAGTGATCAGTGTTGTGGAAATGCAACAGTCGTGTAGCTGGAGTCAACTTTGTCCTTATCTGCATGTGATGATTTAAGATCTCAAGAAATTTTCTATTGCAATGTGTATTATATTTAGGGATCTATTTTGTTTTACCCAAACATGTAGGTCTGTGAAAATTGTTTTGTAAATCTCTTAAGATATTTGTTGATTTTTGCAGTCGTACACATGCAGTACAGAATAATATATAGATAATGTAATGACTGTTTTGTGCAACTACTTGCATGTAATATACTGTACATATAAATGTGCTGCCTGTCTGAATACTTTGTATTCAAGGGTATGTTTTGTACATTGTAAGTATTGTTAGAAATGGTGCAGTTTATTTTTGTATTTATTTGAGATAGCTGTCGGATGTGTGGTGCCATGTGGTCATCTTCACTGCTCCAGAAGTACCCCGATTTTCTTAATCACATTTTCTAAATTATCCTATTGCATCTTTGATGACAAAACCATGTCAGGAAAGCAGATAATTTATACATATATAATTTCAAAACCAAAATGTGTAAAGACTTGAATGTTCACCTTTTCAGTTGATATTATTATATATGGTATTTTGTTGTAAATTATCAAAGGAATATCAGATAATTTAATATATAATATTGTGTTTTACTCTGCTTTACGAACATGAACAGAGATCAATAAAATGACCCATATTGTATTTCACATTTCTCAGTTTAAACCATATAACACTGTGCTAAAGCTCCACGAGGTTGCTGATTGATTTTCAGTCATCAGTTTTACTTGTGGCCATTGCAGAATGATTGCAGATGAATGGTTTATGAAGCACTTTTTGGCTGAAGTTACCACAAACAATAGCGCACTAATTGCATCACAGTGCACCTAAATTTACCCTTTTTATCCTAACTTGCCAAATATATAATTAGCTACAGCTAACAACATCAAAATATAATAATATCTAAAATAATTAAGAAAACATTTTTTTTTTTGCTTTGTTTTGTTTTTGGTTTGTTTGCTTTGTTATTGTTTGGGGGGTATTTTGATGAAAGAGGTCCCTATATTCACTTCTTTGACTACAGTATATTTCTGGTAAGTAATAATCAATATTCCCAGTCCTTGTTTGGCTTTAGGGTCCCAAGAAGAGGTGAGAAGAGCCTGATGACGCGGCTATTGAACAGAATCACTGCAGGACAATCACTCAGGTCCACTGAGCATTAGTCACACTTCACCTTCAAGATGGTGACTTCTTTATGTATTTATTAATTTATTTATTGAAATCCATAAAATATTACCAATCCCTTTCAATGTGTCAATTTCTGCTGGTTTGTCTTTCATCTGATCCGGATTCCCTCTTCGGCATGTGTTTTAAGTGTGCTTTATGATGAAATACGTATTTTATATATAATAAACAAGTAAATCCATTAAAACCAAAAAAATCATATTCACGTTCATGTTTGATCCATTATTACAAATATTGGGTCTTTCTGTGTGCGTGTGTGTGTTGTTTTTTTACAACAATTATCACGTATGGTCCCACGTATGTGTATATCATCACTCAACATTCTTTCCCCCCACACTGTCTCAAAGCACATTCAGGGTGCCTTACAAATTAAATCTGTAAAACACTGATCTGTATGCTGTGATGAGTAGAGTGAGCAGCTTCAAATAAACAATTCTTTCACAATATGTTTTTTTGTTTTTACATTTTTCAAACCAGGCTTTTGTTGTCAGTTTTCTGTTACGCACTCAACGCAACTTTGATTTGCTAGTAATTATCAAGCAAACAATCACTGAGATCATTTTATCAGCAAGTAAAAACACAATGGTGTGCAAATGCGTGCTCACAGTCACAGCATGGCTTTGATTCTGCAGTATTTAACAAAGAATTATTCAGATAGGAAGGAATTGAGCTTCAGTCGATATGACAAAGTGTTTGCCTGGCACATTTTTGAATGCTATTATGTTCACACAGTTTCTTTTCATGTCCTGGAACAAAGAGTTTTTTGTGATGCAATCTGTCAGCCACAATCAGTTTTAGGTGTTGTAGACAGTGAAGAGAATCCAAAACTAAACGTCCTCCTACTGCTGATTCGGAGCCTTTAACCACATCTCATGGTTTCCACTCACAAAACAGAGAAGGCTCAAGTTTCACTTCACTACCAGAACGTGAACTTTCAGTCAAATCACCACACAGTAGACAGCCAAAAAACGATCGAAGAGGGCAAACCATAGCAGCGCCAGAGACCATCCTCAGACCAAGGAGGTGGTCATATGACCACTGGCTAACACGTGACCAAATACTCCCATTTAGGTCACATGATGAGACCCTTACCAGCTCCAGCTGCTGAGTGATGACCATGAGATGAAAGCTCTAAATTATTAAGCAGACACTGATGTTTAGTTTAGTTAATCTTAAGACTTCTCCAATAGAATTCAATTTTAAACCCATTTTTCATATCTATATTGAACAATGAACAACATCCATCACCCTCTGCACAGCATCATAAGAAGACAGAGGAGCACATTCAGTGACAGGCTGCTGTCTCTGTCCTGCTCCATGGACATGTTGACGAGGCCATTTGTCCCTCAGGCCATGCAGCTCTTCAGCTCCTACCTGAGAGGACATATTTAGACGGTGTCGCTGGATGGTTCACACTGCACATTTTCCTTGTCACTTTCATCACTCAATAATTGTTTGCATGCCACTGGATGGTTTATATCCTTGTATTGTTTTTAATTTTTCATATATTCTATATTTTTATACTATACTATAAATACTTTCATGCGTGCTGATTTGTGTTTCCTGTCTCTTTCTATCTAATTTAAAGGTCAGACCAGCTAAAATATTAAGAATGATTAAAAAAATTACCAGTAGGGACAACATAACCTTGCCTGCTTTATCTATCATTCTGTACCATTTTCCACTAAAACAGACACGAGAACCATGATTAAGAGACAGGTGTTTCCTATCATATCATAGCTTTATGTTCCTATGCTATAGCTAGCATTGGGAAAGTTCTTGCTCTAGGCTTAAAGATTCAAATGAGCACAATCCACTGCTAGTTTTTGATGTTTAACAACCCCCAAAAGCTAATGGATAAAAAATAAGTAATAACTGATATTACTATGGCATGCAAAAGTTAAATCAAAGTTAAGTTTTGCTACCCACTAAGACTTTTTTTGAGGAAACAAAGTTCTTAGGACTCCTCAAGACCTGCTGATACCCAGATTGATGCTTTGTTGTTTTACAAGGATGACACACTATATCAAAAGATGAATGAATCCTCTAATAAACATAAACTTATTTTATTTGAAAGAAATTAAACTTGTATGAATCAATATGATTCCCCATTCAAATAAACTTTCAAACAAGATTGATTTTGTTCAATATGTATGTTCACACTGAGCAACACAGCTGCTGGTCATCACGCTTTGAGTCTTTTTTGTGTGTGTGTGTGGTTTTTTTGTTTTTCTTTTTCCAAACATCTTTGGTACCCTGAAATGTACTGTCCCTGTTTTCATGAGTAAATCAAGTACCAGAATATTCCTGAGGTGTCCTGTCAACTGAATTAACGGTTTGATGAAAAGCTTCTGCCACCAGCTACACTAATCTCTTTGATGGAGCTGTAGCTGTACTTCTAAAAGAGGGGAAAAGAAATGATGATCCCCAACAAAAATCTTTAATCCCAAGTGCTAGATGCTGTTGTTTTCACATTGACCTAAAGTGTCCTGGTCCTGCAAGTTTTAGTCTTTGCAGATCAACAGTGTGTCAGACATTATAACCCTTCCTCTGCCTTGACATGAAACAGCAGCAGGATGTCAGGCTTATTTCCCACGTCCCAATATCTTAATACATTTAACTTCCAATGTCAATGCTGCATTAGAATGTCCTTCAGAGCTGCTCCTTGGGGCCTTCTTTCAGCTTCCTTTTCATCTCTTGTGCATGCTGCTTACTGCGTTCCCGCTTTTCCAGCCTCTGTTGAATGGTGAGGAAGCAAAGAAAACAGTCAAAAGAAAAAGTGTGAGTGCAAAAGAAAGAGAGAAAGAGAGAGAGAGTTCATTTATTTGGCATCTGCAGTAAATAAATACAAAAGCAAAGGTCAGTAGTCGAAGCTCATTGACAAAATGAAAGAAAAAAAAAAAAAGTTGACAGACCTCTTTCTTCAGGCAATGACGCATAGCGCGGTCCACATCATTACATGAACCAAAGAACTTCATGACATTGTGCTGAGGGGGGAACATGAAACAACATTTACATTGCTTTGTTTTCCATGTAAATGAAGCACGCAGCAATACAAGAACTCAGGGAGGGACGTACCTCATTGTGGCACTGCCTCAGAAGATTTATCAGTTTATTACATTCATCCGTGTGCAGGTGAGGTGACAGGTCAGGGTGCATGCTGAGTTAAGGGCTTACTGTACCACTGCAGGAATACTGAAAAACCACAAACAAAAAGAGTACTGATTGACAGTCACTACTGAAGGGTGTTCTGCATTATGAACCTGTGTATTTGGTCTATTACCTAAGTTTATAACATGTCTAAAAATGGAGTCAAAACCCTCATCAGTTTCCCCCGTGTGACCCCTTCAACAGTTTAACAGTCCAAAAGTCAAAGATAGTTCACAACACGAAACACAGAGAAACAGGACAGTCTTGTATCTTTGAATATGAATCCAATGGGACATTTTAGCTGAGATAAACACTGAATCAATTTTAACAAAATTGCAGTTGTTTACTCCTCATTGTCAAATCGTCATTGCTTCACTTAAAGGCAAGGACATGTCTTCTGAAGGATACTAATGCCTCCCCATCCCTCTCCTTCCTGAGCTGTCATGATGATGGAGTTTGCTTTTCCAGTGGACACTTACCTGCAGACACAGACGGGAGAGTATACAACAGTGACAAACTTATAATATCACGGACCTGCTAAATGCATTCACACTAAATGCCCTGGAACCACGCTGCTGTCCTGGCCAGAAGACTCTGGACCAGGGGATAGGATCGCTTGAATTGACTATGAGATACTCGGGCATTTAGCATTGAGCTGCCAGTTGGCCCTTGACATAGGATTGTTTACGTTACATAATAGCTGGCATTGTTAAAAACATACACAGAGACATTATGGCTTACTATCAGCTATTTCTTAATATTTGCACTTCTGTTTGTAGGTAGCCGTAATGACCTTACCAGTGAAGAAGCTGGGTCATCTGATAAGTTTTCGAGCAAACCTCAGTGAAATGTCACGTTAGCTAAAAGCGAGGCCTCAGCTAACTTTGCTGGAAGCTGAAGCATAAATCCACGAAACCTATGAAAAGCACTGAAGATTTCGTTTTCTCCCCGTAAAATAACGACGCCGGTTGCTATACTGTCTTTCAAATTTCGGAAAAATTAGCCGGTCTTGTCCTTACATCAACTTAACCTACAAAATGAGCACAGACCTGTAGGACATCCCGTCTGCTACAAACCTTTAGTAACTGATGACAGCTAATTGAGTGACATAGCAAACAGCCAATCGGCGTCCGCCTTTTTCTCGACCCACCAATGGTAGACGTTTGCGTTGGCAAAAAAAGGTGGGGACTTCTGATGACGAACGTTGGTGGATAGAAGATGTTTCCCCGTAACGTAAGTCCGCTTCGGCGTGCGGATGTATGTAACGTACGACCAGACGTTTTTCAGAGATGATACCCCTGTATTTCACCATTCACCACTGGAAGGATGGTCCTTTAATATAAAACCCTTTTTGCAGTAGAAAGGAGCAGATGTTTTGTTTTATTTTTGTTTGTTTTTTTTAATTGACGCTACATGACCAGAGAAAACAGAGAATAGGGATTGTGACAATCTTTTCTGCTCAAAAGGTAGAAAACAGCTGTGGAGACGGGTATACAGAAATGAACAGACTAACACTAAAAAAGCTGGTGAGAAAAGTTAGTTAAAAGTTTAGTTAAGCACCAGATAATAAAAGTTAAAGTAATATTTTAAATGTAATAAAATAGTAAAATGTTAAGATTACATCATATCTTTCTGTGAGATGTATTGTACTTTTAACTCTACGTCTATTCTAGAAGTATAATTAATTATTGCATTTCATAAGAATTTTACATACTTTTATAACATAGGGCAGCGTTTTATAAACTTTTTGTCAAGTTTCAGATGTCTGTGAGGGAAAGGGTGATTTCTTCTCCAAGCTTTTTACATGGTTTCATTTAAATAACTGTTCAGATTATGCAATATTTACAAGAAAAGCAAGAACACTTTGAACTTTGCCTTTCCTTATTTCCTTATCTCCCCTTAATAGTGTCACAAAGTGGCTGACTAAGACAGTCTAAGAAGTGGAGCAAACAAAATAAACAATGACATCTCTGTAATAAAAACAAACACTATTAACTAAGTTGCACGTCACTTGGGTGGGTTAAATGCAGAGCATGAATTTCGTTGGAGTGAGTTCCCTCCAATGACAAAATATGTCACTTTCTTCTTCTTCTTCTAATGTTGTGGCTAATTGGTGTACACCTGTTAATTGGTGTACTACTTAACCATTTTGAGGCACATGGAGGCCAAAGGCACTTCCCCTCCTCCGGCCCAGCAGTTCAAGCAGAGGAAGTACTAGTAGTACTACCACTCCAACACAGCAGAGGGCGCGCGAAAGGGAGTGCGTTCGAGTTTTTATTAATATCTGATTGGTCGATTTGTGTGCTCCGTTGTAGGCGGTTTGTTTGGAATTTTTTTAGGCCGAATTTCTGCCATCGTGGAAAGCAAATTGTTTCAAATATAACGTAAAACTATCGTCCAGTACAAAACTTAGGATACATTTCGATTACTGTCTGAGGAAGAATGGATGAATCTACGAAACGTTTATTGCAGCGACTCATAAGACGGATACCAGCTCAAATGCTAAGAACAACGCTGGATAAGTGGGGCCGTTTGACTGCGGCGCAACAGAAATCCATGGATTTTACTCAGCCAAAATGGGCGTTAGCGGACAAACTATTGGACATTTGCGAGGTATGCACCGTCTTTTCTGAAATATAAGTTATGTTAAATATACAGTATAAGCTAACTAGCAACACGTTCTTTGGCAAAATCCTTGCTAAAATGGGGCGTGTAATCCGTCGTTGTACACAAACTTAACTCTTCATGTTTAAATTTAAGTTGCGCCACTTTCTTATTGACTGTTGCCTCTCGGTAAGAAATCAGTTTAGTTTGGATTTAGCTAGTGTTGGTGTGAATTTCCTGTCTTTTAACCTTACTTGTTTTCTTTACAGGAAAATGGGTTTACAGCCAAACACATCACAGAACTCGAGATGACATGTAAGTTAAATTATTTTCTCATTAAGTTAACCTCAGTTAGGCCAAGGCAAGACATCTCTCTAATAATGCTTATCGCGTCGCTTTGTTTTCATTACTTTTCAGATGTCATTGACAATCCAAACCAGGGAATGTGGTATGCCTTTCAGCTCATGGAACCTGAAGGTATGTTAAAACTTGTTCCACGAAGGTTTTCTTTATGGTTGAATGTGAACTTAAATAAATCATATAACCTACTGGAATCTGGATCATTGTGTTTTCTGCAGTTATAAAGTACTCTTTTTTTATGTTTTATGGTGGTGTCACACCTGTATTCTCTGTTTTGTTTATTTTTACATGGAATTCTGGATTTGGATGAAATAAATTTCATGGGTGTCTTTTTTTAAATATGTGTTTATATTTTTCTCTGTTTTCTAGATGATGCTCACTCTGTCGAGCTGACGCAGTTCAAGGAACAATTTAAAGCTCACCTCAGGGAGCTCATGAGACTGGTAAGCCAGACATTCTTCCTCACTTTTTATTTGCATCATTTCAAGACATATTATTCAACATCTCATATTAAAACTCTGATTACTTTTATTGCATTCCAGGTGTCTGTCAAAATAAAGAAGCACACAGATGAAGCTGTATGGATTCGGATCGCATGGGGAGACAACTTCTCTCGGCCGAACCACTTGAAACCAACATATGTCGTTCACTATCTTCAAACCCCTTATGTCTTTGTGAAGAGCTTGACTTCAAAGCAAAAGCCCCTGTTGTCACAGGCAAGAAAGTAGTTTTCTGTTTAATCCTTGACATTGTCAACACAGTTGCCAGGCAGCTGTTTCTGTCTTTCTATTCCCCTCTGAGAATGCTGGTCTTTTTCAGGCCTTGGTACTGTCCACCAGACATCATGCTATCAAAGATGCAAACCTCAGTGGACGGAAACTCACTGCCATTAGGGACCTGCTGATGAGACAATATCAACAGGTAAGCCTGCTGGGCTTACAACAGAACAAGACTATATCATCACATTTTGAAGTTACCTTAATTTCTAACTGCACAAACAGTACAAAGCATCTCTATTCCCCATTTTCCTCCCCTTAATTTAACATCGCTGATGAGCAGAGTATTCATGATCATCTGTCACTAAAGTCAGCCATTATGTACTGGAGAGTTTCTGATTTTGGAGTAAATGATCTTTAATATCTTACTGATCTTAATAACTGCGACCTAGAAAAATGCTGATTGCCACATGCACTAAGTGTAGTTAAGGTGTGTTGGGGAGTAGGGGCTAGATTTCTATTGTTATTTTGTACTATTTATTATTGTAAACAACAGTTCTGATTAGGGGTGGGCAATTTTATGATTTCAGATTGAAGCCTTGAAGAGATGCACAATATAGTTTTCAGGGGAATCGTAGAGTATTTAATGTCCTCTTCTGTTTTCAAACTTCACACCCTTCACACTGTATGATCTGATAGCATCAAGAAATATATTTACTACACAAAATCACAGATTGTATCACTTAAGCTAAGTATTAACTTCCAGCCCTTGATAAAGATTTTCTTATGAAAAGACCAACTGTGGAGGATGGTTGTTCATATTAACAAAAAGCTTGGACTGTTGTATTTTACTTTTTGTTTCCAGGTGTTTCCCACTAAGTATCCCAGCCCTCTTGCAGAAAGGAACCAAACTGTCTCAAGTATGTTTATCAATTAATTTGATCTGACTGAAGCTGCTTTAATATTTCTAATGTGACTGGTTGTTTAACTTAAGTATATGGACTTGTATGTACACTTCTGGCAGAATTCTACTTTGGGATTTTATTTATTTGGCTTTTTTGGCTTGTATTTGCAGACCCACACATAGAAAGAGAACAAGCTGAGCCTGCAGCAAAGAGACTTCAGATGGCCTGTGAGGCCTTCAGTGATGGCGTGTTACCTCAACTGCAGTCCGCAGTTTATAAGGTACCCTGAGGGATGCTTGTGTTTCAAATACTAGTAGTTGAATATCAGAGTAAAAAAAGTTCACTATTATTACGTGCTGTGGTCATACGAATTATGTTTTGCGTTTGGCTTCCCTTAGCTGGAGACAAAGTTCAGAGACCACACCAACAAGACCATGACAGAGCGGGAGGAGCCCTTCAAATGTGTTGTCAAATTTTCAAGTGCTAACCTCCTGGAGTCACTCAGACACTGTGCATCTTCAGGTACAAAAATTTTGTTAGCTACAGACATGAAAGAAACCATTTTACCTAGGACTTGATATTAACATTGTAATTCACTAAAACACTATACAGTTTAGAATTTCATACTACTGGCAATTCCATAATTGACCACAAGAGGGCACATATATAATCTAGAATAGAGGAAACATCCACACTAATGGTCTTGGACTGTCCATCATAATATGTCATAATCAGTGCCCTGTGTGAGTGTGTATTGTTTCTCATCTCCCCCATACATAATTGTGTTTACAGGTTTTTAAAGTCAGCAAACACTGTTAGCTTTTGGTTTAATAAATACATAAATGATCAATTCTGTTAAATACCACAATCATATAGATAGAAATTAGCCATGATGTACCTCAGTCTGAAAAGACTACCCAGGTTGGCAGTTACTACACATTGCTGTGGGTGTGTACTTAGTGCTACCTGGGTTAGCCACTGTACAACAGCCTGTCCTGCAGCTCAGGGTGTTAGTGCTCACTGCTGTGCATGTATGCTTGCAGAAATGTGAGGGCAGGGCCAGAATGCATGCTATTCAGTCATTTTACTTGGACTGAATGAAATTACTTGGATGGGCTTATTACAGGTGTGCAACAAGCCTGTAATAAGATTTTTTTTTTTGTCAGAGCAGTTGATTTATTGATTGCTGTTGGGTTATTTTCATTTCATTTTATTTCCATCAAATATGACCTAAAATACTTTGAAAATCCATTTCCTCCCTGAGCTTTAATGTTTTTATATATTTTACAGGAATCGCCTCCACCCCTGTCACACCTCTGCTCTCATCTATTACCCTAAAAGGAAGGAATTATTTTGTCATCACAGACAACGGCCCAGGTCCCTCATCTCAGATGCGGCAACCTCAGAACTGATGGTTGACATACTCTTCAATTAAAGGACTTACAGCGTGTCTTGTCTAGCCTTGATTTGCTTTTATCATTCTATCATTGACCTTGTTAACGTGTCCTCATCTGTCTTTATGTGCTTAGATGCAATAGATACTTGTTATGTATTATGTATTATCTGATGTCTGTGAGAATGCTACTATCACCAGTCCAAACTTACCATAAAATCGATTTTAAACATTGTTGAATTTTGTAATTTGTTTCTTCTTCACATCATTGCCTCCCACACCCAGGTAATGTTCCATTTTCAAAATTCTTCATTAGCTAGACTCTAGCTAATGAAGAATTTTAGACCCAGACCAAAAAAAAAGGTGTGTAGAATTGACTAATGAAAGACATACTTTAGTACATTAGCCTCTCAAAAGTTTGCATTTACAGTCCTTAAATTCTCCTGTGTACCCAAACCATTTAATTTTTTCCCAAGTCTGTCTCAGAACAATACAACACAATACTATTACCCTTCCACATAGGCACACATACTACATGTTTACTGGAAAATCAGTCAATAAGTCTGACGCCATACTTTATTTTGCAAATCGGAAGTAGAACACTCACACCGGATGTGTCGTAGCCTAAATTGTCCCAAACGCCTTGGTGTAAGGTGGCGGACCAACCTTTCAGGCAAAGCTGAGGGACTTAAAGTACTGTTCATTCAGTGCTGCTGCTGGGGCTGTCAGCCAAACACAGAATGGACTGTCAACACAGAAACATGGCTGCCTCTGCAACTGGCAAGGCGAATAACAGAGGCAACGATATTACAGACAGTCCAAACTGTCTTCAAGAGTCTGTGTCGCAGTCACGGGAAATAATAAAACCCACCATCACGGAGCTGACCAAAGAAGTGAGGACGAACATCCTCTGCACCGTTG
Organism: Scatophagus argus; assembly: GCF_020382885.2. NCBI lineage: Eukaryota > Metazoa > Chordata > Actinopteri > Scatophagidae > Scatophagus > Scatophagus argus. The sequence continues at coordinate 14,584,396 of NC_058493.1, forward strand.
AAGGATGTGGAAAGATTCTCCCCAACACACCTGCATTGAACATGCATCTTGTTAAGTCACACAGAATAAAGGTAAACGCTCTCAAAATAAGGTTCATTTTCACACGGTTTGGACGTGTACGTAACTGCAATGCTAACTTGCTTAACTCAGGATCGCCAACAGTCATAATACTGGAAAACGCAAGTCATCCATAACAAATTCGTTTTAGCTAGCTCATAATACTGATGCTAACTTAGTTCACGTTGACGTTAGGTAAAAGTTTACTCTGTTCTCATATGAGTGAAGCCCTGTAACATTCATCCAGTAACTGTTTGGTTTGCCGTTAGCGAGCTAGCTACATGAAAGTCGCTACGTAGTCATCAATCATTGATTACGACCGCTAACTACATTTTTCGGTACACATCTCGCATTAGCTACACATCAGATCTCCCCTGATTGACTATTTGCGGTCGGAGGCTAAAATCTGGGGAGTATCTCATTTTAGCTGCGCCACCGTGTGAGGAGAGAAATGTGCTTATCATTGTCACGCTATTGTTTGGGGTCTGTTCACCTATTGAAAGGTAAACCACTCGACCACTATTGATTGTATGAGTCTAATATACAGTCCGCTTCCAATACCAGTCAGCAGAAGGGAGGCAGTCAAAGCATTTGGACTAAAGTCTAACTTACTTTTGACCCTGGTTTCTATGTCGTCACTAGTCTTGGACTCTATCGTAGGAGGCAGTCATTCACTATTTCCCCTCCATGAATGAAGTTCTTTGGTGGGAAAGGCTGCCTTTTGTCCTGCAGTAGACTAAACTCTTTGTTTAAATTAATTGAATGTGAGAATTTAAATGAGCTCTCACATGTAGGAATGTTAAGGCCCAGCAGTGGTTGTCTCATCTAAATTTGAGGTATAAAGTTTAACTCTGTTACTTTGTCAGTCATAGTTTATTGTAGGTCTATTTTACTTTAATGCTTAACAAGTGTTGTTGTAAGCAAAACCTCTTAAAGCCACAAGAAACTTTGAGAATAAGCGCATATTCAAATCCTGTGTTTTGATTTTTTTTTCATTTGGCTCACACTTTTTTATTTATACATTCTGGTGGACACATTGAAGTTCTTAAATGCTGGAATAGTTCACTCCTTAAGTTCAACTGAAAGAATGAGGCATGATGTGGGACCCAGTATCTGTTCATATTACATCCACTTCAACACTGCTGTAGCACTGCTGTATTGTTGAACAGCAGAAATGTATTAGCTGATCTCTCTCTCTCTGTACACACACACACACATATATATATATCTAACTATCAATCTGCTTCGTACTGGTCATGGCGGCTGATATATTTCATTTGAACTCATTCACTCAGCCCAGCTCAGAATACTTTCACAAGTTTAATGGGATTGTTTTGTCATTATCACTTACCTCAGCAAAGAGAAGCAGTTTCAGAGAAAAAACAAAATGCCGTGGACTGACCCTGATGTAGCAAAGACGGTCAATCTAGACTTGCTCCCTCTTTTGGGCTCAACCAGCTACTGCCTGGTGACAAATAATGCCTTGACATGACTCAGACTTCGGCCTAGGACCGGATGATGTAACGGAAGCCAACTGCAAGGTCATTCACTTTTAGCAAAATGTTTTTATGTGAACTCCTCATGCTAAACCAGAATGTGTTTTTAGCTTTAGCTGTTTTGCTCCCTCCAGTATAACAGCAGAGAGAGATGACCCTGACCACAGTTATCGAGTGGAGTGGTTTTGTCGGGTTGTATGCAGGACACATGCAGTGTAGTTGCTCTTTTCTGTGACAGGTATACTATTTATTTACTTTAAATAGGAGAAATAGTGGTACAGTCAACTACTATTTCTTGTGTATTGTCAGATGTATTAATTTCTTTTTCAGTTATGTAAAGTAGAGCATTCTGTCCACTCAGAAATGAGCTCATATTTTTAATACGCACCATATTACATATACATACATTTAATGCACTTTATAGCACTTGCTATAAAAAATACTGTAAGTCAAGTAAAACTTCAGTTTATCAGCTAAAATCTTGATAGTCAGTTAAAAGGTAAGACTGTAAACTTTTTAATCTCTTAAAATTACCTCAGAGCATTACAGGCATTCCTGTTGGTTGCTTGAAATTGTGCATTCTTATTGTAAGCTATGCTGAGTATGTCTTCTCTCCTTCTCTTTCATCAACATTGCCATCCCCAGGATGGTATGGTCAATCCCACGGTCAGAAAGGACATGAAAGACTCTCAGAAGCTTTACTGCTGCCCCATTGAGGGTTGTCCCAGAGGACCAAATAGACCCTTCTCCCAGTTTTCTCTGGTTAAACAAGTAAGCCTTTTCTTCAGTGACCTGTAATCCTTTTCATGTGATAAATGGAGTATAAACAGCAATATTGTAAAACTGAGTTGATCTTTACCCAAATATCATTTTTTTATTGCAATGTATTGGTCAAAAGATAAATACTGCTTGTATGATTTATTTTAGTTGATTTGTGCTTAGTAAAGTACTCCTAGATTAATAGCATTTCTCTTCTTACCCTTTTGTAACATCAAGGACTACAAAACTTCATTAAAAACTCTAACTTCCCTCTTTTATCTAAATGATACACTGGGACGGGTCCTGGTATCCTGTGAAGTTCTTAATTTTTTATTGTTATTTAAGAGCTCTCTTTAAGTTGGTAATAACCAACGTTAAAAAACTTACCTTTCAAACAACTGTAGGCCATATAGACTTTGATCTGTTTCATTGTAGCATTTCATGAAGATGCATGCAGAGAAGAAACACAAGTGCTTCAAATGCAACCATGGCTACAGCACAGAGTGGGACCTGAAGAGGCACATAGAGGACTGTGGCAAGACCTACCACTGTACATGTGGCTGCCCCTATGCTAGTAGGGCTGCACTGCTTTCACATATCTACAGGACAGGTCACGAAATTCCTACAGAACACAGGCATGTACATGTATAACCCAGAGTGTTTTTATTGAAACTCTGCTTTAGGGTTGGCTAAAAATGAACTTTGACCTTTTTTCTGTTTGCTTACAGAATTCCTCCAGTAAAAAAGCGAAAGATGGAGAAAACATTAAGCGGTCCAGAAAAGGTTAAGACCGATGAGCAAACCTGTCAAATCGTGGTTGCTGGTAAAGAGCTGATAGAGACTTCTCTTCCCTCTGATACACACCTTCATATCCCAGACTCAGTTAGTCAGAACCCAAACCCCCGCAAGAGCCTCCAGAAGTTGCTCCTACCAAAGCCAAAGATGGCTTTGGTCAGTGTTCCTGTGATGCAGCTTGCCCATCTGCCTGTCCTTCTTCCATCCACAGAAAGTGGAGCTTTGAGGTCTGTAGTGTTGGCAGTGGACAGCCAAGGCTCTGTCAGCACACTTCACCTTCTGCCGCAAGCCACAGGAGCTGTGGTACCCCAATTTGATGCTAAGAGTTTGGGTTTCAAGGACAGCATGCCGACTTCCCGCTCTAGCCTGGGACCCATTAGCACGGGGGTGCAGGTCAGTCTACACCCTGCAAGCACAGAGGACACAGCCGGCAGCCTGGCAGGAGAACGAGGAAGAAGCACATCCGCTACCATTCAGACAGACAAATCGTATTTGGCAAAAATGCCTACAGGAGAAGGGGTTAGTGAGGGAATAGGCTTGTGCCCGGTGGTTGAGTCCTCAGTGTCATCCTGCTCCCAAACAGACATCAGCGTCAGTGCTCAAGTCCTTCTTCCGGTCAGTGTTCAGACCCAGACGTTCTCCTCACGGGCCAAAGCCACGTCCTCTATTGGAGCTCAGACAGACAGTCAGTGCATGAACCAAATTCCTTGCTCCTCCTCATCTGTGCCGCCGTACAAAACCAGGCAGACGCAAACATACGTTGCCATGTCGCAATCGGAGGAGAAGGCTCAGAACCAGGCTATCATGTGCTCTGACCTATTTGGCAGTGATTCACTCAGTGTGTCTACCCAGACAGCCCTGGACATAGATGACACCCTCACTGTTGCAGGGAGCAGTATATATGAGGAGTCAAAGGCAACAGCGGGTGGTATGTGTTTTGGGGTGCAGACAGATGAGCTCAATTCAAGTAACATGGCAGATAACCAGACACAAACAATGACCTTGTTAAGCGACCTAGAAAACATTCTTTCTGACAGCATGTCAGGTCATCAGGTGCTGACTGAGGCCTCTGCAGGCTGTGGGTCAGGACTGGGTGCTGTTCAGGAGCAACACAATGGAATTGACTTTGACTTTGAAGAGTTTCTCAGTGCTGTGCACATCCAGACACAGACAGAGGAGAGTGAGTTGGGAGGGCTGGGTGGTGACACGCCGCTGGAGTCTCTGGACATCCAGACGCAGACGGACTTCCTCCTGTTGGATGAAGTGGACCAAAATCGAACCCAAGCCAACGACCTGGAGCTGTTTGATATTCAAACTCAGACTGACCTCAATTTCCTGCTAAGTGCCGGAAGCCACATGCCCCTGAGCAGCATCCTGCGACATTCAAGCTTTTCTATGAGCACCGAGTCCTCAGACACTGAAACACAAACAGATCTCCCCTCATTTGCTACAGGTCTCTCTGCTCAGACCCCTGTTGGTCAGGGTGAGCATGCAAGACTGCTGAACAGCACAGAGACACAGACTGTGACCAGCCAGTCAGAAGGCCTGGGACACCTCTTCTTGACGAGTAACGAAACACAGACTGTCATGGATGATTTCTTGTCAGCAGACCTGGCGTGGAATATGGAGTCCCATTTCAGCTCTGTGGAAACCCAGACATGTGAGGAGCTTTGTGCTCTCTTTCAGCACCCTGAGAAACCCAACAGCTGAAGCCCTCTTTGTCAAGCTGCCTAAGCTTTTTGCAGTACAAGTTTCTCATGTCTGCCTTTTCCTACAAAAGGGATAAGTCTACGCTGTCCTCCAGCGGATCATAGTCTTAGCAGAAAGAAGCCTGCGAAATTGTCTTTAAACATTCCACTGGAGACAACATGTCCAGAGCCTTTCCAGGTATATATCCTGACAGCTCCGCTGCACTTTATTAGCTTCATGGGCATGAATTATCAACTCTTGTCAAAGTTTACATATTTATTTGCACATAAAGTAACATATTGTATGTGTCTTGACTGAAATCCCAGTTTACTTCTTTATTTCAGTGTATAACCACTGTGAATGGTTTTCACTGCTTGGTCTTACTAGTGGTTTAAAAAAAAGAGTCAATATTTCATCAGTGTTAGATCTGCACTTAAAAGGGATGACATCTTTAGCTGTGTGTGGCTATCAAAAAAGATTTATGAAGTAGTTGCCCTGTATGACCACTTTCAAATATGCCTATACTGCATGAAAACAGTATGATCTCAGCTGTACAGCAAACAACATTGTGCATTTGGTTTGGTGTATATTGGAATGTGCTTGAAGTCTTCATTTAGTCAGCAGCACAGAAGGATAAAACATCTGTTCTCATCTTGTACATCTGATGCTGCCTCCATTGTTGCCTTGTCAGCGGCAGCAAGACTATAAACTGAATTACATTCTCTAACCTCTGCAGATAGTGGAAAATCCTCTTGACCAGTAAGAACATATCAGCTTTAGTTTAGTTTTTCAAAATAAAACCCCACGAGGCCTCTAACTATGAACAAGTCATTGCTCAATGGCGTTAAGATGCATCTCTGAAACATACCATTACTCATACAGATGTGGCACAAGTAAAAACTAAATGTTTTTTGTCTTGTCAGTTGTTGCACACCTTTCATTGAAATGTGATTGTGTGAAGTATGATGTTCATGTTGTGTAAATACTTTTTTTGTGTGCGAGTCTGCGCCTTTGTAGGTAAGAAGCCCATTCGAGTCAGTAAGCAGAGTAGGCTGTCATTGTCTGTGACTTATTCATTAGCTGGCTGTAAGTGTATACAGTAGCCGTCCTCAGTAATGTTACTGTACAGAAACATAATGGATTAGAGCAAGGATTAGCATAGAGCTATCATCTGTATTCACCAGCTGCTTTTGACTGAAAGGAGTCCTTTTTAATATATTCCATTAAACCCATCAGCTTTTCCACTCTTAACAATTGGACACAGTATTTTAATTTATTTTTTCTTTCTTTCTAAACTTGATGTTTTCATTCTGATTCTTGATAATGTTACCTCATTAAGCACAGGCACCACATGCAGATTACAGCATGCTTTACTGAGGAACCTAGAGTTATAGGCCTTGATTATTTATTCATTTTGTTACGTTGGTGCCTTAACCCAAGTATTAGCTTTAGTTCTGTTGCATACAGTTTGCTGCTTTATAATCATAACCGGACTTACTACTACTAGAATATGTTTTGGAAAATGAACACTGAAAAATTGTCAGAATCTATTCGTTCTTTGTTTTGCATGTTTAATCCATTGTGTTTTCATCATGATTGCATGAACTATTGGAATGTCCCTAATTGTTCTCCATAGGTTCTATGGAAAGGTTTATGTTCTGTCATGTGAAAACAGTGCTATGCAGCATTTTATTGAAGAGAACTTGCTTGACGCCATCTCGCTGTTTTTATGGATGGATTGTTGGTTAATGATGTTACAGTTTGTACTGTAGATGTTTGTAAGAACTGAAGAATGTAGAGAACATGACACTGTGCCCAAGTATAACATGCTCTGTTTCTTGCACCACGTCCAAACAAATTAAGGATCATTTCCATCTATTAGTGACAGACGGACACTCACACTTAAATTTCAACATTTCTTGTGTTGACATTAGTTCTTCTAGTTTGTCATTCTTGAATTCAAACACAGCATAACTGCCCCCTGCTGGCTTAGTGACACAGGAAAATGCTTTGCTTGAAACAGAACTGTGTGTAGAAGCCTTGTCAGTCACAAGTGTCAGTTACAGTGCTTTTATTTTCTCTCTTTCGTGAGTGCATGCAGATATTTTCCCTGCACAAAATATTTGTTCTGGCAGAATTTGAGTTTCTGTTGCCTGTAAGTTAATGGCTGCCTTGATTAATTGTTGAAGCTACACTACAGATGTTCTTAATAAACTGCTCTAAGGTGTCTGTGTTGTGTTCATTGTCACTTTAAGGACGTGATATGTCACTGACTATAGACCTGCTTATTTCTGGTTGCTTAAAAACTGTAGGTCTTAAGCAACCATTTTATTTGACATGCACATTGTCTAATTAGGTCAACACTGCCGCTCTTATTGCAGTAGAACAATCCAACTAAACCAAGAGGTTATAGAATAAAACAAAGTTAAAAAGCAACCCCCCCTCAGTTGTGAATGCGGTATGATTGTGGTAATTTTACGGCCTTTGGAGACCTATATAACCCAGCCCCCATCCACAATCACTAGGATTCATCTACTAACTGATATAAAACAAGACATGTTTGTAGTAGTTTGGCAACAGTTTATATCATTCACAGTCAGAGGCAGAGCCATAGCTTGTGGCTTAAGTTTTAATAGTATTGAGTATGAGGTAGTTGCACTGTTACGCAGGAGGTATAACTGCTGAAAAAGCATGTGTGGAAACTGGACAGAGTGCCACAAAGACCCAAAAAACATGCTCTTTTCACTTTACTGTTATTGTTGTGGTTAGCATGGTCTGAAACGTCATGCCAGACTCAACTGACTGAACCAATGAGCTACTTTCATGAACACGTCTCTTATATTAAACTCAGTCTTCCAACTAACCACTGTGACGGAAACATTGCATGACAGGAAATAAGTTTTTACGTGATTCAGACATGGTTTAAAAGTATTGCGTACGTCATCATCAATCATGTTAGACATTTATTTCACAGCCCTCATACAGCTTGACGGCACACACAGTCTTGCTGGGGTGCATATGAGCTTCTGCACCTGCTGCAGTGACAGGATGGAGAGCCTGCGTCAGGCTCTTATCCACTGAGAAGCCAGTGCTGGTCGCTGTGTCACATTTGGAAGATACAGGCACTTGACACCTCTTGGTGATAGAGACTCTTACAGCAGAGAACAGGAGGGGGTTGTGCTGACATGTCCGGAGTCCACGGGTCAGGCCTGCAGAGTGCATAGGAGGCTCTGGGTTAACAACAGGGTCCATTTTCGTCCCTCTCGTCCCGCTTTTCTTATTAAACGTGACACAGTTTTCCTCTGTGGTCTCTCCTTCTGGAGCCTTCTTGCCATTGCAGAGCTGGCCACTGATTCTTTGAGGATTCATTTGTGGTGACTCAATTGGAGGTAAAAATGTGAAGTTTTTAATGGGTACCACTGTGTTACTGGGCCTGTGGCTGTGTTTCTGAGGCTTAATGGCTCTGTTCTGCAAAGGAGTCTGTCTGAGCGCCCCTCCCTCCTCTATCTTTTCTACCAGTACGAGATTTGGTGTGGTTTTGCGCATTGCAATGAGGAGAGGCCATTCTGAGGCATCTTTCCGCAGAACTGATAGAGGAGTGTTACTACAGGATCCCGCATGCTGGTTTAATGTTTGTTTCTTAAAGCCATTATGCAGGGCTGTGTGAGAGTCCCAGCAGTGCTCTGCAATGCTGGCCGAGCTGTCTGCATTAGGGACCGACAAGGGTACTGGGTTGTCCACCTCCTTATGCTTTAGTTTCCTGCTGCTCTTCTGAGACAAAAGTATGCAGCTCAGTGGTGCAACTCTGGCCCAACCATGGACCTGTTTGAAAATGAAATATGGTGTTGAACATTAAAACTATAAGTTTTGATATTTCATTGTGCCAAGTCAAAATTGAGATTAAAAGAGGATAGTAGATATTAAATTAATCTTGGTATCAGTATCAGAAAAAATACTATAATAATAAGGGTTAGATCAACAACAGAAATTAGATGAAATTATTTTGCTACTGACTCCAGATTGCGACAGAAGGCACTTTCCTTAAAGTTAGCATTGACTGAATGAGAAAAACGCATGCAATTTAAAAAAAAATATTCATTCACTTACAGCTTCTTCCCAACCAGAGTAACAACGATACTCATACGGCTCCAGTTCTTTCAAGAAGTCCTCCTCACTTAAATCTAGAAGGGCATCAACATGCTTCCTATCTGGAAGCTCCTCAGCCACGTCCTCCTGTGCTGGAAACTTGCCTGATCCGTTCACAGCTTTGAGGTCCACTTCCTCTGAGGTCGCCATTAAAATTAGTTCATATATGTCATAGTGTAATCTAGAGAGTGTTGAGTTCTTTCAGTTTTTAACGTAAGAAACCTCGAAAGGGGAAGCAATCTGAATCCCTGCTGCATGTCAGATGAGTTTGTATCACTATTCCCATATCAGACAAGCTGCTGCTGCCTGTCGTGGAAACTTTTCTCTCTGGTCGACACTGTTTTTCCCAAACAGAAGTGTAGGAGCGTTGAATGCCTTTGGAGACGATCCGCAACTCCGTCGCCACAACAACGACGCGTAGAGGCTGCACCGGAAGCCGTGACGTAGAAGAAAGGAGGTGGGGGCTGGCCGGTCTGCCCCCAGATGAATTATTACATCTCTATTATGCAATGGTCTTAATTTACACTGTCTCCCCGGATAATCTCCAAATGCAAATTGCAGTAGAATATAAAATAGTAAAATAGAATAGAGGTTTATGAACCGAAGCTGTCGGTGTAAATAAGTCTCAATCACTCAGCAGAGTAAATGCTCAAAATTCATTCAAAATGTGTTTGTGTTGTTTTTGTTTTTTGTTTTTTTTTTCTGTTGGCATCGCTAAATAAGGTCACAAACTGAAAAAGAGGAAGTTGATGGGGCTTATCACTTGTGAATGAGGAAACCATGTTGGTTAGCTGCAACGTTCTGTTCTGCACGTAGACGTCAGAACTGCTCCCCGCGGGCTCATATCAGCTGCAAAGGTAACACACGGCATGTTGGTCACACCGAAACAGAGACACGAGTGATGCTTGCGGTGGTCACTGTGAAGAGGAAGGTCTGCACTTTTTAGTCTTTTTTTTGTTTGTTTGTTGTTGTTGCAATGAGCGGACTTTTGGGTTACAGCCTATTCTTCACACGCAGAAATTTCAAGTGCCCGATCTGCAGGAGAGACCTCGCACTTTGCTGGCGCACATCCGCAGCTTGGTTTATTGGTCCAGAACTGCAAAGTGTCAGCTTCTGACGCAGCCGGAGAACCTATCCGCGAGCGGGAACGCTGACACCTGACGGCTCCATCTCTCCACAAGCCGGTTTTGGCCATCACGACCACTTGGGCTCTGCAGTGCAGGATCTGCTGCGTTGTATGGAAGCAGAGTCTTCGCACACTGCCGTGGACATGCTGCCCCCAAAGACCTGCCTGCCGAGGAACTACAGCTGCATAGCTGGACTGTTCGGAAGCCTGGCAGCGGCAAACCCGCGGCTTGACGATGGGGAAGATTTTGACAGGATCAACGGGACTTGCGAGCCCATCGAGAGCCCCGTGGTGGACGTGAGACCCCGGGGCAGAGAGATCTTCCTGAAGCCTCCACAGAGTCCAACTCTGCGGCGGAGGTGCAAGTCGCTGCCCACGCCCACAGAGAGAGCAAAGTTAGAGATCTCCCGCAGCAGAAGTCCAACTAGTCAGAAAAAGGTCCGCTTCGCCGACTCCCTGGGCCTGGAGCTCATTTCAGTGAAGCACTTCGATGACACAGATGAGCCGGAGGTGCCGGAGCGCATATTGGCAAAACTGCCCAAAGGACCCCTCCACCTTAATCATTTGGAAACAAAATTCCCGCGGGCCCCTGCGCAGTCTGTGTTCATGGAGCTGCAGTTCAGTAACCCAGGCACGTTACCCGGCTTTGAACAGAGAGTGAGGGAGGTCAAAGTCATGTTGGAGACGGTCGAGGCAGACGAATTCAGTCTCTCCGGGTTTGTGCGCGTTTTGAATCTGGCTTTCGAAAAGAGCGTCTCTTTGCGGTATTCTCTAAACAACTGGTTAACGTTTATGGACAGTTTGGCTTCTTATGTCCCAAGCTCCAGCGACGGTGTCACCGATAAGTTCCGTTTCAAGATCGTCATGCCCACCTACCTCGACAACGGAGGCACACTGCAGTTTGCAATTAAATACTGTGTGGGCGGTCAAGAGTTCTGGGACAATAATAATGGGAACAACTACAAAGTGCGGCGTCACCGATTCAAGATGTCCCCGCCGCGGGAATGGGAGAACGGATGGATCCACTTTATCTGAGCTTTGCGGTGTGAGGTGGAACACTGCATGCGTTATTTGCGCGTACTGATCCCCGAGTACCTTAATTATGACTGTAGCCTGTTAAAGTTTTTTCTTTCTGACATTGTCAGCAACACACACGTTGTGACACCGAAAACAATTTCCCACAATGCTTCAAATATTTAGTAAACAGAATGGGTGTTGGGGACTGCTGCTTAAGCCCTTTGACAGGCGCCGGTGTGGGATGCTGTTAGATAATTTGCCTTGATGTCAGGGCTCTGTATCGCTTGGTGCCCTTTGGGAGGGCATGTTCATGTTATGTAATGTAGAAACACGTGCCACGGAAAACGTGCCGGGCATTGCCGGCTTCAGGCATCACTGCTTCTCACAGGAGATGCCGTGAATTTATTTGATGGCGTGGGGATCTTTAAATTATCACTTTGTGTTCCACGTGTGCAAAAACACCGGCTTTATGGGAAGCAGAAATCGTCACATCTTGGCTGATGTGGACGCCAAGGGAACGTATAGGCTTTTTTTTTGGGGGGGGGGGGGGGGGTCCACATGCGGCAGGTGATTTCATTCATAAAAATTCAATGTATAATGTCTCACTGCCATACTATTGAAAAATGCCTTATTTTAAGCCGTGATGTGGAACGTTATGTAGCATTTCCCCCCAGCAGGTTTAAATAGTGTAAAATGTACATTTAACATGCAGCCTACAGGCACAGGGGGCTACAGGCTTCCAATCCAGGGACGCTATACTTGGTCAGAAACCTACCTTTTAGCCGTATGTTTGCGCCCGCTCAACACCTATTGTATATTTTTGCAAAGTCCAAAGATGATGAACTCAAAATCTTTCCTAGGAAAAGAAATTTCCGTAAATTATAACTGCATCTTGCATATTCCATCAGATCTTGAAGGCTAAAAGAATGGGCTTCAATACTGTCATAGTGTACGGTTTGTTTCTTTTCTGAATGAACCCCTTGAACATGGTCGTTGTCCTCCACCACCCAAAGGGAAAATAGATCTAGCAGCCCTTTGCAAGCTTAAATTTACCTCAGATTACCACTGGACTCTTCTTCTTCAGGTTTATTGTTGTAAGATAGATGTTATTTTCACAGTAATTATTTTCTAACGGATACAGAAAAGTATTATTGTACATTACAGATACAAAATGCAATGCTCATTCATTTCTAATGCTCTTGATTGCACTGTGTTACTCGTGCTTTTTGCAGAGCAGTATTGTCTGTAGACAAAGTAGCTACTATACAAACAACTGTGTTTAAATGGCTTTTATCCACAGTCACCACTGTGCAAGGACAGTGCTACTCTCACACCCCACGTGACCAAAGTGGTTTGGAGCACCTGACTGGCTGATTTTTTTTTGTCCTTAGATGGCAAACTGTTGCCTGATGACTTCATTTCTGTATCACATGCCTTGACTGATGTTGTACAACCACTCTGCCCACGACAGAAAACAGCTAACACCACATTCATAAGTTTGTTTGTTTCATTATTAATTCACTGGGGAGCAGTCTTCCAAATCATTTGTTGTCATGTACTCTGTCTTTGTGACAAACAGACTTGCATGTCATTACTTCATTGCATATATCCATCATGCTTTTTTTTTTTTTTTTTTTTTTTTTTTACATTGTAGGATATGAACAATGTTTGCGGGCATGTAAAAGTTGAGACTTCTGCAAGCAGAGGAATAACAAACAGGGTGCTTTTGATTGCAGGGCACTGACTGTAATCTGAACATCACTTTGTCCTTTGTTTACATCATCACGGCCTCGGGGGAAGCTCTCCGTTTAATGAGGCCATCAGGTTGGGAGGTGGATAAAAACTATTCCTGTAACCACTTAGGTTTTGGAGCAGCTCCACTGTGAACTCTTCAGTGATGTTTGTCTCTAAATCTGACAGGGTTTGCATTGGAACTTGGATGCTGTACCTGATGAACGGCTTTGCTGAAGTAAGAGATGTCCAGCACTGAGCTGATATTTGCTTTCACCACATTTAGCTTTATCATGTACAGAGCTGCATTCCTCTAGCACATTTCTTAAAATGCACTGTGGATATATAATGCCTGGTCATGGCAGAGCTTGCTGTGTGTTATATTGTTAAATCAGTGGCATAGTGTCTGCTTTGGTCTGTGTAAACTTTGTTCAAGCATCCATGCAGGTACAAAACCAGAAAGCGTTAGTTATCATGAGACTGCTGACGGGGGTACAGAGAGATGCATCAATACCAATCAGTCACTGCCAACACAGACTGCGTTTTGAAATTTAACAAGATTTGCTCTGTTTAGTCAACAGTGTGCAGTTTGGGGTTGTGTGACCGTCTGAATATGATGCTTTCTCCATGTTCATTACATGTGAGTCTTTGATTTGATTTAAGATGCCAGTACTCAGTCTGAGCCTGGCATCTCCAACGCGGCTGTTGTTATTGGTGCATCCCTACCATAAAGAAAGTGAAGGGCTTCTGGTGTGATTAGATTTTCACCTCAGTGTATACATAACATTTTGCATTAGAACTCACGTATATATAGATGTGTATGTAAATGTGTTAATGTGTCATATTGAATGTCTTCCTATTACTGTTCTATGTCACGTGTATTTTGAAGCATCTTAAAAGCAGGCTGGAGAGATGTGAATGGTAAAAGTTTGTTGTCTGTTGATGCTGTGAAGTTGGAAGATAAAACATAAGCCCAAACTTAATTAATTTCTGAAGCACACTGATTGTTAAATTTAATAATCAAAACTTTCTACAAGATCATTTAAAATAAGAATAATAATAACCAACCATGTGAACATTTGTCTCAAAATGATGCTTTATATATCACAGAGACTTTCCTTGAAATGTGAAATATGTACCAGCGTGTGGAAAGTATTTCCGAATGACGTGAATACACGGGAAACACCCTGTCCACAGTTAAAGGCAAAATATGAGTTTAATGATGAAGAGCTGAGAGAATGCAAGTGCTTGTTTGTTCAGCGATAATGTGACTGCAGATGGATGAAAAGACGTGAACTCCAGACAATGACAAAGGCACATATCTGGTCAAGAGTGATAATGTAAGATGCACTTTGGTGTTTGATAACTTTTGTCATGAGCGACTTATGATTGTAGCAGACTCGGTCAAAGCGGGTCTAATGCACTTTGAGTGAGAACAAGGAAAGGGACAAGGTTGCAGGCCACAATACTGATGATAGCTTCCCCTGTGAATAGCTACTAACCAAGATGTTTTCAAATCTTGTCCTCTCTTATTTCTCTTTTCTGTCACTGTCTAAAGCCTAATTCACCTCTGTCTTACTTATAACCATCAGAATGCCCTGAATTGATTTCAGTGAGTTGTTTGCTTTTGTCAATTCTATGCAACCCCTTTTGTGTTGCGACATCTCCAGTCATCTGACTGTATTAATCTGTATTGTGTGCTATTTGTCTAATGTTAATATGTTTGCATGTACCTTTTACTTTTATGTTTAGTTTTTAATGTAGCCTATGTTTTCTTAAAACAATAGTTAATAAAGACATTTGTGATGGAAACCAAATACTCTGCCAGTACTTCAAAAATCACACAATGTAATCTCTATATCACTCAATTTCTCGCTAAAAATTATGTGAACATTGAACACAATCTGTTGCATAACAGTGTAGTCAGACCCATCACGACGAAATCACATCCCTTAGATTGTTGCGGAACTCCACAGTGTCTGTCACTATGATATAAAATAAGACATGATTGTGATATATATGGTGTGTGTGAGCGCAGAGCTCTCAGGGTGTCAGACTATGAGATCAGCTGAGCACCTGATTAGCAAAGGGCTGCAGCTGGTCCCCATTCATGAAACAGCACACCGCAGCGGGCTGTAGCCGTCGCCATTGTAGACATGGCTGCGGACATGTCCCCCCACCACCACACACACACACATACACACACACATATACACACACACATACTTCCCACTCCTGTTTATGAAAGGGAGGGGTTGGAGCTTGAGGCAAGTGCAGGAGAATAAGAATACAAAAAGCTAATGATAACATAGCTAGTGATAGGAAAGGAAATAGAAAGGAAATAAAAAACAAACTAGCATGCAGTCAAATAAATCCACAGTATCTGTAGCCGCTCAACAAAGCCTCCAGAGCTTTCATTAAAGGAATTAAATGGCGGATAATGGCACAGTAATATAATATGTGCTTGACTGAAGTGAAGTTTGATACTGGAGGCGTTTTTATTTGGAGAGCTAACAGAATTAACTAAGCGTGCTGCATTTAAAGCCTTGTCTGCATGTGTAGCAGGTATATGTTATACATGCAGTGTACTGGGGGATTCTGTGTCAGATTAGAACATGATCCTGCTTAATCTCTATGCAAACCTAAAGCAGCGATGACTGAGCGGTGTTGGTGACCCACAGTCAGGAGAAGCTGAGTTCAACTTTGCTTACTTATGGTTGTGCTGACAGTTTGTAGCTGCTCTGCGTTGTGCATTTCAGCAGCCATGCAGTGTGAATCCATATGGCCAGCCACAAAAGTCCTGCTGTGAGATTCCCACTCAGTTCTATGATTAGAGCTACTCAGCAGCTAGCTTGAAGTGGAAAATCACAAAATTCTCCCGAAACTGAGATTAAAAACAGGAAAGCAGGAAATTGAGCCGTGCATAGTTTGATTTTTTTGATTTGACTGCAGTGTGGCACATTTGCCTTGTCTGGATTTTGTTTGACTATTTGTTACATACACGAATCAGTTACTTTACATGTGTGTCTAATTATATATCATCAGTATGCCTCAGCATCAGCCTGTGTAATTACCAAGTCGTAGTATTCAGGCAACGTCACGCGGCGTCACAATAGCCGCTTATAAAGCTGCTGTGTTCATGCGATGATGAAGTTGTGATTGTTCTCTCTCTCTCTCTGGTATCTGGCAGCCATTGTCATCCCACCTGCGGATCTTCTTCCACCTCATCTGGAGTGTGTCCTCGGGCTCTAATAACGTGGTCAAGTCAATGCTCACAAACAGGTTTCATGATTTCAGTTTCAATCATTCTTGCGATGCACTGAGGGCAAATGCTGTGCCATGAGATTAATCCTGACTCAGCAGCAGCCAGAGCTGCAGTGTAGACTACAGCCATAACCTCATCGCAGTGAGCACTCGAGCTGAATAATTAATCTGCTAAATGATCCTTTAAACTCTGGAAAATTCATTCTGTTGTTTGGAAGGGTCTTCTCTAACAGCTTACCTAGACAGGCTCCCTTATTCCTTTTACCGCAGCTGTTTCTTTTGCAGTTTACCTCTTTATACTCTTTATTACCCATCATGTTGCTTTACCTAAAACCTCTTGCTAAAGCTGAACTTCTTCCCATGTTTCTTATTATATTATATCCCATTTTATACTTCTTATTGTATTCCATATGCACTTATATTCACTCACTCACTCACTCACAAAGAGATTGAAATCAGGTGTGGCAGGAGTCAGACTGGATTTTTGTCAAACAGCCTGCTTGCCTTCTTTTCTCATCCTCTTTCCGTCCCTGCTGCGTGTTTCCTCCCTTCCTTTCAGACATACTATGCAGGATTTGTCTGTTTGTTTGTAAACATGCCATTAAGCATCTCAGGAGGAAGATAGTTGATTATTGAGTCTCATTTCCAGGTCATCAAATAGCCATCAACCCAAAATGTTGGTGTTCAACTGTCAGCTATCTTTCTCCAGAGTGGTTGATGGCCAGAAGTGTTCCAATAAAAGAAAATACTAAGAAAACTGCAAAGAAAATACTGGCGGGGGGCAGGAACTCTGGCTTCTGCCTCTACTTATAGTGGATCATAAGTAAAAACTGAAAGGAATTATGACATATTATATGCGTTGTCATGTATGAAGGAACATCTTTCATGGTAAAACTTTTTCACTTTTCATAAATAGATTTCCATCTTAAATCATTGGATCCTCTGAGCATGTATTACCTATTGAGTTTTCAACTTTATATGCTTAACCAATCATATAATATTGTTGAAATGTTTAAGGTCCAGTGTGAATACAATATTGATGATTATGTTATCATTAACGTATAGAATTGTGTTATTATTATGTTAAAACAAGTGTTTCATAACTACAGAGGGGGCGGGTCCTTCTCCTCCAAGGAGCCATGTTGCACCACCATGTTTCTATAGCTGTGCAGAAGGGACAAAACAAACATTGGCACTAGTTTTTCACAAATTTAGCAGGCATCATGAAGAGGGTGAGGGGTATTCAATAAACAAACATTAACACTCACAAAGAGCACAGAAAAAAAATCAATATCAAAATACGGTTGGTTTCTGTCCTTCTTTGGAAAGCTTTCCTGTCTTTCGTTCAAAGCTCTCAGGGGAAATTTTCACTGTTAATCAGAAAGAGAGACAAATGACCTGTTCCTTCAAACACCATAATAAGACATAATAAAGAAACCAAGCAAAGTGCTTGCGGTGTGCTTTAACCACTTACCAGACTGTGACACAACCACTTCAAATATCAAATATAATATGGTTACTGTTCAACTTTGGTAATGTTACTTTTGTTAATCTTCAGTAAACTGAGCATTTTCTTAATGTTGTAACAGTATTTGTAGACTGCACAGAGTATTGCTATGGTACTTTGATATTTGTATTATAACAAAGTCAAATGACAATGTGAAATCAGTGTAAAAGGGGTCATTCATAGTGACAAACCAGTGGAAATTTATCACCTAAAGCTTTACGTAGATTTATAGGTAGTTTCAGCATGTTGTTTAGCTGTCCAGCCTGCAACTTAAGTTTTTTGCAGTATTGCCTACTTAGAACCAAGTGACAAGTTGGCACAGTTTGTGACGAAGTGGTGAACACAATGGAGCATTTAGCAGCTGAAGAGTCAGATATTATCCTCAGGAGTTGGCAGAGACCAAACTAAAGGATTACTGAACTTAGATTTGCCAAGTGATCAGAAACATGGCTCCAAATGAGTGTTCACTTTGCTCAGTGATGGCTGGATGTGTCATAACAAGTGTTTTGTCTGAATTTTTTTATCTGAATATATAAAATCCACTTTTTGCATGTATATTATTATAACAGTGGTTAGTAAAATTTATATAAGTGGGCTGTATTAAATGTACAACGTTGTCCATAATGCTCTTTTTGTTTACACTTTACTAGGTGAACTAATGTCAGGAAAGAGAAGGGGAGATTTCGCAGAAAATTTCTGCCCACTTCTCCCTCCCAGGAGGGGAGGTTCACCTTCCCGTATGACAGGGACAAATTTGGGTTCAGCCTTGTTTTATTTTACTGAAAGGCTGGTGGAGATATCATGACTGGAACATGCACTCAATAATGTGTTTTTTGTTGTTAGCATTGTAGTCAGTGTCAAAGGAAAAAACTACCTTGGCTGATCTTTTCTTTTGCATTATTTTTCTATTGATATTAGCTCTCCAGCCAAGGTGGTTTAACTCAGGTGAATGGCAGCCGGTAACACTGTACTTGTTGGAATGAAGTATTACATTTTCCTGTATATTTTAATGGGATTTCACCAAATGCTTGCACAGGTCTGCTATAGATGCAGCCATCATGCTATACAATGGGCAGGCAACTCTGTAATAGATGCTGTTTCGTATATAGCAAATGGAATATGTCTGACATTGAAGAAAGAGAATTAAGTTAGAAGTATCCTGAAAAACAGTAGTCTGGTCCATTGTGCACAAGACATGAATCCAAAGAGCTGTATGGGCAATTTTCCCAACCATCAGTGACTGATCAGTATGCTGCTGATCTCCTTCCAGACCTCACAGGCCTACCAGATCTTATGAAATAAAACACTAAAGTTCTGTTTCATATGAGAGCAGCTCGAGTCATTGCACAAGAGAATATTGCTCTGAATAAAACAAAAGCCGCTACATTACATTTCCTTCCTCATTTTAAAAATGTTCAGCCCATTCTTTTTTCTTTCATCCTCCACTGTTTTCAAGTTGTTACGGTACACTCAAGTGATTTTTCTTAGGTCATGCATTTGCTGATGCTATCCAATGAATGAAATGTTTCTTTATATATTCTGTCCATTACTCTCCTGTCCTTCTCCCACTATCCTCACTTTTTTCACTTCACTCTCTGCTATCACTGTCCTTCTGGACTGCATCTAGTATTCTAATAAAGCAGTGAGCATTCAGACTACTGCAGACACAGTAAATTTCCTGCACTGGCACCAAGGAAGAACTCTAGGCCAAAAGCACAGTCATAAATAATCTACTGATCCAGACTGTTTCCATTCTTCCATCAGCTATGTATCATGTCAGTCTGATCTCAGGTTGATAAAAAGAAGACATCATGCTGGCAAAAAGGTTAAAATACCAACTTGGTAGGCACTTAAAAGCATACATCAGAGCGTAGGCATCTCTTCTCATGTGGTGAGAAGAGATAAACAGTAGAACATTAAGCTTCGTCCGTTCCCAGCCGAAAAGTTGGACATTTTAAAAATGGCCTGTCAGTTACTGTCAGTAAAGATAACTTACCGAGGACATGAAGAGAATTTACTCTTCAAAAAATGCAGAAGGCAAATGGGTTTGACACAGTCCTTGTAAAAGGCGCCATGGGGGTTGAAGTGTAGAAAGCCATATCTATCTGTGGTGGTATAGAAAACTGAGTAAATGGCTTTATGGTTACATGCTTTAAATGGACAGGAGCCAAGAGGTGCGGCTGAGACAGTGTCATTATTTTAAAAACAGAGAGAGAGAGAGAGAGAGAGAGAAAAGGGGGAATATACTTAACAGCAAATAAGAAGGTCACCCATGATGAACAGTTCAGTGTGTCCCTCGAGTGGCTGTAACAGGAGACAAAGATGTTAGGGGTGGGGTGACTTTAAAACCCTTTTTCTCCCTCTTCACCACTGCAACCTCTGCGGGGGTGTCACGAGCACATTGTCATGGGACGTGACGTCATTGACTTCCACCCCACGCCCATTATTTTCCAAAATAGATAAATAAATAAATAAGAATCCCTGTCTGGTGTTTAGGAGCAGGACTGGACACGTGAGTGATTCAGCAAAACGTGACTGCTGTCAGAACAAATATTTGTCAACTTGTTGGGGAACCTCTCTCCTTGCAGATGGGCGCTGCAGATTTTATGCACCAGGCAAAAGGCAGCACTAATACACGAACATGGAAAGACTGTATATGCATACACACCGCGTGTATATTTAGGTTGTCCTCTTTCTCTCTGTCAGCCTTACTGTAACCTGAATCGTATCATTTTCACCTCGGTGGCTACATCTCTGAAAGGCCTGTTGCCTTGAGGTGCAGAGCTCCCACAACAGGTCTCATAAAATAATTATGTTGCTGCACTCTCACAGACCTCCCCTCTGTGTGTCTGGCTTCTACCCCAAAGCACTCTCCCCTGTCTCTCACACCCTCTCCTGCAGACAGCGGCAGGTCACACGGTGCAAATGTGTGACTGGACGTGCTGTAGTCTTCCTATGCCAGTGACCCTTAGCTTCGCAGCACACTCCACACTCATGAACACTCACCTATAGACACATAGAAGTGACTTAAACTGGCTAAGTCAATGGCATCCAATGAAGTTACTCTTAAAGATTCATTTGTACATAAAAATATTTTAGATCGACATATTTTACAGCAATCTTCATGTTTCAATGTGCTGCTGTTTGTTTTAGGGCTTGTTGTTTGAAATATACAGTACTCTCTCTTTTTTTACATATGTTCTTAATGACTTTATGTATCTGTGCATGGGCAATATACTCCCCAAAACTTTTTGTTTTGTTTTGTTTTGTTTTGATGACAGATGAACTAGAAAGTAGTTCTGCATATCTTCCGGTGTCCATGTGCGCTGAGGATGGGTTTTCTGAAACACATGCACCACGTGTCTAAGGAAGCATATCTGTGTGATGAACCAAGCTGACGCACTTCTTCATGCATGTGTGCACTCTGCATATGGTGACTTTTACTCCTGAGGTTCAGAGCTCACTCTCTGCTGCCCTCTTTTGTGCAAACACGTTAAGACAGTGTAGTCTTACTATAACCTGTGTTGCAGGGGATCATTCAGGCTCAGAATTCATCAGCACATTGGTGAGGGTTTCCTTTTTGAGACAATTTATAATCTACTCCCATGTAAATCCTTGAATCCTTGAATGTTGACAACTGAAGACCTTATTGTTAACAACTGCCTGTAATCCTACATTGCCGCTGATATTACAAAAGCCACAATTGCGACCAACACAACATACTCATCATATTGACACACACACACAGTCATGTCCATCACTTCTGGGGACATTACAGCACTTAAATTCATTTCCTTAAGACTTAACCACCCTAACCATAACGATAAACATCTAATATCTCTTCACCCTAATATTTAATGATTTACATTGTGGGGATTTGCATTTTGTCCCCATTAGTAAGGAGGGTCCTCACAATGTGACTGTTTAAACAGATTATTGTCCACACACACACACACACACACGCAAACACACACACACACACACACACACACACACACACACACACACACACACACACACGTGCACACCCACACACGCACACAAACAGAGACAAATCCTTTTAAAATGGCATAAATCCTCAGTGCAAGTCAGGTTAATGAATGAGGCTTTGTTGGTTCTCCATCTGAAGGCTTGTGTTATGCTCACAACTCTCTAAATGTGTCTCATCTGTCCGGATGCTCCACAGGTTAGCATATTACCAAAAACAAAGCCCAGAATATGAGCCTGCTGGCAGCAGAGCGTTTGCTCCCGTCTCTGGGGCCCAGTCATCAGAAACAGCATCACTGCATCCATCTGTCTGGAGGACAGCACCCTCCCTCTCCTCTCACTCTCTCACTCTCCATCTCTTTTCTTTGCCTATGTGTGTGTGTGAGTGTGAGTCACACTGACCATTATCAAATTTAAATTAAACTACATAAACATAATATATCAACACATAAACACCAGGTGTGCTAATCTCTCTTGTGTTCTTCCTCTCTCTCATTGCTTTCGTCTCCACTGTTGCCATGGTGACTTACTAATTCATTGTACGTGAGACCCCATTCATCGCAGTCCTGTGTCAGGTGACTATACGTGGTCACATCATCATGTTGACAGCACTGATGGATATCTCTTTTTCCAATTTCAAAAAGGAGTGTAGAGGTTAATACAAACAATTAAGCTGGAAAATCTCTGGAAAGCTAATTCATTGCAGCAGCTGTCAAACTGACAAACTCAAAGTTTGTGCCAAGAGGAAGAGGTTTTGGCAGGAGATGAGTAGCGGGCTTATGATTTTGGTGGTGCTATGTGAGAGAGGCTAGAGCAGGGCTCTTAAGTGTCCTGCACTCTGTATTGTTTCAGCTGGGCAGCCTCAGGGACTGCGGGGAGAGATCCAGAGGGAGGGATTTCAACAACACACACACAACAGACAGGCAGACAGACAGGCAGACAGAAAAAGGGCTGAAATATGGCAAGTTGAAAAGCACCACTGCACTGACATCAATGTGCTGTGTCTATGTACCGATGTCCTTCATATGTAGCTCAGTTCATACATGTATTTGTGTGAACGACAATCCCCATCTGCATCTGCATTCATGTTTTATTGTAACACAAACAGTATGTAAAATAAACTGTGATTGTGATGTAATGTGATGATCACACACCAGCATCATGCCACGAACAGTGTTTTCATATTCAGTGGTCATGACAGGCCTGCCTATTACTGAACAAAATGATACTGACAATATGAGACGTATTCAGTTTCTACAACAGTAAAGCTCATGTAGTCATTGAAACAGAACACGGTATTCTTTGTCTTTCTGTCTCTTATTCTGCCTCTTTTCTTTGGTAGACTCAGAGGCCAAACGGGAGGTGTAAATGAACACCAGGTATGAATGTTTGTGACTAAATAAGACAGAAGCACGCTGTTAATGATAAAATGCATACAAGCTTAACAACATTTTCTTGAGTAAATACAGCAAAGAAGCAAATAACACAGCAGCCTTGCAAATAACAAGCCTTTGTCACAGAGGACATATTGACACAGCAGGAAAAGCACAGATGTAAATGATAAAACTGATAGTGGCTGAATTGTATTTAGCTGCCTCAGTAACAGGTTCCTCGCACTGTGTACGCAGGCCCACTGTCACACTGTCGCACTGCCATGACTTACTGAGCCACCTGAATACAACACAGCTGTTGTTAATGTGATGTTTTTTAACCATGACAAGTCAGCTGTGAATCCTAAAAGGTGTACCATAATGTATATGAGCTCCTTTCCTTAAAACAGGTAGCAGAAGAGATATTTAACATGCATCTTTTTCTGAATTGCAGTAAAGATTTAGTGCAGAAGACACAATTTGCTAATGCTGCTCTGTCCATATCATATCTAGATTAGGCAGAAATATAGCCCAGCTTAGTTTTTTTGAAAATGTTGCTTTTATTTGATCCAGTTAGACAAAGCGATGGATGCATTTGTGCACATGTGCGCTGTTGCATTAATCACGATTTCAAGATACAGTAGCTGTGATATCTGAAGAAGAATAGTTGGTAGTTGACTTTTGGGGCCTCATGATGGCAGCAGAGCGACATGTTTGGGTTACCTTCCCTTCACAGACCAGAGGGAGACTAAACAAGGAAATAAATTGTAACCTCATCCTCTGAGCCTTTGAGGAGTCTGGTTAAAGTGCTCTATAAAAACACTTGAACTGGCTTCCCCACCCCCTCTCTCTCTGTCTCTATCCATCTGTCTGTCTGTCTGTCTCTGTCTCTCTCTATCTGTCTCTCTCTCTCTCTGTCTTGAGGGGAAGGATTGCGAGGACTGCTCTCTATTAACAGGAGCCTGTGAGAGAAATGTGTTGAAGCGAAGCCAGCTCAGCTCTCAATCTGAAGAATGTGTTGGCATGGACAAGGGGCGCCACTCAAATGGAACTTTAATTCATTTACACAAAAACCAGAACAATCGTAAAAACAGACCTCACTGCCGAGAGCTAACAGTTTAGGTAATAAAGGCTGGAACATAACTTCCTTTAACCTGAGAATCGGCCTTTTATAGGGTTTCTCTTTCGATACCTTTTACACATTGAATGGGAGGATAGCATGTCCTTCCGTGAGTGTGTGTGCATGGTCGTGCATGTGTGTCAGATGGTGGAGGTGGGCTGTGAATGAGCCTTTGATGTAGCTTGCCAAGTTTCCCCTGTGGACAGCAGCTGTTATGATAAACACACTGTCTAGTAGCAACAGATCCTCCCAAGATGGTTTCCCACCCCTCACCTTCACTCTCCTCTCCTACTTTCCCTTTCTTTTCTCCCAAAGCTATGTTTAATGGAAGGGAAATGAAAACAATAGCCCTGCCAGTCTGCAGACCAGCAACCTCTCTGCCAACCTGACAGTAAGTTAGAGAGACAGAGACTATGTGAGAGAGACTGTGAGGTACCAAACACAGTCCATTTTTAAGGCATTTCCATGGGGGGATAGGGGGTTGTGGAGATTGATTGTGCGTGACCATCTACTGTATATTATCTATCCATCTAACCCAAAGAACAAAAAGATGAGGCCTTACGGGTGTCAAACACGCTGGATGTGCCACTGATGGAAACTGACTTTTATCTTTAACAAGAACTGCCCTTTTATGTGAGCTGACTATGCACCACAGAGGTTACAAAACTCAGTGGAAATGATTAAATTTCCATTAGCTGGTCTTTCTTCTGTCTAGAATACATATATCACCAAATAGGGAAGGATTTCACTCAAACTGTCCAAGGTCTGTTGAAGGTTTTGGGATAGTTTATACATTAAAACCAGACGATTATCAGCCACTGAAACTAGTATTTATGACAGTTCACATACATGTTGATTTCAGTCCAGGAACGACTTCCCTAAACAAGCAAGAATTTTCTGATCTAAATTCTGGTCGAAGAACTCCTTAACACACATTTCATCTAAAGTTTATACTTCAGTACATGAAGAATAGCTCTTTAACTCCTTTTTGTGTGCTGCCTGTAAGTTAAAATAGATAAAACAAATTCAGTTTCAGTATTTTCTTAAATCAAGAGCACTGAACTAATCTGAAGGGTTTGTCATTTTATACAACTTTAAACAACTTTAAATGAAAATTCCAAACCTTATCTTTGTCACAGCCAACAATATAAACCAAAAAATATAACCTCCAAAGTTTACAGCTGGTCACAGTACACCCACACAAGGAACTCAAAGAAATTAGTCAACGCTGTTTTTTACTAATTCTCTTCCTGACCAGGGTTACTCATAAAAGTGCTGTCATGTCTCAGCTGATATCATTCAGCTTTTGGTTTCCATGATCTTTGGCTCTCACAGTCATGTCCACATTGTCGAGTGATGGTGGAGGAAGGGCTAGTGGACACACACACACACACACACTGTGGTCACGACAGGCCCAAACCACAGGCACCCATGTGGAACGAGTCAGTGAACAGACCTTTATGCCTGCACTGAGCTGCTCTATGAGTAAACTAACTCGCCCAAACCTTGTGTGTCAATTCTCTTCACTCATTTAGTTACATGTGCATTGCCAGCTCTATGACTATTGAAAGCCATTCAGTACACCGAACTTGTTTCACTCATGTTGCTTTTTCCTGTTTGTATGCTCACCCTCTTACCTGGAGGGTTTTGTTTGTCTGCTCTGTGACCTTCCAGTGAACTCTCTCAAGTTGGCCTTCTGCCCAGCGAGGGACGTGCAGCCTATTTGGCCCTTCAGTACCTGTCTGACACACTGATTGGATTACTGAGTGTGTGTTGGAGTAAACAGGTACTTCCCCACCTTGGCACAGCAGGCGTGTGCAGAGGTGCATAAAGATCCTTTTACATTTTCCACTCTCCTGGAAGCAAAAGCCCCAAGTGCCCCATGTGTGCTTATGTATGTATTCAAACATGTGTGTGTTATGCATGCACGTTTGTGTCTGTGCGTTTATGTATGCACAAAAATACCAACATCTCGGGTGTTGGAGAGAAAGTCGAAGAGGACTCTCCACTCAGAGCATTCAGCTAATTTCTTTCCATAACAAACACCTTTCAGCCTCAGACCGCTTTGTTTGAGAAAATGAAATGTATGTGTTTAAGAATGAGATGTGATTGGAGTTGTTAATTCAATAAAGACCTATCTGTCCTCTATGAGGCTATCCTACTCAAGCTAAAGGTATCTTAGAGGGATATTATGTTGCCTGCTCACCCAGTCTCTCTCTCTCTCTCTCTTCTGTCCAATATCCCCCAATGTGCACCCCAAAGCACACACAACATTAAACCCTCCTACCCCTCAACCCCCCCAGGCTTCAGTCAGTGAGCCAATCCATCATGGGAAGTCTGTGCTGATGAGAAGAATAGGAAAAAAGCAGCAGGTTTGGAGAAAGAGAAGGGGAAGGGGAGAAGATGTAGGTCCCTGATCATGGTGATAGATGAGGGAGAGGATGCTGGTTGATGGTTCTTCTCTCCTTTGAATCCCATGTGAACGTGAAGTCAAGCAGGAAAAATGTACACACGGGATGGCTGGTGTGAAGGGACATTGGAAATCTGGAAGAAGAAGTAGATGGTGAGGAGAGAGGGTTGTATGAATGTGGAGGATGTGTGGAATCTGTTGCATGTTTGATTTTTCTCAGTTTTTCTTATGAATAAGTCTTGGTTAGTGGCCTTGTGCGTGAGAACCCCTGTACAGTGTCAATTCGCCATGATGTTTTTCTGGGGGTTTTTTGCAGTGAAAACATCAGAAAAAGGCCGGAGGATTTATTCTGGTCAGAAATCAGTTAAACTCAGACAGGGAGAAACCGCAGTACTGTCACGATCTGAGTCCAACAATGGAAGACTGGATAAATGCAGACAGTGGACAGCTTGAAAATACAACAGTATATGACAGGCCTAACCACAACTAGACTATTATGTTACTGGACGATGAATATCAGAGAGTTGGACACAGAAAATAATTCATTATCCAGTCTATGCATGCATGTATTGTATATGTATGCTTTAAATTCTGTGTGAGAGATTAATTAAGGGCTCTTAATGCTCTTTGCATCTGTAAACAAATAAAGAAACCACTAAGTAAACAAACCAAAGCATCGCCGACTTCTTGATCACAATTATCAGCTTAGAACGTCTGAAACATCCTGGAAAGGTTGCATCTGACTGGAAGGTAATAAAAGTTGGAGAAAGAGGGCAATAGTGGAGAGGAGATGGAGCCAAAGGAGTTTAAAGGAGTGGAAAAAGAGGGAGAGAGGGAGAGGGAGCGAGGAGAGGCTTCCAGTGCAGTGCTGTGTGGCTGGCTGTGTGCTCCTGTTCTGCTAGGCGGCCGTGGCTGGCTAAATAAACAATCCTAATTGGCTGTGGAGCCCCGCTAGTCTGGGGTTTCACTTGCTTTCATCCTCGGGAAGCTGCCGGGAAGCTGTGGGAGAGCTGAGGTGAGGCATCATGATAAACACACATGTGCTCAATCACACACACAATCATGCACACGCAGAGAGCTCGCAGACACACACACACACATACAGGATGAAACTTGATTAAATGCACAGAGTCTGCTTTTTGATTCTGCTCAGTTTCTGTCATCAGGTAAATGGTGATACATGAGAGTTTGCACATGCACTGCTGTGAGCGGCCTCCTCCTGCTTGCAGCTTAGCTCAGAGGAGAGTAATGTGGCCACCTGCTTGGCACATCTGGGGATGAGCAATGCATCACGCATCACGCAATGCACACACACACACACACACAAACACTCACACACTTCCTTGGGAATACATAAAGAGATGCAGACACATGCACAGTCACACGTATGATTCACCACCACAGAGGGATTTATGGATGTGGCAGATACAGACAAAATCTAAATGACTTTGAAGTTACACTAACAGCATTACAACACCAGCTCTGGAGCAAGCAGAGTGTATCCATTACGGACCATTTATATTCATCTCCTGAGGTTTGGTGAATAGATTATTAATTAGTTCTTTTAGTAACACAGGCACAGTCCAGCACACAATACAATCCTTTTCAATATGAGAGACATCTAGTGGTGTAATCCAGAGCTGTCTCCAAGTCTGACAGCTTGTCAAATCATCCAAACTAAACAATCGTGCCCATTTCCATGTGCTGATGTATATCACAAGAGAGCAGAACACTAATGTATGAAGAAGTGGGTATAATCACGACAGAATAATGGGTGAAATGAATATGGGGATTTGGAAGCGATGTCTCATGGAAATTCATGATCAAACCCAGAATGATGCTCGGACTGGCGCTCATCTTTATGAAAATGGCTTTCAATCAACAAAAATGAAGAATGACAAACTTTTATTCTTGTTTCTCTGCTGCAAAAGCCAACCTTTGAAACACTGTCTAACACACTGTGTGATCCTGCCTGCAAAGACTCTTAGAAAGAAGACCTACAGTATAAGTTCTGTAGGTCTGTCTCTACAAAGTGTGTTTTCTGAAAGAAAGAACGAAAGAAAGAAAGAAAGAGGCTCTCAGGCACCACTCTGGCCTTTAGTCTGGTAGACTGTGAAAGCGGTTGTCATGGAATAGAGCAGAGGAGGAGAGGAAATTACTTACTCTCAGGAGAAACATACCACTGGTCACTTGATTTCTCCCCTCTGAATGTCCTGTCTTATAGCCATCAAAAATTAAGAAGTCAAGGAAATGGGGAAAGGGGCGGCACGGTGGTGCAGTGGTTAGCATGGTTGCCTCATAGCAAGAGGGTTCCAGGTTCGAATCCCGGTCTGGAGTTTGTACCCGGTTTATACCCGAGTTTGTACCCGGTTTTCTCTGGGTACTCCGGCTTCCTCCCACAATACCAAAAACATGCACATTAGGTTAACTGGCTACTCTAAATTGCCCCTAGGTGTGAGTGTGAGAGTGTGTGGTTGTCTGTCTTTGTGTGTTGGCCCTGCGATTGACTGGCGACCAGTCCAGGGTGTACCCCGCCTCTCACCTGTAGTCAGCTGGGATAGGCTCCAGCACTCCCCGTGACCCTGACGGATAAGCGGTATAGAAAATGGATGGATGGATGAAAATGGGGAAAGTGGCTGATCAGAAATTTGAAGTCAATATCATGTTGTTATCAGACAAAGGTCTGGTTTTGCCCCCGTGAAGGAAAGGGATGATGTATGATTAGGCATAGATGTATGAACATACTCAGAATGACAATAAATACTGATGTTCAGCAGGTATAATGCTTACCATGTTCATCATCTCAGTTTAGTAAGTTAGCATGTGAACATTTGCTAATTACCACCTAGGAGAAAGAACAGCTGAGGCCGATGGGAATGTCATTAGTTTTTACCGATATTTCACTCAATAGCTGTTGATACTTTTCACTCAAAACCACACATGTCAACCTCACTGTGGCACTCAAGGAAACATCAGGAGATCACAAAGTTATTAGGATTCATCATCTGGGAACCTTGAATATCTGTACAAAATCTGGTGCAAATCTAATAAAGGCTGACAAATTACACTGGATGAGTGCAAAAAATGTCATGGGAATTCGTCCTGCAGCAGGTGAGATAAATCAGTCTGGACCACAGTGGTCAGCCAAACAACAGGCTGACAATGTTATTTAGAACCATGTCACTGGAAATACAAAGTAAAACACCAGAACTAAGAAGTGATCTCTGGCATTTACACACTGGAAGAAAAACTGCTGTGACATTAACCACAATTATAAACAGTTTCACAATATCCAGCAAATAAAACGCACAGTTGATTCCTCACTGTCTTCCATGACATCCTCTGGAAATTTACTTTTCAGTTCATAGTGGTTTATTGTTCAGGCAACAGAGACCAAGCTGTGAGTCAAAGGGTTGAACGTAAAGACGGCCGAATGCAGCAGCCCAGCCTGCCTCCGTCCTTCCTCCCCTCAGGACTTTTCCTCGTCTTTTGACTACAGGCTCACACTCAGCACTCATTCTGCTCCTCGCGTGACCACCACACTCCAGGAATCCAGACAAGCCTTGAGAGGAGATTCTGTGTGTGTGTGTGTGTGTGTGTGTGTGTGTGAAATAAAAACTCCTCATTCAAGTTGCTTGTATGACAGGCACCTCATGTATCAGACATCACCTCTGTTCACTGGAGCAAAATGAACAAGAGACAAGGGGCTTTCCTACCTCGCTGGCTGTGACTCTCTATCTCACACACACACAAATACACACACACACACACACAATTACATGGGTTAAAGGGCTCAGCCTGAGGAGAAAATGCTGTCTCTTGACAGCTGCGACTGCATGTGTGTAAATGTGCTTGCCAGAGGTTGAGAATAAAGTCGTTTGCTCCTCTCTGTGGCAAAGGACAAGTGATCTTTCTGCTTAATACCGAGAGAAATACACACACTCACACAAATGCGTGAAGCTGTACGCAACAGCACACACACACACACAGAAAGGTGATAGAGAAAGATGGAGAGACAGCAAAAGGGAGGTGGGGTGGATATTAAGTGCTGAATGGACTAGAAGGTTGTATAAAAGTAATAGTATTATTTGATAGGAACCAGGGTGGGTGGTAATCACTTTTTCCAGGGACCTCTCCGAAGATGTCATGTCATCAGCATTTCCCTAACAGCTCGCTTGCAATGAGAGAGAGAGACAGAGAGAGAGAGGGAGAGAGAGAGACAGAGGGAGAAGGAGGGAGTGAAGAGGGGGAAGGAGGGAGAGGCTGAGGGCGCGCTTCTTCTGAAGGTGGCAGGCAGCCAACAACAACAGCCGACTCCAGTAGGTCGGCACAGGAAGGGGGAGTGGGGCTAAGTGTATGAGTGTGTTTGTGTGGATGTGTGTGTGTGTGTGTATGTGGGGGTGCTGTTAAAGCCCTTATGTGTGCACCCTGCACTCCTCAAGCGTTCCCGTTTGTTGTTGTCGAGCCAGAGGGCCTTCGACTGGGCCGGTCCCAGGGGAGTCGTTACACCACATTCCTTTCCCATTATTCCAGGCATCTCTTTGCGAGCAGCACCGTCCCCGCACTTCAGCTGGCTTTTCCACACGCCTGTCCTGTGTTTTCATCCTCA
This sequence comes from Scatophagus argus, assembly GCF_020382885.2. NCBI lineage: Eukaryota > Metazoa > Chordata > Actinopteri > Scatophagidae > Scatophagus > Scatophagus argus. Next base: position 14,615,479 of record NC_058493.1, read on the forward strand.
TCATTATTTTGTGGTTATTAGCTGAAGCAATAGCCGGTGGTGTGTCAGAGAGCTAGAGGTGGAGAAGGCAGGGGCAGGAGATTGAGGCGCTTCTGCTGCTACGAATCCTGTCTGAGTGTGTGTATGTGTGTTTAGGTTCGAATGTAAACTGGATCTTGACAAAACACAAGCCACCAGAGCTTCTAGTTTATACAAGGTCAAATAAAACAGTTATCCAAATCTTTATCTCTCAAGTTGCTATAGGACATCATACTGCAACTAAGAGAGGGAAGACAGATTCAGAGATGATTTGCTAACATGTGCGACAGAGAACAGGTGTCCCAGGATCTCCAGTTCCATGTGGACCACTCGTGACCCAACAGGATAGCACCATCAGGTCTTTTTATCACCTGTTCTTCTTCTTCTCCAAACACTCACTCTTTCTGTCTATCTCTTCTGGTCTTTTGCACTCTCCTCATCGCTTCCTATCCCTCCTGAATCTGCTCCACTTTGTGTTCCCCTCAGTGGAGCTTTCCTCCATTGGGTCTCAGTGACCTGAGAAGGGAGGAATGTTCATCAGAAGTATGTCAAGACTTTCTAAGGTCTCTGATGGGATGGGCCTGGAGCCTCAGGCCTTGGGAGGGGCCTAGTGACTGAATGACAAGTACAGGTGAAAGTGGATTAGGTCAACCTCGTGTCACTGAGGACACACACACAGGCTCCAGCCAGGCTATGCCACTCTGGGAAAGAGGAGAGAGGTCAACTACAGCTGTGATGAGGTTAGCCACAAGGGAAGGTAGATGATCCGACATACAGCATACAGTGCTGTCTCCTTTACATTTCAAACATCATTCTCAGGGTGATTGAGCCTTGCACTGCAGATCGCACATACTGAAACTCATTTTGATTAACTCCAAATGGGGTGAAATAAGGAGCAGAGAAGATTAAATGCTTTTTGGAAGAAATGTAAGAATATTTATGATTATGCCTTTAAAGTGACCCAATTGAAGATAAGTGTGTCTGTGTCTGTGTAAGGAAGTCTATTTAAACAGGAGTATGCACAGTCAAGAAAACCAAATTAACTGTGGCTCAGTCGACACTGTATGAGCTGGACGTGTTAGTTTTTCCTCGTTCAGAGGAAACACATTCCTTAGCTGCACCTTTGACCTTGGAGAGAGGGAAGAGATCCTGCAGAAATAAATGAACAAATAAACAACAAGGAGAAAGTCCAGGCTTCACTTCAGATGTTGCATGCAGAACAGACAGAAGTCTGTTCTGTCTCTCTCTCTGTTTTCTATATTTTACATGCTTCACTGCTGCTAATCAATCTAGAAGCTTCACTTTTTCTACAAAGATTCTGAAGCGCATCTTGTTACCACCACTGCGATGTGAGAGGGCTCAGTCTTAAAAAGCTGTAAGGTTATTTTGTATTTTTATATATCAGTGCATCCAATTTGTAACCTGTTTCTGATGAAGCCACTGGTACTTTGGCCTGCTTTACTTCCTGTGTCACCTCCCTGTAATGGTATGTACACCCCTCACTTCCTGCCTGGCAGGATGCAGAGCCGTGGTTGGCAGCTAAGCACGGCCATCACTCCTGGCATTAAAATGTATCAGCTGCTTTTAAACCTTAATAAAAGCAACAGACACACAGAAAACCCATCAGTGTTCCCGCTCTCTTTCAATTGTTTTTTTTTTCAGTTCATTAACTGGTTGACACCTGCTTTCCTAGCACACACCTAAAGACTAATGTCCTCTCTGCTTAAATGTTATCTGTGCTTGACATGAGATAATAATCCTTATTCCCACCTGGCCTTCTGACATAATTAGACTTTAGTGGCAAAAACAAAGGAGGTGAACAGAGGAAGCTGAGAAAAGAGAAACATAGCTGGGTTTTCCAAAATCTAAAAATCAAAAAATAAGAATGTAGTGGCCTCTCTTTAGTGTGAATTTAACAGTTCCTGTTTATAAATTACACTGTTCAAGTGGTGAAATATTTGTCACTGTGATTTGAAACTTATACAAGATTATAGAATACTTTTATGTAGGTACATAAATACCAGCTTTGCTGAAAAATAAGTGTAAGAGTAATCGTGTTCTCTCAGAAATGAGCCACCTAATCATGATATGTATCAACAATCAACACATCAAATATTTAAAACAGTGTAGAAATATTTATAAAACTGTTCTGAGACAACAGCAGACAGACAGACAGCAGCAGCAGCAGAAAAACAGATGTGGAAAGAAAGGGAGGAAGAAAGGAAGAGAGGTAAAAAAGATGACGATGAAAAAGGAAGGAAGGCGCTGAGTGATTAAAGTTACAAAAGAGCTGTCAGCTAAGCCTGCTTTGTGCAATCTATTCAGTCCTAGGGGAGAGGTCTAATCAGACAAAATGAGAGAAAACATCTGTGTTAGGTGTTCTTGAACTTTTAAGCAGCGACCGAAACAGCGCGTCAAGCTGTATTAGCTGTATGACGAGCAGAAGGACCGTTGGGAGCTGTACAGGGAGCCGCTTCGTTTAACAGATTGGACAGAAAATCTCACAATGAAGTGGTGGTCAGAGGGCCACTGGTGGAACTGTGCTCTACCTGTCTTTGTGGAAAAAAAATCTGAGCCATAAAATCAGTAGGAAGCTTGTGATGAAATATGAGTTTTAGCCCTTAAAAACACACTCTGTAGACTGGTTTCAGCCACGAGTTCTGTAATTACTGACCTCAGAAAGTCTGTTTTGGGTCAGGTTTATATGCCAGTTTCCCTGAGTAGTTGGAGTTGTGCAGGTTTTAGCAGTGATGCTCTGGATCAGTGCACTACAACACTGGCATGGCAAACTGAGATGAAAGGGTTCATATGCATATCCAGTTGCTACTTTTCCTAAATCATGTTTTTTAATTTTGCACGCCGGAGAACATCAGTCAAACTGGTGTTGGGTCATTTCAGTAAGATATGTGCACACAGAAAATGTTTTGTATTATTTATTTACATATTATTTTGTATTGTATTTGTATTACAGATTCTAATTTGTGCGATGACTGCCTGTGCTGTGCATCAATCACTATTTTATTTGACCTCCTCTCACTTTATTTGAAAAAAAAAAAAAAAGCATTTCTTCATAAAAGCATACATGTATTCTCTTACTCTCACTCTTACTGACAGGTCCCAGGAGTTCTCTCTGGTGAAGCATGAAGTCCTGAGGTGTAACTGTAAAATAATGTTTCCCAGATGTGCCCTCAAAGGTCAGACACGTATAGGATGCCATAAGGAATGAATACAAACAGACAGACTGTCTGCACATGCATATACAGAATCCAGTAGTAGTGCATCACCTATAATGGAATCAGGTGTGTTTTGAGCACTTTTCTGCATGCATACATGGGTGCATTGTGTCTTTGCATCTCTTGTATCTTGCAAACTTAAAAAAAAAAAAAAATTAAAATCCCATGAGGATTGTCACATGACCTCGATCAGCAGGTGCTGTTATACACCCACTCCCAAGACACACACGCAGCACAGACTAGCCTCTATGAACTCTTCCTGCCCCTGTCATCACCTCCTTCTAACAAAACTCCTGGAGGCCTTACACTTCTCATCAAGAGGATTTTATTCAAATCGCTCTCCAACTGCATTCCCTTTCTCCCCTTCTTAACCCCACCTCAGCACACACACACACAGACACATACATCCCATCTCACTTTCCACTCTCCGCAGCCTGGAGGGACTTTCAGAGCGAAGCAATTTCCATTAAGTGTACGACGAGTAATACGGCAGATTGCTCAGCTCACATGAGATCTGCGTAGAGCACTATTTCAGTCGCTCAGAATGTGCACAACACAGATCATTACACACACTGGCTGTTTAAGCAAGGGAGAGTCTGAACACAGTTACAGAGATCAAAAATCTACACATCTACATCATCGTCAGCTACAGTTTTTGATACACAGAATGAGTGAGTGTGTGTGCTTCATTGTGCGTACTGGAAGTGTGTATGCAGTGTTTCATCAACATCAGCATACCTGTATGAGCCACCTCTATAGGCACTACAGGCAGGGACCCTAATGCACTGAGTCTGAATGATGACAGTCTACACTGACAAGTATAGTGAGTGGATTTTTTTCATTTTTCTGCCACAGACTGGTTCATTTTAGAGGCTGAAAGAGGTAAAAGAAGCCAGTATTTCAGAAAAGTTTGAGAAAAGTTTAAAGAAATAGTCATTTTCTGCAACAGAAACTTTTTTTGTTTTAATTTGCATCAGCTTCATCATCTTCTGAACCCTCAGATTTGCACTGACCCCCAGACAGGGAACCAAAACATCAATATAAAAAAAGACCAAAAAAGAGAGGATGAAACAAAGATGAAGGGATACATTTTGTTTTTTAAGCTCTTCTGCTCAACTGTGTTTTGCCTGCCTGAGTCTCAGTCTGACTGGCTGCATGGGGGATTTCCCAGATGATGCAGTACCAAGATTTGACACTACGGGGCAGTCTTGAAAATCTATGCAGGCAACACATCACCAATGTCTCAATATGTGTTAAGTATAACTTCGAGTGATGACAGATGTTTTGAAAAATACACAAACTTTTGAGCGTATTGATAGAATAAATCCTTCACTGATAGACTCCAATGTTTCTGAAGTCACCGTGCTTGTGTTTGCTCTCACATCCTCCACTTCCTTCTTTCTGTGAACAATGTTAGGAGAAAAAGGTCAGCATCACTCAGGGGTGCCCTTTTTTTGTGATCCTTTATGGTTGCCCTGATGAGGAGGGACAAAAAACAGGACTTGGGTGGACAAGGAGTTATAAAGAAGCTCAGGATATCATTAAAATGCTTTCTGGACCTCGAGGTCAGAAGGATGGGGACAGGGATCAGTTTTTCCTCAGGGGACGCAGTGATGATGAAGAGGATAACGAAGGCGAGGGGGAGACTGGGAAGTGCATTGATAGAAAGGTGCAATCTAGAAGGTAGTCACTGACTCTCTGGCCTCAGTGAGTCACAAGGCAGCAGCTGAGGCCAGCGACAGCCGTGGAACAGTGGAACGGACAGACATAACTGTTTATGCGTGTTATTGTAAGATGATGTGAGTGTTTAAGGTTTGATTACTTGAATCGCTGTCTTGTCTTTGTCTAAGACAGCGGTTCTCCAAGCGAGGCTAGGGGACCCCAGGGGTCACTGAGGGTGTTCCAGGGGATTCCCAGCTATTTATTTTTAACTATAATTCCAACCACAACTAAAACAATGACAGAATGTATGACTGTTTTGGTCAGGGGCTTCATGCACTTTCTGTAATTATGCATATAAAAGTAAAAACTTCATTAGATGGGAGACCCTTGGAAAAAATCTCTGGGGTCTTCAATGTGAATTAGACAGATAGATAGATAGATAGATGTGTTACTGTGTTAATGTTTGGGTTCACTGTTGTGCTGGAAAATAAATCTCTAAGTCATAGTTTGTATGCTAATTGCAGAAGGATTTCTCCCAAGATTTCTCTGAATTTGCTGAATTCAATTTGCCAAGTGGTGAGGAATGTTTGTTTCTTCAGCTGTGCAGCATTTGGCTTAAACATGGTGTTACAAGATCAGAGAATCCTCTGGTTAGGGTTGTTTGTGAGTCTTTCATGGCCCGGGTGTCATCTCAAGTTTGTTCAAAAGTGTTTCTTTTCTACCATGTCATAAGGCTACTTCTTATAAGGCACCATGCTGCACAGTTTGTCTTATCTGAGCCAGGAAATGCATAGCTCCTTCAGAGCTGCCATTGCCTTGATGGCCTCCTTCATTTGTCTCCTTTCCACACAGACACTCAGCCTACTCTGATGTACAGCTGATTCATCTGGTATCTTTTAACAACTGACTGACCACAGCACTTAGTTATTCAATGCCTCAAGCTCTTGTATTGTTTCTCGGATTGATACTTTTCAGAAAACCTTTCACACAATCGTTTGATCGATTTTTTTTTTTTTGTCCGCATGACACAGTTTTTGCCAGGACAACCAGAGTCTAACCAGAGGATGGACCTTCCACATACATTTGTATTTAAACTAAAGTCAGCTGTCACCAATTACACACGTCAAAACGCAGCTGGCTGTACAAATGAAGGGTTTTTTTAGTGGCAGCTGATTATTTTGTGTTCATATATAGTTAATTTCGATATATTTGTTCAAATCAATCAACTGTAAATTCCCAGTGAAGCTCCATATCACTGCCATCTCATCTCACACAGTGACATTGTCTTGCTTTTTTCATATTTTCCATACATATTCTATATTTCCTACAAAAGAAAACCGGTTCATATTCGTGCTGACTGATACGAAGGAGTTTCTAAGTTTTGCTTGTAGATGATGCTGGGGGTCTGTCCATTAAATACACGCCCCCCGTGCGTGTTAAACTGTGTATGCCCCTTGCATGGTCAGTGCTTTGACGTATGGGCAGCTACTGCAGGAGAGTGTGCTCATAATCTCAGCAAAATTATTACTGGCGGCTGGCAGGGGGTGGAGGTTGCCTTTGGGGTGTCGAAGCGGGTCCCATGAATTAGGGATGGCGCTGTGTATAGTGCGAGCGAGTTAGCAGCCAAAGTTTGCAGAACGCAGGCAGGAAAGTTCGCTGAAGAGGGGACCCGTCATCCCAAACTCTTCTGTCATATTACCTACGGATTTTACGTGCAAACATGCGGACTACAGACTTCTGTGCTGTTTCGTGGGTGTTTTGAGTGAAATTCTCCCTGCCCTTGAGAGATTACAGTTAACGGTTTGCTGTCTTCGCTGCACGCTTGCGTTTCAATGGACTCTCGTACATCTTATCACTCAGTGAGTAACTTGGACTAAAATTGATTGTATGATTTCCTGACCTGCAGATAAGTGCGGAGCACGAGCATGACTTAACTGTTAACGCTATGCCATGTAGCCAAGCCTTGGGTATTTAAAAACAATGAACTCCCCCCGAGACAAGGAACTGGCACCTTTATCTCGGAAACACCGACTCATGGCTGCAGCTATGCCCGGTGAGGACAGCCCATTGCCCGGTAACATTTCCAGGAGTGATCGGAACGGAATAGGGGGACTGGTTCATTGTTTCATATGTGGAAGCGGAGTTACGCCAGGGAAGGAATTAAGGTTACAAGTGACATATCAAAAGGAGAGAGTGCCATTTTTTCCGTTTCTACAAAATCAAGAGCCAGCACCGGGTGCGTGTGAATTGAGCCCGGATGGACATACGCTGGTGTGCGCCGTGTGCCACTGCTTTCTGACGGAGCAGTGGAACTCCTTTGAGAGGAGCAGGACGCCCATTGAGAAGCGCATGTACTGGTTGAAACGGCCCTACCAGTGTGACTCTCGGCGCGTCCCACAGGAGTGGAACATGTCTTATGATCTGGAGAGGAGGATCAGTGTCGGCAGCCAGAACTACGACGGGGGCGCAGAGTCTGATTTCTCTTCTTTTTCTGAAAATGAGAACATGTCAGACCAGGAGATGGATTTAGTCGACAGGGCCGGTGCGAGCAAAGACAAGTGCCCGAGAGCATCTGGCAAATCGCCAAGAGACAGTAGCAGGAAAAACAATGTCATCACTGTTAAAAACAGCCCAGATTCACAGCGGACAATCCGCTACCCGGTGGGTGTTTATGGGGCGCAGGGATCGCCAAAAGCAGAGAGCGTTCTGCCGGCGAGGCGCGGTACTAAAATTATGAATAATGTCTGTCAATCAGCAGAATCTCTGGCAAAGTCCCAGGAGAGATTCCCTCAGCGATGCCATGACAGTCCTCTCTCTGACACACCTGTGCAAGACAACGGGGTCATTATGCGCAACAGGCCATGGCTGGAGGAGGGGAATGTCAGATATGTGGAGCCGCGTCACATTCAGCGTGTGGTTGACAGCAGCTGTGCTCCGTCCAGACATCCATCACTACTGTACAGAGGAAGAGGAGAGGGTCACCCCAACACTTTAGCGTCATCTGTTGGCTCTGCTGCTGTCACCACGAAATCCAACGTAGCTCTTCCCAAGGAGAGCAACTCTGACATCTGTGATGAAGACGAGATTAACGTTACAAGTGATGATGACATAGACGTGTATGATAACAAAACGGGCCCAAGAACCAAGCTTAAACCTGCCAGAGATGTCTCAGGAAGAAAGAGAGCACAGCTGAGCCACAATGCAGACACCTGTCCAGAGGAGTGTGCTTGCTATATCTGTGGCACTGGGCTCAGACATGATGACCGTTTCAAAGTCAGTGTTCAGAAACAGGAGAGGGCACAGGGCGAACCCTTCTTTCCCTTTCTGTGGCTTCACTCCCCTCCCCAGGGTGCAATACCTATCAGTCCAGTAGGCACAACCCTGGTGTGTGGCTGCTGCCACACCTCCCTCATGCAGCAGTGGCAGAGCTTCCAGCTTGCGGATGTGCCCGTCCTCCAGCGCCTCTATGTAGTCCCTCTCAACCAGGGCACCAGTTCTCTCCATCTTTCCCAGATAACTCCCCAGGAGGGGAAACCCACAAAGTGCACAGATGACCCTCGATCTTCCCATGAGGCCTGTTTCCTTTGTGGTCAGGAGTGTGGAGGAGATATCAGAGTAGTGTATGCGCAGGCTGGTGTTGGCAAATCCCGTGGTGCAATGTATTTTCCCTTCATTAACATGTTGCCTTGTCCACCTAATGCCCAGGGGATAAGAAATGGCCGTGTACACTGCTGCCCACAGTGCCATTTTATCCTGGAGGAGATCTGGGGTGCATATCGACTCAGTCTTAGCGAGGACCTCATCACATCAGTCAGCTCCTTTCTGGTAAGGTACCATGCTGCTATGGCCACTGACGGCTCAGGACCAGCCCATTCCCAGACAGGTGTGGCCTCTCAGCCCAGCAGCTGCATGTCGGTGTGTTACCTTTGTGGAGCTGAGCTTTGCGCAGGTGGAGAGTACCAGCTGCATGTCAACCCGCCTGGGCGTTGCAGGGAGAGGGAGCCTTTCTTTCCCTTCCTCACTGTCCACCCTCCTGCTCCTCGTGCCAAGCCAGTGGATGCCACAGGCCTTGTGTCGGCTTGTAACCTCTGCTACCATGACCTACATGCCCAGTGGGCCCAACATGAGAACAAGGGCCTGGGTCCCTCCACCCCATCTACCTCTACTTTATCCAGTGCCAACACTCATCCACCCAGCTCCCCATGGGCCCGCCAGTACAACTGTGAGGTTTTTGTGTGTTTCTTCTGCAGGCAGGAACAGCGCAGGCTAGGCAGGCTGTGCGCTGTTACTGTGGCCAGGCTACCCGTCTTCCTGTATGCACCTCGCAGCACACGCACACTCCTGGTGGATGATGGGAGGAGGCTGGTGATTGGCTCATGTGTGGAATGTAAGGCCATGGTGCAGGTGGGACAGAGCATGCAGCAGGACAGACATATGCTGGGACTCGGAGTCTCAGAAGAGGAGAGGAAAGAACCAAAATCAGCCTCTTCACAGTCAAAACATAAGGTAAGACCAGAGCAAGCCTCCTGATAAAACTAATACCCGAAGATGTTCTTTTGTCTTAGCACCTTCAAATTTACCAAAGGGGAGCTTGGTCAAAATGACCTGCCATCCTGACAGCCTTTATTCCCCCATGTGTGATCCCAGTATGTGATTGCTGTGGCATAACCGCTCAGTCACGTGGCAAGGGATGATTTTGACATTTTGCAGGGTGGAATTGCTGTGATAAAGAACAGAAATGCAGCAGGGTAATAATCCGGAAGCATATGGTACTTTTTTTCTTCAGGCAACTTTTCTTTCGGTTAAATAGATGTATCATTGAAACTGAAGAGCTCTGGACTCTGCTTTTTTTTTTCAGAGGAACAGACCTCAAACAGTAATGTGTGTGTGTGTGTGTGTGTGGCTGGGGGCTGTGAAGCTTATGTTAGTGGGGCTTACACAGCTGGGATGAACAATGGTGAGGCACAAACAGTTTCATCAAAACTTACTTCTCTAAACATTAGAGAAAAACTATCGAGATCTGAAGGCCAAGGCCAGCCTTGTGTTTGCTGTATGCATGTGTGTGAGAGTGTGTTTATTTGAGCAAGCGTTACTGAGTATTTCTCACCCTATGCTGAAGAGTTTGTTTTGGTTTGAGCATGCTGACAGTCTTAAATAGTATTGTAAAGGAAGTAAGTCTGAAGTTTTCACCATATTTCTTTTTTATAATTACAATAATCATAATGTAAATGCAAAAAGAAGTGATTATCCTGCTAAGTAGACCACTTCTACATAATTAATAAAAACATAAGCTACATCATTCTCCTTCAAATTGAACAGCAACGATGTGACCCCCCCATCCTCATGCTCCGTCTCCAGATCTGCCCATATATAGTTAATATGGCAATGACCTGTGTTTAAAGACTTCACAGCAGTTGTGCAGCCTGTTTAAAATTTGAATGGTTTCCATTCATATTCACACGCATGTTAGTTTTGTAATAAGCGATTCTGACGAGTGAAGATGCTTGCATAGGTGGTCCAGATGGGCTGGCTCAGGGAACAGTACATCAACACACTTCCTTGAAAGAGAACTCATTCTGTCATTGTTGACTTCCTTTTTTTTTCTTTTCCTTTTTGTCTCCAACATTTCTTTTCACTCCTATCTCAGCAACACACATAAAGCCACTGTCTTCTTGTTAAAAAGCTGACAGCAGAACCCTGCTTTTCCAGATGATCAACAGTAGAAGATGGAAGCAGGGGCTGTGGGCTTACATCAGTGACCAGTGCAAGGCAAATGAACATAGTGATGTGTTGATGAAGAGCCGAGGAGCGTTTAAGACAACCAGTTGGCCTTGTGAACAGCTCTCTTATGCAAACAGACATAGACAGTCTGTCCATGCAGGACACGTGAAGAACATCTGTGGATGCCTTTCACACTCAGCAGCCTCAGCATGTTGCTCACTCACACTGGCTGTCTGGAGTTGTGCACCTTATTTTCTCTGTCCCTTAAAAAAGTGACCAGAGTAACACTCACTGTTACTTATTTATCTGAGCACTCACATGTGAGCCAGTCCCACATGAGCTCCTCAGATGTGAGGGGATACTCCTGATATAGGTTATAAATATTTTAGCCCACAGAGGCCGGGGCATTATAGGGTGGGTGGGATAAGTATCTGGGCAGTCAGGATTTCAGGCGATCTTTTTCAGCTGAGAGGGCTGCAGGTGGCAGAGTCAGTTTTGGCCTGTGGGAGCTGATGACCTCATGGCTGAGAGAGTGCCACTGTGCATTTCTGTGGGCAAGGGGAGGTGTGAAAGAAGTCCAGGGGAACAGGTGCTTTGTCCTCTAGTGTCATCCTATACGCTTGAGAGGGTCTGTCATTGCTGGGCTTTGGGCTGTCAGGAGGGAGTGCCCATCTGGTTCCCCTTAGCAGTGTGTGTGCCTGGTGAATGGAGCTTTACAAAGATGGACACATGCTCACATACAGCATTCTATTCTATTCTATTCTAGGTTTTCTTGTTGCACAGCAGTTTTCCTCACCGCTCTAAACCATAAAGCTGGTACCACTGCAGTGACATAACATAACAGAGACTAAGACAGAGATAACTTAAGTCTTTGATTGAGGCTAAAATGAGATCTCAGTTTTCAGTTACCTGCTTGCTATGGTACAAACATTATTGTGCATGTATAAATGTATAAATGCTTATCCTGTCAAGTGTGAAAGGGATAAGATTTTGCCCATGAAATGAGACCTGCCATAGGACAGTCTAGGTGCTGGTAAATGGTACACACACATACATGCCTGCAAACATAAGTGATCGGTGGTTCTCGTGTTCTCTGTTCTGCTGCTATGTGTTTAATTAGTGTGTTGGACCTGACCTTTGACAGGTGACCACCAGCTGGCGTCTGGAGAGGGGCTGCTGGTTAGCTGGTCATTTTAAGAGAGCGGTCTCCCTTCTAAGTATGTCATCCAGCCGCCATCCCATTAAACAGAAATATGTTTAAAACAATCTTTATAGTAACACAACTATATTCATGCAGCTGTTTTAGTGACCAAAAATCAGAGGACATCTGTTTTACTGAGAGTGCAAGTGACCTGCTAACCAGCAGCCTCTCCTCAGAGGGGAGAGGTGATGTCGGCCTTTTTACATTTGTGCAAAAGAGGGAAACCTCCAAATCTACCATCATTTCAGCATTTCAGTTCTCTTTGTTTTACTGTCCCTCTGCTGTAGTTCAGCACTGAAACCTGATGTGTGGTGGGACATAAATGGTAAATTTGTAACCAAAATGCTGTCACTTTGAAAAAAAAATATCTCCTTGATTTGACTAATTTGGCCTGTATATTAACTTCGCATTTTGTTATTCCTTTTTATGCTAGAACAAGCATGTGTGTTTTGTCCCCCGTTCTCACTATGCAATCTAGAGGGGAAACTCTTTACAGCCAGTATGGAGGGGACAAATGATTACAGTGACTTATACCTCTTCTCACTCTGCATGTTCGTCTTGAAGACGCTGTCCAAATAATGAGAGGTAATTGTTACGGATTTTCTATTGTTCACACAATTTTCAAAGGTCAGGTTACTGTCAGGATATTCTGTATTTGAGGATAAAATTTGTGCAGGTCGAGTAAGGAGTGATTGTATTGAGGGAAAATTTTTGAATTAACCTCTGTGCTTTATGGCTCTGTTCTGCATTATCTGATGAAGTTTAATTTTTCAACACCTCCCTATCAATAAAAATTAATATTAATTGTAAAAGACATCCATATTCTTTTCTTGAAATTGAATTGGGGATGCAGTTTCTTTTTTATGCTTGCTGTTGTAGCACACAGTCTATCTCTCAACTGAATGTCGGGACCTCACCTTCAAAATGCTCAAAATTCTCAGAAGCTGATTGGGTAACCATCTATTACCTTTCTAAATCAGACGCATATTTTATATGTTGGAAGTACAGAAAAAGAAGAGCACAAAGCTGAATCCTTATCCCAGGGGCAGACCTGCATTCAAGTATTATTAAGAAAAAAATTACTATGAATGATGGACTTCAGTTTTGTCACTTGTACACTAAAGTTTCCACAAAAAATGTAAATGTCAACAAGTGGCTATTGTAGACACAGAAAAATAGGAAAGCAAAAATAACAAGAAAACAAAAACTTGGTGAAGAAATGATGAAAAGTTCCAGTACTTAGGCCCTAAATAAACACGATATCACATTAGATGATTCCTACACTGATTAAATACAAGTACTGATTAACTTTGTTATTATAAGGACTGGGATTGAATGCATGTTGCCATGCCTGATGAAGATGTGTATAAATGAAGCTCCCTATAGTCAACAGTGTGTCTTTTGCTTGTGTAAGGACCTAAGGGATTAAAACACCAAATAAATCAATCATCAGTCAGGCCTTGCAAAGATAAACACTCCATAGATACAGAGTACATAAAAATGTTGAGCTTGTCTTACTCACACACAATCATATGTGTACCTGTGTGTATATGTGTGTACAGTGTGTATATGTGTGTACAGTGTGTATATGTGTGTACAGTGTGTATATGTGTGTAATGTGTCATCTCTGCTGAGTGACCGTTTTGAGTGGATGATTATTGTTGACCTGCCTTTCTGTGGTTGAGTTCCATCATTCAGTTGCTGTGGGTGTATGTTTTCTGTGGTGTTGATATGCTGCTCCTCTGTGTGCGTGTGCACATGTGCATGTTGTGTGTTCATGTGTGATTGACGTAAAAGATTGACTGTTGACTGTGTTCTCGTTGCACATATCCTGTAAAGGAGGCTTTTGCTGTCACGGGAAAAAAACATTCCAGCATCTTGACAGTGTCGCCAAGTAAGATTTATAGTGTAGTGAAAGAAAGAGTGAAGGCAAAAATTACAAGTTAAATCTGGATGTGAAGTTGAAAAGAGAAAGATTAGTGTGAGAGTGAATTATTTGAGGAAGAAGAGAAGAAAAAGAGGAGTGGAAGGCTGAGGGTAGGTTAGGGGTTAATGGGATTTAAATTGCAGCCAGAGAAAAACAGATGAAAAAGGAGTCCCATTTTCATCAATTCATCATAGAAGGACATATTACTGTATGCTGGCCAGAGCAAATGCAAAGGGGATTTTATTAAAACTGTGTTAATTTAAGGCATGTGAGGTGATTAACATATGGTGTGAGCTGTCCTTATGCGTGCCTGTGTGTATGAGTGTGCATTTAGTCAAAACCATTCTGTATGCTGTAAAGTTCCTGCAGCTGTGTTTCCCTCCTCTCCCAGCAGAACGGTGTGACAGAGAGCCTTGCGTTTCACAGAGAATCCTCTGGTATTTGAGGGGCTTAATATCAAAGCTGCTGGAGGTGGGTTTTGCTTTAGTCCTCAAAGCTTTAATCACCCTCTTCCCGCTAGTATTCCTCAGTGCAGCATTCTTGCCCATATCTGAATGAAGAGATCAGATGCTGCACAGAGCAGATGCATTGGAGGTGTTCCACTGATTCATTCTTTATTTCCCCTTTTATGTCTCAGTCCTACAAAGTCTTACCTATATACCTATATAAGCCTCCCCAAGCACTAGTTTGAGGGACACCACAACACCCCCAACATGTCCCATAGCTCTCTGCTTTAGCTGGCCTACCTGAGTGCTGTGCATCCTGGCAAGAGTTTGACACTTCAGAATCCTTTGATCTTAGTACAGTCACCCCCTTTCACTGCTGGATACAGTATATCCAGTGTATGTAGCCATGTATGCCCAATTTGCATAAGACTACTCAGTATAAGACACCAAGATGGCATCCATTTATTCCAATGAAAGATGCTCACACAGCATATATTACGCCAAAAATATATCTCTCTCACAGCCTCTGCGTTGTGCTGCCTACTGCACATCGGTTCCCTTGAACCTGCCATGGTTCTCACCCTGTATCAGTCTGTTGTGGTGAACAGATAGATCACTATCCGGTCAAGCATGTCCATCTGGGAGAAGAATCCAGGACACGATGGAGGGGTTATACTTTTTGTCTGGCCTGGGAGGGTCTTGGTATCTAAAGAAGAAAAATTAGTTCATGTTTTAACCGCTTGATTTGTCTAAATATACCTTACATAACCCCACCCCACCCCTCACTGTCCCATACACTTGTCTTGGTCCATTCCTTGTATCCTCTGGTTCATTACTACTGATAAAGAAATAACAACCTCTGAACTTTTTTTTGTTTTTAATGAGAAAAAAAAGATAGTGAAAATGGTGAGTAATCCAACCTATCTAGTAGCTTGTGTACTTTTTGTCTACATTTTTAAAGTAAAGTCTGTTGGCATTAATTGAGTAAACAACCAGTAAATTTACATAGCTAGTTTAGCTCGTTAGCTAGCGTTCAACATGGCTCTCTGCTGTTAGCCTCTCAGTTTGTGGACATTTAGACTTACATTATTCACAGTACTGCTCAACTAAATTTTAAATGCACATTATTTCCCTCATGGTTACTGTAAAACTCTAGGCTGGCAGCTAAACATTTATCAGCGATAAACTGGTTAGCTTGCTTTCTTTTTTTCTTCCTTGTCTTGACATGGCTGGAATCAGCATTTTTATGTATATTAATTTCAAGAGTCATACAAACAGAAAGCAGTGGTCTGGCAAAGACTGAAAACACATCAGGTGAGAATTTGTGTAAGTCGAAGTCAGACTCCAGGAGATGAACGTTAAAGATTTGTCCTTCCTCTTGTATGTGGTTAAATGCTAATCCAAAAGGTTTAGGTTTTCTCCCGTTGTTCATAGATTGGTAATCCAGCCAACATATCAACATATGCCAAACAGAATAATAACAAGCACTTCAATATTAAAATACCCTGACAGATGACTGTGGAGAAGAGGGAGCAGTGGGCCAAAGTGAGAAGGGGAAATTTCCTCACAGGTACTCACAGATACTGCTGCTTTTAGGTTGGTGTGTGTTTCTTTGAGCAGATGAAGGTTTACTGACCTTTTAACCCTGTAGAGCCAAACAGAGCAGGGATATCGATATGGGCTCAGCTTTAGGGACGGGGTTAGCAAGGGTCATATGTCACCGTGGAAAGAAGGGATTTTGACACACCTGTTTAGCTTTTCAACTCGAAAAATTCTCTTCAGTATTGTGTGTGCATATGGTCTGCTGTTGTGATTGATGTAGTCTATAAACTCAATTCAAGTGCCACTTATGAGAACTTTCTTCCTCGTGCCTACATGTTTGTGTATGCATATATGGACATAAGGATCGTCACTTGTCCAAACAGCTTCAGCAGTGACCATACAAAACAGAAATACTTAAGTTACTCAAAGATTTAATGTTATCATGCCGAAGATTGAAAGGGCCAAGCTGGGGACACAGTCTATTAAACTATGTGTGAACTGATAAGATGACTACCTGTGAGATTCAAGTCACTTGAATGGGAGCACAATGCAAGTTTGTGTGATGTTGCTGAGAGTCAAGGTCTTAAGAGGTTTTTGTGCACGTGAGACAAGTGCTTAGCTGCTTGTCTTTCATTGTGCTACTTTATCTTGATGCTTCTGTCACTCATACAGTTTACATTGATCTGGTGCTCTCTCTTCTTTTTGTGAGAGCTGAGCTGTGAGCCACACTTATACAGTGTTGGCTAAACTACTCCTTCTCCTGCTTTACCCATTTCCCTCTCCTGTCTCCTCTTTTGTTACTGTGAAGTAAGGTTCTGTGGACTGTACAACATGGACATAGTAATTTCGTAATTTCCCAAGGTTTTCTGCTATTATTATATCCAGATAATCTGTCTGTCAGCTAAACATACAATCAGGTCTTCAATGTTTTACATAAAAAAATTATTTTAAAATTGCTGCCAAGATGCATAAGAGCTTAGCTTTGTATTCCACAGAGGACGTTTTGGTACTTTTTGGGCAGTGTGAGTTTTTTAAGTGGACATTAGAGGAAGTGAATCTTAAGTTTTTTATAACGACTAAGTATTTTTAGGCCAGTTACACCCTAAGGTTTATCAGAGAAATTTTCTATACAATGCATCCGCTTTACAGTAAGTTTTCTGTTGCCACACTGGAGCATGGCATGGTGTGGCAAGAGGCCAGATGGGACAAGCAGTGATGCTGTAAAGGCCGTTGTGCTGCACTGCACTGGAGTCTGGGTTTCACAGTAGTAAACCTGGTTTGACTGTGGTAATTACAGAGGACAGAGTGTAATGCAACTATAGCTCAGCTCTCCCTGCCAGCTGTTCTCTGGCCATAACACACATTCACCCACAGTCCCATACAGTTGCATACATTTGCTGAAGTGCACTTGCATGCACACATGCAGTGTGTAATCTTTGATCGTTATTTGCATAGAGAACAGCTGCAAGCATGTGTGAATGTGTGTGTGTGTGTCTGCCAGGTGGTTGGGAGCACTGGCAGGTGTTTGCTCTCGTGCTCGAAAATGCAGCTGGATTTTGCCACAGCTGTGTGTGTGTGTGTGTGTGTGTGTGTCGGGGTGTGCATGGTTCTGCACCTGGACACAGCTGTGTGGCAGCACAGTAGCAAATGGGGACCTATTTCCTTGCCAAACATTTAACATGTAACTCTCAGATGACTGGATATTATTCATTACTATTAAGGGCTACTCATTTGTCTTGCTCTTTTAGCCCTCCCAAGTGAAGTTGGGGGTCCATGTGAATGTCATTCTGCTTTCTTTGGCTCTTCCTCTTCATTTTATACTGTTTGTTTCACTTTGCTCCTGCATCGTCCTCCTGCCATCTTGTTCTCACTCTGTTCTGCTGATACCTCTAACGGGGTGAAGAGAGGGAAGGCTCACCCTCCTGTCAAGACAACTGGAGATGTCAGCTGGAGCCAAAATAGTTTCCTGTAGTGAACTAAATATACTACACACTTTATTGCCCTGCTCTCACAGCACACAGACAACCACTGGCTCCGACCAACCAGCCGGTAGATAGCTTCACCCTCCTTCTGTCAGCCACCCAGAGAAGACATAATGATTAGCATTACTGGTGTTCTTCAGGGAGCTTATTTTGGCTGAAGAAGATGTTCCCTTCTTGAATTACCCCTTCTTTTTGTCAGCATCACCCGTCCCGACCCCAGACACACACACACACACACACACACACACATATATGCCGTCCAGCCACCTGGTCTCTTGCATACTCAGCTTGTCCTGCCAGCTCCAAGACAGCTGCTAAGAAGGAAGACAGAGAGGGAGTCTTTGACTGAGCCCTCTCGCGATACCTCTGGAAGAATGCAGTTCACAGACTATACAGTAGCCCTGACACGTTTATTACATTAGTAGTATGTGGTCTCGACTCTGTGTCCTAAAAGCAGATGTTCAGTTTAGAGTGACCGCTCGATGGTGGCTCCTACAGAATGGCATAAACTAATTGCTATGACATACAGCAATTATAATTGCTGTATGTTTAATTGCTATTTGTCTAGGGCAAGCAAAACGTCACTTGGGCTTGTATATCTTGTTAGATTTAAAAAACATAACTTTGATAACTTTGAACCCTTACAAGGGGTTAATATTTGACCTTTGGTAAAGGCATAATTTGGGCTGTAATTACCTTTAATAATCCAGAGCATTGTGCCAACAAAGAAGGTTACTCAGAGGAACCTATGTATTAGTGAGGTGATGTAGACCTCGTTAGAGATGATCTAAAGTTGTGAGTGTACCCACACATAGACATTGACACACGTGCATGAGCATGCTCAAACTCACAGAGATATTCAGGAGCTACAGGGACTTTGTGAATAGTTTCCATGGGGGAGAGTCTCTTACACTGATGGCCATCCGATGAGTCAGAAATAAACAGATACAGTTTCTCCATCTGGGACAGATAGATACCACAGATACTTCCCAAAGGCCTGTCATTATTTGTTCCTTTTTGCCTGCTGTCCCTTTCAAGTGTGCCATTCACAATGTCGGTATTAATATAGATTCCATGTGGCTGTTTACCATTGCAGGTTATGTCTACAACTTGCTGAAAGCATGCCTAACCTAATCCAAGGCTATGAGGCTAGCAGTATACTAACATATAAACTGCCAACTTGGTCAGTGGCATTTCCCACATGGTCCAGAGTTGTGTGCAATGTGGACCAGTATGCTAGTCATGGTTAAAGTGCAGAGCACATCCATGAGGTCACAGTGAAGTAGCCAGAGTGGTAAGCCAGCTGAGGAGATTAACCTGTTATAAATGATCTCCAAACTCTTGTGCAGTTACTGACTCTACAGTACAATAGCATGGTGTTATAGCTAGTTTTACTGTCAGCAATAGTTTCGGGTTTAAAAAATCCTTTAGGATGAAAATTACAGACAGAAGAATGAGATGTCAAAATCCAGTCATTCCTCAATTGTTATACAGTGCTCCAGTTGTTATAAAAGCCCATGTACGATGAGGGGTTCTAGATGGTTTTTATGTTACTCTCTTCTATGGAAGGCTATAAAAATAGCACTCGGCTTGAGTTAGGTGTCAGAGGTCTTCTCCTCTTTCCCTTTTTGCCTCTTTTTCCTCCTAGCTCTGTCTTCTGTCCATTTCTCTCCTTCTCTCCCCTGTCCCCTCCATTGCCTCAGTCCCCCCCTTTATTTCTCAGCACCTTCCTCCCCTTACTCCCCCCCCCCCCCCCCCCCCAGCCCTTTCTCCCCTCTTTTTCTCTCCCTCTTCTCCCACCTCCTCTTCATCTCTCCCTGTGGTATTAGCGGGGCCACATGTTGCTGGCCTCTCCTGGTGGTGTGAGCCCCATGGCAGGCCCTGGCTCCAGGCTGACGCGTAGCTCGATGTGTGTGTAGATGAGAGAGAGACTGTAATGTGTGCCTGCATGCTGAAGACTGAGTGTGTGTGTGTGAGAGAGAGGCCACTAACACACACAGTAACCTGATAGTGGTGTGGCTGAGCAGTACAGAGCGGAGCAATGCTGTGATTTATCCCGCGGGCCCAGCAGATGGCTGCAACAGGAGTTTGTTTAAGTTTGCTTCAGAGCCGGGAAAGCAGCCAGGAGCATAGAGAGGGCCTGCCAGAAAAATGTTCACTGACTCTGGATGCCTAACCACACTACTCCCCCTCTCCTCTCCCTTCTGCTTCCCCCTAACCCCTCACAGCCCCCCCAGTCCAACACACATGCAGACACACACATGCTCTTGCAGACTTTCTGTCGCTACTCTCTTTTTACCCCTCTCTAATTTCTTTCTTTCCTCCCATCTGCTTCACACACATGCTTATATGCACACACACACACACACACACACATTGATTTGTGCATGATTCTCTGTTCTGCTATCAACATCTCTGTTGCAGACGTGATCTCACACCTCAGTAGGGGGCATTAAAGACCTAAGAGATGTTCATTCGGGTGGGGGTCTTCTCAACCACAACCATAAGACCAGTACTTTGTCTGCTGCATAAAGACATGTAGTGGAGCACATACACAATCATGCAAAACTTTTCAATGTGCACAAAAGCAGATGATTTATGAAACAGAGTCCAGTTGGGTTTTGATGCCCACCCCCCCCCTTCCGGTATGATTCAAGCTCTCTATTTGCACAAGGTGATGACAAGTCCTGTCACATCGCTTCAGGTCACCAAAGGTTATAACTCTTGACCTCCGTCTCCACACATCAGCCTCACTTTTCCAGCCTTATCTTTTTCTGGTCTGTCTCTGGCCTTTTCCTTTTCTCTATATATTACCCCTCCAGACAGAGTTCAAGTTCAAATATTCAAGGTCAGTATGTCTGAATCAGATGAAGCAGCAGACATCAAAGCAGAGAACGAGACCTGTTGAAGTCAGTGGGTGTTTTTTTGAGAGTTAGTGTATAGAGCTGAGAAAAGTTCTTGGTCAATGTACTGTCTGGTACAGAAGTTTGAAAGCTTCTTTAGGTTCAATCAGCAGTTATAATCTATTTTTTGTGGTGGTCTTTTCTATTATCCTCTCTGTCAATTGATACCGTAAGAAATGTTAGATTATGTGTTTCTGTCAAAAGGAAAATATCTGAGTGATCCTCTAATCAAGTCTAGTGTTTCATCAGTTTGTCCTGCCACATTTATCCTTTCTGTCAGCTTCTAAAGTACAGATAAGCAGTTGATTGAAATACTATCCAAACTGCATCATGAACAAGTGCAGTGTCCAGATCTCAGAAGCTGCAATTTTTTTCCAATTAAGTTGAGTGTGCCATAACATACCATTATAAATAAAGCTTTGCATTCTCCAGATGTAAGAGAACATGCTTGTTTGGTACAAACCCCAGTAAAAAATGAATAAAAAAATACATAGATAAATAAAATATATATAGCCCTATTATGATAGCATTACAATTACATATTTGTATTTTTATTAATAGGATCACCATAAATCTACAAGCATTTTGATACAGGGACATGTCATTTATGCATGTAGGTAAACACATACTGTTTCTTTCTTTCTGAAGAACACAAACATTTTAGTGTAAAATCGACAATTACTAACAAGGTAACATGACCATATCCATATCTGAGTCAGCCTGTTGCCAGATCTCTGTATCTGATTCTGTGTCTGAT
The DNA here is from genome assembly GCF_020382885.2 of Scatophagus argus. Lineage (NCBI taxonomy): Eukaryota > Metazoa > Chordata > Actinopteri > Scatophagidae > Scatophagus > Scatophagus argus. The sequence continues at coordinate 14,636,871 of NC_058493.1, forward strand.
TCTTAAAGATTTCGGTTGGCTGCGACAAACTTCCGTCAGGGATAAAAGTGTTTGTGAGTTTGTGTGCTGTTGGGAGAAATAGTTCTGTGTGTTTGTCGTTTTGTGACTGTGTGCATGTGTCACACATCTGCACACACATGTTCCTAATTCTCTCCTTCCATTTCATGTTTTTTTATACCTTCTTATTCTTCTGGACCTGTTTTATAGATCTTTCCCGCATTCCAGTTCACTCATCTTTTCGTCCATCAGGTCTCATTCTCTCTGTTTGTTTCATCAATTGCTCACTGATTCTGCTGTTGTTTCTCTGTTTGATTTGCATGCTGTCTCCTAACCAGTGTTAACGTTGGTTTTCCCGTTCGGTCGCAGTGTCCCGCAGTGATTTGACTGCACAGTAAATTCTGATAGAAGGTCACTTAAGTGGACTTAAGCCATGCAGTCACAAAAACGACGTAGGGAGAGGACATCCTCGTGTTTGTGTGTGAATATGTATGACTAACTGTGGAGGGTGTCGGGGCCATTGTGCTTTGGCACTGATCCTTATTTCCTCTCCAGCAGCATATAAGTCATTCCTCCAGCCTGTTGTGTTTTCAGGTCAGAGACATTAATCAGCTTTCCTGCTTTTACATATCTGCTGGTGGAGACACATTTAGTCCTTGTAATTTTCAGTATTGCTAAAAGCCAAATACCGATATCTGCTGCTTTTTAAGAGTCACTCAAGTTGCAGTTTCAATCTCACTTTAAAACATCATCAGGAGCAGGCGACAATACCAGGCTCATCACTCATTTGTAGTAACTAGGCTGTTGATGTTACAGTCCTAAACTGTTTCTGACATGTCCAAATGATATGTTTCTTAAGAAACAACATGACATTAGGATATAGTCCACCAGATGTTAACAGGGGGATAATTTGATACTCTTTTTAGTCAGGCCTGTAATTATAACTACGGTTTATCTCCTGGGTAAAAAATAAAATGATGCCCTGAAGATATTGGTTGTTGACATATAGCACCAACAAATGGTTTTTAATCACCAATATAATACCCACCTCACACCATCTACACAGTTTGATTGCCCATTCAATTAAATAGCTTTAGTTTTGTTTTTGTTTTTTGTTTTTTTTAGCTGATAGTAATATATAACTTTAGAGAGATTAAACAGCTATAGTATGCCACCTTTGTCCTGCTTCCTTAGTAACAGGAGTCACCTCAGTTCATTAATTGAAAGTGCTACCTCAGACAACACTTATTCCTGTGATGTTTGGGGAGACCTCTCTGTGTGACATCGCCGCTCTGGTACTGCACACGTCTTTTTGAAAACCACTTCAAATGCAGACAAGGTTCACATCAAACAGAAAGGACAAAAAAAGGAGACGGGCAAAGAAGGGATTTCATTATTAGGTTTCAAATCCGCCTGCAGGTCTGCTCCGTGGTACCCTCGGAGGAGAGGAAGCGAGTGGGTCACAGGTCAGGTGCCTTAGCAGCACACTAATGAATATTTATTTACACACAGTTGACACAAATGTGTTTCTGCCAGACTTATTACGTTAAGTGTGCATGTGTCCATTCATTATCTTCATGTGCTATTCTGTACACTGTAGTACAGGCCATAAGTTAAAACTGGGCCAGGATGTTAGAAATACTGAAGCAATTTTACAATTTTAATTTTTATATAAATAACTAGCCACAGACTGTTAAATCATCTCAGATTGTAGCTACTAAGCAGCTGCTTCCATAACAGATTGAAAAATCAATACTTCAGTATCCAGCAACATGTCTTAACAGCTGGTGAAACCATCCTCTAATCTAGTGATTCCCCACAAGGTGTAGTTGTGCCCGAGGGTGTGCTTCTGCTTTGGCAGGGGATAGGTGGAGAGTTTGAAGAGTAGCACAACTAATCTGAATTTGATGTTGAATTGGATAAATAATTCGAACAGTTATCTGAAACCAATAGAGTGGTAAAAATAGGTCAGTAAAAGTAACAGATAAATGGCAGGAAAATTTTGTTTGCTTTTGGTAGTAGTAAAGGTGAAATGAAAATTCAGCTCACAGTTCAGTTATGTGAAAATATTGCATGCGCTTTAGCGTGATTAATAGTTAAGTAACATGTTTGGAAGTTTGAAATTAATTCAAACTGACATATTTGGAATTTAACTGGTGATGCTGATGAATGGATGCTTTAGTTCATCTGACTGAGCTGTGGAGGTATGTCTTACAAAAAAAGACTAGGAACCACTTCTATGACCAGTTCATATGCATTTTTTAAAAAAACCCTAAAGCCGACAAAGCTGATTGTTATACCAGTTTGATATTGTAGCCTTTTATATTCACATTAGTTTGTCCTGCTGTTAAATTTCATGACTAGATTTGAGAAAATCATTAGTAATACCATACACATTTTTAGCTAAAATAACCTTTTGTCATCTTTGATCTCCAGTCAAATCCAATGTGCTGTAAGTCAGGGTGCACAGAGATCGGCAAAAACATGTGGTTCTGAGTGGCTTGTGGATCCTTTAGGGAATTGCATTGAGATCTTAATACCCGTGTCCGCACTGCCATGCGTTTATGATAACACTTTGGTCCAGGCCAGATGGAGGTTTTGTGAGCCATTCATCGTCCACCTGTTGGTTTGCCTGAGGAGAGTGGTGAGCACAGCAATTTCTACAGAAACCAGGGCCTCAGACAGACTGACGCTGGTCGAAGAGTGATCAGATGTTGTTTGACTTCATCTCAATATGGAACATGTGTCCTCAGCGCTTGGCTGATAGCAGACTTTGGACAGACTCCCACGCTGCACAGCTTCACAGGTGTCAGAGTTGTTCACAATTTTGTGTGTAGGCTTGTGATTGTGTGAGAAGGACAGGCTGTGTGAGCTCAGTTTTTTGTTCATTTGCACATGTGAGTGCATTTTGAGCATCTTGAGTCTGTCTGTCAGTGTAGATCAAAGCAGTGTTTCTCTGTTGGTGTTTTGCAGTGCTTGGCTGAGTCAGTGTGCTTGGAGTCTGAGCTGCTTTTATGGAGTGTTGCTAAGCCGGCCAGTGGCCTGAGCCTGCATGCTTCGCTGTGGTCCTGTTGGATCTCTCTGATAGGCTGTTAAAACTGACTGACAGCCCTGCTTTACAAGCTGCTATACATCAACCCATAGACCTGCTGCAAGCGTGGGAACACAGACACTTTTGTGTTTGAGCATGTGTGTGTGTGTGTGTGTGTGTGAGAGAGAGAGAGAGAGAGAGAGAGAGAGAGAGAGAGAGTTAGTGTGGAGCAGAAACAGGGCCTGCTGCTGAACGATAAGGCCTGCTGGCCTCGTGACCTCGAGCTCGCTGTGATGAGGTCATCTCAGATTACACCTAACCAAATGTTCCCTGTCTGCTAGCATTAAAACAGGAAGGTCTAACCTCTGGGACAGAAATCTTGTCTAAACCATTGATGGATGATTGTCTTCTCTCCGGACTTCTGTCCAACAAACACAGACAATTGGACGATCACACTCATGGGCACACAGTGCAGGGGTGGCAGTCAGAGTATAACTCACAATACTATCAAAATATTAAAAGATATCCCAAATGGACAAATGATATTATAAACTGTATTTATTTACTGCATTGTGATGTGCTTTTAATTTGCATGTGCTTTGTTTTGTAGAAGTTAATAGCAAACAAAGATGAAAATACAGTAAAGTTGCTGTGAAGATCAGTGCTGCAAAAAGTGACAGATATTTGTGGTGGTCAGAAGAGCAGGTTAGTTGTTAATTGTGGGGTTGGTGGGTTGATCGCTGGCTCCACATACCAGTGCATCCTTTGTCTGGAAAAAAATGTGGCATTTATCATGATTTTTCTACAGTTCTTCCCCTTGCCCATTCTGCTACTGACTGATTGTATGTAAGCAGAGTGTGTGTGAATAGGAGGTGTAGGTGAGAGCAGGGCTCATGTGCATGGAGGAGCAGAGTTCCTGTGTGTGTGGTACCACATGGCCCAGTCCTGACGTAGGCACCTGCAGGCAGCATTAGGGTCTGTCTTTGAGGGGCTGATTTTGCATGAGGTTGTGTATGATATGATTACCTACAAGCATGTGTGTGTGTGTGTGTGTGTGTGAGAGAGAGAGAGAGAGAGAGAGAGAGAGAAAGAGTGTGTGTGAATGCGTATTCCAGTGGTTGTGGGGACAAATATCTGTTTACACAGTCACATTATGAGGACTCGGCTTACTTATGGAGACAAAATGCAAATCCCTCCAACATAAATCATTAAATATTAGGATGAAGACTAGCGTGAGGTTAGAGCCTCAATGAATGTAAGTCTGTGTAATGTTCCCAAAAGACTTTGCTGTGAGTGTGTGTGCGCAGTACAAACTACAGTTAATATGCACATAATAGCCAAGTCCTTTCTTACAATAAAAACAGAATTGAGTGAAGTGGACTATTGGTCTTTTGAGTTTGTTGGTGTGTGTCTCTTTGTTTACTGGAAGGTAAATTACCCAGCACTTAGCCTGTGACATCCTCTCAATCACATTTCGTCTACTGCTTCCTGCGGCACGTGGCTTCTGCTCAGTGATGTGCATCCACATGCTTTAAATATACTGATAGCATTAAAAAGTTATTTTAGAGAGGACACACACTGGTTGTAGTTACTTTTGCATCTCTTGCTCTCAACAGTTTTATTGGACAGTTAAACAAGTTTAAATGCCAGACAATGTTTGGACTCGTTTGACAATGACTTTCTTTTTGTACCCAATGAGCAACTGGCAGACAACTTGTGTAAACAGAGCCTTGACTAAAGCTGCCAAGAGTCCTCTTTCTCACTCCTGATCTCTCTATCTTTGTCTTCCTCTCTTCTTCTTTCTCGTTCTCAACTCTTAATCTTCCTCCTCCTCTGCATTCTTCACCTCCTCTTTCTCCCCTTCAGTGCAAGAGAGCAAGCCAGTCTTTTCTGGCGCCGATGCCACTTCTTAATTTTCCCTCGTACAGGAGTGGGATTTACTGGACCAATAATTATTTTTATAACTAATCTTAGTTTTTCATTACTTATCTATTAACATAAGCAGAGTGGCTTTTCCGTGTTCAGTAGTAAAAATATAGTCAGTAGTGTGAATTGTATGGCTGCATGTGTTTATATTTGAGTGTGTGTGTGTGTGTGTGCATGTGCACTTGCATGTGTGTGGGTTGTGTGCATGTAAGCGCACGGGCCAAGCACAGATGTTCTCAAAGGCTCCAGTTTTTCGGCAGTAGTTCTCCCTCTCCCCTTGCAGAAAAAGGGAAGTGTCTAATAAAAGGCGGGTGTATGAGACGGAGTGAGTCATGCACACACGCACAGAATGAGAGAGGGAATGAGACTGCCTGCCTCGATCTCTCCGAGATTGTGAGAGAGACAGAGTCAGTGAGCGAGTGAGAGAGGGAGGCAGGAAGCAGGGAGGGAGGCTGTGCCAAGCTGGAGCTGAATTCCTGCCAAGAGTCTACTTGTTTGCTCGTCTGGCTGGAGCCAGAGGCTGACCTTATTAGCTTGGAGGGCAGCCGTCTTATTAAAACACATCTGGCGCTCAGGGAGCCCAAATAGTCCTCATATTGTCTTCCTGCTTGCTCCTGACCTTGCGTTACCTAGCAGGAATGCTGACAAGAGCTTCACGCATCTGTTGAGAGTTTCACCCCCCCACCCCCCAGCCCCCTCTTTCCACCCTTGCTGTCTTTGCTGGCGCCTGCACGGTAGCTCTGTGGGACCTGTTTTTCTTCCTCCCCTCTTTTTCCTTTTCCCTCCCACCATTTCCAAACACCACCCTTCAACACCACCACCACTCTTCAGCGTAGCGTCCCAGTACCCCCCAGGGAGAAGTGTTTTTTTTTTTTTCCCTGCCAGGTTGCTGTGTCGATACAAGTATTCCTGTGTGTATTTGTTTTATGAGGGGGCTGTAACCTGGTCCTGTTTAAATAGCTCTTTGCTGGTTATTTTAAAGTGTGAATGGTGCCGCGTCCTGGGGCTGCTAGCTGGTCTTTATTGTCTGTTTGGAGTGGGGGGGCTTTTTTACGGTACAGTTTCTTACAAGAGGGGAGCAGTGGGTAGAGACACAGAGACTGAAGCTTTTTATTGTACAGGAACCAGATCTCAGCAGGCTCCACAATGGATACACTCCAATCACTTGGTGTGTGTGCTGCATTCACTTTGTACACAGTGCTAAGAAAGACTGAGATCCCCCTCCTGTGCAGAAACTTTTAAGCCAAAGCATTTTTTGGCTATGTCGGCCGTTCATTGTGAGAGCTCTGTCTTGCTGATGCTTGCAGCAATGGTCTAGGTGAGCCGCTGCTCACTGGCCTGGAAGCAACACTATCATTACCAGACTTAACACCTGTAAGTACCTGTAAGCTTCTGCAAATGGAAGTGAATTGTACACTTTACACAGCGTTGTCACAGCCCTCTCCCACATCTCTTGTTCTCCAGTATGAATTCACTTGACAGAGTTGTTGGTTGTTGTTGGTCTCATGCTTGTACTTTGCAACACGCTCACTTTCTGTCTGTGCTGCACTGGTCAGTATTCCTGCTGGTGTGTGGCCTTTGACCCCTCAGCATCCTCTAGTTTCAGTGTGGCTTTGTACTTCAACTCTAACCATAGATGCCCTCCTGACCCTCAGACACATCAGACGTCCTGAAAGCCCGCCAGGTCACCACCGCCAACCTCTCTCTCTCTCTCTCTCTCTCTCTCTCTCTCTCTCTCTCTCTCTCTCTCCCTTTCTCCTCTCCTCTCCTCTCCTCTCCTCTCCTCTCCTCAGAGGGGAGACAGAAGAGAAAATGGAAGTTAAAATATGAAAAATGAGAGACAAAAAAATAAAATTTTGTGAGATCACAAAACCTTTAAATAGATGAACATGAGTGATATTAGTTTCCATGAGAGAAAAGGTGTGTTTACAGTGACAGAATCACAGCCTATATATGTGTGTGTGTGTATATATATCTACATCTCTATCTATCTATCTATCTATATATATATATTGCTGTATATCTGATGATGGAATCTGGACTCACTCATCTTACTCATAACATCACTTGTTTGCTTCCTCTCTCTCTTCTCTCTCCATCTTGTGGCTACTTAGGACATTTTGCACCCCCGCTCCCCCGGTTCTGTTGACATCCTTACTTTTCTCTGACTCTGTCTTTCCCAGAAACCACAGAAATCACACCACAGCTCGTGATGTGTCATTTGCAAATGTACATATGCTCTCTCCAGTGATTCACATCTTGTAGTCAGTCTTTATCCTCTCTGCTTGTCTTATCTTCTTTTCGCTTCGCCAAGTGCCACTACCACAGCTCACTCTTTTTGCTGTGTGTGTGTGTGTGTGTTTGTGTCTGATCGCTGATGCAGAACAGAGCACTGCCGGGGATCTGCGTTTAGTTTAACCTCACACACACACACACACATGCTTGCCTACTCTGCAACCTCTATTCACTCAGGATCTGCACAAGCTCTGTCATCAACCGGATGCTCTGCTATGATTGGCTGCCAGCACATTTTGTGTTACAAACATCACTGCTGAAAACTGCACCGCAGTGAGGAACTGACTTGAGCCGGGGGTTGACAGACAGAGAGACACACACACACAGAAGTGAACATGACCCCCGACAACAAGGAAAGGGAGAGCGACACAGGCAGCCACAGGACACACAGGATAGAGCCGCACTATATTGTGTCAAGTGCAGCTGTTAAAGAGATTAGAGCTCTTGACCAAGTCCAACCATGAACTCTAACACATACACACACACACACACACACACACACACACACACACACACACACACACATACACATCTATGGTAAAGCTTTATTTTATTTACTTTCAGGCTGTTAGTGAACTTTATTGACTTCAAATCTTTGTACAGTCATTGCAGCTGTTGTATTTGTTTCATGCACATAGCCACAAGAATATGCTTAGCTATATTCATGAACATGAGAGAGAGAGAAAGGGAGAGAGAGAGAGAGAGAGAGAGAGAGAGAGATAGATCTCAGTGACATTGCAATAGAGGTAGAAAAAAGGGAGAGAGAGGGAGCTGACCGGACAAACCCAGCATCCTCTGGGGAGATTCCTGACATTCCTGTACTTCCCTGTCCACTACAAAGAGGCTCATTCCCCAAGCTTCATCACAGCTCTGCTGCCTTGTTTTACACACACAGACACACACATGCACACACACATGTGCATACACACATACACACGTTCACACACACACACACACACACACACACATTCAAATTAATTCTCCTCCTACAGTATGCTTACCACTTTCTCAGGAGGCATGGTTGCAGTCTAAAGATCAAATGGCTAAAAGTGAAACAGATTATCTAAACAAGCAAAGAGTGATGGATCGATGCCCACTTCACTGCAGAGTGTAGTGTGTGTGTGTGTGTGTGTGTGTGTGTGTGTCTGTAAATGGGTAGGTTGTAAGGTGGGGGTCTCTTCCTCCTTCCATTGATAGAATAAATAGCAGAGCTTCCTCCCTCTGCTCTCTGACTTTTCCTGTTGTCCCCCTGGTAGAGGGAGGAAAAGACATGCCACTTCCATCTCTCTCACCGTCTCTCTCTCTTCCCATTATGCATTCTTTTCTGTTCCAATTTGAATTAACTTTATCTGTATTTTCACTTTAAGTATATTATTAGTTGCTAAAGCATGTAGCAGGACAATTGTGAAATCTGAACAGTTGATAAACGACTAAATGATAAAGTTAAGCATAAAAATGCAATTGTCTTGAAGAAAAGACACAAGTATATTATCTCTTGCTGCTCCTCCCTTGTTAATTGCTCACTTCTAAATATCTATTTTCTGTCTGCACTTTTTATAAGCATATTCATGCAGGCCATGGTTTTGGGGTTTTTGTGCTGTAAGTGCAAAGTGATTATACCTGCTGTACAGGACATTTGTGTGTGTGTTTGTGCGTGTGTGTGTGTGTCTGTGGTGGCCAGGTCCTCAGCATGGGAACAGCTGTTCAGAGCAGTGCTGGCCACACACACATGGGTCTGATTAGCACTTGGTGACTCCCTCCCTCCCGCCCTCCCGACTCACCTCCCTCCCCTTTTCAGTGGGGGCCGCGGCATGCTGGCGGCACCAATAATTTTAATGCCTAGTCTGAGTCTGCCAGGAGCACAGGCATGCGTGCGCGCACACACACACAGCACACACAGCCGCAGAGTCCTGCCAAGAGAGGGAACACAAAGCTCTCATGCTTTGATCTGCTCTTTTCCTTTTTCCTCCCCCTCCCCTCCCTCTTTCTCTCTTACTCCCTCTGTTTACCCCTGACCTTCTCCTCTCCCTCCTCCTCCTCCGCCTTCTCTTCCTCCCTCCCTCCCGCTTCACCACAGATGTTCTACCTTAAGTTCAGAGTTGACGTGTGGGGGTCTTCGTGTCCTGTACTGCTGTACACTAATCCTCTTGTAAATGTTATATATTGCTCTTGCCTTTTTTTTCTCTCCCTCTCTCCCTCTCTCTCTCTCTCTCTCTCTCTCTCCTGGTCTTTCTTTTGGCAGATCCCTCCATCAGTCATTCAGTCTCTTTGTCTTAATGGAACGATTTAATGACTTCATTTGTGTTACAGAAATTGAGCTGTAGCAGAAGACAAAAGTTAAATTTTACATCTATATATACCCTTCCATCTTTTTTGTGGTGGGGGTCAATACAAACATTTCTCTCTGTCCTCTCTGGTACTGCTATCCAGGAGGAAAAAGTATCTCTGAGGCAGATTCCACATGGAACAGATAACAGAGGAGTGGGTGTAATAACTCACAGAGGGAGATAAGTGTGCAAGAGTAAGAGGTGGGGAAAGATTACGGAGGGAGCTGATGGAAAAGGGAAAGGCCCCGAGTGAGGTTGTGGTTGCAGAATTGGAGGTGGGACAGGAGGATGAGGAGATGGGGGAAGATGGGAGATGATCAGAAGGGAGTGGAGAAACAAATACAGCCTGGGGGACAAAATGGTCACATGCAAGGGAGAGCACATGGGAGAGAGAAGAAAGTGCCCACCATGACTCATCAGTCTGGCTCCACTTTACTGCATAGTCCCTGTGTGTGTGTGTGTGTGTGTGTGTGTGTGTGTGTGTGTGTGTATTTCATGAAAATCCAACATATTAATATTAGCCATCCAAACCAAATACCTAAGAGTATGTACACGACAAGCAGTGTGTAACTAAAAAGTCATACATACATATGTGTGAATGTAAAATGACTTCACAGTGAGCAGTAAATTTAAATTAACTTCTGAATAAATTTGACATCAGTCTATGTCTTCAGTTCTTGAGGGTTTTTTAAGCTATTATACCCCCATTTTAGAGTTTCCTCCTTTGTCTTTGTCAGTCTTTCCATCTGTGTCACTTTCCACATCTCTGTGCTGCATATAATGCTTGTCAGGAAATGTCATGCAACAGACAGATACCCAGTAAGACAATAGATTGGGACCTTGTGTCCAAGACTAGAGATCAAAACCACCGGCGTCTGCCTTCGCTGTTTGATTTGTTCCAAACGACTACAGTCTGGATAGATTCTCTGTTTTTGGTTTCCTGCTGCCGGAGACGTCCTGTCTTTTCTCATGACATGTTGTGGAGTTTACAGGTCATCTTCATTTCCACGGGGACAGAGTCTGTTCTTTTTTTTCTTTTTCTTTTTAACTACATGTCAATATCGTTTGTTGTTATCACAGGATGCGAGTGCTTCTTGGCAGTCTGTGGTAAGCGTAGAAAAAAAGGGGTAGTGATATTATTCACCACCAGATGGTGTCAGTGCTCCACTCAGGACAGGTCGGCTGCTGGTTAAAAGTAGAGGTGGAGCTCTGCGATTGATAAAAATGGGAGACTCCATGGGGTATGCAGGGAGGGAGTGGAAAGGATGTTGAATGTTAATTGCCTGGGCTCTTATGCGTGTGTGTTGTATTTGCATGTCCATTTATGTGCGCAGACATGAGCTTTCTTGTGCAACACTTTAAGTCATCCTGGACCACGAGGTGGCTTGGAAAGTGTGCATGAATGTATGTGTGGTTTTGAAGAATGGGAATATGGGGCAGCTGTTTAAATGCTTTGTACAGTAATTGCTGTTGTGTGTGTGTGTGTGTATGTGTGTGTGTGTGCGTGTGTGTGTGTGGTGTATGGTGTCATCACTTGGGCTGTGTTGTGGTAGACTCTCGGCTCCACACACCAGGCAAGTCTGTAATTACTCAAGCCAACGCTCATACACACTGTAAGCTTGAAGAGTCTGTGGTCCCTTCCCCCCAAATCCCTCTTCTCTCTCTCTTTCTCTCTCTCTCGCTCTCTCTCTCTCTTTCCCTCTTTTCCCTAACTTGCTCTCTCTTTCTCTCCCCTAAACTCTTCCTCTGTGATTCTCAGTGTGGTCCCAGCCCCGGTTTGGCCATGAGATCTGTCTCCCGTGTTTTGGAATGTGTCGGTGCTTCTAGCCAATTCACCCTCACTCTTCACTGGGAACACACACACACACACACACACACACACACAGAGCAACACAACAGACATAATCTACTGGCTTCTCTGACCAACATGACCCACTCAAAAAGAAAGTTACACGTGACTCTGTTTAGATACGCACATTTTTAATAGTGATCTAACGGTCACCAGACAGGTCTTGAAATTGTCCTGTCACCATTATGTTCTCTGTTTGTGTGTGTGTGTGTTGCAGAGAGTTGCCAGCAGCTTCTTTGACCTCTGACCCCCTTCAGTGATATTAATACAGACAGAATGCAATCCCCCAGAGTCTCTCTTCCCCACCACATGCGCTAACATGTACATACAACAGTTTTGTTTCTTTGATCATACCAGTAGGACTGTGCTTGTTTGCATATCAGTGTTTACTCTGTTTGTGTGTGCTTTTGTGTATGTGTGAGGGTGTTCTTATGTGGTTACTGCCAGCTGCAGTCAGAGAACAAGAGGCTAAGCCACCTCTCTAACCAGTTTGAGAGCCTCCCTATCTCTGCTCACACAGCCCGGGTTGCTGGGCACATACACATACAATACCACATGCTCATGCGCAAATGCACACAGACACGCGTGCACACACACACGCACACATACATATACACACATGTGCATACAGATTCCCTCTCCCAGCGTGGCTAAACTAGATTAGTGTGTATAAAGGCTCATAATCCCTGCTGTCTCCCCAGCAGGCAGAGAGGAGCCTGTCCTCCAAATTAGGTTGGCCTCTCTGGGTGATGACTGGCTGCCAGCAAGGGTCCACTTTATTTGTGTGTGTGTGTGTGCACGTGAGCATGTGTGTGTATTTTTGCATTTGTACACGAGCTGTGAAGCACACGTATCAAGCTGCTGTGTCACTTGTCTACGTGTAGACATCCACCAGAAGAAAACACAAAGGAAGATGGCACTGTGGGACCAGTGACACACTGCTTGATTTACTTAGTGTTGGAGCTACTGTATGTTTACCTTGCTAAGTATCACCTGGCAAAGGTTGATAGTTGACTCCAGGAAAGATGAACAGGAGTAGTCTAATCCTCACAGCAGGATTTGCTTGTTAAAGGGTGAGTCAGCATGTAATGTCCTCTGGCTCAGTCCATTCCAGAGAAAGTGAGAGTGCTTCCTTGTTGTGATGTGTAATACAGGACACGCTGTAAAATATAGACTCAGTGTTTATGACTCCACTGATTGTATCACAGCCTTTTGCTGCTGCAAACAACAAAGTATGTAAAGTCAGTATGTTTTTCCAGAAAGGAAAAACATATTTCTTTTTAAACCTTAAGATCTCCTCAGTGCATCGATGGTTCTTCTTCCTCTCCTCCTCATAACCTCATCAGTTTTAGCTTTTTTGTGTATGATATCAAGTAATGAGCAGATTGATTGTAGTAAATAAATGACATAACTCTCTCTTGCAGTGTAGTCTGAGTTATATGCACTCATCTTAACCAAGTGTTTGACTTCTTGTTTTCTTCAACTTCTATGTAAATGTAATGGTTTTCACAGAATTTACAGCAATGCCTCACTCTCACTGGTCATCCTTCCTGTCACAGTTATGAGTGTGTAGGTTTCTTTTTTTGTCTGTGTGTGTGTCTGCTATAAGCCGATTTAGCGATGTTTGAACCATATGACCAACTGAACTTGGACTGATATAAAGGTGAGTCTTTTGTATAACAGTGCAATGCATATGCACATTGTGATGGAAGGCTGACTGTACTCCTGTAAGGATGTGCTTAGTCTGTTACCTGGTTCATCTTGTATCACATTTGTTCCGGCAGCAGCACAAATACCTGTCTTACTTGACATATAAAGTTAATTCTGAAGCTTATTCATTCTTGATAATAGACAAATTATTCAGATTTTTATCATTACTCTTTTGATTTTGCCACTCACTGATCTTTACTGGTGCACATATGGCTAATCTAGCCCCAGTCCTTATGATGTTGTGAATGTTGTCCTTCTGTTACCCTCTGTAGTGCTTATCATCATGATTCAGCAGGCTGACTGTTCTACCAAGGCTGCACTGGCTGTGGGGCAGCACTCTTTGGGGTCTTTAGTGTGCTAATCGTGAAGGGCCCATAGGGAAGCACAGTAATTGGTCTTTATTTATGCTGAGTGAAGGCTATGATTAACTAATATCACCCCTGAGTGTATACACACACACACACGCACACACATGCGGCACAGACACATGCGTGCGCTGTCACACAAATACACACAAACACGTACCGATCCCCTTATATAGTGTGTGTGTGTGGTAGTGAGATTGAGTAGAGAATTGAGTATTGAGCTAATCCCTGGTGGCAGGCTGGAAGCTCTGTAAAGCCACTGACAGGCAGTAAAAAAAGGCACATTGTAGTTCATTTACAGTACTACACTGAATTGCTGGAGGGGTGATGTTACCATTATAGTTTTTTAAGGACTGTGCAACAAATCTCAAGTGGTGGGACAGCAAATGTGTCAGATATGCATGATACACACACACACACACACACACACACACACACACACATACACACACATATATATATATAGAGAGAGAGAGAAGTAAGTAAGTAAGTAAGTTTGCCCACTTCAGAAAGTCGCTGAACTGCCAAAGGGTCCATAGCATGCTTGTGAGAAAGCAAGGCTGTGTTTGAATGTGTGTGCATGTGTGTTGTTTATCTCTTTCTCTGCCACTGCTAATGAGCTGAGGGCACTAAGGCCACGCTTTGTGTTTTGAAGAGACAGACGGCGAGCGGGGGAAAGTGGTGTGTATTGGGCTGCAGCCTACTAAACTTACACAGATGAAGGCACTATGCGTCATTCACGTTCTGGTTCTGTTATTCTGCTTCTGTATGCATGGCGTACCTGTGTGTGTGTGTGTGTACGCGCACACACATGTGCATGCATGTGTATTGTCAAATCCCCACAGTGCTGGTGTTCTCATGTGTTTACTCCCAGCGTAGAAACTGAACACCAGGCTGTAATCAGATCTGCAGCGAGAGGATCACAACAACAGTGTTCTCTCATTATGGCTCCAGCAGATCACCTTTACCTCCTGGGTGTGTGATTATAGTTCCCCCTGGTAGCCCTACAGGCAACAGTGGTTTGTGTGGGTGATCTGTGTGTGTGTGCTTACGTAGTATGTATGTTTTTAAAGAGCATTTTTTTTAAAGTAGTTTTTTGGCTCAAAGGTGACTGTGGCTCTGAAAAGTTTGTGACTTTCACAACATGCTGAAACTTTTATAGTCGTATACCAGCCAGTCTGTACCAAATTTTATCACAGTCCATCCAATAGTTGTTGAGTCATTTCATTCTTAACCACAAATGTGAACCTCATGGTGACACCAGACAGAAAGTCATGAGTTCACCAAAGTCATTAGGATACATTGTCTGGGATCCATGAATGAGAATAGTCTGTGCCAGTCCATTCTGGTGGGAAGCATCAGGGGATTGCCACAGTCATTGGGTTTCATTTTCTTGGAAACATGAATTTATAGACAAACTTTTATCATAATCAACACAGTAGTTGAGCTATGTTATTGTGGACCAAAGTGATGAACAAACATCAAACCACCAAACATCAGAACAACATTGCTACCCCTACAGCCTCACCACAAGTGTGGCTAATTAACTGCAAGCTCTGTCTGACTGTATACTCACTTCCGTGTACTTCATTTGTGTATTAATATAGTATTGTGATAAGTACTGAACAAGCCGAAGTTAGCCGGAAGCATTGTTTGATATTTTAGAAAATCTAATGCTTACAGAATATTTAAGAATTCAGCTTTGAGTCCTTCATTAAGGTGATGCTGCTGTTCACAGATGCAAATATTTTCTCAGGAACACAAGTTAGATACACGTTGGTTTCATCTGCTCCCAACTGATTCCTGTTATTGAATTAGAATAACTTGTCCCTCCTCTCCTGTTCCCTCCCTCTCTTCTTATTCTCTTAGTTTTTATATTATTGCATTATCTCCGCCTCCCCAACCTCCCTCACTGCTCTGTGCGGCTCAGTAATGAGACAGTGACGGATTACCCAAAACCCTACTTTCTCTATCTCTACCCCCATCTCTGTGTGTGTGAATTTGCAAGTTGTGTATGAAGCGTGTAAGCTTGTAAGCTCAGGTGACGAGGCTGCGACATGGTTCATGTGGTACAGATTCTGTTTCTAATCCCATGTCAGACATTTAGTGCCAATTTGTAAGAGATAGTCTAAAACCAGAAATAAACATCATCAGGACCCAGCATCACAGGGTAATTCAGCATATGATACTCTAAAGACATTTTGTACATGTGACGCTGTTACCTCAGTGTCATAATTAACCTGGGTAGGGTAGGGACATGAGCTTGTATACCTGTTAAGAACACATTGGCCGATATCTGTGATTACACAGCCAGTTGTAGAGGGGTGTTTTGTAACATGTTAAAAGAGCAAAGACACACTCTGAAATACTCATACATTACGCATAAAAGTCTTGCCGTGAAAATGTCACTAAAATAAAAGCATCTAAATAACAGCCAAACATAACTGTTCACACCCTGACCACAGACTGTTTGTCCCGTTGCCCTCCAGTAGGCGCTACACGTCACTAAAACTCAGACTACTAGACTCATGGGGTTTTTTTTTTCTACCAAGGCCATTTGGATTCTTAATCAGCTCACACGTGTAAAATGAAAACAGTCTTGGGGCAACTCTCACAATTTTGAATAACATTCTTGTGCAATTTCACACTGTGCAATACTAATAAAATGTGGCACTTTAATATTTATTTATTTAATTAACTGTTTTGGTTGTGGTGCTGAAGGTTGTGTGAAGCTATTGTGTATGTGTTTTGAACTTTAATGCACCAACCTGGTCAAATAGCCCTCCCAATTTTGTCATATTTTGCGCAGTCCAATGACAATAAAGCTCCTTTATTCCATTGTAGTCTTTTCTCTATTCTACATAAAGTATCAAAAGTGAAACTGTGCCTTGTTTGAATGTCTTATCATTCTGTTTTTTGATGTTTATAGGCATAAATTTGAAAAAATGCTCAAGTTAAACACAAGTCCTGCAAACTTATATTTAAGTACATAACATGTAGATAGACTTGGTTGCATTTCATCTCCATCGATGGTAGATCACATTAGAGAAAATATGGCTCGACCTTGAAACATTTCTACTGCACAATATAGACTGCTCACTTTGAGAGTTACTAGGGTTTTGTACTAAAGCGCGTACCCTGAACCAGACAAACAGCAGCATGAACGCTTGCCATTGTTATTAAGATGTTAGCCCAGAAGGAAGGAAATAACACCTCAGGCTCAATAACACGAGAGCACGTATGTAGAATGAACTATTGACATAACGATTGTTGGTTAAACCCCTAAACGTCTCCAGTACTATGACACAAACCCACGTTTCCTGGTGTTTCCACATGTCTTTCTTGTCTGTCCATTTTCTGTTTCATCATGGTGTTTGTCAGATGTTCTTTGACTGTTAACCAATGTTGGAGTGTTTGTGCACAGTATGTGTGAGCATGTGTTTGACTGTTGTGTTTGAGAAGAGCTTCAGTAATCCTATTGACAAAGATGCAGCTTTGCTTCAGCTCAACAGCAGCTGTCTAGTTTGCAGTGGAGTTGTCCAGTTTTGTGTAGGTGGTGATGATGGGGTGGGGGGGGTCTCGTATTCATGCTGCTTCCACTCTCATTGACCTGTGTCATAATCATTAAAGGCTTTTATATATGTCTCCTTCCCATGTGTTTCTCCTTTTCTTCATCTATGTTTTGTTTTATAATGCCTTCAAGTCGGTTAGTCTCCTCATTTGCTTGTTTAATACATGGTTAACTAATATGCACACACACACTTTCTACCCCTCCACCCCCGGTTCTGGTCTCACAGTGGTCTGCTCCGCCTCTGGCTCAGAGCTGTCTCTGTGTCTCAGAGCACACATTCATTATCTAATCTTGCTCCATGTTTAATTTACAGCCTCGGCTGCTGCTGCCATATGCTCCTATTGTCTCTGCCTAACACACTGTCTGACACACACACAAACACACACACACAGTGCACACACTGCATTATGAAGCTTTGCCTCAACCTTCAGCATCAGGAAAAAAAAAAAAGCAAAACAAAAACAAACATGCCAAAGAAAGCCTGCACCCACTCCCCTTTAGCAACACTTCTCAACCTTTCCACAAGCTTGTGTTGACACAGACAGAGGTGTGTGTTTCTGATTATGTCTCAGTGTGTGTGTGTGGTATCTGCTGTCTGGGCATTCACGCAGGGTTGCTCTGAGAAGACTGACTGACCAGTTTGAGGTGAGAGACCTTTATACCAGTTGATATTATTCACTTTTCCTTCATCAGTCCATCTTCTTTCTCCATCTGATTCCTTGAGGTCTTTTCTGTCCTGTGTATTTCATTGTCTGCATCCTACCAAAGGTGTAGCATGTTTTCATATGGAGAATACCTGTTGCTTTTGGTGTCACTCATTGTTCTCCTTCTCTTCCCAATATTTTGCGCTACAACAGCCAAATACTCACATTCTGGTGTTTGCTGTGTATCCGTGCATAGGGTGAGGAAGAGCAGGGATTGCACACTGTGTTCTCATCCATGGGTAGCTAATGTACTGTCACTGTGAAATATAAATGGGCCGAGAGCAGCCGTGCTGTAGATGAGCACTCCCAGGCCTTTTTACACAGTGCTGCTGTGTGAAGAGCCCCTATCCTTATTCATTTTCATGGCTCTGCAGACCCGCTATTGACTTAAAGTGCAGCGAAGCAACCACCTACTCTGGTGCATTTGGGAAATGTAATGAGCTACGGCGACAGGAATTTAAATACAGTGGAGTGGTGAGGGCAGAGATGAGAGAGGGTAACACAAGTGGAGCGAGAGAGTGTGTTTCCTGTTTACTTTGCTCAGGATGAGAGCGAATTGCTGCGTTGTTCTTCGCTCTCTTTGTCCCAGCCGCTGCCGGTTTTTCCCTCTTCTGCAGCCCTCTCTCTTTCATGAGCTACTTCCCTTGCTCTCCTGGCCAGTAACGCGTGTTTTGAAATGACGTATTCACACAGCGAGACACTTTGAGAAAGGGTGTGTATGTGAGAGAGAGACACACACAGAAAGAGAGTCTGTGGTTAGCAGGGCTTTCTCTTTGGCTCCAGAGGCCCTGGCCAAGTCAGTGGTGAGGTTTGGCTCGCTTCTTGTAATACTGCACACAGAGACTTGTACACACAGACACACACACAGCTTCTCTTTCTTTGTCCCTTATACCTCTCTCTCTCTGTCTCTCTCTCTCTCTCTCTCGCACTGACCCATCCACATAAGTGCTCTTTTTATTTTTACATACAGCATGCCCTCCCCTTTGCTTTTCTGCCCCCCAGGAAGCAGATCACAGCTTATTTTGATGGCCTGACTATGTCCTAGGATAAACCCTGAGTTGTTTCACATGAGATTCTCCTGTTACGTTACATCTCTACAGTGCCGAACTCTCTCTCTGTTCTTCCTCTGTCTTTCTTCCTTTCCCAGTGAATTCCTTCCAGTGCTTAACGAGACAAAGAGCCATTGATTTTGCAGGGAGTACAAGGAGTTAGGTGTGATCGATCTTGTTAAGCCCCTTGGACACACTCTCACCAGGACTGGAAGAGAGGGAATGTGGAATGGTTGCAGTGAAGACAGAAAAAGAGAAAGAGAGAGGGAACACGGGCTGGGAAGTGTGATCAAGAGATATAGTTTCTGAATGTGGTCACAGGGTCTGTGCCTGAATAGCTATTAATATGGCCTTAAAATACACCCCAAAAGATCCAGATGGAGATCATTACCAGGTGGGCTGTAATGGAGAGTGGGTGGGTGATGGGTGGGGATGGAGGTAGTGCAGTGATGTATGAAGTCTTGTGGAGTTTGTGTGTGTGTTGGTGCATTTTACAGTTGGACTGAGGTCTCCCTGTTGGGGCTTGCATGTGAGCCAGCTGTGCATGTTGGTGTGCAAATGCGATGTGTTTGCGACACATGTGTTTGTGTGCTGCCTCCCCTGCTTCCCACGTTGTCATTTTGTGGAAAAACTTAACATTCACTAGTCTTGACTACTGACTAACAAAGAAGGCTCAGCGTTTGGTGTTAAACACGTTCAATCAGAGATTGTCTAAACTCTACTTTGAAGATTTTTGATATTATATTATATTATATTATATTATATTATATTATATTATATTATATTATATTATATTATATTATATTATATTATATTATATTCGGTTAAGACTGAAACCACTGTTAGTGCTGAAAACAGTGCTACTTTAAGACAATGAGGAATGAGGCTGGTTTGGTGTGGGCCTGTTACTTAAGGTACTGAGACATGAAGTATAATTCAGAAAGTCCAGATTGAGTAACAGTCATCATCAATGTGTGCTTGCATGCATATGACTGTCCCAAGAGTCTTGGAATTACGTCACGTTGCACTGTGGCAAAAGTGGACTCCGGTCCAACCAGCATTTGTGCAGTCTGTACTACAATTTAGGGACTTTCACCCCATTTGTTTGTGGTTTGTCGTTACTTTGACATGTTATGGTAAGTTATTTAAGGGGTTTGAAAGCAAATCAACTTTGCCTGAGTAAAGTAAAAATACTACCTAAACCAAAATTGAAAAGGTTTCCTTTCCTTTCTTTCTTTTTGCTTGTTTCTTCCGAACTCTCCGAAGTCTCTCTGTCTCTCAGTCTGTTTCGCTCTCTCAGGCTCTCTGTTGTCATTCCCAGTGCCGCCTGTCATCCAGTGACAGTGAGAGTGCGAGTCATTGCTGAGCAGAGCCTTTAAAGGAAGCCACTTTTTTATGAGCAGACATAAAAAAACATGAAGCCGGCGCCGTTTAAAAAGACATCACACTTCCCAAGACAGCCTGCAGAGAAACAGAATGAAAAGAAGGGTAAAGGTGGTGGGGGTGGAGGCGGGGGGCAGCTGTGGATGCAACAGTGTACCACACAGAGTGAAATAGAAACAAAGTAGCTCACCTTTTGTAGTGTATTTTCTTTGTTGCTTTAAACCTCTGCTTTCCCTCCTGTATGTACAACAACACAGGCATCAACTGAGTGTCTTTAATATTAGCCTTAATCACTCTTTAATTTCATATAGCGACGTGCTGATACAGATACAGCACATACTGTATGAGCACCGCTGTCTGCATCACTGTTTATGTAACAAGGAACTGCAGAGGATGTTGGTTTCAACATTTTCCTCAGTTAATGCTAAAATCTGTGGAGATGTAGTGATGTGGTGAGTTTCTCTGAGTCATCGTCACTGGCTCTTTCACCCCATTGCTAAGTATCTAAAGACAGAAACAGAAAAGAACACAGGAACATATGGTATGAGGTCAGATGATTGCAGCAGTGTTAGGGAAATGTGTTATCTATGTATTGTGGCTTGGCTCTGCACTCCAGAAGTGGTTTTGAGTTGGTGATTAGCTGGAGCATGATGCACCTCCATGGAGCAGAAGCTGGCAGGCAGTGAGGCCCATGGAGACAGAGTTCTGCCCAGGCCAGGGCCCTCTGACTGGCCTGGGGTTTGGAAGCCAGCCCTTTCTCATCGTAGAGAACTTCCACACTTACTGGTGCACAGCTGGGCCCGAGGATCACTGGCACTGCAACCGATATGTGTGTGTGTGTATAATCATCTGCTTCCTGTATATGAGACTCACAAATATCCCCGATGGGGTGTGAGATAAGATAAGGGCTTTCTTTCTGTAGGCAAACAGTCATGGCATGTATCAAACATCCAGTCTAATCTTTGGTTTGGAGTGAGGAAGAGGTGATGACATGAATATAAACTATTGATTCTTTGGGCCTTCATCTGATGTGAGGACATGAATGCGTCTTCTGTATATCTGATAAGTCTGTACATGATAGGACTGAGTAGCGTTAGCATGTTTTGATAAACTAGCATGCCACAATCGGATACTCAATCTCCCTCTAAAGCAGAGATGAGGAGCGACAGTTCGGCGACATACATATGTATTACACAGATCTACAATCTACCATCTCTCTTACAGTATGATTACAAAGTTACAAACATGCTTTACAGCACACTTGACCAAGAACCAAAATACCATTTCATTCTGATCATTGACAGACATATGATAATATATGTATAAATTATATAGGAAAACTGTGAACTGTGAAATCGTTTAGTGGTGGTTATCATTGCAACTGGAGGCTTTACACAGTGATGAATGGCTAAACATTAAATAGGCATGGATGCATAGCGTGTGCACACACACACAGGCACACCTTAATCTCTCACAGCTGTTAAATGTAACACACACACACGCATTGATAAATCCATCATGGCCTCTGTGTCCCATTCTGCCAGCTGCTCACTGTGCTGCTACTACGTCTGTCTTGTTGCTAGGATACATACACACTCAGGGAGTAGCTCACCCCATGTCATACGCATCCTGTTTGTGCCTATAAGCTGCAAAGGTGCCACTAAGTGAGCACAGACATGCACACGTAGCAATGCACATACACACTGAACTTGATGTGAGCCTGTATACTGCAAGATAGAAGGAATCTCTCTTGGTGTTACCTACATTATCACAGGTCTTTTTGTTCTGCCTGGGGAGCGTCCTTCACAAGTGGGTCTAAAATTTAATCTTTAATACCGGGGCTTCACAGCAGTGTCCCTTTTATATGTTACTTTTATTCTAATTTTATTTCATTAGGAAATTTTGCGGTGATTGTTATCTCCCTCTTGTCTGCTGTTAACTCACTGGACAAGAGAGGGCAGGATGGAGATCACGTTGTGCACAAGTACCATTAGAGGGCGCTATCTGTCTATTTACCTCTTTTCTGTTACATTGTAGCATCACTTCCTCCTTATCAGTGAGGATACCTCGACAGTAGTTCCCTCTTCTCCTATCTCTCCTTACCCCTTGCCTTGCTCCCCTCTCTGTTGTCTTTTTATCTCTTCCTAAGCATCTGCTTATCCCCCACCTTCTCTTTTCCTCCCTTTTACTTCCCTCCCTACCTTTTCTTTTTATCCTTACCTGCCTGTCTCCTTACCTCCTACCTTGTCTTCATCTTATTTCTCCACCTGCTTCCCTTCTAGTCCCTTACATCACTGCCAGTTCTTGCTTTCTCGCCTTTTTCACCTCCTTCCCTTTCTCTCCTCTTTCAGTTTCCCCCTCCTGTCTCTTCCCTTCATAGAGCCTCCCTTCGTCTCTCTCTCTCTCTCTCTCTCCCTCACTCACTCCATGCATTCATCACTCTTGCCCCTAAGGGCTTTGTTCTGCCTT
This sequence comes from Scatophagus argus, assembly GCF_020382885.2. NCBI lineage: Eukaryota > Metazoa > Chordata > Actinopteri > Scatophagidae > Scatophagus > Scatophagus argus. The sequence goes on from NC_058493.1 coordinate 14,659,547, forward strand.
AATCGGGAGCTTAAGTGTTGCATTCTCACCCAGACAATGCCTGCCATTCAGTCTAGTCCTGTGTAAATAGGTGTGCCCTGTAAGTGTGCCAGCGGGCATGGTATGCCAGCCTCGCTGCAGTAGTGGTGATCAGCCGTAGCCCCCAGCTACAGGAGGCACTCTTCCATAGCACACACACTCACAAACATACACACAAACTAGGAGCAGCAGGAGGTGGAAGAGAAGAAACTTATTGAAGGCTGCGTTTGAAGTGCTGCCATACAAACGCATGGATGGCCAAAGCAGCACACACAAAAACAGGCATATGCACATGGGCACAAATACTCTACTTCAAATGGAGTGCAGGGAGAGGGATTCTCAGCCATTTCCCTTGTGTCCTTTCTTGGCCAGTTCCTCTGCTTCTGGCTCGTGGTCTTGACTTATTTGTATTTCTTAGAGGGGGAACAGCCCCGTTTGGTCTTTGGCTATTGGTAAAATAGCAGAATAGTGAGTAGAGGGTGATGTGTTTAGTGGCTGCAGGAGACCAGCAGCGTGTTTCTTGGCCACCTGGCATGCTCTTTCTAGGAGGCACTGTAGGCCTCTACCCAGCTGGATGATGCTTGCTGTCAGCCTGTTGTGTCACAAGCAGGCAAGCCAGCTTCCTCCCCACACCCAACCATCTGTCTACATCCACGATGGATCTCTACCTTGCAGATAGAGAGAGAGCGAGAGAGACAGAGAGAAACAGGGAGAGGCTGAGGAACAAACTGTATGCTGGAAAGACAGATACCTGCAAATACACACAAAGATAGGCTGGCAAGTATACTGTGTGCGTAGTTTATGCAGAAACTCAAAGCTCACTAGTGCACATCCACCTCCTGTTTGCATCATTTTCCAGCTTACAAGGATAGTGAGAGGAGGAAAGATGAAAGAGTAAAGGACTGGACAGACCTACAGTAGTCACACAGCATGTGACACACAGAAAGAGAAAAAAAGTGAGCCCACACTCGCCCATGCTATCTATCCTCCTCAGATGGCCATTTGGGCTTGTTAATCTATCGCCTGGTAACAGAGACAGCCTATCAACAACAGCCACGCCCCTCCGCACATGCTCATAGAGAGGGGCTCATTTGGATCTTTGAAGGGAAAACGCACGCACACCAAACTAAAATACACATACACACATGCACGTGCTTGCACACACATACACACACACACACACACACACACACACATACACACAACTCCCCACAAATCCTGGCCTGTCATTGCTCTCCATTGTTTGGCTGTGGTTGCTTTCTCCTGGTGTGACTGCCAGCAGATGGCTAGCACTGAGCTGTCAGAGTCAGCCTGGGGCCCACACACAGGCGCACACACTCTCACACACGCACGCACGCACGCACACACACACACACACCATACAAAGAATGTAGAACATATGCACAGAGTCCACTGAATGGTGCTATGATTGGCTCTATAAAGCTCTGCTGGGTCTGCTCATACTTCAGTCTATACACTACACATACTCTGTGTCACACTGTTAAATTCTCTCTTTTTCTACACACACACATTTGCACACACACATGGTCCTGTTAGACTTTGGAGCCGCTCAGCTACAGGTGCCCCTCATGACCCCTCTCACTGTAATGACTGTGTAATCTCATAAAGGGGCCGCCTTACTGCATTAGCATGTGTAAAGGCCATTGTGTTTGTGTGTGTGTGTGTGTGTGCCTGTGCATAAGTAACTGTTTTGAATCTTACTTGTGCAGCCATCCTGTGCATCTTTGTGTGTATGTGTGTGTTTCCGTGCATGTATTTTATTGGAGCTCGGTTTGTGTAGAAGCAGGTGTCAGGCCTAATGGAGTGTGTCGGCGCAGTGTAAAAGCAGCTGCCGCAAACCCGGAGTCATCCGGGGTTGTCCAGAGGTGAAAGGTCAGGGTCGGGGTGAGGAGTCGGCTGTAGCTACATGACATTCCTCCACTCACTAATCATAGCTCTGATGAATGGCCCCAAAGTAGCAGCTGGTAGACAGGAGGCTGTGTGTGTGTGTGTGTGTGTGTGTGTATGTGTCAGTGTCAGGGGCAGATTCAAGGAGGAGGATGGTGAAAAGAGAAAGGGAGGAGGGGGTTTGGGATCTATATAGTGCAACTAATCTCACACATGCATTCACACAAGCAGGCAGGGTGAGGATTGACTGTATAAGGCTGTGATCCTGAAGGAACTGTACATCAGAGAAGACAAGCACAACAACACAGGCTTTTGTCAATGTCTGAAACTCCACACATATGCACAAAACCTCAGCGCACACCCGGAGGCACATGTGCACACATTTCCATCCTCTCTCTCTTTCTCTCTCTTTCCTTCTTTCCCTCTTTCTTTCTCTTTCACTCTTACATACACACACATACACACACAAACACACACACACACACACACACACACACACATAGGGGGTTTGTTGTGTCTGCAGAAAGCTGGGACTAATGACAGGCTTTGTGTTGTGTGTGTGCTCACTCAGCTGCCCCCTGGACACACTTTACCCACCCAGCAGAAAACAGCCCTTTGTGCTCCCCCCATCCCACCCCCCTTTCTCTCTCCCTTTCTCTCTCTCTCTCCCTTGCTCTCTTTCCTTCAATCTACCAATCCCTCTCTCTTGTTCTTGCTGTCTCCCCACTTTCTTCTGCCTCTGGAGTGTAGAGGTGTTTTGCTGTGCTCTGCGGTATATATTACCTACTGTATATATTTTCCTGTGGTCTGGCAACAGATATATGAGTGCTGGAGTGTTTTGGCTGACACCAGCCGTTCAGCCCTTCATATTTAACAGTAAATGGAGCAATAAAGTCTGTGCATTAAAAAAAATGACACTTTGATACAAATATGGAAGATGTTTGTATTTACATTTCACCTTTGATATGATGTGCTAAAATCACGGTAAATAAAATAGAACCACATTGAGTTTTACTGTAGCTTGGTAGAAAACTGTGAGAGTAAAGAATACTTAAAATAAGCAATGAAAATGCAATGATGTTGATTGTTTTGGTCAGTGATGTGTGTCAAACATCATCCAACATCCACATGATTGCCAGAACCCAAGGGTTCTCCTGCAGAACACTGCATTGTAAACAGATGATTCATGTTATTCACTTCAGCTGTCAGTGGTTTTAATCTTTGTGGCTGATTGGTGTATACGTGTGTGTACGCATGCACTACACACAGAAAGAGTGTGTCGTGCATCCATGCACATACATGCATCCAGCATATGTGTTTTAGTAATAAGCAACGTTTTAAATTCTATTTCTAAACATTTTTTTGTTTTGAATACTAGGATACTTTACACTATTATCTGTTTTACGGTTTTATTTACACCTAATATTAAGTGTTTTTTTAATGGGCTGAGATAATTCCTGGATTTTTCCATCTAAATAAACTCAAAATCCCTTGTTGGATTAGCTGGAAAATGTATTGTCACAAAGCTTAAGCGAGTCAGTGTTTCTGTGCTTGTTAAAAGCTAACTTTTTAGAGTGGTTGCAAAATCTATAATCTGTTGGCAACCTGCTTTACCTCCTGAGCATCATCTTATAGAATATAATGCAATGCTATAGTTGTTAATGTTGTTAAGATGAGCTCAGTCATAAACATCTACAGCAGTAAAAAGCAACTTGCTATGCTGTTCACCACAAGTCGTCTTTTTATCTTAAGTGTTTTGAATAAGCCCTTTTCACTGTAATCCCATCCATAAGTAACGCAACGGCAGAATGTATGACTATTTTCAGCATGGGTTTCATTCATTTTAGTAATTTATGCTCTAATTTGGGTCAGTTTAGGTTGGAAAGCACTGGTCTACACATTTCCTACTGTGTCACAACTCGTCAAGTGAAATACTTTTCAGTACTTTGCCCCGTGTCGGTGTTAGAGGCTCAGAGAAATGTGTTTACCTCTGTCACATCAAGGTGTCCGTTCATGTCTGTTAAAAACTGCATTTTTCACTCTCTTTCACACACTCACACATACACACACACACACACACCTACCAGTGTTTTCTTCTTCCATCCCTCCCTTTTGATTTGTTAAACCACAATGAGCCGCCTCTCTGTCTCCGTCAGTCTGTTTATCTGTCCATCCACTTATCCCTCCTCCTGATTTGTACCCCTCCATCTTTCCTCCGCCTCATATCTAAATGCCATCGAAAAGAGCTGAGTGCAGCAGAGATTTTTGTTCATAATGTCACAGTGCTGCCGAGAGGAGTGTTTTATATTGACCCAAGTTTTTGTCTCCAAACTAGCATTTCTTGCTACACACATACATCCTCTAGCAATAAGCAGTACAACCAACAAACATAATTTTCGGGAACAGTCTGGGAGCAAGTAATAGATAACAGTAACTATGATGTTTTTGTAGGTTCTCTTCTGTAACTTACTAAACAAAAGACAAAATGAATTAATTTATTCATTAATTTATCTTACCTCCTGTGTGTGCGTGCGCGCGTGCAGTTAGTGCTGTGCTAAAAAGCAGACGGGCGAACGGTCAGCTTGTTTTTGCTCTGACAGCTGGGCCAAGCAGGAAGAAGCCAATCGATAGCACTTAACCTCTTCCTGTTAGAGTTCCCAGACTGGGGAGAAAGACGCAGCCCTGCAGTCGTCGTCACTAGTTCTGTGTGTATTTGTGTGTGTGTGTGCACACATGTGTGTCTGTCTGTCTCTGCGTATACATGTGACTCTCTGTCTGCACGCACATTTTGTGTATAAAGCATTGTGTCTGAGGCTGAGTAAGATTGAGTGCATTTGTGTTTTTAGAACGTTAGCCCAAGGACATGCTGTAGTGCCATTAAGGAGCGTTCCTTTTGATTTATTGACATCCATCTAGCTTCATCTCACCCCACAGTTTGAGAACTATCTACAGGTTCAATCTATTTAACTCTCAACCCAAATACCTCGGAAATAGTAGTTTGATAACCTTGAATTTGAGTCCTGAAGATAAACCAAAGGGGATTAAACAGACAGGAGTAGAAGACACTACGTATATTCATGTAGATATATGCAGTAGCAGTAGCACAATCCTACATCTGAATCCCTCCCTGCTCCTGCTCTCTGTGCTATGACCTGCCTTGAAGGGGGGCAGAAACCCTACAGGGATCAATAAATATTAACATGGTTACTCAGGCACTGGCACCCATGCATCCTGTTCCCAGGGAATATCCAACACAGGAAGAGGCAAAATGTTTGCTGTGATACATCAAATGTGGTGCTTCCTTTCCTTTGAGCTCTGCTCTCCATCAGGATGCACATGTTTTCTGCCATGACATCATTGGCATTTGAAGGACAGGTTGCTAGTGAGCACTGAGGTTAGATCATTTTGGCTGATCCACTGGCCTCCAGTATCCCATTATGCTGGGGGGTATGCAGGTGTGGTTAGACTGAAACATATTGCAGATTCACTCTGAATGTTCTTTGTAATTATGATGTTTGCTGAGGTTTTCCTATGGTCAAGAGATTCTTAATTCTGGCTTACTTCAAGGTCATATCCAGTATCAGTTTCAGTGATACAGTTAAAAGATGTCTTTTATTTGGCTGTACATTACATATGGTCAACTATGTTGTAATGTGAAGTGTTTTAATTCAACATATATATGACTGATAATGCTTCACGTTTTGTACCTGTGGGGTTAGTGTTCCAGTAGTGTTTGTATAATCAATCAAGCAGACCATAAAAAAAAACAAGTCAAATTCTCTTTGTCAGGGAACATTAAAGGCCATTTACAAGTCTCAGCATATACTGAAATGAGATCTTGCCAAAGATGGCTGAAAGGATCGTTGGTGCATGCACAGGCACTCCTGTGTGTTAATATGAATCAGTCTGAGGCTTGTTTCTGTTGGACTTCCTGTCCTTCTGCCCTTGACTGACCCCAGCCTGACCTATGTTTGGGCCCTGGGCCTCCTCATGGCTACTGTATGGCTCTGTGTGTATATGTGTGTGTGAGTCCGTTTGTGTGTGGTGGGGTGTAATTTGAGCCGCAGGCTACGACAGGACTGCTGCACAGTCTATCCAGGCAGAAAAAGTAAGACATGGGAGCTGCAGGGTGGGCAGAGACAGTGGAGAGAGAGAGAGAGAGAGAGAGAGAGAGAGAGAGAGAGAGAGAGAGAGAGAAATGGACAGAGTAGCAAGGCCCTTTTTAACTCAGTCTCCGTGGAAGAGAGATGTCAGTCTGTGTCAGTTCGCTCCACTAACCAGCCTGTAGCAGGAGAAAAAGATCACTCCCTCCCTCTCTCTCTCACTTTCTTGCTTTCTCTCCCTTTCGCTCCCTCCCACACCATTTCTACTTTCTTCTCTCATATCTATTGGTGATAGCTTTTCTGCCTCAGTTGAGAGAAGCAGAAACACTCCACAGCTCAGGGGAAAACAGCAAGACTAAGTAAAGGACTAAGCAGTGAACCAGTCATCTCTAAAAGGCAGGCAATGTATAGTGTAGGCTTCCACCTGATCACACTTGGGGTGAGTGAAGATGGGCTGCTCCAAATGCTGTAGAGTTAGGCCCTGAAGGCAGGGCACGCTGCCGGCTCTGCTGCAGCTTTTCCTCTGTGTTTTGAGGAGGGCAAGACACAACTCTTCAAACACAGAAGGGATCAAATCCTCAAATCCCCTGGAAATGTCAGCTACGTTTGAGGAAATGTCAGTAGAGCTGAGAACACACGCAAACACACATCAGCCCGAGTGTGCGCACACACGGACGCTCGTGCTCAACGCCACAGCAAGAAAGGCAGCGTGATATATGGCAGGCCCGTCCTGTGGGTGAAATCAGCTTCATCTCCTTCATTTTGCCAAACTCAGTGGGAAATCACTGTAGGCCTCTGGAGGTTTTTTTTTTTCACAATAATGTTGAACTTGTTATCTGTGGCATTTTCACATGAATAAACATCTGATTTGCAACATAGAATGGTGCAACACAACATACCAATACCAATCAACTGGTAAAGCCAGTGTAGTAAGGGCAAATTGGAATGGAATAATTACATGATTTACTACAAGACGGTCTTTGAAACGTCAGCTGTAGTTGAGTCTTCAGCTGTTTGTAGGGGACTGTTTTGAGGACTAATGTTTGACTAGTCATGATTTTGTCCCTTTGTCCAGTAAAATAGATCATATGGATGTCATGATGCAATCAATTTATTGTCAAAATCCCTCATATGTAGATCTTCAGTCACATCAGGTGATCTCATCTGCAGCCACTGACATCATCCTGTGTTCCTATTGATCTGTTCTCACCCCTGCTGACTAACTTATCGACATCCTCAAGTGTATTTCCTGTCTAGACTGTCGGTAGTGTTTATGGATGGCCCTGCCCCCTGGTGACACACACACGCACACACACACACACACACACACGTGTGTGTCCACCTCCTCTGCTTATCGATGTATCCTTTTGCTTTTGACTCCGTCTTTCTCCTTAATGAATCTGGAGGGTGTTGAACTACAGATGCTGCGCAGGGCTCAAGTATTGATGAGCACAGCCGTGATGAAAGAGCTCATCCCTGGAGAGGCCTGGGTTAGGTCACATTGAGTGTGTGTAAGAGAGAAGGTGAGATAGAGGGAGAGAAAGAGAAGAGTTATTGTTAGAGAGTACATGTGTTTCTGGGTTATGTGCACATGTAGCGCCCCATCACTCCCTGTGTGTCACAGATAGGAAGTGATATTGAGTCAAGAGCAGCGTGTGCAAGACAGCGTCAGTGCTGCTTCAAGAGGTTGACAGGTGAGAAGCGGGACAGGGAAATGACTAGAGAGGTTGTGACTGTCTTGACTGACAAGCCTCTCTGTCTAAAACAGTCATGTATGCACACAAGCCCTCACACATTTCCCTGTGCAAGCCTGCAGGGCCTCTCTGTTTATCAGTAGCTGCATATCAAGATCTGCACTCAGCTGCTAATGTCTTGTGATCCTTTGAGGGCACACAGTACTCCACACACTGCTGTGATTTCTGCTGGCAGGCTCTCTCCATGTCCTGCATCATTATCCATTACCAACTTCCTCCGTGCTGATTAGAGGAGATAATGCTGAACTGTGGAATTAACCTCAATTAGTATTAACTCTCTAGATCTTTCTCATTTCACCTTGTGACTCTTACATGGTTCTCATCTATTCCTGCTCTATTCAGAGGGCGTATATCAACACAGTTGTGCTTATTAACTCAGACACAGTTCTTAAATCCAAAGAAGCAATAATATAACTTTATTTCAGTTTTATTTACCCTGCATCAAAGAACAAATTATTGCTCACTTTTAGCCATGGTCGCAGCGACAGTTGGTCAGCCAACCACTTGGGCGACAGTGAAATATCTCATTTAATCATGTCATGTACTCAGGTTAATGGTTCCCAGATGTAGAATGTTAATGATTTGTTGTTTTGAGAGAGATATGTCAACAACTTTTGTTTGGATTACCATAACATTTAGTACAGAAGAAGTTGAATCTGTCAAAATTTAAATCCATCCAATACACAAAATACTTGCTAAACTAACCTTACCATCGGTCTCTGCTGTACTTGTCAGCATAAACAATCAACTAATGATAAACATGGCAGCATGACTTGCTTCATATCAGCATGTTAGAATTGTCATTGTGAAAACGTTAGCGGATTGATGGCACTGTTGTGTTGAATTACATCGTCACAGAGCCACAAGCATGTAAACTCTTGATCTTGTTAAGCTCAGAACCGTCTAATAATTGTGCCCCGAGTAATAATCTCTTATGTAGCCTAACATGAGTAACTCTACGCCTGCCTTATTATATTGGCATGAATGAGTCGTTTGAGAGCAATGATAGCAGCAGCTAAATGTGTACCATCAAATCCTGGCATCCCAGCTTGTTCTTAAAGACCAGTGTGTGGAGTGTTACTTTCCACCATCTGTTTTGGTGGATGGGAGAGGCAACAATATCGCAGTAATTAAATTATAAAGGCTCAAGGCCCTAATCTGGCAGTGCATTTCATATACTTACTTTTCTCTCTATTTTCTTGTTTTTGCTTTCACAATATACAATATACAGTGTGGGGAATTCATAAATAAGCCCCTCGTGTGCTCTTGTGCTTGAAAAAAAAAGGGCTAAAAGAGAGTACGGAGGACAGAAAAGGTTAGGAAACCTGTAGGCATGCTTGTTGTGTATGTTTTCTGGAGTAGAGGTAATCCCCAGGCTCAGACATGACTGTTTACCTCCACACTTTTTAGCTTACATCTAATGTATTAGGGACACAGACTGGGAAGGCATACCTGCCCGTCTGATGATGAGGATAAAGTCAGTAAGAAAACCTAGCAAAGCAAATAAGTGAACATACCCAGTGTGTGGTAATGCACACAAACAGGAGAATCCCAGTGCTTCAGTGGCATTACAGAGAGCATGTGGGAGAGGTGGATCGTTGGCTTGAACAAAGGGTGAGTTTATTGTTAAGTGAGGTCTTTTTGAATGTTTCTTTAACTGCTGCTGTGGTGGAGACAGCTGTCTGGGCTTGAACAGAGGGCAGGTGGGCAGGTCTGAGAGAGGCAGTTGAAACAAACTTCCACAAAAAAAAATCCCCCTGACCAGCAGGTGGATTTACATATGGGCCAACAGCCAAAACACTTGTCTGTTTTTGTGTCATAGCTACTTTTGTGGTTTTGCCCACTCGCTCTGTCAGTGTAGGAGGAAGCATTGATGCAACTTGATGCTCACAAGCACCTCAGTGTGTGCAGATGTGAACACACACACACACATGCAAAGAAAAAGAAAAAACACTAACTATTTCCCCCCTGGCTCCTCATGAGAAGTCATTAGGAAAGTGTCTGTGTGCTTTATTTTTAGCAGTGTGTGTTTAGGAGGGGTAGTGAAGTCTCGTCAGTCTTCAGGGCCCTCCTCTGCTCTGTCGCTCTGTGTCTCTGTCTCCAGCTGAGAGCTATGTATATTTCATAAGCCCAGGGTGCCTTTTTGTCTTAAGATGCGCTGCACCTCCCCTGCCTGTCTCACTGCTACTCGTCAATGGTGGGAGCCATCACAGCCTCTTTTAAACTCTCCCCCACTTCTCTCTCTCTCCTCGCTGACAGCCACCCTCTGCTTCTCCCTCTGCTTTTCATGGTCAACTTGTCTCTCTCCTGAAGGCTCATCCCTCTTTCCTCTTTCAGCTGTGGAGGGGAGCAGAGCAGAGCACATCCAAACAGACTTGGGCTGTCAGGAAAACTCTTCCTCTCGCTCTGTCTCTCTCTGTCTTTGATTCTGTCTGTCTGTAAGTTTTGCGGCTCTGGGAAGGGACACTTCTTCACCCAGCGCTGAATCCCCTTTAGTTGTCTTTTTATAGCAGAAATCTGAGTGCTGTGACAGCAGCTAAAAATGGTTACATCAGTGACGGGCTACATCAGCACTTAATTGCTATATTTGTGTCTTTTTATTGTTTCTATTTTATCGATATTGCTGTTGTTGTGAGACATTTGTGTTCTGTAACATTTTCAGGAAACCTTCTAGTGAATGTGTTCAGAATCTGAACCTGAAGTTGTCAGTAGTTAGTGTAGGGAACTTATATTGAAGTCAGTCATTGATTCAGTTAATTAAGTCCGCCTCGATCTCACAAAAGGACATCATAGTGCAAAGTTTCTCCTTAGATTCTCATTTGTTAATTATGTCTTTGCATCTTTCAGGCGAGTACTGTAATTGAGAGTGCGACTGGAGCCAGTAAGGAAGGGGATTCGGGGCCTTTGCGACCTCCGGATGACCACACTCCATCTCACCCAGTAACCTTGGAGCCAGAGATAGCTGACCGAACTGAACGCCCACTTTCCAGTGAGTATAGCTCTGCCAAAGGCAAGATCACAGTCTATATTGTTGCTTTGTATTTAATTATTTTTTTCTAGGTGTCATTTTACTGTCCTCTCCTTTGTCTTCTCTCTCTCTCCCTTTTTTTTTTTACATCTGTTTTAACCTGTTTAAAAAGCACTCTTGTCATGTTTCATTTTGCATCACTCTCATCACTCTATGAGGCCACAACTGAACATACAGTAGTAAATGCCATGGTTTAGCCCCAATTATTCAACTGCTCCGAAAAAGCCATACCCTTTATGTATCTATATACTGTATTAAAGATATCTCTTCACTCAGCAGGCATGTTATCTCTGCTTGCTTCTTCCTGTTTGAGGTGGGCTCCTGACCCTGCTGTGTGGCAACACAGGAAGTAGTGAGACCCCTGGAGTGAATGAGATGAGGTCTGAGGCGACTGTAACACTCAAATTGAACCGTGACAAAAATTTATTTTCAGTTCAGGCTTGTGCTGTCATGTCTTTTAGCAGCTCATCCTGTTCTTCTACTACTCACCTGCACCACCACGAGTATATATATAATATGTGTGTGCGTGTTGATCTCTCAAACAAACTAGATTAACTCTTCGTTTTCCATCTTTTGGCATTACAACCGTCAACCTACATATGCTGAAGAGAACAGAGGCAATAATAACGATTTGCCTGCAGTTTGTTTTGCAAATGTGCATGGGAGCCCTGGTCATTTCACATCCTTTGAATGCATTGTTTAATAGCAACTGATTTTAAATATCAATAGTGCAAGGCAAGCAAACCCAGCCTGCCCACAGAACATACATGCAAAAGTTCTCTAACATCCGTACGCTGACATTAGGCAGTCTTCACACAAAAATGCACGTCTACACGTTCTCTTTTTCTGCTTTACTTTAGACTTCTGTTGTTAATCTGAGCAGTGGATTACAGGTTTTGCTGTCATTTCACTACATCCCCTTCATGTTCAGTGCAGCGTTCAGCCATAAATGAGTTATAAATAAGTTGCTGAGATGCTGGTGAACGAGAGGATGGTAGTGATAAACTCAAAAGACTGGAAGATGAGGGGAAAGAAGTCATGATGAAACAGGCGCGGACACAGAAAATAAGTGACGTGTGCGTGCGTTTATGTGTGAGTATCCCCTGAGGGAGGCCATCACTACAGTGGATTTTGGAGCTCAGTGCGTTTATGTGGAAAGTGCTGCTGTCTCCTCTTATCAGTGTATTTGGACTGCCTTTTCACTGAGTATCTACCCCCCCCCCCCCCCCCCCTTTTTTTTACACAAACGTTTACTCTTATAAACACAAGAGTTTTGTAAATTCAATTTTTCTTTTTTTTCCAATTTCCCTCCTTCTTCACCTTTCTCTCTTGTTCACTGCTACCTCTTGCTCAGACCTCTTTCTCTCTTTTCTCTAAGGCTATTTCTGTTTTGCCATGAGGGCCCCCATGTGATTTACAGAAACTCATCTCAAGCTCATGAACACACACGCGCGCACACACACACACACACACACACACACCTACAGGCGGAAGACTGAACAGTCCTCCCTGTGGTCTACTGTGGGTTGAGAACGGGGTTTTCATGAGTTATTTAAGTACCCTCCATCATGCGTGCTGGGCTGCGGCTCACACTGACATGACACGGCCCATTTCCTTTGCTAAAGCTGAAACGTGACACAAGACACACTTGCGGTGTCCCCACAGAACAGAGTAGAGGTACACGATCAGTCGTGATCTTGAGATTGCTGGGTTTCAATCATTAAATGGGCCGCTATGCAACAGATAGAGAAAGGCTACAGGGAAAGGTTGAAGATTTGAGACAGTTGATGCTACACCGTGCTAGTGCCTGCTCTCTGCTGGGTTTTAATCGTGTGCACTTGAATATTCAATGGCTTAATAGTCACAGTTCTAATTTAAATCTTAGCTTTGACCAGCTGTGTACAAAGAGAGGAAGGCGGTGTGTTTTCACCCTGCACTGTGGTGTTGAAGATGTTAGATGTGGGTATTTGTGAAGTGTGTCAGAGAGAGTTAAGGGTGTCTGTGATAAAATAATCAGATAAGGCCTGTTTCAAAAATGGAGACGAGATCCCTATTTCCTCATTTCAAATGTCCCACCATATTGCAGTCTATTAGGACAGGAAAGACAGACAGGAAACGCATTTGTAATGGAGGAGAATGTGACACCTGGATTGACCACAATGTGCTCAGGCCTGTGGACCCGTGAACACATTCACTGAACACCTCACATACATCAGCAGTCACTCACACTGAAACAACTGAAACAAAGTCAATGCATCACTATTGGTGGTGCTTTAATGTCTGCAGAGATATGTGATGGACAGAAGGCACGCTGGAATAATATAAAGAGCAGAATATACAGTCAGGAAATGTGTACCATTATGCTGTTCTTTTCTCTACTCTTCCCTCTTGTGTCAGTTTCTCAGTGTTTATTCTGTTCCCCTCTTCTGTATCATCACTGTCTTCATACAGAGCAAATACATTGTATGTATGACATGTATGTTTATGTTTGTGTGTACATATGTGTCTTGAAATTACCAATGCTTATGACTGTCTTGAGACAAGCTGCGAGTGTGTTTTGATTGCAGCAGCGCAGCTGGACTTGGCAGACTTGTGCGCTTGGCTGCTGGCCAGTTCAATACAATTACAATCACCCATGGTGGGAGCATGGAGTACCATTGAAGATAGGGTGTGTGTGCTGGTTGGTGCACAGAGGGGTGTAATTCACAGTATCTGACTATGGAGGATGTCTGTCTGGAGGATCGATGTTTGAGCTGTTGCTTTAGCCGCTGTGGTTAACGTTTCACATTAAGAGTCTTGCATGGAGAACGCAGCAGTCAGGTTCAATCCACAAACAGCCCTGCTGCAAGAGCACATACGCTGCACAAACACATTAAATGAGGAACAGTCTCGGTGTGAGAGGGTAGTTACAGCTGGCCCGTCCTCGTATCTCTTGTCCAGAGAATAGAGCAGCAGGTGGAGGGATGAGAGTAGCTGTGCACCAAAGGAATAGAGCTGAGGGATGAGGGGAGCAGTGTGCTCGGAGGAGGGGTGCATGCATGGGGAGGATGGTGAGAGGAGGAAAAGGACACTGAATGGAGGGAGGACAGGGGATGTGTTTGGAGAGGGTGATCAGAAGGTGACAGAGGAGGCATGGAGAGGAATGCTAGTGCTTCCCTCCCTCCATTCTCTCCCTTTTCTTCTGTTCTTTTGTCCCTCCCCCTGCCCAGTAGGGATGACAGGAGGGTGGGCTAACTTCGAATGACAGCAACAAGCTTGCAACTGCTCCCATGAAACACTGTGTGTGTGTGTGTGTGTGTGTGTGTGTGTGTGTGTGTGTGTCTGTGTGTGCGATTAAAATGCCACTGGAGACCAGGGTATTCCGAGTCTCTTGGCAGCTCCACGCTTGGCAGAGCGCCACCTCTCTGCCCTCTTTTTCCAGCCCAGCAGAGTGGGCGTTGAGGTGTGTGTGTGTGTGTGTGTGTGTGTGTGTGTGTGTGTGTTAAGTGAGGGCAGGCAATCTCAACAAACAAATATTAATTCACAGTGCTCCCATTGTCTGTACCATTATATCTTTTCTTCAGGGAGCTCGCAAGCTGGATGGCCTGTGCGGCTGTTTTTTCTTCCATCTATTTGAATGATTCAGTAATGTAATGATCACAGCATTTTTGAGAAACAGAGCTCTGTTCTGTAGTGTGGCGCCAGTCCTGGCGGGCATGGGAGGAATTAGTCAGGAGACAGTGGGTTTGGCACTGTGCCACAGTTATTAGCCACTCACAGGGTGGGCACGGGGTTATGCCCTGACTCAATCACTCACTGTATTTGCATGTGTGCACTTAATAGGTTCATTTCTCTCTCTCTCTCTCTCTCTCTCTCTCTCTCGCTCTGTGTGTGCATGTGTGTGTTTGTGCCCATCTAAGAGTTTGAGTCAGGATTCTCACTGACCTTATTGTGCAGTCAATTCTGCTTGATTTGTACCCTTTCCAACACATTCCTCTCTGCGAAAGGCTGAGAAACAGGCCACTAACCCCTTCTCTCCTCCTCTGTTTCTCTCTCGTCTTCCCTCCGGATGGATTTGATTTAGTGACTTTGGTTTTCCATCCAGAGCCTGGGAGCCAGAAAGAGTAGACTTAGGGAGAGACCTATAGATTCACAGCCAACAGAGCACGTCATTACTTGGCCATAGCTCATCAGCAGGCTGGAGCATTAATAGATGTGAGCTGTCGCTGTTCAGGAAGTAATAACCTCTCTTCATTTCATCCGCTTAATTATTTCTGTCTCACGGTTTGCATGAGTTGCACTAAATGATGAAAGAGAAAAAAAAAGCATCTTGAGTTATGTTATTATGTATTATGTCTGCGTCATACAGACTATATAAAAAACTCAACTTTGGGCAACATGGACCTCTTTTTGCCTTAAGCAAAGTTATATTTAGACCTTGGCGAGGCCACCCATTGTGAGGTTAAGGCTCAGCGTAGAGCCATGGGGTCAGGTTACAGAGTTGTCTGAGCAGTAGCCCTGAAAAAGATGACCACTTAGCCAGAGATCCCCCGACTCTGATCTTTGACCTCAGTTCCACCAGGAAACAGGTGTTCAAGCAGGATTAAGCCTGACTGCCTGCACACTCGCACAGCTGGCAGCAGGCTGTGTTGCTGTGTTGTCTTTTTATTTGCAGCACATGTACGAAGTTAAGATTGCCTTAAAATGCAATACAACCCCACAGCAAGCCACAGGGTCAAACGAAGCATGTTGTGGGGATCAGTTTCTTTTTTTAAAGGATATGTGTTGTTGAAAATGTTTGAATGAACACGCAATTTTATCAATTCTGTTAGGTTAGCAATACTTGAACCTTTTGTTTTTCCTCCTCTTTTCCTTCCCTGCTCCTTCCCCTTTCTTTTATATTTCCCTTTCTCTCTCTCCCCTCTTTCTGCAACCCCACGACTTCAATCATCTCTTCTTTCCAAGCAGCCTCCCTGTCAAAACCTCCACCCTCTGTCCCTCGTTTCTTTCTTCGCTTCGATCCCCCTCTCTCTCCTTCCCTTCCTCTCAAACTGTCCTCCACTGTCAGGTGACTTGGCTGAGGCTAAGTGCTTTTTGCTGTCTCGCTGCAGGTGGGACTGTAATAAAGCTTGTCAGTGGGAGGCATGGGTCGCACTGTCACATGCTCTTTGCCTCCTCTCTGTTAGCCCCCTCCAACCCCCCGCTCCCATCCCCGCTAACCCCCTCGCCTGTCACTCTCTTCCTTGATCCTCTGCTTTTCTCTCTCATTTGTCTGCCATTTCCTCCCCATTTTGTCTTGCTCTTACCCGAAACTGTGCTCCTTGACTTGCCTCTCTTGTCTCTCCCTCTCTCTGGTTTCCTTGCCAACGGCACTTTCAGGAACATGAAGGAGAAGAACAGCAACAGGAGACACCCCTTACAACATAACAACCTCACACACACACACACACACACACACACACACCGTCCATGTAAATGACTCCAGGTGAGGTTGTATTGTTTGCCCAGCTGCTCCTGCTAACCAGCCACTCCTGTTCCATAGTAAACCAGCAGGCTAGCATGGAAATTAGCTTCCTCTACACAAAACAGTTCTCTGTTCCCCCTTGTCTTTTTATGTTTGCGCACACTGTATCTGCTTGTATGTTTATGTATATTATGTGTGCACTTGTTGCTGCACATTGGACTCAAAGGGCATCTAAAGGTTAGAGCTTGTACACTATTTGCATGCATGCTTTTCAGACTCATTTAAACCCATATTCTCTCTTTCTCTTTCTGTGTGTGTGTGTGTATGTGTGCTGTGTATGCAGTTTCTAACAGAAATAGTTTGTACACATTGTCTTCCTTGTTTGAGCCACAGGATGGCAATACTGAGCGCCTTCTTTATAGGAATCCTTCTAAACCACCTCCTACAAGCCACCGTTCATTCACATGCACATTCACTCACTCTCTGTTTCTCTCTCTCTCTCACACACACACACTCACACACATTCACAGACACACAGGCGCACACAGCCCTCTTTAGTCTGACTTAGCACAGGCTCATGTGTAAGGTGACAGAGTGCAGTGAATAATTTAGTTCTGGCCATGTTAATGGCTGACAGTGAACATGGCCTCTCTACTCCACTGTTGGCCCATTACAAGTTCATTTTGTTCCACTCTCACTTTGTCACTCTGTTGTCCTCTTTTTTCCCTTCATTTTCCATTTTACAAAAAAATAAAATAGTTTAAAAAAAAAAGAAAGAAAAAAGAAAAACTGAACATTGACTTGTAACTGTCTCCAACAGAAATGAAAAATGGATTACAGTAAATATTTAAGGCATGAATTTATTGTTATGTCAACATTGTATCCTGGTGGTTGGACATCTATGAAAATATTAATAACACTGAGAAATAATCACCTTCACCTCTTTTCTGTTCATATTAACATTACACCTTCACACCCTTAGCGTTTTCATTTGCGCCTTGGTGTGCAAATATTACATTTTGAAAGCAGTGATATATATATATATATATATATATATATATATATATATATATATATATACGTATATATATATATATATATATATATATATATATATATATATATATATATATATATATACATATATATATATGTATATATATATATATATATATATATATATATATATATATATATATATATATATATATATATATGTATATATATAATACCATAAACAATTTCCAATTACCTGAAAGAAATATTTCTTAAAATTACTTCTTTTAGCATCCCTGACCTTATTACTTCCTCCTGGTACCAACGGTTGCCCAAAGCAGAATAATTATACATATCTTTTTATTTTGCAAGCTGAAGAATGAAGATTTTGTCTGGTGTGCCAAGGGCAGCAAAACCCTTTTTTTTTGGCTTGTAAAGTTGGACACAGTAATTGTTAATTCACATTCACTTATATTACCTCCCTGGATGTATTTGCAGTGGTAATCAGTTACCTTGTTCTTTACGATTATAATTAAGCACTCATCTGATTAATTTTGGCAGGTTATTATTAGTAAGATCACTGTTAAATTCTGTGATTTTTTCTCTCTCTCTCTAACTCAACTTCATTCAACTTTATTTTGCTGCTCTCGTCTTTTTGACTTCCTCTGTGGTCCCTCTTCTCTGTTTTTCACCTCATCTCCTCTTTTCCACTCCCCTGTCTTCATTCTTTACATAAACTGTTTAGCAGATGCACACTAAACATTTGTGTGTGTGTGTGTGTGTGTGTGTCCGTGTATGTCTAGTCCCAGCGAAGCACTATTAATGTTATGATTGCCCCTCTGGACTCCTGCGTTGTGTGTGAAAGTGTGTGAAGAATAATATGACCCTAACACTAACACAATCACATACACTAAACGAATTATAGCTCCCTCCCTCCCTCTCTCTCTCTCTCTCTCTCTCTCTCTCTCTCTCTCTCTTTCTTTCTCTTTCTTCCTTCATTTCTCCCTCTGTCAATGCAACCATGAGGATGTTACATGTGGTATATGTGGTTTTCAGCTTGTGCAGCCTGTGTGTGTTTTCGTAGTTCCTGCCTCTTTCCATTTTTCTCAGTGATACGATCAGTATGAGTGTGTTTGGGGCAGTAGGAGCCATAGAGACTGGCGCGGCAGGCTGCAGCAGCACCGAGGTCTGGCCAGGCTTAGGCAGGCTCAGGGTAGATTGGGAATGACGTGTCCGGCGTGAAATACCCCATAGTTGGGACTCCCCACCAGCCGCTTTGGCTCCAGTGTGGCTGATAGAGTCCAGCTGGGCGTGGAGAGGAGTAGATCCATCCCACCCCCACATCCCTCTCCTCTCATCTCTTGAGCATCTGTCTGTCACATCAAAGTCCTCATCTTCTCAATTCTCCCTTTTTTTTTCTTGACATCACCTCTTCTTCCTCTCTTATTCTCTCTCATGTTCCTTTTTTCTTTCTCTCTGCTGCATATCACACCTACAGAGAATGTGAAGGCACATCACGCCCCAGTGCATGTTGGGACGGGGGATGCCATCTTCTGAAAATAACCCTCTGTTGCCTGTTCTTGCTACTCGGTGGTTACCTGTTAACCTCATGTTTTATTCGGTTTGTTGTTTCTAAAAAGTTGGTTGAACTGGTCAAATCTGATCTTGCAAAAGAGAAAGAAAAAGGACCGTAGCTGGAGAAACTGAATCGTGCAGCTAAGCAACTCTGTAGCACAATGGAAATGACTTCTTTTGGGACAGTATAGATCCATCTGACATGGCAGACAGGTTATACTAATATTATCTACAACATTTATAAAAAAAAGGCATCAAACAGATAATCTGCAGCTTTGACGAACATTTTTAGTGTACATATGGCAATAATTGTCTGACAAATGCAAAATCTCAAGTGAAAGGATCCAAATTACTCTGGAGCATGAACATGCATTCTTCACAGTGGTTACTGAGTAGTGTTTTCAAATCATACTTTCCAACCCCACATCCTGGAAATTACTACTGAAGTGTTTACAGTACTGTGCTACATGCATATGCTAACATGTTACCTGAAGCTCCTTACAGCAAATGCTTTATACATCGCTGGGCTCTCATTTTTCACAAATTCACCTTTGAAGAGAAATGTAAGACAGAATGTGGGTCAAGAGAGTTTAGGCATAAGTACTAACCTAAAAACGAATGAAGTTTACCCAGAATTCAACATGGAGTGACGTGAAATTCACATTCTCTATACTTATCCTCTTCTTTCGTCTCTCTAACCCACACAAACACATCGAGAACCCTTGAAGTGGGGTCATGATTGAGGCGTGCTGTTAATTAGCCGGCAGTGGTTGTTGTAGCAAAGCGATGGTAGGGTGTAATTAATTAGGTGGCATGTGCACAGTGGGAGAAAAAGAGGGAGAGGAGAGATGGAGTGAGAGAGAAATACCGGCTATCATTCCTCCTTTTATTCTCTGAGCTCAAATGAGTTCCCCTAATGAGAAAAAATGAGATGCTCCCAACCAGGGAAGAAAGCATTTTGTCCTTTACATCTTCTCTCTGCCTCTCCTCTACTTGTCGTTCTGTCACTGCCTTGTTCTCTTTTTATCTGCCTATCACATCTAGGCTATTGCTAGTGGGGTGCCAGTGAGTTGAAGTCACCAGTCACAGATCTCACACAGCAGAATGAGCACAGCCTCTGGGACATGTCCACTAATACATTTCTGACAGCTATGCCACATAGAGGAGATGGTATATAGCAGGCAAGGGTCTGCCTTCCTGTGCATTTGTGGGGGGCGGGTTGTGGGCTTTTACAGATACCTGTGTTGTAATGGCTGTTGCTCTGTCCTATGTGTGCAAGAATAGCAGTGCTTTTGTTTCTGAGGAAAATGAGGGAGAAAGAGATGGCAAGAGACAGATCGAGAGATCTCAAAAAGGCATAGAAGATGTGGGAGGGAGGCAAGAGGTGCACAAACACTCATGGCTCTATTGATCCTCTTCTCAGTTCAACATTGACTCCTTGACCTCATTCTGAAGCACCCTCCCCCTCCTCCCCCTCTCTCTCTCTGTGTTTGTGTGTGTGTGTGTGCCAAAGGCCTAACCATTCTGTGATGTATCTGTTTACAGTAACTGCACAGATTCTCAACTGGTGTCAACCTGTACCCTTTAATGGCATCATGAATATTTAGACACACACGATGCTTCGCCCTTGCACCTCAGTCTTTCTGCACTCTAGTAGACACACGAATGCATACAGCACAGTCCCGCCCCCACCACCAACATACACATTTACAGTCGTACGCACTCCTCCCTTCTTAGTGTAAGCTGATAGTTTAATGGCCGCCTGTCCTGTCCTGTCCCGTCCCAGGTGACTGCAACTGTCCTAGATGTCAGGTTTATGGACAGCTTGGCAATGTCAGCGGAGACGGACAGCTATTTACAGCCTGGCTTTAGACACCATGGACCCTGACAGTTAGCGTAAATTCCCTGGTGGGATCAACCAGTGGATAATAGGTATTGTTGCCCACGCTCTAATGTTAAATCATCAAATACACACACACGGGTGATGACTCAGTCAACCACTCAGTCTTTTTTTAACCTTGTTAATACTTCTGTCCGCACAGAGACGTACCTCACCCGCAAACGTCACACGCATGCTGTAGATCTATATCTCAGTTATTTACGGCCCGCTGCCATCACGTTAACAACCGGCACTGGCTTTTCCTCCGTCCGTCTCTCTCTCTCGCTCTCTTTCTCCCACCGCCTTTCCCTCAATCTCTCATCCCCTTCAACTATCATTTAGCTTTACGAGGTGTCCTAAAAGAAGCCCGAGGTGTGCGCCCCTCCCCCTTCCTCCCCCTTTATGTCAGAGATTGATATCCTCCATAAGTCAGACATGCCTCTCTCTGTTACTGAGGAGAAATTGATGACAGAGGGGTGTGACGGGAGGGGAGTGGAACTGGCAGGGAGTCACAGGAGTTTGGCTGTGTATGTATCGGAGTCTGTGTTTGTGCGAGGCCTCTACAAGTGTGCGTCGCATACAAACACACTTATTAAGGGAAAGAGAAGAGTCGGCTTGGTGAGGTGGCAGGTTAAGCAAAGGAGCAGACCGCTAATCGAAAAAGAACTGGGAGGGAGACTGAGATATGGACAGACAGGGAGGAGGAGGGAGGCAGATCTGTTTCTTTTTTTATGAGCTTTCCCTCTGCATATGATACTGTTGCTATAAACAAGAGGTCAGCTGAAGAGTGGCTGTTTATAAGGTCCATGTCTCAGAGTGAGCCTATCAAAAAGCCTGTGAAATTCTGATCTGCCTCCGTGTGTGTTTGTGTTTGCCTGTGCGGTTGTGTTATTCGTCAGAGCCATTAGCAACCATCTGTCTCACACTGTGACAGGAGAACCGGAGTCGAAATCTTTTTTTTTTGCATTGCGCATCGTGCTACATGAGATGTCCTGACTACATCTGTGTGTGTAGCAGCAGAAGGCACAATTCTTACATTCACAGAAACACACCTGGTTATCTGGTCATTGCGCTGCGTTTTTGTGCACAGTGCATTGGCATACAGTGGCTGCAGCTACTAGAGGAGATCAGGATAATCTAATATGAAGAGATACTAAGTCACCTTCACCATGTGGCTGATCCAAGGTTGAGTCCTGCTAACTTGCTCAGCACACCAGAAATAAGTTTCTTCAGATGTGGCTAAATGGTATGATTTGTAAACTTGTTTACTGTATGGGTTTTCTTTTTTGTATACTTGTCTGCCTGTGTGTGTGTGTGCTCTGACTGCTTGTAGTTTTTTCGTTATTCCACTGGGAATAAAGAAAAGGTTTGTTTGATTAATTAATGCTGTTAGACATGAATGTAAATGATCAAAGGAGCGCATTTGCATTTTGTGTTTAATTATTCATGAGCTGCGATTGCTCATGAATTAGGACACCTGTGCGGGGTCTCTCTCAAGCGCAGACACTCACTCCTGCACGCACATGCACACACGCTGACACACACAAACATATCCTGGGATGTGACCCGGTGTGTTTAACCAGAGCTGCTCGTCACCCCTGTCTGTGTGCACTGCTGTGCGCAGGGATGCAGGTCACTGCAGGTTCATGTTGATATTATTAGGTTATGTTGGCGCTCTGACTGGGGTTCAAACGTTCTGATTAGGTTACCGCGTAGTGCTAAAGCTCAGACTGTCACCCTTACTGTATGATTCACCTCCGTGGAGACAAGAGAAAAGCTCTGATCTAATTACCCCTACTGCTGCCATCTCAGACCTGAAAAGAGAGCTGGGTGGTGTGAATAATGTGAGAGGAGCAAGCAAGGAGGAAAAGGCAAGGGGTGGTGGAAAAGAAGGCTACCAGTAGACAGGGAAGAAAAATCAAGTACAAAGAGAGGAGTGTGATGCCAACAATGGGATAAAAGCAAGTATTATTTGTCTCCTTTCTTCCTCCTCTTCCTCCTCTCTCCTCATCATCAGCTGCATCCAACTGCTGCACAAATGGGCCCTTGTTGCCATGGATATGAGCAATGGTTCTCCCGTTCTGCTCGATGGGGCTCAGTGATAAATGGCGGGATGTGGAGGAAGTTAATAATTTATCCCGAGGAGGGAGCGAGAGTTCTGGGGAGCGTTACCTGGCATAATGGGTTAAGTGCAGCGATTGCTGCGTGCTGAGCAATAGACTCTCAGGAGGTGATATATAAAAAATGAATAAAGGCTGAGTGGAGCCTGCTGGGAAGAAATTGTCAAGGGACTGTATTGTATGTGTGTGTGTGTGTGTGTGTGTGTGTGAGGGGCTGGTGTTGTGTTTTGGGTGGAAGGCTTTGTCATTTCTTGAAGTCGTAGGATTGTCAGGTAAAGAACAGTGGAGCGTTAATAGAGCTTCCTTCCTTCAGGCTTTCAGTGAAGGACTCCTCCCAGTCTTCTTTTACGAGAGATGAAAAACAGTTCAGAATGCTTTGGGCTTTGAAATGTGACAGCAGCAGTGACAGATGAAGCTGCTGCAGAACACCGGTGCAGGGCCTGGTCATGTAACCTGTGCTGTCGTTATCAGTGACTCACTGACACTTAATGCAAGGAATACATACACTTTTTATTTCTTGTTATCTGACAACAGTTGTGACTACGTGAGAGAGGGAGAGAGAGAGAGAGAAAAGGTGCAAGAGAGAAAGAGGGCACATGGGGTAGGCCCACACCTCCGGGAGCATTAACACAGCACCTGCTTCACGTCTTCTTAGCGATTTATGAGGTGCCACACTCTTTACACTGCCTCCCTTCCCGCCCCTCCATCTCGCACTCCCCTCCTGCCCATTCCTCCCTCTTCTGGCTCTGCTATCTCTCAGATCTTGCATTCGGAGGCTGATGGTGCGTGCCCAGGGTTATGTAGAGGTCATCGTATTGTGTTAATCCAAGAGAACATATCAGATCAGCTTGATTTCATTATTGTCCCTCTGATGCCCCATATGAAGGAGCGCAAAGCTACTTAGAATGATCCTCTCCTAGTAATGGTAGAAAAGAAGCTGTTCTGCAGTCTGTTATCTGTGCTGGAGCTGGAGTCTATTGTGTTGGACATTCTGCTGCGTTGCTGGAGTGGATTTGGAGAATAACAGCCTTGTGTTAAAACATAGCAGAGCCTCGCATCTTTGCCTTGAATTCTCTCCCACTGATTATTTGATGGATTCTTCAATTCTCATGTCTGGTTTAAGTATCTGTGCTCCTTGGGAGTGTATGTGTGCGTTTGCATGTGTGTACCCAGTGGAAAATATGACTTGTGGTTTCTTTTCATTTCTTCTCCATTTTGTTTCGAGAGTCTATGTTTTGCAGGAGTTTTTTTCCTCTCTGCCTTCTTGTGGCTGATAAGTGATGCAGATAACTACGATGGATAATATTGGCTGAGACATGCACACACACACACACACACAGCCCCCCCCCCCCCCAGTTGTGTATTTGTGTGTGTGTGTGGTTGTGGTGTGGTGTGGGGTGTGGGCTGTGTTTGATGGGGGATAGGAAAACATAAAAAATAGGAAGGAAAGAAAGAGACAGTGATTATTCTCTGCAGGTGAAATAAAACAACACCACCTGGAGTTCAGTAATCACAATGTTCATGTAAACATAAGAAAGAGAAGGAAGGAATATGTTGAACTGTAATTTTCAAGCTCTTTGTTTATAAAATAACACTGTTGTCTATAGTTTTTGGAGCTCGGAAATGACAGATGACTGTCAGTCACACAGGTAGAGTACACACACGGCAGCCATTTACAGACGAGTTAAAGCAAGAAGCAGCTGCTGTTGTTTCCCTGTTTGCTCTCCTGTTGTCCACTTGTTCATGTTGTTACCTTTTCTTGAGCTCTCGTTGTCGTTGCCCCACAGCGAGGTTGGACAGATGTTATGTCATCCTGTGACAGGGTCAGGCACATATTGTACACCCCCCCCAGTCAGTCAGAGTCGGAGTCCCGCAGACACCCGACTTTTGTGCATGTCACCCTGAGTGACACCTTCATCAGATCCCCATCTACACTTATGTGAACGCGTACATGCACACTGATACCCACACACACGTATACACATGTACAGACTCATGGCCCCCCAGGTTGCCTTTGTTCTCAGCATCTGTTTCCCTCGGTGATTAATTGAAATTAGCGAGAGGTTTGAAGGCCTGTGGAAGAACACAGCAAGAGGAAAAACATCAAGATTAATGAGGGGAGGCATTCATCAGAGAGAAAGAGAGGACAGAGAGAGAGAGAGAGAAAAAGGGAGGAAAGATAGAGGGACAAGAGAGAGACAGGGGAGGGGGGATGGAGGGATGACGCGGTAAGAAGGGAGGGCCTGGGAGAGCAGGAGGTGGAGAAGAGAGGGATGCTCAGATGTTAATGACGTAGGAGATGGGAAGAGCAGAGGAGCGTGACATAAAGCAAAAGAGGGAGAACGAGAGCAGCAGACAGAGGAAAGAGAGAGAGGCAGTTGTCAAAGCTCAGGCCACAGAGCGACACCACAGGGGACTGATTAAATATGGAAATTATAATTGCTAATTGACCTTTATTAATCAGAGCAGTGGGGGGGGGTGTATTGCAATTTTGTGTCTCCTCATACTGTGTGTGTGCTAGTCTTTTTGTGAGATTGTGTATGTACAAGCAAGCTGAAACGTGTGTGTGTATGTGTGTGTGTGTGTGTGTGTGTGTAAACTTGACTGTGTTTATGTATGGGTGGTTGTTTGATCCCCTCACGCAGCTCTCTCTTGTCTCAAAGAGCTCTCTCATGTTTAAACACAACATAATGGGAGAAGCAGCGAGAATAACACACGCATGTGCAGCCACACACACACACACACACACACACAAACTGGGTGGTAATGAGAATGTGAGTATATTAGGGGGGAGCTAAATAGGGTCACTGTGAAACCTCTTTCTTTGGGCTGCCAGATGTGCAATCATGAATGCATGCATGCACTCTCATCCACATGCACCCAAGCAAGTCCTCTCATTTTCTCGCCTTTGCTCTCCTTCTTTCTCCCTTTCTCTCCTTGCAACACTTTGATGTCTTCACGCTTATTATTGCATTTTAGAGAAACCCTGACAACCCTGTTTCATTCTGAATCTGACGCATGTAGACAGAATTTCTCTCCCTTGGTCGGCTCCATATGGATTTATTTCCTCTTGTTATCAATGCTGCTGCACATCCATAATTGCGCGCACACACACACACACACACACACACACACACGGATGTTAGTATTGTTGCCAGATCACAGAGATTTGATTAGAGACTCCCTAAATTCATTAACCCAATGTGATTTAGCCAGCTGTCATTAGAGCCACATGTAAACAGGCCTGTAGTGGTTTCATTTGGTTTCAACTCAAATGCATCAGATTCATCTTCCATGAGCTCTGCAGATCTTAATCATTTTTAACCAATCACTGCTCAAAATATCCATTCATTACAAGACTTTTCTTTTCTTAACAACTACTTCACTATTTATGAAAAGATTCATTTTTCTCTTTTTTTCCCAACAAACAGTCTTTCACTGTTGGCCACTGGGAGCATTTGAAGTAAAGAGAAGTGCCTTTCTGAAGGAGAGCCTTGACAGCAGAATAAAAGACTGCTGTGTGTGCTTTTCTTGCACATTTAAGATTTTCTGAGTATTCAGAGGAAACTAGGCAGGTCTGCCATTTCTCTCTCACTCCCTCCTTTGAATCTGTGTTGCCAGTTAGTTGTCTGTAGCTCTAAGGGCATCTGCGGAGGACAAGTGTCGTTTCTGATCCCCCAGAGACAGAGACGGGGGACTGCTTCCCTCTTGGCCCCTCTAATCCTGTTAGCTCAGCTCAGGATCAGATCGCCATGACAGGTCTTCCACCACAGCCACACACACACACACACCCCACACCCTCAGGGGCCCTCAGCCTCAAAGGGACAATTGTTGCAGGGTCCAGAGGTGGCGGTGGAGGTGAGGGGTCAACCATCAGAGGGGAAAAGAGAGAACACACACATGCCTGGGCGCATACACACCCTATATGCATTTAAAATATACTCACAGCATTAAAGGGCTTACTTTTCCATCACTCACTTTCTCTGTCTCTAACACACACTGAGTGTGTTTTTTTCCCCATTTCCACTATTCATTCAATTTCTCACTGGGCAGCAAAGCAGCTAGGCTGTCTTCGCATCAGTGCACACAAACCCAATACAGAGTGGACTGGCTCAGCCCTTTTCTCTTTTCTGCATTATTCCTCTTTTGTGTTGTCAGTGAGGAGCCCACCTCTCCTCAGGGGCAGGATTGGGTGTCTTAGGAGGGCAGCACAGCCTATCAGCTTTGACTTTGACTGTTGCCAATTTCCTCTCCAGTGACCAATTGGTGAGACACACAGAACTGGAGCGTGGTGAGTGGTGATGTGCCTCATCTGTCCAGCAGAGGGCGCTTGGCACAGTGGGGCCAGGAGTTTGTTCCCTTTTACATGACTGCTGACGTTCCTGCTCATCTATACTGAAATAATGGCTGAAATCAACCAGTGTACAATGTTAATGGTGTTTGAATTAGAACACTTCTAAATTAATTAGCTAAGTAAAGTATGCAACAATCAAAATGTCACTGTTGATAAAGCTATATTCCTGTAAGCAGTGGGGGGAATCGACAGACTGATTTGTTTGGTGTTATCAATCTGGGTTAGGCTCTGCTGGCTCTAGGCTTGTTTCAACTGTTTGTGTGTGTGTGTGTGTGTGTGTGTGTGTGTGTGTGTGTGTGTGTTTACCACTGGGTAGAGAGACAGTTTGATTGAGCTCTGTGCAGTAAAGCTGTCTGTTTGCCAGACAGTTTGTCTCCCAGCCAAGACTCTGCAGCAGAGAAGAATACAATGATTATCTGTCACAAGGCAGCAGCGTTCTTCATCAGTCCAGCGAGCAACATGCCCAACTGCCCTGTACAAGTCTCAGACCACACACTGAATCAGCCTCAGGACCTTTTCAGCCCTGAAACTCTGAATATCCTCGATTAGATCTTTTGTCCATGAGGTAAAATGTTGATATACATATTTGCTTTAAGGTTGATGCTACTATTTGGAATTCTCTGTTTGACTTTATAGGGCCTATTGGAGTACACCTACCGGTTTTCACCTTCCGAAGAGTGC
Organism: Scatophagus argus; assembly: GCF_020382885.2. NCBI lineage: Eukaryota > Metazoa > Chordata > Actinopteri > Scatophagidae > Scatophagus > Scatophagus argus. The sequence goes on from NC_058493.1 coordinate 14,687,406, forward strand.
TGTGAGCAAGTCTCAATATCCCACCATTTTGTTGTGGTTTCTGTGTTTGTGTGTGTGTGTGTGTGTGTGTGTGGGAGGGGCGGGGGGCTTATGCAGTAGTATTGAGACTGAAGCGTGAGAGGAATGTCAACAACCTTTAACCTCTGGACTCATTAATGTGAGGGGTGTGGGGTGATGATGTGGCAGTGGGATAATTGGTGTGTATGTATGTGTGTGTGTGTGTGTGTGTGTGTGTGTGTGTGTGTGTGTGTGTGCATTCAGAGCGGTGTCAGAGCAGACATGATTTATCACGTATTAGTGGGCAGAGAGGAGGAAGACAGAGCTCTCAAAAACCTGGGGTTACAAGGTCAGGTCAAAAGTCATGAAAGGTCAGAGTGCTGAGTGAATATCAAAGAGCATCTTGGGAGCTAGATATGGCCAACCAAGGCCAGATAGGCTTCCAGGTACTGACTGGCCAAACAATAGCATGTAAACACTCACACACACACACATACACACACCTCACTTGGAGACTAGTGTAGGTTGAGTGTATGAAGGCTAAGGTCAGTGTGGCTGTTCAGAGGCCAGAGGTCAGGGGAAATAGCCATTAGATCAGACCATGGATTTACTTGGTCCCTCCACCTCCCTTACGTACCCTAAAGCACACAGTAACGCTCCAACGTGGGTTACCTCTTGACAGTTTGACAGCAAATATGTTCTAAAATACGCATCTAAACCAAGCATTCTGGTACACCCAAACAGACATATACACGCAGACAAAGCCCCACAAAGGCAGCTAATTTCACACTGACTCTGCTGGGGACCCGCTTGGGCATGGCTGTGAAGCACAGACAGAGAGACAGATGGTGCAGGGCTGGCAGGAGGAGTTTCTTCTGTCCTCTGTGCGTGTATGTGTGTGCCAGTGTGTATACGTATCCATTTGATTGATTGTTTATGTGCGTTTGTGCTTGTGTGCGTACATTCTCCGGTGTCTTTGTGCATTTTCAAATATCACTTTGTACTCCACACACCAGCGGAGTCAAAGCTTCGGGCTATGCTAACAGTGCCTCTCCATACTGCTTCCTGTTGCCAAACTAGGTGTCAGGAAATGTTACCCCCCAGCACAACCTCTATGTCTTCATAGACGTTTTTCAATCCAGTCACAGTGCTTTGTACGAGTCATTTCCTTTCTAAGAGGCTACAGAGTGGAGACTGTGCATATTAAGCATGAGGAGGACCTCTTTGAAGTTGAATGTAGCTGGCAGTGAATGAAACAAGCGCTTGTATCTTTGTGTTTCGCTTGAGGTATTGTTTTCCATTGCACTGTGCAACTTGTATATGTGTTTATGTGCGCATGTGTATGTGTGTCGGGGTGTGCACATGTGGTTGCTGTAATTGAAATGACTGGTTGCCATGATAGCTTGTGCATAGCTAAAGTCTGTTAATGTGCTTGGCCTGACTGAACGGGGACCAGTATGTAAGGAAGTAAAGGAAAGGAAGAAGAGTCAGGGAAGGACTGAAGGAACATGGGATTAAGGAGAGCTGGATCTGTAAGACAGTGAGGGAGGTTAAGATGACAATAAACCAAGAAGATAATGAGGCTGTGAAATAAATGCAAATGGATGGGTAGAGATAAACATTAAAGTGGAGAGTGGATGTTGAATACAGGTGGTGCTAACAAGCTGTTTTAGTCTGTCTAGACTAATAGGCTAACAGATAGGCTGACCAAAAGGGAGACTGACTGACTAGTAGTGAGGCTGACAGAAGGCCAGACGGATAGATGGACAGGCTGACAGCCAGCGAGCCAGCCAGGCAGACAGGGAGCCAGTGTCATCCCACACTGGGAGAACAGGAGGAGCGAGAAGGGTTCATATTCCCCGGGACAGGTGGCAGAGACATGCCACTGCTGCCACCTGGCACTCACTTGCCTATGTCCTTCTCTCCCTTGTTCTTTCTCTGAGCCATAATATTGCTATCAGCTCTTGACCTGGTCTTCCTCCAGAGTTTGGCTTATTTCTACAGAGAAGCCACTCTTCTAAAGGCTTCACCCTCCCTGTTGCAGAGCGAATAGGCCAGACGGGCAAAAATCAGCATGTTAGCGATTAGTGATTACCATCCATCAACCTTCCTCAGACTCAGACAAGCATGCAGGTAGGGCCCTCTGCCCCCATCATCAAGGCCAGGGCTTGGTGGGCAGGTTTGGTTGTGGCAGTGGGGTGGGTGCACTCTAGAGGCTGGACCCTGACTCCCCCAAGTAGCAGAGGCCACCTGCTCCCATTCACCGCTTCACCAGCCCTGTCTGACCACAGCCCCGCTAGCACCATGCAGGCTAATTAAACTCAGTGTGGCACATACACTCTTACTCCCACTCACACTGGGAGACACACATACGCCAGCTCACGTCAACTGTGTGAATTCAATAACACAAATAGACACGCAAAGAATTATCCACCCACGCTTTCTGGATGGGAAGAAGAAGTGAGGAAATGCAAACATTTTATAACACAGGAACAGAAGCAATTGTATTACCCGCTTACACACACAGACACACACACACAAACACACACAGACTTCATGCTGCCAACAGACTGTCCCACTTTAGAGTAGGAGTGTTCTATTTGGCGTCCACCCACAGCTCTTCTCCTCTCTCTGATCTCACTGCAGCATTTTTTGTGGTCCCTCAACATACCAGGGAGGACAGATCTGTCACTGCTGTTATGAAGACAAAGTCTTCAGTGACATCATATGGATACTGTTTTAGCCTGGACAGGGCTTTTCCCCTTGTCTCTAATTTGTCTGCTATCATTTTCTTAGCATGTCAGCACTGGGAAGGATGAAATCCCAGGACAGCATGACAGCACAAACTCATTCCCATGGTAGATTTTCACTGAAGGCCCACTTTGAGATGATTTTTGATCTAATTTAAACTATTTTGCATTTTTGTTTGTTTTGTAGAATATTGACTTTACCTTTAACACATTTAACTAAAAGAATGAATAACTTAAATTTGGATGAAGAAGAAGAAAATACTACACGTCAGTGCAACACTCATCGCTGGCTTAAATTGACAACCTCTATGCAGTATTTAAGGTATTTTCTGCATAAGATATTTCTCAAAAATGCTACTTTGACTCAGTTTTTTGCAATTTGTTACAAGAGCAAAAAGAATAACTTCTGCAAGGAGAAAATAAAATAGTGTCAGATGGATTAAGTTTGGAAACTAACTGCTACTTTAATCTTGTGCAAAAAGCAAATGGAGAGGGGATAAATATTTTGGGGTGATGAAGAGTGTGTGTGTGTGTGTGTGTGTGTGGGTATGTGCATGAGAAAGACAGACGCAGACAGACAGACAGAGAAAAAAGAGGAGACAGTGGTGGCGAGTGACTTTGAGAGGTGTGACTGTTCTCTAAACTGATTTCAGGCCCAGCCCTCCCAGACCCCCACAGCTTCCAACATGCCACAGGGAGTTGTCCCATAATCCTCTGTTCCAGGTAAACAGCTTTCTTCCTCCAAAAGCCCAGACCCATCTCCAGCACACACACCATCAAAAAGCTCTCCTTTGCATATGCCTTTAAACCTCCTCCTCTCTTAAACCTCTGGGCCTCTTATCTGTAATGGAACTCACTGACACACAAATGCTGCTCTATAATTGGTGCAAATTAGTCTGATGTTTGTTGATTTGTGGCTGATTAGGTGCTTAAACATATGACAGAGTATCAGTGTTTACCTACTCTGTTCCTGAAATTTCTCCATCACAAACATCTTAGTATAAAAGAAAATATCAAATATCACCATGGAAACAATATTTAGCCAGAATACCCTTCGCATGTAAACATGTCTTCTTGTGGCGAGGTTATACAAGGCCTCTTGGTTGCCTGGTGTTAACATGCACAGCTGCATGATGGCCAAAGCTGCGTTCCTCTCAGTTCTCCTCCTTCTCAGTGTTTAACAAAGTCTTTCACTACGCGGCAGAGAAACTGCTCTGTTTACACTCCATCACAGACACTTAAACACCACTCCCTCGCCTCTGCCTTCCATTCCCTCTTTAATCTCTCCCTCCTCCCTTTTCTTTTCTTTTCTCTATCCACTCCATTTAGTCATTAGGTCGGCTCTCATCTGCATAAGCTTTCCGTTGTAGCACTCGATTGCACTGGGCTCCAGCTCATGTTTATTAAATGAGCCTTCTTGTTGTGGCAGCCACACAGCTTGCCCTGCTCTCTGCCTTGTCCTACTGTTTTCTTGCTTTTGCTCTTTCTCTCCTCACCGTGTCTCCTTCTCTCCTTCCCTCTCTCCATGGTCGATGTGCTTGCCCGCCCTCTCCCTCCCCCTCGCTCTTCTTATTCCTCTGTGGGGGTATTAAAGGCTGTTTCTGTTGGCCGTCACTCTTCATAAGTGGTGTCTTGCTCAATGTGTTCGCCCTGTTCCCTGTGCGAATGCACCTCAATGCCCTGGTGCGCGCTGTCTCTACAGGCCCCACTCAGAATGGAAATGAAGGGAGTCTGTAATGAGTTCCACTCAGCCAGGGTCCCCGACCCCACCGCCATCAGCCAGCTTAGAGGAGAGAATCAGAGAGACAGAGAGAGGGTAGAGAGACGGGGGTCAGAGATGGAGGGAAGAAGAGGCTCAAGGGAAAACACAGGGCTTTTTTCATTTTTTTTACACCCCCTCTTTTAGTGCCTGGTTGCCAAGCTGCTACAATGTTAAGCTGGCCTTTCTTTTAGTCTGTAGGGAACAGTGCGGGACTGTCACATGGAAGCAGAAGAGGAGAAGGGAATGAATTTGTGTGTGTGTGTGTGTTAGGGGGACACAGAGCAAAGTAGAGGACAGATGATAGGATTAAACAGGGAACAAAGGGATAAACTGTATTTTCAACAGGAACATATGGGTGATGAGAAAAGGCCGATCACGACAGCAGCAATGATGACGACAATGACAGCAACCGCAGTCTCCGTTATTGACATCATTCCTCCTTCTGCCAGCTCATCCTATGGTGCAGCTCTGGCTGTGATCTGCTCTCATCAGGGCAGGATGCTTCGAACTTGATGTAGGATGAACCTCTGAAGAACACTCTTAAGTTGAATGTAATTAATTGGTTGTAAGTCCAACAGGCTTAATAACATTGCATTTTTATGCCACAGCCATTTAAACTAAAGCCTAAGGAGCCATGCCGTCCTAATTGCATTGTTATTGGCCCAGAGTGGATGTTGTTTTCATAGTCAAAAAACACATGTTACTAATAACAGTAACAAAGGCTGCGTTCTATTCCCAGTAAGCCATGGCAGTGTGACACTTAGCCAGCATGCACAATGCTAGGACCTTGACACTCAAGCAGCTAAATGGAATTCAGCCATCATTCATTTTGGTATTTACGTCTGTGTTGTGACATGTCAGATCCTTTCACTTTTCGACCAAATTCATCCCAAAGAAGTCTCCACTTCCAGTGAAAAGACACCAGTTTCCAGTGAAAACCTCTGTGTGATGTGAGTGCCGTTAAGTGCTGTTGTGTGTGTGTGTGTGTGTGTGTGTAAGAGAGAGAGAGAGAGAGCATAAACTGTGGATGAGTCCTTTACAAAGTGATGAGTCATTATGGATGTTATTTACACAACGTACAACAAAGAAGTCAGATGGGGAAGCTAGGGGCACGTTGACAGAAACTGAAATGTCCTCCTAAGAGGTGTGTGTGTGTGTGTGTGTGTGTGCTTGTGTGTGTGTTTGTGTGCACAGAGAGTGAGAGTTGTGTCTGTAAGGCTGTGATAGATGAGAGACGGCTGATAAGGAGGCCTGGGGTTAGAGCAGTCAAACAGTGCACAGATACAGAGTGGCTCGGTCCTTCCTATCTGTTCCTCTGTGTGTGTGTGTGTGTTTATGTGTGTGTTTCTAGCAAGGCTGTTATACACAAGACTGTCTGTTCTGAGGCAGATGCCTCACTGGGCGTGAAGCCCAGGAATTGTGTGTGTGTCTCTGTGAAAGAGGGTAATGGCTGACTCTACACGGCCTCTGACCCTGCTGGGCAGCACAAGTCCTCCTCTGTTTCTCCTCACACTGATTAGAGGGTCAGAGCTGCATCACACACACACACACACACACACACACTTACAAACCTACGTGCACGCACAGTGTGCCTCTTTTGGCTCTGCCGTCAGCACAATAGAGAAGGAGAAAGAGGACATTCAGTAATGCTGAGAGAGAGAGAGAGAGAGAGGTGGGGTCAAACTGAGAGGAAGGGATAGAGAGTGGAGAGATGTGATGTGAAGCACATAAAGAGGACAGCAGCACAACATGGATTTGCACAGATAAGAGCAAGAAAATGGATAACACGGGATATAGGCTTAGAGACAACAGATATGCTCAAACAAAGATAAAAGAGAGGAGGGTGCGAGTGATGTACCTGGTTATTAGAAGAGGAAGGAGCAAAGGATAAAAAGCTAGCATGGGTGGAGTTAGAGTAATAGAGAAATGGGAGCTGTGGGAAATGGTGGCTTTTTTCTCGCATTGTCCTTTCCTCCTGTTCTTTAAGGATGAATCATTCAGCAGTCATTTATTTTTTTCTGTTGGTGCACGACTTTACCCTTTCCACCTCCATGCCACCTCTCTATCTTTTTCTCAGGCTTTATCTCACGTTCACCCCCTCCCTCTTATCTCCCTATCTGAAATGAAAAGGGGAGGGTGCAGGGTGTTAGCATAGCCACTGATGCCACGGTTCTGAAGGAAGCACAGTGTCTGAGAGCAAGGTGTCTTTTGTCTTTGTGTCTGTGAGAGAGAGAGAGAGAGAGAGAGAGAGAGAGAGAGAGAGAGAGAGAGACAGTTTGAGCCCCTGAGGCTGCTTCCCTGGCATTTGATTAAAGCCTTGGGTGTCTGTCGGCCACTTTGTGTATGCATGCATGTATCTCTGTTTGCGTTTGTCTCTGTGTGCACAAGTGTGTGTGTGTACGCATGCGTGTGTGTGGCACTGACCCATGTAAAGAGATGGTGTGTGTGGGGCATACATAATGGATGCTTTGCCTGCTGCACACAAGAGTGCACAGTGCCGTGAGGAATTCCCAGCTTAACAAGCCTGCCTAAGTGTGTATGTGTGTGTGTGTGTGTGTGTGTGTGTGTGTGTGTGTGACAGAGAGAGAGAGAGAGAGAGAGAGGGGCAGATAGCAGAAACAGACGAACTCAGTCTCATCACTTTTCTACTTAGCTCTCTTTTTCTGTATATCTTTGTTGTTTTCTGTGTAACAGTTTTTCTGCCCTCGTCACCCCCGCCTCCCACCACACACACACACACACACACACACACACACACACACACACACACACTCCTCTATCCCAGCATACATGTTCCTTTTCCTGTTCCCCTCTCCCTTTGGAGTGAAAATGTCATTTGTTTCCCAAACTGTTCCAGAAAAGAGCAGCCAGTCTCTTCCACCTGTTAGACACTGATAGCATGTGCACGCACACACACACACACACACACACACATACTTGATCCAGTTTCTTTTGAGCCCCTGAACATCGCATGTCATCCCAACTGCGACACACACTTCCTCAGTGTGGCTGCTCTCCAAACTCAGTAAGACTGAGAAGGAAAGGCAGAGACCAGCTAAGACCGATGAAGGCGTACAACTGAAAAACTAGATTTTTCAGAGTTTTTTATTTCCTCTCTGTGGTCATGACAACAGAGCCATTTGTCGCTCTCTGTAAGTGGAGCAGGTTCAAAGTTCAAAGGTCACACTGAACAGACTTTAAAGCCTTCTTCCACAATGCACCTTAAACACCAGTTGAGAGACATAATGGAAACGGGAGCCGGAGCTGATTTAAGATACTCTAGTGGGACCAAAGCAACACAACATCATAAAGAATGCATATATTTATGACAACCTTAAGACTGAACAAGGTCAGCAACTTTTGTTAGACAGGTAGGACTGACAGCTACTACCAGAACATTATTCGAGACAAATACATCATGTTAATTAAAAGTAATTGTTACATGAAAGTAACTCAAACTAGCAGGAACTAGCAATCAGCTGCTGTTAGAAGATGACAGCCTGTGATACCTTCATGCATTTTTGATGAATATCAAAGCTTTGTCTTCAACAGACAGAGTGTCGTTACACACACATTGTATATAGGGGCAAGACTTGAAAAACGAAATGGAACCAGTAAATCCTTCTCACTGACTTAAAACCGCAAATATATTGAATAAAAAATGTTTCAATCCCTGGGTCTTTGCCGGGTCAGACACATTAACAGAAGACCTGGCTTACAAATGGCAGATGATTAACTAAGTAAAACTTAGAAGACATCAGAGGCCTGGCAAGCACTGACACTCAAGGGTTACATTATTGCATTAAAATGTTATGAAAATTAGACAAGCTGCCCTAAGAATCTAAACAACAGCCAATGAATGCACCCAGCTGTCAGAATTGTCAGAATTAGTTCACCTTTTCACTTTCACACAAGCGCTGCTGGTCTTTGTGGAGCAGATTTGACCACTTCATGAATAATCTGACCTGGCTTCACAAGAAAAAGTGCCTCTAAACACACATATTGTACACATACTTAGCAGGATCAGAGTTCTGAGGAACAAAATGTCAGCTTTATCTTGGGCTTAGACCAGGGCTGAGGGCAGGGGGCACAACCCAGAGGTGTCAGGGTGTCTGGGCTCTGCAGACGATGAAGGATATGGCGTATGCTGGGCTGAGGAGGAGAGGAAGAGCTCTTAAAATGTCAGACAGAGGTCGAAAAAAAATTCATCTTCCTTCTGTAAACACAAATGAGAGGAAAGAATGCAAAAAGGTGGAGGGAGACGTAGAGAAAGGGAGGCTTGGAGGTTGAGTAGGAGTGATGAGGAGGAAGAGAGGGAGGTAGGAGGGGCAGGGTGTCTCTATTGTAATAGCTCGGTCAGAGGAATCCCTGCCATTCAGGACTGAAAAGAGGCCCCAATTAAATGACTCTGTAGAGCAAGCTAGTTGAAACAGTGTGTGTGTGTGTGTGTGTGTGTGTGTGTGTGTGAGTGAGTGAGTGTTTCCTGCATGTGTCTGCATTTCTGCATGTGTGTGTGTTCTCACAAGTATGTGTGTTGTTACTGATGCATTTTGGAATGTAGCTCTGACAAGTCTGTGTGTGTGTGTGTTTCTTTGTGTGTGCACACGCGTTCACTTTTGTGGCACTGGAGGTGACGAGGTACTTGAAGTGTCGCCATGGTGCTGTAATTAGCGAGCAGGGGTGAAAGGTCGGCCACAATTCTGCCAGCCCGGGACAGGACCTCTCTCAAGAGCTGGAGGGGGGAGAGGGAGCGGAAGGGGGGGTGAGGTGAAATGAGAAGGGAGTGTTTTACAGAGCAAAGACTAAGCACACAGCTAAAGGAGGCTCCTGACTGAAACAGGAGAGAATAGAAAGCCATTAAGCAGTGTTAGTTTTGTAACGGTTATCCTTCCCGCTCTCCCCCTGCTGGCTTATGTCGACATGTTTATTGTCAAGTAGTGTGTGTGTGTGTGTGTGTGTGTGTGTCCGTGCGTCTAAGTTGGACACTGAGTGCAAGCTGTGAATTTAAATGTCCGTTTCAGCTGGTAAACTTGTGACGCTCCTTTAATCCTGAAGTAGCTATAATCTTTGGAGGAAGAAAAAAGATTGATTGTGACGCAAAAATGAAGGCCAAAGCAAGCAGTGCTGGAGTAAATGCATTGGGGGGGGGGGGGGGTGAATTATGAGACAGAACAAAGGAGGAGATAGTGAGGACAGAGAAGGAGAGAGGAAAGTAAGGGACAGCTGCAGTTGTGAGAGATAAAGGTTTTAAAAGCCTGTTAAACACCCCAGTAATGTAGAAACTGTCTGTCTGCTTGTTTGAATGCCCGTCTTTCTGTATGTTCAGCTGTCTGCCTGTCTGCTGGAGTATATCACCATGAGTCTGTAAGAACATCGTCCGTTGTCGCCATGCTTCACTAAACATGGCACGCTGGGCTCTCCGCCCTGCTGCAGCGTATCAGTGAGGAAGTGGTGTATAAATTAGTAAAGCGACAAAACAAGTTCCCTCCATCTCATGAAACCTCCTGAAGATGTCCTGTCAGATCTTGCACTGTTGAGGAATGGTATTATGACACTTTCTGTTCTGCTCTCGCACAGGAAAAGCACTCTCTTTATCAAAGTATAATGTCTCCAGAGGGAGGGAAAGACAATTGTTCTCGTCAGTCTGTCCGTTTGAGTTGAATAAAAAAGTAGGCCTGTTTATAATTAGAGACTCCTTTCACAGTCGATAGAGTTTTCATTACCTTATCCCATCCAGACTCACATGCAGCTACACTCCTACAAATACTCACATGCCCACAGTTCTGTACTTAAAGTGGTGACCTTAAGAGTGGGCAAAGCTTGAGGCGGTTGGTTGTTTCAGAGGTGCAGTATCTTTATAATATTATCTGTATAATATAAGGCTTATAAAAGGGCTTTGTAATGTTGAGAGGATATTAGCGCTCATTGGGACGACATGATGCGTGGGTGTCTGATGTAGAGACAGTCTGTTGTTGCAGACATGAGGCCTCTCTTTTAGTTGGCATATGGTGAGAACACACATGCTGCAAAATGTGCCAGTGACGTGTGTGAGAGGGTATGCACGTCTCTGTATGGGGTGAGATTTGTGCCACCAGACAACTGAATTTCAATTATGGGTTTTGTGGCATTTTAGTAAATCAGAGGAAATTTAATTCCAAACCTGAAATTTCAAGGTTTATATTTGTACAGCTTTTAGGTTTAAATTAGTAATATTGAAAAACTGTTTCAGCATTGCTGTTAAAGCATGTGTCATTAAAATAGCAAACACCAAACCTTTGAAAATTCCATCTCTTTAAAAGCATTGAGATGGATTTGATTCGAATATCTTTTGTAATAATAATTTTTAGATATAATGAAACTGGGCAAACAATGTTTACAGAGCCAAATGAAAATCTGCCACTTTTTTAAGAAAATGTATTTGCTATTTTTTTTTCCTCCTGTGGCAATTTCAATATTCCAATAATTTTTAGCACCAAGAGGACATGAGCCAGGTCCCCCTGTTCAAAAGCAAACAAACTTCAGTAACTAATAATAATAATAATAATAATAACTAATTAATATGCACACTCAGCACAACTGCAAAGGGGGTTTACTACAGGTGGTCTACATGTGCTTATTGACATTGCTGTCTTTTATTTAACAATAAGGGAGATTGTCCTCAGTCTTCTATAATAATAATAATAATAAGGATAATAATAATGCTTAAGCACTTTTATTTATGTTTTAGCTCTTATTGCTTTAGTCTAATTCTGTTGTACTGAAACTTGTGATTCTGTACCTCGCTTTGGATGAAAGCGTCTGCTAAATGAAGTGTAATGTAATGTAATGTAATAATAATAACAATAACAATAATAAATCAGTCAGTGATCCAGTCAGTTCTGTCAAATATTTGGTTAATGTGACACCCGAAGGGTTTAGCATGCAGTGGTGAAAGGTCCTCACGAGTATGTTAAAAGAAGTATGTGTGAAGGCCTGTTACGTTCATGTGTGCACTGTGCTCTTCATTGAGGGAGTGTGTCTGTTAACTGTGTGCCAACTGGCACTGAGCCCTTGGCAGTGGGCTGGTGTTCGCGTGTCCGCTCAGCTACCACCACCTGTCCAGTCCCTGGAAGAGTCACCAGGCTCCTTCAGTGAGGGCCTCCTCGGTGGGCGGGAACGTGTGTATGTGTGCGTTGTGTGTTGTGTGTGCATAATATGCGAGGTTGGGGGGCAGTTGCAGCTTGGGAGGAGGGTAAGCCAGTGGGAGCAGGGAGCAAGTTGGTCCCTTGGACCTCCAGATCCCTGTAACAGGAAGGGGTTGTGCTGCAAAGACAGTCAGACTGGAATGGCCCTAGTCTGGGTTCTGCTACCTACAAGAGCCAATAGAAATCTGCATGTCCTTTCCTCAGTCCATCTGTCTGTCTGCCTGTCCATCTGCATGCTGAATTATTGTCTCTGTCTACTTGACTGTGCGTTTGCCTTTACGAGCCCATAACATGCCTGGAGGAGAGAGGGGGAGAGACACTGCTCCTCCCTTTTGGTTCTTCACTGCAAATCAGTTGCTGAAATATGCATCACGTTAGTTAGCTTACTCACTGCCTAATTTCTGCCGTTGTCTTTGTGAGACTATTACTCAAGAGATCAGGAGGAAGGGATAGCAGAGAAAGAGCGCCGTTAAAGGCGAGGCACCGTGTGTTTCATATAGCTGCTGTGTGGGAGTAGTGGGTTTTCAGAAAACCCTTGTACTACCTTTCAGCGAGGGATTGTGTGAACATACACTTGCTCAATAATTTAGCCACTGCAAAGAGTGGTTCTGATTAAATAATGAAGGAGCTTGGCACTGATGATCAAGATTGTGTGTGCAAGTGAGAGTGTGTGCGTGTGTCAGTGTATGTCTGTGGCACCAGGGACAGGGTTTATCCATCTAATATGTGCTTGCTTGCTCACAGATGACACCTCAGCCCATAATAACTAAAATAAGGGTCGAGCTCACACATCCTCATCACAAGAAAAGTGCTAAAAATCATTTCGGATCTAACAGTATGATAATCTTACCGCTGCAAAGCAGAGTACTCCTTTGTGTCCGTACACACACGCTGGGAGCACCAAGATGTAATCAACGTGAACGATCAGAGGACTGAGAAACACGTCATTTTCCTTAAGTGTTTATTATTTCAGGCCCTGAAATAAAATGTGATAACGAAAGAGGTCTGTCGACAGCAACTGATTGACGTACCTCATGCAATATGCAAGCCTGTGCCATACTCTGGCCTTGTTCCTCTGCTGTCACTTCTCAGCCTTGATGCTTTTGTTGTATAGCTCCTTCTGGGGCTCCTCAAAACCCAAATCTTCACAAATGGCATGAAAACTTCTCAGAAGGAGAACTTTTCACACATTTTCGTGACATCTGTTTAAGGTGCTGTTGGCATGTTGCTCACGGTTCAGGTGCTGAGCAGGGCTTCCGTGCCAGTGGGGTGAAGGGTCAGAGGCTGTTAAAGCCTGTTGCTGTCTCTGGGTTGTAGATAGTAATGGATGGTTTTAGACCACATGCTCAGTGGCTTTAGAGTCTGCAGATTGACCTTTGAACTCTATTGACCTGCAGGGTCCAGACATGAGGCCACAGGCAGGCTCCAGAGCAAGACCTCTGACCTCAGATCAGCATGGGGCAGAGGTCAGAAGTAATGCTTATTGGATGATGGCTGCGTGGTCATGCTGGTGTATCTTTTTTATGAATAATTTAACAGGAGCAAGGTAATTGCCCTTCATTTTGACTTAGGATATTGCTCCTAATTCAAATCCAACTCCATCGTTGTTAAACGCTGAACACTGATCGTCTGCTGGTACGCTTCCTAATGATTATTTACATTTTCTCATATATCACAGCTGCATACATGGTCTAAAGTTCAAGAACTAATTAAGGCAGGTGTGAGAGTTGAATAGTTAACCATTAATAAAATACAGCCCACACATTACAAAAAATAATGATCTGAAGTGGATAATTTGGGCTTTTTATGGCTAATTAAAGAAAAATGTTTTTCAGCTAATTTTCAGCTCAAATCCTGATCCTGCAGATCCTCTCAAGACATTTCTAATTCTGACCATTAACTATATCAGCATGTGAGGATTTGTTATTGATTTTTCTAAAGTAGATGGATACACAGTGTCTTCTTCCCTCTTTCCCTGACTGACCTGACTTTGTTCTCATTTGTTGACTTGCATCTGATCTCAGATCAGAAAGTACACAAACCCTGTGGTTTGTGCACAGTTTCCCATCTTACAAAAACACTTGCACAATGGGAAACGTTTGACTAACCTAGTGTGCTTGTGCATGTGCATTGTGTGTAAGTGTTGATATCAGTATGGAGGGTGTGTGTGTGTGTGTTTGTGGAGGGGTAAAGGGGATGGTGATGGTGTTTTTCCTATAATGCAGGCTATCCTTCATGTCTTATCTGAGCCTGCTAATGTCTGGGGCCAGCGGGGGCTGCAGTTTGCGATTCATGGCCTAGACCTTGGCTTTGTGAGAGCAGACATCAATAACCTTCCCCTGCCTGGCTCTCCCTGCTGCACCACCAGCATTCATATGGCTCCTGGATTGTTTCGGTGTGTGTGTGTGTGTGTGTGTGTGTGAGGGGGAAAGAGAGAGCGAGAGAGAGAGAGAGAGTACTAAGATCAAGGGTTCAAGTAAGCTTGGTGACAATGATTCAATAAAAAGGAAGTAAAAGAGAGGGGGGAGGCAGGAAATAAACGATACCCAGCAATGATCTTCAACCTTGACCTGCTCTGAATCATCACTTTTATACTGATGTGATATTAATGAACACAATCTGGGTCTTTCTCTCAAACACATCTTGCTCTTGAATATTATAAATGGTTACATTTCATTGTGCAAAGTAAAGAAAAGACCAAACTGAAAAGTGCCAAATAGTTTTGTGTAATGACTCATTTTAGTTAATGGATTTCTATAAAGGTTTTCCTGGCAGTGCAGAAGGTGACATCAGTGGCAAAGAATAGGGCATGATGTGTGACGAGGTTTACACCAAAATAAAAGCCATGAAAAACAACTACAAAATCTAATATGAGCTCCAGTAAACTATTTCCCATACGCTATCTCTCAACTCAACTTGCAGACGTTTAACTGTAGGAAGTGTTGGGTTTACAACAACAACCTGGTTAGTACTTGGATGGGAGACCGCCTGGGAATACCAGGTGCCGTTAAATATTGGGGGCAGTCGTGGATCAGCGGTTAGGGTGTCGGACCCGTAACTGGTGGATCGCTGGTTCGATTCCCCGTCCCGGTGTCCATGGCTGAGGTACCCTTGAGCAAGGACAAAATATGTCACTTTACTTTACTTTACTTTACATAAGACAGTTTTCTCTGAAGTATGGCAGTTATTGACCAAGTTACCTAAATATGATCACAATAATAAATACATCAAAAGATCAGAATGTCAAATACACTCTGTGTCACTGAGAAGATGTTATTTTGTGAAGCCTGTATACGATTGCTCTGTGGTCTCACAGCTAATACAGCATTCTCTGTCTATGTGGATCTACTGCAATCGTCTACAAACAAATACACAAAGGAAAAGGACATGTCAAGTCTCAGCTGGTTCGGTGGTGTCATTATTCTTTGTGTCTGGTTTGATCAATTAAATATTTGCCTAATCTAAAACCCTTTAAAACACACTTTTTAGTTGCGTCCATGTCCAAGCTACAGTACAAATGAACAAGTAGGAGCATAGGGAGAAAGGATGGAAAATTTTAGCCCAATACCTGTTAAATGCAGTGTTTGAGCCTGGTTTGGATTGTAAAAGAATATAACAAGAAGATTGAAGTAGGAGGCAGAAAATCATGGATGAATATAAGTGAAAATCAGCTAAGGATAAGATAAGGATAGGACACTAGGGATTTATAAAAAAGAAAAAAAAATGGTTGCTCTGTTGTCTGTAATCTAGAAATGTTAGAAAGAAAGATGTTACCTGTTGCTGTTGTTGGCATTTTTCATTTCTTATAGGACACCAATAGTAAAATTGAACATGTGTGTAAAAGTGCAATGATAAAAACACGACAAATTGTAGGACGGGTTTGAAGATGGGGAAAAAAATGGCATACTCAGCAATACTGGGATGAATACGAGTGATGTTGAGCTGGCTGTGTGAATCTCAGATGATGTGTACGTACAACAGGGGCGTTGCTTGACATATAGCTCCACTGAGCAGAACAGGATAGTCATACTAGCTCAAGATGTTAGAAGGATAGTCAATAACCCTAAGTTGAAGAAGACGTCAGAGGATCATGTCGGGCTACAAGAGAATTAGCTTGTTTGTCCAGCTCAGTCAGTACTGAGAAGAGGAAGTGCACTGGTTTATTTAACCTGAATTTTGATTGTGATTGCCTGCAAACGACCTGGGCTACAAGTAAACCGAATTTGTTGCTCAGTTAGCAGTTCAGTCAAATAGGCTACTGTTGATGTTTAACACTAGTAAGCTGGAATAACCTGGAATATTATTTTTGAATGGCTCTCTTATAACGTATTTGCGATGTAGCCTAAACTAACATTAGATGTATGGCACTACTCTAAATTCATGGTCAAAGTTGAAAGTTGGACATGGGATTTTATTGGGGCACAGCACATTAAATACATGCCCCGGTAAAAGGGGTTTAGCGATGTCCATGGCACACACACACACACACACACACACACACACACACACACAAGAATCAAGACCATTCTGCACTTCTACACTTCTGATTTAAGAAGAATTTAAGTGGCTCTCATTGTTTACTTCAAGTTAATAATTTGATTCAGTGTGAATTACTCTTCCAAAAGAAGAAATTGTTTCTTATGTCAAGACAGAAACTAAAATTATTCCATTTCCAATTTGCAGCAGCATAATAAAATGTGTAATGTGTATTATTTCATGAATCACAGAAAAAGCCATACTTGTTCATCATACCAGAATGAGAAATGACACTCGGTGTCACAATGCCCTCGCTCTGACTGACCCACACATCTCGTGCTCTTTGAGTGCAGATACATTGGGTATCATGTATCTCGGGCAGCAGAGAGAAAAGAGTGAGGCTTGCCTTTCTGCTCTGATAATAAGGTGACATTTTACTCGGCATAAGAGCCTTAAGCATAAGGCATAAGAGCCTCTCTTGCAGCTACAGTACATTTGTTTTCCTCGCAGCCTTCCTCTGCCTTTCTCTGGTCCTTTCTCTCTCTCACTCTCTCTTCCTGCCTCTTTCTGCAATTTGCTATCATCAACTTAAAGCTCTCTCTCATCCTTTTTCATGTGAATGTTACTGACTTGATGAACCCAGAAGTGAGAGACACATAATTGGGCAACTTTGTGAATTAGAAGGGAGGTAGAAACAGAGCACTATTTATTGAATTAGCCTAGCAAGGCTTTCCTCAGAAACTGTGCGCTCACCTCCTCATGACTTTATTTTTACAACCTAGACCAGTATATAATACATATGTAGTTATCAATACCTCCCACGTGTTGTGAGTAAATTCAATATGTGCAATATGTGGTATCTTTTTCACAGTAGTTAGCATTAGGTTTAGGTTAATAAAAGTTATTTCATGGTTTTTGGATGTGTAGAGTTTGGGTCTCCTTACCTGATGCGGTGTCGCTCAATCAACCACGTAAACATGTCGTTCGAAAGGAAAAGAGAAGACCTCCCACATCTAACACTTTTCTGTCCATCATTCAACACTTGTTCCTGGCAGATTGTGACCATATTTTACATTTGGTCAGATACTGAATTGGTTACACTAATCTAAGCATCCGTACTTGAAGCATTGTTGTCCACCACAAGCTCATTGGCTCTGAAGATACGGAGCTTTGCCACGTGATGATGTTCTCTCAGTTGCCACATATATGATACAGTTCTGGGCAGACATGGATGTAAACTAACTTGACTGGTGTGCAGAGGCATACAACTGAATTTAGATTTAATAATGAAGTAATACAAATAACAATATGATACAATTTTTAGTGTTGTGTAAACTGCATCTGTCTGAGATTAACTTAGATTTAATGCTGCTATCATTAAATCACTACAGTATTTGAAATGTATGCAGAATTGGATAGTTTAAGTGTCAGGTTGACTATTTTCTTAACTTCTGCTTAACATCAACATTGATGTTTTCAGTTTTTTTCCTCTCTGTGGTACTAAGCAGAAAAAAAGTAAATTCATCCTTCTTTTTCGTTCACCCTCCTGCCTCTGTGTAGTTATCCATGTGTGCAAGAGACAAAGAGAGGGAGTTGTCTCAGTTGAGCAGTACTCAACCCTCTGCCCTATTAATTAGCTCTGTAAATGCTGTTGAGATTACAGCAGTGGAAGTGAAGCATGCAAGTCAGTGAGGGATAAAGAAAAAAGAGGGAAGCGAATGGGAGAAAACAGGAAAGAGGACGACAGAGAGAAAACAAATTTAAGGACGTATCCATGTTCACAGTAGTCTGTGTAAACCACTGACACACTCTTTTTTTATGTTTCTGGAACATTGTCCTGCAGATACCTTCTGATTAGAGGCTTTGTGCTGGAGAGGGCAGTTAGAGCAAGAAACTGATGAGAAGGGAGAGGAAGGAGAAAAATAGGAGTGTGGAAAATTGAGAGTTGAGCAAAGAAAACACAAACATTGTGTTTCTTCTTTGTCTCTTTTTTCTCCATACTTTCTGTATATCTTCACATTTTCTTTTCTGCTTGTAGTAGAGAAACCTACTTATTAGAGAAACGTAAAAAAAGAAAAAATAAAGAGGCAGACGCTAAGGATTATCACTGTTCTGTAGATTAGTCTTTTCCTACAGAGGAAAGCAGCAGGAGAGCTGCCTGGTGTAAATTCAACATTGTGAATATGAATATTATTTTGATATCAGGATATAAGCAGAGAAATCATTAGGGATTTTTGTAACGATGTGTTTGAGCTTTTGCAAGTCACACAATTTTCTGTGCTTTCAAAGTTTGTTATTCAAGCTGCCTAAAAAGAATGATGGACATCGTAATCTGAAAGCATTGACATACACAGTCAACGCTGATATTGTTGGTGTTTACAACACTCCAGCCACCATCCCCACCCCCACCCCTTGCGTTCCTCTCTCCACTACCTGCTATTATGTGTAGTTGAAGTGTCTCTAATGGCCCATGGCTCTCCTTTCCTCCACCTCTCCCCTTTCATTTTCTCATAACAAGCCCCCTGCCCTTTCTCACTGGAGCTCAGACAAGATTATCCCTCCGTTATTCCACCTTCCGCTCCGTTCCACACTTCCTGGCGGTGCTCAGGCTTGACCCCGCAGTGACAGGAAATGGGCATTTGCAACGGTCATTTCTGCCTCTCTCACACGCTATATGTTTCTCGCACCCAGCCGCCCCCCCCCCCCCCCATCAGGCACACACACTTGGAACAGGTCACAGATCATTTCAAGCACCTTGAATGTGGTGAGGCAATTACTCTCCCTTCTGGTCACCTCCAGCACTCCTGCCACTGCTCACTGCTCAACTTTGAGTGGGCCTTCCTCTATTATCTCCATTCCTCACACAGTGGGAGTCATCACTCTGCTAGTATTGTTGGCCCAAGACTCACATCTCTGCTACTGTGGTGTGTGACAGTCGACCCGACAGCCGAGGAATCATCTTTTTAGCTGCTGGTCCGCACTGGTACTATCGACACATCTAGGTACCATAATGTTAGTTATCTGTCGCAGCGGAAAAGACAGGAAGATGGAGGCGGAGTCCGAGGAACGTATTGCCCAAGTGTATGTTCATCTCTGACTGGCTTGCTGAATGAGAGGAGCCATCCGTCATCCACCTCCACGCTCTGCTTGTTTCCCCCCCACCACTGTCCCTCTCCTCTCTGCTCCTCATCATAAGCCTGACAAGAACAGTAAGCGACATGTGTGTCTCTGAGCGTATTTGTACTTGTGTGTGTGCGTGTCTGATTTATGGTGAGTATGGTGTGAGGCAAGAGCTGGTAATAAATTCGGTGACATCACACCTAGATGGGAAATCGAAGTATTGCAGTGCTTACTCATAACCCCTTCATCCTACTGTTCTGTATAATAATTATTATCATACAGACACACACACACACACACACACACACACACAGAGGACTATTCTGCAGGCCTAATTGAGGGTGTGATCATTAAGAGTGCTGTAAATCCTGTTGCAGTGGTCACTACTGCAAGTGCCTGTCTTCCTTTGACAGATTCAGCCTGTTTGTTTGACAGGAAATCAATCATACATCAACACACGAACACACGTGCATGCACACACACACACTGACACAAATACACTTTATGCTCTGTTCATGAAAAAAAAAATACTGAAATTGCTTCCACTTACTGTGGGACCATATTGGAGATGGTATTATTGTTACCATTGGATAGTAAGGTCAGACACATACACACTCACACAGAGACACACACAGATTAGGTCTGAGAATAAAGAGTAGTTTTGTCAATGCAGTCATTGAGATTGATTAAACTAATTTTGCAATAACAATATAACAATGTCCTAAAACAGAAGAGACTCTGTTTCATCATACTCTCCCTTTCCAAAGAAGAAATCTTTGGAAAACTCTGCTCATCATCTGTATCTAATAGGAGAGGTGCCTGCCAGGAGACACAAGCTGTTTCCATCCAACTGTCAAGCAGGATTTACACACACTTTGGAGATGCTGCCAAAAAAAAAGAAAAAAAAAGTAAAATAGATGCATTTCTATCCTGTTGGTTGAAGTGTTAATCAGTTCCTGGAAGTGAAGATAGTAAGAACTGATTAATAATGGATACATTGTTATTTTTACTGATGTTAGGTGAACACATATCGTTAATTTAAAGAGCACACAAGAGCACACAGTCACAGGTTGACTGTAGTGCTCAGGCAAGTTTATTAACTATTTAAACAATTTATGGGGTGAATTGCTTTTTGCCATCTAGTAACCAGGATAACCAATTTTGGGACAATTTGTTTTGTTTTGTTTTGTATTGTTTTGTTTTGATATTTTTTACATTTTACATCTTTTTATATGATAAACAGTTAATCAGTATTCGGTAGTTTTTGCTCTCTCATAATATGAACTAAACATTGATGGTTTTAGACTGTAGGTTAGACAAGAACAGTTTTAAAAAGTTTTAAGACCATTTTCATGGTTTGCATTTGTTCCGCTAAAATTTCTTATTGAGCCATAGTGCTGCTGGCTGCTGACTGAGTGTTGGACTGATGTTTTATAGGAAGCATTACAGAAAATCTGAGGTCTCATACAAACTGCTGTACAGTACAAAGACGACATCACTGTCTATTCGGTGCATCCTTGCTTAACACCATTTATTAGTGATTTCTCATGTTTTGTAATTACAAAGGACTTGATTAGCTCTTAAATCGATGAAACACAGAGTTATGTTTGTGTGAACGCTGAACTGCAACAGAGGGAGACTTGGGGAAACAGGCAACCACCCCTCCATTACAAAAATGCTTCTCCCCTTCCTCAACATTGTGGAAGGTCCGTTCCCACGGTGACCAAGCTCAGCGGCACCATGGTTACAACAAGACCCTTTGAAGCCATCTTCAACATCCCCTCCCCCTCCTGTTTTTTATTTCTCTTGTTCTCCTCCCCTGGGCACCCCCTGCCCCCTCTTCTCCCATCCTTTAGTAAAGGAGAGAGTTGTTTTGACCTCAGCCATAAATGATCGTGACATCTCAACAAGCAGCACAACCAAAAGAACTTACACTTTCTCGCTGGGTAATGTAAACCTACAGTCCGAGCTCACAGACATAGCATGAAAAGCACACATCCTTAGCGTTCGTGCTACGGCCAAACACGGAGCATGTAGTGTGAGGTCAAATTTAGGCCATTTGAAAAGAGGTTTGCCTAGGTTTATCTCTTTTTTGTGTCTACATAAATGATCCACACCGAGCATTTCTCCACCGTGAGCACAGAGATTTATTTGTCTGCTGGACAGTTTAATCTGTGGAAAAAAGACAGAGTGGGGAGACAGAGGAGGGATTCTTGGAAGGCCTTTCCTCTTCAGGCTGGTGGAGGACCAAACATCTCTCTGCAGGATGAATAGTCGTAATGTCAGGTGAATGCCTCTCTTCTTTTTTAACGGGTTGCCATTTTTTCTCCTGCTGTGATTTTCAGCAGACAAAACATCCTTAAATAACCATAGCTGTGAAAATTGGTTTGTTCAAAAACAGTCTCAGATCAGTGTGTGTGTGTGCGTGCGTGTGTGTCTGCATGTTTTGTTTGCCGCTCATGCAGTACCTTAAACAGTGCAGTTCTCATATGAAAACAAGAAAAGAAAATAAGAAAAAAAATGGCAGTGGGACAAGTAGAGCTGCAGAAAGACGGAGGAATTAGGGAGGCCGAGAAGTGGTCAGATTAGACCGGTGATGTGATAGAAAGATTAAATACAGACAACCATTTTCGGCCATGGATGGAGAAAACAGGATGGGAGGAAACTGTTGGGGAGGACACATGCAGGAAAAAAGTAAAAGATTTATAAGAGAGATGAGGAGAGAGAATGTAGGTGCTTGTGCGGTCATTATCAATGCCGAGGAAAATAAGATGCATTTAGCTGAAGTGGTTGGTGCTTTGGGTCAGGGAACAAATGAGGTCTGAACCACTTTATCAAACTGACTCTACCTTCCTTCCCCTCATCCGCCCCAACCTTACCCCTCACACCTCTGACTTGCACTGGTTTCAATCCAGTTTTTTTTGCCCTTCAAACACTGGGGGCATCACACAAGCCATGGTCTAAGTAGCTTCAATGCTAACAACAACAACATGAGACAGTGATTTGTTTTCATCTTTACAGCAGCAGAAAAGACAGAATGAAGGTGAAACAAAGCCACCAGAGAGAACGAGAGAGAGACAGAGGCAGATATAATGACTGGATGAGGCATTTAAAATCTAACCACAGATAACTCCACCCAGACGGACCCTTGTGTGTTTGTATGCTTGTGTGTGTTTGTATGTGTGTGTGTGTGTTTGTATATATGCATGTGTGTGTGCGTACGTGTGCACATGCATGTGTGTATGTGTTTGAATGTATAAAGGAGCATCCTTCTGCTTTGGCAGGAGATCACAGAGTGTTAATTCAGTTGTTATCCATGTTAGAAAATGGAGTTGGCTGCAGTGTTTTTTTATTAACTGTGGTTGTACGTGTGCGTGTGTGCGTGCGTGTGTGCGTGTGAGCGTGCGTGCGTGCATGCATGCGTGCGTGCGCGGGTGTTTGGCACCAGACTGGAGGGTTGCTGTGGGTCCGCGCTGGCATAGTTGGGGCTGGAATGTGATTGGTGGGGACAGCGGGCCAAAGGCCGCCCAGGCTAGCGACTGCCACTTGGTAGAGTGCCCCAGCTAAACACAGGCCAAATCTGCAGAGATTCACCCTTATTTCTCTCTGCTCTCTCACACATTTTGGCAACCCGTGTTCATATGTTTCATAGAAAGAAAGACAAGGCACAACATGCATATATGCATCTCCTCTCGCAGTTTTTGCAGTTTCTCCCCGAGCTTTTGCATATGATTATATTCTTCGTTGTAATCATAATCAGCTACTATCAGAGGCAGCATATTAGCTGTCACCGAGGAGGTGCCTACTACTTCTGCACTTTAATCTTGAAATGTGCTACGACACAGAAGCCGTTAGAAGCTATTTGATTCTCCTTTTAATTAGATGTTTACTTTTTTACCTTGAGGTGCCCTCTTAAACTGGCAGCTTGTTATTTGCTTTCGTTATCCAACAACGGGGCGTCGACGGAGCCATCTCGCCACCAGGGAAAAAACAATGAAATCTGCGTGTTATTGAGTTTTGAAGCGAGGTAGGGGAAGGCAGAAGGACAGAAGAGAAACAGAAGGGGAATGGAAACAAAGACGGACGGCAAGAGAAGGGAAAAAAGGAAAGGGAGAGATGATTAATCCAATCAAGCCTCTTAGTGTTTCATCAATAGGCATTGTTCTAAGATGGCTGCCTCTCCCCAGCTCAGGCTGTGGGCTGCAGCTAGGCTAACATACAAGCTAATCCCAGAATAATACGGAGATGATGGCAATGCTGAGGACGGGGGCTGTGCCAGCAGATTAGCAATAGCAGAGGATTCACTCAAACACACACACACACATGCTGGGTATGGGACACAGAGAGAGTCACAGATTGAGTGAGGTGCCTATTGGATTGTACAGCTTATAGTTTTATCCTGTGTGAATGTGTATTGCTGGTGCTGTTGTGGTGGAGCTGAACTGAGCTGCTGAGGATTCACAGACTATGGCTGTCTGAAGCCAGAGAGGTCGTCTGTGTATGTTTGTCTGTGTCCTCTGGTGCATGTGTTTGATACTTCAAACATGAGTTGCTCTTTGTTTTTAAAACAAGGGCTATTTGCACAAAAAACAGTTTGCAAGCAGGGCATGTTGCCTCCAGAAGTATGAACGTGTTAAAAAATGACGCATGTTTAAGACATGCTGCCATTTAAGTGCCATTTTCAAACCGCTAACTAACTCAGGAATGGCACAGCTTGTGTTTATTTAACACACATTACAAGCACAACATTCCTTCTGCCTCATTTTCCTATCCCCTTCCCTTAACATTTCGCTTTTTATTCTGCTTCCCGCATTATCTAACTCCTTCTGTCCCCCATCGTTCTCCCTCCCTGCCTCCCCTCCTCCCTGCAGCATTTTCTGAGATGACAGGAGGGTGTTTTTCCTTTGTTGGGGAGCTGCTTGCACATTCTCTCCTCTTTTGACAGGTAAAAGACATTAAAGATTCTAAAAGACTGAGCATGATGGAATCCTCCGGGATGTAAGGAGGAGGGGGAGAGGAGACGCAGAGGAGAACTGATAGAAAGTGTTGGGGGGTGCAAAAGGAAACTGAAAGAAAGCTTGGCTAAAGGTAAAGTATTCAGTGAGAGAAAAGGAAGGATTGAGTCAGAGAGCGGGAGGAGGAGGAGGAGGAGGAGGAAGGAGTGAGGAGGAATAGGGGGAGGAGTGTTTGACAGTCTGTGGCCTCGGGTGAGTCTCTTCGACTGTGTGCTGATGCGTGAAACCTGAGCACACGCAGTATTAGCACGCCTCACTTACTGAACACAGCAGAGGTCTGACACAGGGCATGACGGCCTCCTTATACACACACGCAGCTTTCCAACATACATACATCACAAGCACACATGTTGGCACACCTAATGATGTGCTCACCCACAGTTACAGTACTCGCGCGCACAAAAAGCCGCAGCCTCGTCGTGGGATTGTGTGTTAAATCCAGAGGCACATTGGTGAGTGGAGAAGGTCAGCTGAGGCCCTCTAACAGGCCCCAAGGTGCTGGTGCTCTACTGCCCCTTCAGCTGCCTGCCAACTTGTACAACTTGTGTGTTTTCCTGGCGTCCGGCCAGGCCAGTCCGTGTTTATTGCCTCGTACATTTGCGTGATTCACAACACGCCTAAGGCAGGTAGAACCATAATCCAGCTCTCTCTCTCTCTCACACACACACTCTCACTCTTACTGTTTCTCTCTCTCTCTCGCTCTCCTTTACTCTTCAATGTGTGTGAGTTAATGGGTTAACCATCTCTGTCCAATAAGCAGGGATAATTGAGACAAACAAGCCAATGAGGAAATGTCACAGGAGAGCACAAGTCAAGCGAAAAACACACTGCCAGCAGCTCTTTGTGTGCTTGTAGTGTGAGTTGGTGTTGCCTTTTGTGTATGCATGGACACGATTAAATATTAAATCAAATACATTGCATTGTACATGAACACATTAGGTGGGTGCGGGCGTGCCTGCGTGTGTGTGTGTGAGAGTGAGATCCCACCCTGTCAGCCTGTTGTCAGCTTCTTTTTGGTGTGTTGCTGTAAAGCAGGATTCTCCTGCTGCGTCTGCTCTCTAGGTTCCCTCAGCTGCGTTTGCATACCATGCACCTGCCCCTGGGCGATATCACAGACACACATACTGTATAAGGCCTCTTACACACGTGCGCACACACACACACACACACACACACACTACTCAGAAGAACACACAGCACACATGCACACACGTATTTGTTAATCAAATGAGCAGTGCTTTCAAAGATTCCCTCCCTCCTTCTTCCCTGGTTCACTACTTCATCTGTGGTTCTCTGCTCTTCTGTCTAATAACACCGGGACTCGCTGAGAGGCAGTGGATCTGATGTGTTTGATATGGAGATAGATGAAGGGTTGGAGGATGCAGGTAAGAGAGCCGAGTGACTATAAAAAGCCTCATCAGAGCAGAGATGTGTGGTGCGACGCATTCCCTCAGCTGAGAACAGGGACGTTTCTGTTGTCTGAGCTAGAAAGCAGGTGTGCCACAAGGCATTGTGGGAGGGATATGATATGACAGCACATCAGGTTGTCAGCTCTGGCCAGCTCCCCCCACCTGGTTCTGTGTGTGTGTGTGTGTGTGTGTGTTTGTGTGTGTGTGTGAGTGTTGGCCACAATAAGGGCTAATTTAAAAGGGAAATCAACTTTGAATCAGGGGTGACAGTATTCTGGTGGAGTTGAGGAGTTTAGGCTTGATTTGGAAATATTAAAATATGACTCTCAATGGAAAAAAAATTGCAAGAAGCTCCAGTAGATAACATCAAGAGGATAATTCTGGAGAATATTAATTGGATTAAATATTTTTGTTTCTCAACAGAAGAACAAAAGTTGGCCAGTAGAGTAAAGTGCCTTTTTTGTTAGTGGAGTGTCTTGCACAGGCACATGCTGGTTAAAAGAAAGAATATTTAGATAATGAAAAAGTTCAGTTCCATAGGAAACAGCAGCGCAGCTATGAATTGACTGAGTTCCAAGTGAAGTCACCACAGCTAGAAAACGTTCTGATTATAAAAACAGCCTAACTGGATTATGTGAATACAGTAGCTATGTTAATGCAACAGCTTCTCTGGACAGTTTCTTTGCTCATAACTCTATAAATATAGTAACTCACATTTATATCAGTAGCTTTGTAGTTAGCAGCAGTTCTCATGCAAATTGTGTTTTCAGCAGAAATCAAACCAGATGTGGTGTGTGTAAATGTCAGTCAGTGCTGCCTTTGGCTCAGGGAGCTCCTATTGTACTACACTTACAAGAATTTCTCCAGACCTCTGCTGTCCTCGCTGGAAGTGTTAGGTTACTCATGGAGCGATTTGCTTTATTTTGCCAAAGTAAATAGTCAAAATAGACTCTCTCTCACTGTGTTGCCAGCAGGGTCCCCAGTAACACGAATCTGTAAACTTGAGACTCGAGTGTTTATCTTCACTGTCTTCCATGGAGAGAGGAAGGCAGGATTAGCAACACTAAAGCCTCATCAGTGGTTGGACAGTGGCCTGAGATTACAAAATATCCCTTCTTCTTTTTCTAACCTCAGTTCCTCTTTATTTCTTGTTTTGTGGTTTCCTGGTCGTGTAAGGTCATTTATGTGTTTACCTACCAGCAGTGCCTGATCACAGGGAAGACGTGAATCTTTTTAAGGAACATTTAAAACCATTTAGCATTCTTTCTTTGTTCAAAAAATATGTTGTCACTTTCAGCCTTTTGTCTGGTGTTCACCAGCTGTCCGGTTGTTTGACATTTCTTTTTTGATTTCAGTTTTGAATTTTTGGTTCAGCTCTTGGAGAAGACAGACACATTATGCATGTGCATGTACACACCTGTCCCACCATCCCAAGGTGCGACTGCACTGAGCAGCAGAGTGTGCGTGACAGGTGTGTGACGTGCTTTAGATGTATGTGTGCCGCCCTGGGTTAGTTCCTCTTTGCGGATGCAGAAGTGAGTGAATGAGCTGTAACCATATTTGGAGGATGTAATGATAAGTGGATTTGTAGAGCAGATGGTTTGCAGCCGGTGACTGCGCAAACATTTAGTTTTACTTTAACCCTTGTGTTGCCTTTAACAAGTCACCCAGTGATCAGTTTGTTGTCGCTGCTGTTTCTTCCTCTCCTCATCAGACTGAAACATGTGAGGTGTCATTCCTCAATTTCAGAGTGAAGGGACACCCCGTTAAACGGTTCTCATATTTTTATTGCCCTGCATAGAAACTTTTCTTGCATTTGTCACCTCACTGCATATCTATAAGAACACAAAATGATCAAAGTTGTTAAAAAAGTATGTGCAGACGTATATGTCAAAGATAATAAATGCTTGCTAACTTGAAATGTAACACATGTATACTAAAAACTTTGTGGTTTTCTCTTTTCCATCTCAACCACCCCCCTCCTTCTCCTCCTCCTCCTCCTCCTCGTGGCTGCTTCCACCTCTGGTCCTGACCCCTCACTTCACAGGTAAGTGCTTAAACCCATGTATACACACACACATTGCTCAGTTTCTGTATCTGTGATCAGAAGGCATTGTGTGATGCCGTTCAAGTTCTTAGCGAGGTCACACTCCTGGATAATGTTGCTTAGAAACGGGAGAGTGTGAAAGTGCTCAGCTGACCTTGGTTGCTGTCCTGTTGACACTGAGGTGAAGGACTGTGATTCCACTATAAACACGCTGAATATCACTTCGTTACAATGTATTGTGTGTTTTTCTCTTGCTGGTTAAGCAGAATGTGGTATCTCTCAGAATGCAGCGCCTTTTTTATCAGAGCTTTTTCGCTCAGTCCCGTTGAAGCAGCGTGTGTGTGCGCATACATTTGTCCGTGTGCGTGTGTGGTGCTCAGCTGGCCAGGCGAGAGTTGTGTAATTGCAGGGTTATTGCTGCTGAGCCTGATGGGTAATGACACATTTGCAAATTAATTCTCAGTGCTAGGCTGTGATTAGCATACGGAGAGAAGCATCTCACACACAAAGACCGATACGCACACATGCTCACACACACTTCACAGGCTTCTAATCACCAGTGAGAGGTCAGGTTAAATGGGTGTATGTAATGGTGGAGCGGGTGTGGGTGTCGGCAAATAGGGGTGAGTGAAGGGTGACGACATATCATTTCTCCTCAGATTTGATATGAGACCACGCAGTTGAGTCCAGTTTATTTTTTTTGTCAAATGTCTCAAACTCTCAGCTGTTACAGGACCACACGAGGTGGTGGTAGTGGTGGTTGGGGTACTGAGTGATTTGTGTGTTTGTGATACATGATAGTAGAACACAAGTCGTCATTTTGAACATCATTTTAATTGTCATTCTGCGTACATTTGTCACATATACTTGTTCATGTTCATCATGCTTACACTGGGTGAGACATGGGATATACCCTGCACAGGCTGCCATTAAATTACAGGGAATAAATACTGTGTACGTATTAATAATCTGAAAGATTTGAATATCGCCCAACCCTGTGTATTGCAGAAATATATGTATGCTGTCATGGTTGTCATTTGCGATGCTGATTGGTTACCACCAGCCAAGAGGATGGGCCTTGTCTTGTACAAGCCTGTCAGGAGGGACAAAGTGTAGAGGAACTTGTATTTACGTGAAGATCACACCTAATTCTGACTGGACAGAGGATGTGGAATAATTTCTGACATGGCAGCTTTAGTAGCTACACATAAAAAAAATTTGGATTTCACATCTGCTCTTGTGATGTTTGTTGCAAGACACACCCTGTTGCTCTCTGAGAATCCCACTACACCTGCTGTAAAGAACTGCAACATAGGTGTTTAGAGGGTGTGTGTGTGTATGTGTGTGTGAGAGAGAGAGAGAGAGAGTGAGTCTGTGTGCACCTCCAGAGGCAGCGTGTGGTAGGGAAAGATTATAGTCATGCCTTATCTTTGTTTCCCTAGCTGTGGAAGAAGACAGACCATCTTTCAACCTACTGCAATACACACACACACGCACACACACACACACAAACAATTGAAAGAGATTATTTTTTGCAAAGAGAGGTTATAGGGAAGACAATTGAATAGTGAGTTGACAGGAAGTGGGCATGGCAGGTTGGTGTGTGTGAGAGAAATCACTCTTGATCCCCCCCCCCCATTGTCTTTGTCAGCTGTGCACTTCCTCCCATCTTATTTCTTTGCTTTTCCTTTCCTTTTTTCTAACAACCCCTTTTCTCTTGTTTTGTTCTTCCCCTCATCCCTTCTCCTCTCCCTCTTCCTGTTATGCCTTGATCACAGTGTTTTCAGTCACACACTGCACACTGCCTTGGTCCCCAGGGAGCTTTTATAGCTTTTCAGAAGATTGTGTATGTGTGTGTGTGTGTGTGTGCCTTCTTCTGTAATGCGCTTGTCAAATTTAACTCATTACACTACCTTAAATAACGGAGGATGATAGTTGTTCTTTAGCATTGCCTGTCCCTTAATGAGCAGCAATATTAAAAAAACATGATTTCTTTTCTATCATCTGTCAATTTGCCCTTCAAGCGCTATGTAACACTCATGGTTTCATTTTAAGGCAGCAACCTGTCACAGTTTCTTCTAAATAATGTCCCCTGCTCTCTGTCTCACCCACCAATATAAAACAGTGGAGATATAATCTCTATTTGCTCCACAAACCCTTGCTGTTTCATATGTCTCCCTTAGGAAAAACCACCTGGTGTACAGAAATGCGTGTATTGTGTGTTTAGGATAAGCAGACAAATAACTCAGTTGTTACAATAGCAACAATGAACACAGATTATAAAAGACCAGCACCTTAAAAATGAGAAGTATAATGTTACAGCTAATACAGCGTAAATAAAGCAAAGCAATAAGATTTTGTCAGCAAAGATGCAGCTTAAAATAATAAAAAAAAAAAATAAAGATGAAACAGAATACAGTTGCAACTTTTTAAAATTCTGAACAATGCTACTGTAGCAGGAAACGAATTCAAACATGTATTTGCAGTAATAAAGGGTGTTCTTGTGATCTGATCGTTTGCCATCTTTAAAACATGTCCAGCAATGTATTGACATCTTTATTGAATTTTCTTTCTTTAAATAAAATTTAATTTAAATTTATTGGGCACATCTGGATGCACCTAACTTGAAGAGTGCGGAAAACAAATAGATCCTCTCATCTTAATCTCGTCCACTTTACAGAAATTCGATGCTGTATTTTTAGTTGTCTGTCTCTGTCTGTTTGTCAGTGTCTCATCAGACCCGATGGTGTAGCACCTCAGGGGGACACCTCTCAACCTGTCTCGCAAGGTGCGAGACACTTCAACACCTACCTCATGCACGCACCTGCACAAAACAGCACAGAGGCACGCACATGCCCACCAGCAATGATAATGTGTATTGTTTCCACACATTCAGCAGTGTATGTACTGTGATATAGCATGAAGGGTGTATAAATATGAACATGCTGGACAATCTCACTTATCTGTCCTTTTGTTAAAGCATACACACCTACACACCACTGACACGTTGTTCTTGTCTTAATTAAACATTTACTGATTTCCTGTCTTTGTATAAATAAAAAGGGCTTTGTTCCCAGAATAACTCCCCTCCCCCTTCCCATGTCTGCCTCCATGTCTCAATCTATGGAGTCCCTCGCCTTCTACACTCGCTCTATCCTTCTGTCTGTCTCTCCTTTTTCCTTCAGTCATCATTCCCCATTAGTGATTATTTGCCCTATTTGCCTGTGAGCATGCCTTTCGCGCTCCCACTCATTCTCACTGTGCTTGTGAAAGCGTGTTGGAGAGTTCCCCCCCCCCCCCCCCCATTCTCTGAGTCTTCCTGAAGGCATAGGACCTGTCAGTCTTCCTCGCTAAACTTCTGCCAGTCCCCCTTCCCTTTTTCCTCCTCACTGAGAGTTTCATGGAATGGGTTCGAGACCAAGTCAACCCTCAGGGCAAACTGTCTTGCTTGACTATTTGCCCATCATTTTTCCCTCTAACTGTCTTTCTCTCTCTCTCTCCCTCTCTCTCTCTCTCTCTCTCTCTCTCTCTCTCTCTCTCTCTCTTGCCCTCTCCCCTGCTGTTTTCTTTCTTTTGGCCTGGCTGCTTCCCAGCAGATAGTTAATTCCTCAACCGTACTGCCACCATCTCCGTCAGGTTTGTGTGCAGAGCAGGCAGGCAGCGGCATAACACGAGGTGTTTGTGTTTTGTGTTTATTCATGTGTGTGTGTATGTGTGAGTGTGTGTGAGATGAGGAGAGAGAGAGAAGGGGGGGAAGTCTGCTGTCAGCGCAGCATGGTGAGCAGCCTGCGTGCTAGGCTACACAAGCCAAGTTTCCTAGACGGACACACAAACACACCCACACACTCGCAGACAGAGACGAGGACTCTTATTTTCAGAGAAGAGAATGGAGGCGGGGGATCTTTTATATTTTTCTCTTCCAAAGATGTAGCTGCATTGTGAGCTGCCCTTGAAGACCCACAGCACTCCCTCTGCACTCTCGATTGGTTGATGTGTTCCTACTGTCTGATACAGTGTGAACAGATGCTCCCTTGATAGTCGTTGGCCTCTTGCTGTCACTGGGGCTGTCCAATCAGCTGTCTCCCTGACTCCAAACTGAACTGTGACCGCTCTCCTCTTTGGGTGAAGCATCAAGACTGGCCGGTATTTCCCTCTCATCTGTACCCTCGCCTCTTCTATCTCTTTTTGCTCCAACACTACTACCCCCCCTTCTCTCTCTCTCACACACACACACACACACACTTTCTCACTATCTGGCTGTGTTGTTGCCTGGAGGGAGTTCATTCTGCCCTCCTTCTCTCCTCCTCTCCTCCACCTCCTTCTCTCTGTATCAGCCGTGAAAGAGAGGGAGAAAAAGGGAGGGTGAGAAAATGAGAGAGCACGAAGGAGAGACTGAGAGAGTGAGAGTGAGCGAGTGGCTGCAGTAGCAGAGGAAGCAGAGCCGTTTCTCCTCTGATCATCTTTCTTGGATAGAGGGATAAAAGACAGTCCAAGGATTCAGTCGCTGCTCTTGTCTGCAGGATTTACCCAACCCGTATTTCATCCTCCCTCCTGCCTCTTTTCACCTCTTCTTGGCACTGGACCGCTAGCTTTTTACATCTTTCTCGGGCTGTCCCGACTCCCTGGGTGTGTGTTTGTGTGTGTGTGCACGTAGGAAGGAGCTGGGTAAAGCGTGTTTCCTGCTGCTGCTTGGAAACGGACAGCGAGAGTGTGACCCTTCGCCCAGGGGATCAGGGGCAAGAGTGAGGGGGTCAAGCGTTGGGGGGTGTGCTCACGGATTGACCCTTGTGTCGCTCTGTCTGTGTGTATCTGTGTGACTGTCTCTCTCTCTCTCTCTCTGTGTATGTGTGTGCATGTGTGTGTCCTAGCTGGCTGGGCGGTCCCAGCCTCACGCTTGGTTAGCAAGGACCAGAGAGCGGGGATGACAGGCTGAGTCCCAGCCCAGCCTCCCTACACATAGAGCCTCATTTCTGGGTGGCTGCGAGGGCACAGCCCCTCTCACGCTCAGTCATCCAGGACAGGACGGCTGCCTGCGCTTTTGAAACAAGTTTCTCTCTCTTCATGACACCTAAATAGTAACCATGTTTGGATTAAAAGCACCACTTTACTACTTGCCAGGTAAGCTAATGGCTATCGCACGTGACTTGGAAATTTTCTCAGTTGTGTGTTTTTTTACACGTATATATTTGCAGTTCTATTTTGTATATGCATAGTGGTATAGCCACTGAGTAACTGTGTGTGTGAGTGTGTGTGTACTGTGAAAAAGTGCACATGAGGTTTGAGCTCTAGAGTGCATCTAAGGAGATGCTAGTGTTTGTGCTGCTGGTCCTGAGGTTGGAACCTGAGATCCAGGGCCGGTAATGCTGTGTGACAGCAGCTCTCACTCTGTTTCACTAAGCTCTCAGCCCTTTATCAGCACGGAAGTCAGCAGGTAAACAGGACACTAAGTGGCAGCGTGTGTTTTATTCAGTACAACCACACACAACGAGTAGAGAACAGAAACAAATACGTGGTTCAGCAACTGTATTCTGTCTGTCTGTGTATCTGTCTATTTTTATGTCATGCATACATATGTGCATGTTTGTGTGTGTGTGTGTGTTTGTGTGTAAGTGTGTGAAAAAGAGTGAATACAAGGTCGGCATGAGGTTACCGGCGGTCGGCGCTTAAGTGCGTCTCACGGCTCACTGGGCACTGATTGTGGAGAGGACAGCCAAGAGAGGGCAGTGAGAGAGGGAGCGAGAATGACAGGCAGAGTACAAAAGGAGAATCAAAGAGAAGGGAACGTAAGAAAAGGCAATATTTTTCTCTCGTGCCTCGTTATTGGACTCATTCAACCATATTTCTTTTGTTTGTGTGTGTGTGTGTATTCATATGGACTTTCATCCATAAATATATTAATGTTTTCCCTGCTCCTTGGTTGTTTAACATGTACACTCTGCACTTAAGCATCTGTGAAGCAGAAACATATGCAGTACGCTGTGTACAATGTATGCAGTGCCAGCAGCTTGACTGTTTCTCAGCGTTGATCTGAAAGATGCATATTGGTGTTTACACAGCTTGTTTAATTTTTGAATCCAAATCTGTATAGTGGTGCTCATGCTCGGGCCAGTGTGTGTTTTCATCTGTGTGTGACAGTTGTCTACCGATAGCAGAAGTGGGTACACTTCACTGACACTTAGGAGAGATAAATTATTTATGTGCCTTAGTTAGCAGGTAGAGTGTGCAATTATACCATAACTAACGCTGCTTTAGTTTTGCCCTTTGCATTTCACTCTACGACCCAGCTGTCTGTTCTAAAAGACCTCTATACCTTTACTTTCATTTAGATATTTCTTTGAATGATGGTTTCATTGCCAGTTGAATTAAATAATGAAAATTCTCTCCGTGCAGGTAACTTCGAAACACAAAGCATGTGGATTAGCAGTTGCATATTAACAGTAGGTAGTGTCACTGTCACATGTCATTAGCACGGGTGTCATCGTGTTTTTAATCTGCAAGTGATATAACAACTAAATCCAAGAGGAAACAAAGTACACACATAGTGTTTTCATACCTATAATAACTACTGTAAAATTACTGTACAGCACCAGGTATTACCTTTCTCAGTTGAATGAACTCTCATTTCAGTGTCGTTGACTGAATACACAGGAGCAAATCTGTGTGTCACCACCTCAGCTTTTGGCTGGTCATTACCACAATCCAAGTGGACAAATTAAAGCAAACCGATGCCATTTGCAAATGTTAGCAGTATTTTTACATTAGATGGGAAATTTGCTGTCTTTATGTCTGCTGTACTCCACACTTTACCATATCTTCTGTGTCTTCAAGCCCGCTTCTCTTGTTCTAAAGGATGGTTTTGAAATGGAGATCTGCCAGTGAAGGCCACAGAGCGCCTGCTGTGTCAGAAATAAAGACAGAGAGAAACACAGAGATGTTTGTGCCTGTGTTTGAGCAGGTCATACAGAGGGAGGAAGGACTCAGCATAGTACTTTTCTACATGTGCCAGAGCCTCTGACCATAGTGTACTCTTTAAACTCAGGGTGACTGTTGGATCAAACAGAGCGATGCAAGGCATGACAAAAACGAAGAGGGAGAGGGAGCGATGCACAAAGGAAGTATGAGAGGCAATAAGGAGAATGAGGAAAAGCAAAATCTGAGAGACAGAGATAAGAGAGAAGAGGGACTCGCTTGGTCTATGTTTTCACCTTTCTCCTCTATCTCCTCAGGGTTTTCTCTGTCTGACTCCCTTCGACAAGCCAACCACCTCTTTCATCTCCCTCCTTATCCTTCTCCTCTTCCTCTTTTTCCCTAAGTTGTCTAACAATACCTATGATCCTTTCCTCATTCCCCATTACTATATGTGTGTGCTTGTTGCCCCTTATAACCTCTAAACACAGGGCAAAGAATTTCTTGATAGTGATGGTGTCCAATGCTGGTGATTGTTGTATGTCCAGCTTCAGGGTTGCTTCGTCTCTTCCCCTTTCTTTCATTCAGCCACTGAATGAGCCCCTGCCTGCGTTCCCGTCTTAGCTGCTGTTGCCTTGGAGACCATGTCAGACACATCCATGATTATTTGACAACAAAAAAGGTTGGGTTAAATAAAGAGGACTTGGTTGTAGTGTGGGTGTTGATGGTAAGTGAGCAGAGAAAGAAATGAAAAGATTAACAACAAAGGACACAGGGACACGAGTGGAGAAGGAAAAAGCACTTGAACTTGTGTTGCATTTACAGACAGAAGCAAAGTCAGACACTTCAGATGGTCATGGTCACTCTTTTTCCATATGCACCCATACAGTGCTCCTCCTTCCTTTTTTAAACCTTTAATGTACTTGCTGGCCTGCAGTTGTCATCATATGTTTTTGGTATGTGTGTGTTGTGTGAGCTTGTATTTATGCCTGTGTGTGTCAAAGTTCAAAACGTTGCTCGGTTTTCTGCTGTTGCTGTTTTACCACAGAACTGCTTATAATTCAAAGCAGTGACAGAGGAACAAGTGAAGAGAAAGTAGGATGGATAGAAAGAGAGACAGAGAACACGAGAGAGAAACCGACAACAAAAAGAAATAAATACCTTGTAATGATGACGAAATTGCCAACCACAGAGGCAAGCAGGAGAAAGGGGAAGTGGGGTTAAAGAGCAAGAAGGGTGTGAGAAGCCACAGAAAGATGAGGCTTTGAAGTTGAGCTAATCCTGCATCTGGTATTGTTCACTAGTTTTTCCCTCCGCTCAATTTTTTTTTTTATACATTACAATTTGTAATCCACTCCGCTTGTCTACTGTTGCATGCAGAATAGATTCAAATAAATCAGTAACTAAATATTTTAACTGACGTTTTCCTCAGTGTGTCCTCTTTTATAGTAAGAGACAAGCAAGTATAACACAAAAACAGATAAACTGACTGTTGTGGTCTTCTCTCTTCTCTTCCTGTCTTCCTGGCTCTCTCTGAAAATCAATTTCTAGGGAACCCAGCTACATGGAGAAAAAGCCTTTCTCTTCACACACACACACACACACAGAGCAGGGTAATCAATATGTATGCGAGCCATGCTGGGTGTTGAGCCCTGGATCAAAGTGTGGACTAATGACTGGTGATTGCTGAGCACTCGTTTAGGACCAACGATGAGTGGTGTGTGTGTGTGTGTGTGTGTGTGTTGAGAGTAACTTTTTTCAATAAACGTGTGTATTATCTGTTTGCGCATGTGCAGAACCCTCACACAGTAACTTTAGCCAAAGGAGCGCACTCATTGATAAAAACCAACAAAGAAGTCCATACTGTGCCAGAAGATTATCTGTGCACTAGTGTAATCATTATATCCAATTAACTGCAGTGTATTTCTCCATCCATCTCTCCATTCCTCGCTGAAGCCATCTCCTCCGATCAATTCCAACAAATGTCCTCACTGCATCTACTACTCTCTTCATGCTAGCATCTACTCAAGTGTCACCCACCTCTCTTCATCTTTCTCCTCCTCCCTCTGTGCTTTTACTCTGTTCACTCTATCATTGTATCCATTTATTTTACTCCCCCTCTGCACCGCGGCCCTTCCATCCCTCTATCCCTCCCACTCCATGCACTCTGACAGCTCTGTCATTAGATGGCAGTAGCGGCAGTTAAGCAGTCACAATGATGGACTGCTAGCTCTCTCACCCATTCTCTCTCCCTCACTCTGCTCTTGCTATAAAGGCTCTGACCTGTTCTTAGTATGGCATCTGTTCTACGCCAGTCCGCAGGTGGCACCGCCCTGGTCATGGCCGTAAAGATCAGTCATGGCGCGCGGCTGCCCTGTTAGCCTCTTCGTAAACCCTGGGCCGTTAAACCCTGACCCTCTACACCTGTGGCCTCAGCTCCTCTTTGGCTCCAAACCACCACCAGCAATAGTGATGGTGGAGTTCCAGAAACACACACACACACACACACACACACAGTCGCATTTCCATCACTTTTGGGGACATTACTAGGACGTACTTACCCAGAGGCTTAACCACCACCTAACCATAACAATAAACATTACTTGGCTAATCCTAACCCTTACGTAATCAAACCCTAACCTCAACCTAACCTTAAAGCAAGTCTTCACCCTAATATTTGATGATTTTTGTTGTGAGAATTTGCATTTTGTAAGAAGTAAGTGTGGACCTCATAATGTGACTGTGTAAAGGAACACACACACACACACTCACACATGCACACACACTCATTTCCCCCTGCCTCTGTTTTTTTTGTGTTAAGATAGACTAAACATGTCCAGACTCCAGCATGAAATGCGTGTGTTTTCTTTCTTGCTCAGAGTTAGATGAGAAGCTCAATACCACTGTCATGTCTGTACTTTTAATATGAAGCTGGAACCAGCAGTTAGCTATTTAACAATTAGCTTAACTTAGCATAAACACTGGGAGCAGGGAGAAGCTCTCTGCCTGCAAAACTAAAATAAACTGCCTGCTAGAACCGCTAAAGCTTAATCTGGTTGTGTTCTATTTTATTTCCCAAAATACTGAACTGTTCCTTTAATTAAAGCATAGATAGGAGAGTGGTTTCAATCTTCTCATCTAACTTCTCTTCTCTAAAAATCCCATTTCCCAAGATGTTGATCTATTCCTTTCACATGTAGTCATGAAAAGATGACTTTTGTAGCTTATTATCTTTGCAGGACATTTGATTTTCCTGCACTGGAATCCAGGAATACACACACACACATATACACTCAGTGACGCACTACTCCAACAGACATTTGGTGAGCTAACGTGTGCAGAGGGGTAATGAGGGCTTTGCCAGCATCACAGTAGTATACAACTATGATTTATGGACTGCATTCAGTTATCGCTCTCCCTTTCTGTTCCCTCTGGTAGTCTTGTCAGTTTGGCACAAGGGAGATGCAATGCTATTTGTGTAGTGCACTGTGTTGTACGTGGGTTTGTTTGTTCTGCTCCTTTGTGACTGTGGACAACACATACACTCGTACACACACACACATACGGAGGCAGCAGTGGGAGGGCAAACAGTTTCTTCACAGCTGTGTGTGTATGAACAGGATATCAGCTGACAGGTCTTGTGTGTCACACTCAGAGTGCTTGTCAAACTCGGATATATGACGCCCACTCACCTCTGCTCTTTAACGTTAAGTCACTGTGAACCTACATGAACTCCATTTGGAAAGGGAGAGCACTGAGCTGATTGACAGTGTGTGTGTGTGTGTGAGTGTGCGTGTGTGTGTATGTTTGTGTGTGTGTATGTTGTCACTTCTCTCCTGAAACGTTATTTCAACAGCAGAAATAGTCAAACCCTAATTGCCTTCATTTTCCTTTACTTTCACTAATCAAATTAGATTACAGCGAATTCTAATTGAGCCCTGTCTGCATCTGATGGTGCTGGGTTCACATACTCGTGTGTCTCGTGGATGCACATGAGTGCACAATGACACACGTACACATATTGAATGTTATTTTTCACTTATGAGAGCTCAGATGAGTATTTTTTTTAACCTTTGAGAGCAGAGTGGTGACGTGTTAAGCCTCCCACCAGCTGACTGTCAGAATGACTTTAGTGCATTAAGAACGAGTGTGGAAAATAAGGAGGTAATGCTGCACTCTTTGAGATGATAAGGATGCTCAAAGGAACCAATGGTTTAGGTAAACTGAATGGTTGTTCTTGTGTCCTTGAGAGGAACAGAGACAAAATTGGTGGCGAAGATGTAAAGAAAGGCAGGTATGAAGAGAGAGAGAATGTGAGGCAGGTGATAAAGTTTATATCATTTGTTTAAGGTGAGAACCAGTTATTCATTTTGTTCCTCTGCGCGGTCACTGCATTCCTTGCACAGAGACTTGAATGAATGATAAACATTTTGTAACCCCTTTAGATGTTCAGCTTTTTAAGCTCAGGCAGACGAGCAGACGAATGGCATATTAATGTCCATGCTTTCACACTTACACACATGCAGAGACAGACAGAGGATAGGTGGTATCAGCTGCCAGGCGACCCCTTCTACAGGGCAGCAGAGGTTCGGTTTCGTTTTGTCCACTTCCTTCCTGGCAGAGCCCCTGCTGGCTAGACCAGCAGGCTTCACCGTTCAGCCGAGTAATCAGATCCTCACACTTGACAGTTTTAATAAACATGTACACCCTCTGACTTCCACACACACACAAACTCAAAGACATATACACGATTGAAAACTGGCAAATGTCATTGATCTCAAATGTTCCCTGCCCTTTTAACGCCACCATAAATGCACGACGGGTAGAGAAGCAAGCACAAAAAAGGAGATGACTGACGTTAGAGGGAGAAGCAGGGTAATCCTCCCTCACTTCCCGAGGTAATTAGGAGTGTGTGAAGCTAAGATTTATGAGGAAGAGGAGTGGAAGATGGAGAACTGTACCACCCAGAGAGGGGGTAATAGGGATTTGGATACTGCACTTTTTCTACCTCGGAGCGCTGAAGTACCTAGACTATGTTAGTGTGCATTTTTGTGTATTCTTTTTGTTTTGCTGACATCTTTCCGATCATTAGTCGATGTGATTTCAGAGCTTAGCCAAAGGAATCCCTTCACTTAAGACGAGAAATAAAGAAGTGCAGTTTGCCTCCGTTCAGTCCCATCTCATCCTCTTGTCCTTGACATGTAGCTTCTGTCTCTGCACGAAGGTTGTGATATAGCTAAATCTAGCATATTTTCATCCGCCTTTTAGATGACAAACAAGGCACCAGCTTTCTGTCAGCAGGCAGTCATGCTCTGTAGGTGGGGTGGGGTGGGGTGGAAAGGTCTCTTTTAAATCCCATGGCCAGTCCCTCATTGGTCCAGAGAGTGCTGAGGTATAGTGTTGCAGTGTTTACAGATGAGGTAGTAAATGCCTATGTCGCCAGGAGGCTTCTCTCCGTTCATTGTGTGAGTGTTGGAGGGCTTAAGGCTTAAGGTGGCCTCAGGGTGTTGGGAGGAGGTGCAATTGGTCGGAGAGGGTTAGCCTGTCCTCGTTTGTCACTTATCTTCCACACCAGAGATGAATGACCCCGGTCAGAGAGTACATGCACCATATTTAATGGTGTAATGAATGAATAACTTCTGTCCTCTGCTTCTATTTGCGGAGGCTCTTACTTTGTAGGGTGTGTGTGTGTGTGTGTGTGTGTGTGTGTGTGTGGTCTTGTTTGTGTTCTTCAGAGTGGCTGATTGGTGCCGAGCTGCCAGTCTCTCGGCGCACAGGAAATGGAAATGAATCATGGGAGACAGATTAAGAGAATAGCAAGAGCTCATCACATCCTGTTAAAGAGTGGAGATGACTCGAGGCAAGGTCTCTCTCTCTCTCTCTCTCTCTCTCTCTCTCTCTCTCTCTCTCTCTCTCTCTTTCTCTCTCTCTTTTCTGTTCCTTCTTCTCTCTCTATCCTTCTGCCCCTGTCCATATCTTCGCTCACTCTCTCGCTCTCTCCTTCACTGTCTGTTTTCAGACAGTGGTTTGGCAAGGGGCGAGTGATCGGTGACTGGCTCTAAAACATCCTATTAAAATTAGTGTCACACACTGAATTTGCGTGCGAGTGAATGAGTGTGAGGCAGAGAGATGGGAGAAAGTTGATGATGGATGATAGATGATGGCTGTGACCTGAATAGATGGCTCCAGGCTGGTCAGATGACTTCCTCAGGAGGAGGAGTAATGAGGAGAGGGCACAGGATTACCGCTCCATCACTCAGTGTTTATGGAAGCCTTACAGGGGCCACAAAACAAATAGCACGGCAGCTATAGCTGAGAATAAATCTCACACACTGCGTTTGTGTTTGTCCATGCGTGTGTACAAAATGTGCTTGAGAAATGATGGCTATCTCTTTTATTTCTGAAAAAAAAAAGTGGGGCAGAGGCTTTGGTGATATATCACGCCCTCCCTCACATCCAGCCCTATGGGCGTTGTGTTTGTGTGTTTATGTGTTTACTTATGTTTAGCTGTCTGCTTGGTGTCAGAGTGTAGCCTCGATAGGGGTGGTTTCGCAGCCTTAGGGAAAACTGTATGAGCTGAGAGGTCAGGCAAGGTTGCATCAGTGGCTTTAAGTGAGCGGACACACAAAAACGCACTCCCTCACACACACTCATGCTATGCATTGATGCCCTGAGCCCAATAGAGACAAGAGTAACTTGCTCAACATGCTCTACACCACTGAGCCACTGAGTTCCCCTGTAAATTCAACACTAAAACCAGTTGAAGGATGATGCATCAGTCTGACACGCAGTCATCCTACACTCCGGCACTGATTGATGTAGCCTGGCTCCTGGCTCTGTGAGTGTCTGCTCCGGTCTCTCAGCATCATGTCAAGGGAGGTCTCAGAAAAGAGCTGGACGACTGAGTTGATGCTGGGAGGGCAGCGGAAGAAGGTCAGAAGAATGTGTAAGGTGGGAAAAGGACTAAAGGGGGAGGATCAAGTACACAGAAAGACAGGACAAGTGATTGCGAGTGCCTGCAGAAAGTGCTGTGTGCGATGCAAGAGGGAGAACTGACACGAGAGGACTGAGGTTAGGGGTGTGTGTGGGAGGAGAATGACTGGGGTGGATACTGATGAGTGTGGGGGAGGATGGGTAAGAGGGATCGGGAGCAGATTTGGGGAGGTCCGGCCAGCTGAATCCTGGTGGGGAGTGGCAGGAGTAAGCTGGCACTGTGGAGGCGGGCATATGGAGGGCAGGTTGGCACTTTGGCTGCCACCAGAGTGTGCACCTGCTGACAGGGAGACACTCTGCCAAGAGGAAGGGAGGGAGCAGAGAGAGAGAGAGAGAGAGAGAGGGAGAGACAGGGAGTGTTTGTGGTATGTGGCAGTGAGACAGATTTTTGGGGGTTGTTGGAATCAGTCTCTGAAGATTTTAGATATTAATGAAGAGTCTAAGTATCAGACGACTGTGTGCCCTCTTTCAGTGGAGACACACACACACACATACACACAGGTGAATACATGCAGACAAACATGCTTGCTTATTCCCCATCACCCAAACCTCTCTCTCTCACACACACATACACATGCACAGCAGCATTTAACTCACCCTCAGTCTGAAATAATCACTCTCACCCTGTTTATCTAAATCTACCACTTGGATGCACCAAGTGTGTCTCCTGGTAGAGAACAAATAAACAGCCTTCATAATTAGGATAGCTTTTAAAACCCTTCCCCACATACACTACAGCACACCCACTAATTGGACCTCAACTGTTTTGCTGCTAACTAGCTGCTAATTAGATCAGTGAATTCCTCTCACTCCCTCTCTCTTTTCTTGTCATTATTTGCCATGAACAAAACACTTGCTGAAAAGTGCAGTCTTCCTACATGTAGTGGGAAGCTCAGAGATGATTTTTGTCATTATAACAGATGTGGGATGGTATTAACTGAACATAATGTAACATACTGAACTGAGTGTGTAAGCGTAAATGTACATTTTACTTACATTTAAGCCTTTGTTAATCGGTGTGTTTGTGTGTTTTGGCTGCTCAACACCATCACAGATGCAGGAGCCAAAGGCCAGTGCCCTCGTTAAGCCGCTGTCAGAGAGAGTTTGTAACAGCCCACTGGAGCCCATCTGTATCCTAACACAGATATACACATGCACACTCGAGCAGATCGGTTCTTCTGTATGTCGATGCTGTATTTCATATTTTATGTACACATAAATAATGTTTCTATCATATATTTAAGTGTCTGTTCACGCGTTTGCCTCAGGATGTGTGTGCATGGGTGTGTAGGTGTCCCACGTCTCTGCTGTAGGTGAATGGTGAAGGGCAGTGACTCTGTGCTCTGGTTTTAGCCTTGGCTGTGGATACAAGTCTTTTGGCTGCCATGTTTTGCTCTGATCTGCCTCCCCTCTTTCATCGCGAAAACCACAGAGAGCAAGGCAGAGGGAGACGGAGAGGTTTAAAGGCTGGCAGCAACACCGTGGCCTTGAGGTGTTATCTCTGCCCCACACTGTGTTGGAGAGAGAGAGAGAGAGGGCCTGTTGGAGTGATTGCAGCATAGCCCACTTCTTTTTTTTTTCTTCCTGCATGGAGCAGGATGGTTAGCAGATGGTCTTGTTACCAGCAAAATGAAAATGAACGCAGTAAAATTTGCCTGTGTTAATTTCTCGTCCCCCAGGTGAGACCTCGAGTGCTCACATACGCAGACGAGCGTACTCATACATTTGTACGCACATCGCATGTGCGCACGCTGGCATGCGCGGCCTTGCCCTGCTGGCTTTAAACACGTACCATCTGCATGCAGAGAAAGTGTGTCGGAGGAGTGTGAAGCGTGTGCTTGGCTTAAGGAATGTGTCTCTAATGTTCATAGCCATAGCTTATGTTGCTTTGGAATGTAAAATGCTTCTCATGTCATCAGTCATCAGTAACCCAGTTGTCCAAAGACAGTGGGTGTTTCAGGGCAGGCTGACGGAGCTGAAAAGATGGCTGAATTGGCGATTAGAGGTAAAGGGAAGCAAGGGAATCTGTGCTAACAGGGAGGAGGAGATGGCATGTTCATCCGCAGATGAAGACTTAAATCCTTTCATTCTCTCTTCATCTTCCCTCCCTCCTTCCCCTGCTTGCTTAGCGGGGAGACGAGAGCTTCTGCTTTGTAACGTCTGCTTCTTCATGTTTGTGTGTTTCGAGGATCCGGACTAGTCCATAGCTTATCCCTCTGAGTGTGTGTGTTCTGCAGGCATAGAAGCGCCTTAGCCTTCCTTATCGTCTTACAGTAGGGGGCTCGCTATTGCCGTTTGAATCCACAGAGAAGACGATAGTAGTGGAGGGAGGGTGAGGAAAACATACCTATACTTAGTGTTTATCATAATCTTTACT
This sequence comes from Scatophagus argus, assembly GCF_020382885.2. Lineage (NCBI taxonomy): Eukaryota > Metazoa > Chordata > Actinopteri > Scatophagidae > Scatophagus > Scatophagus argus. Next base: position 14,731,442 of record NC_058493.1, read on the forward strand.
TTTATTCGTGGTGATTCAGGGAGACCACACCTATTTTTCTTGTAAAAGCCAGCTCTGTAGCATTGTGCTATTATAATTGATGCCACAGTGTAGTCTGTTTGTAAAGCGCAACAGGCAAATAACATCAGTACATATATATTTTTAAACTGTAGTCCAGACATTTAATTCAGTGTCTCACAGCTGGCAGATGTTGAAGATGCTGTATGCTGCATTGACTGAAGGTAGATGCTAAACAGCTAATATTCAATGAATTGAAAAGAAGGTGTATAAGGTACCCCTCTAGCTTTAATTTTAATTAGATTAGATTAGATTCAACTTTATTGCCATTACACATGTACAAGTACAATGCAACGAAACGCAGTTGCATGTCATCCCCTCTCATCCCACTTCCTGTCATATCTAGGGAATGTGCTTAAAGAAACACTGACTGTTTTTTTTCCTTACTGCCTTTGACCATCAACTCCTGCAACAGGTGACAAAAGGCAGTCTAGAAAAGAAACCTGCAAACCTGCAACAATTGTGCTACATTTAGAGCCATGATTCCCCCAGGTAGTGGTAATGGTGAAATAGACAGACAGACAGACAGACAGACAGACAGATAGACAGACAGATAGATAGATAGATAGATAGATAGATAGATTGATAGATAGATACCTTATTGATCCCAGGCTGGAAAATTGTGAAATATACTATGGACAGTGAAATGTGTGAGCATTGATGGCACTGCAGCACGCATTGGATAAACCAAAATGGCATATGTTGCGCTCATATGTATGTATAACACGCACACTTGCACATGCTAGTGTTAACGCCTGCACTTGTGGTGCTAATGCCAAGCCACTATACTGCCTACGCAGCCCTTGGATGTGAATGAAATGAATCATATGTGAGGATGCTCTTCATAGACACAGCACGCAGAACACATATGTTCCCCTTGAACATTTAAAACACTCCTACATACATTGTGTTCTTCAGTAAAGAGTAAATCCTGCCCTGCCTCAGTGTTAACCCACATGCACCAGTGGCTAAAAAAGTGAACTGTATGCTCTCAGGACAGGGAGATATTCCACATCTGTTGCTCTCTAACTGCTATGGTAGGTTGTAGGTCTCAGCAGAGTTCTTGATGTGTGCAGAGGAGTGATGATGAGCTTAATGCAGTCTGTCTGTGTCCTGGACGTGACCACCACATTAATATAGCCCTAATACAATGCTGTGTCGGCTGCATGCTAATCACTGCCACACTCTTTCTCACGCTCTCTCTCTCTCTCTCTTTCTCTCTCCCTCTCATGTCCATGTGAAACACATGCGTGAGAGAAGACAGACTTCTGAAGAGCTGATTGGCTTTAACCTGTTGGCTACCAGATGACTGTTTCATGCGTCATCAGATAGTGCCTTACATTTTTTATATACCTGAGATAATCAGGTTCGCTGCAATCACAGAATTGGCAAGAAAATGCTTTCTTAGATCACAAAATTCAATTTTGTCCAGCGCTTATGAAAAGTCTCTATTCCGGGTTCATTGAGAGGAAAGCAGCCAAAACATTCAGTTCTTTCAATCACCATAAGCATTACACCAACTTTTTGAGGAGGTGAACCTCAGCTGTGATGGGAGTCTCTGCAGAAGTCCAGAGTACCTTGAATGAAAAGTTTAATTTGACCTTGACACTTGTAAGGCCACCTAAACAAAGCCCCTCACCCAACCACACACAACCACATCTCAGGCTGGTTGAATAAACAAGGCCACTTCAAATCAGCTCAGTGCCCATGCCAGCAGGTCTGAGAGGAGGAGAGGGAGCGGAGGAAGGGACTGCATTACTGGAATGAATCAGGAGGGAGGAGGAGGAGGGTGAAGGGATGTGTAAGCATGACTGCTATTAATGGCCTAATAATGTATTTGGCTGTTTTGGCAGTTGTGAAAAGGCTGAAGGGGGCAGAGGGTAGAGGAAAAGGGGTTGACAGCGTGTCGCGGCTGGTTAAAAGCAAGCTAGGAGAAGAGAAAACGGCCTTGTTTGTTGGGCTAAATGCTGTAAATAACATCAGAGAGTGCAGCTAAATGGAAATCAATGCAATTACCCTATTAGCATGGGCTTGAACTCACAGTGGCGGCTGCTGCATCACTCTCTCTCTCCCCCTCCCTTCCTCCCTACATTTCCTGTACACGTATCACTCTGTGTATGATGATAAACATTTGTGGGCATGGACAGCCAGAGAAAGAGTACCTTAAAACAGAGCAGTGTGTGTATGCCAGGAATGTTCAGGGCAGCCCGGTCGAGTGGGCACACTGCGTTCTCCCTGTTAACTCCACTGGAAGTGTAATGATTTTGTTAAGATGTGTATAACCCCCTTAATCACCTCTATTTTAATACGTAACAATTGTGGGGGGAGAATATGCTGTTAAGTGGTAAGTCATAATTAAGTAAATAATTGGTTTGGCTATTACCATCCCTGTGCCATCTGTTTGGGTGTGTGTGTGTGTGTGTGTGTGGTGGGTGGTTGGTGGGTTACGTTTTGATTTAAAACAAAAACAAAATGACTGTAGTTTTACATAAGACATTCCAGCGGTTCCCTCTAATCTAATGTGAGGGCTATCAAATGTTGAAATGTCAAATCTATGCTACACATATCAGAGCTTACCTTCAAACTCAGTGACGCATCAAAGTCCTTCTTAACAATAGGGTACACTGAGCTGTTTCATCTGTTTAATTGCTTTGTTTGCTGTCAAACGGTGTTTTTTGGAACCCACAGTGCTGTGGACAGTCTCCATCTCACAGCATCTGCTGCCGACTGATGTGCATCGATATGTCTCCATCTGCACCGGTCCCGTCTCTTTCCTTTCCTCACTCTCTACTCTCCTCATCTTGCTTCCTCTCTGTATCAGAGAATTATTCTGGTGCCTCTCTGTGGTGCTGTATTGAGGAGAACAGGCGGTGGGACAGACATCTCTACAAAGAGTGTGAGGAGGGAACAATTTGGTCTAATTAGCAGCGAAGATTGTCCATGAGGATTCAACTCTCAACTAACTGCTGATGCAGTTGGAGCAGGGCCTGCATCCCAGGCAAAGTATAAAATTAGACCGAGGTGCAGTAAGTGTAGAAGTGTTTATGCACATAGTTGTATGGGTATATGTATATATATCTGTGTTGTGCTTGTCTTTGTGCTTGCACATGGGCAAAGTGTGTAGAGGGTTATGGGTGCGTATATGCTTTCAACATTCATCCTGACAGCTTACAATTAGCTGCTGCCAGTGTGGCTAATAGAAGAGTGTACATTGTTAATTATGTCACAGCAGAAAGGTGGGAAGGTGGAATACATTTGAATAATGCGAGGAATGATATAACAGCAGGCTTTCAAATTCCTTGGCCCTTTTGTATGCGTAATGAAGGGTGGATGTGTGTGTCCACTCAGACCCAGGAGCCTGTCTCACATTTATAAAGATAAAACACATAGGGGCATGCAAGCTGCTGCACATGTAGAAACACACACATTTACCATCCCCCCTCCCACACACACACGCACATCCTTTCTCCCCCTCACACACACACACACACACAGACAGTAACACTGTGAGGCGTGAGAGACGGAGGGTATGTCTAAGTAGTGCACTCGTGCCTGGTTTTCCAGATCAATGATGTGTGGTTGGGTGATCGATGTGAGGGCTTAGCGGAGTGGAGAGAGCTAATGGGCAGGTCAGTGGCTCAGACACATCCTGGCTCCCCCTGCCTATTACCACTACGTCTGTTAATAGGCCTCACCACACTCCCCTGTTGCTCACACACACATACACACACACACACACACACATACACAGACACTTGGATAGTAGGAGGACAGCGAGGAGGGAACACCGCCAAGCATATTCAATCCACAGACCTCCTCCCTGGTCCCTGTTTTAACCCGTGTTTCTTCCATATATTTCCCCCTCGTTCTTATTTCCTTGTTCTGTTCTGTGGCCTATTTTTGACCTGTTTTTACAGCAAAGCTTTGAAGCAACACCATATGGTGCTGCTTGTGTATGTATGTAAATAAGGGGAGGGGCAGATAAGCAGCATATTTACGGTAATGTAAAGTAAATATGAAAACGATTACTGCACAACCCTCATCTAATCTCCTCAAAGCCTACTCTAGCACACACAAGCCTGAGGACAGCCCATCCCCTGCATTTCTGAATAGCTGAAGATTACGTAAGTGTCTTATGATTGGTCCTGCGTGGCTGTCAGTCAGAAGGTGTCTGGTGGCGTTAAGCTGCGAGGTGAATTGGTCAGTCTGCATTTCACTCTCATTTATTTACTTATTTGATCTGGAGCTAACAATAACTTTGGTGCTGCAATGTGCAACTATACTCAAGCACCAGATGAACTGTGCTTAGTGTTTATAGAGAGAAGCTGATTTACAACACCCTGTCCTCTGTCTCTATCGCTAACTTTACATTTCAAGTTAGTGGTGCTTTCTTTGTTTCTAAGTCATCATTAAATGCAAATTAAGGACAAAATTTTAGATCTCTGCTCAATTTTTGCATAGTAACAGAATATTTGGGTTTGGTCTGTCTTTTGTTTCAAGATTGACATTTTATACATTTGGGGCAAATATCACACCATGTATCCTGATGTTATATTTGGAGGACTCAGCTTTGGATTTTGTGAATAGTTTTAATGTTTATACCTGACGGTGATGAATAGCAACAATGCTATTACTTCACAGAGATGATATTTGTTGCAAGTGCATTATATTAAATTGTATTAGATTGTAGTCCATTTTTTGCCTAATAAGATGATGAATAAGTATATTTTCATCTTGTTAGCACCTCTGGATTTATCTTTTGTGATATCTTGCTTCCTTTAAATTTTGTTTGATAACAATGGTATGATAGTGAGGCTTAACTAGATATATAAATGTAGCTTTATACCAGATCACATTTAAAACTGAAATGCCTAGTCTATTAATAGATTTGTCGAAAAATATCTGGCAGCTATTTTGGTATTTACTACATCAAACAATCAGTAATCAATTAATCAAGGCTATAATTGTCTCTTCATGAAAAATAATCATTAGCTGCAGCTTTGTATGTTCTTTCTGCTTGTGTGCTAACCTCTATGCACACATGTGGGACCGCTGTGCACAGCTGTGTCGTAACACAAAGATAACAGCAGGTCTGTTAGGGAGGTGTCGGGCATCACTCTTGCATGTTATTTCTCCCTTTATTTCTAATTCCATCTTTGAATCCATCCTTCTCTGTCTTTCTTGCTTAGCCTGTCACTTTGCGTCTTCCGTGTGGCATCTGATCTGCATGTTAATTACCTTCATCGCCTTAATTTAATATCTGCTTAGGAAGAATGTGGAACAGGCACCCCAGAGGTATAGCCTATGCCCTCCAGCCCTCACTCACACACGCACACACGTACATGTACTTGTACATGCACAGATATTCACAGAGCCCATTGGTTACCCTCTACGTTTTTGTGCTTGCTTTGGTTTTGTGCATTTGATGGAAGCAGGAGGTGAAGGCTAGTCTGTAAAGTAACTTCAGAGCAAAAGAGGGGCCTGGCAGGATATCCACAAGAGAGGCTGAAGTCCTTTCTAACCCATCCTCTGTGAGTGTGTCTCCCTGTGGTGAAGGCTAAAAGCGCTGCCACTTGTCGTCGGCATAATAGAGGCGAGGCAGGAGGTGGGGGGAGCTTCTGCTGTTTGTTTTGAAGAGGAGTGACAGAGATCAAAAAGGAGGTGAAAGAGACATGCTTTTTAGATGCTGAAGAGGAGGAAGGTGTGCATGTTTTTACAGTGCCGAGCAAGTCATCTACCACGCCCTTCTCCACAACTAGTTTGCATACAGGCGTGCACAAGATGTATGCTGACACACACATACATATGATACGAACACTCGCCGTACAACCGACACTACACAATCCAGAGAGTGGGAGTGACTTGTGAGTTCACCCGTTGTGGGATTCCATCATAGCTCTAATAATTAGAACAATTTTTATTACAACCTCCCAAACATACACACACGCATATATGTACACACACACACACGCACACACACAGACACTCTTTCTCAGCCATGCAACAAGGCTGTGTCTCTAGTGGCTGATAGATTGTAATGAATGTAACAGCAGTCAGATCCTTCAAAAGCCTCTCAAAAGCTTAAGCCCTTTTATTAAATTAAGCTAACGATGCCTAAGGCCAGGTCCGCTGCTGAGAGAGAGAGAGAGAGAGAGAGAGAGAGAGATGAGGGGCTAGGAAGAGGAAGAGGGGGAGGTGGTGCATAGGGAGGTAAAGGCTGCAGAGATGAGGAGGAGGAGGAGGAGGCGGCAATGTTAGGACTGAGGATGTGAAACGGCAAGTAGTCAAATCAATGAGGGATGGTGGGAATGGTGGGGGTTTTAGTATCTTAAGAAAGAAGGTGGAGGAGGTAAGGGACGGCTGGTGAAAGAGGACAGGAGGGATACTCTTATTGAATAGGGCAGCCGTGGTTGAGAGGGGGAACAATAATTAGGCAACAGCTCATTGTTGGAAGTCACAGTGCATATGTGTGTTTTGGAAAGTCATACCAGAAACTGTTAACAGAACCATGAATGTTCAACCATCTTTAAAGCTGATCTCAAACTCTTTATGTCAGATACACCGTGTGATAAAAGCAGTCTTTGTTGTTATACTTTGTGTAGGAAAGTGTCACAGTGAGATGAGCACTGATGTCTTTTTCAGCTTGTGTGTGTGTGTTTGTGTCTTGTCTGCCCTTTACTTCAAAAATGTTAGGTGACAAACAGCGTGTTTTTGGTTCATTTAATTGGATTTTTTTTCAGTATTTCTGTTCTTCCACAGATGAATGCAGTCCTATTGAGGAACCTGATACACCGTAAATCCGAAAAACCAACACATGTTTGTCAGTATTATTGTGATGCTACAGATGTGACTATTATCTTCTAGTAATGACTTAATAGGAATAACTAATCACCAGAAATTACTTAAGACCAAAAGCTGATTAGTGATTTAAAAAACACCATAAAAATGACTAATTAACTAAAAAATGTTGTCAGCTAAGACGTTAATACTCAAATGACTGATTGTTTGACTAATGGAACAGAAGGGGGTCTCCCTGGCATCTAGAGAGCTGTCCCGGGGGTAGCATGTGTTCAGACAGCAGGCAGATCAAAGGCTGAGGCCTCAGTGCTGCGCTGTTCGTCGGGATACCTTGTCTACCTGCTCTCTGTCGCTGTCACTTGCAGGTCAAGCAAGGGTGAGGGAAACACTATCGCTTGGATGAAAGACAAGACACGCAGACATCACCGCGCACTGCACAAATGCGTACCCACATAGACTACAGTCACTCACATACAAGACAGGCGGTCATGCTACCTGAAGGGCGACGGCGAGTGTGTTGGGTAGCGTTTCTTTTCTCTGCATCCTCTTAGCACAGAGAAGTTGGCTGTGGCAGGAGACACGCAATACATAATTAGGCTTGCATTTGATCCAGTGCATCACAGCAATTAGCAGTTTACAGCACAATGTGAAAAGGGCCCCCCCCCCACCCCCACCCCCCCAACCATCACCTGCTTAATCCTTATTTTCATCCTTGGCTTGTGGAGAACACCCTGTCTTTACTGCTTACAAGTGTGGCTTTGATTTTGCAGCCTGTGCAGTCGCTGGTATCTAATCCACAGTAAAACCATTGATAAGCCACACGGGGATAGAGGTTGTCAGCTGAGGCTTCTCTGTGCTTTTGGTGGGTGGCTGTCCCCTTGTGGACACTTGGTGGAATTACTCCCTTACTGTATGTACTGTATGTTCATGCAATATTTGTCTCAAAAAGAGTCTTATTTCTTTATATCTGTTGGTTAAAGATTCAGATTCATCCAGATTTAAGATGTTTCCTAAATCATCAGTCAGTGAATAACTAATAGCTAATCTCCCGCGGGATTAAACAAATGCGTTTTCGGTTTCGATTCGTATTATTAGAGAAATTAAATAATGTATAGCGAAGTGAGAGCAAACGCACTGCTTAGGACAGAGACAGAAGGAATTCAGAAAAGAAAAAGATGTGTCCTTATGGAGTGACTGTAGCAAGATAAACCTCACAGACTTTCATGGTCTGCCTTGTGTTTTGCAAAGAAGCATGACAAATCACCAGAAAATTAGTTTATTAATTAATCCATTCATTATCGAATATCACACCACAAATGCTTTTGACTGCCACAGCATGATTTTTTTTTTTTTTTAAAAGCAACACAAAAAATATTGATCAATAAACAAACACCAACAATTAGAAAATGTTCTAAAATCATAAATATAACACAGGTTATTTTTAATCAGTTAGAAAAGAATGGCTGTTTAGTTCGTCTCCTTTCGTTGGTCATATCGACCCTTTATTGGCCTCGATACTAAGTTAGTCTCCGCTTTCCAGTCATTTTTATTGAACAGGAAGTGCTTCTCTCTATCCTAGTTGGGGGGGACATTCTTTATCCTATTGGGGGGGACAATGTGGGGTCAGCCCTGTGGGCCGGAGGCGTGACGAGGGGGGAGCAGGTGCTTCAACCGCCCGCCCCCTTAAGGCTTGTCTGTGTCGCTGTCTGTGTGTCTGTCCGGCCCCCGCCGGAGAGGAAGCCCCACCTCCCGGCTCCCAGCAGCCGGCCGCCTCTCTCCTCCTCTCCCCGGCGCTTTGCTGTGCTCTGCTCCGTCTCTGTGGCCTCGCTAGGCGTCGGAGCTTCCTACGTGACAACAAAAGTGTAGAGTCTGTGTTCTCGACGGAGGGATGGATCCATGTTTTCAGCCCTAAAACGGAGGGAGAAATTTACACGTTTACAAACTCTGGATTAGCCTGATACTTGTTTACGGTGAGTGCAGCGTGAGAATATGTAGTTACGTTTAAAAACCCGGAGGTTGTTGGTGTGAACGTGCGAGCATACGGCGGAGGGTTTTGTTGAGGAAGTCATTACGATGTCGAGGAAACGAGTGATATTTTTTTATTTTTTTCGAAGGTCGTTGCCGAGCCCTTGTGTGTGCGCTCGCCTGCCTGCGTGTGCGTGTGTGTGTGTATGTTAAGGACAGACAAGAAAGACAAGAAATGGGGAGTCAGTGCAACAGAACGAGAAAGAAAGAAGGAGCCAGGTGGCGTTCAGGTGGCGATTTTAGCTTTCTTTTGTTACTCAGTGTTTACACGCCGCGGTGTTAAGGAGTTTCACACAATCGTGTTTTAAAATGCAGATTAGCCTAAAGGACTAAACGGAGTAGCAGCCCGACCCCCCACCCCCTCAAATTAACTTCTTGTAACATTGTTACCGGTGCGCTGTTGTGATTATTATGTAAAGCACAGCCCGGAGGGTTTCAGCGTAAGCCATTTACGCTCACTGTATGCCCTTTTATGTAAAATTGTGTTATTAGCTGTACTTGGCTGGGCTGATCCCTTGGAGCAGGAAAGCGTTTCTTTGAAAGGGGCATTTTCTCTGTTTAAATGTGACCGTGAGTGCGATATTGACACATGTTGACCGTTTGTTGCTCTCTGGTGAAGGATCTGACCCAGTGTGTGTGTGTGTGTGTGTGTGAGCGCGTGGCAGGTGGACCGTGTTGAATCACTTCCCACGCGCTCCTTCACTTCTCTTGAACTACAGGCGCGTACGACAGCTGCTTCTGTGGAGAACACACACACACACACACATATACACCCACACACAAACACACCGCTCATTACACACCTCTCGGGCTTAAAACACTGTCTTCAAACACAGCCGGGAAGCAACAGGCTTTACTGAACACTGTGCTGCGGGTTGAGTTTATCTGCAGCCAGAAGCAGCCTTGTTGTGTTTTTTCGCGGCTGCTGATAAGGTTAGCCAGAACTGCAAGAGCAGAGAATGAGAGACTCCTGGCTTTTAGACTGAGACTGTCCTCCCTGGTGTCTTTAACAGCTGCTGTCTTGTGCTGGAAATGCTGGAGGTGCTGGAGATAGGTGTTTCATTACAGTGGGGATCTGTCAGCTGTGTAACATAACTGTGCGCTGTAATTTTAGGCATAATAATGATGTATAATCCTTTATTTCTCAATATTACTTACATGGATTACAGCCTGGTTTCTTACACAAGATCGAGAAATGTCTTGCAGCAGGGCCATTTTCTGAAACACTGCAGGGATACCAAGACTTAATAAGGGGACACGTTTACTTTCATCATTTAAGAGTGGAAGACAATGGGACATGCCATTGTCCTATGTCACTTATCGCTAACGGTGTATGTGAAAGTTTGTCCAACTCTTTACCGCTCACACGTCTAATAGACAAGGGATTGACATGTTATTTTATGTTATTTTTATTTTACGATGCTGATTATTAGTAATCAAAGAGACAGATCACGGATAACTGGAACCATTTTACAGTTGCAGTAAAAATATAATTTTTAGTGTCAAAACTTACCAGTAAGGGAATGTACAGTACAATTTAGAGATACTTGTGTCTCCATTTTCTGCTACTTTATACATCCACTCCACTGTAGTTTGGGGCTTACATTGTAGCTTTTACTTCGCTGTATTTGTTTACAATAAATTTTACTTCTGAATAACGTTTTCAAATTCAGATTATTAACCCAAAATGTAAATTCACCATTATGAATGAGTTTGAAGTAATTTAAAATCTATTTAATCCAAATAATAAACCCAAAATATGTGATACCGATAATTGGAAAAATACTGAATATCACATCCTATAAATAATCAGTCCGTCTCTACGATGGACTCGATGGATTGTTTACTTGCATGGGCTGAATGAATTAAAAAAATATGACATGCATGTTAATCCCTTTCAGCAACATGTGTGTTAGGTCGAAGATGAGGTGGTCTTAGGGTTGGGGTTAGAATTTTTTGATTTCTTAGTTCTCACTGTCATCACAATTTTAACTTTTCTCAGAACAGGATTGGCCAATTTTGTTAATGTAATTATTAATGGCATTTATCTTCGTCTGTGGAGCAAAACATTGAGCAGTTAGATTAAGATCTGTCATTTCTTCATGATATGGGAGCCACAAGTGTATGGCAGTGATATGTTTGGCTCTCTACCCGATGGTGTGTGATCTGTTCATAAGCACCAGTTTGACATCATGAGCTTGCCAACAGTTTGCTGCGCTGGTTCTTCTTGGTCTCCTCTTCCTCCTTCTTCTCCTCAGTGTTTACTGGCGGACTGCAAGCCAACTTCAAAGGTGCATACCACTGCCAGCTGTATCAGAGTGTGTAGATGCTTGCTTAAAAAAAAGTCAAAAGAAAGAAATCTGGCTTTGGATTACCAGCTCTATTTATTGGTTATAATGTCATTGTCCTTGGGTAGTCAATAATATAAACGTCCAGTTTTCAGGATGATGTATCCCTTGTTATGGGTATCAGTGTGCTTCAATTTTGGCCCGTCTGCTGAAAAGTGCACATTATGCATTTGTGGTCATATGTAATACTGCTACTGTGTGGTTCAGTTTGTTCCCCCATGTGGTGATGATCCACTTCTGGAAATGTGCAAGTGTCCTAGTAAAGCAAAAGAAAATCTAATTGTGCAGTGGTAGAAATCTCAGATCTGCATCGCTAGTGAAATGCAAAGAATCGGTCTTTAGTTTTCATAAAATTTGGTAGACAAAGTTTTTGTCAGATCCTACGTGCAGAAAGAGACAAGCTAAGTAACAGGAACAAACATAACCTCCTTGGCAGAAAGAAAAACTGAGTTAGCTAAGTTTAGGTGGATTTATCCTTACATGTGTCTGCTGGTGAAGTGCTTGATAACAGTGTACGATTACTTATGCAGATCTTGCTCTGAGGAGCAGAACTTTGTTTGATCTGTCATTTCCAAGTTGTCGAACCCTTGTACTGCGATAGCGCCTATGCTAGGTTGGCATGTTTTCAGGTGTCGTGGTGTTGTTTGTCATACTGCCGTAGCCTGCAGTGCTGTGAGTGTCTGGGGGCTAGACAGCAGCTGTGTTGAGCAGAGTGTTGGTGACAGTTTGTCTGTGGCAACAGCACCTGGCTCTGTTTAGAGAGTGATTAGGAGAGTCCCAAGCAGCTCCCCATACTGTTTACACAAGGAGCCTGGAGTTAAAGGTGACCCACTTTGCATTTCCTTATCAACAGCCCCCATTGATAGCATTGAAAAGCACAGACTGTAGAGAGGCTTTTGCATGGGTTTACATAGTTCCCTATTAGAGAGAAAAGGATGTGTTTGACTGGGCGAGGCTTGGATTTGACTAGCATTACAACAATGTCCTGAGGTTGTATGAAAATGTTGGTGCTCACGCCGCTCTCTTTGTGTGCAGTGCAGTGTAGCTGTGTGGTCTGCTTGTGTGATGGAAGAAAAACCACTGTAGAATGTTTGGGAAATAAAGGTTTTCTTCGGCCAACCCATCTTCAGCTCTTCCACCGCTATCTATATTCATCTATACCTGCTTTTCTCTTGATCTCTTCTTTTTATATCTCTTAAGCTGGAGCTCTCTGTCTGTTTTATTTTGTTTGTTTGTTTATTTTTTTATTTTTTGCAGTATGCCCTATTTATGGCTTTAGGGTAGAGAGAATAGGAGCGAGCGATTGTGTGTGTCTAAGCATCCCCTACTGGGTGTAAAAACGGGTGGTAAAGGTGAGCTGTAAATGTGATAAACAGTGAAGACAGCTGAACAAACAGGTCATAAAGTATTTATCTGAAGGGAAGACAGACAGACAGACAGACAGATTCACAGCCAGAAGAAGAAGTTGTGGCGTAGGTGGCCGTGGAACCATAACCTTTGTTCCCATGCTACTGTTCTTTGCTCCTTATTTCAATGATAAAGCTGCTTATCACTTTGAGTGTGTTTACTCTCCATGTGTGAGATCAAGCCCAACCTGCTCTGTGAGCTGGGCCCCTGCAGAGTCACATGTCACCCAGCATTGCCTTTAATACTTAATTTTGTGTGTGTGGCTGATACATACCTTCAAAGATGTTACAGGCGTGGTGCTCATTTATTTGTCACATGGATGGCACACCTTATGACACATGCAGTTACAGCTAGACAATTGTACATGCATTTATATTTGCATAAGATCACACCAAACATTGGCCTAATCTCTAACAATAGCTGGAGAAGTGTGTGTGGGTAATGTAAACAAAGGCCCATCTCTAATGATAGCTGTTTTAAAACTTGCGCAGTTAGTTCACTTACACCTGCTGTTGTTGAGGAGTCATTGTTGCGTTTTGTGGACATAGAGTGTAAATGACTCAAGCCTTTGTGTAGTGAAGGTTGTTCCACTTTGCATTCTCACTTTGTCTTGTCACAAGGCTTTAAAATCGTTAAACTTCTCTTTGTGAAGATCTCACTTCGACATAAGTAGACAAACTGTCACAGATCAAAGCATCTAGTGTTACCTGATCAGTATAGCTCTTGGAATGTGGGAGTTCATGTGAATGCATTGTAAATATACACACGCCTCTTTGTTGTTCACTACGCCTTCACCTGTGGGTGGTGCAGGAGAGTACTGGTGAGGCAAGCAAATATTTACAGGTGCCTCGTCACCTGGTTTGCTCCGTTTGCACTTTAGGATAAGGATGGTTGGCCTGCCACTGATCCTCTCAAAGGATAGGATATGAGAGGCATTGGGAGTTTTGTAGTTTTTTTTTTCTTAAGTTTACCATTTGTTTGGCTCAACTTCTTATCTTTCTCCTATTTCTCTTTACCCAGCTTGGTTGAATGTTTGCTTGTTTGTTTGTATTGTTGTTTCCACAGTTCGTTGCACTCATCTTTTTTCTGTGTTTGCCAAACTTGAGCACTGTGTGCCAGTTGTGTTAGGCAGAGTCACGCTGCTCTTCCTTTGTGGTGGTCGATCCCATGCTTCAGCACCCATTCTCTGAACTGCGTTGCACACATGCTGCTTTCATATCCAGTGTGATTTCGTTTAGGCAGCAGCGCTCAGCAGTGGAGCAACCATCAGCGTTTTCACAACATTGCCTTCGTTTGTATTCTCGATCATCAGCTTGGATTAAATTCTCTGAGGGCGCAAAAAATGTTTTCATTCACACAAAAAGTCAGTCTCGATATATTCACCAGACCAAACTATGGTATAGGTATCTTAAGATAATGTGTGTGTGTGTGTAGCTGATATTTGCTACTGTCATTGTCATACCCCAAGGCCTGATAAGCATTGGCCAGGCAAATACAACACAAGAAACATGAGAGCGGTAGATAAGCAGATTGCACACAAACTCAATACTACCCATACTTGACTATTGCCCTTACCAAATATGGTCTCTTTCACAAATTTTTATTGTGTGTGTGTGTGTGTGTGTCTCTCTGAGTGTATCATACACTGTGTCTATCCGTCTTGTCCCTGTGCTTTCTCCAGTCACACACTCGCAGGATAACCCAGCATTGTGCTAAAGGCTATTCTTCAACAAAGGCCTTTTCTATCACTATCACATCATCATCTCTTTTTTTCCATCTACCTGTGTCTGCGTCTATCTCTCTTCAGCAAGTCTGTCTGCTTGCCTCTTCCTCTGCTTCTCTCTGTCTGTGATATGTGCTGTATCAGCTGACTGTCACATTGTGTGTGTCTGTTTGTTTGCATGCCTCCTTGTGTATGAGAACAAGGTCAGATATGTGCCTGAAGAAGTGAGGTGGCTTTTGTGGCAAAGTGTTTTAATCAGTGCGTGGACGGAGCTGCGTGCCTGTGTTGGCGAAGGCCACAGTTGTCGTGTTAAACGTGCTCTCACAGAAGTCGTAGCTGCCAATGCCAGCTAGACTTGTTTTATCTGCCTCGTATTTGCATTACTAAAGGGTATCCGTTTTGGACACTGATCTCTTTCTTTGTTTCCTATTTATATCTGATTTTACATCTTACGTATGGTATGTGCTGTTTCTTATCTCAGTTCCACATTAACGGTATGTGTTTCCCATCTGTGCTGCAGTGGACTGTCAAAATGTAGCATAACTCTGTGAAAAGATGAAATGATCACACACAAAAGCCTTTATGTGGCATTCACACAGTATGTGTTTTGGAAATTGACTCTCATGCTGTTGATTGGGGCTGGATCTTCAGTGTATACACTTTATAAAAAAAGAAAGCTTAATAAAAGCTTCATAAGTAACTGATACAATTAATCAGTTTTGAAAATAGTTGCCAACTATCTTTCGGTTGATTAATGAATCGACTCGTCGTTTCAGGCCTACTTTAAGCCGAGGTGATGTGGAAGCTGTGCATTCTTTTGTCTTGATTCAAAGATATTCTCTGTGCTGACTGGGGAAGTCATGAGGATTTGTGCTTCTGAAAGAATGGGCCATTTATTTGCCAGCACACAACCAAACTATACCAATGCTGACGGTAAGTCTGCTCTATAAATTAGATTTCCAGAGACACAAGAGCCATTAAGAATAATCTGATTTCATCCTAAAAAATGTTGTCCAGTACTAAACGTTTTTGATGATTTCCATTGTTCAAAGAACTAAACAAATACTTGAAAGAATGAGAGACACTACACAGCTCTGTGGCCAATAGAAACCCTGTCATGGTGTGTCCTCAGCGAGTTGTCTTTTGCTCGCTCAGAGGAAAGAGGTTCACTCATTAGACCATACAACATCCACACATTCAGATGCAGGCACACATGTACAAATGGGAACACACACCAATTATACCAATTACAAGATTACAACAGGGCAACTCTCAGCAACCAGACCCAGCTACGGAAAGTCAAGTGGGGGCTGTGTACGTGTCTGTCTATCTGTCCGTCTGTCTGTGTGTTTGTGTGTGTCGCTTAGGAGTCAGAGCCCATGCAGAGCACTTGGAGTGCTAATTAGACAACCACAACCCAGCAGAGTACATCACACAGAGAAAGAGAGAATGGAGGAGAAGGAGAGAGAGGTTGAACAGAAGATGAAGTGAAGAGTGTATGTAGGGGAGCCAGCAAAAACAACACTCATCTCCTGAGGAGGCTGGTGTGGAGGGAGAGAAAGTGAGACATGAAGTGAGGAGGAGGGACAAAGTTGAAAGATGATGATAACTGAAATATGTTACATGCATGCACTGAGAGCTTAACAGTACAGAACAATACATTTTATCTAGGTCTATAGGAAGTGGACTGTTTGTGTGCGTGTCTGTTTGCACGTGCGTGTGGATACAAGTGTGCCAAAGAGCATCACAGGTGCAAAAACCTTGATAAGCTCCATGGCAAGTCCTTCTTTGTGGGTTTGTGCTCCTGTTGGTGTTTTAAGTTCATGTCAGATCTGCCACATCTGTCATATCTCCCCGCCTTGCTGGCAAGAGCCACCTTCTGCTGCCTTTTACTGTCTTTCTGAAGCAGGTGAGGCTGATTAAAGAGACTCGACAGGACCTGGTGGTGGTGATGATGACGATGAGTCAGAGCTGACTCCCTGCCTTCTCTCTCGGTCAAACAGCTGGGCTGGGGCTGAAGCTGGCCCTCTCATCAGGGGAGCGGAAGGGCTGGTGTCCCCCCCCCCTCAGCGAGATGCTACAGAGGGCACAGCCATACAGACAGCAGATTGACTCCTGGGGCATGGACCACAAAGAGCCAGAGGCACAGACAGAAGGCTCTTGTGTGTGTTTGTGTGACTGAATGTGTGTGTTCACACTCTCTAAGCAGCGTTGTGAAGCGTAACCAGACTGTTCTGTCATACGCCCACGCTAGTGTCTCAGAGCACAGCCACACACTCCTCACATGACATGGATGCGTGCACACACATACACACATCCCCAGAAACCCCTACCAGAGCTGCTGTGTAATTAACAGACAGAGGAAATGGCGCTGTTGGGGTGGGTTAGTCGGATGCAGGGAGGAGGAGAGAAAATCATCTCAGCTCGTGCCTACCCTCAAGACACAATCTGCTTCTCTGTGGCTGTGTGTGTTGGAGAATAAAAGAGAGGAAGGTGAAGAGAGGAAGAGAGATGCCGGCTGGTCTTTTGAAATTTCTGTGTTTTTGTTGCAAGCTGCTGGCAGGCAGGTTGGGTGGGTGGGTGGGGGTGCCGGGTGGTGGTGGAGGGGTGAATACAGAGCAAGTGGAGGAGAGGAAGAGAAGTAGGAGGTGAGGGATGAATAATAAGGTGTGCGCACACATACACACTCACGTACACAGCTGTATCATTTAAATACACACGAGGTAAAAGACAGAAAGCTCTTTGCACTGAGGTAGGTGTGTGTGTGGTGTGTGTGTTCAAGACAGTGACAGTGAGCCAGGTCAGAGGGAGATGTACTCTGTTCTCTGCTGTAGCCCCATAATGGAGGCCTGCTGTATAATGACAGCTCACGCAATACTCCCTGTCTCTCTCTTACAGCTTCTTGACTGATCTCTTGCTCTCTCTTTTGTCCCCCCTCCCTCCCTTGTTTCTATCTCTTTGTCTCCCTTTTCTTTTGCCCTTCTTTCTTCTTTTCTCTCTCTCTCTTATTTTCTAGTGGAATTGTTGCTTTTGATTCCTCTGCTCTGCAGCCACAGTGCTGCTGTTTCAGAATTTCTCTGATATTAGGTTTTTCTTTTTGGTGTGGAGTAAAAAAGAATAGCGCACTTACAGGTGCGTGTGCAGGTGTAAGCACACACACACACACACACATGTGCACACATAGCAAACACATACACATCCGTTCCATAGTGCCTGAGGATAGATTGCTCTGACATCTCATCTCAAAAGTCAAACAAACCTGGAACTACCAGAGCAGGTTTATCCCGCTGTGTTCCTGGATTCTGTGTGTGTATGTTATGTGTGCGTGCATGCAAGCATGTGCAACTTTATGTGTGTTTGAGATGGAGATCATGACATAAATCTATTTGTATAGTTTGTGTTGAAACTCTAGTATTCGTCCGTCTGTGAGCATTTACAGGTGCTCTTGAGTTTTAGTTCCTGCTCTCAAGTTCCACCTGCCTGAACTGTTTTTGTTTTTTTAAAACACGTGCCTGTCCAGCCTGAAGATCATCATTTTGTTGTTTCACTGTTCAAAAGCTGCGTATGGGTATAGTACATGAGAGCTATTTATAAACAGTGTATCACTAAGTGTTGATTTTGTCAGCCACAGAGTTATGTTTCCTGCTGTCGTTCAGTCAAATATAGTAGGTGTCATTTTTCTAAATTCACTTTTGGTTGAAGCAGTCTACGGTGTGGCTGTGGTAGTGGATATTGCACCTATATTACATCCTGTTTTGTTAAGTTGGTTTCTTCCACATTGCTGTATCAGTGGTATTTTAGGTGCTGCATTTTTTTCAAGTTTCCCTCATGTTGACCTAGCCTCCTTCCAACCCGTTCATCCCACTGTCAGCACAACCTCAGCCAGCTACCAAGTCAGTCAGCCATTCATGATGACATGTACTCATCAAGCCGACTAAATCCCTCCTGTGTCAGACTCTCTCAGTCGTGGTGGATGGTTGAAGCTGTGTCTTCTGGTTGAAGTGTAATTTCCTACTGAATTATGTTTTCATTTCTGAACCCCCTATGCTGTTGTGATCAGTGTGTGAACTGAGCAGTGAGGGGGTTTCCATTTATCTATAATGAGCTGGCAGGGTGAAAGGTGTTGCTCATCTTGATGACGTGTGGCAGATTTGCACAAACTGCATTAAAGTTCTTAAACTAAAATTACTTAAACTGAAATTAAACACCTTCCCTGCAGTGTTTAAAAGTGGTGTGCTGACAAAAAAACAAAAAATTTGGTTTCATAATGACAAATTGGTGTAAACTTCCTGTAGCTGCTTCACAATAAAAGCCTTCCAGTAGTTTGCTAGTGAAAATGGTTTAATTTGAAGCAGCAGTTAATGTTTGTTTTGTATTAGCAAATACGGGTTTGATAGTGCAGCAAAGAAGAGATAAGCAGGATACAGTCAGGGTGCTGTTTGTTGGAGGAAAGTAAGAAAAGGAATGTAGGAGCGCAACAAAACACCAAACCACAGAGGCTATGTTACACCGGAGTTACAGAAGTATTCAAAGCTGAGCACAGAAAGACTTAAAGAAATGGTGCTTCAGTCGCCTGCCTGACCACACACGTTGAGCCAACCAGTTTACTGCGATGACATCTTTATTGCTCATTTGAGGGCAGACATTGACAGGTTTGGCTCTGTTCCGAAGCAGGGCCACAATATTGTGGCATGGCTTAAGTGTGCTTTATCACGCCACTGGAAAAAGAGGCATCTGCTGTCCCAGTGAAGCAAAGCATGGAGGTAAAGTCCGTTATTGGCAGTACACTTATAGTCCATACTGGACTTGACCGAGCTACGTTTGTGGCCAGATCAGATAGATGTACCAGCAGCACTGCCCTGCTAGTTTTAACGAGCTGATAGGCAAATCCCTTCCTGGTTAAAGATTAACCACTCGCCAGAGCTGCCACTGAATTATCTCTCCACTGGCCGGGGCATACAGGAGCCAAGAGGATTTACTTTATATGCATGCATGCGTGCGTGTGTGTGTGTGTGTGTGTGTGTGAGAGAGAGAGAGAGAGAGAGAGTCAGAGAGACAGAGAGAGAGAGTGATCTGCATTCCAACCAGCAAAAGGGTGGAACTGTGTGTGTGTGTGTGTGTGTGTCAGTCAGTGTGTTTGTTTGACTATTGGAGTTGGTGATCAGCTCTCAGCGGGGTGTTAAAACTGTGTGTTTACTGTACACCATTTAGCAGTCAATCTGCTCTGTGTGTATGCTTGTGTGTATGGGCGGATCATGTTTGTGTGGTTTGTTGTAATCTACATTCCTTCTTTTTTTCAGGGCTTTATTTTGTTTTCCCTTAGGGTGTAAGAGCATTCACAGGGTTAATTGCATCAGGAAGCTTGGTGGGTAACAGACTCCCTTTAACCCTTGGGTTGTCAGTAAAAATGTTCAACTTTTGCTACAATACCAAAAGATCTAACCTTTTCATATCTGCTAAGACCTGTGCATCAAGATTCAAACCTTGCTAGTCAACGGAGCTTTTGTCCTTCTCATAATCCACAGCAATATCATTTAAAATCTGTTTTTCTTTTGTGTTTAACTGGATTAAAGGACTGTGTCATATGCTGTTTCATTTATTGAGGACTCCCTCTGATTAACTGGGAGACAATGCCATCTGCTGGACATTTGGAGAATGTAGGGCCAGATGCCATATACAATACTGAGCAAGCGTGTTGAAACTGAGTGAGATTAAGAGGTGGAGGTGTCTGGAAATTCATAAGAAATTACTCATCCTGGATTGCTTAAGATCATGCTGTTCATCGTTGCATGCTCTGAAAAGAGAGCCTTGACTTGCATGGCTTGCATTTTTCTGGTTAAGAAAGAAAAAGTGCAAACAGAAAGTAGAGAAAGCGCTCTCTTCTTAGACTGGGTACTGCTGCATAACCTTAATATATCCTTGATTTCCACTTAGTCCTGTTGTACATGTTTTACTTTGCAGTGCATTGAAGTAGTATGTGTTTAACCATGCTGTTATTAATATAGGGTCAAAATGAACAGGATCTTCATTCTCCTTTGATATGAACTGTTAGTATGACACCTCGCTGATTTCTCATAAAGCCGCACTTCTCTTTTTGTATTTCTGGGGCATTTTTGCCTTTATTAGACATGATGCAAGAGTATAGAGATAGGGGATGGCATGCAACAAAGCCAGACTCAGACCCCCCTTAACCCCTAGGCCAGCAGGATGACCCACGAGCTGCTTCTTCTACTTCTGAGTACCAGCAGAGGGAGACTGAACAAGCAGTATTTTGGGGAAAGCTATGTCAGAACCTGCAATACCCCCCGCACACATGCATGCACGCAAGCACACACCACCATGCTATGTTATGGTCTAATGTTGTGGTTGCCTAATACAAGCTTCGTCAGACAGATAATATCAACACAGACTGCAAAGAAAAACTAGGAGAGAGAGTCAGGAGAGTGGGGTGTAAGAGAGAGAGACAAGTCAGTCAACGTTTGGTGGCCTTGTGTTTTCTCAGAGGTGTCACATCATGGCCTGCAGAACCAAAAGGAGCTTTGTCTGGTGGTGGCCTTTGGCACAATGCTGGCCACCGTGTAGGTTTACCCAGAGATAATCTCTCTCCCTGTCATCGCTCTCGCTGCCTCACTGTTCAGAGAAAAGGCAGCAAGTGACGGAAGGAGGAAATGACTAAAGAAACGACTCATTCACACCCCTGCAATGACAGCAGGATGGACAGAGGGGAAGTCAAACCCACGCTACTCTTTTCCTCAGTCCTCCACCCCCAACCACTATTACGCATTAGTCTCCTCCACCCTGATAACAGCTCCTTGTAATTGTAGTGCATGCATGTGTTTGTGTGTGTGCTGCACGTTCGCATTTTTTTGGTATGACTTCCTTGTTTGTTTGAAATGGCAAAGGTTGATTTAGAGATGATGACTTTAGTTGCTTCTCGTTCCCTTTCATGTTTCCCGTTGTGCATTTCAGACATTATAGAACAATTATGCCAATAAAGTAAATTCAATTGAGGAAGATATTCAAACACGAAAGGTTTTCTCTCTTATCCTGTTAGGCTTGACACAGGCCAGGACTTGTCCTCTTTCTCTCTCTTTCCTTTTCTCTTTCTGTCTCTTTCTTTTTCGAGAAGGGAAGGGTGCTTCACGTATATCATCTATCTATATACTTGCATACATACATACACGCTGCCTGTCCCTCCTCAGCAGTGGGGTCAGATGTGGTGACCGACTGAGCACCACCCTCCCCCCTACCCTTCTCCTCAGTGCCTCTTCTCCTCCTCTCCCCTCCCCCCCTCCTACAGCTCGCCTTGGCAGGGCATGCATGCCTGTGTCTGTTATCTACAAATGGCTGTGGAATTATAGGTTGAGAGGGGAGGAGGGGGGGAGGAGGAGGAGGAGGAGGAGGAGTGAGGGATAGTGTGAGAAGGGAGGGAGGGAAGGGGTGGTGAGGTCATGTGACATCGCAGCAGCTGCTAGGTTAAGAATTTCTGTTTTCTCACTTAGAGAGCGAGAGAGAGAGAGAGAGAGAGAGCACTAGAGCAAGAGCAAGGAAGGGAGAGATAGGCAGAGTGTGTGGTGCGTTGCTTTGTTAGATAAGCTCTAAACGGTCTTTGTGAGCGGCAGCGCGAGAGGCAGGAAGGCAGGCAGGCAAGGAGTGAGAGGGTGGACAGGCAAGAGGAACAGATAGACGGAGAGAGAAAGAGGAGCAGGAAGATGGTGTGTGTCCAGTCGGTGGCTGACGGTGTGTGCTGGGCTGGGCTCAACGTGAAGATGCAGCCATGGGGGATCCAGGCGGCTTCACTCCTTTGTGCAGTAAGGAGCTTCGGCCACGCTTTAATCTGTTGGGGAGGGGGTGGGGGTCATGAACCACTGCCAACCCTCCAGATATGTGCCTCTGTGTGTATTTGTCAAGCTATGTGCTTGTCTGTCTCTTTCTTCACTGTGTTGCTGGCTTTTGTGTCAGTATTGTGGTTTTCTGTGTGTGGCTGAGACAGGCTTGAAGTCCAGTGTGCACTGTGTCTATAGTACATTAGTTTTTGGGGGGAAAAAAAGTTGTGCTTATATTTGTTTTACTCATTTCTCCGACTTTTTTTTTTTGCAAGGGAGGAGCAATACCCAAGTGTCTTGATTGTAGCAATACTCCAGTGTCTTGACAAAGTCACAGTACTGGACTGAAAAGTTGGTGTATGTCTTTGCTTGTGTGCTGGGCTCCCAGTGGCTCTCTGTGTGTAGTTCAGACAAGAGTCATTGTTGATTCTATTATTAATTGTGTGCTGGGTTCATTCTGAGTGCACTGGGTAACTGGGAGGTTACAGGCAGGACAACTCAAGAGGTGTTGGGAATGTTATTCACTCTCTCATGCCTGACTTGCCACTGTGTGTGTCCACTCAAACACACACACACACACACACACACACACGTACACAGTGCTGTGCCCCTGCTCTTCTCTCAGGAGGAAACATGATCTTTTTATAGCCCTCTCAGCCCCTGGGGTAAACCCATATATAACTCCTACTTATCTAATTGTGCTGTTGACATACTGTTAGTAAGCAGGTTTTATTTCAGTGTGTCTTTGTCTCTGAAGTTGATGTAATAGCTGGAAGTTTGAAGGTTGATTTAGGAACAGTCTCCAACGTGTGTGTTGTAAAGGTTAATACTTCTGCCAAACACAAACTCTGCTAGTCTGAACTTACAGTGTCCTCTGAGCCACCCTTAACTTGTGTGTGTGTGTGTGTGTGTGTGTGTGTGTGTTTTGCCTATGCACACAGGGCTATCACTCGCCATCCTGGCATTTAGGGATTCCACTGACTGAGGGGCTGTCAACAGGGTGTCACCTTACAACACACACACACACACACACACACACACACACACACACACACACACACACACACACACACAAACACACAGGAAGGAAAGCCATCACATAACTCTTGAAAGACTGGAGAGCCAAGACACAAAAAGTCACCCTTTTCACTGTTGTTGTTGGCTGGATGTTGGATGTGTAACCTTAACTTGTCATTTTTGGGTTGAACTGAAAGCTCTCTCAACCCTTAACCCAAGAAATCTCAAAATTCATTAAAAACATTTTGAAACATCACTGTTTAATTCATTTCATAGTGTTTAAGTGATAAATCTCTTCCATACTGATTGGAGAAGGGTCTTTATAGCACCCAGCTGGCAGCATCAGTTGGATCAAGCACAGTATGAATGGGTCTCTTTTTAAGTGATAGTTGTTTGAAGGAGCCAATAATTTGTTAAAATGAATGTATTTATTCAATATTTATAATGTATTATATATAGTGACCCTGGTACTTTTGGAGCATGCTCAGTGGAGTTGTTGCGTAAACTCATGGATCTCAGGCAGACACAGAGCCAGACTCTCTTTGAGCAAGGGAAGGGTGACCCGTCCTCCTAACCTCTCACCTCTGACCCTAAGCCATACAACCAAATCCCCCTCTGCCCCTCACACCGCCAATTCCCATTCGCCCCAGCTGTCACAAACAGATACTCGGCACCACACTCTGCCCCGAATGCCTCCGTGTCCAAGGAAACAGCTATGTGCCTTCCCCTGCTCACATACTTTTGTCTGCATTGGTCTTTGTGTATTTCTTGAAGGTATTTGCAATGACTCAGGTCCTCATGACTCAAGTTTTTTCCCGGTTCTTTCATCTGAATGCGGTATTGGTTGGTAATACTTTGCCATTGTCCTCCCTTTTGTCCACTGGCAGGCATGAGCCATGAGCCAAAGTCACCATCATTAGGAATGATCTCGACGGCGACCCGTACTACGGCGACGGTCAGCCCACTCACCCCGTCGCCTCTCAATGGCTCCATCGTAGCCAATGGAAGCCCGGCTACGCAGTCTGCTCACTCTGGATTCGCTGCAGCGCTCCGTAAACTGGCGAAACAGGCCGAAGAACCTCGAGGTAAAGCCGCACAGCCTGCACAACAGAGATGTGACACTCCTGACAGGTTTAAGTCTGATTGCATGTATAATTAATGTAGAAAATGGGGACAGTTCTTCTGTCTGAATTTGTAGGCAAATGTATACATGCTGGGCAATCGTGTCCAGTTCATTTAGCGATCAAATTAAGCATTGAGATTTCGTTCAACCTGTATTAAAACGTCTTGAAAGCTCACAAAGTTCACTTCCAAGGTTTGTTTTGCGATTCTATCAGGGTTCAACATTTAAGGCTGAAAATATTCCACGGTACCTTATTGTATATTAAACTATAATAAGAGCTGAATATGGTGTTGTATTCAATCCCCTAACCCTACCTGTAAACCTGATGGATTAGGTGTCCTGTACCGCCTGTACACTGTCTGTGTGTGTGTGTGGTTGTATATCCGGTCTTCTTGCATGTGGGGGGTCATATGTTCCCTGACTGGTTTGTGTAACAGAGTGCAGAACTGCTAATAGCAATGGGATGAGATCCACACGGGATTGAATTAGTTGGTGTCTCTGGAGATACAGGGATGAAGAGGAGCCACTCTTGATGACCCACTTAATGTTCCATGTCAGTGCACGTACGCTCGGCCGTTCTTGTCAATGTGTGTGTATTATGGTGTGATAATTCCCCTTCATACGTTTGTCCTTGCCTACATACGAACACATGAAACATGCCACAGAATTCCTCTCTCTCAGAACTCTGGTTCTAGTGGTTGTATGAATATGAAATGAGCATCAGCTGGTTGAAGTACTGGCCATATATCAGAAATTCTGAACCATCCCTTTAAAGTTGAAACAAACTTGTTGTGAATGCAAAGTTGTAGATGCTCAGGGAGAGGGCTTGTGGGTTTCTGGTTTGTCTCCTTTCCTGTATGTTAACTAAATGCAAAAATGACCTCTAATACATGCGTCAGTAGCGAGAGTCTCATTGTAGAGTTTACTGAGTGTGTGTACATTTGTGTGTGGCTCTATGCCTTGGCTCTGGAGAGGCACAGCTACTCCAGCTGTCCACCCTTTGCTCTCACTCTTAAATCAGATGGTCCCCTTCTTTCTGGCTGTCCCTGGACACCTTGCTCCCCAGCCCACTGCAGTCTGGGACCCAGAACCCTGCAAA
This sequence comes from Scatophagus argus, assembly GCF_020382885.2. Lineage (NCBI taxonomy): Eukaryota > Metazoa > Chordata > Actinopteri > Scatophagidae > Scatophagus > Scatophagus argus. Next base: position 14,756,865 of record NC_058493.1, read on the forward strand.
TGATTTATTACACATGCACACACACACAGAAAGAGCACTCAGACCAAACCTTGCCTCACCTTCCCCTCAATCCTTCTCCCCTTCATCTCTCTTCACTCTGTCGGTCCTACAAGACAGCCTTATTGCTGTCTCGCTCTGTCTCTCTTAGAAAGAAAAATCCACTCATAGAATTCAGTTCTGACTTTTCATTTCATTGTGGACTCACCTTTTTCATTGGAATTTTCCCTTTTTATGTCTGTTACTTATCCCCCTTTTTGTCAGTTGCAGCTGGAGAACATGTGGATTGTATTCTCTTTGTCATGTTTTTAGCTCTCCTCTTCGTAACCTCTGCTTTCTGATTTTTCATTGTGTGTTGCGAGGTGAGAAGAAATGTGTGCTGCTCTATTTGTAATTCTGCAAAGGAAGAGAGCTCCTGTCTTTGTCCTACAAACAGACATCAGATCTTGTCTGATTAAGCTCTGCCACTTTGTTATTAAAAGCACAAAAAACCCCCTTTGTTATATTGGAAGCCTGCTGACTGTGCCGTTCGACTGGTGTCGGTAGTGATGTGTGGGTGACTCAGCCGTCAGGCATAAGGGGCAACTCTGCCCATGTTAGGAGCTCCGGCTCCAGGTTGGGCAGAGAGGCATGTAGCCCCTGGAGCTCCAGTCACCTCTCTGTCTGCAGAGCCTGTATTTATAGGCAACACACACACACACCCAAACGCCCCCACACATGCAAACAGTTGTCTTTGCAACTGTGTAAGCCTCTTGATTTCTTAGCGTGCTGCAGCCTGCTGTCCTGTCATTAGTTGCTTTGACTCAACCTTTCTCTCTCTCTCTCTGTCTCCATCTCTCTCTCCCTCTGGTTGATGTTTTGAGGTGAGTTGTGCAGCATTTATGAGGTGTCATGACTCAGTGTCCTAAGGCCTAGAGGAATTAGTTGGGTTTGAGTACTAGTATTACTGCCTCTGGCTTCTGAACTGATTTAAGACCATGAGCATGGCTGCTGTTTATACACACACACACACACACACACATAAACACATGCACGTACAGACACATAAGTCGTCACTTGTCTGTCGTGAGTATAATGAATAGCTGTGTGTACAGAGTGCTGCGCTGAAGAGGGGAGGTGATGGATAATGAGGATCAGAGCAGTGTAAAAAGGACACACTCTCATCCATGAACATGCACGATACCACTCATATGCACAAACACACAACGCACACTGACACAGATAACACGCTGCCACAAAGGCAGGCCTGCTGATATCTGATTAATTAGGCAGACCTGGGTTTAATCCTCACAGTTGTTTCGTCTTGCATACTACACGTACACACCACCAGAATTTCATGGCAGCGTTCACGCCAACTGTAGTGCATTGCCTGGAGAGAGAATGAAGAGAGGGAAAATAAAGGTGTTCAAGATAGATGGAATGAATTGACTGAAAAAAAGAGGAACTGGAAGTAATTAGTAGACTTGGGGAAACCTGTGGTGTTTGTCACATTCTTCATGTATGTGTTTGTGAGACTGTGTGTATGTGTGTGGCCGGAGGCTCCCCTTCTTTCTGGGAGCCCAGAAGCATGCTGGGACAGTGGGGCAGCGTGTCTCTGACCTCTCCATCTGGAGCCTGCCTGGAGCTCACACTGCCTTGCTGTGCTCAGTGTGTGTGTGCGTGTGTATGTGTTTCTTGAAGGCAAAACCCTTCAGGCAGTGACTGTCCCTGAAACACTCACAAACAAGCTCATTCGCTTCCTCTCTCTCTCTCTCTCTCTCTCTCTTTCAGCACACACACAGCAACCTTACACCTCTCATGACTCTGTTCAGTGGCAAGGCAGCATCTAAGCATAATATACAGTTTGTACAGTCAGCAGAAGGCACAGAGGACTGCTCCTCTTATTTCCATCCGCCATCTTGTACTGTCTTTCTTTCCTCGCTGGCACAGCAACACACAGTACTCTTCTCCCCTCCCCCCACTCACTGATGCAGATTACAGTCTTTGTGGTGTGTTGTCAGTGCGTGGCCAAGACTGTAGTAGCAGGTGTGTGCGGTGTTTGTGTGCATCAGTGGTGATTGTGCGTCTGTAAATGTGGGGATGTTTGCATGTGTTAGGGTGCACGTGTTGAGGCTTGTGCTAGTGTGTGTGTGTGTGTGTGTGCTGGTGGGGTGGCATATGGATGCAGGGTTGGCTGGGCACTGCTATGCACACCAGGTGTGAAATGGACTGTTTAATTAAGTGCTGATGTTGTTGTAATGCATGCTGGGAGAGAGGCGGGGTGGGGTGGGTGTGCTTTGGCGGGGTGGAGAAGAGCACCTTCTGCCTGGCAGGGCTGGGGCCTGGCTATGCTCAGTCGTTTTGGCACAGATGATGGTGGTGGTAGAGAATTGGTAGGGGCCATCTTTTGTAGTGTCTTCCTGTCATGACTTAGTGATCCAGTGGGTGTCACTGCCATGGCAACTGGACCCCTCCCCACGGAATGAAGGACCCTGCTGAAGAGCTACAATGACTTTTGATTGGGTCAGTGGCTGAAGTAAAAGGTGCCGTCTATGCAGGGACACTTGGCCACAGCCTCTGACCACAGCTTGGCTTGTTTGTTTGTTGCTGCTGTTGCTTGTATCTTTTGTGTGTGTGCGCATGTGTGGCTCAGCTTGAGCGGTCAAGTGTGGAGGCAGTCTGGGAGAGTGGGACTGGTAATAGAGGAGGCGATAAAGAAAGGAGCTTCACATTAATCACACACAGCTTGGGACTGAGACAGCGCTTGATTTCTTTCTCTCTTTTCCTTGCTCTTTCCTTCTGTCCCTGCCTCTCCTGTCCCTCTCTGCCGACCCCATCACCACACCACACACACACACACACACACACACACAGACCCCTACACACCAAGCAAGTGACAATCAGCACAGCTAATGAAGTGCAGGTTGAGAGCTGATGAGCCTATTTTCGACTCTGGGGACGAAGGCTGTGCTTCAGTCCTCCTCCCTCTCTAGCTCCCTGCAGGGCCAGAATGTATGGTCATGTTCCCTCCGTATAGATGGAAGGGGAGGAGCATATGGCAGAAATGACACCGGCTTGGTGCCAATCACATCCCTCATATGTGATTTTTCTCCTATCAGATGGCATTGTGATGTGAGGGAGGGGCGAACAAAGGGATTGGTATGGAAATTGGAGCAGGAGGATTGAAAATGGACAGGAAATCTAACTTTCGGGTAGTTGAAACAGGGAAACGTGCATGAATAGATGCACACATGCAAACATGTAACCACTCTCACGTTTCCCTAAGCCCTTACTGTTGTAAAAGTGTCTATCAGATCTACGTCTGGTTGGCAGGCATAGTGTTTGAAGAACAGAAGGAAAAGGAACTGGGGTGTATAAAGAAGTGGTGGGCGGGTGCTGTTTGTGTGGGGTGCTGTTAGAGATGAGGAGGAGGGTAGGCTGGAGGAATAATAGCTGTTTGTGGTTTTTTGTGTTGTGAGGGAGGACGTCTGGAGGTATACAGGTTCTGCAAAGCTGCAAGAAGAGAATGAAGCCTGTGGTAGCCGGTCCTTGTCTCTTTTATTTCCTTCTTTGCATCACCTGCTTCTTTTCCTGCTCTCTTAATTATTTAGTCTGCCCTGCCTCTTCTCCTGTCTGCTTTGCCTCTACATGGAAAAGGAGGAGGAAGAGGAGGACATGGGAAGTGAGGGGGGTGAGAGAAATAGATGGAGTAGGGCTCTGTTGCTTAGCAGTTCAGAATCACTGTGATCATTCCCACTCCACTGCTCTCTCCCTCTTCCTTTCCTCTAGCCTTATTTGTTCCCCCATCCTTACGTATGCAAGTTGTGAGCGAGTGTGTGCTTATTTGTGTGTGCACGTTGAGTGAATAGGCTGTGACACTGGTGCTGTATTAAGTGTAGCTCCATTCTTCAGGCTGAGTGGGCTGCTATTGATTGGCCTAGTCTTGCACGGGAGAGTAATGGCTCTCTGAGTTGAGGGGAGGGGAAGGGGGGTTTAGGCCACTAATTGCCATTGTGCAGACAAGATATGCCCCCCCCCCCCACGATATTCTCCACCCTGTCCCTGCCACCCACTCACCCATCTGCACCCCTTAACTCCCTGCTTTCCTCTCGCTTCCATCGCTCACCTTGCACCTCTTTTGCACTCTCCGTTTCTGTTCCCCCGTCACTCCCCATCTCCTATCATTTTTCATTTTCATGTCTCACCTCACATGTGTCATCACCATCTTTTATACACAGGTCTTTTTTTGTTCACACACACACACACACACACACACACACAACCTCTCCTTGCCGCTTGTAGCATCACTCTCACACATACATTTTCATGTTCACTTTCCTGCCTTTATGGATTCTTTTCATTATTTAGTGGTATTAGTTAGAATGAGGTATTTAAAATCAGTCAATATCCTTTACCGCACCTACCATAAGCTGACATTGTCTGTTATGCTCCGTTGCCGTGGAAACCAAAGCAGGGAAGAAATGGCAGTTGGGTAGAGATCTGTGGTTTTTGTTTTGATGGTGATAATTGGAGAGGAAGTAGACCTGAAACTGGCCCGAGGTTTCTTTCAGTGGCTTTTTTTTTTAACGTGGCTCCATGTAAGCACATTGATGCGCAAAGAGACACTACATACACACATAAAGACACAGATCTCCTGCTGTCCTTGCTGCGGCACCGAAGTGTGTGTCCCGTTGAGAGGGTTGTGACCCAGTTTGACTGTGTAATGCTGCACTCGCTCTGAGCGGAGGTACTGTCAGAAGAAAAGGCAGAGGCTGGGAGAAGAGGAGGGTAAATGAGAGGAAAAGTAGTGACAACGCACAGGTTATAACACAGGAGAGGGTGAATGAAAAATAAAGAACAGAAGGGAAGACAGAGGGATTGAAAAGACAGAAGGGAAGAGACAATGGACACAACTGAGAAGAACAGAGGGTGTAGCCTGTATGGGGGGAAGGGAGAGATGTAAGGTTGGAAAGATGAAAATCACGGTGATGTATGTATCTGAATGGGAGCGTATCATATGAGAGGTTTGGAACTAAAGGGAGGAAAAGCGAGATGTGTGGAAAGAGAGGCATGTGACCACGCTGTGACCCTGCGCTACAGGGTTTCCCTGGAGGGCTTTGTTAATGTGGCACAACTACAGCGCAGCAGAGAAGCTCATTGGGCCAGCTTTTCACCACCTGCTGTGTGTGTGTGTGTGTGTGTGTGTGTGCATGTGTGCATGTGTGCGTATCTGTGGTGGAGGGGGAGTTCTGTGTGTGGCTGCAAGCACCACTGACTGTATATACATTCAGTGTGACCATTCACTCTCAAGCAGACTGTTGTTGTGCTGTGTGTGTGTGTGTCCTGCATGTCAAGGCTGTGTGACTCTCACAGGGCTGCTCATCCTGATCACTGTCACTTCATAATAGAGGCCTAGGGCCATCCATCTGGCCCTCTGTGTGTGTGTGTGTGTGTGTGTATGTTATTTGCAGCTTCCTTTTTATTCCCCAATAAGGAGCTACAGGATCATATTGCTGTTGTTACATGTGCATTTTTATTAATACAGAACCACAGGCAATTAGCCCGTCTTCTGTTGTTTCTTTCTTTCAGCTCATGTCATTTGTTTCTGTCTTCCTTTAGCTGCATCTTCCATCAGCAGTGAGTCCTCTCCAGTGTCCTCCCCGGCCACCAACCACAGCTCTCCAGTTAGTACACCTAAGAGGGGTCCCCTCGGTCCAGGACCTGTCCTGGTTCCCCCAGCAGGCCACAGCGTGCCAAATACTCCACCCGTAGTAACCATTGCTCCAACAAAGACGAGTAACGGCCTCTGGAGGAACGAGGGACGCCAGGTAAAATTCACATTCAAACACCCCTCACACAACCTTGAGCCTGTTTTCTTCTTTACGTGTACTTCCCTATTTTCACTTTCTCTTTGTGAAGTCTCAGATTCCAGTGTATTTGCTCTGTGTGTATATTCCTTTCTCTAATTTGGCTGTTAAAGCAGCATTCAAACGCTCGCCTTCCTGCTCACACAAACACGCACACAGACAGGCTCCTGAGGGATTAATGGATTTAGTAGATGGTCCGTAACCCGTAGAGTGGCACTATGTATTTGACATATGTACATGCGGCCTAGTTGGCAGATCTATGAATGCCTGCTTTCCTCAGAACCTCCCCTTACCACCTCCCCCCTCAGGGCTCCATGCGTTAAACAATGCCAGCTGCCACTGGGACGACGAGGTGACAGCCTCAACGGCAGCTAACATCTGTGCCCCTCCAGCCCCCCTCCCACTTAGCCCTCTTGCCCTTGGACCTGCCCCTCCCAACTCTACAGCCTTTAGCTTCCTAACCCCCCCAAGTCCAACCTCAGCCTCTTCACTAAAGCAGTCAAGTGCATCCTCTGCCTCACCACCCAGGACACCCACTCTCTGTTACGTCATGGGGGAGAGAGAAACGGGGAGGGAGCGGGAGAGCTGCTTGCTTTGATAAGGAGTGGATTATGGATTATGGCCTTGCTTTAAGCCTTCTTATCTCAGCTCAGGGCTAATAGTCGAGGCCAAGCGCATGGTTACGAACAGCACTCGGCAACATACGGAAACTCTCCAAGACGCTTTGACTGTTCCCTGGAGACAGAGAGAAGGGGGATAGTGAAGGGTGAGTGAGGAGGTCAGCCAGACAGCAGTCTGTGGTAGCATTCAGGACATTGTCCTCTCCCCCTCGACCCTCACCCTGTGTAGCTATAGCTTTTATGAAATGACCCTTCTGTAGTCTAAGGGTCAGCCCGAACTGGGAGGGGCTGGAGTAACACAGGAACTCTCCAAATGACGCCACCCCCTTTGCCATTTTTTCAGCATAGCAAGTTTGTGGAGTGGAAGAATTTGCCTCCTTTCTGCATGTTAGAAGGGCTGAGCTGTGTCTCTCTGACTGAGATATGAGTCTGTCTTTCAGAGGGGGGTGATAGGCAAGGCAGCGAAGGAGGGGGGGTGTGGTGCGTTGGCATTTTGCTTTAATGACTGCAGGAGTCTGCTCCCGCTGCTGCCTGTAATTGCTTTTTAATTGGCAATTTGGATTCATGACTCCATCTGAGAGGCGTAAACGAGCGCTCTACAATGCGCGGGGTCTCCCACCCTCGCTGGGGGTTACAGGGGCCTGGCTCACACAGAGGAAGATGGCTGTTAATGGATGTGTCTTTGAGTCTGAGTGCTTGGATTTGTGCTCTGTACTGTGTATATGGCATGCTGCTGGTGAACACTGCCTGTTTGAGAACAGGAGGCTGTTTTCTTTTTTTTTTGGCAATGTGAAAGGTCAAAATGGGATGGCTGGTTGGATGTGTGGGTGCCAGAGTGACTGAGGTGCCTCTCTAATGGCGATGAAAGGTGATGTCTTTGTGGTTTGTGTGCTTTTTCATGGGGCTGACCTGTTACACTTATACCTTTTGCAGGCGTGCATCCACACATGCATGCACAGATACACACAAACAGGGCCTAAGCTCAGGTGAAAAACACCATGTGCAAACGCCATGACAGCCATACACTATGTACACATTCTCATTTACAAACAAGCTTGTACATTCCCTTTCTTGTATCATCCCACATGTAAGAGGGACTTGCTGGATGTCAGCGACAGCATTAATTCTAAAAGCAGGAAGCAGAAGCCAGTCAGTTGAAAAGTGCAGCAGCTCCACCATGCTTTGTTGTTTTACAGGCATCTTTGTTGTATCCTCTCATGATGGGATTTCTGTGAAATTTGTCAGGAAGGAACAGTTGATTCAATTTTAGCTGTAATATGTCTCTTGTAATTGCACCAATTGACAGTTATTGAGTTGTAGTCATGATTACGAAACCACGCTCCTGTCGCAGGCTAACTGCAGATGACGCAGGATGTTGAACACAGATTCAGCCCACATTTGATTCATGCCACCTACTGATCACCAGATAAATACCATACAGTCAATAGAGTTCAATACTTCAGCTACAGCTGACCTGTTGTATGATGCTGTTGTAGATATTTATTTATGTTGTATATATATTTAAATGTGCAGCTACTTTGGTTAAATATTTGTGCTTGTCTTTGCTCTACTCTGTTGTTGTTTTTTTTATCTGGGTGTCTGATTTTCTCTATAAATTGTTCTTGGAACTTAGGAATGAATCCCCTATTGAAAACAGTGAAGTACATATATTCCTTGTATGAGTATGTGTACATGTACTTGGTCAGTTAAGTTGATTCTGATTTATGCTTTTATTTATGATTTTACAACAACAGATTCTTGTATTGTGTCATCGAAAGCTTTCAGTGACGTGTCAGGGCACACACTGAGGTAAAAGTGCTTCCTGAACACGGTCAGGGTGTCGGCCGCTCCTTTCACATGAAACAGCAAACACAATTGAATAAATGCATCAACTTGTAGCATCAGTGATTTTAGTCAAGCAATAATGACAGCTTTGCTAAACAAAGATCACTTGGTTAGCCGGGCTATCATCACTGTGATCATACCAGTTGAGTAACTGATAGACGGTGCGATACAAAGCAGCTCGTCTCGTTTTTGCAGGAGCATTTCTCAGCAGTAACGTGTACGTGCAGCAGTGCATCTCTGTTATGCTCAGGAGGGGAGAGAGTGGAAGAACACGCCCAGAATGTGTGTTCATTACTTCATCTGCAAATTCATGTGTGTTAAGAAAAACATCTGAATGAATGTGCATCTGCTTGACTGCCACAAATTTCATGAGGGCTTTAACTAAGACTTTCAGACAGCCACCCATATTGCTAGTGTGGGACAACAAGGCAGATCAAGAAAAACAATGACCTTGTGGAAAAAGGAGAAGGAGCAAAGGGTTTAGAGTGCATGGCATCCTGCAGCTACCAAGCCACTGTCTGATATTGACTTCTTTTGACATATATGAACCTCTTTTCCAGTTGGCTGCTGATTGGGAGGAAACGTCCATCATCTCTTCGAAATCTGTGTGTGTGTTATGTCGGGGGGGGGGGGGGGGTTCTTATTGTTTAGTGAAGCGCAACAAACAACAAGGAGCAAACAATAACAGTAAAGTACTTGAAAGTGGGGGCGTCTAAGAAACAAAGGAGGATGTGGGGAGTCTAAACATTAGAGGCATTTAAGATTGGATGTCAGTCTGGGTTAGTGGTTTCAGATCAGAACATGGAGGTAATGGCTCCCTAAATTGGATTTATTTTATGAGAGGGAGCACAGTGCTGCTGTAGGGTTTCTGTCTGATTCCAGGGAGCCAAGAGGTTAATTTAGCAGGGCAAAAACTGCCATCTTTATGTCTTCATCTCTATATTTCCTTTCTTCCCTGTTTCCATTCCTTCTAATTGTTCCCTTGCCAACCTTGTCAACTTGAAGTCTCGTTTTGCAGATGAGATAACTGTTCTACCACACCTGTGAAAATTCTCCCCGACTGTATACCCCCCCCCCCCCAATAATTTCCTCGTACAACTTACAAGCGTTGTAAGTTTCTCTGTTCTGCAACAGCAGAGGGAAACCAAAGCTTTAGAAAACGCACTCCCACTCCCACAGCGGGATGCCTTTGTAGCTTTGAAATGGTGTATGTGCTTGCTGAGTGCGTATTTGTGTTTGTTGTGGGATCGGATAAGTGAGACCAGGCTTGCTGCCAAAGGGAGAGAGGGAGGTGAAAGAGAAGAGGAAAGAGAGGTAGAGGGATGTTGCTTTTTGGACTTTGTTCTTATCCCTGTTGAAGTTACAGTGTGTAAGTTATATGTGCGCACACACACACACTTTGCCAAGATCAAAGTTATCAGCTCCGTAGAAGCACTGCTGTTGTACATCTACCATTACCGCATCCTCATTGATCAAAAGAATGACATCTCTCGTATACAATTAAAGGCCCTTTTTTTTGCCACTCTCTGCCTCTTTCCTTTGTTTTAACGTATATTCCCCTTGGAGAAATGTTGTTCCGTCTATTTTTTACAAGGAGGTGGTTTGTGTGAGAAACTGGATAAAAGTGCTTGAGGTGAGGGGGAGAGTGAGGGAGGCTGCTGCACCATAAACAGGCCTATTCTTCCCCTGTCTCTCCCCTCACGGGATGGACTTCATGAGCACTGACAGCCATGACGGTCACAGGTCCTCGTGAACAATGACTAAGACTCTCTTTCTCTGTATCTCTTTCCAGGCTGACTCGGTGCCTCGTGGGGCCAGCAGGGAACGTCTGGGCGCAGAGGGGACCCTCCCCCAGGAAAAGGGTGGCCCCTCAGTCCCTGCGCACCTCCTGGGAAACCCCTATGCCTTTGGTCTTACCCCCAGTGCTGTCATGCAAGACTCACGTTTCCAGCCCCTTAAGTGAGTCGCACACTGCTCTGCCCGTTTTCAGTGTAAAAGTTAATACACGCTAATTCATGGGCTTGCCATACTCACTGGAATATGCAGCTGCAACAAGCAGCAACAAACTAACCATGGCTTTTCTGGTGTGTACACCCTCCCCTTCTGTTCCTTTCAGTCTGCCCAGACAGTTGCCTAATGCAGTACCCCCTGGTCCCGTACCAGAAGAGTACCTCCGTGGTTTCCGGCCCTATGCCACGACTGAGGATGCCCTCCGCATGCCTTCCTTGCCTTTGGGCCTGGACCCTGCCACGGCAGCTGCTGCAGCTGCCTACTACCACCCGAGCTACCTGCCCCATCCTTCCTTCACGCCATACAGGTAAGCCTCTCTGTTAATTTGTTTTGTTGACTTGGCAACCATTTCCTCTGAGAGCAAATTGTGCAAACCTGTGCACATGGCTGAACTAAGTATCAGTACTGCTTAGACTCAGCAGTAAATGCATTAGCGTATAGCTGACCTTGAATTCATGTTCCCAGAGGTAAAGTATTTTTTTATGTTCTTTTTTGTGTATACAAGACAGATGGCATTACAAATGAACAAAAATGAAACAATTACATTCTTGTATTTCGGTACCTGTTTGCAACATGTAAGAGCAGAGTCTATCATATTGGAATTAGCTATATATAATGCACCATATGTCAGGTTGCTGCCTGGAAGCCTCTATTTGAAAACATCCTGGTCAGCTGTGTCAAAATGCATTGAAGAGATTTTTTTAAGATGGATAAACATCACTTTTTTGCCAAAGGCTGCAGTAATACCATTTACAACCCTTAGAGCTGATGTAATGATGCTTTATTGCTTGCCAAATTACAGTGCAGTTCTTCATTTAAAAAAAGCACTAGACTTGTTTGACTGTTTTCCAAAATGTCTGTGTGTCTCTGATATTTTTTGCACTATAAAGCAAACACACATACATGACTTTTGAGAAATTACCAGAAAAGAATCCCTGAGATGTTTTCACATATGGGATAAGATGAATCCTGCTCTCACAACACTCCCATTTGTCTGTCATACAGAGAAAACACCATCAGAAGAAAATCATGATTTATTTTTTAAAATACATTAATTTTACATGTATATGATCGTGTGGTCTGTGTGTGTGTTGTGAAGGACCCCGCTTGCTTTGGGCCATCACACAGGCTGCGTCCCCATGGTCTGTCAACCCAGTGAGATCAGAAGACTGCAGCACCCATCACACGCTGCACTGTAATGGATTTAATGAGCGGATGAGCAGTGCATGTCACACACATACACAACAGCACACAGTTGTGCATCAGCACACAGCGCAGTCTCTTTCTAGCTGTGCGATGTGGTGATTGAGGTTAGCTGACAGACACTGCTGCTTTCTTGAAAGATGGAGGGCCCTGTGATGTTGCTTCTTTGGGAGGCACACAGGTTAATGAAAGTGAATGCTGCACTGTCACATGAGGAGACTGACTCTTTCTCTTTCTCTTTCTCTTTCTTCCTTTTCTTTTTGTTATCACAATCCTTATCTGCCAGGATGGATGACCCCTTCTGCCTCTCTGCTTTGAGATCACCTTTCTATTCATTGCCAGCAGGGGGAGCGTTACCCCCCATCCATCCCTCTGCTGTTCACATGCACCTACCAGGGGTCCGCTACCCGGGAGATTTCACGCACCCTTCACTGTCAGCACTGCAGTCTGCAGAGAGGTAAAGTGTCCTTACTTCACCCATAGGTACAGTCACAAGTACATGCACACAGTAGATCTCAGCAGTGTGCTGTGATCACCGACCATCCGTTCTGATTTCACTGACCTTCCCTCTTCTGTTTCCCTTTTCACATTGCTTTACAGGCTTCAGCTGGAGGATGAGCTGCGGCAGAGGGAGAGGGAGCGCGAACGGGAGCGTGAACGAGAGCGCGAGCGCGAAAAAGAGAGGGAGCGTGAGGTGGAGAGAGAAAAAGAGCGGGAGCGAGAACGAGAGCGGGAGAGAGAGCGGGAAAAGGAACTGGAGAGGGAGAGGGAGCGCGAGAGAGAGAGGGAGCGCGAGCGAGAACGAGAGAAGGAGAGAGAAAGGGAGAAGGAACTGGAGAGGCAGAAGGAGAGAGCACTGAGGGAGAAGGAGCTGCAGGCGTCCAAGGCCATGGAGAGCCACTATCTGGCCGAGCTCCATGCCATGAGGGGGCAGGAGGACCGAAACAAGCCTGAGAGACTCACCCCTAATCGGGCTGGTATGTGTCCCTGCTGCCCGCGTAGCCTCCTTAAGCTAAAATCGTACTGCTTGAAAACTTTTGTCCCCATCAACACTTCGCACCAACAGCTGAAACAGTCCTTTGAAAGAAAAATTCTCTGAAACCATTGAAGATAGTTTGTCTTAGGTTTAAGTCATGTTTTAAGCTATGTGATTAAAACTCCTCAGTTGCAGCTTCTCACGTGTAGGCATTTACAGATTTCTTACTACTTTGTGATGGTAAACTGAATATTTTTAGGTTTCATTGTTGGTCAGACAAAACAAGCATTTTGAAGACGTCACCTTGTGTTCCACGTGTGATGGATTTTGATTACTACTTTCTGACATTTTGCAGACCAAATAATCATAATGATTGGTTGCAGCCCTAATGTTAAAATGTTTACGCTGACCTTTCTCCCTTCGCAGATAAAACCAAAGAGCCCACCCCTCCAGCTCCCAAACCTGTCCCGCCAGGACTCCACTCTTCAATGGTCCAATCACATCATCCTGTCCCTGGTCTAATCTCAGGCCACGGCCTCTACATTGGGCCCAGTGCTGTAGGGCCGGGGCTCTCGGCCTCAATGATTGCTCAGAGGACCAATGAGGAGGAGCGGTGGGTGGCGCGGCAGCGCAAGCTGCGGCAGGAGAAAGAGGATCGTCAGTACCAGGTGTCTGAATTCCGCCAGCAGGTTCTGGAGCAGCACCTGGATTTGGGTCGGCCAGGTGACACACCAGATCACAGGACAGACTCGCACAGGTGAGACAACATTCACAAGGCTGAAGTCATTGCAACACAGCCAACGTGCGCAGAAATTTCAAACCCATTTCATTTTTAAGCACATATCATCGAGGTGTTTGTTTCTGCATGACTTGGTGAATGCAGAGTAGTTTTGCCCGTGATGCTTGATAGAGCAGTACTGGGGTCTCTGTGACACCAAAAACACATGCATACTTTCAGTGGAAAACACTATTTTTGGGGTGGTTGGCTGTCTGTTTCTGCTAGCCTGATAGGGAAAGTTGTGTCTGTGTTTTGAAGCCTCAGAAGCTGGCAGGCTTTAGAAGTTTGTTTTCAAGCATGACTGGAAAAAAGATAAACCCTGTCAGAAGCATCACTTCTACTCTATTTCTGTCCATGCTTCCTTCCAGGGCCAACATGTAGCCAAACATGCTGTTTAGGTGTTGATGTAAGGTGTAAAGTGGGGTTCTGATGACTGCTGTTTCGTAAATATTGGGCAGGGATTCAAACAGGCAGTGAATGGGATGTCTAAGATACACAAAGACTAATTCTCAGCTAATCCTCTCAACCTTGCACAACGTAAGCCCCCAACTTACCCTCCTTTGTTATCGTGACCGTGTTTGTGTTGTTGTGTGTGATTCAGAGGTGAGCTTGTGGTTAATGCTGAACTGGTAGGACAGGACAGATACACACATCTGCTATCAGTAAACCTACAGTACAATCACAAAATCACAGCTCACAGGCTGCAGATTGCAGATAATACACACATTTGCTCACACACAGAAATGCAAACACAAACAGGAGGCACAGATAATTTGACTGGTCATGCAGTGTGCACTCCTGCCAGCTTTGATTTGGAAAGACGCTTGAGACAGTGTCCATCAGCCATCTGCCTTTCTTTCTTCACCACTGCAACGGTTCCTTTTCCTCCTTTTCAAGTGTATCGTTTCACACTTGTTCTCCCTTTACAGAAAGATTCTTCTTCTTTTTCTCACATCACTGAGTATGATTCAGTTTCTAACAATGCATTGTTCTCCTTACCCTTCCCGTGTCAGTCATTTTCTCCTCTGTCTGCCTGTCAGGAGAACATTTCCCCTGGCCTCTTCTTCAGTGGGCCACCCTCTGACTTAGCTCCATCCCTGTGCATGTGTGTGTACGCATGCCACACTACAAGGACCCAACAGATCAAAAACAAGCCTGTATATCTGGAGGACATTGTGTGCCTTGGCTACATCCTCACTCTGCTCTGGGCTACTCTGTCTGGGCTTGATAACACTGTTTTGCACAGATACACCAGCTCACAGACATACTGACAGGAATGAAGGGAAATAGGCAAGGCATATGAGCAGTATGGTGTGTCTCTGTGCTGCATGTGTGGTCGGAAAACACTATTAATCAGTTTCAGAGGAGATGTGAGCATTGTACTGCATTTCTGACAGATAAACACAACCCCTGTTCCATTGTATCCTTACAGATCCATACCAAATCATCATGAACCGGGAAGCCGGGACCTCCACCCACACTTAGGTGCCCCTCCACCACTCATCTCACCAAAACCTCCTCAGCTACCACGTGAACACCACCCACCTCCTCCCACCACACTGTGGAACCCTGCATCTCTCATAGAGACAGCCTCAGAGTCCAAACGTAACCACGAGCCCTCAGGGATGGGACACTATGAGCTCAGTCGGCTGCCCCCAGGGCCCTTGAAATACGATGACGGAGCACGAAGAAGAGAAGGGGGAGCAATGGATAAATATCCCCCACTGAGAGGTCCCCCGGGTTTACCAGAGCCCAGCACGTTCCTTGCTGATCTGGAGAAATCCACTCAGTCCTTCTTCAGCCAGCAGAGGGCATCACTGTCTCTGCCCAGCCAGTATGAATTGGACGGAGCTGTGAAAAGCAATACTGGGCTGAAGAGCCTCCAGGGACACCTGGGACACAGTAGACATGGACAAGGGCTGGGAATTGTCACTGGGCCAGGGATGGGACAGGTAGCCACACTGGGGATGGTTCCAGACACAATGCTGATCTATGACGAGTCCCTTCAGCAGCACCGAAGACCCATTAGCAAGCTGGACCTGGAGGAGAAGAGGAGAAGGGAGGCCAGAGAGAAAGGTACTCACCATGCTGTTGCACTACACCTGGTAACATGAAACATAGATTATATCTTGTTTTATGCAACAGCCCTTTTTTTCATTAGAGGACTTGAAAAGTGTGGTGTCAGTGGTGACCTCTTTGTTTGCTGCAGGTTACTACTATGAGCTGGATGATTCATATGATGAGAGTGATGAGGAGGAGGTGAGAGCCCAT
Source organism: Scatophagus argus (assembly GCF_020382885.2). Taxonomy (NCBI): domain Eukaryota; kingdom Metazoa; phylum Chordata; class Actinopteri; family Scatophagidae; genus Scatophagus; species Scatophagus argus. Next base: position 14,772,411 of record NC_058493.1, read on the forward strand.
CTCAGGAGAGTAGCAGAGCAGCCCCCACTCAAATTGGATGACTCCACAGAGGTAAAACACCTGCCAACACATATGCTTTCTGTGCTTTCCTTGAAGCAGGCTCACAAAGCACTCGTGATAAGATATTTTATGTATTTTTTTTCCCTCTTGGCACAGAAATTGGACTTTCTGGGAGTGTTTGGTCTGACCACAGTGGGCCGACGGGATGAGCTGGTGCAGCAAAAGAGAAGGAAGAGGAGGAGGATGCTCAGGGAGCGCAGCCCCTCACCACCTGTATCGCACTCGAAACGCACTCCTCCGCCTCCTCCCCAACTCAGCACGCGTTTCACCCCTGAAGAAATGGACCAAGCACCAGAGCTGGAGGATAAGAAGCGGTTCCTCACCATGTTTAGACTGTCCCACGTCACGATACAGCAGAGGAGAGGTAAGAGCATCTAATGTAATACACAGATTAAGCCCAGTCTGTGTAGCAAGTACTGTACTCCACCCTTTTAATTCACTTAGTCATGTTTAATGCTACTCTAATACCCTTTGGTAAATATATACATACATACATATATGGGGGATTCTGTCACAGCGACTTTAATTATGGGTCTTTAGCAGTGCTTACTGAACATTTTGTATAATTATGTTTCAAGAATGACATTAGTTAGCGTGTAGCAATGCTTCTTAGCTATTCTCACTTAAATAAACAACAGCTCACTTTTTGTCAAAATAAAAAAAAAAGTCTCAAAATTAAGTGAAGGAAATAGTTTTTACTGTCATTGATAAATACTTGAACATTGTCAGTGTTCTTTGGCAAGCATCACTGAAATGACCCAGTGCCCATAACATGGCATACAAACATCCATTACTCATATCATGTCTATCCTCTTTGACATCTCAGTTAAGCAGAGTAAAGAAGGAGAAGACCGATTGCACGCTCATTTATCTTTTAGAAAGTAGAAGTCGTTCCCAGCTGGCTGTACAGCTTGCTGACGCTTCACTTCAGCTAAGCTCTGCCTGCTTTACATGTGCTGCGTTCTCATTAACACGTTTGCTGGAGCCTTGGAGGAAATCATAAAAGGGTCAAACAATGAACATGTCAACCTGAAACCCATATATTATATGTAGCATATATTAGACAGCGAATGCATAATGTAATGCTTTACATTGCCCTAGTTAGAGAGAGGGACTTGTGTCAAGGTTCTGTTGCAGTAACACACACACATATACACACACACATATACTGATGAGGAATTGGGAGTGGCAGCAGTGGGCTTATAGTGATCCTCATCTAATCCTCTTGATTTACTGTCTGCTGCCTACAGATGGCAGTGCACGGCATCCCACGCTGTCAGGCCACACTACACACACACACATACTTGGAGAAATAAGTGCTTATGAAATTTTGAATAAGACACAGAGGGGAGAAATCCTCTAAAGATAAAAAGATTTAGACATTTTGTTTTTCTTTTTTTTTCCTCCGTCTCTCAGATAATGAAAGGGTGGTGGAGCTGCTTCAAGCCATTAAAGAAAAAAGCATAACCTTGGACACCATCAGACACGCCCCACATCCGCTGTGTAAGAGCCCTCCAGCACAGAATTCTGGTGAGACTCTTGTTAATGAACAAAAACGTGCATGGGGTTAGAGTGGCATTTGTTCACTTGTTTAATGTATGTGGATGGGAGATGCATCTAAAGTAGCTTTAATTTATAATTGCATCATTCCATCTGTTGTAATGTGGATCTTGACCTCATCATGACTAAACCCATGTTCAAATGATTGCAGATTCTGCATTTGCGCCACCTCCCTCTGAATCAGAAGACCACCACAGTGTCAGACCCCATAGCCCCTCCTCACATTGCCCAGCGTCCCCCAATGGACATCCAAAACCCCTTGGGGACACATTAAGACCAAAGAAACCCCCTTCTCCAGCTGTCTATCCAGACAAGGCCCGGGGGCCCAGTGAGGCACCGCTCTCTAAGAAGAGCTCCAGCCTGCTGAACAGCTTGCGGCCCCCACTCCCCCTGCAGGCTAAAGAGGGGCTTCACAGCATCAATGGACGCACCAAACCTTGGGACAGCTTCACCCCGGAGGAATTTGCCCAGCAGTTTCACGAATCTGTGCTTCAGTCCACTCAGAAGGCACTACAAAAACACAAAAGTAAGCCACACAAGTCACAGTGATAGAGGTTTGTCTGATCAGTTAATCATTTAGCCGTAAAATATCAGGAAGAAGCGAAAAATGCCCCTCAGCTTTCCCAGGGTTACGTCCTCAAATTGTATGCTTTGTCATACAAAGTCCAAAACATAAAAAAACAGCACATTTGCACTTTGGAGAAGCTGGAACCAGCAAATGTTCAGTATTTTTGATTTTGATAAAAACTGAACTGATTAATCTGTTGTCAATGTTGATACATTTAAGTTGATTGATTGCAACAAAAAAAAGATTTGTTTGTTTTCCTGGGATTCTCTCGTATCTCTGGATCTCTCCAATATCCTTGGACTTTTGGACGGTTGAACAGAGAAAACGAGCAATTTGGACTTTGTTAAATTGTGATGGGTACTACTTACTGTTTTCTGACATCTTATTGACCAAATGGTTAATTGAAAATAAAAATAAGCACAGCAACCAATAATGGCAGTAGCAGCTTGCAGATGCAGATTAATCAGCTAATCCTTTCAACACTACTGAAATGAATAAAATGGATGAAATAACAATCCTTCTCTCCCATCCTGTCTTAGGTGGAGCCACAGTGATGTCGGAGTCGTCACAACTCCAGGAGTCGTCTGTTCACTACAACATTCCAGAGCTTCAGAGCGCCCCCAGCAGACCACCACAAACGCACTCACAAACTCACTCAAATGCACATTCATTTCCCCACCCGCTCTCCCACCCTCACCCACAGCCCAACGGGCAGCACTTCTCTGCACCCCTACATCGAGAGGCCTCAGGGACGCGGGAGGACCTGTCTGGTCCAGATGACTCTGAGGAGGAAGAGGATGAGGAGGAAGAGGAGGCTCCTGCTTCCAAGTGGCAGGGGATTGAATCTGTATTTGAAGCTTATCAGGAATACGTGGAAGGTAAGCAGCCACACTGAATGTGTAGTGATTATACTGCTGCTGCTGAAAATCAATTTTTACAGCTCTTTACTCCATATTGTATGTGGGTTTGAAAGCCCCTACCTCTCCAAAATCCATCAAACGCTCATTGTATAGCTTTATTAATTAGTCTTTTCCTTTTATTCGTGGAAGAATAGCAATGAGATGTCTTCATCCTAATACAGCAGTGGTGACTGAACACTGCTGTATTAGGATGAAGACATCTCATTGCAATTCTTCCACTGATTATAGACTGAAGTCAGGTTACAAATGAAGACTTGATTTTTGTTGTACTCTCCTCTCATCACTAGAGGGAGCTATTCATCCTTCCCCTTACAAATTGTATGTAAAATACATCAGGATTATACTGAATAGAGATCTGATTAAAAAGAGAAATAAGAAGAAGCATGTTTTCTCTGTGGTAGTGGAAAATTACCATCTGCTTTTGAGATAGCACATGGTGTGGATTCTGAAAGGCATAATTTCTTTCCTTTTTTTCTTTCGCCTTTTTCTCTAATTCAATGTTGTCCTGTAGAGCAAAGTTTGGAGCGACAAGTGTTGCAGAGCCAGTGTCGAAGACTAGAAGCTCAGAACTACAACCTCAGTCTGACTGCTGAGCAGCTGTCTCATAGCATGGGGGTAAGACACACAGCCAGATTCATCAGTTACTACCTCCTACACATGTCCCTTCTATCTCCACACAGACTTCTTTTAGTGTCAGGTGAGAATGAGAAGTAGTATTGAAAATCATGCTAACACACAGTATCCCCAATCCCAGTGCATCATTTATTATTCTCATATTGGGGTTTGATGTCATATAACTGAAATCCGACCCTTCTTTTTGTGATTTTATGTCAACTTAACATTTCATGTCTTCCTTCTCTGACACCCTGGTTGTGTAGGAGCTGATGTCCCAGAGACAGAAGCTGGCAGTGGAAAGGGAGAAGCTACAAGCAGAGCTGGAGCACTTCAGGAAGTGTTTGACGCTGCCCCAGGCGCCCTGGCCGAGAGGCGGCCATTACAAGGGCTACCCTCCCAGGTGACCCCGACACGCCAACCTGATGGCCCCCAGGCCCCTGGCCACCTTCCTTTTCGGACTGAGACCCAGAGTTTATTTTTCATTGCCTGGTCCACATGGCTCCAAGAAGGAGAATATGGCTGGCTAGATAAAAAGAATGAATAAATGGATGAATGAATGGAGTGAATGAATAGATGGATGATACAGGACCATACAGTGAAGGACAGGCAGTCTTTGGATTGTGGCCAGCCAGGGACTGTGCCACGAGCCACTAACGCGTGCCAATGTAGCCAACCCCACCCCCACCCCACCCACCCCACCCACCCCACCCGAGATCAGCGAGAGTATGGGGCAGGAGTACCTGAAGATCAACGCAAACACACACAAATATACACACACGCACCTGCTTTTCACACAATCTTCAGTCCCTGCTGCTCTATTGTTCAGTCCCTTCACCCCTCGCCGCCACAGCTACAAAGACAATCCTGCCAATGAGGGAGCAGCTACTCCAGGAGGGGTGTCGTCAAAGAGACTTGAACGCTCCAAAGGCTTCTGGCCAGTTGGGACTGATTATTTTATCACAGTGGCCATGAGCTTTTCAACTGGAAATGCACTTAAGAATAAAAGCTGAAGAACTACCTGGTGGTACTGTGTTACAACAAAGAACTGTTCGAATTAGGGAAGACCTTAGAAAATGCACATTTTTGAAAAGAATTAAGGAAATGTTTTATTTCGAAATAGAAAATTTGAGAATAAGAATTTTAAGAGGTGCTTCAGCCTTGTATTGTATATAATATGAAGACTTAAAAGAATTTTGTATGTTTTTATTACTTTAATCATTGTTCTTTTAAAAGAAAAAGCCTGCCATTTTTATATGTTTATGCTTTTTTGGGTTGGAAAAGAAAGCCTTGCTTTTAGTGTTTGTACTGCTGCTGGCCAGAACAGCTCATTTTGAGACATTAAACAGAGTGAGAGAGAACAGGATACACTCCTCTTGTTACTCTCGCTCCCTCGTGGCACTGCGTAGCTGAGACCCAGCCACAGCCACCTCATGAGGCTTCTGAGCTCAGCAAAGCTTATTTAGAGGTCCTGAGACATGTCTCCTGCTCTCTCGTCCCCATCCCTTCACAGCAACATGTGTCTTTTTGTTTGAATTGGCCCTTTCCACAACTCCTCTGATCAGCTTCACTGCTGCCGGCATGACAAGTTAGTTTGTGATGTTCTCATACAGAAACCAGTTGAGATCCACAGTGACATTTTTTTTCCCCTTTACTTTGGTCACTTGACGTACTTGATTATTTTGTAAAGACATGAAGAGTCTTTAAACCGCCAGCTGATGATACTGGTTCTTGATGCTTTATCCTCCCTTTGGACCTTTCACTTTGTATGACATGATATAGCATTGGACTCAAACAGTACGATGGTTTGCTTTATGTTAACACCATGCAAGATCAAGCCCTTATCAGCAGCCATTAGAGAATATAGTGCCAAAAGGAAAAGCAGTAGCATTTTGGTTTCTTAGTTTTAAACTGAGTTGCAATTAGGTAGCCAAACATTCAGCCCAGAATGGCCATCTTCCACTGCTGAATACCCTTGACCCCACTCATCTCCTTCCTGCATTTACCCATTTTTAAGACCTCACTATCCAAAGTTGCCAAGATGTAATAACTTAATCACACATAAATAGATTCAAACTGGGCATTTCCTGCTGCGCATGAAATCAGATCAGATTTACTCGCCCTCATATCTGTTTACAGCCTCTGCCTGTCCCGAGATTCAGCCACAGGTTTTACACTGACTTTTCACCTTGTAACGTGTGTTGCCTCGGCCTCATGGTTGTAGGTGTGATAGGAGACTCCAAAGGCCGTCTGAGAGGTATATTGATCATTACTTTAAGTTTAAGAGGCTTTACCACAAATGCACAAGTTACGGTGGCAGAATTGTTGATGTGTGGGGGGGATTTCAGTATATCAAACACTTAATAAACCTTGAAAATGTGCAGAAAGTTCATTTAGGAAAAAAAGACGGAAGCAAGCACAACTTCCCCCTCCGTACAGTATATTAATTACAAGTGCCTCAAGAATTTGGGAGCATGTGAATGCGTTTCAGTCCACAAGACGGACATTCACAATAAAACATCAGCGATCAGGGACTTCACATTAAAGCGTCTACTGTATGTCTCACACCTTTCAAATATGTGCATGTCAAGAACCGACACCAAATTCCTTTACCCAAATCCATTATGACACCTTTTTATAAGTGAGGCCCCGAGCCAGTTCAGAGGATCATCACGTGGATACGGAGTCCTCCATCATTGTTACAGAGCAAGAGAGCCAACAGTACAGTCTATCGGTTTATGATGGAGCATGCATGCTGAGGTAAGCTGCAAACGACCTGGGGAGGAAGGTGCAGTACAGTGAGCCCCTTACCCAGCCTCCTCATGTCTCCGACCCACGCACGCCCCCCATGCAATAGCCCCATTACTCAGTGGAGGATGTCTAGATGCTGTGAAATCCTGTTTTTAAAATGTACTTGTTTGAATTCATTGTAATGTAATATATTCTTTGTTGAATGTAGTAATTAGGTATTTATGAATATATGGCTGTGATTTCCGACAAAAAAGAAAATAAAATATTTCAAAAATGTCCAATGTCACCTTCTGTTTTGTTTGCGGGTGCTGGCAGGTGGAAAATTTGATGGGAGGGCAGAACATCTAGATCATACGTGTACCGGTACTTAAAAACAAAGGAATCTCAAATTGTAGGAAAATAAACCCAGATGGAGACACAGTTACATTTATTTTGTCACTTATTGACATACACAAAAATGAAAGTTTTATACTACAGTGAGCATCCTAAATTAAGTTAAATATACACACATTTCAAAAAGCAGATACATATACAGTCCACATGCTGTTTATGTGTAAAACTTAACTAGCTTCAATAAGCCATTAACGTAAATTTTCTGGATCCAATGTCATGGAAAACAGTCTTTTGAAGGCCTGGGCGAGTGAGAACATACCTCAGTTTAAGACCCCAGTCATTATCCTGTTCAACAGGCCTGGATCTCGTGGATCAAAAGTCCGCGAACTGTCCCTTACTGGAAGCAGGCAGCAGATTGGAACGTAGTTTGTACATGCAGTTCAGAGAGTCGAGAAGAAACGAACGTATGGTGTTGATCTCCATCAGAGTCAGGTTGTCCAGCTATAGAGGGAAGGGAGCAGAGTGTCACACAGAACAAGTAAACTAGTGAAAACAACTTTCTTTCTCAACTGACTGATGGGTATTTGTGCTCATATCTGCTGGATTTTAACACAACAGCAAAACAGGAAACAGCAGGGCCACAAGATGATGGGATAAGTGGATAATCCCAATCATTTTGCAGTAAACTGTGACCATGGCTGTTAATCCTGTTGATTAAGAAACAATGAAAGCACTCCAAGGTTCAACTTAACCAAATGAACGTTCAGAATTTTTCGCCACTCGATGATGCTCTTTGGAGCACAAAAATAATTCCAAGATGCTGGAATTGTTCTGGAGTTTCTACACAACATCCATACCTGACAATTCAGCTATTTGACAAATTGTTTCAGATGTACAATAACCTTTAACACTCTGTGGCAACTAAACGCTCAGTGTATGATTTTTGTCATCAGCTGTACCTTGGCATGAGCCTCCATCTGACTGATGAAGCTGTCGGCGGAGAGGCGAAGTTTGGCAACACGCGTGTCCCAGATGTCTTTGACCAGTGTGCGGATCTCATCGGCTTTAGGGATGTTGTCAGATGCGCTACAGAGACACACAAATCCATCATGTAAGCTACAGCGTCATATACACAGACAATTCTCACCAAGTGTTTAATTAGTATGATTACTACAAAAAACTGAGAGCACAACAAAGGCCCATTTGTGCATGGAGATTTCTCATATGACTCACTGGTTCAGTAGCAGTTTGGTCAGCTCCATGTAGTAAGGACTGGGAACGGGCGTGAAGGCATCCTCTTTCCTCTCAAGGTCTCGCATCTCCTCCAGTTTCTCTGCACAGCATCAAAAGCAGGTGAGTCAAAACTAATGATTTAGTTATTTACTGAACCACGCTGTCAGATGGGAGAAATCAGCATGAACGTCAATCTGTAACAGATACGCCACTCATATCGGTTCCAAGCATAGTATTGTCAGTGTCTTGTGCTTAAGATTCTCAGGTTTTCTCTTTCTGCATTGCTGGCCTTGTGTTGTGACTCAGCAAGGAGGAATGTAACGTAAAGAAAATCTGAAGTCTTTAAATCACAAGGCAGGCAATAATCTTCCTGAGCAATGAATTGATCCTACAAACACATAAATCATGTGCAGCCAAGCTCTGATGCGTCACCTCTAGGCCTTAGACCTGCATAACTGTCCATATGCTATTAAAAAACACACCAATGACTGACATGTTCCTGAATTTTGGTGAGCATTTTAGTTTATTTTGACACAGTCCCACATAGACCATCCTTACTGCTTGAAATGTTAGCACAGCTGAATATACTCCACATTTACTCCTGTTTGTGTTTACCAAAAAAATAGCCAAATGTTTTAGGAAATTATTATTATTTTTAATCCAACTATAAATCTGTCACCCATTTTATTTTTAGATTTATGTCTTCAGTAGGAACCAGTGAGCAGGAGACAGAGGGAAGGGACGTCTCAAAGTACTGGGAGATGATCTGAGTTGTTGTTGGGTTTTTGTAAGAAAAAATGTAGAATATCTCTGCCCTTAGGCTCATAAGGTACCAACACACAATGAATAAATTAAAATTGAACTCAACATGCTGATTTTTGAGTGTAAATATAAAACCAATACAAATGCTATGACTGATTGACTTATAGCTAGTTAAAAAGAAATGATCTCATAGTATTGCCTGATTCTGATTCTGAATGATCACAGTAATCCCATCTTCACTGTAAGTCTAAAGCAAACATGGCAAAATAGTCCCAAATTATTTATATATATATATATGGGTAATCATTACTCAAACACAGATGTACTGCACATTTTCATAGAGAATCTCAAGTTTCTGCGATCCAGATATAATGTTAGGCGCAGAGAAAGTTTTGTTTAAATGAGTTAAATTGATGCACAAGACTTTTAAAATAAATGTAATTTCTGCAGCAGTAATGTAACCTTAAAAGTATTCAACCATGCAAAACCGTAAAACATACCAACATCCATCCACGCAGGAGGAACAATTCTACATTTCTGTCTCTGTTTCAGGTTTAGGGCCAGCCACAAAGGAACATCAACTGGTAGTCCTGGGTTGAAGGGACCCAGGTCTCCCTGAAGACAGAAACATTGTATGGGGAAAAGCAAAGTATTGTAGTCAGAGCCACCCGACTCCCATCTTGACTGGCATTCAAAAACATTAGCCTTAACAGTTCATGATACTGACGTTGCCCGGACACTGCTGACCCATACAACATACTGTATATATGAAAACTTTTATTCTTAATGTATGACAACTCAACATCTGACTGGAGAGTTTGGCACCCGCTAATTAATACTGCAAACGTTACGCGAGTTATCAGAGCCACATCTAGTCAAACGCAATTTTTAGACCGTGCTAAGTACCGTCCTGACAAATCGGTCGTACTTACCCCGATCAAATAGACCTTGTCCAGACTGAAATTTGGTATTATCTTCACTATCTCTTTCTCGGCGAGAAACTCCACCTCAGAGGAATCCATGGCGCTCAGTTTGGCTAGATTTGGTTGTCCAAAAAGTTCACAGTAACATCTACAGGCTATTGTTTCCCGCGTTGTCAGTTCATGAGTTCAAAGCTACGTAGGATAAGACATCCTCGTCATCAACAGTAGACGCGGGTCCGCGTCGCGCGTTGAGCACTTCGTAGCGTTATGTTCACTGTAAACAACATGTATGTGTTTGTATATAAACTCTAGTAAGTAGCGCGTCTGAATCTTTACAGAAATTGTAGTTCACAGGCAGTTTTCTGACTCGCCAGAGGCCGGTGGGACATGACGACACTGACCAATCCTTAAGTTTTTTGTCTTTTCTGTGCCGAAAACCAATTTCCTTTTCGTGGGACGGCGACAGAACCGCCCGTCCTACTGTGTCTCTGATTGGCTAATACTTGTTACCTTCGCTGGGTGGGCTTTTAGGTTAAGGCAACCCTAACCAATCATGAGGTCTGAAGATTGGCCAGGATTAGTGTAAGAACTCGCGGACCGGAAGGAACAAGAAGTGGGTCATGTGACAGCAGCAACAGTTTGCAGGTAACCGCCGCTAGGTGGCAATATTCACCATGCGATGGGCCAGAACGGGACTGACACTCCTGTGACGGTTTACTGGCGTTTCTGTATCGGTGATGAGGTTTGACAGAGCAGAGGCCTGCATTCAGCAGGTGTTAAGATATTCAGGATACTTAAGTAGAAGTTGCCACACACAAAATATTACAAATAGGTACACACTTATTATTGATTATAAACGTGCATGTATTTATATTTTTGTATTTGATTTGTTAATTTGATCGCAGCATTTATCATAAATCACATAACATTTTATTTACAATGTACTAAATGTTAAAAATGGGAAGTGGATGAAAAAATAAAATATATAGATACTGGTACAACATTTTATATCATTTGGTTGAAAATTTGTAAAACAAGTGGCTAACAGCCTAAATGTAATAAATGATTATCAGAGAGTTTAAGAATATACTGTAAACAGTATATGAGAGTGCAAATGATTTGATTACACAAGCTTTTAACTGTGTAGACTACAGCCACAAAGCTTTTTAACTTGGACACCAAGAATATCAGCTTTGACTGTTGATCAAAGGAAGTTATGTTGACATTGTTTTGTAATGTTTAATGAAACAAATTCAGTAGGGGAAATAATCTTTGGATATAAGTAATGAAAATGACCATTAGATGAGGCATTGATTACATAGAATTAACTGATACTCTAAAGAGGACTCTTTAGATAACTGCATTTCTGTAAGTGGCTGGTGACAGTAAGCATAAGGACTAGTCAGTGGCTGAAAAATGGGTGCAATACTTAGCGTTGTGGCATGACAGCTGCCTGCATACAGAAATAAGATCATACTGCATGATGAATTTTCAATTAGGGGCAGTGGGGCAAGTAATAGAGAGGCATGTGATTCTTTTTTTTCAGGGCAACATGAATTATCATTCATCACTTCTGTGTAAGGGCGGGAAATGACATCTGGGGCAGTTAGTTAGATAAGAAAGTGTCTAAATCTGATTAGCTTGTAAACCTCATGATTCATCAGTGATGAAATCTGAAGTATGTGTGTGCAATCCCTGTGATTTTGCTGGAGTAATAAGAAATAATGCAGTTTTGCAATGGCTTTATTAAAGTACAGTATTTGTTACCATTATTCTTCTGTATTTCTATTTCAACATGTTAGTTACACACTGTACATGTTATTAGAAAGACATTATCTCCCGATAATCGTTCTTCATTTCACCTCTTCTGAGCGGATAAAAGTACCATTTGACCCTGACACAAATTAATACAACCTTCAATAGCTATTTTAAGATATACCAAATTAAAAGCCAAAAAAAGCTGCAGGCCTGAAGTTGACAGGCAACAGTTTTAAAGCCCTCATCAGCCTAAACTGTCTGAGGCAGAGGCGTAAGACACTGAGCAATTTATTAAATGAAGAGTCTGACAAAGACAGGGAAAATTTCAAAAGTTGGTTTCATTGTACATTCGGCTTATAAAATTTTGGTAAAAAATGTTCTGTCCAAACAGTTAAGCAATTAGCCATTACTGATCAATTCAAATCCCAAATACAACGATAGTTCTGTACCCTCCTATTAAGGGTTTAATTTTTTTTTAACATCACTTATGAAAGGACCAGTGTGAAGGATTTAGGGGGGTAGGTATATAATTTTCATTATTGTTTTCATCGATGTTTCTTTTTTTTTTGTTACGTTAGAATTATTCATTAATATCTACAAAGGAAGCGGATCCTATTTCACAGACTTTTCATGTTGTACTGCCATGGATCTACAGTAGCCCGGAACAGGCAAACCAAACAATGGCCCTCGAGGGGGCCCTTTGTGTCTTTACATTACCCGAAGACCACTGTAGGTTCTCCTAAACACTTGAAAAAGGAGGGGTCAACAGAGTTGTATTCAGTTGGCTACAATCTGCAACCTCACCACTAGATGCCACTGAGTCCTGCACACCGTTCATTGAAATAGTCAAATTTAGAGTGGTCGTATTACGGAAAAATAAAGACTCTTGCCTTGTCTTGAAAACCGAAACAAAATTCACACAATCCTGTGATTTGATCCAGCATGTTGTATTTCTGAACAAACCTTCCAGAACAGCAATCAAAAGCCAACAGGCAGGTGTGAATTTTATTTTAAGGCCTTAAAACAAACTAGGAATTTTACAAAGACCAAATATTTACACCATATCTCAGCAGTACAATCATCACCTGACATTGTTAATAATTTAGGACTTGATCTCTGTATTGCTACTGACTGATTTAAGTGGGGAAAAATAGATCAAATACTCTAGAATTTAACTTAATGCACACTATTACGAATTAACACAAACCATAGCAGACAAAAAAAAAACAACAAACACTTAAATTGCATTCAAAATACATATCTGCCTTTACCACCTCAGCTTCACCTTGTAAAGGTGGACACATGCCGGTAGTGCACATATGGAGCTTGCCCTTGACAGATTTTGGCTTAACTGCTCAGCGCTACACAAGTTTCCATGAGTATGGGGTGGCCTTTTGATGGAACAAAAACTATGCATTCAGCATTTTTGCACCTCTGTGCTACACGACAAGTAGCATCATGCATGCCGAAAGGGCAGCAGTTTATGTGTGTGCGTGTCCGGGGTACTCCTGACCGAGGGTTTTAGCACAGATCCAGGACGGACTTGTTAATCACAGGGTTGGTCCAGTCGTTCCTTAGATCATCCAAGTGATTGTCGAAGTCAATCAAATTCTCATAGGACCTGCCCTCTAACAGAGCAGACGTGATCCTCTGTGCTTCACTCCAGTCCTCAAAACAGTCACTGGAAGGCAGACAAACAAAAATGTCAGACTTGCAGTAAACACCTAAAACATATCACTACAATGTACACTGCTGCTAAACGCGATTGAGGTAAACAAACAGTTCTTATGAGTCTTGCAGTGAGATGTCTCTTAACACAGACACACTTACGTAGTGATGTCTCTGCTTTTCCACTTGTTTTCATGATGATCATAGATGAACACAATGGGCTCAAAACAGCTAATGGTTAATCTACTGCTGTCCACCTGAAAGAAAGGAAATTACAAGGAATCAGTGACGACTATGATCTGCTAGAGAGATTAAAAGTAACTGTGACCGACCTGTTATACATCTTTACAGGACCAGACCAGTGTTTTGCCTGTTTTAAACAAATTGCCACCAATTCTGTATATTTTACAATGCTGCTAACCAGCTCACCTTCAAGCCAGCCAATTGTATTCATTTTGTCTGTACATCATTGATATACCATTTTGCATAAACCGTTTATTTTTGTAACCAATCCAGGTGGAATATCCTCACTGAATGGAAAAACAGTTAACAAGCACAAATTATTTGGCAAAGTCTTTAGGGTTGGTGCAAGTAGATGCAAAAAAGGGAGACAAATGATTTATTTCAGATTTTCCAACTTTGCAAGTTGATTTTTAATACTATACTGAACTAAAACAAGTGGGTGCCTGGAAGGTAAGATAAACAGCTAAAACACACCACATACTAAACTCCAATCTGAAAGTACACCCCACTTACGTGGAAATACTTGTAATTTATGAATAATATCTATGTGTAATATTTAACAATTTGTTTTTTAATCTCACTTTTTAACTGCATATGCTGGCAACAATGTGTGTTAAAAACGAAATGTGGGTTGCGTGAATGACAAAATGCAGATTTTGTCTGAATGAAATGAGAGCATTTATTTATTTATCTTAGAGTATTTTTTTTTTATACTGAGCCCGATTCTTGGGTGCACCTGAATTTTGTTGCATGTTGACGTAAATGGTCAAAAACATGTAAAACTAGTATTAACACCAGCCTAAAAGATTTACTATTACCATGACAATTGCTGCTTCACTGAAGTTCTCAGAAATCCTGGCAGCCACTTTTTCTGCAACTTGGTTAGGTCTGGAAGGGAGAGAACCACATATTTTGTGCATTAGAGTCCGAGGACTTTGGGGTATATTTATAACTGACTGTTTTCCTGTAACAGCACCATATCAGTGTCCATTTTGTTGTCTGTACCTTGAATCCTTTGTGCGTTCATTGGCTTGGTAATATCCAGCAATGATGTAATTATTTTCTTTACACCAAGTATCGATCTGAGTTGGGATGGGACAGTAAGAAGTAAAATCAATTTCATTTTAAAGGAGCGCAAAAAACAGACATAGAACTATGCTAAATTTCCAATTTATTAGGTTCACATAGCTAACACGAATACAATATAAAACTGTCCTGTATAGTGTGATGTTCCCTTTTTGTTGATATGGCTTTAGACAGCTGCTGATTAAACTATATCACTTTTTATTATTTTGAAAGCTGTAGTTTGGGTGTCAGGGAAGTCTGCTCTGTTCTAATTTATGCTTATCCCATCAGTATAAATAGGGGGAACACAATATTAATTAAAAACACCTGTTAGTGTAATGCAGTACAGATCAACACCACCACACACTACAGCCTACTGAATCAAAACCCCTGTGAGCAGTTTCAAAAGCTGAACTTTTGTCTTGCAAGACTGTTGTACTAGACTGCATTAGTTTAGGCCAGGTTTGCCCAGTAAATATGTGTATAGTGTATATGTTACATGACGGCTACTTACCAGTGTCAAAGCTACTTCTAGCATTGGTGCCAGAGCAAGAGTACCGTGAAACAGAGGAACACAGTCCACACACAAGATTGGCTCACTGTGGCTGTCTTTCTTTTTTTCCTTCGTTTTTTCTGCCACCAGCAATCCATTAACGGCACAGTGAGGATACTTGGCAGCATGTAAAAGCATTTTACAGTACGCCTGACTTGTTAGCTGAATAGGCATTTTTATAAGAAAAACCGGCGAAACTGGTGGAAAGACAGAACTGCCGGAGAAGTTTAGTGGCTACACGGTGAGGAAAGACCGTTAGCTAACGATACAAATAATGCACGAACAAAAGTAGATATCTACTTCAACAGTCACCTTACTTCCAGAGTATGAGACAGACGCTGTGCCTTCGAACGCGTACATGTAACCTTTACGTAATCCAAAATCACAAGTCTTTTTATTTTAGATGAATTAGGATTAATGGGCGTCAGGAAATCTACCCATAGGAGCTAATCTTACTTCCACCTTCCACTCGTTCTCTGGTGGTAGTGGTAGTAGTAGCATCAGCGCCACCGGTGGTGCCGTAAACCAGAACGTAAATGTCGTAAAACAACTTACGACTTACGTATTTCCGTTCACAATCATACTTCCCTTTAGACCATCGGCGGACGGGAGCGAGGAGAAGAAAGTAGGTTGTATTCTATTTCTAACAACAACTTTATTTTAGACGATAGGAATACATCATACTTGACCAGTTACTCGCATTATGATACTATACATATTCATGTGTAAGTGATGGCCCAAGATGAATAGGTAATTTTGACAGAAATAAGCAACCGTGTGTCAATGACTTTGTCAGAGCGGATCGGAGCTAAGACGGCTAACAAACCGCATAGCGGTGGTTAGCCTCTCTAGTCTCAGATTCGTGAATGCGGATATGTTGCGTAGACCGTTTGTGTTACGATGGTCTGCAGTTACCTTTTTGTAAATGCGGTCTCAGCCAGTTGGGAAGAAATGACAAGGACAATATTGTCTCAAATAAACTAGTATTGCTGTGATTATTTTTACCCGGGCGCTATGACCTTGTGTTGCAATGTAGGCTAACGTTAGCTTAACAGGAAGTTGTTGCTGACGCTAGACCTTTGGTTTGGATCTCAATATCAACAAGTCAGCGCACTTGTAAATGAATAGTTCGTGATTATTTTTATGCACTTCGTGAATGAGATTTAAATCAAATGATTTCTTTAATTATTTAAAACGTCGGGTTAATCTCGGAATTCGCTCTATGTTATAGACCTGCGACCAGCTCATAGTATGCTAATACCTCTGTCTGCAGTTAAGTTGGTTGTTTATTCTTAATATTTTTTTTTGTGTGTGTGAAGAAATAGGGTAACCTTTCATTGTAATATTGGAAAAATGTAGAAAGATCAAAATAATTGTTAGAAAGTTGTGCAAACATGCCCGCTCTGTTTATCTGTGTCTTTTTGTGCTTAATGAGTTTGCTAACGTCTCCGAGTTTTTCCACAGAATGCTGGCCACCAGAGCCCTTAGCCTTCTGGGCAAGCGTGCCATTACCACATCTGTCTGTGTACGTGGAGGACATGGTGAGTATGACTTGAAATTACATGAGCATATCTATTCTTGGCAGGGGGGGGGGGGGGGTACCAATGTAGTAGATTGGGTTTGTGCCACATATTATTTTTCTTTTGAGAACTCTAAATTCTACATACAAATTATTATGTGTCATGTTATCATATACCGCTCTGTCACATGCTTTCTCCGACACCCAAAAAAACACAAAGACAGATGTAGGCCTCAAATATAAGTGTGCCACTGACAGTCATGCTCTAAAATATTAATACTGAATAAAAATAAATTGTCCTGAATCCTGGCCTGAAGTACTAAGTCTAGGCATGTCAGGCCCCCATGGGCTTGCAGAACCTAACAGGGATTAAATGTGTCAACGAAGACTGGAAGTTTTGTACACTTTTCACGCCAGTTGATTCATGGGTGAGGACATCCTCAACCGAATCCTCGGAACAAACTTCTCATGTGTTCTGTGGTAAATTTTATTGGCAAACTAATTAATTTATGACTAAACCCCATGGTGGTATAGATTTCAAAATAATTTAACCAGGGAACAGTTTTTGTGCAACAAAAAAATCTATATATCAATATTTTGACAATGTTCATAGTTAGATTGTCAGAAGCTGACAAATACTGTAGATGACATAAGGGAGGATTCAAGTGACTAAGAAAACGGCTGTATGCGGTGCTCTTCTCTGTGTTTAACAGAATTGTTACAAAGGGGTAAAACATTTAGTATTAAAATCCACTTAACATTACAGATGAAGGTGGCATAAATTAAGGCACTATGCATCAGTAAAACCTAATGAGTCAGTCTGTGTCGTCCTGCAGGTGTTGCTAAGGTAGAGGACTATACGCTCCCTGCCTACTTTGACAGGCGGGATAGTCCCCTCCCGGATATCTCCTATGTGCAGAACCTGAGTGCAGAGCAGAAGTCTCTGAAGGAGAAGGAGAGAGGCTCTTGGGCTGCACTCTCTAATGAGGAGAAGATTGCATGTAAGGCTCAACTGTAGTGCATTCTGCTATTTTGAGATGTTCTAATGTCCATATTTGTCGGTCAAAAGTCATTATTCATCTATTACAATTTTAATCTAGATTTTGTGTGTTCCCAATATTCAGTGTACCGCATCAGCTTCAAACAGAGCTTTGCTGAGATGAACAAGGCATCATCAGAGTGGAAGTCTGTACTTGGAGGTGTATTCTTCTTATTTGGCTTCACTGGCCTGATTGTGCTCTGGCAGAGAAAGTATGGTATGTCTTCTTAAAAAGTAACATGGCAATGTTGGCAATTACGTGCCAGCAAATTTGAAAAGTTTAATATAGTCTGATACGTTTGTTTCCTTAATATAATACAATGTAGATGAATGCAGTTGTCATATTTTCTAGAGTTTTTGCATGCACTATAATTTAGACCATCAGTTTACACATTTGGTATTGTGTCTTTACAGTGTATGGACCTGTCCCACACACATTTGATCCTGAGTACAAAGCAAAGGAGCTCCAGAGGATGCTGGACATGAGAATTAACCCAGTGCAGGGCATATCTTCCAAGTGGGACTACGAAAACCAGCAGTGGAAAAAGTAAAAGACCCAGAGGACCATAACACATACTTGAAGATAAAAGCAGACCAACTAAAAGATACAAAAATACCTATACTTCTGTGTTTATCATTTGTCCACATTACCTCAGTCTGTGTTTTTTGGAAGACTTCTTCCTCTTAAGGTCATTATGTATTATAGAAATAAGAATAAAAATGGTTAAACTGATAAAACGTCTCAATTTTTTATTGTGTTATCATTGTGACTTAATATTTTTTTCCATTAAATGACTGTTTCACATCACAAAAATGGAAGAGAAGGACTAGACCTCAAATTTTAAGAGGTGATTTTAATATAAATTTTGTAGGTTAATAGTTCTGTTTGATTTTTAATTGTAATTCTATCTGTGAAATAGTTGGGACATTTAGCACCAACAGTTTTTATTCTAACAAATTTTTTTTTTTTTTTTTTTTTTTTTAAGTGAAACTGCTATTGTGTCAAACTGGTCAGGTCATGGACTATTCTTTTAAATAAGCAGGCAGGGACATTTCAGACCTGATGCACTACTCATGACCAGGAAGAGGCATTACAGAATATTTTTTATGGGTTGCAGGCATTTTTATTTACATTTAGGCCTTAAACAATCCCAAATATAGGCTACATTTAATAAAATTTAAAGTAGGATAGACCATTCCTATTTGTTACGAATAGTGCAATAACCAGTTTCACTGGAACAAGTTCCCTGCTCGGTTGATTTAAGTGTGTATGTAGTTTGGAAAATAACTGCATTAATTTACACAGCAGCACTTGAAAAAACAAAAACTCAATATAATTTTCTGTTATTGATATTGTGTATTGATATTACTCAGCATACAGGGAGGAGGTACACCAACTCATCAACTGGTGTGAGAGGAACAACCTGTCACTCAACGTCAACAAAACAAAAGAAATAACTGTAGACTTCAGGAAAAAACAACCATCACACATCCCACTCTTCATCAATGGCACTGCTGTGGAGTCTGTGAAAAGCACAAAGTTCCTTGGAGTGCACATCACAGAAGACCTCACATGGACCACAAACACCACCTCCCTGGTCAAAAAAGCACAGGCCCGACTCCATTTCCTGAGGAGGATGAGAAGAGCTGACCTCCCCACATCTGCACTCACCATCTTCTACAGGGGTGCCATTGAGAGCATCCTGACCAGCAGCCTCTCTGTCTGGCACGGCAGCTGTCTAGCTGCAGACAAGAAGGCACTACAGAGGGTGGTGAAGACTGCAGAAAAGATCATCAGATCACCACTACCAGCCATTCAGGACCTCTACACCTCACACTGTTCCAGAAGAGCAATGACCATCATCAAAGACCCCACTCACCCAGCACATAAACTGTTCTCCCTACTACCATCAGGGAGGCGCTACCGCAACATGCGGTGCCGCACAAGCAGACTGAGAAACAGCTTCTTTCCACAAGCCATCAGACTCATCAACACACTGATGAACACTCCATGACAAGTCACTCGCACTTTACTCTTTGCACCTTACATACTTGCATCTACACTACTGCACATACCGGTATGTCCATTGACTGTACTTCTGCTGCTGTGACTGTGTGTGTGTGTGTGTGTGTGTATTTATTGTACATGGTTGTATCAGTATGTTGTCCTTTTACTGCACACTGTGTGTGTTTGTTTGGGTGTATGGGTATGGGTGTGTGTGTGCGTGTGCGTGTGTGTGTAATTATTGTCACTGTTTTACCTACATGTTTAGTTTTAGTTCTAGTTTTTAGTTTTTAACTGCACATTGGAGACTGGTCAAACGGAATTTCAATTTTCTGTGCTAACCCCTGTTACATAGATTTTTGACAATAAAGTACACTTTGACTTTGACTTTGTGTAAGTACTACTACTTGGTGTAATACTTGCATCTACTGATGAGTTCTTGAACTTAAGTGTTTAGTCATAACTGTAATATTAATATTAGGCCTACATGCACTCGAAACAAGAAGCTAACGTAACGTATTCACGGTTGCCGCATAATATGCACGTCTGACAGCCCGACTGTGGTCCAACTGAATGCCATTTCCGCCGTCTCTCTGAAGGTGAAGGCTCAGAGTACATGCAGTCATGTCTGTTGGTCCAGCCGAGCCGACGTCAACGTGCTATGACGTCACGTACCGGATGAACTCGCAGAACCCATCGTCGTTTCACGTCAAAACAACAACGCGGAAGACGATACAGCATGACGGATGTGTGTAACTGAGGGGAGGTTAAGGCTCAGTTAACAACATAACGGTTTCAGGCATTGCGGTTGAACTCAATAATGTGGCTGAATAGGAGACAAATATAGCGACCCAGACGAAAGCTAATTTATGAGTGGAAAGTCAGTCGGTCCAGCTTTGCGTTTTGGATCCTAAAGTCCATGTTAACACATCGTAGCTTTTCTACCAATTGATGTCCTGTAGCTCATCGCAGACTGGTTCAGAGTCAACATGGGCAATGGGATGAATAAGGTAGCGTTTTGATTTTGTTCTGTGTTCAGGTGTAGTGTTGTTGTTTTGGGGTAAAGCTCTGCTGGGGTTGCTGGTGAACGCTGCTCCTGCCTAACGTCAGTCAGTCATGTCACATGTTTTTGCTCTGTCCCCCACTGATGTGATAGGCAATGTAAATAGAGACTGCACTTTGAATACCGAGTCCAGAAGCTTGCAGCATATAGGTCGGCCCTTGAATGCTTAAATGAAACAGATACTAAGCTGCCTCAGGTTAGGATCTGATGGTATTTAAAAACATTTGTTGCTGGCATAATGTAGCCACCGGCAGGCATAGCTGTGACATGTTCTTCTTTTTCCAGATTTTCTATGAATTTTTCCAGTTGTGTAATGTTAGATGCAAATTGTTCTTCTCCACACAGCAGGTTGGGACCCTGAACCAGGTAGCTTGGTTTTACTCTCCTGAAACGTCCTGCTCCCTGCTTTGATTATAAATGGCCAATAACAAAGCACTGAATCACTGCCTGGGCCAACCCTGACCTTTGATATTTTGATGATGGCCTTATGTGAAGTTTGCCCGACATGTGTAACTGCCTGTCCAGTTATGATACGGTGAAATTCCTGTTTCTTTTTCAAATGTTGGTGAAAAGGTCAGTGCTTACATGTAAAATTACTGACACCCAGTATTTTAGTTAGTCAGTGGAAAGCGAAATACATTTTACCACACATGTTCAGCAAAATACCACTTTGAAATCAAGTCACTATGGACCAAACCAGACCAAAAAGTTTCAGCTAACAGTCATTTGTATTCCCATTCTTCCAATTTGCAGGTGATGTTAATTTTTGTTAGTGTGAATCGATCACAGTAATTTTCTTCAGACAGTTGCTTCTTCATTGTACTAGTACTGAAGTTGTATGATAACACTCAGTGGCTGCTTGCCACCCATCACTTGGCCCTGATAATCATGCATCGTTGCTTCAGGCCTTGTATGGCTGTAGGGAATGTCTCCTTTGCTGGTACTTGGTTCTTAAGCCCTAAGCTTTAAATCCAATCTGGCTAAACCCAGGACATTTGTTCTTTTCAGGTGAAGTTTTTGAAGCTGCTCTGTAATGAATATCTAACCTGAATACAACATGTCTCTGACCGCTGCTTCACAGGTTGTCGATGGACTTTATCTTGGAAACATAAGAGGTAAGACAAACATGATGTAACTGTGATGTTTGTAAATTGATAGATGTGCTATAGATGGGTGAGTCCAGGCTTTCAGAAGGCCACCATTATAGACCAAAAACTCATGTAGGAATGAGTGGCGGTAGTGATTGAGGGTTGATAGCACCTTACTATTAGTATTTTTAAACATGTTGCTTTATTATGTTGGCATTTTAATGCAACACAAGATCCAAACAATATGGAAAAAGAACTTTGTTGTTTGTGAATGCTTTTTAATTGAAGTGCTATGCTTTAACATAAGATTTCATTGTTAGATATCACATTTTCTAGCTGAGAGTTGTTCTTCTCTCAAACATAGATTTTATATAGATAAAAATTCCTTGTTGGCAAAAGACTATTAAGAATCTAGAAGGTTCTTCATGTAAAATAAGAGTCGACAGTAGTTAGCATGTCACTCCCTGGCCTAGAGCAACCCCCTCCCACATAAAATGGCACTTGCAGCAGACTAACTTTAGCTGCTGATGGCTCCACATGATGGCACAAGCATAATGGCTAAAATTAGTACAAGTGACAAGAGCAAGTAACCACAGGCCTAACTGTACCAAGTGATGTTGCAGGACAGTAAACAGCTGACAGAGCTGCCTCTGCAGCAGCTTGTAGTGTGACAGGTTGGAGTGTAAAATTCAGTGAAAAGGCTGTGGTGAGTTATATTTATCTCTCTCCCTTTGTCCCAGATGCAGAAAACAAAGACAGTCTGTCCAAGAATGGCATCACCCACATCCTGTCAGTGTACAA
This sequence comes from Scatophagus argus, assembly GCF_020382885.2. Classification (NCBI taxonomy): domain Eukaryota; kingdom Metazoa; phylum Chordata; class Actinopteri; family Scatophagidae; genus Scatophagus; species Scatophagus argus. Next base: position 14,794,935 of record NC_058493.1, read on the forward strand.
CAACGCTAAGCCCGTTTTTGAGGTTGGTGGAAAATCCATGTTGGCTGTTTCAAACGATTCTTGCGAAAATTTTAATCGGAAATTTTCTGTATGATTGTGTCTATAATCTTGTGATGTGTCCTATTAGCCAGCTGGGGGTGGTGATGAGTTATGGTTGAAGCAAGAGACTTTTGTGCCTCACTGGGACAATTTACCAGACAAGAGTCCTCAATGACATTTGTCCAAGAGCCAGACGTTTTCCGAGCAGACAGTGTGGGAGGATTTCAAATAAAACAACTGAATTTTTTAAGCCTACCTATCCTATTGTTAATTATATTATTGTTTAATATTTTCACTTTTGTACAGAATTAATATTTTTAATAGGCCTTTAACAGTGTGAACCGACTCCTAAATTTGTAATATAAACTAGATACTTAAGCAGAAAATGCTCCCAGACTACAATAAAGGTAGTTCACTGAACAGTTATTTAAACCAATTTGATGAGAAGTTTTGGTTGTTATGAGTCACCGTTACTGAACAGGACTCGAGTATTGATGGTGAGACTCACACAACTGTTAATTTTCACACGCTCACACACTACACATCCATTTTTGTCACTGTCAACAGATTTGTGACTGATAATAATGACTGATTGGCAATAAGCTGCTTTTCAGTTTAGTCAAAAGTAAAATTTGGCATTTGTGGTGCATTTAAAGAGCAGGCACAGGGGATGGGCTCATAATAATTATGTCAAGATAATAACAGTGGCCAATGCTGAATACCTCTGGTTGAGCAGTACTCTCCAGCTAATAAGATCAGGCTTGATGTGAAGTTTCAAAGTTAATGTAATTACCAAGCTGTAATACAAGTGTGAGATTTTTGGGCATTAAAATGTAGTAATTATTAAACAAGGTATTCTCTGAGTTCTGTAGTGTGCCATAAATTTAGCCTTTCGTCTAAATAGAGTTGAAGGTGTTCCATGTCAGTTGTTATACAGTTCTTCTGTATGTTTTACAGGACATGACGTACCTTTGTATTCATGCGGCTGATGCTTCCAGCCAGAACCTGTGAGTGAACATACGCACACACACTGAAACAACTGATGTACTAATGGTACTTGTACATCAGATTTTGTTGTCATTGTCTTTGTGAATTTCTCAAGCCCTAATGAGTCACGCAGCATTATTTCAACACTTTTACCCTCCATATTGTCTTCTCAGGGTGTGACGGCCCAGTGCAAACGGTTACAAAATTATATGAAGATTTCTGACAGCTCAGAAAACAGATTTATTTAACTACCTGATTCGTATTGATAGTTTGAAGACAATTGCTATCACAAATGGCTTTTATAACTGATTCTGTGAGTGCCTAAATTTAAGTAACAGGCTGCAGTAGTGCCCAAAATAACCAGTAATTCTTTTTTTTCTTTTATTTTATAATTTCATACAGCTTATCATTTATGTTTGTCTTATGACTTGTAGTTATTTGGAGTGAAGGCTCTACCTGTAGTATTAAATTAATTCTTTAATTTTCCTATAGACTGAGCACCAACAAAGAGTTTTTCTTTTGTGGTTTTTTGTGTGTGAGAGGGAGAGAGAGCAAGAAGTAAGTGTGTTCAATGTGTCAGTGACTCAGTGTTGAAAGAGGCATAAGCTGTCCCTCCGCCCTTGCAGCGTTCGCTAGCGCAGCCCGTTAGTCGTGACATTTATAATTTATTTCTAAGTAGGGTCTTTGACCTCAATCAACCTAGCTGCAGTAGTTTTGGATCAAACTCTCAACACGGACTGAGGCCATAAAGCAGAAGTACCAATCCTGACTCGCAAATTGAGTGCTGAAGCAAAAGAGCAGTGTCACGTCTTGCAACCCATGTAGATGTCACACTTTGAATTCAGTACTGGAGCTAGTGAGGGATTGTGTTGTTGTGGTGCCTTCTACTGGCTGGACAAGGATCTCGCATACAAGGAGAAGGTTTACATATATCTCCAATACATTATTCCACCCCGTGAAGCTCCTTGCTAACAGGAGGCATGTTGCTCTCTACAAACAGGTCAGCAGTGGAGTCTGCAGTTGCAAAGGAGAGAGAAGACTGGAAGACGAGAGAGAATTTTGAGGTGTAATGAGTAATTGTTTTGCTGACAACACAGTAGACAGGGATGTGACACATTGCCTGGTTGACTGTAGGCTGAACACTGGTCCTTGGCAACCAAGCGGTTGAAGAAGATATAGTAGTGCTTATCAATTCAAAACTCTTAAAATAACCCAATTCAAAGATCAAGCCACCATGATTAGAAAAATAGTAATGCATAGGGCTGCTGTTAGACTGTAACCCAGTGCAGGTTAAACAGAATCGAGGGTTAGTGTTTGGTTGGATGTAGCTGATTGGGTTGGGTTGGAGGTATCTGACCTCCACTGTCGCAATCAAGTGGCCTTCCCTCAGGCAGCAGAGGAAGGAAACGTTAGTGTGACATCTGTTGGCCTCGACCACCCAGGGCTTTAATTAACCCCCTTCTGTCACAATCACTGGTCTGACTGATGGTAGTGGTGAGGCCAACTGACTCCCCACCATTCTTACCACGAGCGAGAGAGCCCTTGTGGCCAGGTCTGATGGCCCCTCCCACATCTAAGGTCTACAGCAGGGACCCCCTTTCTCACGAAGACCCAGTCCTCTTCTTTTACTTCTTCTTTTGTTTGTCTCTTTTTTTTTGAGCAACTGTAGTGTTTTAAAGCTGTTTGAAAAACCTTAGACTTTGTACAGGCCTAAATCACAGTCACTGTCTCAACAGACTGCATCACTCTCCACGTAGCAGAAAACATAGAAAAAGAAGTTCTGATTAAGTTAGAAATAAAAATGAGGGTCAACCTCAGACCCTTATAATCACAAGCAAAAACTCTCCAAAAACTTCTGAATATAAGATAAAAGTTTCAAGTCTCAGTCGGGGCCTCAGGAATGTCCAGTCCTAGGATTGTCAGGCATGTAGCAGTTTAAATGTCAGTAACAACTAGCTGGGACATCAAGGCCAACATAGAACTGTCACTAGGGGTGATATCAAAACAATTTAGTGTCACTGTATTAAGTTACCTGATACTGTATCATTTCTCACATCATTGTTTTGTCAGCATACAAAGGTTCGAGGCAGTGGTACATTTTGTGCTAGATAACAGTGAGTCCCATGTCCAAACAACATCAGCTGTTGCATGAAACAATATATTGCCTTGTTTACAGTATCATAATGAATTTAATTGTACCCGCTGTATTGTGATTCTTATTGTATTGCCAGATTCTTGCTAGTGATGTGATTAGAGCACCCTCCGATTTTACACAGAATGTTTCATAGAAATTGCCTAAAATGTTGATATATGTAGTTGTAATATGTGCATGTTGGTGGAGGGCCAGGTATTCCCCTTTTTTTGAGAACAATCTCATGACAAACCTGCTGTAGTTTTAATGCACAGTGTGCACTGACCATGAAGGTGTAAACTCATTTGCATCAAGCATTTCCAAAATGAGATGCGAAGAGTCTGCATGTCCACCATGATGCACGCTGGTTATAGCAGTGGTATGCTTTTTGGTTTCAAAGCAATGTAGTTGTTTTACATTTCGCCATACATAGAACTATAGACTATACCATAGTTTAACCGCATATTTTTTGTTTCAGTATTATTCTCTGGATTCAGCTGGTTAAAACCTCAAATCTTTGTCACAAAGTAATTTTCTGCATATTAAACAAGAAGGCCGGAAACCTCTGTCAGAGGAAGTGCTGAGGGGACATCTTTTGAAGAGGAGTTTGGATCTCAGGAAGGAGGAAAAAAAGACAAGTGGCAGTCAATCTATTTTAGCTTCAGTCTGTTACTCTGTCTGCTATTGAGTAACCAGCATCTGCTCCTCAGGAGACGGTGCTATCAGCCATGCACTTCTTGATTATGCAAAATACCATCAGTGTTTCCTGACAGTGAACAAGTAGGATATTTGAGGAGCAGTTACACTACATTGTGCCGCTTAGCGATTTGAGAACTGCGAACTCACATTCTGAGAATTTCTGTGACCTTATATAATTAGCAGCTGTTTTCTGTTTCTTTTCTTGTTTTTTTTGGGATAGAATAGAATTTTTGTCATATTCTTAGTATTTCATAGATTTCTTTTTAGGTTGGAGGGCAGAAACATGAAAATAGGTGATTTGCTATATTTTTGTAAAGATAAAATGATTAACTTGGATGAATGGAAACTGATGTAATTTTGCAGACAGACAAAAAAACAAGGATAGTTACTTCCTTTGTCTGTCCCTGCTGTCTGTGCTCTGGTCTACCACAGATTCTCAGTTTGAGCAGACCTGAGCTTCTTGTCACATGATACGTTGGAGTAGTTGATATAAAATCAGTACTATCCAACAAGTCTTCAAATTAGAACTGACTAAAAAAATCATCACTATCCACCTTACTGTCTTCTTAATATCTGTGAGGTTTATCTGCAGTTTCTACAGTCAAAATCAAAACAGTATCAGGGTTTTCATAGTTTCAGCGACCTATTTGAAACACAAAGTTAGGGCCTCAATGCAGGAGTTTCAGTTCAAGGTGTACTTTCTCATATCCTATAATGTGTAACCTATTTTTAGCTTTAAACCTTATACTTTTCTGCCTTGTCTAAAGCAAACTAGTTTCCCAATTTGATGAGTACTGTTTTGAGTAGTACTTTTATTTTTGATTGAAAACATTTGTTTCCGTGTTTGGTTCAGACCACAGGGAAAAACTGTGTGCTATATCAGTGTTGTGAGACTGTATAAGTTGTAACATAATAAGTTGTTGTGTTGTTTTTTTTCTTTCCAGATTACAACATTTTAAAGAGTGCATCAGCTTCATCCATGAATGTCGCCTGAATGGTGGATCTTGTCTCGTCCATTGGTAGGTTTTTTATATCAAAAAGTCATGTTTTAACTGTGGATGTAGGCTTTCATCTAAGCATGCCTCAAAGGGCAGAACCAAAAAACAAGCCTGAGAAGAAAGAATCAGCCATCAGTTTGAAACAGAACATTTATCCTGAATGTACGGTTTGGGAATTGCTCAGCGCCTTTTCTGTTGATTCCCTGTTACCAGTAAGAAATAAGGTCTTAAGCATCCACTTGCTTTATGACAGTGACCAAGCCATGTGCTTTCCCTTGCTGCAGCCTTGCAGGTGTGTCCCGCAGCACTACCATGGTGGTGGCTTACCTGATGACTGTCACCCACTACAACTGGGAGGAGTGTCTGTCTGCGGTCAAGGCCGTTCGCTCCTTTGTCGGCCCAAACTATGGCTTCCAGCAGCAGCTACAGGAGTATCAGATGACACAAGTCTCAGAGGTAAACACTTGCGGGAGCACACATTCATAATACATACACACACACACACACAAGACCTACAGACAGCTTCCTGTCCCCTGTTAAAATTCATCTAATGTCAAAAGAAATTTTAAGGGCTTTAAAATGCCATATTTTATTTTATTTCCCTCACTACCTTTCTTCTACCAGCAGCTCTATGATATATTTTGTTTGTTATGTGCTGTCGTTGAGGATTCAAGCCCACTTCCACAGGAACTCAAAGGATATGACACATGTAACTATCACACTGCACATGTAGTCGGTGGTTAGCCTGTTGACCACGTCTCTCACGGTCTCTCATGTTGTCATGGAATGTGATTATCTGACCGTCACTTTAAAAAAAACCATGACGAAGAAGATTAATTCTACTGCTGGGATTCTCAGCTAACCAGAGACTGAACAGCACAATGCACCAGAGAAACAAATACACACATCACAGTGTTTAAAACGGCTCAAGAATACTTAAAATATTTGACATCTGTACAAAAGAATAATAATTAATCAGTTATTCATCCTGGAAAATAACACAATAGCACCGATTTGTGAGTCTTAACTTTGTTTAAGGTTCATATTATTCATTTCATGTTATATGAAAATGTCATTTTTCATTTTGAAGATTCTTATAGTAACATCACATTAGTGTGTACATTTAGGCAAATTGTCCTGTGTAAATGCAAAGTGTGACTCTAATATGATTATATGTTAAATATATGAACTCTGTGAGGATCTGTGAAATGGGTTTCTGTTATTTGATGGTTGAGGAACCTTTTTAGGGTACATAATACACTATGAAACACTCTCGGAGACCTGCCCTATAATGCTCATAGTTTTGTCTACTTTCACTTTGATGAAAATCACCACTTACGGGAAATATTCATTTCAACTTTTTGGTCCAATGTGATTTAGATCTTTTTGTCCGACACAGAAATGTTGAAGATGTTGACAGTGTACCTGAATAAATGACAGATGCACATCCTAAAAACACATAATACACATAATAAAAACACTGGGGCAAACCTTTAGAAAGCATTAATCATTCATTTAGACATTTGTGGGAATGAGGAAGCTTCTGTTTGCATTTTATTTTGAGCTGTCGTCTCCACAGCATTTTACAATTGGCAGGATGCGTTTATATATAAAAATTCTTAAGGGGACTGTTCACAGCCTTTAACTTTTTGCACAGCATTTAGTTGTTTGAAAGCACCCAGTGTGTGATTTCATTACAACGGCACTGACCCAGCCATTGAGTAGAGAAGGGGAACTGCAGGGGGTTTGCTGGGATTGCATTAGCTTGGTACTGCTCATCACGTGTTAAGCATTACTGTCAGCATCTTGCAACATAACATGACTGAAAAAAATTGTTTGTAGATCTTGCACTGATTTCGAGGATTTAAGGGGAAATAGAATTTTCGGTATTTGTACTGTTCCCACACCTGCCTCAGATAAACAATGAGGAATCTTTTCGACTGCACTGCAGTTTTGTCACTCGTGCAGCTGTAACAACATTCTTTACAGCAACACAGCAGTGCACATCCTTCCACACAAACTTCTACTGTGTTGTCCACAGACGTCCTGTAATAGTCCAGAGCAGGGTATGGAAACAGGCTCCCAAAATTGCTAAAATTAAAAAAAGTAGGCCAGATAATCTCATTTATAGGGAAATAGAAGACTGATAATGGCCATCTTATTATTGTCACTTGTATTAAATATATTCCATTGTACTTAATAAAATGTTTGCTTGTTTTCAGTCTGTTTTATAGTTTCAAAAAGTGTTGTTCCTTGCTGGCTGTCTTCATTCTGAAGCAAAGAGGCTGTGAACCCGAGCTTTCCCGCAGTTTACTATCTGCATTGAGTCCACCTTTTTACTTCAAGATTATAACAAGCTCCAACAGAGCAGCTTGACTTGACTCTAACGGCGTCTGCCTTTTTACTTTGATACAAGTTTCATTTTCGTTTTCAAGATGGCACAGAGTCAGTTATCAGAATCTTGGCCAACCAATCTCGTATCAGTCTTTCTATTGATCTTATCTTTTACTGCGCTCTTCATTTTCATTCCGATGTTGATATTATGAGCCAGTGCTGTACTGTTTTGGCTTTTATGTTTATGAAGATGAATGAATGAATAATGATGAGTGAGTTTCACTTCATTGTATTTCGTAAAGAATAAGATGTTGCACAAAAAAAAAAACATAATTCCTGGTCATCATGAGAAATTGCAATTCCTTGTTCTTTTTTTTTTGACCAGTTGCTGTGGTTGAACTAACACTGAAAATCTTTCCTGGACAGGAAGGGGCTGCAGCACCTAATGCAAACTCAATCTGCGTTCTAGTGATAATAAATATATTTACAATTAACAACAGTTACATGCACGTTATATTATTGAATTAAAATGAGGGAAATACAGGAACTTGAAAAATAAAGGTGTGAGAGGAGTTAACAGGAAATCTCAACTCTCAGGTAGATGAACAGCAATGTCTGCATTCCTGTAGTCTGTCAGCTGTTCCTGAGAAATCACATACCGTCTGTCCCGCCTTCTCCTCCTCCCATCTGTAAAGTCCCAGTCCCTCATCTCACATCTCCCTGAGAAAAAATTAAATACATGGATTATTATTTCACCGTGCCGCCTTAAATGAAACAAACAACAGTCAACAACAATATTGCCCGCATAGCTGCACGTTTTGGACATGTCTGTATAGGGTACAACATTTCAAAGAGCTGTGTTTGCCTTTTCATCTTGTCCACAGTACCGAGCTTGGTTACAGTCCAGTTTCCGTCCCAGTCCATTTAATGACCAGGAGCAGGTGGGCGCCCTACTGAGCCAGTACACAGAGCAGCAGGAAAGCCAGAGGAGAGGAGCAGACCATCGCTGGATAAATCAAGGTGTCTGTGCTCTGCCATCCAACCCTGATGACCCTGAAGGCAGTAGCTGAAATATGGGCTTGTGGTCATGCCAAAGTCCTGCCCAATGGCAGTCGTTATTATTCTGTACTCAATTCAAAATCAACCCCAAGTTGTATCCGACTTAAAGGCTTTTGTACACCTATGACAAAGCGTAGGATGAAATAAATGTCCCCTTAAAGCATATGTTTTATTCTCTGAATTGCACATATCAAGCCATTTTTCAGCGATGGAGGTTGATTTAGAATTGAGCTACAGACTCTTCTCTACTATCAGTACCACCTATGCTCTTTTAAAATGAGTACAGCCACAACATGGGTATCAGTGCTCACAGACGCCTTATTCTAAACACCTCAGCACCTTAGCCATAATGAATAAACTATACTTCCACATGGAAATTTCACACCTGCAAAATTGAGTTTTGTGGCCTTAAAGTAAGACAAATTAAAGGAACATTTTGTCTTGAAATGTGTGCATGTCCGGTCTGTGTTGATGGACCATGAAATCCAGAAATGGTTCTGCCAATGGTTAACTTTGATTGACAGTGTATCTGGGGAAGTGCTTGCCAGACTGACAGGATAATATCTGTTATTTTGTACATCTTACTGAAAGCAAATGTGTAAACACTATTGTTATTAAATTGTAGTTTAAAACATTCAAAGTTGACTAAAAGTATCAATAGAAAATGAAGAAATAACAGTTTTGATGTTATGTCAAAGATCTCTGTATTGTGGTGCAGACCTATCTCCTGAATATAGCGTGCTAACCGGCTAGCCTGGGCCTGTCATGTCTTGTAATACCACTTTGTACCTCTGGAAGTGGTAGCCTGATAGTATAGCTCAGTCACTGACTGGTGCCTCACCTCCTTCTCTCTCTCCTCTCGTGCTTCATGCCTCTCCTGTCCCCTTCCTGAACCAACAATATCTTTGTCGTCCGCACAGTCAGAGTCCTGATCAGAGCAGCTGTAGCTGTAAACCACCACAGTACAGTATTCCCTGTCAAACTGACCTCGCTCAGTTTTGGAGACCCATTTCAGCACTGCTCTTTGCCTTGTTGAGTTTTCCTACCCTGGGTCTTAAAATCTCCTACTCTCTGCAGTCCAAAGCTCCAGACGGATTTTGCTAAGGACCACTTACCGCATGGCTGGCTGAGCTAATGGCTAATTTCAGTTGGCTGTATCCGTTACTCTGGTGATATGCTGCCCCCTCTTTGGAGCATGAATTCGACAGGCGGCCAATTCTTACATATTGCACCTTTTAAAATACACAATAACCAAACAGTCAGAATTGTTAGCAGTTGTAACAACAATAAATCTATCACTGCTGCATGTCACTGCCTATCAAGTAAACAACATTTCTTGGATATAGTTCTTTTATACAAGCCATCTGCAAAGTATACCTCCTAATGTCTGCAGCAGAATCCAGCGCAAACAATCCACAGTGTTACTTCATATCAATGTATATTGGTTGGTAGTCAGTCAGATCCAAGAAACTTTCAACAGAACTGTCGCTGAGTTACAGTATCTCTTATCACAAGAGTGCAAAAGACAGCAGCCAAACCCCTCGGCTGTTTGTCCACCATCAACTGATGTGAGATAAGCCAGGGGTAGAACTTGTTGGAAGATTAGATTGCTTCATATGGCTCATACTGTGGCTATTTATATGCACACTGTAGTTTCTGCCTCATGAGATCTTTCAATGAAAACAAAGTAGGGTAGTATCATGGGAGTTGTTGTCGTCACCGATAATCTGCCACCACTGCTGATGAGATGTGACTCAGGCAGAAATTTTCATAGACGAGTTTTATCCATGATAAATTTTGTCATGTTCATGGACATCTTTCTATACTTCGACTTTCTCTGAGAAGTTACAGCGACAGACGAGCAAATTAAATGCACCATTATCATGACTCACCTGTGGATTTCACTTTGTTTGAACACTATTGGAAACTATGGTGTTTTCTCAGATTTGGTGTGTGGGGGGGGTGTCCCCTCAGTCTTACACTTGTTTGCCCCAGCACACACAACTCACATGTCCAATTTTGCATGTTGTTCACTAAAAAAGCTCAGATCAGACTAATCCACCTAATGTCGATCTGTGTTGTGGTTATAATCTGACAGGGTTTCTTTTTTAATTATTCAGTGAGTGGAGGAGAAAATGATGAAGTAGTAACGTTAAAGGAAAGCGGGGCTAATAGCCTGACATTTCAGAAGGTGTCAAGAGACTGACTGACTTTCTAGCCAGTAAATATGTTTGAAAGAACCTTTGACATAATCAATAAAGAATATGACAAATCCAAACAAAAACCTCAGCTAGGAAATCTTTGCCTCTCTCCTATTTCTAGGCTGATTTTCTAGTTTGTTTGTTTTCTGGATAAAATGATCCTACAGAATCCACAGTCTTTCAACAATGTGTTCTTTTAGTTTTTTACCAACCCTCCAGATTTTACAGAGAATATGATTCTTTTGGCAACAGAATTCTTCCAGAAATTCACTGAAAACTGTTTCTAACATCAGCAGTTTTCAGACAAATTCCTGGCGGTTGAGGAGTGACGACTTTGACCCATGTGGTGGATAAAGGTCTAGTCATAAAATGCACCGACCTCACCGATAGCAAATCTCACTCGAACCTAACTGAAAAGTTGGCAGCCCTGAATACTGAAGCAGCTAAAACAAATGGGACAAGCAGAATATTTAATGTACCAAATTAAAATGATCATCAAGGTCAGTCAGCCTTTTCTAGTAGAATAAGTAGTCACAGTGCAGGCAACACAGAGGGACAAGGAGAGGGAGAGGCATGCTGAGAGCTGTGGTCAGATAGAGACATATTCTGGAGATACGGATGATCCAGTGGGAATACCTCAAATTTGTAAGTAGGTAACGTAGGTTAAACCACTTTTGAAAGCTATCCTGTTCAATAATATCATTAAAGGCATAATTCTAATATCATCACAAACAGTAAGCAATTGACCAGCACAAATTAAAACGAGGGAGGAGGCCTTATCTCGGAGTAGTCACAGATTGTTTCTTTAAATGTAGATTTGAACAGTCATTGTAGTCTTCAGAATTAGTCCTGAATATGCAAATTTTCATATATAAATATTATAGAATTGGGTGAAATGCACTTTTAAAAAATTGTTCTGGGGAATAATGTAGCAACAAAACATGCGGTCTAGCAACAGTCTAGTGGTTATAAAACACAAAAATGTTTAGACATTATATCTTTAGTAACACACAACTACGCATAACTAATGGAGTACATGCGTTGGGTAACGTATTGCGTATTGCGTCACTTCCTGTTCTCGCACTACTCATTCACTTGCTAGCGTTTGGTGTTCGGTGGTATTGGTGTACTTGAGTCGACATATTTTGTGTTAGCTTTTACTGTGGTTGGTTCTTACAAATAAGTACACAAGCACTTTAGGAAAAGTTTATTAACCGCACGATCATCTAGATTCTTTCCTTTTCCGATCCCCGTCCTGTTTGTCGTTAGGCTTAGCTTAGTGCTAACATGGCTTCTTCCACTCACTCTCCCTCTGCCTCTCCCTCTCCCGTCTTCTGTAAGGTGTGTGAAATGTTTAGCTATTCCTCTGCCTCCTTTAGTGAGAGTGAGATGTGTAGAAAGTGTAGCTTATTCATAGCCTTGGAGGCGAGGCTAAGTGAGTTAGAGGCCCGGCTTCGTACTGTAGATCACAGTCCATTAGTCCCGACAGCTAGCCAGCAGCAGTTAGCCTGTGCGGACCGGCCTATTTTAGCTACTTTAGCTGATGTCAGCCGCCCCCCGGCAGCCCCCGAGCAGCCGGGAAGTCAGGGAGGTTGGGTGGCGGTTCGAAAGAAGCGTAGTCCAAAACAAAGACCCGTGGTTCACCACCAACCGCTTCATGTGTCTAACCGCTTTTCCCCACTCAGCGACACACCCGCTGAGAAACCGACCCTGGTTATTGGCGATTCTGTTTTGCGATATGTGAAGCCGACACCAGCGACCATAGTCAAATGCATCCCGGGGGCCAGAGCGGGCGACATAGAGGGCAATTTAAAGCTGCTGGCGAGAGATAAGAGTAAATATGGTAAGATTATAATTCACGTCGGCGCTAATGACACTCGACTACGCCAGTCGGAGGTCACCAAAGTCAATATTGAGTCGGTGTGTAATTTGGCAAAAACCATGTCGGACTCCGTAGTATTCTCTGGTCCCCTCCCGAATCTGACCAGTGATGATATGTTTAGCCGCATGTCATCGCTCCGTCGCTGGCTGTCACGGTGGTGTCCAGAAAACAACGTGGCCTTTATAGATAACTGGGAGACTTTCTGGGGAAAACCTGGCCTCATTAGCAGAGACGGTATTCATCCCACTTGGGGTGGTGCGGCTCTTATTTCTACCAATATGGCCAAGTTTATTAGACAACCAACACCCTGACAACCCAGGGTCGAGGCCAGGAAGCAGAGTCGCTGTCTTACACACTTCTCTGCTGCTTCTGTAGGACTGCCGCCCTCCGTTAAAATTAGAATAAATAAAAATATAAATTCACACAGTAATACTAAGATTAATAATCCCATAGAAATAGTGTCAGTGCCTCGTCCTCCCATAGTCCAACCAGCACAAAATTTAAGAAGTGTTAATCATAATAACCTCATAAAAATACAAACTAGCAAATATTTAGAGCCAAAAAATAGGACAGTCAGATGTGGATTGTTAAATATACGATCCCTCCACTCTAAATCCCTCCTAGTCAGTGATCTAATTATTGATCATCAGTCTGATATATTCTGCCTCACTGAGACTTGGTTACGGGATGAAGAATATGTTAGTTTAAATGAATCAACTCCATCTGGTTATATTAACTATCATGTTCCTCGAGGCACAGGCCGAGGAGGAGGAGTGGCAGCAATCTACCACTCCAGTCTTCAGATTAACCCCAAACCTAAATCCATCTATAGCTCATTTGAGAGTCTCACTCTCAGCCTGTCTCACCAAAACTGGAAGTCAGAAAAGCCAGTTTTATTAGTTGTTGTGTATCGCCCACCTGCTGCTGCTTACTCAGAGTTCCTGTCTGAGTTTTCTGACTTCTTATTTAGTTTAGTGCTCAGCACAGATAAAGTCATTATAGCAGGTGACTTCAACATTCATATGGATGTTGACTCTGACAGTCTTAAGACAGCCTTTAGTTCACTCTTAGATTCAATAGGTTTCCTTCAGAGAGTGAATGAACCAACACACTGCCACAATCACACACTCGATCTGGTTCTCACCTATGGCCTAGAAACTAAGAACCTGTCAGTTGCCCCTCAAAACCCTCTCCTTTCAGACCATTCGCTTGTAGTTTTTGAACTAACTCTAGAAGACTTTACAGCACACAACAAAAAGGTCTATTACACCAGATGCCTCTCTGAAGATAGTGTAGACAGATTTAGGGATGCAATCCCATCACAGCTCCCCTCAGCTCCATGTACCAGTACAACAGACCGTACTGATTTAAACGTTACTCCTGCAGTAATTGATTCCTTTGTCAACAACACTGCAGCCACGTTGCACACAGTTTTAGATATGGTTGCCCCACTGAGAAAGAAGGTTAGAAATCATAGGAGGCTAGCTCCTTGGTATAATTCAAATTTACGAAAACTTAAACAAACATCAAGACGGATGGAGAGGAAGTGGTACTCCACCAAATCAGCTGAATCCCAGAGAGCCTGGAAAGATAGTCTATTGACATACAAAAAGGCCCTTCGTGAAGCCAGAACTGCCTATTATTCAACATTAATAGAGAAAAACAAGAACAACCCACGTTTTCTCTTTAACACTGTAGCCAGGCTGACCAAGAGTCACAGCTCTGTTGAACCTTGTATTCCTGCAGCTCTTAGCAGTGAAGACTTCATGAGTTTCTTCACCAATAAAATCAATAACATTAGAGAAAAAATCAATAAAGATCTTCCCAGAATAGCCAATATAGTGTCATCTCCAGTAATCTCTTTTAATCCTACTCCATCCCTGGACAGGTCCCTGGACAGGTTCCTGCCCATAGACCTCCCCGAGCTGACCTCCAGCATTAACAAATCTAACCCAACTACATGTCTCTTAGACCCCATCCCAACTAAGCTCCTCAAGGACGTCTTTCCCTTGATTAGCGTTTCCCTCTTAGATCAGATAAACTTATCCTTAACAACAGGTTATGTACCACAGGCGTTTAAAACCGCTGTTATTAGACCTTTACTTAAAAAACCTTCACTTGACCCAGACATCTTAGCAAACTATAGGCCGATATCCAACCTCCCGTTCCTATCTAAAATACTCGAAAGAGTGGTTGCAAATCAGTTGATTGATCACCTACACAGGTACAGTCTCTTTGAGATGTTTCAGTCTGGTTTTAGAGCCCATCACAGCACAGAAACAGCACTGGTTAAAGTCACAAATGACCTCCTCATGGCATCAGACCGGGGGCTTGTCTCCATACTTGTTTTGCTAGATCTCAGTGCTGCTTTCGACACTGTAGATCACAGCATTTTATTACACAGATTAGAACATGAGACTAGGATCACAGGGACTGCGCTATGCTGGTTCAAATCATATTTAACAGATAGATTTCACTTTGCTCAAGTTAATAATGTTTCCTCTTCATATATAAGGGTTAGCCTCGGTGTTCCACAAGGTTCAGTGCTTGGGCCGATCCTGTTCACCTTATACATGCTCCCTCTAGGAAATATTATTCAGAAACATGACATAAACTTTCATTGTTATGCTGATGACACTCAGCTGTACTTATCCTTAAAGCCTGAAGAAACAGAGCCGTTAGCCAGACTCCAGGCATGTCTTAAGGACATAAAGGACTGGATGACCTCCAATTTTTTATTATTAAACTCAGACAAAACTGAGATCATTATTCTAGGCCCCAAACACCTTAGAAATAGAATAGCTGATAATATTCTCTCTCTGGACGGCATTACTTTGGCCTCCAGTACGACTGCAAGGAACCTCGGCGTTATCTTTGATCAAGACGTGTCATTTATTCATCACATTAAACAGACCTCTAAGACCGCCTTCTTTCACCTCCGTAATATCGCTAAGATTAGGAGCGTCCTCTCTCAGAGTGATGCTGAAAAACTTGTTCATGCTTTTGTTACTTCTAGGCTGGACTACTGCAACTCACTATTGTCAGGATGTCCAAATTATTCTATTAATAACCTGCAGCTGATCCAAATGCAGCAGCTAGAGTTTTAACAGGAATCAGTAAAAGGGATCATATCTCCCCCATCTTAGCTTCTCTTCACTGGCTTCCGGTAAAATTCAGAATAGACTTTAAAATTCTCCTACTTACATATAAGGCCCTAAATGGACTAGCCCCATCATACCTGCAGGATCTAATAGTCCCATATACTCCCAATAGATCACTCAGATCACAGAGTGCAGGTTTACTTACAGTTCCCAGAATTTATAAAAGTAGAACGGGAGGACGAGCCTTTAGCTATCAGGCACCCCTGCTGTGGAACCAGTTGCCAATCTGGGTTCGACAGGCAGACACCACCTCCACTTTTAAGACTAAACTTAAAACCTTTCTGTTTAGTAAAGCATATAGTTAGCACCAAATAAAGTGTGTAGGGCTGGTAGGCATAGTTTCACCCACCTCATGATATATAGCCACAGGTAGAATAGGTCTGACTAACTGTTAATCTTTAAATCTCTATCATAGCTAAGCTGCTATAGGCCTATGCTGCCGGGGGACACAAACATGATCCACCAAGCAGTTTCCCCTCCTCCTTCTCCTCTTCTATCCTCTCCCCTCGTCAGATTAACATGCAGTTCATTATTTTATGTCACTAACTGTGTGTCCAGTGCTCCTCGTAGTCTTGTGTCTCTCCCTCCCTCCCTCTCTCTCTCTCTCTCTCTCTCTGTATCTTTCTGCAGGTATCTCTCCATCCAGATCTTCAAGTTGAACTGTAGCCGGCTCTATGACCAACCCAATGTGTATTGTTGACATCTGCCTGTCATTCCTCTATGTACCGACTATGGGCGGGGTGGTTCTCCCTACGGGCCGAAATCGAACTGATATGATAGTGATTCTCAACATCACATAAAAAAAGAATACATGAATGTTACAGCAGTTCATTATAATTTTCATTACTATAATTTTCTTATAACTTGTGAAATGTTAAAATCATATTGAGGTGGTAGCAAAAGTGAAACTAAACAGTTGAGATTTTGTTTTGCTTATCTTTTTAGTAATGTCATTTCTCATGTTGTTAATTGATTTCCTGCCTGTACAACATCCATTGCACGTCTGCCCGTCCTGGGTGAGGGATCCCTCCTCTGTTGCTCACCCTGAGGTTTCTTCCATTTTTTCCTGTTAAAGGTTTTTCTGGGAGTTTTTCCTTAGTCGATGTGAGGGTCGAAGGGCAGAGGATGTTGCTGATGTTATGTTAAGCCCTTTGAGACAAACTGCTTGTAAAAATGGGCTATACAAATAAAGTTGACTTGACTTGACTTGACTTAAAATTGGCAAAATGTTCCTTTAAGTAATACCTTTGAGCTACATAAACTATAGCCGAGTAAAACTACACATCAGTCCACAGTCCAAATGCTTAAGTCTTCCTGATTTTACTGAATCTCTGGTTGATCTTTTTATCTTTATTTATTGTTTTTTGTTTGTGTTTTATAATAAAATGCAGTGACTGACAAAAAATATGGACATGCTAATAAATCTGTACTATGAACACTGTGGAATGTGTCTGTGTCTATGACAGGGAAAATGAGTGTATATATATATATACGGTGAGTATTGCAAGTACACAACTCACAGATCAGCAGGTCATCTCATGAAGAAGCTTTGTAACCACACTGATTAAAACCCAGAATAGCTTTTCTTGAATTTAAATCAGTGGTTGAGGTTTGAGAGGTTTCTGGGTTTTACTCAGCAGATCACCTGGTAGTGTGCATGACACCAAAGGCCAGAGGGTATACAGCGTCACGAAAATAACCAGAAAATGTAGCCAAAAAAGACAGAAAACAGACTTACAGTATAACCTTAAAGTACAGGAAGTTTGAGTGTTCCTGAATTTTAGTTTGTGTTTGTAGTCAAATTTCAACTGCTTTTTGACACCTTAGTGGTCTTATTGCGTCCTCTGGGAATCAAAATCTTAACATGAGGTGTACATCTTATTATAATAAATTGTTTTTGTCATTATAACCGAGACATAATAATAGACCAGTATAAATGGAGTTGATTTGTCCAAGTAATCAGTAAGACATTCAGTTTTATACAGTGTGCTTAAGAGTATTTAAGAAAAATCCTCTCTTGAAATGAAGATCAAACTGTAAGCAAAGTTTAACAGTATTAGTACAGATTTTTGTACTTTTGTACATTTAGCAATCTCTCCCCCACAATCATTATCCCAAATCAGTGCTGTGGTTCGTTTTGGCTGATGCTTAAGTGACAGAAAATAACCAGGAATGCTTCCTCAAGGTTTTGCCCCCCACCTTTGGTGTCACACAAAGAAGTTGTTATCATAAAATCTTCCAGAAAATACACTTCCCATCGTTTCTTTTGTGGGCATGCCAGTTTTGGAGCTTGGCTTCAAAACTGCAAGTGAATTGAAATTTAGTTTGTTTACCTAATATTTCCCCTAAATTAAATAAATGTGACTCAGAAGAGTGAGGCTTTGCAATGTGTGTTAACGGCCACAAGCGGACATGTTTAGATGGGAAGACAAGGTGGAATTTACTCTGTAAATACTAACAGAAAGCATAGTCAGACTTACTGTAAGCTTAGCAACTGGGAATACTGTAAGGATGTTTGAAGCAAGATATGTGGCAATTAGTTTTCTGCTGATTGGGCCACCGATTAATCGACAAATCTCTATATCTGTCCCAAAGGAATATACGTGAATGTTCTGACTTGATGGTGAGAGTAGGTGAGGAGCACCTTCTCTGTAAAAACAAAACATTAATGACACTGAATAGCATGACATTTGGCAGAAAACTATTGGAGAGGTGGATAGAAATATAAAGTGGCTTTGTCATTATTATTCCACTGTGAATCCCCTTTTTATCTGATAGCGTTTGATATTCGAGTTCTCCTAACGGTCCTCCCACCATCATTTTTGACATTTTTGATTTTAGACGAATATAAATCTCCAAGAGTTCAAGTGGAATCAACATTTCGACACCACCATACAAGCGGCACACTACCGTACCTGCACTTAGTCTATTTGGTTTCTCACCACTCGTGAGTGGGTGTGAGGGGTACATATCACCTTTCTGTGGAGCGCAGAAATCCCCGCAGTACAAGGTAACTTGTGACTCTCCGGGTTTATTCAGCCTCTGCGTGTCTTTTAGCGTGGGCAGCAACTTAACAGCCATCGCTTGTGTCAGGCCATTTCTTGTAAATGCCCACACTTCACAGAAAAATACTTCCGGAAAGGGTCGCCCTACAAAAGCTTCGACGCATTTCATTGGTCAGAGGAAGGCGGCGCTGTCAAATCATCTCCCAGCTGTTTCATTCATAACACGGAGAAGTATAAATTTCATGGTTATGTGTCGGAGAAACGGTGAATCACTTGACAAAATCTGACTGTGAGCCATCTGTCAACATCTCAGGGTATCACACACAGGACTAATAGCTCGACTTTTTATCGTAAGTGCTTTTATTTCTGAAAGGTGAAAGTTGGAAAACACCAGTTAGAGTTTTTGTCTTGGATAAAGAGAAATTATCATAATGTCTGAGAAAAAGTGAATCTTTTATTTATTATTATTATTATTATTATTATTATGACTCATTTAGATACGAGTGGACAACCTATAAACAACTTTTCTCCATCGAGATGTCAAACACGGGAGGTCGCAGACTGAAGCAGTGGCTGATGGAGCAGATCCAGAGCGCGCAATACTCCGGACTGCAATGGGAGGACGAAAGCCGCACTTTGTTCCGAATCCCATGGAAACACGCAGGGAAACAGGATTACAACCAAGAAGTAGACGCATCGATTTTCAAGGTTTGACACCCTCTTCTGTAGTCCCACGAACAGGAACCTTTACAGGGGCTGCTGGTTTAATGCACCCCCAAAACTAAAACTGAATCTTGATAGATCGGTCCTCAAGCCTGGTTCTTTTGTTTCCGAAAGGAAATTCTAATTTAGACCTTTCATTTAAATTTATTTCACTGGGCCTTAAGATTCAACATTTTTAACTTGACAACATTTAATAAATAGATTTCATTTTTAAATAGTAACATTGTAAACCTGCAGCTTAGGTGTCACTTTTGCATTTCATTTTCTTATTTTGTTATTATTATAAATATTCTTTTTTTTCTGTCTTTCTTTCTTTTGCTGAAAAATAAAGGATCATTTTTCATAACAGTTCCTGAAGCAACTTTTATCCAGTACAGTAATATCGTTAGTGATCGGTTTGTCTCTCCACAGGCCTGGGCTGTGTTTAAAGGCAAGTTTAAGGAAGGAGACAAGGCTGAGCCTGCAACATGGAAGACCAGACTGCGTTGTGCCCTGAATAAAAGCCCCGACTTTGAGGAGGTGACAGAAAGGTCACAGCTTGACATCTCTGAACCCTATAAAGTCTACCGCATTGTACCTGAGGAAGAGCAGAAGAGTGAGTTTGTCTCATTGTGACTCGTGTTAACTTTCAGTTTTAAAAAAATCAAAAATCTCTCTCTCTTATCCAGCTACAAAAAAACAGTTATTAACAGTTGATGTCCTAAAAGCCAGCACTGGTGGCCTTTAACAGACATTTTTGCACAAAGCTGTAATCTAATATTTCCAGCATATTGCATGTTCAGTTGGAAGCTACTGTTTGTACCATGAGTAGAGTCTTAATGTCTTCTTCTTCCACCTTCAGATGGCAAAAGCTCGATGGTAGCCATGGTAGCTACCACCAGCTCTGGTGATATCACTGACATGGACTGCAGCCCTGCAGAACTAGAGGAGCTCATTAAAGAGGTGAGACTACCTCTCACTTTAAGCTTCTGATTAATCCGTATATCTTACATCTTTTTCTCTACCCTGTCACATCCGTTTCTAGATGCCTTTGCTGCCACTCAGCTTTGTTTTTTTGTTTTTATTGTCACCTTTCCTTTCTGATTGCTACACTCTGCTGTCGCCTTCGACACACTCCTACTTGATCTTCATGACTGTGACGTGTACAAAGGTGCTTTGTAGACGATAGCTTTATGTATTGTCTTTTTGCAGGAGGAGGGCTGTAGTATCCAGGCCAGTCCAGAGTATTGGTCTCAGGGCAGCATCAATGGTAAGGCACACTTTTCCACCCAGTTTACAAAAAAACATACACTGATTAAATAACGCTTCACAGTTCAGTGTTGTCGCTATAAGTCTGACCGGGCATATCTTTGCCTTTTGTCTCATCTCTCAAGACAGTAAGACTGTTTCGTCTTTGTGAGACATGATTGAATGTCTGAAAATAACCGCAGTGGAAAGCTAACTGGCATATCCTCACAATTGTGGGTGCTAAATGGAGGCTATATGGTTGTCTGTTTAATTCTGCAATGGAAGAATTGACTAACATCCTGTTGAGCTTTGCTGACTAAGGTTATTATTTCTTCGTGAGATCGTGCTAGAGAAACGGGATTTCTGATGATGCAGCAAAACAATGACATGACACTGTGGTTGTGTCCACTGTGTTAAAAAGGGTCTTAACTCGTCTCTTTCTCCTGTAATTTACAGCTTTCCCATTGCATCAGGACCCTCTGCCATCAGGCAATCCCAGCTCAGGTATTCATTTGTGTTCTCCATGAAAGTCCTATAGTTCAGCGTTAATAATAATGAAGTATAGGATATATGCATCATGTGACATTTGCACTTCTTTTTCATTTGCAAAGTTACCATGTGTTCTTCTCTCCAGCTTTCTCTCAGATGATGATAAGCTTCTACTATGGAGGAAAGCTGATGCACAGCACAGTGGTTAATCATTCAGAGGGCTGCCGGATCTCCCCAGCACAGCAACTGGGTCGTGGTGCTCTATACAGTTCAGACAGCATGCAAAGTGTTTATTTCCCTCCCGCTGAGCACATTGAGTACGACCGTCAGCGCCATGTCACACGCAAGCTCTTGGGACACCTGGAGAGAGGCGTACTGGTCCGTGCCAACCAAGAGGGCATCTTCATCAAAAGGCTGTGCCAGAGCCGTGTTTTCTGGATTGGGCTGGGAGAAGTGGGCTCACAATACAGCCCCATGCCTTGCAAGCTTGAGAGGGATGCTGTAGTCAAGATTTTTGACACAGGAAGGTTTCTTCAAGGTGAGCCTCTATGATTATTTAGTTATTTGAAAACTCTGAAGAGAGTAAATCAATGCAAAACACATGCATTTCCTCTCAGCACTTAATGTAAGCAAGGTCATAACAGTGGACTGACAACTTGCAAATATTGTCTAAACAGCTGTTCACATACTTTGTATGTTCCAGCTCTTCAGCTGTACCAGGAGGGTCAGTTTCCTGCTCCTGATCCGACAGTGACTCTTTGTTTTGGAGAGGAGCTCCATGATCTGAACAGTGCCAAGAATAAATTGATCATTGTGCAGGTAAGACCAGTGAAGTCATAACATACATTGCACTCAAACAGCAGATTGGCTACACAGAAAATGGAGTCTTGACACCTTCCCACAGCAGAAAAAGAGTCATCGCTTTATGCTGACAATAAAATTGCATTGCTCTGTCTCCTCTTGTTATGGCAGATCAGTGTGGTGCACTGCCAGCACCTGCTGGAGGCACTGAACATGCGGCGCTCTCAGCCCTACTGCAATAACCCAAACCTGGAGATGCCTGATAATCTGACCAGTGACCAGATGGCCCGCATCTACCAGGACTTGTGCAGCTACAGCTCCCCCCAGAGGCCAGCGTGCTACAGAGACAACATGCCCATTACAGCCTGAACTGTGACCTTCCACAAGCGCCTGTAAATGTGTACCAGACTGAATGTACATCACATTAGGGAGAGTTTCACAATTAGTTTTGACTGTCTAAATCCATACCGGTCACAGTGCAGACATAAAGATAAAGAGGAGCAAATCTGTTATCATTTAAGCTATAGCTCAGTGATAAGATGCCCCTGATATTTTGTATATCAGTAATATTTCTATTTGCATATGTACAGCACTAACACAGACTCTGTCTCACACCTCTGATTAATTATTACAAGAGACAGTTATCATCCAGCAGATCATTTACATCTATTACACACAACTAAAGTGTTTCAAAGCCTTAAGAACAAATTCACCCTTCAGTCTTATATCTTTAAAACAAACATGACAACAGTTTGATTTATGAAAGCAATTTAGTTCTCAAAACTGAAGTCTATTTTGACATGCATCATTTTTATTATTGTTGTTTCTACAGTGGAGTTGCTACCTTATGTGCTGGCCTTTTGGATAAACAAACCAAATAGAAATATTTTGTCATCTATTTTTACATTTTTTTTTACAGTAAATAAAAAAATCTATGTATGAGTTGATAAAATTTACATGCAATGTAGCATTACATTACAGATAGGTTTTACTATCAGACTGTTGTAGCCTACATGACCTTTGTTTCAACATTTTTTATAAACTGCATTTTGAGTAAAACATGTTTTTTACTGAACTACAGATGTGCTCGTTTCATTGTAATCAAATTGTTATTTCACTTAATGTTGACTGTTGAGTTATTAAAGAAAAAAAGGGAAAAAAAGACCAGTACACAACAGTATGGTGCGCTGTGCTGATGTGCACAGGTTAGACTCAAAAGTTTCTCCTAAAGATAATGAGACCATGTTTTTTTCTAATTAATTACAAATTGCATTTGTCTTAAATTCCTGTCAACTATTTTCCAAAACTTGCCATACTATTTTGGACTATCCAGGTACCTATTTCAACCATTTAAATTGTTGAATTATATTTATGAGATTGGTTCTGCACTGATCCTGCACATCCACACAGGCCAAGACAAAATACTGCAATTCTGACAACAACAAAACTAAACCATGATGTTTGTAGTAGACTACCTACCTCATGCAAGTCTCTGCATATAAAACCATATGCAAAGCTGTCAGGTGGGAGCAAAATGTAAAAACAAGAAATTCTTCACGGAGTATGCAACATTTTTCTGCCTGCCTGTTTCAATGCTTGAGTGACTGAATATCACGCTTGATGGATGAAACACTCAAAGCTACAACACAATGTTTCAATGCCTGAATCCTTATATCAAATAGAAAATTCTTGACACCTTATGCATAATTTCCTATAAATGTCCATATAATTTAATGCAACTCGTTAAGAATCTCAAGAGATATTTAGGATCTTTATTCGAGCTTTTGTGGTTTGAACAATGCTTGGCTGCACAAACTACAAATGTCTGGGCGGTTAAAGCAAATTTCACACAAGTCTACTATCTCTGCAGAAGTGGAACATTAAAATATGAATTTACAATGTAAAGTTATTTGAGACAGTGAAGAATTTCTCATCTGACTGAAATCTTTTTCACAACTGTGAGGTAGATCGTTTAAAAGGCCACCGGTTCTTTTGTCACATCAGTGATAATAACAAAGTGTTATAGAGGGAATTCCTCCGCTACTGAGACAGTCATCTATTATGTATACATACTGATTATTAGTCAGGAATTAGGAATGATGAAACAAAGGCATGGTATGAAAGTAAAAGAAGGATCTAGGCTACTGAAGGCAGGGAAAATTCCACCCCCCCCCTCCCCATCTCCCCGCTGAGTAACAGAGAAAGGACAAAAATGATTGAATGGTTAAGTTGTCACAATGAGACAGCAACATCCCTTCTTCTTGTTCTCCTGTGTCTCACAGTTTGGTCATTAAAAATCAGTGTCATCTCACGTCAAACTGGTAATATTGGCAGGGAAGTGCGTTCAACAGAATTTCGGTAGACACGCGCACGCACAAACAAACAAAAAAAACAAGAAACAATTTCAGTTCCCCAACACAAAAAACAAGGGTTTCTAAAGATCATTATAAATGCTGCCACGTATAATCTACTCTTACATATCTTTGTCACAAACTAAGTGTATAAACAGAAATTCCAAACAATAAATTTGACTGAGTAGCTCAGCCAGTCAGTGTTTTAATAATGAAAAAAAGGTTTACTGTAATGACCCACACAGGGCACATAGTGAAAGAGGTCATGTGCTCCTCATATGACGTGTGGATAAAACCTTCTACTTAAATTAGACTATTTAATCAGTGGTTGACTGAATAAAACACAGGTGGGATACTGGGTGTGTGTGTGTGTGTGTGTGTGTGTTTGTGTGTGTGTGTGTGTGTGGTTATCTTTATGGGGGAGTTCTGTCTAAGTTCCACAGAACAGGAACTTACTTCAAAAACTGTCTCAGGAAACTGACTCTACCCCCCCACCCCCAAACAGCATGTCAGAGACTAACATGATGTATTTATGATACACACATATGCCATGTAATCTGTGATGCGAATACTCTACTGGTGAACTTGGAATTACAGTATCTGGGTAAATGTCAAAAATCCCGGAGAAGCCTTTGAATAAGTATTGTTTTAAAAGCACAAACAAAGATAAAAGACTGTTTACCGCCTAACTGTATTGATTCATTACACCAAATTTCAACAGGGAAGTAACTTGATGAATATTATTTAATTGTGAAATTGAATTGCTCTGCTCAGAATTTATATTTGCAGGCTTCTTATTACCTGTAGTTGTATTGTGTTCTAGTTTTTTAATTCTTCACTTGTCTAATTATTCTAACATTTTTGTTGTTTACTTTAGTGTTGACCTCTTTTTTACCCTTTATTTTGAAAAGTACTATAAAAAAAAACCCATCATCACTGTGTCAGCTCTGAAGTACGTTTTGGGAAATACGTTATTTCTTTTATTTCTCTGAGTTAGATAAGAATATAGATGCCACTCTTCTATCTATGTGCTAAATGTGAAGCAGCGGGTCAGCTCAGCACAAAGGCTGCAGGCACGGCAAACAGTCTGGCTCTGTCCAGAAATCTCACCAGGTACCAGCACCTTGTTTTTACTCCAACGAGATAACGTGTGGATTTAGCTTTAAAAGTGTTGGCAGGTGCATTAAGACAGAGGCTATTTGTTCCCCCTCTTTCCAATCTCTGTGCTTAGCTAAGTTTAATGGGTGTGATTTGTTTTGATGCACCCTTGTTGGACATAGCCTTGGTATGTGGTGACATTTTACACCCGAAATGTCAAACTTGAACATCACTGTCACACCACAATGTCCTGCAGAAACACTTTTTTGTCCATTATTCAACTGGAACAGAAGATGATGAAGTTGAAGATGTGCATGAAGCATCTAAGTTTTATAATTTGCAGTTTCTTTGCTACAACATCCATATCTGAAACACCAGGCCTGTGCAGTAACATAGTGAGCTGACTCCAAAACTCTTCCACTGCTACACTTGTGTGTTTTCCGTTCTGTAAGATTCTACTGTATGTAATTACAGAGAAAACATAGAATATTTTAAAAAACTAGTTTCTCAGTGGGTTCAAGTTTTACATAAGAAACTGGTGGTCAAACGAGAGAAGACAGTAAAATCTCAAAGAACACAGGGAGGACTATGGAGGTGGAACAATACTCTTATTTATGTTCAGTTTTGAGAGTAGCATTACTAAACAAAAGATTGCATTTTATAAAAAGATCAGTTTTTTTCCCCTCCAGCTCTGACAGGAATTCTGTAGAAAGAAAAAGAGGCACATGCTTGTGTGAATTTCTGCTAACGAAGTCTCTTTTCTGCTCAGATTTTCAGTGTCTGCAGTGTGGTTCTCTTTGCATTGCAACATCTCTGTGGTGTCTGAGGCTTCCCACAATAAATCATTAGAGACGACTGACAAACATAACTGATGTTGCTACCATACAGAACCATGGCCCCCTGCTCCATTACATTACGTTATTGTTCAATATACTGTATTGTACACTGGGCACTTAAAGGAAACAGCATCTATTTTGTGAAAAGAAGCGCTTCAAGGAAATCAAGCTAAAAAGAGGAATAACACAAACTGAAAGCTTTTCCTCATAAATTAAATGAATTACTTTGTCTATTTTTGTTGTTTCCTGACTTGACTGTATTGCTGACTCTTCAGTCCTTTCAAACAGTGTCCCTTGGTTTGGTTGCAGTCTCAGCACTGTCCTTCAGTTAAACTGTTGTTGCTTCCCACTGCATTTTTCAGTTTTTTCAGAATTTAACATAAACACTCACAAGTTCTAATAAAAAACACTTTTGCGACACACATTATTTTCTCATTTGTGTTTTAGTATATTTCAGACGCTTTATGTTAATCTAAAAAAGTTGCCAATGTAATGTCTGTAATTAAAGGCCTTCTTCTCATCATGCCAGGTGAGTGAGTCAAACTGTATGAAAAGAATGTCTTGATCGTAAGCTGTGATTTGCAATAAACAGGTTGTGTTATGCAAGAGGTGGTGCTGAAGGCGTTGGTGGTGTCTCTGGGGGGAACACTGGTTTAGAGTCAGTGGGGGGTGAGATGAGAATAAGCATCCAGAGAGGAACTGGGAGAGCACTGAGGACGCTGTCAGTGGAGAGACAGGTGGACGAGGAACCACATCCTGGGACTCAGGGAGAAAGCCACCTAACCACACATGTTTTGTATACATGAACACACACACATGCACACACGTACACACACATACACCCACGCACACACACACACACCATGTTAGCCACTGATCAAGGATCATATCCTCTAATCAGTATCAGTTCATGTCCTTCAAAACAAAAGGTCCCTATAACCTCCCATCTACAGAGCTCAGCTTCAGGTTTAATTTTGTAAGGTGAGACGCTGTAACGAGAAATAAGAAATAAATATACGAGTACTTCAAATCTCTGAATCAGCATCTGTATGAAAGACAACAACAGTTTTAAAGAAATGTGCAAACGTTGGAATTTGTGTGATGTTGCGAGACTGATTTATAGCTGAGTAAAGACAAAGAAGTATGCTGATTTACAGGAAAGCTGTTGATTGTAACCTGCCATCAATGAATCTTCCTTTTCTCTGTCTATGTGGTCTTAATGCTTTTAATGTTTGATTAGTCCGATTCTTAGGTTCCTCACAGTAACAACAGAACAAAAGGACTAACATTATTAAAAGAAACAGATAAAGTAATTATGTAGGAATTAGCTACCGACATAAACATAAACTCTGTCAGTGTACATTTTCTAAAGTGATTACAGGCTTGGATTAAATGTTATTTTAAAGGAGACTGGACAAATTGAATCAGCCTGTAAAGTGGCATCTGAGAATTGCGTCAGTCAGTGTCCTGCTGCACTCTCTGACATGAGTGATCCTTGACCGCCTGATCTGGACAGGAAACACAGGAAGGAGCCCAGGAAGATGGTCCAGCATACAACTTCTCCACTGAAAAGAGGAACAGTCAACACAGTGACCATCTGTGAAAAAGATATAGACAATCAACTAAGTTTTTTATAAACTTTGGCTTGTGGGAATCAGATATGATTGGGGGGGGATCCATACGTCTGTGATGAGAAAGACACAAACTATAAAAATATATTTCATTGCTTTAAATATGTCCCACCCTTTTGAATGCAGGACTTAATGGGCTGCATTCAAAAGGGTGTACTGCACTTACTGTGCAGTACACTTAATTAAAACTAAGGCAAAGCATACTTCTGTTTCATATTCAGGCAAAACAAAACTTATCAGTAGTAAAAGAAGGTTATGGATGTCTAGATGGAGGGGAAGGCCAGGGCGGGGTGACAGTCCCCGGGGAACCAGAGCTGGGGTAGCATGAGAGCTGTATTGACATGCAGCTTACAGCTCAGTGCTCAATGGGTGATTGTGTGTGTGTGTGTGTGTGTGTGTGTGTGTGTGTGTGTGTGTGTGTGTGCATGCAAAGTACAGAGATGACGGGATGTGGGTTGTCAGAAAGGTTACAGTTATGTGATACCTGAGAAACATATTTTCTGCAGTCTCAACAGGTATTATGAATTTACTCATTCTGTGAAAGTATATATGTAAATATATATGTTTACAAAAAAAAAACCAAGAACTTGAAAAAAAAGCTCAGCAGAAGAAAAATCATCTGCCCCCGTCAAAAAATACCCTAAAAAAAACCAACACAAACAACAATAATTAATATTGCTCATATTTCAGGATTACATATAGAAGAGCACTGTTTTTTCCCCACATTATTTTTGTGTACACTGCCCACCTAACTCAATCGTTATCAATTGAGGAACAAGATCTTTGTGGTTTTAAACCTTGTTTCCAACTATATCTTTAGACCTGTATAAGTCACATTGATTACACAACCTCTTTCTGAGTAAGAAGTCACACACTGTCCAGGCAGCAGGTGCTGCTGGGATGGAGATTATTTAAAGTTGCTCTAAAATGGTCCGAGTACAGCTGAAAAGGCCAAGCTGTCTGTCGGCCACATGTCTAAGTAGAAAGTACGGTGACAGTACATACTTCCCTCTTTGAAATACCAGAACCCAAACATGACCATAAAATGACTGAGGTGGAATTACCTGCAGCACAGCGTTAAAGTCATTTACACAATGAATCTCTTAATTTCATTTGGAAACTGTGATGGGTGTACTGCGTCATCCTAAGTTTATAATTATATTATATTTAGATAACGTGACGTACTATTAAAATGGTATCTCTCAAAATTTGGATCACGAGAGGGAAAGTAATTCTTGCAGACAGGAGAAATTGTGAACAATTTGCATGTTGAGAAGCAGTAACCCAGTGAGAGGTTCAAGAGTATTTTTATCACAAGATTTGCATGTTACCGTCCACTGCTGTGTCCCATAGAGGGAAAGAAAAGGGAGCAGCACTGAGGATCATTGAAGCAGATCTTCTATGGCTAGTTAACCATGATGGTTAACACAGTTTACAGTTCACATCAATAGAAAGTGGATGGGGGAAAATCCTGCTTATGTAACTTAGGGCAGAAAAAGTAAGGCTCGTGTCATAAGAGTGCTCAAAAGCAAGAGAAGGAAATAGTGAAACTTAAGAAAAAGAGGAAATAGCTGTTTGTTGGGAGAAGCTCTGTTACTGAAAAATAATTCTCTTTATTTTCTAGTTGGCTTTTCATGGTATTCTTGCTCAAAGACAACAACTTGGACAAACCACCTTGAGTTACATGTTGCCATCTAGTGGCCACATGAAGTCAAAAATGACTGCCTTGCAACATCACATTTTCTTGCACACAACAGGATACATAAGAGTTAAAATACATACAAGTACATGAAATGTATACATAAAATATTTTAGACCTTGCACGTAATTAAGCCTTTATTCATTTCACTTAAAAGTACTGAACTATTTCTCACTGATTATCTAAATAAGTTTCATAGTTTTTTTTTCTTTTTAATTTCACAGTGTTCCATTTTCCACCTCAACACTAGTGGTGGTCTTCATTTTATTTTTGATTTATTATTTATCATCATCATTATTATTCAAGTCGCAACTTTTTTCTGTTCTTCACGGTGTGAATGATGGTTAAATCTGTGGTAATCAGTAATCAGGGGGTGCATAATTTTATTTGTCAGATGGAATCAGCATTTTAAGCTTCCTCAAACTTTTTTTTTTTTTTCATTTTGTGCCACTGATAACAAACAGGTTTTGGCTCTCTTGATGCACGCTACTGTCAGTTCCAGTCCTTCATTTTCCAGTGTAATTCCTTCAGGGAACGAAGATCCTATCTTTCAATGTGCTTTCTGGGAAAATTGTTTATTTGTTATCACGGATATTTTTCTTGCAATTGCCCTGCAGAATATGTTACACACAGACTGTATTTTGCATTGTCTGCAAAAAATGTTTATTAAAAGTCCAACGTAGTTGTATTGTCAGAGAAGTTCATATTGTGTTTATTCAACTTGACAGCTGCACTCTTCTCTGTCACTCATGTCCGTTGTTATTTCAACAATTACAGTTAAGCATAAAGGGAAAACAAACAGGAAAAAAAAGATAAGGCAGGAGATTGTTGCTGTCAAAGGAGACTTAAGAGTCTCAGTGGAGGTTATTAAGAGAAAGTCATCTGGGAGGTGCACACATTAACAAAGTTTGTGGTCCTGTGGAGGATACTGAAGTCTGATCTTATCTGGAAACCAGACATTACATAAAGCCACTGTACGCTGATACAAAAACTCACTGTGGTTTTAGATTAAAGTTATTGTTTTTATCTTTTTGGAGTTGTTTATACCTGTTTAAATGGATTTTATCTAAAAATGTATATGTACAATTTTGGGAATGAAATATCTAGATTGTTTTGCTACCAGGAAATGTTACATGAAGTTTTTACAGCCAGGGACTGCTCTTCATCTATTTAATGTGCTGTTTCTGTCTTTTTCCACTAACTTTAAGTTTAACTAATGAGCCACACAGGCTCCAGAATTTTCTGCTTGAGTGTTCATGTGGCCTGTTTAGAAACTCTTTTTATTACAAAGTCAGTCAAGACACGACAGACAAAATTCTCTCTCCCTCTCGTTCTCTGTTACACACACTTTTCCAAGACTTTCCTAACAGAGCCAACAGTGATCTCTACCTCATCTACACCCAATTACTCACCATAATTGAATACTTGGCAGAGAGTGCGGGTGGTGATGGTGTGCACCGAGCTAAGGAATCATCAGTCTTGGTCACTGGCCCCATTAGGTAGCTAGAGTGACCTATGATGTCATTATGTAGTAAACCTGAGAAAACTAATGGACAATGTGTCTCGCACGAGAGATGCAGCTTGCAGGATTTTTTTTAATCACACCGATTTTAAAGATGAATGCAGCCACCAACTTGTTCACATGTCCTCTTCATGGCTGTGTGAGAAACATGATTAAAGTTGCTTTTCATTGTTATTTTGGGCATGAAATCGAGAGAGTTCCTTTAAAGTTTGGGGATGTGAGAGTACCTTTTGTGGTTTGAACAAGCATGCTTCCATGAGAGAGGGGCTTTTTTTCTTGTGCCTCACGTGGAAAGAGGTTTTTACTTATATTTTAATGTTGCAAAACACTGCAAAAAATACACTGTGAACTTGTAGACAGTAAAACTGAGGGTCATAGCTGTGTGCATTCGGAGGAATTGAAGGCCCATGACACCACTCACGAAGTTTGCCAAATTATATGAAATGTTGAAAACTGAAGGCATTTTATGGCTCATTCTCAGACACAGTCACATTCACACTAAACACTGGGTCATGAGTGCATCATCCTGTCATCACATCTTCTGATCACCAAGAATGTGAGTAAATGTACATGAGTGCCTTAAGTATAGTGTGTATGCAATGATGCATCAAAGAAAAAAAAAAAACAAGCTGTAATTTTGATTTCACCATATTCTGCCTCAGCCCTCAGCCCAGCACAGCTCTGTAGAGACTGAAGAGGGAGCAGCTGTGGCTGAAGATTTATTCAACCTCTGCTTAAAGCTCTGCAAAGGCAGCTGAGCGCTCAGTCTGTTCATAGCATCCTGGATCCAGGAGAAAATAAGTGTGAGGAGAAGAGGGGACCTGGTCCTCCTTGAGCTACTTCCAAGGGGGTGAATTACGATTTCCCGAGTAAATATGAACCCAGGGAAACAGTCTGAATGGTCATCCATCAGCCTGGGTGTCTGCATCCTCCTGAACAATGTGTGACCCCTGGGCGCATAGAAGGTCAGAAGAGGGGTTACTTCCACCTTCGTGCACACACTTAAACACACCACCCTGCCCTGTAGTAAGCAGTCCTCTGAGTAAACCAAGCATTGGAAAGAAAAAGAAATGGATGACTGAAACAACAAAACCCAGCACAGAGTAACATAATAATCATTTACTACAGTTTTCATTCATCACATCCTCAGTTTTAAGTCTGTTTTAGTTTTAATATTACAGTGTTGCATCATACATGGCTACATTTGTATTTTTCCAATGAAATATGCCTAATAGTCATACAACTCATCAAGAGAAGTAGACCCAGTAACAACCTGTGATGCAAAAACATTGTCATATGATCCATTGACACAAATTTTGATTCCTCATTCCAGTGCACATTTCAAATTGCGCAAATTCTCTTCTGAGATGTCTCTAATGAGATGTTTTCAGTGTATTTCCATCACAGTTGTAAACGTGTGTATGTAGTTGAATTGCTGCCAATGTAATAGACCTGTTAATATGTGTATTTTCCCAGTGATGCAAAAATATTACATATATTCTATAATTCAGTCTCATAGACCATAAATCCACAATACAG
The DNA here is from genome assembly GCF_020382885.2 of Scatophagus argus. Lineage (NCBI taxonomy): Eukaryota > Metazoa > Chordata > Actinopteri > Scatophagidae > Scatophagus > Scatophagus argus. The sequence goes on from NC_058493.1 coordinate 14,827,347, forward strand.
TGCGAGTTATATCATAGAAGAATAACGCCTGTATAAAGTGTCAGACTAAAATGATCCATATGTTTCTGTGTTAGATCTGTAAGGTCTGCTAAATAAAATAAACTGGGTACGCTGATATGTATTTACTGTAGGTAAATGTAAAAAAGTAAAAAAAAAACTCACAATATTTTTATTTAGGGGATTAATACTTACATTAAATACAATTCAGTTCTCTCTGTCTTTCATCATTTGTGCTTTACTATATGTCTTTTGTGACCACTTTCTTCTCCTTTAATCTTTGCTGAGGTTTATGTGCACATTTTTGATGACTTTTTCACTACAGTATATTTTTCCTTGAGGTAGCAATTACGCGGTTGATGCAGCCAAAATCTCTTGAGCTCTGTCTAATCTTGCAAAATTTACAAAAATTAGAATCATAGCCTGAAACCTTTCATCTATGATTAAGTGGTCTGTTTCAAGTAACGGACCCAAAAATGTACCCGTTGCCACCATAACATGTCCTGCTAGGCAGAGGGCAAAGAGTGCACCACAGCTGTGATCTTAATATGTAAATCTGAAAATGTTAACAAACACACAGTGAACATACAACGAGCCTTGGTGTTAATATATTCTGGTGCATGATTCATTTGCTGCCGATGACCCTAGCACCGCAGTAAACTCATCATCTATTGGTCAGATGGTCATTAAGCTTGGCTGATGGGTGGGAAGGTTTATGGTGCTGTGTGGACCAAGTGACAGTATGTGGAGGGATGGGATCTATCTGTATCTCTGTCTGGGATCCTGACAGCTCTGGCTTTAGTCTGCACCCAGACCTCCTACATGCATGTCTCACTGTTTACTGCCCCCAGCCTCATGCTCATCCCTCTCTACACATCTATCACGTCAGCAGGACCACACGCACATACATGGCATACTGGAAAACAAATACACATGCGGACACACGAAAGATAATGGTAAAGGTTATTATCTCTTGATCATAACCCTAACCTGAAACAAAGTCATCACACTAAGCAAAGCATCACCACAACTCCTATCTTAAACTCTCCAAGAAGTCGGGATGAGCAAATACAGCCTCATCTTGGAAATTTTTCCTCACCTTGAAAGTCTAAAACCGGTTCTCACAGAGACTGCAAAACATACACACACACTGCACACACTCACTCACCAACTCAGTCCTACTTAAGTTTTTCACCTCCTTCTGCGTCATTGGGCTCCCCCCCATTCACAGATGTGTGGGGAGTCAGATTGGTACTCATTCCACATGCAATTTCCTGTAATAAAAGCAGTTTGAGATGATGATTGTTGAGCGAGCCGATGCCAGCTGGTGATACCTGGACACTGGGGAATTCTGCCCATGTCTGAGTTCAGAAAATGTCCACACACTGTCATCAATGGACATTTACCTCAACCAGTTAATTGTGGTTAAATGCATCATATTATATTTGGTGCAAATCTTGTGTGGGTATGTGTGTGTGTGTGTGTGTGGTATCAACAGAGAAACTTCTGCGGCTATTTGTTTATTAATATTGTTCATGTTTATGCTTACACATGTATGAGGATTTATGTGTATACCACTTCAGCTGGTAGAAAAAGGAAATATTATTAATGCCTGCTTAAAAACCAGGAAGAACCCCCTCAGCCAGAACCCCTCCACCTCCCATTTTCTTTCTTGCCCTGTTCATCCATCATCAGTCAGCTCCAGGCCCATACACACACTAACCATATCCCTACCTCTAACCCTTAAACCCAGCCTGCCCTTGGCTCTCACCTTTCCCACACTAATAGACTTCCTGGGAGAGCTGGAGCTGCACTTTGCTTGCCTGCTCGCTCTCTCTCTCTCTCTCTCTCTCTCTCTCTCTCTCTCTCTCTCTCTCTCTCTCTCTCTTTCAGGAAATGATTTCCATCTCTGGCTGCATGCATACTTGAGTGATGTTTTTCTTTTTTCTTCTTGCACTTTCTATCACTATGCTAACCCTTCGACATTGTGAGAGCATCCATCTGTTTGGCTTGGGAGTAGTGATTTTCTTGGTTATTTACACCTCTTATTTTATACAAGTGTGTGTGAGGTTGTGGGGGGTAGAGGACTTTACTTGAAATAAGAAGTGTTTTGTTCCTGCCTCTTCTTCCTGAGTTTTTTATTATTATTATTATTATTCTCTAATTGCTATTGTTAGCATGCTAACATGATCACGCTGAGGCTGACAATGCTTAACGTGTTTATCACGTTCGACACCTTACGTATATCTTCTACTTGCTTTATGTTACTTGGATGTCACTTCACATGGTAACACTAAATAATAATAATAACAATATCACAACATCATTCTTTGTTCTTGTGTGTGAAAGAGAACAAGGTTTTTGTGGATTTTTTTCCCCTTTGTCTCGGAGGGATTACCAGAGCCAGCAGATCGCTGTCTTACATGAGCATTAGCACCAGGTCACACAGACAGGATGTTGATAACATCCTGCAAAACTCCACCTCTCTCCCTCTTTTTCTCTCTCTTCCCTTCTTGCGGTCTCCCTCCACTTTTGCATTCACAAACCAGATAAAGATTCATCATTAGAAAATACAAGTAAACCATGAAGAGCATATGCTTACAAGACCGTAACAGGTATTTATGTGATTAATCACAAAAACAATGGCCTTGAGATATTTTTCACTTTGCTGAATCACTCAGTGTCATCCATTTCTGATCCCACTCACTGCGACAGAAGAAATTTGGTTCTTGTTAGGAAATGTTAGGAAATCCCATCATTGGTTAAGATGTTAGAGTTTCGAGCTGACTGTTTACACCTTACTCCCCTTACCAAATCCAAAAGCACTACTCTGAGCAGTGGCGCTGACCCCCAGCAGACTCGCGGTGAAAGATTTCTTCCAGGTGGACATTCATCCCCATTCATTTATTTAAAAAAAAAAAAAAAAGTGACATACTGTGTGCTTCTGCTATGAGAAACTCTTGACTACACCAGAATTTTCTGACAGGGTCACACATGCTGTACATTGGGTATTAACTTGTTTCTGCTATCATTAAAGCTATATGACAGTAACACTGAGAGAGGTATTCAGATCCAAGTTTTGTTTATGGCTGCACTATTTCGTTCATCATCATGGAAGATTTTTTTGTCGATATCCTGTGCGTCATTTTAGACAAAGTTTCCAAAAATTCAGCCTGACATATTTACTGTCTTTGGAAAGTGTGGGGTCTTTGCAACGACTTAAAACAAAGGTCTGTTTGTTTGATTAATGCTTTTTCCCCTTCTTTATCTGGAAATCTGGAAACTTTTTCACTGGAAAAATCTTTGTCATCAGTTTGTTTCACAAACTTCTGCATTTCCCTTTATTACTAGATGATTTGCTGTTTCACGTTTCATTTTGACACACTGATAACCGTATAACCAGAGTTTTCCTTAAGTGGTACCAGTGCAGTCGAAGTCAAAGCTAATTAATCGTGTTATTCAACAGCTCTTAGCAGCGTTGCATAAATTTGTTCTGCGTACTCCGGAATTATATCGACTAAGAAGGTTATGCTGTGTTTACTCGCACGCCTCCTCTGGGTTGGCAGCTGTCCAGCTCGCTCAGGACTGTTCAGTCCCCTTGTCAGGTCCGGCCTGTAGGCAGGATCTTCTAGGCCTGATTACAATACTGTCACAGAATGACAAATGAAGGCTCTAAGGAGCTCTATCTTTAGCTCTGGGTAAGGCCTCTGCTACTCCAGCCTCCACTCGGCTCTTAAGGGAAGAATGGAGGGACAGAGAGGAAGGGAAAGATGGTGAAGCAGATGCAGAGTGAAAATAAGTCACTAGAAGAAAGTCACTTATTGTATGCCCAATTGTTTTTTAAAACTGGAAAGTCGCTTAAATCTTGGCATTAAGAATTAAACCTGCAAAATGAAATAAAAATAAAAACTCTGCAGAGGCGAGTGTCAATACTGAATTGCATCAGAGTATGACCATAAACTCTATGGTGAGAGTTTCTTTTGTATCTCCACTACCAATCGCTGACACGGTTGTATTGCTGTCGAGTGAAGAAGACAAAGCAGCATTTACCCAGGCCTCCCTCTGTCTGAGCACCTCCCCTCTCAGGCCTCTGTTGGTTTAACCCTGGTGGGCAGCAGCCAGGCCTGACAGCACCCAGACACTGTCATGTGATTTATGACTCGCTCTGAAAGTGGAGAGGAGATGACCACTCAAATTTGACCCCTGCCATCTTATCAGCCACTCATCAAGAAGTAGACAACACTCAGACTTATCATCATTTACTCATCTAAAAGCATGAGCCATGGCAGCACTGGATGCAGTGAGTCACAGGAGTTAAGGTAGTAAAACTAGTAGAGATAGAGACAGTGCATGGTGGTAGAAATGAAACACAGGTTACGTTTCCTTATTTTCATATTAGCAGAAGTTAATATCTCTGTATGTTAGCATTTTTGAAAGGTATGACAATCACATAGGTGAAGATAGGTGCAAATATAGTTCACAAATACTGCTGAAATAAAAGGTATATTGCAAGCAACTGCTGTATTCATCTTAAACAAAAGCAATCATTTCAAAATGTGACACCTGCCATAGCTAGAGTCTTAGAATGAGAGACTACCCTTTTCTCAAGCATCGGATTGTCTTATACTTTTTCATTTATTTGATGAGGGTTAAGCAGGAACAGTGTTTTCTCTCATCTCTGCCTGTGAAACGAAGTTTTCACTGCTTTCAGTTGCTTGTGGGTTTGATATTTTACACAGCAGGTGATGTCAAATGTATGATCTGTCATAACTTGGGGTTTAGTGAAATGGCTGTGTTCCAGAGGGAATTGACTGAGTATGATTTGTAGAGATGGTGCTGGTTTTTCTAGCTTGCAATGCAGCCTGATTCCTGTAGGGGGAGTCCTGCACAACGATATAAAATCAAAGGAATGACCTGCACACCACTTGAGGAGACATGAAAGGTTTCAGTGGCTCATCATCAATACCCCCTTAACTAAACACTGGTCATGAAAAAAAAATATTTATTAAACAAACAAACAAACAAAAAAAAAAACAGGAAATAATTCTTCAGCCATTAATATATGCACAACAGAGACATTTGAAAGATATTTTTTTGATGTCTCATGATGTCAAATCCCAGTTAATTCCAATGTTTTGGATATTTTATGTATACCTGGTGATTTCTTTTCCAACCCAAAGAAAAAGAAACATTTTTCCACAGAGTTCACCACAGAACATCTTTCAAAACAAGCACCGGACTGGGTTTAAGGTGATGTAAACACAGATCTATTTCTGTGGCTATGACACATCATGGTTTCTCTGGAAAGGGAACAGCAGCCCAACATTACAACAACGGAGGCCACACAGACAGTGGTGGTTAGAGCATCTCTCTCAGCCCAGACATGGACAGACAGATGGATAAAGAGATGAAGGGACAGACCATCGTAGCCAAGTACAATGAATGTACAGAAATACTACTTGTGTCTTAAACTCAGAAGTTATACTGCAGGCTTTTAAAGGTGTAATCACAAGTGGCCGTGAAAATGAGGTAAAATGTATGCAATTTACTCTTCATAGCACTATACTTCATCCATTGACAGGACAGCGTCCATTCGTAAAGTCAGTTTGAACACTGCAGGGAACACAATGGATAATGTGACAGCAAAGAGGAAAAAAGGAAGTAAGAAAGAATTTAATTTTACATTTGTTTGTCATTTTCCAAGAGTCATTTCCATAGTAGAGAATAAAGAAGTGAGAGAAAAACATTTTGGAGCACTGCAGAAGAAGAAACAAGCCAGATCACTGTGGTAAAGTCACCCTGACACAGAGACACAGAGCAGACAAAGAGCTCCCCCTCGTAAACTCAGCAATGAGACTTCGACAATCTGGCACACACTGACATACAGTGACACAGACACAGACACACACACACACACACACACACACACACACACACACACAGCCAAGCCTTGACCAGTAAATATGGATATTTTAACATGCTTATGAATGCTGTTTCATTGAGGGAATTTAATCTGTGGGTGTATTTGCACAAGTGTTTTATCAGTAGCAGGACTTCTTTGACCACCACCAAGCAAGGATCGATGAGGCGGAAGACAGTTGAGGGCAGACATCACCCACACACTCCTCCTCTCAGTGAGCCCTGGCCCACCCGATTTACACCATCAATCAATGGATTAGGTGCCAAAAACTCTCTTCCCTAATCCAACAACCTCCTCCCACCCCAAACACACAAACATATCACAACAGATCTTACTCGTTGACCATGCTGGAGCCCATCTCCAAAGAGCAAAGGTGAATTGAGGGTGTGGTGGAATGTAGGATAAAGCACATATCAGCTCACTGTACCACACACAGACACACAATCACAAATGTGTTTGGAGAACAGTATAACCAGTAAGAGCTCACCTGATCTGTCTAACACAATCGTGCACCAAAAAGTTGTTCATGTCAGGCCACTTGCCAAACATGATTGCTTAATGACCACACATGAACACAAATCCATGCTGACATGTGGAACAGCTCAGGTATGCTACTCTGGTCATTACCCTGATGATGCGTGGGAGGTGGAAGATTAAGAACCGACTATGTGCGCAATCTGAGTGCATTTGTGTATCTGAGGCAGATGAACATGACGTGTTCGATTTTGCAATCTACGAAGCGTGTTGTTCGGTTTAATGTCTCAGTGTGTTTTGTGGACAATCCAGTTTCAGCTGAGTCAAGACTGAGGCAGATGACTAGTTGGTGTGTGAGGCCAGATCAAGGAGGAGGCTTTTTTTCTGGGGGAGTACACCATAGCTATAGATCACATGAAGACAACTATCAGGGCAGGTCAGCCACTCAGTGGAGGCCCGTGAAGATGGAGGGTTGATAGGGATTGGGGGCGTTGTCCGGCTGATTATATCAGTGATGTGACAGCATGTATTTCTCCAGTCTTTTTGTTTTCACTTCCAGTACTATTCCATTGTCAAACCACCACTTAACAGTAAGTCATTTATACAAAAGTAAAAATGTCTCCAGTTAGCTGCAGACGCACGCTTACGATGACTAACTAGCCACAAAAGCGTCATGAGATTTACAAACAGATAGAGCCAACCATTTTTCAGTGATGGTAGCAGGACAGCATCCCTAAACACTGATGTCACCTCCAAGTACCCCTGAGAGAAATAACTTAACCATGATAGCATTCAGCAGGAACATGCACAAAAAGAAAGTCTGTCTGGATGGAGGAAACAAAAAGTGTCATGGAGTAAAAGACTAGTTGATACAGATGATGATAAGATTGTTGGATAAGTGTCTTGACTCACAGCCCCCTGCCATTATGGGGAGCTGGTACACTACATTATCACTACCTGGGTTAAATCAGGGAAAGAAAGATCTACTTTTCTTCCGTCCTTCAAGTCATCTTCCAGTGTTCAGGCCCAGCTTCTGGTTTGTTTCCACAGTGTTCGGGTCAAGTGTGACGCACATTTGAAATAGTTAGGGAAATAATTGCTGTTTTTTATTGCAGTGGTGTCATCCCAACACGTAAGAAACCTCTCTAGGTTACTATTTGGGTCTCCTGCCTGGACTCATGTATTGTGCAAGAGGAACAGCAGTTGGCCAAAAAAAACACAAATGCTAACATAGACAGAAAAAAATGCCTTACACAGGGGTGTCTGTGTAGCAAAGCAAGAGGTAATCCGGTCAGTGAAAGGTCTTCTGTATTTTGGGATTGCTAATGGAGAATGAAACCCCATTAATGTCATCAAAAGAGGGGAGATTTCCATAATCACAATAAACCTCTAGAATCACAAGTGGGATCACCATTTATTTTTGACTACTTATTCAGTAACTGCACATTGTTTTCAAGCCTTATTTGCTGTATTGTATTTTGTATCTGGCTATTAGAATTAACATATCATATGTTTCACAGGAAGTATTTTTTAAAACAGAGATCTTCATATTTGGACCATTTTGTGATTTTGAATTTTTGAAATAATCACATCTCAAGTGTAATTATTTTCTTGTCATGTCAAATTGTGTACTTTGTTTATCTTGTATATAAAATTATGTCACTGTTTTGCTACGATACTAAATCAGCTAAACAACGCATTAATGTAAAATTTTGCATTCAGCTCAATACATTTTGTATTTAACATCAGTACACATTTGGAGTGATACAGCAACTCAGTATTTGACAAAAGCGGAACATGAAAACCAGTTTAAGCTTAATACTGTATAATATTTTGTGATGGATGTTCCAGTGCATATCTGAGTCGACAGACTGGTAGTCAGTCCTCGCAGCAAAACTGTGAAGTCATGACTCCTGTTAAAAGAGCCTATTCATTTATCAGCTCTGTTGTTATTGCACTGACACAACGGGTTAGCAGTTCAGATAATGCAATTTATAAGCACGAGTAAAAACAATATGCATGTGTGTTTGCGGCTATGACGTACGTGTGTGTGTGTGTGTGTGTGTTAAACTACAGCTGCATGCCTGCTTGTATTCCCCCTGAAGGGATGCTGATAGTCCTTCAGATAAGCTCCATCTCCATTTACAATTACAGCTCCTGAGATTGAGTCTTTTTTCTCTAATAAGTAAATTACCTCTAATACCTTCTGTGCTGTACTTGGCTGCTCTCAGCCTGCCCGGCCCCTCATGGAAACCAGATGTTACACCAGCCTGCCAGCACATACATACGCTGTCTAATATATACTGGAGCAAGACACAACCAGCACTCAGAGGCACATACACTCACATGCATGTATGTGGCCGCTCATCTTTTTTTATTCTTCTTCTTTCAGTCTAAGGTGACCCCTTAGGCTTACCTTCAACATCTCCAATTTTATACACTTTCTTCCTCTCAACACCACTTTCCCTCTCTCCTACCTCTATTTATTTTCCCCTCTGTCACCATCGCTCCTGTCATTTTATCAGTATAGCCAACTTTATCCCCACTGGACTCATTTTTTTCACACAATAACAAACACAGTCTTCGTATTGAGGTTAGGGCCAAATCTAATTGGCTAATGAAGGTATCAATCGATCTTAAGGTGTAGCACCGCTAGCTGGAGGGGAAGACCTCTTGGTGATCAATAGCTCCACCTGCAAGACGTATTTATTCACACTGCTTGTTTGACAGTCCTCAAGAGCTGTGTATCAATAACGTAAACAATGTGAGGCTGTTAAGTATTTGTAATGATATATCTCCCAATTTACACATGTATGCATCATGGGTTGATGATAAATTCTGTTTTTGGACAGTGGAAAGACAGGGTTAAAACAGGTACCATCTGAGTGCTCGAGGTTAGTACATGTGAACATGTGGCACGGTTGCAGAAAATTGTGTGTTTGTATGCATAATGTGTGTGTGCTTGTGTGTAAAGTGGTGGTTGGGGAAAGGGGGTGGGGGAGTCGGTAGATGCTCACACTCGCTGATAGTCCTCCGTTAGTGCTGTGCCATGTGTGCAAGTGAACATGCTGTTTCATACCATGTGGTCTCTAAAAATACAGACACCCACCCCTCCATCCTGCACAAACACCCAGCCAAACACTCAGCACAGACACGCTGAGAAAGCACAGGCTGACCCTCCATGTATGCTGTTGTCTGTGACCCTTACCTGTTCCTCGGGGTTTTACAGGCAGCTTCACACCGCCATGTCACGCATCGCCACACTGAAGGCCCCTGAACACTGACTCTTTGTACAGCCACAGCAGCGCGTGGGAAGAGCCGTCTACCACATACCACACCGTGTTCATCTCTCTCTCTCTGTACATCTACTCAAAAACATGCTTTAATACAGGTTTAAGGTACCTGCCTACCTGCACTTATTATGGTTATATATTACTATTGTTACTATTTCATTGAACTTGTTCTATTGTACTTTTTACTCTCTTATTAATCTCACAATTAGTTAACAATTAATTGTTACTTTGCCATTTACTGATTTTGCAAAGACACATGTTCATAAAATATGATACATTGTTATACACTAAAGTGTCCAGCATTATTCAGTATATTGCTCACATTAGTCCTATTTCTATTTACTGCCAAATTAAAATGCCGTTTATATGCTGATGCATCATTAACACTGTAATTATAACATCTATATTATATAAATTTTTGATTATCACATTTTGCTCATCTCTACTTGCAGTTGTTTTTATTTAAGTTTGAATGCAAGGCTTTTACTTGTAAGAGTGTTTTTACTTCTAACTCATACTGGATTTTATTGAAATTGTTTTTTGACACCATTAATAAAAACCCAATAAATCAATCAAACTACAAATAAGAAAAATGATGTGCATGCACTGGCTTTACCAGACAGGTACAGTAAGTGTTCATGATACGAGATGAGCTCATAGTATTTATGTGTTGTTAATATGGTCTAAGAATGAGCTCTGCAGGTCTTGGCACACTGGGTTTCTGAATACGACCTGCTCATGACTTGCTATGTTTAACATGAGTTTGATTAAATGTTCAAAAGATGCGGGTGTGACCGTTTCCATTGTCTCACAACAATTCTGCATCCTGTTAGCATGGGCTGCCTGCACCACAGTTCACAAGATGCTTAAGTACAACATGTAACCTACCCAGGGCTGTGTTCTATATTTAAAAATATACTGTTTTGCGCTAAACTTTAAAACCACTTCACTGTCAGGATGGAGGAAACACGTCATTGCTGCAACCTCTTTATGGCATAAATCATTATCTGTTAAAACCAGTGGCATCAACTGAGGTTTGTTATAGCTGATGAAATGCTTTTGGACTTCTTGAGAAGATGCATGCCAACCAGATACAACAATTCAACATTGTTAAGTTGTAAGTGCACCGGCATCTCTGATCAGGTCATAGAAAATTTATGTGGCACCATTTTATTGCAGTACTGTTGTAGTAGGATGTGGACTTGACTGAATGGACAAGAACCAGATCTCAGCACTGAAAGGAGGCAGTGCCCGAAAATCTCAATCAAATCTCTAATTACCAGATTATAATTTTGTACAAAGAAAAAGTCATTGTAGTCGTATGGTCATATTGACCCACTGGTACCAGTAGAATGGCTTGTGAGTTATTCTAATTCTTGGAATTGCACAAAACTATTTATTATTTTTGAAGCTGAAACAAGATCATAAAAAGACAAAGAACAACCAGACTGTGTCATAGAGGTTTCAGTCTGAAAGAGACCAAGCATTTACTGAAAGATGCCAACGGAGATAAATTCTGTTTATTTCAGTTATGTAAAAGGAACTCAAATGATAGCTTGAGCCTGCATAAGCTTTCTAATGTTACATACAAGATTACTATCCAGGTAAACCGAACGTGGGACCCATTTCAACAGCCACACACTCACAACACACTCACAAGTGATTCAGAGGAATTTTTAGAAATGGGCATTATTTCTGGTTTGGACTAGTTCATTTTGTAGTGATCTGTATGAAAAATCAGTCAAGTCTTTGTTTGGACTGGTGGTTTGCGAGTTGCGTGAGACAAACAGTGCATTATCTGAGTATAAATACAGTTTATCTCAATGTTAGAGCTACTTTAATATATGAGTTGTTTTGTATCACAATAGCTAAAGACTTGAGAACAGTTCAAAAAATAAAAGTGGAGAGCGGGTATCCCTGTTGTGTGTTTCTATATAATTGAAATGGGCAGTATATGATTCTGTTACACATCACCAAAGCCATAGGGTCTGTATGTAATAACGTGGCATGCAAAGAATGGTGACCCAAAACTTGCTCAATGTGTAGAATAAGAAGACGCATACAACCCTGTCAAAGACCTAGAAGTCCACAACAGGGTATGGACAATTCAATTCACCCAATTCAAACCATCTCAAAATATCTGGAGATATCAGCTGATTTATTGATCAGGATCTATTTTTTACACTGTAGTGATGCAAATCACCAGAATGCTTTCTGCATCACTAGATATTCTCTCTTAAGGATCATAAAATATAAATGTTTTCAGGATAAGTGGTGATCGATAATGAACGCATGAATGTTTATTTATTTTTTGTCTTCCTGTTTTACTTGTCTGTTGCACATATGTTGCTGTGTGTTGTTGGGTATACTGTGTATCTCACAAGGACGTAAGTGTTTGTGTACATGTGTACATATGTGTATGGACATCTTTGGTGGAGGACAGTGGTTCATGTATTTGAGCAATGCAGGGCAAATGAGGCTCATCTGGAAACCATTGACAGAGGCAGAAGCCCTGCAGCTACAAGAGCTTCTGCCTTCCTTATCCTCCTTTCACAGGGCAAAGCCTCTCATTCTTTCTCTCTTTCTCTGTCCCTGTCTCTCTCTCTCTCTCTCTCTCTGTCTGTGTCTGCCTACTTGTCTGAGAGGTTGCATGCAAACCTATATGGAAAGAAATGAAAGAAAAGTCTAATATACATTAAGCGTCCGAGGCACACAGGCAAGCATACATATACACTGACTAATATCTCTCTCTCTCTCTCTCTCTCTCTCTGTTACACACACACACACACACACACACACACACACACACAGGCATAAATACGCACACACTAACATCCCTGCTATTGGCAGCATCTCTTCGATTCTGACCCCAGAGGGAAGTGGTGGACTGGGCTGGAGATCCCTATCATCGTAGTCCCAGAGACACTGAGCTGATTGTGATTGTGTGTGTGCGTGCGTGCATGTGTGTGTGTGTGCGTGTGTGTGTGTGTGTGCGTGTGTGTGTGTGTGTTCATGTAGGTCCTATGTGGACATAGAGGAGGCCTGAGGCCACAGGAAATCCACAGAGACAGACAGACTGAGAGAGTGAAGCCTGTCAGAGGAGACTGATGGGGGAAGAGAAAACTGAGGAACTGAGGCAGAGTGAGTTTCTCTGCCAGTCTAGATAGAACTAATTCAGTGTCAGGTTCATTCTTCGACTACAGTCTACAAAAGAATCACAGTGTTCTGTCAAAACTTACAGTTCTGCCACAGAGGGCTTGTCACAAGTGAAACTGTCACTAAATCTTCACATTATTAAAACAGACCGCTACTGCTCTTGATATCGTTGGAGGCCAGATTTATTAGCCAGCGCAAAACCTTACAATGAAAATCTGTCGATGATGGGATATGATCCAAGCCTTCACTTTAGGTTAACACTAACCGGCTTCTGTCATGTATTTTCCTCCTCTAAATAGTTCTGTGAGTCATTTTCCCGTTCCAGCAGTGGTCATGTGAGCATAGGTTCAGGAGACTGCAGTCAGAGCAGCTAACAGCAGCAGTTTCACAGCCCTCTGACCTAGCTTTGGTTGTCAAACTATTTAAATCTATTGAAACTTTATTAGGCAAAACGGCTGACCCATGTATGTTTCCCCTTGTGAAAGAGTTGCTTTGTAGAGGCGAGCAGCCAGGCCCATCCACGGCCCCTCGGCATGTCTAGGTGGGACGCTGTTTTCCCCTCTCCATGTAGGGTTTTTTTTTTTTTTCATTTCGGCATATTGTGATTTCATTCAGGCTGTTCCTGCGGCCTTTAACAGTTCACTTCCACTCGCAGTGTAGAACCTTCATGGCTATGCACTCTCGTTTCACGAGACCACCCACGCACACATTCATCTGCTGTCTCATTTACTCCTTTCCTCTGTCTCTTTTATATAATGCAAACACATACACACACAAGGCAGTGCACTATCCAAACAGAACAATCATCGTTCTTGCATTTTTCCTCCATTATGGGGAAAAAAAAATCATATAGAGGAAAAAAAAAAATCAGTAAATAGAAAGTGGGAAAGGTCTGCCTAAAATTCTTCCCTGTGTGCTTTTCCTTCCCTGAGTCTGGTCTGTCTCTGCGTTTGATTACTGTGACTGAGCTCAGTCTCACTGGCCTGCATTTGGTTCCTTATGCCTTGATGCGTTATCTGTTTAAATGTCTGGCCCCTCCGTCTACATCTCTTTCTGTTCCAGGCCTGGACCAGCACAACCTGAGGACCTGAGAAGAGTCAAGCATTATCTGTGGTGTTTGTCTCATATTAAAGGGTCAGTTCATCCAAATCAAACACTCAAAAATATTTCATCAGCTCATCCCCAGTGAGGTGCATTTAATCATGGAGATAGTTTCATTAACTGAAAAACAATAATCAATAGGGGTGATATCAATAGGGGGAAATGAATTGTGTTATGTCTCCTCTATTTTGAAAAGTAAGGTCAGCTCTTTTATTGAAGATGACATGAAGGAGGGAGGCCTCATTAAACTCATTATTAGTCAGGTAATATTTTTTTGTTTTGTGAAATAATGCCCATCCAATCAATTAATGTGTTTTAATACTGGTGGTGATGAATCACTATGACACTATCACACATTAAATTGCAAGTTTTCAAAGAGAGTGAACATTTGGTTTTAAGATTTCATTATTAAGATGCATTGCAAATATATTAAAATAAAAGAAATTAAAATGCCTCTAAAGGTTTTGTGTTTATGGACAGCATACTTTTGTGGACACTGTGCTACAGGGATAGCAATTCTAACTTCCTTCTCTAATCGTGTGCTGAGACACAACCACATGGTCAGAGACATGCAAGCACACATCCAGCCACCCACCAAGGAAGTTAGAGCCATGGTGGATATCAGATAGATGACAGATCCTCTAAAGCTCTAAAACTGAGCTTGCAAATTACCATCACCTCCTCCAGCCGTTCACATGCATACCTACTCTCGCTCAGTCCCCCTCTTTCCTCCTGACTGTTTGACATGCAGGCTCTCACATTACTTTGTGTAGCCTTTACATGGTTTACAAGACAGTTAAGTCTGGAGAAAACCCTGTAACTAAGACAGGAAGACCAGAATTGTTCCTGAAAAGGCTTTTCAGTGACACTGTTTTTACTGGCGGTCGGAAGGAGAAAAAAAAAAATCAGCTTATTCAGCTCTGTCCTGTCTTTTTGATTTTGTTGTATTCTACTGAAAAAATATAAATTCTACATATATTATGTAAAACATCAAACCTATAGTGTTGTTTTAATTGTAGTCTATGCTTTAATCAACAGGAATTGTCTCTATCATTAAAATTTTTCACATAATTATTTTGACTGTGGACGGTTCAGTTATATTTGAAAAACAAGCCATAAAGAGGTTGTTGCAATGATGTGCTGTATGGCAGCAACGTCCTTTTTCTTGATACAAATCACATTTGCTAATTTTACTTATATTTGGTAAAAAAAAAATGCTTAAATAAACAGTGCTTAATTATTAATGCTTAATTAAATAATAACAGAGAGCAACACAGTTTTTTCTAATCCTCATCTTATAACAATTAGGCCACTAATCCTAATACTATAATTATTGCTTACTGCTACTACTACTGCCTTTTCTATTAATGATTATTCTGAAAATCTAATTTATCAAGTGCAATTTAAAACTATCGTTTGTGTATTTTGCTTTTATTTTATGCTGTAGGTTTTTAAATTTCTTATTGTTTAATACAAGGAAGAAGGCAAGAACTTTGCCTGCATACTGATATACTATACATGTGACCTGTAATGGTAGGGTTGAGATGGTGTTCTGTGCAATTCAAAAAAAAAGTCCTGGCCTCATGATGACACCAGTTCCTACTTATCTAAAATGATGTTCAACTGTTCACTTCCTGCCTCACTTAAACCCATTGACTCTCCATGTGCATGTGTGTTAGTGTGTGTTTGTGTTAGTGTATGTGTGTGTGTGTGTGAAGGAGAGAGAGAGAGAGTAATTTCTGTATACACTTGCTCTTGCGTGTGCTTATGTGAGTGTTCAGGTGTTTCTACCAATGATTTCTGTGAGTTAGTGAGAGTTGTGGTTGTGTGTGTGTGTGTGTGTGTGTGTGTGTGTGTGTGTGTGTGTGTGTGTGTGTGCGTGCTCACGTGTGTGATAGAGAGAAGACAGAGAGACAGTACCTAGTTAGGTAAATTGTTTGACATTCACGTGGAAGATGTGATAAACAGGAAACAGTGAGACCCCCCGCAGTGTCCCACAGCCACACGCCAAGGTCATAGCAAACATCCTCAATATAAACATGTCTGATACGTGCACATTTATAGTTATCAGCCCTGTCAAAACATCAAAGCATATACCAACACTGACTCCTTGCATACAGGAATGGATTTTATGATATGAGTCTGTCTCACAAACCCTGACAGTCGCACACGTCTCAACAACCGGGCAGGTTAATATGCAGGTTTCTTTTTTTTTCATATACACTTAGAGTGCCAAAAATGAACCAAATGGTTGTGATTTGATGCAGCATGTATTAAAATATGCTTTGGTCAGCTTGCCAGTTTTGAGTTAAAAATACTAACTGGAACTAGTAGATGTAGCTTCGACATCAATTCATATTCAGATTCAATAGAATTTCTGTATTATAGACAGCATTTTTAAAATAAGATTATATAATTTTAACTGAACACGGCACTGTCTACCTGTCAGTCCTCTAAAGTTACTTCTTGTTGTTAAGGCAAAATAAGACAGCTTTGCAGAACTTGTTCTCAGTGAAACCTAATGCCAAAGTCAAATAGCGAGGCATAATGGACATGTTTCTGTGTGCAGTACATCATTCTGGCAGTCATGTGGTAAATATTGTGTTTCCTGTCTCCTCCTTAACTGTTTTGGTAATTGACTTGCGTTAACCCTGTGACCCAATGACTGCAGGCCCAGTCGTTGGCCTGTGTGTGTGTGTGTGTGTGTGTGTCCATGACAGAAGACTAACTGAGTATGTTTTACATACACACTATAATTTGATTATTGTGATTAATCAGATTAAAGAATTTCCCCTTGGGGATAAATAATGGAATTCTGATTAACAATAAACAATTCTATTATTATTATTATTGTTGTTGTTGTTGTTACTTTGTAACACTTCTCTGACACAAGTGCAGAGCCAAATTATAGAAATGAGACTGTGATGCCATGCTGCTTTAGGTTATAAACTCTTTGATTACAAATTTAATTCCACTAACTTAAAATTTTTACATGACCTTCCAATAGTTTGGTTAAACCTGTTGATGACAAAAATGTTAACAGTGTCTGTACACACGTTGATTCAGTAAATAAGAGAGCAAGATGAAAAAATGAATTTAGCTGAGTGAAGAAATTGATTTTGCCCAGCCTGGTCCTGGTGGTTAAATCAGCTGCTGTATGGCTGTCCTGTCAGGTTCAGCAGATATCCTACCTGCTCACTCTCTGCAGGTCGCTCTGCATAATAATGTCAGCTAAATGCACATTTGTAATTCTATAATAGCAAAATTTATCTTGACTATCATGGTCTGCAATGATTTGTATTTTCCAAGTCATGTACATGAGGAAATAAATTATTGTAACTAAATGCCATGATTACATGTAAACATCTACTGTGTGGGCATGTGTGTGTGTGTGTGCATTTGGTTAGTCAAAGCATGGGAGAGCTCTGGGGCTGAGACTGGGGCCAGTTAGTGCTGCTGAGTGCTGGCAGATACAGAACAAAGGAGCAATTAGGGAGCTCCTCTGTACCCCTCTTTTGTCCTGGGAAGCTGATTAGATTGGCTGTGACGTGCTAACAGCCAGAGGGATTTCCTAAAACCCCCTCATCTCTCTGCCTCTGTCCCATCTACTCTTGCTCTGCAGTCAAAGTATCAAGTGGCTGGAAAAGGAGGACAAACAAAATCTATAACCATGAAGATTAAATAAATACTCATTTTAGCCTACCAGAAACACTCCAGGAGTTTAGACTGTGTTGTAATATAAAATCTTTTGAAAGGTGTGCATCTTGAAATATCTTGAAAAACTCTTTATAAAGAAAATGGCCACTGCAAGCGAGCATCTATGTAAAGATACTGTTTAGAGTTCGAGCTTTACTCAAGTTCTGATCCAAAATACGTGTTACATGATACTTGTTGTTGACACAGACTTTTTTAGATTAAGATATAAATGAAATCAATAATCAGCTACACCATGAGTAAGAGTCCTTGTAAATTATGCAGAGATGTAAGCTTGTAAATCAGCTGAATTGAACAAACATTAATTGAAAAAAATCTTCTTATTAGTAAATATTGAAGTAATTCTTATATTTTGACTGCTGGCATTAAAGCGTCTGTTATCATAGGGTACTAACCGATCAGATATATTTGCTTATAAAATGTTTCATATTTTAATACAGATGAATTTCAGGTAACAATAATTTTAAAATTTGAAGAAACAAAAACCCCATTACATCCTGTAATAAAACCAAATCAAATATATGTAAATATAGTGAGAGTGCATTTATACATCGCACACAGTTTTTTTTTTTCTTATCAAAAACACAGACCTTTAACAGCTGATTTATTAAATTAGTCTCTCTTCTCTCAGTAAAAGTTTAGCATTAGTGAAATCAGCAGCTGCAGCACATGATTGGCTATTGCTGAGAGGGAACATTGGTTACATATGTATTTTGCAGATGCTGGTGTTCAATGAAACAACATTAGATGAGCCAAAATGACATCACAAGGCCGGCAGTCCAATTGTGTGCCATTTCAGTCGGTGTCCAATTAGGCTGCCTGCACTTCCACTCACCCATCCTGCCCTATCGCAGTCAGACATGGAAGTCCAGTCCAAACACAACATCTCTTTGTTTCCACTGGCACGGGCAGCTTAACAGTGCTGGCCTCTCATCAGCTCTGATCTGTAACACTCACCCATTCTGTAAAGCTAATCTGAGTCCATGTGTCTGCATGTGGGTTATGTGTACCATTTGAGTGTTTACCACTCAGAGAAAAATTATACTAAAGTTAAAAGTTATTGCGACTGCGAGTATTTTAATTAATTCCTGAAAAAAACAACAGCAAAAACAAAACAAAACAAAAAAAAACCCACATCATTTGCTGGGAGAAATCAGAGCAGCGTCAGGTCTTGAATCACCAGCAATGAACAATCAGCACTAGCATTTTCCGCTCTCAGTAAAATCTGAAATCTGTCAGTCATGTCACACATCATGCACTGAAGAATTAAAAAAAAGTACTCCCCCGCACCTACACTTTGTTCCATGTATGGAATTGCCATGGTAGTGTAAAGACAGGCTATTATGATACATCCCCAGGGAACAGGACACGACAGAGAGATATGGGATGTATCTGCAGCTAGAGTCCATGACCCCAGCGTGTAAACACTAAGCTTGTGCGTGGACACGGCTTCTGATCCAGCCTGAAGACACTACTCTCAATCTGAGAGAGAGAGAGAGAGAGAGAGAGAGAGAGAGAGAGAAAGAGAGAGAGAGCGAGAGGGTGACAAGGTTGGAGGGGGAGAGAACTCATGTGGAGGTATTTGTGTGTTAAAATGGGAAAAGAAGTGAGGGAGAAAGACAGAGAAATGAGGGAAACATAAATAGGTTTGTGACATTTGTCTGTACAGAAAGACAGATCATATATAAACAGCCAAGGTACATCTGTCTTTAATAATGTATTTATTGTATTACATATAATAACTAGCATATGTTATAGACTAGCAACTATAACTTAACAGTTCAAAAACCAAAGCTGTTAAGTTTAATGTCACATATGATCAAGAAAAGCAGCATGTTTAAAAAGCTAGAACCAGGGTTCACAAGATTCACTGTCTCTTTTCTTATAAAACCACTGGAAACTTCTGATAATAAAGATGAACAGCACTAAACTGTACTATACAAAACACTGCTTTATTTGCTTTTGTATAAAACACACCCGCAGGCCAACAGAAATCTGAGGACAACCTTGACGATGTACAGACTCAGAAACAACAGAACTGAAATCTGTGTATCATGAGAAGATGAGCTCTTCCACTGCAATTGGCAAGCTGTTTATTCACTTCCTCACTGAATGCACCAATTATACCAAATTAAGAGGACAAATTTTATAGAAAGACGGTATCATATGTCCAGAAATCTCATCAGACAAATGACGATAAACATTTTTGGAGAGACTTTTAGCCTGCTGAATATAATAGAAAAAGAAATCATTCTTCTGTAACTGTTTTATGTTCATCTATATATTTCACCATTTAGGATTTACATGTGATGTATTCTCTTCTCCTGAAAAGTCAGTTAGCCTTGGCAGCAATACAGCATCAACATTCATGCCAACTAAGCTATGGTGATTTTGCTGTTGCTGTTCTTACTTCATCATTCCAGAAATGAAAGAGTTACAAAGAAACAGAGGGAATAAGAGGAAAAAATACAGAGAGACGGAGAAAGCAATGGAAAGAGAGAGGCCAGTACCACTCCGCCGTTCTCCTGGGTGGTCCTAGTTAGGAGGAGTATGGAGGACAGGCAAACAGGCAGATGTAAACTGTAAACCAGCTCTACTCTACAATAGGCCAACATGCCGCCGGCACTGGCCACAGAAGCAACATAAGACTGCTGCACTGACATTGAGGGAAGGACATGGTGATGATGACAGATGACAGAAAGAAAATATAAGTGAAGGAACATGCTGAACAATGCAAATATGATGAGTCACTAGAGTCCAGAAAGAGGAGGGGGAAGGTAGGGCTACAGTTCCTTGAAATGTAAAATAGCTGCTTGTAAACTTCAGATACACGGGTCAACGTAATAGCCTGCAAACCGTTGGCGGACTAAGGAGATCAGACAGCCACACACACTCTTGCACGTACACATACATACTGAGAGCTACAACAAGTAGGAAATGACACAATTTGCTTGTGATTCCAACTGTCAAACATGAGGACGTTGACCCCAGCTGAAAGGGAGCAGTGTAATCTTGTAACAATCAACTGTATGCTTAAATGGAGCCGCGACCCAGCAGTTTACCTTGTCCACAGCAGCACAGAGCAATGGGAAGGTGGGTGAGCCAGCAGGCTGGGGGGACCGTGTTTGGTGACAAATCCTCTCTTGTGGATGACCTATTGGGAAACACGCACGTCTGGCTTTCTTGCAGCTGCCTCTGGTACACCGGGAAGGCCGGGAAGGAGTCATGTTAAACTGGTTCAGAGAGACGGGAGAGCAGAGCTGGCAGGCAGGCACTCATCATCCCTCACCACAGGAAATTAAAGTAAACAATCAAGACCTCACATCCTGTTCATGAGACCACACTATGCCCTGATCAGAAAAGTTTGTGACGGTGTGTGTGAGTCTGTGTGTGCACCTATGATTGGACTTAACCAGTTCAAATGGGTCAAATGTGCTCTGCCCTAACCCTAACCCTCTCAGCCATTTGGGATGAAAATTAGACATTGTTCTTCATGCACATTTCAGTGTTTTCAGTGGCTTTGTTATAGTAAGTAATAGTATTATTTGAGATTGATATTGACTGTATTATTTGTTATATTGTTATTAATATAACAAATAATACAACAGATAATACAAATAATACAATACAAAGCCTATTTTCAAATTTCTCTGCGTTTGTTATTATTTTAACATTTAAGGTTTAGTATTCTATTTGTACTTTCATTTTCTACGTCTACTCACTCATCCTTTTTGTAAATAACAATCTGACATTGCAGGAGTTGAGATTTTCTGACTTTATTTGTACATAATTTTTCAATGTAGCAGTAATTCAACAGAACTGACTGCATTTCACAGGGTCAAGCTGGGGGTTGGTCTTGTGTAATCTTTATGATATGGGAAAAAATATTCTGAAAGCTTTTATGAAGGTACTTGTATTTCTATGCAATTTCTAAAATTGGGTAAAAATCATTTCATCATTTTAATCATTTTTTTCATTTAATCATTTTAAAGCTGGTTATGTGAGATTTGAACCATCACTTTGATTCAATGGGAGCAAATTGACTTTGTTTATGTTGCTTTGAGCACTGAAAGTGATATGAAAAAAATCTTTATTATGCTGGATAATTCATAGATCATGCACTACAGATTTTAGAAACTCATAAACCTGGGCACATTAATTTAAAACCATATGCATGTTTAGATGCCACGAGATATAAATATCTTCCTATATCCCCCTATCCCCCTGATGGTGCAAAGAAGACACTGCGTATGAGAGAATAGCATGGCTATCTGCCAATCGAATCCAACAGCACTGGAACACTTCTGAGACCTCATATTCTGTTCTCAAAACAACTTACATAAACTTAATCTGATGTTTGTCCAGCCTCACTTTTTGATTTCTCTCCTTTCCTCATATCTTCCTCCTCACCTTCACGTCCTGCCCTCTTAATCCGCCTACTTCCCCTGACTTCTTCTGTCTCCCTCCTTCCTCCACTCTTCCTCCCCTGCCTCCCCCTCAGGGGCTCTCAGGTTACCACGCATCACTGATCCAGACAAGCTGGGGATTCTTTCATCGAGCAAATTACAGGCAATTAGGAGCCCAAAGGATAACATTTAGCGTGCAGGAGAAGGCTGAAGCAAGAGAAGAGAGGGTTGTGCTGTGGAGCCGAGTCCAGTTTGTGGACACAGAGGGGAGAGAAGTGTGTGTGTTTGTGTTGTATTAGGTGTGTGTGTACATGTGCAGACTAAGTCCTGACAACCATCTCTCCAGTCCTGATGACATGGTAATCCAGCAGCCTTGTTCCCTACCCCAATAATGGTACGCACACAGGCATAGTCCATAATAAGAAGGTGAAGTGTACCAAAAAGGACAGCTACAGTCACAACTGGAGTGCCACACACACAGGAGTGTTTAGAGTAGCAGAATGGTTAAGTGAACCACAACCATATAAACTGCAGCATTCTTCAGAACCTCTGCAGCTTCAAACCAACATGTCTCTCAATTCTGTGTGTGTAGGGGGCTGAGAGAGAGAGAAAGAGAGTGTGTGCATGAGTGTAAGTACGTGCTGCCATCATGCATTTACCATTCTGAACCAAATGTGAGAGAAGACTGAGGAGATTAGATCTGAATTGGATGAATAGAGAGGAATGGAAAAATGTATCTCAGCATCTCCGCACGATGGGATTTGATTTCTCCAAGTATCTCAAATGAGTCCAATTTATGCTGCGGGAGCTTTGTGCTAAATGCACATTTGGTTTGTGTTCTGTTTGAGTAGAGTTCAGAAGGTCAGCTTCATCTTGCTGATCACTGCTAATAAGATGAGGCGTCATCAGACTGAGGATTTTACCCTTTATCAGGCAGAGAAAGGCTATATTTATACATAAAATATTCAACAAACCCTTAAGACCTTGACATATTTCTAATACAATTAAAATACTATTACAACTCTCTGCTCTGCACTATTATCCACACTGAAATTAGGTGACAAAGCAAGAGAAGGAGCAAAAGAGGAAGAGTGCACAAAGGATGGAGCACTCTACAGCTGTGAACAAACTGGGGGCCTGGAGAAGCCAACATCATAATTCCAGGTCTATCATTGTAATCACAGCTCCATCACAAAATGGATTTTGTCAGGGCACGCCAAGTCCACTAAGAGCTGCTCCAGTTAAACATTAAGCAGCTGGTCTCTCTCTCTCTCTCTCTCTCTCTCTCTCCCTCTCTCTCTCTCTCCCCCCCCCCCCTCTCTCTCTCTCTCTCTCTCTCACACACACACAAAGACAAATACATATTAAGACACACAAATATGCTCTGTTTGTGTATTTGTGAAGGATAAAAATCCTTTGCAGCAGAGTATACCTTTGCGTATGTGCACGTTTGTCTGGACGTGTGTGTGTGTGTGCGTGTGTGTGTGTGGGTGTTTCAACTGGAGCCTGGAGCTGGTTTGGATTAGCTCTGTGTCTTGTTCAATCTGACAACAGTGACGTGCGCCTCGGCGGCCTGCACTTTTGCAACAGCAGGATTGTGCGCATGGTGCATGTGTGTGCACGTGTGTGTGTGTGTGTGTGTGTGTGTGTGTTTGCAAGCAATGCGTGTTTGTGCATTTGTGCTGAACTTGTGTTTGTCCATGTGCCACTCTCATCACTGCTGACTTAGAATTCTCTGACCCCACCTCTTGTCCTGCTTGCCCAGCCCTTTCCAGAGGGACACTGATGTGGAGTGACGGGGGTGCTCATAGGAGATTGTGGTGGGGGTGGGGGGTAGTGACAGTTCAGTAACACTCGCCAGAGCCTGCCGTCCCCTGTCGCAGAGTGGCATCGCCCACCCTCAGTGCCAGAATGGAGAGTTTATTTTTTTAGCTCCTGCTCTCCCTTGCGCCGGCTACAGAGGACCACCGAGTGCGGGGTCTCTCTTTCCCCCTGTCCTAAGCCTCTTCTCCCCCAGCCGGATGGAGATTTATTGAGGTGGGGGGGCAGAGAAAATTCTTGTGACCTCCACTTAACTAGAAGTAAACACATGGCTGTGGAAGTTTAATCAAAAGTGCACACTCTTCTATTACTATCAGAGCAGTGGGGTTATGGGAGTTCTGTACACAGGTTATGTTGTTGGCTCTTTTAGAGCATCAGACAGGAATGTGGGGATGTTGGTGCAAGGGTCTTTCAGATTCCTCAATATGTGAGGGAACATGTCCTGGAATAGACAAAGGAAGAAAAAATATGCCAAAATGCTGAAATTCAACAACAACAACAAAAAAGTAAAGATACTGACAATTTATTTTACTGAGGACTGAGTGTGGCTAAAACATCATTTATGACAGCCAGTTTGAGTGACTGACTGATTAAATCGAAGTTGAAGAGGAAATGATCAGTTTCATCAACGTGCAACTCATCTTTGAGAATATCTCAATCTGAAATCTGACCCAATCTTCCTGCCCACCAATTAAAACACACACCACTAATAACCTACATGTGTTTGACATCATATTTATTTTACAAGGAGGAAGTCTCTACCACTTGTCTGGCTTTTTCAGCCCAGTGCCTTTAGAGTCAATATGCAGATAAATGCCTCTACAAGCTTCTTGGATTATGATCAATATATCGAGCCAATTAACCTTTATTTATGCAAATGAATTTGCCTGGCTCATCCCTCATAAACCTTTACAGTAGTTTATATACCTAATGTGTACATATTTATATGTTACTAAACAGAATCAGTGTGATGATTATTGACCACAATTTTTCGTAATTTATGTTATATTCAATATTGCTATATATATATTGTTAATACATATTAACATTTGTAGGCTCCTCTTTCATTATTAACTAGTTTATCGCAACAGTAGTTCATTTGTAATGTTTATTAGTGTGTTTGTCCAAACTACATCTCTTCCAGTTAAGCATCCATAATTAGTGTATAATCAGATCACAGATGCATCACAACACGCATAACACAACATAGTAATATTATTTAATTATATAATACCATATCTGGCCATGTGGTCCTGAGCTTTAAACATTTTTATTTATTCATTTAATTAATTTTTCCAGTTTTAAACCTGTTCATGTGTGTAGTTAGGTTATATAGTCAGGCATTAATTAACTGTTTAAATATCAGTTATGGTTTCATGTGAGGAGGTACACTTGTTGACAAACAGCAATGCACACTTAAAATGTATGTAACAATAAAAATTAATCTTATAACTACATTAGAGCTTATAATCGTTAAATATGGGCAGAGGTTTAAATCAATGTTAAAATCTGAAGATATAATATTCTCAGAATCAGCTTTAATCTGAGTTAAAGTTTAGCTCTTAATGTCATACACAGTTCCAAGAACAATTTACAAGAGAGTCTGAAACTGTACAGTACAGACGTACAGTAACAAACAAGGACACACTGTACCTTACAACACAATGCTGAGCAAAGACAGGTAAAAAAAAAGTATGTATTTTGCAGCATGTATAATGTACTTAAGAATAAAGCTTATTGCTCATATACAGTTTAATCACTTAGTTTCATGTAGCATATTACTGACAGTTTCTGAAATTAAGTCACAAAAATATCCTAAAACCTGAATAATTACTCTGAACCGTTTTGTTTTCCAGTAAAACGTCTAAAACGCAGGTGCATAATTATATGCTGATACAGAGCAGGACTGAGACATCATTGTTAAATGCCAGTGATTACACCACTGCGCTGAGCACTGCCAACAGTTACACAATATTTTTCACATATCAGTGCATAAGACAGGTTTTCCACTGGGCTGTACTGCCAACTCTTGTATCCTTTTCCCCTCAAAATCAAAGTCACCTTTCCCTCTACCTCCACTGTTGTCTCAATCCAGCACCTTCAGGTTCACAAATCAACAACAACAATAACTTTCTTTTCTCATTTTCACCATTCGGCTGTCTTTTACAAGCCGAACTTTTGCTGACTTCCTCCTGACTCCCTGTTTCTCTTCACCTCCTGACATTTTCTTGGTTATGAATTCAGTAAGTGCAGGGTGGACAGACAGAGAGATGTCCTGTGCATCTGAAAACCACACTGACCATTTCAAAGAACAGTCTGTGGATACACATAGCTCTGTACACTACCAGCACTAAATAAACAGGCTACTGCCCCTCCGGGGAGCCGTTGAACACATGTCCAGCCTGACCAGCTCCCCTCACAGGGCAGCGGTTGTGTGCAGCCTGAGCCTGGCCTTCCTGTCTAGACCAGTAGAGATTGGGTTAATGAAATGCACAAAGCTGTCTGAAAGCTGTCTGCACATTAGCTGCAGCATCCATCTTCAACCCATTCCCACTGAAGCAGACCATCACACCTCAGCATACACCTTTCTCTCTTCTGTCCCAGCCCCTCGCTCCCCTCCAGTGCCTGCCTCCCTTTCCTCCACCCTCCATCCTTGACCACTAACTTACACTCACTGTCACTGTGGAATTCTCCCCCACCTCCCACCCCACCCGCCCAGCTATGTCTCTTCTGCTCTCACGCATGCCCTCTTTCATTTTACGTAGAAGCACCGTTTATGAGACAGTCCTAGAATAAATGGTGGTCAGCAGTTCAGCATGTTGGCTCGTCCAGCTCTCTAAATATGGATGACTGGACCCAGCCAGAGGGAAAATGTGTGTGTGTCTGAAACAGCGGCCCTGCCAACAAGAGCACCTGCATGATGTTAATCACAGCTTAACATAAACACCGCTTCAAAACGACTGCACGCATAAGCACATATGACCAAGTGCACATGCACACAAACTGTGTGGGGACATGCTTGCAGAGTGCCACACAGACACTTGCTGATGTAATACACCCTGCGCCCCCGCAAAAGCATTCGTTACTGCGTTTTTAGTAAGAGAGCCAAAAAGGAATACGGGAGAACACATCCCATTAGCCCGATATTCATAAAGGCCGTTTCATTACCACTTCATTATTCAGGCTGCCTTCTAGTTATCCAGTTTCAAGAGACTGATCTCCCTCACTGCTCTCACATAATTTTATGATGACATCAAGGGTGCCTTACCCAGCCCGGTTAGCCTAAATTAAGCAAGTTTACAGTGAATAGCAGGTGGTCAATATTTAGAATAAATGTGATTGATCGTTTTTTTTGCTAAGACAGTGTGCTCTGGCAGTAACCTACAATGCAACAATGATTCTCTCACAATGCAAAAAAAATAGTTTAAGTTCATTGTTTTCATGTATCAGAGTGCACATGGTCACACTAACTGCAGATCACTGAGGGTACATTGCTGTGAAAAATAACTTAATAAAATGTTCCATAATTTTATAGAGATCAAAGTTATGCAACAGCTTAGCAGTACAAAATGATACTACAAAATAAATTAAAAAAGAAATACATTGGTCAGTAGTTTCCTCTACGGATTACAGTTTTTGAAATTTTGTAATTTGTATATTTGGTTTTTTTTTTCAACTTTCTTCTTAAGATAATGGCCAAAACTGTTGAGCTCCATGGGAAAAGATGAAATGCAATACACTGAGGTTTTTCACTGAGTATACTCCTGCGCATTCTTGCAGCCACACGCAGACAAAAAGGGGGACACATTTCATTACAGTATGCTCTTTTCACTTCAAACTGATTTGTGCACCAAAGCATTTTAAATCGTTTTCGTGGAACTTGGCCATCCAGTATTTATCTCTCTAGGACCTGGACTTGGCCGTAATGGATCATCCTCACTGTCACATAAGATACAGTCAGCTCTGTAATAAGTAAACACATGCTGTCACACACCAGCCCATCAGCCAAAGCTCTCCAGGCCCCAGCGGAGGGGGCCCGCGGACCGGCATCTCTACCCACCCTGTTTCGGTGTTTGTTGGGTAAACAGGAGTAAACGTCTGGCCTGCGCGCTGAAAACGACCATGCTTTATCGCCCAGTGCCTGGGTTGGGATAAACAAAGTCAGCATGCCAGGAGAAGGTTGTGTGTGTGTGTGTGTTAATCAGTCAAAATAGAAAGATGTATTATCTGTTTAAACTCTCTCAGTGCAGCCAGGCCACACAGCAGGCCTGCTGCCGCTTTCATTTAAGTATACACTATCTGGCCTTCCTGTCATATCTGCAATACTTAACATTTTTGAAAGACCTTGACTTTAAATTTCCATTCCTATATCAAAGGTCTAAACTGTAGTAATATTACAGAGTAATTGCTGTAGACAAATACAAGTTCCAAATATACATTTTCCAAAATGCTAAATCATTGTGGTACCTGTTCCAGAGTTGGTCTATCAGACATACAATATTGGTGGTACTGATAAATGTGGAACAAAATGGCCAAAACTATTGTTCTCCTACAGTACATACATGCATACTTCAGTACATACAGTTCCGCCCACTGAATCACTTATACTCACCCTGGATGAGATCATTTGTTTTTTCCAATGATGGTGAAGGCATGACCTGCCCTACTTCGCCTTGCTACTTGCAGAATATGTATTGTTTTCCTTTAAAACCAAAAAAAAACCAAACCAAACAAACAACAAAAAAAAAACATCCACACCGGCGACAACACATTTGGTTTTTTGGTTTTGTAGTCTACACTGTGTGGGCTCTGTCCAGGTGCACCTGCTGCTGTTCTTCTGCTCTGTGTTTATTGGTTGATCACAAGCTAAAGTTGATTTCAGGGACCAATTAATTCATATTTACTGAGCTTAAAGGTCTTTGTTAAATAACAATAAATTAACATAGCAATTAATGTTACCCTTTTAACATATAAACCCTCATAACATTGAACTGTTCAATATGAATTCATTATTGAATTAAAAAGTCAAAGTAAAAAAATGTCTTTGATTGTCAGTGCCTGCCCATAAAAACCAAAGGCAGAACCGATTTCTTTACTCTGGCACCAGGACCGTTCCTGTTCCTGTCTGCCAAGTTGATCGGTACTGCCATGCTGTATAAAGTATTTCCCATCAGACTTATGACATTTTCTGAATTGTTTGCTTACCCTCCTGTGTAATAAGCCCACAATCTGGCAACCACACTGACCAAGCCTCAAGCCTCAGGACAGGCTCTGGTACTACTGGAGAAGGATCGTATGATGGCAGGTGAAGTGAGATTAGCTTTCAGACCCATTCAGACCCATTATTTTAGTAAAAATAGCAGTACCACAATGTAAATATCCTCCAACACAAGTAGAAGTTCAGTCAAAGTCAAATGAGCTTTTCCTGTTACAAATATTATACTTTAACATCATTGTTGCTGATGAACTCTTGAGGATTTAAGCAGTATTTTGAGATGGAGATAATTTTATCTACTACACTAAAACTTAATATAATGTTGAATTGTTTAGTCTAAAACAGTGTATAGCGGATTACTAATCATATGTTTTGTATGTGAGATATTAAGTTTTAAAGTAATTTCTCACTATATGAATATTTAGGTGTACTGTACTTTGTGTACAGTGCCTGAGCACTTTTGATCATTCAACCACTGACTATGGGGGGCAGTCGTGGATCAGCGGTTAGGGTGTCGGACCCGTAACCGGTGGATCGCTGGTTCGATTCCCCGTCCCGGTGTCCATGGCTGAGGTACCCTTGAGCAAGGTACCTAACCCCCACTGCTCCCCGGGCGCTGCACGCGGTCGCCCACTGCCCCGGGTTTGCTGTGTGTGTGTGCACGTCACTTGGGTGGGTTAAATGCAGAGAACAAATTTCGTTGGAGTGAGTTCCCTCCAATGACAAAATATGTCACTTTAACTTTAACTTTATGGTGACTGTTTTTCTCCTTGAAAAGTTTACAATAGGAAATAATGTTATTATTTTATATCTGTGTGCAAGGAGAACAATGTAAATATTTCACAAGTTTTTGTCTGAGTCTAGATTTAGATGAAATTTACATGGTTTATTTACTTGTTCAGTTCAAGCAGTCTTTTTTTTTTATTATTTGCGTCTGTTGTGGTTTATCTTGCATCTTGGGGACTTTGTTTTATGCTCTTGTACAGAGAAACTTGGACTGAACCTGTGACCTTTACTTTATGGTCTCACATCTCTGGTGGAGCCAGCTGGAGTTTCTTTACTCCCAGCCCATTAGTACTTTGTACGTTCAGCAGTGTCTCTGTCAGACAACAAACCTGATCCACAGCACATTGCCCGCTCCTCCTGCTTCTCTTCTCACATAAGATCACACAGGAAGAGATGTAGTAAACCAGGATCAACAAGTTAGTTTCAGTGTGTCACCTGACCTTTTTAGCTTAAAACACACACACACACACTGCACACATATTCACATTTGGTGACCTGTGTGTGAGGCCCAAACTACCCTGTCTACTCACACATTGATTAACCCTGAGAGTGTTTGGCCATTAGAGCCTGATCTGCTGAAATCAAACCAATATGTGAACTCTGTGATTAGTGTCAAAAGTGTTTCAACGCCTTTCACTCAGAAACCAGAGCTTGGTGCATTCCAGTCCTGCTCCCCATATCTCTGGTATGAAATACAAATACTCTACGATGAGGGAGAGAAGCGCAGGACAGATGCGGGGTGGGGGTTATCGAGCAGCTACATTTTTTCCATGGCAATTGGGAGAACATGTCACCCTGGTGCTCCCTCTCTCCTACCTTGTCTCTCTCTCAAACACACACCACACACAGACACACACGACACACAGACAAACACAATCAGTTATGAAAATATTTCTCCAACGTCACATGTCCAGGGGCTACTGAGGCAACACAATGCTCCCCAGTGGGAGGAAGATCAGAGGAGAAGTCTGCATTCTACCTGACTTCACTGACAGACCTCCCTGAAATCCACTGGCTGCCTCTCAGCTGTACAGGCAGCAAGCACAGCACAAATACAATCCTATAACCCCAGAGGGCGAAGGGCAGCAATACAACAGGGGCTTTCTATCAAAGCAGACAGGGACCCCGACTCTGAACACCGGCCAAAGATATTAAATGCCTCCCGTATCGTTAACTGTGGCCAAAAAAAACTAAAAGCCAAGGACAGGAAAGAAGGAGAGACAGTACGGGTACAGCACAATGCCAGGCGTGATGGAAGGACGGGGAGCTAACAGGAAGGAGTTTTACCACACTGCGTGGGTGATGAGGACGCAGAGGCGGTCCGGCGGTGTAGTGGGGATGTGTATTTACACTGGGGGTGATTGTTCTGCCCCATCCCCACCTCTGACTCAATGGCAAAATGCTGACTGGAAACTGCATAAAGGTCACTTTCCATTTCATCTTGACCAGACATGTCTTTTAACTGTCTAATACAAATCAATTTAGAGGAGTTTCTGACCTCGAATATTTGAAACAGAACTGTCCCCCAGGAGACAGGGCTTTCTTGTGTAGCATAATAATCTAAATTGCAGAGTCATAATTGAGATATGATATCATGTATCTCTCTTAGGGCAGAATGGCTTGAAGTCACAGGCCGAGCAGGAAGTTCGCGATAGGAACAAATTGTTAAGAGGAAGGAAATGTTTAAGTCCACAGGGAGAATAGCTGCTGATTCTGCCACAAGACATCTCCTAGGAAAATTTAAGACACTATCAAAGTTGTGCAAACTGTTCTTCCACTCTGTATTTAGGTTGTTTTTTTTTTTCTTTCTTTGGGCAGAAAAATTGTTCACAGCCTAATTTATGACACTAAATCCTCTACATTGTGTGTGTTTGTAATGTCAGTTTGCCTACTCAGGGCATTTTGATCATTCAGTCTCCTTCATGTTTGTAGAAGCAACATTTACAATAGACAAGAGTTTATGGGCATGGAGTTCATGCTTTTATTCAGGTAGAATCAGAATGATGACCGGGACACCATACAGAAGTTAAGATTACACTAAACACTTCAAATGTTACCTTAGTAAAATGTGTATTTAAACATCCAGGTTCGATTCTTTATGGTTCCTTTGCCCAAAGCCATTGCAGCCCTGTATGTTGAAACAATCAGCTTATATTCTTGTAAATTATCTGTCTAGAGTGACATACACTGTACTGTAGAAAATGTGGTTTAACAAGGTGGAAGGGCAAAAACTCTCCCCATTACCCTGAACAGGAAGTGGTTTAGAGATGGCCATTTTTGCAATTATGGAACAATACAGAGAACCCCAGATAATTACAGTAAACATCCATAGATTTTTTGTAACTGAATGACATGCTATTAATATAATTAATTTAACAGATGGATGAAACAAGCTACGTTACTTATCTCATGTTTAAAAAGGGCTTACTTGAATGATTCTGTTAAATTCTCCTTTCTACTCATACAGCTTTGTTTCTTGCACTCCAAAATCATTTGAACAAATCTGCTAAATCATTTGTGTCCAGTATCTATCCCATATCTGAGTCTAGCAGCCTGTGGATCCTCACTCCTTCCTGTCATATGTGATGCAACATACCAGGATTATTGACAAGTTTTTGTTGCAAATGGAACGTGTTACACGGCCGCCCAGGCTGGGCGGTGCACATGTGGGCTGCAGCCCTTGCAGTGGAGAGCTGAGCCTATGGTGGTCGGGAACTCTCTTCTCCACAGGTTTAGTCTACATGAAAAGAGGACTAGGCCCCACATCTGGACTTGACCACCATCAAACGGCATTATCACTGACACAGTGCTGAGGCATGTGCATCCCTGTACCCCTGCACGGGGTATTAGAGACCAGCACAAGCTATTGCAGGGACAAGGAGAGAGGCCGTAATATTTTTCACTGTTTGCAGAACTAGAATGCACAACAGACACATTTTTCTCTTAGCTACAATAACACCAACATGAAAAGAGCACAGGAATTTTCTAGCTCTGCATAGCTCACTGTGTGTGATTTCATCTGTCAGAGCTCAGAAATAACTGATATGAGTGCATATATGTGTGTGTGCAGCTATGATGTGAGGAGCCTCAAGGTGTTAGGGGGTAGTAAACAGATATGGAGCAGAGCAGACTCGTATGGTCTAACTACCAGCAGGCCACTCACAGTTCACTACACATAGCACACTGGAGGGCTCTCTCACTTCCTGACTTTCTGTCTGTCTCTTGCCTGCCCCAAGTCCTCTGTCCTCTGACGTCCTCTGTCTCTCTCTCTGTACTCAATTTCTGAGCAGAACACTGTATCGCAGGTAAGATGCTCATTTGTCCTGGTTCACCAGCATTTGCACGCACCATCTGATTACATTTTCATTAGACTTAATGGAGCCTCCTACCCAACCACCTCTATTTACATATACACACACATCTGTCCTCTGTTTATCTCAGCCATAGAAAATGTAAGAGTCACAGGACAGATTTTTTTTTTCCACTGACTTTCTTTCTTTTTCATCCTCTCTGTCCTTTTGTGACACACGTGGGAGAGCAGGAGCATCCTAAGTCGCATGTAATGGCAAAATTCCAGCAGTCTCACTTGGATGTCCCCTCTTCCTGCTATTCTATATATGTCACCAGGCCTTCTGGAGGGGGCTCTTATGGGAGCCTTGCTGGCGAGAGATTTGTCTTCGCACACTCACGCAAGCTTGGCATGCACATACATGCATATACATAAGTCAGACAGATGCCTGACACACACACATACACATCCAAAGAGGAATGAATGCGAGGGATCAGTTGCAGGGTCTGGGTTTGACCTTGTGGAACGCCAGCCGAGGTTTGTGGTCTGACTCCTCTCGCTGTCTGTGTCACTGTCAGCCATGGGAAACACTGTGGACCAGGAGAGCTCCAGGCCAGAGAGTGACGTGATGGGGCAGGATGTGTTTCCAGTGGTGAGGTTTAGCCATGCATGCGGACATGCTCAGAGACCTGTAGAGGAAATTCTCAGCACCCCTTGGCCTCCCCAACTTGTGGGTGTCAGGACTGGTGAGCCCCGCCGGCCACACACACTTTTTACCAAAATATCAACTCCTTCAGCGTGAAACAGTGTGGTATTTCATCTTCAGTTTCAGCTGTTAACTGGGAATCTTTACCTGGAATCTTCCTCGCTATTTGGCATTTTACTACTCTTTTTTAGGTTGAATACCCTCTCTGACAAACCAGAAGAGCGGTGAAAGGCCCCTTGGTGACCATATGGTGGCTTAATAACACTAGCCATGATGATTCATCTGATTCTCCAGTGGAAGTTATGACTGCGCCCTGATGCTTTCTATAAATCCAAGCCTGTGATAAAAGCATCAGTCATTTACATTCAAAAGCAATCTGGAATTTTAATTGTTCCCACTGCACCACACGTTGATTTCCTCTGACAAGAATATAAATGGTTTCTGTGCTTAATGGACTGTGACAATCCTTCAGAGGCTCACAACACAGGCACACGTTTTCAATCACAAAGTGTACTCTTTCATTCATTCTTTTCTTTTGCTCTGCCCTTCGCACAGTGTTTATTTCTCTCACTCCCTCTCTCCAACCTATCCCCACTCTCTTCTGAAACCCTCTTTCTTGCCCTCTGATGGAATTAGGGAGTCCTTGAACCACAGTGATCACACTTCCTGAAGCAATTACTATTAAGCAGCTGTGGCCAGAGAGTGTAGCTTGGACTGCATTGCAGAGGCTGTTTACATGGAGTCCAGCAAGGAGCCTGGTGACACCCTCAGAAGTAACCAGAGGTGCTTTCCACAGGCTGGCAGAAAGAGGTTGAGGTCAGTATAGGGGGGTGTGGGGCAGAGGGCTTAGGGAGCACTGATCTAGTTTTACAGGATACAAACTGTTGGGATTTGCCCAAGTGTTATGAAATGGAAATGGAAAATCAGAGGTCTGGTATACAGAAAAACAAAGAATGAATGCAAGATGTAGAGAGGTGGGTTGAGAGTTGACTTCAGAGGTGTAACAAACACCTGGGTTCTTCAAATTCACAGCAATGTGGAAGTTGCTTATAAAGGGATTTTTTTTTCTCCTTTTTTACTCCAAGGCATGGTAAGCATGCGTCAAAAATTAGACAATCTGAAAAACATCACAGTGGATAACACTGCTTGTTTCTAAATTTTGACATCATGCTTTGATGTGTCAAAGGCCCACCTACCCAGAAATAAGTGATTCGATGTGAGCCCTTTAAATCTCAGAGGAAATTCATGTTTTGTTGCACCATTGAGTTATTCTACTGTAAACTGAGAGTTCAATAATGTCAGTAAATTCAGAAAAACACATTATGGATGATTTGAAGTTTTTTTGTTTGCTTATTTTTTGTTTTTAACTAAATTAAAAGCAAGACCATTATGCCCTCTCCTTTCTCTTGTCAATAAAGCCACCTCCTCGGCCCATCAGCACATCATTTCATTCATGGTCTTCTGGACAAATTCGAGCATAAACCAGCTGTTTATTTTTGGAATGGTCTGCATTAAATCTAATTTGTGCAAAATGGTTGCTGGAGACCCAAGAAACCCCTGCAGCCTTGGAGGAGGAAGAAGAGGAATGTGACCCCAAGAGGTCAGCAGTCCCCTCTCCCGGGTTACAGGGGCTCCTGCACAAGGGCTGGGCCAGGGTCACAGGTCAGTAGGCTCGCTCAGTCGGCTCTGCCCTGGCGCCTGCCGGCACAGCCCTCAATTTGTAAAGCGGTAGATGGTGACCCCACAGGGCCTCTCTCAGCTTCCCCAGCCAAACACAGGTCTTAAACACTACCAGCCTCCCCCTGATTCCCTTGTCCTCCCTTGACTCCCCCGTCCCAAAACCAGGACCAATAGTCTAACACACATACACACATACTCAACACCAATTCAACCTTAATAAGAGGAATTACCCCAGGCAGGGCCAGAAGAGAAAAGGAGGAGGGAAGCAGGTATGCCATCTCCGCCTCATTACTCAGTGGATTTATGTAGGATCAAATGCCCTGCGTGTAGTGGCGCACTTGGGTGCTTAACTCCTTGACCTGCACTGTAAATAAGTAAATTAATAAATACAAAGCGAGGCTGTCTAGGGATAGAGGTGGATCAGAGAAGCTCTAAAAGGTTAATACAGCAGACATAGTGCAGAGGTTGTCATTAGCACCAGTGCTAAGATCCATGTACATTTATAACCATTTTGATATTTCAGTGAATATATTATGCATATTAAAATACAAGAAAATTATTGATTAGCTGTAAGAAGAGCTATCCTCAATAATGCCAACTTTTGTGGCTCATGCTTTGGAAAGAACACTGGTAAGCTCCAATGTTTGACTATCTGAGTGAGTTGCCAGTCAGTCTGTTTTCACTGATGAGAGAGACTTAGCTGTTTCTGATAGTGACTGTTACAGAGAGACCAATTATCCTGGCCAATGAGGACAGGCCTCTGACAGCATAATTACAGGCAGCCTAGCCTTGCAGCAACCATGCGCCTGGGCATGGCTACCAGTCAGCTGGGAACAGAAGACGAGAGGAAGGCATATTTGGGACATGGGGGTGGATCTGAAGGTGTCTTAATCCACCAGGACCCAGTGTCCTGTCTTGTCCCAGACTCTGGGGCCTTTCCATCGGCTGCTGAGAGTCGAAGCTGGGGCCTGATTTGGCCCAGCTGGAGGAAGCGGGCGATCAGAGTTCAGTTGGTGCAGACAGAAGTAAAGTAAACAGCCGTGGTCACTGGGCAGGCCGTTAGCAGGCCTCGGACAGATGAGCAGGGGGCCGGGAAGACCACACACATACACATACAGCCAGACCACACAGGGGCCAGGGCTTAGGGGCCTACGCACGCAAGCACACGCCCCATCGACAGGGTTCCCCTGTGGGCAAAAGCATGCTGCAGGTCAGGGTGGAGCAACATGGAACACAGAGGAACAACAGACTGGCACAGAGTTGGCCTATGACTCTCTGAGTGCCTGGATGAACCTTTATATAGCCACAGTATAAAAAATATACTGTCACATCTAACCCATTGACTGGAGACATAATCGTCCTATAGAGTAGAGCTTTAAGAGAGAGTAAACACAAACAGGAAGAGATTCGTAAGAATGCTGCTGTTCCACTGCCAAAACTTAAAGTGCATTTTGGAGAGTCTTTCCGTCTCCATGTTGGAGGCACACACTCTCTTAGCTGGGAAAATCACATCATGTTGATAAACCAAAAGTCAAATAAGCAACTGTTAACAAGATTTATTTTCTGTTCAGTCATTTGCTTTACAAAATGTACCAAAAGGGAAAAACAGCTACAATGTGGGACATACTAGTAGTTTATTTATTACGTCATTGTTAATTTTTGTTTATACTTTTAATAGTTTTGAATAGTAAATTTGGATACACATTTTCTGAACAGATAAGATTAGTGTTTGGTGCAACTGAAATATCTCTAAATCTCTAACTCTGTATTTGAGTCTCTGAAATAGTATTTCAAGAAAAATAAGACACTGTGTTGAAGAAGAAGAAGAAGAAACTGTCCCTGTGTGAAATAAAATATGCTTTCCACGCTTCTCTCAACCTTCTATTACAGCCAGAACAGAAAAGCTTATCACACTCCAGAAAACTCTCTCACACAGTTAGGACATTAACATGCAAACACATTAACACGCAAAGGCTAAACAATAATAAATATATACCACACACACACACACGTCCACACACACTCTCCTTTTTTTTTACTCTTTCTACAAGTCCACATAACCATCAGTCTCTCTCTTTATCTGGACAGTGTCAGAATGACCCATGGGAGAGCCTGTGAATATGTGTGTGTGTGTGTGTGTGTGTGACATAGGGTGGAGAGAGGAGTAATGCTCTCAATCACAATTACTCCCCAATGCCACCAGTCATGCTGCCTGCCTCGCATCACCTTACCACGCACACATACACACACAAACACACGCTCACAGTGAAACACAAGGTCAGCATTTCCACTGGAAAGGCATGATGTACTCTGAGTTCGGCAACGGGTCCAAGCTCACCTCCACCGAGGATCTAGTGCAGCTGTCAGAGGGATCAGGCAGAGCAGGGCTGGGCTGCACCATCTGCCTGCTTACAACACACACCCTCCTGTGTATCAGTAATCCTCAGCACCCTGCCTCCCTCCTCTTTCATTGCTTATCTCCACATTTAATACCACATTTATGATAACGAATGACAGGTAGCTTGGGCTGGATCCCTCCTCATCTGGCCTTTATCTCATAATGGTACGAGCTGCATTCTTCCTCCTAGCACAGGGCCCTGCAAGTCCTGATAAATCCTGATCACAGGGTGGGCAAAGTCAGCTAAAAGTTTTTCTGGCTGTAAAAGTGGTACAGTTGAGAAATAAGTATGAGATTTGCTGCTAATGAAATATGCAGGCCACATGTTTGTCAGTAAGATAAGTGTGAGCGCATTGTGCCTGCTGATGGGAGGAGGCAAAACTCCCAGCATTGCTGTATTGTCTCGGGATGAGTTTGTCGAGCTGACCTAGAGACTCGAAGGTATTTTTGGAGTAAAAGGAAGGACTCATTAACAAAGTGTGACTGAAATCTGAAGCTGATGCTGACGTTAGATATTTGATATTTTTGAACTAAGCAGAAGTTGACAATTTGTGGCTGGGGGTCAGACTTGACAAGGACATGAGCATGGTTCAGTGTCTGGGCAGGAGGTTGGGGGTCACAGGGGTAAGAAGTGGATGTGATTTGAGGTCATGGATGTATGTTTGAGGAAAAGGACTGACTGCAGTCTGTAAAGGTAAAAATCTGCTGTATGAGGCAGACAGATGATTTAAGTTTGTGATGGTGAGGTTAGGTCAGGGTTGGAGGGAGTCTGGGGGGTCAGTGACACTGAGGAGTGGAGACAGAAAGCTTCAGGGGGAGCTGGGCACTTGTCTGCTGGGCAAGGAGCTGGTCAAGGTCATGGAGCAGTGAAATATGGCTGTCAGGTAGAGGGGAAGAATAACACAGACTCTGTCCTTCCTGCCTTGCCACAAGAGCGTCTGGGTACCCGCCGGGTGACACGGTGGGGTCAAGCCCTGTTCGCAGGCTAAGACAAGGTTCTCACACACATACGTACATACATGTAAGATAGACATTCACTGACAAGATAACCTGTCTTGATCAATGACTGGACAAAAAGATTTGCTTTTGCAAACCATAAAATAAGACATAAAAGAAAAGAACTTTGATGTCAGAGAGACGCAGTAAGCAAGATATTCATTTAATTGCATTTTTTAGAAATAATAAAATAATAATGACGAAGGTCAAACAGATGAAACTGACAACAACTAACACTCTAAATGAATACTAATACCTGTTAACAAATTATAATATTGATGTCAATATTACTCACTGTCTTTTATTATTATTAGTAGTAGTCATCATAGTAGTAGTAGTATTAGACAGTATATAATAAACAAATAATATTTTATGAATTATTCATCAGGAAACTTTGAACTGAATTGTCAAAAGTAAGGGCTGGAGTTTTTTTTAAACTATATGTCAACATTTTAAAGAACGGGGCAAAGGTGAATAGGCTCATATTTATATCTCATATTTAAGATTTTATATTTATTCATTATATTTAATATAATAATTGAGACTTGCAGAGGCCTTGGTCCAAATTCTTCAGAGAGCAGGATATTAATATAGCCTGTTGTCAGTGGTGAGACTGAGCCAGATTGAAAGTTGAAAGACTTTGGCTCTGTTTCTTCTATTGTTTGATCAGACAGGAGAAGTCCTCAGCTCTCTAAATTGGCCTTTAATGAGACTCGCACGTAGGCCACTTCCTTTTGACCCCCGACATCCCCAAGCTTGTCCTGAGGTTCCTCCTCGGAAAAGGAGGACCAACTGGCGAGGAAACCTTGCTGAGGGGGTAAAGCTGCAGCACAGGAAGGCTCGATAGAGGGAGAGGTGACTCATTTAATTTTTCAATCGCCGCCATTTAAAATGTAACAACACACTTCCCGTCATAGCTGCTGCCAAGTGCTGCGTCAATTGCACACGCAGTACGTCTTAGTGTGTGTGTGTGTGTGTTTGCAGATGGGGACGTCTGAAAAATCCCAAAATCCTAAATGATGATATAACCAGGTGTTAATATCCCAAGGCCTTTTATTTAAATAAACACTTATTAACACTGGTTAATAAAACAGTGGTACGACCCCTACCACGAACATAAATAGAATTATTATTATTGTTGTTGTTGTTGTCATATATAGGGCATGTAATCTATATTATAACTTGGTATTATTATTTTAAATATAAAAAGTCAATAATTCTGTATAATTTTTTTGTATAACTGTTACGGTTGTAATGTCTTCTTTATTAAGCAGGCTAATCATGAAGCTGTCAGTTGCGAAATAGCAGCAATGGTTTTATTCTCCATGTTAAAATCCATATTCAGAATTATGGTTTGGGTTTTTCAGACTAATTGGGACGGATGGTCTCAAAGTGCTCTGTGTGTCTGGCTTTGAGGTATGAACTTCATCCAAATTTCACTGCTTTCCAGATGATGGCTTCTTTTTTCTGTTATTATTGCTGTCTAACATGTCCATTACCGACGACGCTTTGCACGGGTTATAACCAACAGATTGTGCATGAAACACTGAAATCTGCTCTTAAAATAGAACCTGCGCGCCGTCTGTTTTACAGCTCAGTCTATGAAGTGAGTAAACTACCGGGCCTCTGCATGTCTGTCTGAACCCATGTGTGTTTATTTATTTGCCAAGAAATCAGAAAAATAGTCAAAAGGTTTATGAAAAATAAATAAATGAATGAATAATCAATAATATGAGCTATAAATTATCCCTTCATCTTTGGCTGTAAGACGACAGTATTTTTGGTGCCAAATGGTAAAATAATTTGAGTCAAAAGACACTAACAAAAATTCATTCAAAGTTTTAGCATTTCTTCAGAAATTCTACTGAAAACATTCTAACCATTTATATTTTCCCTCCATATTTGAGTCACAACTGGGATTACAGTCAGTCAGTCAGTTACAGCATTTACTCTGTAGATCAAAGTAAGGTTTAGAGTTGATTTTCCAGTTAATTCTGCATACAGAAGAAGCTTAGATTCCAGCTTGAAAAATAAATACTAAGCATGTTATCATTTCAGAAAATAAATATATTTCCATTTTAAAGGCAGAAGATTGATTTAATTTTCTTTTACATTAAATGCTCTCTGCTTTTGGAAACTGCCACCATTTTAACAACTATTAACAATTTTAGGGGTACATTTTTATCCTCAACCTAAGAAACTGTCACACAGAGCACAGTTTAAATTACTGATTTGTTTTCAAACACTTTATGGCATTAATGTGGAAGATTTTTTTGTTCAAAGCAAAGGAAAAAGTTTTGGTTGACCTCAAAAGCAGTCAGTGCTGGACAAATGAAGAAGGCTTTTAATGTTCACATGTACACTGACAGTGAGCATACAACTGAGGGACCGGTGTGACATAGTGTACAGTTTACTGAGAGACCCCTCTAGGTGGCGTTAATATGCTTTAAGGGTCTGAGGGTTGTGATCTGAAAATAGACACTTCACTGAAACAGAAAATCATATTACTGCTCTGTTATATCCTATCAAACTACTCCATTAAAAAATAAACTTATCTTTATTTCATTCTTTTGTGTCAGTGATGTGCACAGAATGTGTTTGGATTTGGCTCAGGCAGCAGCTGATAAGTTGCTAGTTGACAAAAGTTATTTTGAGCGCACAAGTGCAGCATAGCATAAAGACTATGATTAATAGGAGAAAAGTAATTCAGAATTAAAAATTTATGAGTCAGTTACTGAAAATATGTCCAAATCCAAGACAACTGAATTAAAATTAGGAAAGCTAGAGCATCTTTCTCTCTCTCTCTCTCTCTCTCTCTCTCTCTCTCTCTCTCTCTCTCACACACACACACACACACACACACACACACACACACACACACACACACACACATTGACCAGGTCATCATTCAGAGACACTTTGGGGTGCCTGTTGCCCTTTCACATATTTTCACATATCTGCTGCGCTAAATGCTCATAATTGATGCATCTGTCGGTCAGCTGGCAGCACATGATTGGGCTAAAATAGTCCTGCGAAGAGAGAAGGAGGGGGTGGCCTGGGGTGCATGAAGTAGAGTCTCACAGACCCCTTATATCTAATGATTTGGGGTCCCAGGGTCCCAGGCTCCATGGCTGTGTGGTCCAGAGCAGACACAGCAGGCTCAGTGAAAATCAGCCGCCCCCTGGGACAGAAACAACATTCATTCTCTGGATCAAATAACAGCGTAACACTCCAGTCGACATCAGATCTCACTACTGCACAAAAGAGCTGTTGTGTCACTCAGTATCAAACAGAGACAAGCATTTAGACAACTTACAAGGTCAGTGTCACCAGAATGTGTACACACATTCACCTAGTGCGAAGATTTCACCAATAGATTTTATGCCGTTTTCGGTCACTCTTTGATTCTCAGTTGAATTTTGAAAAGGAAATAGTAAATGGATAATTTCCATATATTTTAGTCAACCCTTAATTTTTAGAAAGGAATTCTTTAATTACTGGTGTTTCTCATGTATCCACATTTTCCCTTCATCTATATATAGAAACAGTAATGGAATACAATCCCGAGGCATCCAGAGATGGAATAAAAGCCAAAGGGATCTGAGTGATTGCTACTATAAAACGTCTCCCAGGCCTTGTAGAGCTGTAAAGGACAAAAAGAGATAGTCAGAGAGGCCTGTTCTCAGGCTGCAAACAGGCATCTGGCTGCCCTCAAGACAGCCCTGTCTCTCTCACCATGTTTCTCTCCGAGTCCTGGTTTCTTTCTTTTTCTCACTTTCTCTTTGTTTCTGTTTCTATCACTCTTTCTCTCCCCTTTCTTTTTTGCTCTCCTTTTTACCTTATATCTCTTTCAGCATCGCTTCTCCATGTCTCTTCTGACAGGGCTATTTAAGGGTATGCTTGTGTGTGTGTGTGTGTGTGTGTGTGTGTGTGTGTGTGTGTGTGTGTGTGTGTGTGTGTGTGTATTGGCCAGGGTTAAGGCAGAAGTCTGGGGAAACAGTAACCAGAGAGTGTCCCTGAAGTGTCGGAGGGGGTCACAGAGAATCGGGGGCCTTCTGTGACCCATCACGAAGCAGAGCGGTCGACAGGGAGTTCTTATCACGGCGCACTGTCATTCACAAATTAACTTTTCCACAAACACACACACACACACACGTTTAAAGCAATGACAGTCTTCTCTCCTGAGTTCCTGTATGAGCAGCTGTTAGCACAGCATATTTCCTGTAACAGAACAAAAACGTAACTAGCCAACCTTTATTTGTTACTCATCCAGCTTTCCTTTAGAAAAGACACAAACACACAAGAGCATGCGTAGGCGCAAACATGCATAGATACACACACAAGCAAACAGACAGATTGACGTCACAATCAGAAATTATGGGGTGTTAAAATGATGTTGGAAGTAAAACCCGGGCTGAAATGTGTGCACGTCATAAACAGATAAAATTTCAGAGTTTCCATCACCTTCTCGTCACATACAAAAGCTCTCAGGCATAAGATAAATTATGACTCAAAGACATTAAATCTAAATTTACCCTAATTCCTGCGCACTCATTAAAGAGTGGATTAATGTTTAATGTGGGTGAGTGTTCAAGTGCTTAAATTCTAGTCCCCAGTTTGCGTGGTGTGTGTTTGTCTCGATGGTGTGTGCGTGTGCGTGCAAGCAGTTGGGGGAGCAGCAGAGTATGAGGAGAATTCATGTTAGTCAGCTCTCAGAGAGGTCTCAAATGTCTGTTTTCCTGACGTGTGATCCATAAATATTTGAAGTGGAAAGGGCTGCACTGCGTTGTAGGACAAATCTAATTAACCCAGAACTTCCTAAGGGTTCCTCCGTCTGTGCGGCTGCGTGGGTGTCTCTTACACTGCCAATTCACCTCCCTAAAAAGGTCTGACTCTTCATTTAAGTCACTCAGACCCTGATACATCAGTCAGTCATTAAAGTTAAAGATCTGATTTTGGTAAAGGAGTTGAATAAGAATTACTTCAAGTAAGAAATGCTGATTACTTCTTTCAGTGTTGTGGCTTTTGTTTTCATTACATTCTGAAATTAACTTAAAAGTGACATGAGTTCACACTGCAAGAATTTGCTTGGATTAACACAGAGAGTTGGTATAAATATGAAATCATTAGAGTATAATACAGCAAAAGCAACATGCATTTTGACACAGGTGCCTGACAGATGATAGTCTGTATTTAAAGTGTTGCCACTGTGGTGAGACAGAAGAGAAACACAGAAACAACAATATGACCAGAGACAGCCCCTTTTTTCTGTCATTCTATCCTCGTTTCTCATCAGACTATCCATATAAAGTTCAAAT
The DNA here is from genome assembly GCF_020382885.2 of Scatophagus argus. Taxonomy (NCBI): domain Eukaryota; kingdom Metazoa; phylum Chordata; class Actinopteri; family Scatophagidae; genus Scatophagus; species Scatophagus argus. The sequence goes on from NC_058493.1 coordinate 14,871,617, forward strand.
TACGACTCTTGGCATTGTCCGTTACTCCAGCCCAGTCTGTGTGTTTTGTACACAACTCCAGTAGCCTATGATTCAGTGCATTATGCATCTCTTCCCTTTCTGTTCTCAATCTGACCCGGGCAGGAAACACAGCGCCTCCGAAATACTAAAGTGCTGCTGATTCCGAGATAGCCTGCCATCCTTTTAGCCAGACCGGACATGAGGCCTCTTCTTCTTAAAACCAGCACTGGAACGCCCAATTGAAAAGATGGCTTGGGTGAGGATGTAGGGAATGAAAAGCCGTGCATGGATCTCATTCCTGAGGCCTGGGTTTGCTGATTTCATTAAAGTGCACCACACTATTAAAGCCGCCTCAGTTTGCTTTGCACTCACTCTCGAGCCTCACATTTCCATAATGCAGCAAAGGATTCAGTTTCACACCAGAGGACCACGCTCAAACCATTTCCGCTGTAAACCGCTCGCTTAAGTTATTATACATTTTCACAATAAATACAAAGGGAAATGTGGCCAGCGTCTCGTTAGAGGAGGTTAGCTCGAAAGCCGCGTCAACCCACATGGTGTTCCTATTCATACAGTGTCATGTGTTGATTTACTCTGTGATAGAAAAACACTCATACCATCCCCTTCTTTAATGTGTGCTCCACTATTTTTGTAGCTGATTTTTATCCACAACACTGGCAGCCAGCTGAGGAGTGTCTCGTCTTTGGCAGTTGCACGAGTTGAAATAAGGTGAAAGAAGTTTCTGTATACTGTAACAGGTATATCTACTACTTCCTCTAGAAGGAGTATGGCCTCACGAGTAGTTATTGAGGTCTGTTTGGGTCTGCGTTCTCAGGGCTGCCAGCAGTTATTAGACACACAGACGGAGGACTAACGCCTGCTCCAGATGTTCAAGCACAAGCAACAACAGGGAATTGGATGAGACCTTGAATTAAAAAGCATCACACACAGAGCATATAGTGAATTTCCCCTGTGTGCCTTAGAAGTGCTATTCCATTTCACTGCATACCACCAACAGTGGACCACTGAGGCATGATAATGAGAAAGGCCAATTAGGAGCTGTTGGACAGGATAAGACATTTCTGAACAATATTGCCTTTATCATAATTTCTCAGTAGCATTAGCGCAGCTATTGAAGCTGCCTTACAGTGAACAGTTAAATCTTTCTGCTTTTAGTATTTATCATTAACAGTGAAAAGGGGAGGGGATCAGAACCTCTTAATGTTTAAAGTTATTTTGTTTGAGTATGAACGTCTGTTAATGAAGTTCTACTTGCTTAAAAGAAGTGTGTCGCTCCAGCAGTAGTGGAAAATAATCTTCATTACAAATTTGATGTTTTGCACTTTCACTGAGTATTTCTATTGTATGACCCTACTGCATTTCATAAGGAAATACTGTGCTTTTTACTTCACTATATAGTCACATTTACTAGTTACTTTGCTGATTAAAAAGTTATTATATAAAAGTCCATTTCTGTATGTTGGACTAACCAGCACTGATCAGCACTTTATTGTCATTGTGCACCATGAAAACTACCTGCTATGCTTAAAGCAATTTTTTAAATAATTCTTCTGTATCTTTACTCAATTAATATTTTAAAGGCATTTTTTATGTTGGAGTACATGGCCTGGAAAGTTCCTTTCTACTTTCCCCTTTCCTTTCTTTCTCTCTAGGTGTCTTTGAAACTTGACATTAACAGAATAGATCTAAAATTGTGCATTTTGTGCTACATAAAACATACCTTTTACAGATAATATGACCAAGACAGAAATTTCTGCCTTTTTTTTTGAGCTGTGATGCTAATGAAAGGCTACTTCACATAACAAATGAGACATTACAAAGAGTTGTTTAGTCTCAGTGGTTGTTTAGTGTAGACCACCTCAGGCCCTGGATGACAGACGGACAGAGATTTGGTTTGGGTGAGTGTTTTTTTTTTAATGTTTGTACAGTCTCTAGTGGCAGCAATCAATGTTGTCATATAAAGTAGTCTGATGATTTGTCTCGGTATTTATTATTAATTTCATATTTGTCTTATGTTAAAAAAAAAAAAACGACATTGCAATCTGGTAGTCAACGCAAGATATTGATACTAGTGCCCATCAAAAAGTGGCAATTAATGTTTCTGCTCATTTTAGACCACTGTATGAGTCGGGACTCTGTTAACATTTGTGGGAAGGTGAAAGAATTAGTTGGAAGAGTAGCAAAATTTCCCAACTCAGACAGAAAGCCACAGCAAGTGATTCATCAGCTACCCCAATTAATACACCCTCAAAAGGAGAAAATAGTGCATCTTAAGTGGTGCTCTACTTAAGTTAATTTGTCAGATAAAATAAGATGAAAAACATCATGTATGAACCGGATGAGCTGACAAGCATCAAAGAATGTCTTTGTAGATAGTAGTTGTTAAGAACTATACCCTAATGGAGGAAAAAAACTGATTTGTGGAGTTTTAAACCTCAAAATAATAGCTCCCCTCTTCCCCCTTCTCCCTCATTTGACCTTATCTAGGTTGTAGTGCTTAATGGTGAGACAGTGTTAGATCATGGAGGGAAATAGAGAACATGCATGCCATGTCGTCGAGTCAGATAAGAGACTACTCAAAGTGTGTGCCTATAAGTGTAAGTTTACGTGTGCGTCTGCGTGTGTGTATGGCCTTAGAAGAGTCTGGGTCTCTGATTGCTTCTGCCAGGCTTCCCACATTAAAGTGGCCTCTGCCTCAGGGAAGAGATTCCTGGCTTCATGGCAAAATGGAGAGGGGTGGGGAATATGGCAAGGAAAAGATATGGGAGAAGGGAGTAAAGTGGGAGGGCAGGGGCATTTAGGTGAAAAGGAGCTGCCAAAACAACTCCCTAGCTTCATCTGGCCTGCATCCAACTGTCCGACACACACTTGTTCACTCTCTCTCGTTCTCTTTTTCTCTCTTTCAATCACACAAATACACACAGCTTCACCCCCGCCACATGTTCCTAAGTGCGGACCGCACAAGGGGGTAGCCCCCTAACCTCCCTGCCCCCATATCCCGTTCCTCTCTTCCCCCTCTCAGCTTTAATTGAGAAGACAAATGGATCTTTCAGAGCCCACTACTGCGCCACCATACATCAGTCATGACAATGTTAGCTTTATAATGGTGGGCTCGCCGTGAGCCGAACCATATGTTTGGCCCGCGCCACACGCACGAGCAAACACCTCAATACCATGCTAATGGCCCTACCATGCCCCAGTAATTGCCTGTTGTTTTATTATTAAAGGTAATTTAGGCCCTAATGGAATTCATTCAACATTGTGCATCAGCCCCACCCAGAAGGCACTGTGGAGAGACCACTCTTCCTGTGTACTATATCAAGAAAGCCTTTTATCTCTACTGAAAAAAAATATCATTCCGCAAGATGAAACATGCTGTAGAGCGCCAGATACCATCCCCTTTGTCAAGCTAGCTTCAAACTCTAGACTCCATAAGACAGTGAATTTTATCGTGGACAGTTCCTTTCATTATTTTCATTCTCTTGTCTAATGGTAGCTACATCATTTGCTGCACAGTCATCTAACAAACATAATTTCGTCTTTGCATTAGCACTGAAGTTATTTATAGCTCTCTATATTTTTCGAATGTTGTACTGATATTCAGTCAAGTTTAGAGAAACCAAACCAAATGTAGAGCATGTGCAAGGGGCCTGTGACTGTGAGCGAACCCAGGAAAGCTTTGTTTAGAGAGCTAGAAACACACAAGTAACTGGCAATCAGCAATAATGATTTAGATAAGCGGGTAACATATTTCTTTTGATCTTAACAAAGGTTTTTTTGTGTAGGTGAAATTATTACATTAATCTAAGAAGCTCAAAACAAAATAACAGGCCGCATGAAATTAATGAATAAACAATCACAAAAATTAGCAGAAATGACAATTTGCTTGTGCGTGAAAAAACCTGCTGGCAGATGAGCTTGTAACCTTAATGACGTTGACTCATTGCAGCGTCCGGAATCTGTTCCCGATTAATGTGAGTGGGCAGAAACAGAACACTGAGGCCTGATTTATTAAAGGCTAGATATAGAGTTATGTGAATGTGATAAGTCTGAGTTACAGTTAAGCTGTAAAAGAACATGATGGATTGTATGACAGAAGTTCATCTTAAAGAAAAGCAGATATTCCTCAGACACGTGAGAAAATGTCACATAGACATGCACAAACTGAGAATCTGCCAGAGGATTTATTGATGTGTTGTGACATACTGGCGACCTCTGTCAGTGTATGGTCACTTCTAACACGCATACACTCACATACAAAGTTCTGTATGTCCTTATCAGCTTATCTTCAGCATCCTTCTGTTTTTTTCTTTTTCCTTCACTGAGATCTCCAAAGAGTTTAATTCTTTCTTGATTACCACTAATATATTCCTCACCTCTTTTTACTGTACCTTGTCCTTCACTTCTCACCCATTAATAAATGTCTTTGTCTGTTTCCCAACACAGGAAGCCAGTACGGTACCCAGGGATCATCTGAGGCTGTGTGATCATCATTGCTCTTCTTCCTGTGCCTTGCTCCCATGGTTTTTCATGCCTAGTGTCCAGCATGCCTATCCTCTGACTGGACCTACTCTCATCCGTGGCCAAAAACACCAAAATAACAATGTTCCCTCCCCTCATCTGCTCGCCCTTATACTCTGGTCACTTTTCCACTGTCTTACGGCTACCCACATGTGACACATATCTCTGAGTGAGTGCGTTCTCATGGGCTTGTCACCACGACCCCACACTGCATTTTATTACATAATTTTGAGCATGTTGAAAGGTGTAACCCACAGCATGGTAAATTGTTTCTGTTTCTATGACTACTGAAATTTGTCTTCTCTTGTTTTCTTTTTCCCTTTAGCCTACCCCGTCACTGTTTCTACCCTATTTCCCTTCTCTTCCTCCGTCTTGTTCCCAGCAGCATGTGAACATTAGCCAGGGTTTTTATCAGGAGGCTTCCAGCAGAGCTCAGTGGACCTTCCCAGGAGAGGAGGCTACAGGAAGTCGTAGGATGATAAAACTGGGCCATTACTGGGCCGGCACAGGACCCTAGGGTTCATTACCCCCCTCTCCCTAATTTCACTGTGTGACTGCGGCACAAAATAGTCCTAAACACACCTCAAACTCATGATATTATCCATCTGTATAATGTACATGTGAATGTTGGGCTGCTGAAATTGTGCTTTGTGTTAGTGAGAAAACATTAGCCTGGTAGTCTGACTGAACTGACATTTGTTTCATTTCATTCACTATTTGAATCACTACAAATCTGAGATGTGGAACGATACAGATGACGGGAACCAGGCTAGACAGAAAGTAGCTTGAAGAAGGTACTTTGCAGAAGTATGTGAGAGACAACTCAAAAAAGATTTTGTCAGAAGGTAGTATGAAATAGAAAGTGTAGATAATTTACTATTTAAGAGGAACATTAAAAATTCTTCAGCATTAAGCTATTACTCAGCATTCTCTCCGCCCCTGAGAGGGGAAGCAAGGAGGACATAAGAATAAAAACAGCTGCCTCTGAGATGACGTCACAGCCTTGAACGCCGCTGATGTAGCTCCCAAAAATAGTACACAACAACATGGAGCTGCAGCTCTTGAATAGTAGTATGGAGAGGCAGAGAATTAATTGGCAGTGGTGGTCTTGTGGAAGTGATGACAGCTGATAGAGTGAGCAGCTGGAAATGACAGCAACAGCAGAGCACAGCACCATGTAGCACTCAGCAGCAACACTGACAGAGAGCAGCACAGAAACCACCAATGATGCAAAAACATACAGAAACCGATACAGAGAGAGAGAGAAGTATGTTGCTGATTATTTCACAGCATGACTTGGAAACGGTTAAACGATCAGCGGCAATTTGTATGTTTCATTGATTGCTATTTGTATGTTTTGTCTGGCGTGTTAACCTTTTCACTGTTGTCACTTTACAGATGTGGGAAATACCAAACACACAGCAGATAGACAGATGAAAACCACCGCCATACTTGTGTGGTAAATACAAGGGGTTCATGGAGTCAATTTTAGAAAACATAGCACATGTATTTTTCAGCATAGTCTCCTTACCTTACATTTACACACTTTATCCAGTGGTCGTGGAGTATAAAGATATCTTCCTTATAAAAGCTGTCATGTTGTACCTCCAAAAGAGGAAGACGGAACATACCTCAGGGTGCCTCCATCCCCTGGTGTTGGCACCATGACCTCACGGACCTCCAATGGTGATAAACCCTTGTGACCGAGGTAGCAGCAGAGCCAGTTGCATGACAGCCAAACTTGTCCATTTTCTCAGCCAGTGTTGACTTGCAGATTTGAGCTACCTTAAACAAAAGTAACCCAAAAATTAACTACACACTGAAAATTTTCTGTACTGAAAGAGTTGAACTTCACATCCACTGAACAAGAGCTTCCCTGCTTCTTCCTTAGATCAGAGACTTATCATTCACCCCTCATATGCAGCTACTACAAGTAGCTGGTTAGCTTAGTTTAGGTTGAAAGGGAACATAAGTAGTCTGACTCAGCTGCCAGTGCCTGTAAAGCTCACACATCACTTTTTGTTATTAATTCATAGGCAGGCTAGCTGTTTACCCCTCTTTCAAGGGGGGTGCTAAGCTTAGCTAGCTGGCAACAAAATGACAGAGACTGTAAAACAAATTCTCAATTTAATACTCCATTCAAGGTCTACTGGAACCTCATTAGTCAAGTGTAGGCTTCTACTAAGCTTACAAGATGGATCCCAAGACCAGAACATTGGGGACAAAAGGATTAGGTTTTTGCTGAGTCTTTACTGAAGTATTTTCAAGAATATGTATATTATCTTCTGGGTTACTAAGTAACACCAACTCACTAGGCTGCAGGAATCCCATGCCAGACAGGGCAGCAGGTGAGTGCACGTGGTCTCAGGAGTTTGGAGGATGATCCAGGCAATGCAGAGAAACAGGCAGGCATTTTCAGGAATGCCACAAATGACGGAAGACTAAAGCTGAATGAGACCAGAAGGGCAGATGTGAGTAGGTGAACTTGTACACAAGAAACAAGGGTTAGAGTCCCAAAAGTACTAGGTAAGTGATAGCAACTCAATTTTCTGCCTGACACTGGTACCACAGTGTTGATGGGACAATCTGGTAAAAATGGAGTGATTGAGTTGGTCTATAAAAGCAGCAGGAAGAGGGTGAACTTGATTGCTTCAAACACAGAACAGGTGTGCTGGAGAGAGGGCTGCAGGTAGAGACTGCCCAGCTCCACTGCGGATTGGCTGCCGGTAGACCAAACACACACACACACACACACACACACAGGGGAGGGGAAAACACAGTGGAAAAATACTGAGACAAAAGGCAGATTCTAACAGCTACTTTCTTTTCATTCCTTTCAGTTCATCAGACTTACCCTTCTGTATCATACGTAGGTCTATAGAATGCCTCTTTTTGCCTCTGACATTCCTCTGCCAATTCAGAGAGAGCAGCCAAATGACCCTAATGCTCTTGGGATTCCCTGATCCCCTCCCCACTCATACCAGCAGATCAGCCCTGCTAGTTTCCTTATCTGTTCTCTTCTCAATTACCCTGTGCTGCAGAGGGCATCTGAAGCCTCAGACGAGCAGCCTGGAGGTAACAGTGGGCTGAACTGGGAGGTGTCACAGGCTGCTGATGGCCTTTTAACCCTCCTTACATAGAGATAATGAATGTTGGACATGGTGGCTCAAAACTTCAGTAAGTTAACTCTGCTAGTAAGAAAGTAAAAGTGTTTGTTTAATACGCATAATCTCTATTATAATAAAGTTTCTGGTTATTTCATCTGCCAGTTCGAGCCTTATTTTCATAAGTTACACCTTAGAAAGCAATTGTCAAAATCAAGTCAGGCTTACTGTAAATTCCACAGTTCTGCTGCTTTGTTACATGACACTTGATAACACCAGGTTTGTGGTTTGGATGAAATTTGGAGGGATGTCTTATGTATTTCACTGACTCCCTCGCCCTGCTGAGAAAGCTGCAGTTTCCAGTGGTGGCTGGCAAAAAGAGTTTTGCAGAATGTATACACCAGAGGTGAAATCAAATTTAAAACTTTTCTGCTGTCTCACTAAAATTTGTATCTTAGGTGGTAGAGGACATTTAACATTGATTGGATGGTCTTTTTAATTTTGCATCTGACAAAAAAAATGCTGGACATAAAATAGTTAAAAAGCAAAGGCATATGAATAGATAGTACAATGTTAAATGATATTGGCTGTTCAATATGTCTATTTAATTTTTTAATCATTATAGCAATTGTGTCTATTGTCTGTAATTAATAAAATTAGGTTGCCTCTGTCTATTTCATAAAGCCAATCTAGTAATAAATACACTATATAGACAAAAGTGTTGGGACAACTGACCATTGCTCCAACAGGGACTTTAATGACATCACATTCTAAATACACAGCCAGCTATGCAGCTACAAAAGCGTCCGCTCTTCTGGGATGGCTCTCCACAAGATTTTGGAGTGTTTCTGTGGGATTTTTTTTCCCATTCATGCAGTAGAATAATATTCAGATCAGGTACTTATGTTGAATAAAAAGGCCTGTCTTGCAGTCTCTGTTCCAGTTCATCCCAAAGGTGTTGGATGGGGTTGAGGTCAGGACTCTGTGTGGACCAGTCAAGTTCTTCCACACCAAACTCACATAACCATATCTTTATGGACTCTGCTTTGTGCACTGGGCCACAGTCATGCTGGAATAGAAAAGGACCTTCCCCAAACTGTTGCCACAAACTTGGAAGCATAGCATTGTCCAAAATGTCTTGGTATGCTGAAGCATTAAGATTTCCCTTCACTGGCATTAAGGGGCTGAGCCCAACCCCTGAAAAACAGCCTCATCTCAGTGCATTTGTCTATATAGTGTATGTGTTTTCGGTCAATAACACTGCACATTACTGGATAAGTTCATATCATCAATAACAAGGGGTATGCTCTGCAGTCTCTGCTTCTATATTTTATCTTCATTAACAACATCATTAGTACTTAAGTACATTGAAATGTTCATAGCAGTGGTTTTAAAAAGTGACCTTCCGTATGCATGTCCAGTGTGAAGCTTAACTTCTTGGTGCATGTTTTCTTTTCAACAAGTCACTGGACAGAGAACATTGCTCTACTTATGCTAACTCAGACACATTGCGAGGCCTAATCAAGAGGTTTGCATGCGTCTGTCTTGTAAACAGAGAAGGAGAGAGTCCGAGCAACACAAACATGGAAACAGAGGTGGGATTGAACATTGAGAGAATGTGACTGTGGTGAATGGAGCGGGGAGGACAGCACAGAGAGCTACCATCTTTTGTCACGCCGTGTCTCAGCGTCTGCAGGATGTCTCCCTCCTTTTAAGGCAGCAGTGATATTTGGCTACAGAGAGGAATGGAACAGGATTACACAGATGTCTAAGAAGAGACTGTAATCCTGATCTTCTCCATGACTTAAATGTGCTTCCATAAACATACACAAACCTTTACTGTTATGGTCTTTCATGCTGTTAGTTGTAATTTTTGCTGTTTTTATCAGTGAGTGCAATTTTTAAAAATCTTTTGTGATGGTGAAGATCACAAAGTACTTAGTTATTAATTTGCCCTCTTTTCCGTTCCTCTGTATTCTAAACTCAGAGGAAATTACAAGCTCAGGCTGTTTAAAATTTCCTTTTCCCTCAGCTCTTGTGAATCCCTTGAAGCCATTTAATGTTCACCTCTTCACCTTTTCATCTCACTCTTTGTCAGCACCATTAACATGAGAGATCAGGACTGATTTTGCTACTCTGTCTGTCTGTCATCTATTATCCACAGATAGAGACTTATCTCTCTGTCAACACCCGGCTGTTTCATATAAGCTATCACACAAGCAGTGTTACAGGGTCTCTTCACCTGTCCATCGGCGCTCAGTGGCATCACTGGGTGTTTGTATGTTTATCAGTAATAACAGGGGAGGCGTTGAGACTGAAACCAGCTGTGCACGACTCAAGCTCAGCATCCAGTCTGCTGACATGAGTTTGACAGGGAGTTGACAACAGTGAGTGAGTTAAACATCTTCAACATGTCAGCAGGTCACATTATTCAACGTAATTTTACATATGCACCATTATATTCTGCCTCTTAAAGTAATAATCAATGGAGCTGAAGTGATATGCACATGGGATGGGTTTTTCTTTTATATGGAGCACATGGTCAGCTGGAGCAGGAGGGATTTGTTACTGTGCCCAAGGACGCCGCAGCAGTACAGCGAATTACTGACATTGGAGTTTGTACCAGAAGCCCTTTGGCTGAAGGGTGGTCTCTGCACTCACTACACCACTCTGCCAGCCTGAATGCCATCAACAGAGAAAGATTTAAGAAAGACTTTGTTGTACGTTTGTGTATATGTCCATGTGGGTCTCATGTGCATATGTGTAGAAATCCAACTGCAGCAATGTTCTCCCCTCTCTCTTATTCTTCATGTGTGTTCCACGTGTTCCAGCCACATTTCTGCAAATATTTATACCGAGTGTAAAACGCTCTTGATCTCTCTCCCCTGTTTACTCTCCTGTTCTTTCTCCCAGCCGACTCTCACACTGACCTTTTTTCATCCTGACTGAGAGTGACAGGAGGGAGGGGACAAAGAGTCAGGGGGGCAGAAAAAGAGCAAGTGAGTGTAGAGGGAGGTCAGGCAGAGAGAGAGTGAGTAAGGAGAAAGCCTTTGGCACGGACGGAGAGATAGATAGATAGAGATAGAGAGAGAGAGAGAGAGAGAGAGAGAAGGGAGCAGAGGAGAGAACGTTCAGGGTGATGGATGACTTGTCATCTTATAGAAATCAAAAGCCGAATCTACCAATCCCTCTTTAAGCAAAAGCACACAATGCAGTCGTGCAAGGAGGTCCACTGGGCTAATTGTGGAGTAATTTGACATCTGCTGACGTCTGAAAATGTGTTAGCTACTACTGAGAAAGAGAGAGAGAGAGAGAGAGAAGGAGGGTGGTGTTGTCATGATCCCTGCTTGATTTCTAAATGAGGCACATGCTGCTGACCAAAGTGTGTGCACATGCTTCTGAAATGAGAACAAAAACACAGATCCAGTTACAGGACAAAGTATCACATTTGTGGTCTTTGTCATCAGCTTTGCCACATTCACAGCAGCTTGATCAATGGCGTTTTTGTAATATTTAGCCTGAAACATGTAATGATGTGTTGCTGAAACTAATGAGCTTTGCCACTGGGTGGCCTATTGGACACCACATACACACACTTGATGATATATCTTTTCCCAGGATTCACTGGTGTTTTCTCTGTCATGATCGATAAAAAAATGGTTTGTGAAGTAATGCTGGCTAAAGTAATCCTGCTCTATGGATAAATATTCCTTGTTCAGGATCAATAATGGATATTATTTTACAGCTATCAATATCTACATGATATAAAAAGCACAAAATCAGTCACGTAATTTATGTCTTTTCAGAGATATGCGTCATCAGATGTATGGGACACTGTATTATAGACAGTTAAATCATTAAAATCTCAGTAACAGAGAAAACATTTTTCCTGTCAAGATGGAATTAGAAAACTAATTTGTGGACCAACAACTGACGTTTCAAAGCTACTAACAGGGTGCTAACATGTCTCCAGCTGTGACTAGTCCTTCAACTCTCCCTCCACATTCCTTCCAGTGTAAAAGACTGTTGTTTTCTCCCTGTGGAAGGGAAACAGAGCTGGTAGCTGGATTCCTCTGCAGCATGTTGGCAAAGGCTGTGGAAGAGGCCTTACGATCATTAGTGAGGCTGGCATGAGAGGTTGAAGGAGATCTGCTAACAGTCTGCCATTATTCAGCAAGAATGGAGACAGCGCCTGACTCTAATCACAGCAGCAGTTTTATTCTCTTTTAAATGGCAGCTGTCAAAATAACACAAAATAGTTTGGCAGCACAGGTACGCTCCAAGTCTGTGCCAATAAATAAATTGCTGACCACTGCATGCTGTACACTTCTGTGCCTTCTTTCACACCCTTCACACGACCTTGCAACCGATCTGCCAGACAGGCCTTGCTCTCTTCTGAACAACTGACTTAGGCCATTTTCTTATATGAAATGCAGACAATGTTCTGAGAATCAGGCCAGGACCTTGTCCAGAGTTCCCCTTTCACGCATATAGCCCACAAAGGAAGAAGGATGCTGTAAGCAGACACGGCAAAATGGAACATTGTTGGATATAAATGAAGAATCTGAGGTACTGCTAAAGGATGAGGGATGAAAAAAAACAGAGCAAAGTTGTCCTTTCTGTGCTCCAGTGCATGACATCACAGCACTCCCAGCTTCCATTAAGGCCTAATAAATGAAGGGCTAACGAGGCAGAGTGGGTGGGAAATATGGGAGGAGGGATTGGGGGGTTGGGGGGGGTGGGTACTGCCACTCCAGGCCTCTGTCAGCCCCATCAGGAACACTTGAAGGAGTGGTGAGAAGGTTGTAGCACAGCAAGGGTGGATGGAGGCTAAAAAAACCTCTCGGCCCATTAGAGAAATCAGGCCGGGACTCTAAAAACACCCTGAGAGCAGAGAGGCCGAGTGGCCCTGGTGTAAACATACGGTGGGTGGCAGCCCCCGAGCGCTCTGACAGCCAACGGCGGCCATGATGGATCTGTGGAGTTATCTCATTTTCCACTGTTTTAATTAGAGACCAGGCTGTGAGCCTCAGCAGCTGGCTCTGCTGTACTGACTCCTGCAGCCTGACAGAGAAAAATGTCCACCGATACTACTGCCAAGTTCAGCCTGACCAGTGAAAGAGGGAAAAAAAAAATCCTTCTCGGATCCATAACCCTGTTTACTCAGCAGGATGCACTTCAATCAATATTACACTCTAATAGTTTGAGATGATTTCTGTCATATTAATGTATCTTTTAGCAATGTACTTTGAATTTCTGACTAAAGTTAGAAATGCTGAAAATGAGAAAGCACCATGTGCATAATTTAGAAGAGAAAAAAATTACCTATATTTACAGTTAATTAGAGTCATGCATCTTAGATGACAATGATAGAATGAGTTAAGGTATCAGGTATCCATCCACAAAATGGGTCTGGAGCAGAACTCAAGGAGAACCCTGTTATTAGGTGGCACGGTCACCCTGTAATTCGGCAGAGCACCACAGTGCTGGGGTAAGACAGGACGAGCAACAAAAGACTCAAACAACCCCACACCGTTTATGAAGCTATGAAATTAGAGGAAGTCAAGTATAACAAGCAACAAAATTTGTTTGATGAAATTAAAAAAAAAATGCTTAAAAATGCAATTCTCCCAAATATATTAGAAAGTTATTCCCTCGATAATGTCATGAAAGAAAATAGAAAGAAGATGTTTTCCATTGTTGTTCTGTAATTGTGGTGCATTTAGTTGGTGCAGTAATCTAGTAAAAATCCCCCCTTTTTTGTTAACGTAGTTCTGTAATTTTAACATATTTAATTTAAGGTTTATGGAAATCCAGAGAATGAAAGGCCTTATGGAGAGAAAGCTTAGTAGTGGTCATTTTGGGCAAAACTCCTCTTCTCTAATCTAAAATCAATAAAGGCCAGTTAAAACATAAGAACATAAAGAACAAAATTCTGCAAATGTTCAGTAGTATTTTCATGCTTTTTTACTCAGTTCAGTGTGTGCATGATCAGTCATTCTGTGCAAAAACTAAAAGTGGAAGATTTTTTCATGATGATGGTAAACATAATTTAAAATGGGCTGAGAAAAATATTAGGCATAGACAATATTAGGCGTAGACATATTTTTTTGTATCTGTGCACATTAGTTCAGATATTTTGTATAAATCTGGCCGATTAAATCAATTAAAGGATTGGAGTACAGGTTAAGAAACTTTGAGAAGTTTTAAAGAAATCCTGTATATAATCACATAAATTGTCTAATCTCGGGTTAATCTCGTATTTCTTATTAGAGGGAGACCAAAGAATTTATACAATTACATGTCACAGCAAAATGTGGCTCACAAGCCTTTTATACCCGCTTTTACTTGTTGAAAAGCAGGGAAATGGAAAGAAAGTGTAAGCGTGAAAGTTGTTTTACTGAGCACTGCTAAAGAGGAAAATAAAATCATGTCATTGTTGTTTACACTGGACCCCCCCAGCTGAAGGGCTGTGTGTGAGTTTGCGTGTGTTCTTCCATTTTCACTGTTTAGGCTGCATGTTTTTGTGAGTTCGCCTCCAAGGAAATTTTGAAATTCACCACCATCAGAGACCAATTTACGGTTACTTTGCCGCTGAGTAATTTTTTGTGTCCTGTTCACACGCAAATTCACATGGAAGCTTGTTTTTGTATTATAAAAAAAAAGAATGTTTTTAAATATACAGGGTACATGTGTTCAGTTTTTAAACTGACGTAATTAAAGCAAAACAAGTCACAAATATTTTTAATAGCTAGGCATAACGTTTTACAGCAAAAACACACATGGATGCATATACACTCACTTGCAAGCGTACACATATGCATCCAGATGCACATGTGATGCTTTATGACCTCTTCCAACTTCCTCTTGGCAACACTCACAAACCTGCCTCCGGCTCAAATAGAACAATCATACTGCTCAGTATCTCACGCCTACCTTATCTCTACCTCTTCCTGTTCACTCTCTTATTGTTTCTCTCACCGTGCTGCTTCTGCACCCTCAGCGTCTTCATCTTTCTTTGTTTCTCCAGCATTTCTCTCTCTCTCTCTCTCTCTCTTTTCTCCTCTCTGCCTGTTTAGAACGAACAGCGGCCTCCATTGTAGAATGGCAGGGTGTTATGACAGCAGGCTACTGTTAACTGTGTTTGGTTTGGGAGGACAGGGGAACACACACATACAGACGACCTGCAATGCACACACAAACACAAGGACACTGACTTCTCCAGCTTCAGAATTGCATTTGTTCATGAACACACACACACACACACACACACGTGTATCTGGCATCAGAGTGTCCAGATGGAGCTCATCCCCTGCCTCCCTGCAGTCATATTTTGACTGTTTACTGAGAATTTCTCCATATCTGGCCATTGTTAAGTATGCAGAAACTTTGAAGCAAGAGTATAGTATGTGCTACATGTGCAAGTCGAGAAGTCCTACGATGTGTGTGTGTGTGTTTGTGTGTGTGTGTGTGTGTGTGTGTGTGTGTGTACATCAGGTGAAAGCAAAAGGGTATTCAGTAAGCACAGGGTCATGAATGTGGAAGTATTCAGTGTGCAAACATATCTGTGAGATCACTAACTTGTGAACTGTTTGACCTGTGCAGGTGGGTGTTATTCTCTGAAACGCGTCTTGCCTCCTCAAGACATTTGTTTGTACACATGATGAGTTAGTGTAAGCTGCAGCAGGATGTTTAGGACCTGAACATGTGTGAGAGTGCACATCAGTTTGTGGGTGGGTGGGTGGGTGGATGGTTGGTGTGTGTATACGTTTGCACCCAGACGTTACCATGAGAGTTTGCAATGCCCTTAAAAGTCGTGTTATCCCTCTGAATTAAAGACTTTTGCCGAGAAGCTTGAAATCTGTCATTGTGTTAAATTACATGCCTCCTATAATTGTGTAATATACAGTATACCGTAGCTGCTGGAGTGAGAGGAAAATAAACAGATTTGAATCTAAGAAAATAGTGGAAAAATGACATTTTCAACAGAGCAGGGCCTCATTGTGCTATTGTCTTCCTCTTCTCCATATTCACTTTTTCCACATTTAGCACTGGCTGCTTTGATGCATGCTGAAGGAATGCAGGGTGAGTAATCACAGCGGGACAGGGAGGAGGGAGGAGAAAGGTGGATTACACTGATGAACTGAAGAGGTGATGGAGACTATTAAGGAGGCCACAGGGTGAGAAAATATAGACATTTAAGAAGAAAGAAAGGGAGGATACGGAGGGAGAGCATGAAAGAGAAGTAGAAAGAGTGAGAGGGGCCTCCCTGGTCGTAGTTACGCCGTGTGCGATCATTTGAGTTGATTTGGATTAATGCTTTAATTGGGAAACACACACACAGACCGTTAACATCTGTATCCCATAGCAGTGGAGCGGCCGCCAAGACAAACCAGTGCTGCGTCACTCTGACAGATTCCCTCCAGTAACAAGAGCGCTCAAGAAAAGGCTCTGTGTGAGAGAGACAGGGCTTTAATGGCAAAACAGACCAGGCTTAAGACTGGGGAGCTCTAGGTCATTAAAGTGGCAATGCCAACCCAGACCCAATGTTTCTCTCTTTCACACACACACACACAAAGAGCATCTGTAGACAAGCTACAGAATTACATCTGGTTTCACAGTATTTCCACACTGTCTATCTTTGTGTATAGAAAAGAAAAAGACTCCCAACCATTTACAATTCCATAAAATGTACCATTTGCATGTGGAACAGATAGAACTTCATTGTTTTCATTTTCTGATCCTAAAAGTAGCAGACTCAGCATGAAGGTTTGTAAAAAAAAAAAAAAAAAAGTCAAACTAACACTGTTGGGGTTGCGGTATCTTGTGATTTTGTGAACAGATGAGCCACTGGATGATAGTGTGATGCTGAAGAAAGATATGTTTTTTACATCAAGCACATCTGTATCTAGATTGTGGTTGAATATTTCTGTCTATAGTATTTGAACTGAAGTACTGTCACAAGGCAGTAATTATTATATATATCACATCCTTCCCGATATTCAAGTATGATCAAAAGTGACCCAGATATAGTAATACAAAAAATAAAAATACAAAATTGTCCAAAGTGATCACTAGTGAATGGAATAATAATCGTAGTTCATTAATATTACTCCTGGTTCTGGTATTACAGCAGGGTCTACTGTAGTCGTGCATGTGGTTGGTCCAAGTGGTGTAACTGGTAAAAGTAGAAGTTTAAAGAAGATGAGATGACTGGAGAGGAGACCAGGGGACCGGAGGAGAAAATGAGAGCAGAGCAGAGCAAAAGCCTCAGGCTGCTCGACCAAGTTCAGTTATAAATAACAAATAAATAAATAAAAATACAAGCAAAAAAATACAATTTGCCAAACCTTTGCTACAATGAACTCGTATTTATATAGCAGAACATACTTTGTGTGTTATACATACACTGTTTATATGCTTACATTTATGGTTGTGGTTTATTAAGTCCATATGTCTGCCATTACATATAGTGAAATTGTATCATATCGTAGTTGTTTATCTTTTGGTCTTAAATGATTCTATTTTTGTACTTTAGTTTTCTAACTGAAATGGCACTCATAATGGAAAGCAAAGGAAGAATTTCATTGTGCACAACTTGCTTCTTTACTGTGCATATGACAATAAGCACTTTGACTCTTGAATGAAAAAAGAAAAACAGGAATAAAGAAACAAAGAAAGAATAAACAGAGTGATGTAATTCTGTGCACAAAAAGTTCTTAACCAACTCTCAGTGAATTTTTAAATATTTTAGAATGACAGGAAATTAATTTTCAGATTTGGTCCCTCCTCAGTGATACATGGTCCAATCTGTCATAAAAACAATGCCATAAAAGATTGCAGGACTTGAGGAGCATCTTTGCTCATCTGCCTTATGTGAGAAGGAAGTAGGAAAAGACTTGTCAAAACCTATAAGTGACATTACGTCTATGGTTGTTCATCCAACCAGAATATGCTGTGGGGGCATGACGGTTCACTCACAAACTTTGCTTGCAGTCTTAGGTACTGTAGTAGAGCAGCTGGTAATATGCTGAAGGACTAATGATAGAATGAGCTGCTTTTACTACAAGATGGCTTAAGATAAGGTTAACTTTAACGACATTACCTGACAGTCCTGCACTTACTTTAAAAATTACACATATACATAACTTCTGTCAGTCCAAACCACATGTGTTATGACAGAGGGTAACACAGTAGCATGCATGAGCATAAAATTCATGAGCACACACATTGTTACAGACAATTGTGAGAAAGTGTTTTCATGGTGACACACCGTCATTCATACAGCCAGGCTGCCTCAGAACAATGTAAGGCTACACACCCTGTCTGTGTGACTCTGTGACCTCTGGGACCCCTGTCCCCCTGACTGCCTCTCCTGCTCAGACTGGATCCCTACTACACCACTCCAGCATTGACCCCCATTCATTTGGACCGACCCTTCTTATCACGTCTACCAGCTCCCTCCCTCCTCCCCTTTCCTCGCCACCTCCTCCGGACCATTTTCCCTCAACCTGTCTAGTTTTCTTCTCATGTGTTTGCACATATCTGAAACCACCTGCCGGGAGAAACCACACTGACTTGATGTTCACTGACAACGTAAAAAGCAGCGTTGAGTGCTAAGGCCGTAGACTCCTGAAGCCAAAAAATTAGACCATGCAGAGGGTGATTCATACAGCAGAAAGGCCAGGCTTGAAGTGAGAGCGCTCACACACGCACACACACACACACACACACACTGAATGCCAGAGAGGCATTCGTGACTGCTTCCTTTGGTCCCTGTATGGTTTCACATTCAACCCACTGCGTTTGATCATGAGAGCCTGCAAAATACTCACATCATCATACCTAATTAACAACGAATGGTGAGGGGAGACACACAGACACAAACACACAATGGCAAGTACAGTACATACCTACCTGGCATGAAGACCCATTACTCATGTATGGATTAATGGTGCTGCCTGTCAAGTACGCACACACACACTTGCTCTTTAGTCCATCCACACACACACTCTCTGTAAGAGAGCTCAGCACAGTCATAGGTATTAGGGAAAGGGAGTTAAAAATGGAAATGAAAAGGAAAACAAACACATCACATGAGGAAACCCTTTATTCACTGTATGAGAGTAGTGACAGAGCAGTAGAGGAAGATGTTTACAACACAGATAACAACTACACCAAGCTCCGGTTTCAGCTCAGGAAACACGTTGCGCCTAATCATCGGTTTCTATCAAAACAGTAATCTGACTAGGAAAGTCCGACGGGGTGAGAAAGAGCGAGGGAAAGCGCTGACATCTTTCCGATGCTTAAATGATGGCCTGTCTTCAATGCTGCGTGTTTACAAGTTTCACCTCAACAGACTGTACCTCGCTCTGTCTCCTGGGCTGCGGGGCTTTGGGGTTTTGGCCAACTACTCCTCACGAGTGTGAAAATTTAGCATGCCTTCACAAGCCAGCCCTGCTCTTCGGAGACTTCAGAGCACCCCAAAAAACTGACAGATCTGGGATGATTAGCTTCAGTATATTGAGCTCGTTCACCTCCTGCCGCTGTTCTGAAAGACAGTCAGAAACTGATTATGTCCGTCATTGACTTAATGAAGCTATTCCTGCCTCACTTTTATGAATTAATGTGGAGGGAATGGAGAAAATATACTGTTAGGTGTAGGAGGATGTCACTGTTGACCCCCCTCGTCATTCACCATCAGAAAAACAAAGATCAGGCAGGCCCACGGGAGTATAAACAAGGGGTGGACCAAATTATGGGTGCTAAAATGTGGCAGAAAAAGGTGGTTTCGTTGGGCCTATTTACTGTCCAACAATACAGCAGTGCCAACCTAAAAGACTGCGTGTCCACAGAGTCATCTGTGCCAGCACCTTTTGTATAAAGCATCTTTTCTTAACTTGTGAAGTGTAATGAGCATCCTGCAACGTTCAATTACAGATTTTCTACTAACGAGGTAAACAAAGCATCAAACGCAGCTCAAAACAAAGTTCTTGATGAGGAGTTTGTAGTCAGGTAATGCTGGATGCCTCTGAAGTTATGGGGGTGGAAAGTGTTGACAGTGTTAGTGTTTTGCTCGAGAGAGCGGTGCTGATGTTGTCCCATATTTACGTCAGTATTTACTTGTGTGTGTACAGGTCCTATGAGAGGTTTACATATTGAGGGTAATAGGATAACTCTGGCCTCTGCAGGCAGAGAAACAGGTGCTTATCTTGTCAGAGCTGTTGTGCTAAGCCAACCTTTGACCCCTGGTTAAGAGCCAATTGAGAAATTAAAACAAGAAATTTGCACGCCCCCTTACGCCGCCCCAGCTCTTCGCTCCCCTCTCTCTCTCACACACACACACTCGCAGGCACAAAAATGTATGCATGTGGTAAAGGTCAGCCAGATGATGAATCATTTTGGAGCTATTTCCCAGTATCCTTTGCCTGTATGCTGCAACCCAGCTTGCTGAAGAAAGCAGTTGAAAAGATGAGAAAAACATAAGCTGCAAAACAAAATAAGTGGAATGAAGTGTTTCACCAACACTGAACACACAAAGCTGAGTTTGGAGTTTTGGTGAAAAGTGGAGGAAGGGAGGACTGATGTGAGGTGAAGTGGACGGGGAGCAGCTCACCGCTGTGTGGGGTCTCTCTCTCTCTTTCTCTCTCTCTCTCTCATATGAGTTCACCGCTGGGGTCTGGGTTATTGATTTTCAGGCATGAACCAGGAATATTGTCCAGGATTTTATTTTGCTCCTCTGAGCCTGTCAAGCTACTTCTATTAAGCTTCCCCCAATTACACATGTGCCTCTCTGACAGATAGGCTGGCACCGTCGCTTCATAAACATAACTCCAAATTCACTAACTGCTTCGTAAGACTGTTTCATTAAAAACAGTGAGTCCATTCAAAAAAAAAAAAAAAAAAAATCATAGCTGAAAACTCAGTTTTTTATATTGGTGTGGCATGACTCAGTTATTTCAGGCCACTCCAAAGCAAATACAACCTGAATTTAGTCCTGATGATTTTACAGCAAGGCTGTCTAAATAGCACTTTTCGTTTTTCCTTTAGATGTTTTTAAAAACCCTGAGAAACAAATGTCTACATGAATTGATATCTAAGGCTACAGTTGCTTACAACATCTCCTTAATTTGTTCTACAGTTTTTAAAAGATTTTAGAAGACTGAAGATAACAGACCCCCTGTTATCAGATTCACAAATGTTTGTCTGATCACATTGTGACTGTTATGAGTTTAACTCAACTTTTGTCATGTCTGCAATCATACCCCCTCACACCACACATAAAAAACAGACACAAGCACAAACACAGATGCAGGCCAACATGAACACTCCTACAAAAACACAGTGCAGTGTTACTTGGAGAGAACAAAATTATATGATCAGTTACTTTCAATAAAATATTTTGATAGAATGAATTTAGGATGCATCACACAAACATGAGTGCTGTGCAATAAAATGTCCTTTTTACAGTGCATTGCTACATAACCTTTGGTTAATGTGAAAAACATCAATCATGTGCCACTGGTGGGACAGCGGTTCACTTCAGAAAAACCCTCTTACAGGGACATTAAAGTTAAACAAATGAAAACAGAACAGTGTTTTGCCGCTCGACTAACGTGTTGAAAAATACACGGCCACGCAGCAGATATCTGATGCCAGGAATAACAGCATGAGGTTTAAAAAAAACCTCTCATATTCATGTATTAACACATCTCCTTGGTCTTTGCTACTTACTGCTGTGAATTTCCCTCCAAAAAGCTAAATTTAGGGAGAGCAACAGACTGGCCGACAACTTGACAGCCTCAGTAGACCCCACAGGTCAGGACTCAGTCCAGAAAATGATTCAACCTTTCACAACTCAGAAATAAATGACAGATTTGAAGATTGGTTAATACCTCCTTCTTGGAAAATTTGAATACATGATTTCAGCATCATGAGAACAACTGATGGGAATAGTTTCCTAGATCAAATAAATTCTCTGATATTCCATGTTACAGAAGTGGACATCAATATCAGCTTTAAACCCAAAATAAGAATGACACCCAAATCAGAATATGGTGGAAAGAAAGAAGCTGTCAAGTGTTTGGGGTTACTTAAACTGAGCCAGTGTGTCTCCCCAGTAATCTTCATGCTGCAGAGGGCTATGGAGGGAAGAGAGCAGCCTGTCCTGCTGCAGCCTGAGGGCTCAGGGCAGATCTGTGGCTGAGGTTGATAATGAGCAGGGGGATAAAGTAGAGTTATGGAGGTCTTATCACCCGGAGCCCCCAGGTCACACAGCACTGCTGGTGGCCACAGGCCCCTTAATCATTACAAAAACTCACAGCTCTGCTCAGCAAACAGGTATTAGTTGAATATGAATAGATAAGTCTCAAGTGTCTCCATGAGACAGGTTATAAATTACAGGGAACGTGCTATCTAGGGACCACACTTTCGGGCACAGCTTTACAGCACATTATATATTTTATTTTACTTGTTTATTTTACATTGTTTGTCAAAAATATGACTGTCAAATTGATCGTGCTTCCTAATGTAGCTGCTGGGAGTCTTGAGGACTCGGTGGCTTGACTCCTGCTCAGCTGAGCTTCAAAAAGAGCCCCTGTGTGATATCTGTACTGGGTGCTGCACCCAGCCAGAGTGAGCTGTGCGGAGGTCAGAGAGGGAGACAGAGATGAGTGTGGTGTGGGGTCAACCAGACCTCAGGCTGTGATTTGTTGGACTGCATCAGACGGGAGTCGACCAGAATCTGAATAAATCACCTCAGTGGCACCAGTGACAAAACCTTGATAATGCTCCTGTTTTACAGGCAATTGTGCATCTCCAAACATGCGTTAATTAATGTAAGCCAACCAGTGGACCAACTGTTAAACCCCTTGGAAATTTTGAAGAGAGAAAGGTTATTATAAAGATCCCCTTTAGACATGTTCTAAGACTGCTAGGAAAAATAACCAAGATTGGTTTTCCAAACTAAACTCATTTCTGAAATCATTTTTTAAACTGCTTCCTAGTGTCAAACTTTGTTCAAACACCATTCTGCAAAGTGAAGGTCCAAGAACATGTGACGTAACAATAGGCACAGCTCAGTTTTTGAGTGGAGTGGGACTTTAAGCAAGCCTCCTCAACAGCGAGATGCAGAGAAAACATGGAAAAACTTCCCAGCAAACTTGAAATGCTGCACAAGACAAAGCAGAATTCGCGCTGGCACAGCAGGTCAGTTTAACTTGTAGGAGTATCATGTCTGATCCCAGCCAGGATGAGACAAGCCAGTATTGTCTTACCATTACTATTCTTACTCCGGCCCGGCCGCAGACACAGCAGCTGATGAAAAGATTGATTGGAGGAAGTTAAAAAGCCATTTGATACTGCTGAGTGTGATTAAAGGACGTGTTTTGAGATTAAAACAGTATCAGCAGCAGCAGCTCAGAAAGCAGAGCGGGTGACAAGGAACAGAGCTGCTTTCTGCTAATCACTATTATTCCACTTGTGACTTCTATTACCCTTTAAAAAAAAAAATCTGAATATTTTTCACAACATACGTCAACAGAGATATTTACTACTAGCAGTAGTACTTCAAGTTTTCATGGCAACGGCAGTGAAAACAGGAGCAGGCCTCCGCTTCTTCCCTCATTTCAGTATGTATCCGATTATGGCAGTACTGTGCGGACAGAAGAGCTCTGCCTGCTCACCACAGCTTTATTTATTTTACTGTCTTTCATCTACAAACCACTACCAATCTGCATCAGAGGGAAATCCACTCTGTGTATCCCATAGGTGTCATTTAGGATTGATTCCCTGGAATTACCAGACGTCAAAGTGGAACCATGTGGCTGTGTGTCTGTCCATCTGTCTGTCCTTACCAACACCTGTGATAAAACTCTTTGGACACGGAGAAATGGCTTATTACTGTCTTTGGTTAACCACACATTAATTAGCCTTGTGGCCTCCCGGGATTCACTGGAAATTCACCTCTGTCACTGTCTGATGATGTGATAATAAGCAAGAAGTAAAATCCACTACAATCCCGGTCTGAGGTGAAAGCTTCAGAGGATCCTGGGTTAACCCCAGATGTTCCCCCCCGTGATAAAACATTCTCTAATGAAACTTGTCCACTTACCAAAAGGACACAACTTTTGAGATGACTGTCGCATTTGCCTTCATTCAATTTTATTTATTTATTTTTTTCATCTCTGTGGGTCAAAACCAATAAAATCCTGCCATAGCAGACAGCAGAGCAAACATGCCGATCAACCCCACTTTATTCTAGATGAGGAAATTCAGATGAAGATTTAATCATGGCCGTGCTCTTCTGGTTCACATGACCTCCACATCAGAAATCCTAGGTTAAACAGAGATTACTGGGTCCAGGCATTTAAGGCCATCACAGATCAGCCACAGATCATTATTGATTATCATCTTAGAGTAGAAGAGGCTACTTATTGAGATGCGTAGACTGTACAGACAGTGATCTGTAACCCTTTGGTTGTTGGGGAAACCGCGAACAGCGAAGTAAACAACTGGACCACCAACAGCTTCAATATTGCAGATTTATCCTCGTTGTGTTTATCATATGAGTCTCAACAGCACCACAGAAAAACAGGGAATTCATCACAAAGTCCTTAAGTGGTTCTTTACTTGAATTTAGAGAGCTAGACTTTAAGGCTAGTGATTTCACACTTAAAAGAATTTGTGCCAAGAATGTCCTCGCCTGGCCTCTAACATGTATTTTTAGTCTGCTTTTTTATTATAATCTTTTATAATCAAAGAAACTCCACTCAGAACAAAAGAGGTTGTTGACAGAGTCCAGTTAAAAGGCAGAGTGATGACTTTTTTTAATATATATTGTGTGTTTGTGTCTTTGCATACTGACTTATGACTTTTAGATTAGATTACATTAGATGAGACCAATCTGGTGCATGATGAAACTGGAGAAAAGCAAAGCAAATACACAGTACAGCTGCTCTAATAAGACTAGACGAAATAGGGACAACAAATTTTAACTTGTGTTAAGCGAAATTTTAATGAAAAAGTGAAAGAAATGCTAATTAGCACTGTAGCAGTAGAACATATTCATGTCAAGATGAGCCTTTAAGTATCTAAAAACATAAATAAATTAACATGTAGTATGTAACATATAATGTAGTAAGAAATACAGTGTAACAGTAACAGGAGATTTGGGAACTATTATTTTACAAAACACCCTCAGAATTCTATTAACACCACTAAACCTCCAAATATTTGTGTGGGATACGAAAAACTTTCTGCATTATGCATTTCACTAAAACTCCTAAATGTGAATGTACAGGGTACACAAATGTAGGTATTTGTCACACTGTAAAGCCTTGCTAGCTGACACTGGAGTGGATGTCACATTTCACCTTGTTTAAGGATCAATCAGTTTGTGTATACAGTTCCTAAAACTGGTTTAATTGTTTTTGTCTATGATTTTCTTTAAACAATATGGCATCGCTGATGTTTTCGACTGCATGAACTTCCATCATTGCTACATGCGGTCATTCAAGCAGTTCTCCATCCATTTGGTTGAAAGAGAGAGCAAGACAGAGTCGACTGATCCAACATGAAACATCTGCCACCTGATTGATTCTTGAATCAAATTGCCCATAACAACAGCCAGAGCTCGGGCTTTTAAAAGAGCTATTTCACCCTAATACATGGCCCATTACCAAATGGCAATTCATCACACTAACCCTACTTCTAGAGAGCTGCCAGTGTCTCAGTCAGTACAGTGCCACAGTGCTCTCTGTCTCCAGTCAGGACACACTCAGCAGCATGTCCACTTTGCCATGACTGTGTTTACCTCAGGAATACACAAACGCAGCCTGCCGCAGGCTCTATTAACCAAGCGAGAGGGAACCTCTGCTGATACACAGAACATGGACTGACTGACTCGCCCATGTTATGCACCGAGATAGCGTACCGTGCATTTCTTGAACAGGTAGAACTGCATATCGTCATGTACTTAAAAGCAAGATTTTCACACTCTACATGGAGTTTATGCAGCATGTTTTCCCTCCACTGTCCTTGTCAATAATAACCATGATCTTTCTACAGATGACATAACACTAAAGGTTGGTACTAAATGTTCCAGAAAGGATACAAATGCAACAATCAGCATACTCTCATAGAAACACAGACAACTATATTTTAAAAATTCACAAAAATAAACACCTTCGTCAAACCTTTAATTAGCATGAAGCCGTGTGCTTTAGCTGGAATTAAGGAGCTTCAGGCCCAGCTGTGGTGAGCCTGATTACTTAATAATATGGTGATAAACACAACTATCAATCAAAGCCCCTGACAGGACTTACAATTCAGGAGAGATCAGCCAAAATAAGAGCCACTGACTCTCTCATTGTGGCGCGGCGTGTATGGGGGTGTGTAACAGGATACTCACTTCAGTCAGCAATGAAGTTACTTGCACCAGTGTAATGATGGAAAGAAATAAAGTGTCACTTTTATTTACAGAGCACAAATGCAGTAACTACAGTCGTCTCATGGAAACAACAGTTGTGCAATCTGAAATGTAAAGTCGCTGAGTGTAAAGGACGACAATGACACTGTGTTTGAAACACTGGTCTTAGTCGCAGTAAACACACCTCACAGTACACTGAACATAATGTCCTCCAGAGCACCATGCAACACGTGTCCAGCGTGGTTCACACAGCAGCGATTCTGTAAGATCACTCATTCACATATATCAGAAACACATTTTGTAATGCTCATAACGCCTGGAACAATGAGCAAATTCTCATTAAAATATTATGGGACCACAATGTGCACAGAAACCTGCGAGGCATATCTGTTATTGTTAATATAAACTCATGAACAGAGTGTTGTATGATGTCCAAGATGAAGCTACTGAAATGTAATGTCAAGACGGTTTAAGGGATGAGTGTGAAGACCTGAGCACCGTGTCTACCTCGAACGTGCTTGAGCTACACAGAGGAACTCTTCACCAGCGCACATATCAGAGTCATTAGAGGTGACACTTGCTAACCTGTTTTTAAAATAAAATATAAATAATTATATGCACTATTATGCTAATTATGTGAGGTTTTTTCTAAACTTGTTTTGTAACCTGGGATATAACTGTGATGGACACAATGTCAGACAAAATGTCAGAAAAAAATTACTTGTAAATATTTAAGAAAGTGGTGTATAATCTTTTCTCAGGTAAGTGTTCGGTTAAGGCACTGAATTGTTTGATTACTTTACATTTCTACATTTTACTTTTGCAGAAAATCCTAATTATTCAACTCTTTTTTGGCTTAAGATCAACATCAATCATAATGAAAAAATACTGAAATCTGGAATATTTTTGTTGAACTCTATCAGTGCAGAATCTGGCATTACTGCTGAGTGCTTATCATGAGTAAACATAATTGAAGTTAGTGATTTTTATCTTTAAATGTGAGCAATTAGATGGTCTCCTTATAGCTCAGAAAAAGGGAAAACATTTCACCATGAACTCCAAAGTGAAATGTGCTTTCATCAAGCTGAAAACTGTTTTCTGAGCTGAAGAAACATTCAGTGTGTGGAGCTACAGGTTTTCATCCTGTGACAGTGAAGTGTGTTTGACCTGTCTTGATAAGAAAGCAACTGGATGCAATGAACACTGTGTATCTCATAAGAATTTTTAAAGTTCACATGTTCTCTCGATGAATCATCCTGCTTTTTATGCTCATTTTTACATCTTGCCTCAGCCCTTGAGGCAATCAGAATCGCCTTTTCCCTCGACAGCAGTCTAAAGTTGCTGTTTTCTGTTGGTCGAGTGTCTTTTGCAGCAGAGATGACGTGAAATAAATTCTGACCCGAAGAGGTAAATCACTGCAGCTCTGGTGGACTGCAGCTATTCTCTCTCACCTCGCCACTTTTAGCAGACCGTGGCTGATTTCCTTCCTTGCGTGACTCTGGAGTGTAAACACACAGCCAGAGTGACTCATCACTATTTCTCACTTCCATGACCTGATATAAACACATGAAGGGGTCAGGTGTCATTTTGGGATGGCGAGTGGGTGGGGTGGGGGGCCAGTATGTCTCCCCATAAGACATCTTCCATTCTCCAAAGAATTCACAACTTCCTGTGGCCAAAGCCGCACGCCTGCCCACTCCAGCCTGGAGGAAGGAGAAAGAGAAACACAGTTAGAAACAGGGAGAGAGACGGACAGACAATTTGGGTGACAGATTACCTTCTCTGCCATGGTGCTCTTCAGCAAAATGGAAAGAATGCAGTTGCGAGTGTGTGCGTCTGTATCTCTTTCCAGCCTCAACAGGACAAGAAAGGGGATGTAGTTAGGTTCAATTGTGTGGCGTAAATGAACTTCTTTCTTGTTTCTTCTAGTGGCGATTTGATTTAGAAGTCATGTAACAGTGTTTATATGCTCCTGCCAACTTGTCTTTTGGGCAGATTGGCACTTTGTTAAAATGGGATGTCTAAGAAAGTCCTGATCAGCACTTTGCCCTCTTGAGCCCTGCATTATTGCAGGGTAGTCAGGGTGGAAGGGAGGGATAGCCACTTCCTTTCAGGCCCCAATCTGAAGAAGTGCCAAATACAGTCCAACATCAATCACTTTGCACTCCACAGCTTTCCCAGTGCCATTGTTATAGCGCAGACCGACGGAAAGAGGCCAGTAGCAGGTGGAAATAAAAAGCCCTTTGACAACTATAGGCTAAGATTCTTCCCAAGATTGTCACAACATGCACAGAAGCCAAAGGGAGAAACGTCTGGCTGCCAACATCAGTCTGAACACACACGCACAAGTATGTAGTCAGCAACATTTTCATATGCACTGATATGTTAACAGATGCAAGCATAGGCAGCCATTACGGACACACACAACCAGAGGCAGAGACAAAGTCACTAATGTTTTAATCTGTGTGTGCAGATGATGCAGCCATGGACACACATACAGAAAGACGGACACAGACAGACAGATAGAGGGACACAAGATTCTGCCTACATCTGTTATTAGAGAAAACAGTCACCTTCATAATAATATTTGCTCCGTTGGAGTGACATTAAAATTGGGGTTTACAGCCATCAAGTATAATCAACATCCACTTTATTACATGCATTTTTATCAGGGAGGTACATGAACTGGAACAGGAGCAGATAATGTTCTCTGAGCAGATACAGACAGCTTGCTGATTTTTGTAGTAATATTTACTTATTTTTCCTGTCACCCGACTGACACACTTTGCCACAAACATCACAACCCTGTCGTCTCACAGTCATAACTCAGTCAAGCTGAACCATGCAGACACTGTAAACACTCTGCTACAATCATAGTGTCCATCCAGAGTAAACATGCATAAATCCATTTACCATTCAGATAAAAAAAAGGAGGCATTCTGGAAATCCTGGTAGTCCAAACAGCCTGATTTCTCCTAATGCAAATTTGGCAAAAATCAAAGAGAGAGGCTACATGCTAAAGACATGGAGGGGTGGATACGATCCCGTGAGCATTGTCCTCAGTAACTTGTCATCAGTTTTAGTAAGATTGTTTGTGCTGTGAAGGATAAAGCTTGACTGATGTTGTACATATGTTATTTTTCCTTCATGACCTGATTGAAGCCTGGCACCTTGTGCAGCTTGACATCGGACAGGAAACACGGGATGGCCTTAAAGGTCCATGGAAGTTGGCTGAAACTGTTTTTTTTTTGTTTTTTTAATCAATAACTTTTTCTTTTTTTAAGACACTTCAAAGTATTTTTTTAAATCTGGACTTCTATCCATTTAAAATGCAAACTGTAGCTTTCAAAGATAAAATAAGAAGTATGATCCAGTGTAACTAGGACTTAAAATTTCTTTTATTTTCTCTATTTCCACCCACAGCATCATCAGTCACACAGATTATATTTTGACTCACTTTTCACTTTTTTTGAATGTGGGGTGTTAATACAAATAATTCTTTACTGTTTGGGTTTTGTTTTTTTTTTGTTTTTTTGAATCAGAGACATGGTTAAACTATTCATATTATTTATTCATATTATATTTCGTTAGCAGCTAAACTGACACATACACAAATAATGACTAGATGGGCAATGATAATGATGATTTTGAACCACTTCCAGCACATGCCCTGCTTGATGAGACTTCTGTTAAACAGATACAGACAGTAGCTTTGTGCTCCACCATATATTTTTCCTTCCTCCTCTTCTTCACTCTTCATCTAGCGCTCCCTTCCCCAGTTGGAGTACAGCAGCTACATGCGCTGTGCCTCTCTTGTCTTTATTCCAGCCTCTCCCTGGCACTGCCCACTGCACCCACCACACCTCACCCCACAGCTGTACTGCTCTCTTCACTTGGGATCATAGGCTAAAGCCTGGCAGGATCACTGTCACATGATGCCCATGCGTGTGATGCTTCGCTGGGACCCCCCTCCACTCAGGAAATGCTCTCGGCCTTTTTCCCACCCTAGTGTTCCGCTGTGGAGAGCCGGGCATTACGACCGAATCCAGTTACCATCCCAAAGCATTCCTGACTGATTCCAACCACTGCTTGGCTATAGGTTCCCACAGACAAAGAGGATATGCTATAATTTCAAACTCGCTGGCGCACTGGGTATCAAGTTGTGCACTACCAAAGCTGTTTATGGCAGAACAGAGGAGTTTGAGATCCACAATAGGCAATTACCATGCCCACTCACCCCCCTCCCCTTCATTCAATTTGAGGTTTGTCTGTAGGTGGGTTTGGTTGTGTGCAGATTAAAAATAGCCAAACCCATTCCAGACAAAAACTGCGAGAGACATGGAATACACATTGCACAAATGATATCTCCCATTGTGGTGTGCTGTTTGGGAATTCTTAATTGCTTTTTCCGAAGCAGCCTGCCACAGGAAAATCCCCCTTCAGAGTAAAGAAAAAAAAGAGCTGGTGGGCTGCGCGTAAACACCATAGAAATTATGTAAACGTACATGTAAACACGTACATAAACCCATGTGACCCCATGTGCACCCATCAAACTGCCAGAATGAAAAGTATCAAAGGAGCTAACCTGAAGCGGAGCCTGTTGTGGCCTGCGCCTGCCTCCCCTCTCTCTTTTCTTTTTCTTCACTGTGGTTTCTGCTTCAGCTCTTGTTATTGATGTCTGTCCCTGCATCAGACAGACCATGATGGACCGGCCCTGGGAGGTGTGCAGGGC
Organism: Scatophagus argus; assembly: GCF_020382885.2. Classification (NCBI taxonomy): domain Eukaryota; kingdom Metazoa; phylum Chordata; class Actinopteri; family Scatophagidae; genus Scatophagus; species Scatophagus argus. The sequence goes on from NC_058493.1 coordinate 14,902,422, forward strand.
TGCAGGGTGGGGTACCAAAAAAGGCTCCCACTCTCTTTGTGGGCCTGAATCTTCCTAGAAAGGCCAGAGCACAGAGGGGTGGTGAAGCGTCGACAGGAAAGTTTTAATGCGTGTTCAACTGGACGTTTTTACTAAAAGGCCTACTGCTTTTCAATGCTTCAATAGGCCACTGCTTCTACTCAACCAATCAATTCAAAATAAGAAAAAAATACATCATTATATTCAATATAATAACTGAATTTTTATTTGATAAATAAGTTATCAAGAAAAATGAAAATCAACTGCATTGGAGAAATAAGAAATTATTGAAAGTTTGCCCCAAATTAATCAGTCAGTCATATCAATAATGAAATTTTTCAACAATCCAAGAGTGTCCTTGTTCGAATATTTACCATTAAATTTAAATATTAAATTTCAAACTGAAAAATCCTGTCCTTTTACTCATGCACAGACACAAGAAGAAAAAAACACAACACAACAGTAAAACTAAAGGGAAGCTCAATTATCTGAAGGTTGACAAATGCTGCTGTTCAATATTTAATTAAATCTGAAGAACAAATAACAACAACAAACAAAAATAGGACAAAAATAGGAATTAGCTGGACAGTCTGCAGCTGACAGAGTCTGATGTGATGTATTTTTCTAAATATCTTGTGTTTATGGATGTGTTCCAACAAGCTAATCTCCCGTTCATAACGCTTGCAGATATTCAGGTTATATTTAATTAATCTCATAACTTTACTGTGCAAGTTAAGGATGAATACGAAAACAAACTGTGAGACGCTTCACAGCCTAAACTGAACCCACAAACACATTTATCCACATGCCTTAACCCTGAAGTCTAACGTGACATGCTCAACTGTTTTAACATTATCTTTTTTATTTTTTAACTTAAGGTGTTTTGTCCTGTTTTACACAGAAAGCAGCTCGCCAGCTTGCTGAAATTCTAATTTGCTACGACCAGGTATTTATAATTATGGAATATTTTCCCTGCAAGTGCTAACCACATTTGGACATTTTGGAATTTGTAAAACCTCCGGTCCTGCCAAATCCTCCCCACTGCTGTCCTTCATGTCAAATTATGTGGTACTGCCTGTGATCACAAAATAAACCAGAAAGAATTTTACATACGCCTTTATTCTACGTTTTTTTTTTATTATTGTCTCAAAGGCACATTTTCTTTTCAACATTCAGCTGTCCAAAGAGGCGGATTTGAAGACAGAACCAAAGCTGTTTTAACACGTGACAAACAGTGAATACTGAAATAAGGGAAATGGCAATCTGACGATGTGAGTGGGCTATCTTTGATTTGACATTATAGCCCACTGGGGACTCTTGCTAGACGGCATGTGAAGTTCTGTGAGGAGGCTGAGGTTCTCACAATAACGGCCGGACAAGTGACTCATGCATGTTGGCATGACGAGCTGCCTATCAGAAGAGCATAAATAAATACACAAATAAATATTTTATTTCGAATGCTCCATGATGCCACATCCAAACGCCAAAAAGTCTGCTTACGTAAAGTTTACATATACTGACATTTATTTTAAATATGTCTGCTGTGGCAGAATGCGCACGCGTAAGTATGGACTTTAAATAAATACATTTTACACATCACCGCCGACTCTCAGTGATCAGTTACCACTGAAGTGCGGTTGATAATTGCGTGGCTGTCGCCGCAGGTGTGCAGCGGAGGCGGACAGGTGGGCGTGCATCCCACCGACCAATGAGAAATAACACCGTGAACTCCAGACAGCTATTTAGATATTACCCTAGCAATCACACCGTTTCAAATTTATGAATGTTGCATTTACGACAGTATATTAAATGATTATTAAACAACGATCACGTTGATAGGTTGGGTACATTTAAAGGTGGGTTAAAAACTATAATTCTTATCCGACTTCTATCACTGTGCCACCCTGTTATCAGCCGCCTTGTATAGTCCGTTATTAGGCTTGACTGAATCAAGCTGACTAAATGCTAAATTACGATGAGAGGATTATCCCCTGCTTAAATCACTTTTCAGACAAATAAAATGCTATGAAACATAAGAGCGCCCGCCTAAATGTTCCTGAGGTCAAATTCAAATAAACACCTTAAATTTCATATGATCCTGTTGCACCTGCAACAGGACAATAAGAAGTGTTATTCCTAAAACTCTGTTGAGTCAGACAGCTGGGTCCATGGTGCCCGTGCAGCTGGTCTGGGATCAGTGTCATGCTCAAGGACACCTGAGCAGGGAGGATGGCTGAGTGAGAGCCACAGGCTTATGTCCACAGAGGGAAGTCAACTGCGAGGGATGCTGGACCAAAGGACTATTTTTCTCTGCGCATTCACACACAACAGGGCGCGGAGCAGATTTTCTCGCCAAGAAAATTAAAAAGTCATCGAGCGCACTTATGCTGGAGCTGATTACTGGAGAGGGTGTTGCCCATCAAATACACTTCAAATCCATGTCGGGACTCAGAGCGCGCAATCAGCGGTCTGCTAGCAATCCCGTTCTTTCTCGTTCACATAAACAGCACTTAAACGAAAATATACACGGCCACCTACAGCGCAGGGAAAGTGATGAGCGGGTACCCACCTCGACATTACACTGTTTTCAATTACAGCGACAATGCTGAGTGAACTACGGGTGACACTGCAGAGACAAAGAGGCAGAAAACCAGTCAGGATGCATCTTAAAATCACGTGTTTGACAAAAAGGTCAGAGAAACAAACAAGTCTTGTATGTAATTTAAAAAAAAAAAAAAATCAAATAATTTTAATAGTTTCATCACAAAAGAAAAAAAAATAATTTGGACAATTAATGTCATTCAAGAAACCACGAATAAAAAAATGAACAAAATCAAAGAAATGTGGACCTTAATTATAAACAAAAAAAATTAGTTCAGCCATCCAGTTCCAAAACATCTGTAGGCCTTCTGACTAACATGTAATATCTACCATTTGCATTTTCTGAAATCTGATATGTTCATTAATTTCAACTTTTTAGTCATGAATGGATTTTTTTATTTAGATACTAGTTGGTGTGAAATAATAATTATGAAAACATGTAACTTTATCAGTTTAAGAAATGACATCACACGCTTGTGTCAAAAAAATAACAATTTAGGAAAGTTGTTTGCCATAACCGACTAACCGACTATGTTGTTATCATATGAAAGTTTTACTTCAAAAGCTGATTCAAGTTCACGGCGGATGAACTCACGGCCAGTGATCGATCACTCTGTCGCACGGTCCTCCAAACAAAGCCCCTGCGGCCTCTCGGTGACCCTCTGCGGCCCTCTCTCACCACCGAGGAGAGAAACTGGCTTATTTCACAAAGGTGATCGTTTGTAAATAAAGTTTAGTCCATAAGTTTGACACTTAAACATTCTCTGGATCGCTTTGATTCTGGCTTCATCCTCTCCCTGATACGTGTCTGTCAGGCCAAATCAAATTAGGCCACGCTGCTGAGCGCTGCAGCTGCTGGATCTGTAATCCGCCGGGTGTATTTGCCTAATTGGTATGAATAAGCAATCGATTTGAGGTTAACCATGTCGTGACTTACTGGGATGATGCAGCACAATGTAGCCTTAAGTCTGCTAGAAACACAAATCAAATATCAAGATTCTAAATGAATCCTCGACTATAGGCCTTACTGCAAATATTCACATATTCTGTCTGACAGAAATGTTCAGGCTGTACGAGAAAAAAAAACATAAACTATATTTTGGACTGTTGCGTATTGTGCCAGTGTACAAGATTTTAAGTTGACTGAAGAAAGAATGTAACAAAAAAATAACAAACACGTTGGGCAGAGCGTTGAAACAACGCGATTTTAAAGGTGGACCAAATCTGGTCTGAGAACACTAAATAACGGCAAGACAGCCCGGAAAGCCTGTCGGGACTGTGCACTCTGCGGTGTACCTCCACCTAAGTGGCCGAGCATTCCTGAGGATGCAGCGCTGTCAAATATTTCATAATGGGACGTCATGGAAAAGTGCATGACTTGTGTCTGTGATGGAGCGACAGGGAAGCTCTGACCTCGGGACTCAAGCCTCTGTGACCTCACGAACAGCACATACAGTAACAGAAGCTTGTTTCAGCAGCTGTTTGGCCCGAACGAGTAAAATATTCTTACATTCTGGATATATTGAAAACATGAAGATTTTGAATGATGCAAGCAGAGTTTGATATCGTGACTATGACTATTATTTTCAATTAGTCGCTGCATTTATCGCTACTGAACATCAAACTGCAGCAAGAACTTGAGCAATAAAGAAACAAAACAGATTTTGGAGCTTTTTGTTGGTGAAAGAAGAAAGCAGTGGGGAGTAGCGCATCGTCATCCAGCACTGATGTTTTGGGCAAACATTTCAAGCACTGACACCGACTTTGAACGCACATGTAAGTGAAACAAATATATATATGTAGGCATGTATATAGCTAACAAAGAAAGAATAACATGACAGGGAGGGGGGGCGGGGGGGGGGGGGGGGGGGGCGCCCTAATGGAATGAAGTCATCAGCGGTAATTAAATGCAGTGGGCAGAGAGGGGACGGGAGCGCGCCTGCCCCTGGTGCGCGCTGGGTGGTCCGCTGCGCTGATAAATGTGTGGCCCTACCCGAGGCGAGTGGCCGAGCAGGCAACGGTTAAAACAATACTTACATTCATTTATCCGTGGGTTTAAATCTCCTCCGCTACAGCAAAAACTAACAGTGGCAACTCTGTCACCTTTGAGCTGACAATGAAAATCTGACAACGAATTGTTGTCTCGCTTTTCCTGTGGCAAACCGCCTGGGAAAAAAAGGCTTCTGGTTCCTGTTTTGGGACTGGGCAGTTCCGGGAAATATCAATAAACTCATATTTGAGTTATGAATCGAAATTTGATTTAAATATGTTTCCTCAAATAAATGTGTCCTGGCGTGTATTTTTTAAAAGAAAAAAAAACACGTTTCTGAGAGCTTCTAGTGGCCTTTGCGCACAGACAACAAAGTCTCCAAACATTGTCTCGTTTTGTGCACAGGACAAAAATTGTAAAAGTAAAAAAAAAAAAAAAAAAAACGGAAGAAGAAGAAAAAAAAGAAGCTCTTTCAGTGATTTCTTCGGTGTTATTTTCCATTGTGTCAAAACCAACAGTCATCATGAGCACCCACTGGGAACAGTAACACCGACAGAGACCAGAAGCACAGCGAGCTCAACTGACTGAACGCACGGAGAGGCTGCAGGCTGCAGCTATCGAGATCTCCAGGGAACAATAAGCAACCTACTGTCAACAGTTTTACGTTGTGGACTGATCGTCTTTCAGTAGCTGTCGCTCACAGATGTAGAAAAGGCAGCAGAACGAATTAAAATGAAGCTTTTCGACTTTGGAAACACAAAGACATAAACAAACTGCTACGCATCTTCTTCTGCCTAAATTATAGCTCGGTTATAGTGGAAAAAAAACACATTCTGCAGACGTTAAGGCATAATTTAGGCTTTGTTTTCTGATTATTCTATGAGATATTATGACACGTAAAACAAACTAAACATCCCAGGTTTTCCACTGTGACGCCGAATTAAAGCGGCCACATTTCTGCTGGTGATATTCGGACTGAAAAGTGTTAAATACACCTCACCTTAATTCCTGGATTGTTCCATGGTAAACTGCCTGCAGGAGTCGATCTCAAGTCCCCGTCCGAGTTTCTGTGCTTGCAGTACGGCAGAGCTTCCACCTCACTCCTCCTGCGTCCCTGCGTAAATATTATGACTGCATTGCACAAATAATACTCATGTGTAAAAGTGTCCAACATCTACACAAGACGCTGCGAGCAGACGGGCATATCGCATCAGATTGAGTATTAGCTGATCTAAACGGGGCTTTTGCTTGATTTTTTTTATTTAAAGAAGGCCAGGGAAAATGTTTACATTTTGCTGTATAAACATCCTGCCCATGTTCCTGTCTATCTTTTACAGAAATCAGGAGGGTGGTTTGGAATATGAGGGGCATGTTCTTTGCTAAATGCTAGTCATACACTGAAACTGTTATAAAATATTTCAAAAGGTTATTAAGAGTGGAGACACGACCTGTTTGCCGTGCTGGCGCGTCGACCGTGTGGCCTAAACGTGGAGACACAATTTGCACAACAGGTTTAGGAATCTGCACAGCCTGTGTCCCAATATTCTGTTGAAAAAAAACTAAGAATCAAAATAAAAGTCATATTAAAAGTCATATTGGATAACAAGGCCATCGAAATCTGAGTGTAAAGACCTTAACCAGTCAGTGTGTGATCATGTAATGTACTGTCAGCCATCTGAACCACGTCGTTCTGCTCTATAACGTATAGCAGTATAAGGCTTACATGGGAGATATATGCCTTATTTCAATATAAGGAAGAGAAAAAAAAAACATTTCTCTGAAAAGTGAACGCACACAGATGTGCATGCTTACAGCCCACCACTGGAGTAGGAGGGAACTGGGCGGGTCCCAACATTAGGATGGCCAAGACATCCAGCTTCCAATGCGCTGATGGCAACAGATAAGTAAAAAGTGAGCTCCTCGGACGCACGACAACACACCAACTGAAGTGGAAAGCGGCTCCTGTTCTGCTCCTTGTCCCATTTCGGACGCTTCGCACAAGTCGGGTCGGCTTCAGACCGCTGCAGGACTGAAACAAAAGGAAGAGGTCAGAGTCAAGAAGACAGTTTGGTATTTGACTCGTGCGTTTGCCTACAGTTTGCCGACGGTTAATATTTTTGGGCTCTTTATGTCAGGTAATTAGTATCCAACTGTGTAAAGTTTATAGGCGGAACGGTGGAATTCAACAGTTTTCGTTTGCCTCCTCTAAGACTAAATTTAACTAATGACGGCAGAGGTTCAGCAGCCCCCAGCGCAGACTCCTGCTCAGAGCAGCCCCATGTCGGCTCCGGAGAAGCCGCACGGACAGACGGCGGTGATGGAAACCGCCTCCTCCACTACGAAAGCCAAAAAGACAAACGCAGGGATCCGCAGACCTGAGAAACCCCCGTATTCATACATAGCTTTGATAGTTATGGCTATACAGAGCTCTCCAACCAAGCGCCTGACGCTCAGTGAAATATACCAGTTCCTACAAAGTCGCTTCCCGTTTTTCAGGGGCTCATATCAGGGATGGAAGAACTCCGTGCGTCACAACTTGTCCCTGAACGAATGCTTCATTAAGCTGCCAAAGGGCCTCGGCCGGCCAGGGAAGGGCCACTACTGGACTATCGACCCGGCTAGTGAGTTTATGTTCGAGGAGGGCTCCTTCAGAAGGAGACCCAGGGGTTTCAGGCGCAAGTGCCAGGCGCTGAAGCCCATGTACAGCATGATGAACGGCCTGGGATTCAACCACATCCCCGAGTCCTACAACTTCCAGGGGAGCGGCGGGGGCCTGTCCTGTCCGCCCAACAGCTTGCCTCTGGACAGCGGGATTTCGATGATGAATGGACACTTGACAGGTAACATGGACGGGATGGGTCTGTCCGGGCACACCATGTCACACTTGTCGACCAACAGTGGACATTCATACATGGGAAGTTGTACAGGATCCACTGGGACTGAGTATCCCCACCACGACAATTCCGCCTCCCCTCTGCTCACCAGCGGAGGAGTCATGGAGCCTCACCCCGTCTACTCGAGCTCAGCCTCGGCGTGGGCTTCGGCGCCCCCGGCCTCGCTGAACAACGGGGCATCCTATATAAAGCAGCAGCCCCTGTCTCCTTGTAATCCAGGGACAAACCCGCTGCAGCCAAGTTTGCCCACACATTCACTGGACCAGTCGTACCTGCACCAGAACGGGCACAGTACTACAGATTTACAAGGTAAGATAAGGCTACTGTTTCACCTTTCATTTAGCCCCATCAAAAAACGGATTTCGTAAAGAAAATAAGCAGAAAAAGTAAAAGCCACAGGAAGAAATATGATGCAGGAATATCTACATATACAAATACTAAACCATTTAATTACTAGTGGGTCTAAATATTTCCTACGTAGGGTCAAGCTTGGTGGATCACAGATATTAACGGTCTAAGGACAAACGTGGGCCTAAAGGAAATACTGAGCAGCCTCGCGTTACCTTATTTGAATATCTCTTATATTCCTGTCACAAAGCACAGACTTATCTCGATTGTAAAGAAAAAAAAATACATTGAGAAAATCAAATCAAAGCCATTAAAGACAGTACATTACTGCAAAATAAAACCCTGATATCAGGGTTTGCAGACTCGCACGGTTCAGACTCTGGTTGTGGTACAAAAGAAAAAAAAAGTCATGAGAGGGCAGGAGGGTATGCCGGGACAGTTCAGAGCCGTGCCAATCTCCGGGCAAAAAAAAAAAAATAAAATAAATAAAAAAGAGAGAGAGAGAGGAAAAAACAAGCGTGCCCAGGACCAGCCTACCTAACCCCGAGGCCCTGAGTCCTCCGGGACTGGCGTGCAAGAGGGCCACTGTCAATTAGCCCTGCAAGCCCGCCTCCCTCTTTCCACAATCTTAATCGTGCTTGTTAAATGGACTGCGGGTCTATGAGGAATATAGACATGCATTGGAGTGAAGAAGCACGCAGTGAAGCTCCATACCCGGCCACAGTAAATCCAGTACGCCTACAGAATTTATCTTGAAATATAAAAATTTATTTTCGAGAAAATGTTCAATACTGGGTCATCTTTTCAGAAAAAAAAATGCGGCAGAAATACACGATTATCAGGACAGGCACTCCGTTTAATGTAACACAGTTGTTGCACTTATTATTATAACTATCAGGAGGGAATATCGATCGTGGATAAGTGACCACTAATAAAATCTTAAAGCCTAAAGTATTTACAGAAATGTTATAATGCATTTTTATTTAAACAACAGTCTTGGACACAGTCAGTCTCATTAAGCCCGACGTGGCAGATGACGGACTTTCACTGATTTTAATCCTTATTTTAAAACTCCTCTCCTCAGGTATTCCTCGGTACCATTCCCAGTCTCCAAGCATGTGTGACCGAAAGGAGTTCGTCTTCTCGTTCAACGCCATGACGTCCTCGGCGATGCACTCACCGAGCAGCGGCTCGTACTACCACCACCAACAGGTCGCCTACCAGGACATCAAGCCCTGCGTCATGTGATGCCTCCGCGGACAATCTGCAGACCACAAAACGGTTTCACAGACTTGAGCCACGCAGCAGAGTGAACTGAGACGAGAACAAACAAGTAAAATAACCACTGAGAGACAGAGGGGGGCCTGGAGAGAGCTCACTGCTTCAAGTAGACCGGACTACTTTTCTGTACTGTTTTACACATCACCGACAAAGACACGGAGACAGGCCAATCGCAAAGCAAACCACATAATAATAATATATAATAAAAACGTCTTTCATGTCATCAACATCGACCAGCGGGGTACAGAGCGGCTGTATGAAACCCTGCTGTTTGGTACTACTAGTCCTGCAGAGCGGATGACTACCACTTCACACTTTTGTTCATGTTTATTCTTCTTGTTAAAATAGGCCCATGTAAAATAATAATAATAATAATAATAATGCACACGTCCAATTTTCTCCGTCTGAAGTTTTTACTTTTCTTTCCTTTGACAAATTAGACTGAGGCTTTCTCTTTTTTTTTTTTTTTTTTTGGACTTTCATACCAGCGTTGAATTTCGAAATGAATAATTATGGACGCCGCATACATATGTCCATATATACTGTGTAAAAATGATGAAGGCACTTTTTGAATAGCCTATAAGCGCAACTTTTTATTTATTCTTTAGGCCTACATATTTTAATTTCAGGCGAATTGGCCAAGGAGGTATATTCTTTATTGGCAATATTTGTCAGAACGCTTGTTATTTGTTTTAAAATGAAAATTGAGGATATATTGTAAGCACTGTTATGTCGTTTGTGTTAGATATATGTAGACCTTTACTTCCAGCACTGTATACTTATATATTGTTAGGAAAATTAGCGAGGGTCCATCAGTGAGGGCTGATCTTTAGGGCTATATTACAAATCATTTGTAAGAAATAAAATATATCTGTTGGGCTGTTTAAGCCTAAATCCACAAAAAGAAAAGATATTTCTCGATTTCATCACACACCCATACTTCATTGGGAATTTTTTGGGGGGTACACCGCAAACATTTTTTTTCAGTTCATCTTGTCAGTGAGTGTTACTACCCACACACTCAACCCAAAACTAGCAGTAAAAGAGTGCTTAAAGAGCGAGATCGTTTCTGCCTTTTGCTGAAATATTACTGCATTTGTAATAATCCAACGGGACTCTTACATAAATGTATCATAATGATCAAAGTATTAAGGAGGGTAAACTGACATCACGTGGGTTTAACCAGCCAGCATCCAAAGCGCCAATTACTGCAAAGTGACTTTAAACGAACAAATCTGATTTTCCACAAAACAATGATCAACTGATTATAGATTTTAAATAAATGGATTTCTTAGTCAGCCGCATGATGCCCTCCGTGTAACGACAGTGTACGCAGCGACTCAGGCGTAACGAATCAGCAGCAGAGGACCCGCGTTTGGTTACAGGGCGAAAACCTGCTGCACCAGCATCACTCCGGTACATCTACACTCACTTTCCTCTAAAGCATTTTGTTCGAGCGATTTGTCTGTTAGCTCAGGGTGTCCAACATGCAAACACCTTGACAATCTGTCCAAAGAATAGGCTGTAAGAAAACAAAAGTAATTCATAACTCATTAAGAGAAAAAAAGGGTTCAGTGGGTTTCAGGTGAAAGATGAAGGAGTGTTGTGGGGAGAAGGCTTTCACTCTCCTGTTTAAAGCACTTGTTACTTCTTAAATATTACAGAAAGACCAAAATGTATTTCAGAGGTGCGGTAATAAGATGCAGTGGAACATGAACAAATCATGGATAGATTTCTGATCACACTATGGAAATAACATACAGTCACTTATATTATAAAAGGCACATTTCCTAAATGCTCTTCGCATTCCTTATTGCTTATTAGAAAAGATACAAAAATCATAGTTTTACCAGCCACTTAGGATATGAAATTCTTTTAGTTTCAGTTTCACAGAAGTCTGTGCTGTTGAACAAAATAACAGGTGCTCCTAGTGTGAGAAAAACATGGTTGGTAGCAGTCCATTTTATGACAGTCCACTCACTGCACCCCTCTTACAAGCTGAAGCAACTGAATTGTAATTTAAGACGTCTTCTCATTCATTTTACTTTTTAAGTAATGCTGTTGAGGCGTGCGTGTGCACACATGCATCTTGTACTTGGGGCCATGAACATGCCGTCTTCTAATACTTGAGAAGCTTTGAAATCTCACAACATGACCACTGACTGAACCCCGCTAAAACGAGCATGCCATCGAGCACAGGGATAAGAGGGCTCAACAGCAGTGGAACAGCGCATTAACAAACTGATGACATTTGCCGAGGTTCAGGGCTCTGGCGGGGCTGAGGGAGTGGGATGGGGCTCCACAGCTGTTCCCTGGCCTGGATGGCAGCTCCATAAAAAGCCAGAGGCCTGCTCTGTGCGGACAGACATGCTGTGTGCTTGTGTCTCAATACAATCCAGAAGACTTCAGTGAAAACAGGACACTTGTCTGGTACTGCACACTGACACAAGCGCCATCAGTTACCTGGTAAAAGTCTGTGCACATGAATCTTTCAGTTTGACTTAATCTCTTCTCTACTACTATAGACAGATTTTGAAAACAATGCAGCGAGGAATTTATAGCCGTAATGATGCGTTACACTAACTGGATGCACAGTCTACAGTCCGCACATAAATCACTGCTGTAATACGGTCAAAACACTTAAAGATTTAAAAGTTAACCTTTTAATTACTTCTTTTAGACTCGCCCTCTGAGTTTTGGCAAAATCTGATCAGTGGTCTGAGAAATGAGTCATGCTTAAGTTTAACTTTAACAACCCGACTACCAACATTTTTTTTTTTTTTTTTTTTTTAAATCAAAGTTTACAGTTTGGTCTCCAAAAAGCACAACCTGATTTCTTATCAAAATCGAAGTGAGACAATGCTATGCAGTTTTGTTAAAAACACACACAAACAAACAAAACACTCCGCGGGACACAGTCAAATGTTTGAGTAGAGAACACTGTAATGTGTTACAAGCAGATGCATTAATACAGCAAGAGTTCATCCTGGTGTGTTACCACATCATATCTATTTAAAGACTGTCTTCATACTCAAACTGACCTAACCAGACAAAAGGCCACGTTTTTAAATCAAATATCACTGTTTAGATCTATGTCTATTTGCAAAATATTCAGACACACACACCTCTAAATTTGTTATTTAAAAAAAAAGAAAAAAAAACAGTTTTAGACATTTATAATCTGCATCTAGATCCAGAGTTTAGTCCATCACTGATAGACAATCACAGTGATGTTAAGAAAATACATAAATTAAATTTTGGGTTATGTGCAGAGACACAACTCTGGAAATTTTCAAGTGAGTCAGAATCATCATAATTAAATTATGGTTATTTAAATGCATTATATTGCTGTAGTCTGCAATCAAAACTGCCTTCAGTTTGCTAAAATGTTCACATCTCCTACATTTGTTGGAAATTTATTCTTTCTGCAATTTACGTCAAATGGGCCACATCTATTTCAAAGTTTGGCAATGGAATAGAAAAACATAAAGTGTTTTTTGTTGGGAGGGGGTTATTCAAACAATGATTTTACAAAATTTATATTTAAAAAAACAACAACATGGTGGAGAACTTGCGTCACACACTGCTGTCGTCTTTATAATATCAGTCCAAGAAAGACATGATTTTACTGCTGGGCTTCAAGGCCCAGGACTCATCTGGATTGTAAGAGTTGATCAAATGACCACATGGTGGCGCTATATGCGACACAACACTATTCCGTTTCCTCTTCTTGCTTTGAAAAAACCAACAAGCAGACAAGGAGATAATACTGATAGCTGGTTATGGAAATAAAATCTTCTTGACATTTGTATTTTTATATTCACTCATCACTTACATTTTTACCAAAATACTGTATCTATCTCTAAGAAGTACTTAGTATATATTTAAATTATTATTTTGTCAAGCTCATCAGAGGTCAACAAACTAAATGCTTCTTAAAAGGTATACTATGCAGGATTTTCCTAGAAAAATCCCTCTGAATCATCACTTACGAGCCTCTACCAGTGACAGTATCTGCACCTACACAGACTCTGTCATCTGCTTCAATTCTCTTAATATTTTGCTGTGATTGGAACGTTACGGGCGTCAGCAATTCTGAAGAAAGTTAGCTGATTGTTGAGTCTCATTTCCAGGTTGTCAAACACCAACACGTTGGGTTGGTAGCTCGCCATCCCAAAGACTTGGGAATGAGGCTCATCAATCAACCATCATTCTTGTTTACAACAGCGAGTTTACAAAGAGCAACCGAGAAATTCTGCATAGTACGTCTTTAAAGACATTTAATGTGATTTAGCCTGAACAGCCTGTTGCTGTTACTGCTCACTCATTTCATTGGTATCACTCTCAGTATTTGGTGCTTTTTTAGTTTTCAGAGTCACTGATGGTCTTGGTTTCTTGTTGGACTGTCCGGACCTCTTGCCTCCCCGCTGACTCTTGGCCAGCTCAGCCTGCAGACTGTGACCATTCAAACTGAGATCCTGCAGAGCCTCCAGTGCCTGCTCTGCAGCCTGAGGGTCACTGTAGTCCAGGAAGGCCCTGTGCTGAGCTCCCTGCCAGGTGAGTCTGAGTGGGGCAGCCTCCCTCTCTCTGAGGGCAGTCTTCAGCTCGCTAACACGCAGCCCAGCAGGGATACCCCCCAGGTAAACTGTGGTCACAGTCAGAGGGAGCTTACGCTGAGACGTGACTTCACTTCCACCCACCTCTGGGTTCTTCTCCTTACTGTTCTCTCTTCTTCTTCCCCTCACTTTCTCACTGATTTCTCCCTCTTTTCCTCCCCCAGCACTTTCTTTCCTCACTCTATATGGGCGCTGTCTGGTTTTCTGTTCTGATTGCACTGCTTTCTCCTGTTTGGATTCTCCCTCAGGTTCTTGCTGCCTGTTCTGCCTTGGCCTTCGTCTGGTTGGCCCTCTAGGTTGAGCTGTCTGCAGACTGGGCTCCGTTACAACAGGCGCTGCCCCCAGTGTTACATCTTTTCCAGCCTGCTCCTCCAGAGCACGCAGCCTCTTCAGTATGGGGATCCTCTCCAGCTTTTCTGTGTCCAGCTGAAGACACAAAAACTGGACAGGCTCAGTAAGGCTGAAATGGGGGGGGGGGGTGTCACACACAGCAAGCAAATAGCACTGCTCTGAGCCAACGCACCATACCTAAGGATGAGTTCAATAAACAACAAAACAAAACCTGACAAACTAATTGGTATTATTCCATCCTGCTCACTGCCTATGCTATAGCAATAACTATCTTTATAGCAGCATGACATTTCACTTCCCAAGCAGTTAAAAATAAAGACCGCTCTCTTGATTTGTTGGGCCTTCAAGTGTCTTGGCAGCCTTTGATGGTGACCAGTCCTGTAAAGGATATACGGGGCTATTGTTTTTACACTGGCCTGTTTGACCTGTCGTTCCCCTGCCCCTGCAGAGCCAAGCAGGCTGGGCAGAGGAGCCTTTGATGCTCAGACATGGCCTTCCTGCCAGTGAGGTCACTGGGTCCTGTTTACTTACAAGCGTGTCTTAAGGAACACAGAGGTTACACACAATCTCGGCACATGTTAAGAATAATCTCCACATCATGTCTAATTAAAGACAAATTATCAGATGGAAAAACACACCACATCTCTCTGCCAGCATTAGTAAATCAGAAGCAGCTGAAGGTCCAGATGCATATTAAAGCACAGACAGAAGATAAAGCAAATGTACAACAGCTCAATCATTTTGTTTAGTTGGATGTGTTACACCAATGTTTTTCAGTTATTTTTATTTAGAGCTGTGTCCTCAGATACATTCGCATGGTATGCACAGTATATGAAAACCACAATGCAAACCCATTTTATTATTATTATTATTGTTCTAATTATCATCATTATTATTTGTGATTAAAAGAATGAACAGAACATAAGACAAGAGTAACAGTGCGGCAATCATTACAGGACAGAGACATCAGCTGAATAAAGAGCGTACTAGTCCTCTGTTGAGTTGTGGTGTCGCTGAATGTCCACTAGAGGGCAGCGCCGCTGAGCAGAAAGGCCACGCATATTGTTGCACGCTAAGGACGCACCCTCTCTGAATTACAAGGTTGTATTTGTTTTAACAGTTATTAAGCTTTGTAGTCGGATCAGGTGTGCAAGAAGCAGAATACAGCTAAAACGTTACAGCTGTCCAATAACATTTTACATTAAAATGAACTGATTTTATTTCAACTGGAATAACTTTTGTTTGAACAACACAGGTTCTCATCTACAAGGATCATTGTTACTGTTTTTTATAGAACTATTATTAAAATGCTTCTAGTGATCATCATGATTTTTGAAACCTTAAAACCTTAAAATCATATAAACCTGATCTTTAAATCTGACATACTCTGTGAGACAGCAAAGAAAGGTTTCATTTACCTTAGTCCAAGTGATTCCCTGTGGTTTGGGGAGCTGGCAGTTTGTTTTAATAAGTCTGGTGGGTGTGAGGATGTAGTCCACAGTCAGGTCATGACCTTCCATTAACTCCTCTGGAATGTGCACCACCTGAAAGCAAAAATACCCAAATTAGTGCCAAAATAAAAACTAATCATGTGCACAATCAACCCAAATTTTATGACAATTTTAATAATGAAGAGAGAAGGAAATAATTTGTTTCAATGGCATGTTCAAGTTAAAATCACTACTTGTGTTAAATATAATTTCTGAAATATGAGTCCACTCACACCATTGTAAGTTAAACACTTTTTTTTATTATTTATTTATTTTGTCAGGTATTTGGCATTATTTTTGACACTTTACTACACTACAAACTGATAAACAAAATAGATAAAAGCATACTTTTAGCTTGGCACTGTGGATATAGCAAGTAACACTTTTAATTCTACGGTTTTTATCAGCCTCTTATTTGATTAAGTGACTCAAGATGCAAACAATGACCCACGCTGGAGAGGATAAAGAAACTAATCAAGTTCCACGACACATCTGATAACAAGATGATGACAGAACAAGCACTCTAACCTGGCAGTCATGCACAATAGTAACCACCACAGTAGAGTCATTCACAGCTCCCATTGAAGCCATCATGCCATATTCCATGTCTGCATAGCCCTCGCCTTTCCCAATCCGAAGGCCTGCGGAGAAGACAGGAGCAAGACGGACATTTTAAAAGGCAGGTTTTTACATTTTGTGATGCAGAGAATTACAGTCTGCATGCAGGCTTTGATGTGGCATTTTCTTACATCTGCACTGCACAGAGAATTTTAAAAAATACTGCAAAAATGGGGGATTTTAATCTAAAAACTGCAAAGACCTATTAAACACTGTCCTCTTTGTTGAGGGGAGCTGAAGTAATGTTTCCAATTCACAAAAATAATTAAATGCAGACTGATGGGAACATGTATGAACCCTGTGCAACAAACACGTAATGAGAACCACGTGGTGTTGTACACTTAGAGCCATTTGGATGTGTATGCATTACGGTTAACATGTCTGTGTCTGCATCAGTGATCTCAGGCATTTTGAAAATGAGGATCAGAAAATGCATTGTGAATGATGATTCACATGGAGGGCAGAACTGCAAAAGAGTGAAATGGATCTGATTATACACATCTCATTTCTGCTCTTCTTCAGATCTCTCTGACAGGGTGGCCTCTTGCCTCTGTGGGCTAAAAACACATGCAATGAGCACAACACATCGTTTAATATGACCTTTGTCACATGACACATCCTCTCTGTCTCCTGTCATTTTCCACAACTACTGTTTTATGCAGCTAGTGGGCCAAATTGCGATATCTTCAGGCTCCCTGTAGATAAGTTAACAAACAGTTACCTTTCTCTGACACGGCCACAGAGCCAACCACAACCAGGTCTACCTTCACCTTCGCATCCAGGCCAACAGGCACACTGAAGTCTTTCACACCCTGAAGGAAGACATTCAGAAAACAGGAAAAATAGGAATAGGCTAACTGTTCGGGGGTTTATCGTATCATAATTTAATTCTAATCAAAATGTGTAAAATCAGCAGTTAAAACCTGAGAGGATGAACATATGCGCAACTGTTCTTTGCTGGCACCCTGGGGAGGAGTAATCTTATTGAACAGGCCGGTGCGAAGACGAGGAGTTGGGACCAATAAACTTTTTCGAGCCTGTGAAAACAACCCTGAAAATTAGCCACAAGACATTTTCAGTGATTGAAAATGAAATCCTGATTAATACTGGACAGGAAGAAATTCAGTGAGTGGTGATGAAATGTACAGTCAACATCAGCAGATACGAAGCACTGATGTGCCTGGAATGATTATGTAACAGAGAAATTAACGATCTCATTTAGCGAAAACAGATAAAAAAAGAAAACAAATGTGCGTAACAGAGCCTGAAACACTTTGTTTTTTGGTGTTATCTGTCCCCCACAGTGCAGTGCTACCTGCAGCACCGCCAGCCGAGCACCCTCCAGAGGTTTATCAGGATCCACCTTCACCTCAGCTGCCTGGGTGAACACCTGCAGCTTGGACAACCTGCCACAGGCTGTGAAGGCACCCTGGTTGAAAGGAGAGGAAGGGCTGGTGATATATTTATGGTTTTTTTTTCTTTCTCAGAGTCAACTTACTTCCAGAGCGACAAAGCGTGCCTGCTGCTGGGGTCTGTCTGGGTTTACTTTGACTGTCTGGCTCGACTTGAACTCCTGCAGGTCCGCAAGCCTGTTGCATGCTTGAATTGCACCCTGGCCAATGAGTATGTGGTAAAAGACACACATGGATGCACAGGACAGGGCAGCCAATAATCATTTAAAATTCAAGAACATCAGTCAAGAGCTGCTCCAGACAGCCTGGCGTCATTACTGTAGCAATGATTTTACCTTTACATGCATTTAAATCTTTTAACAACTCTCCCATTATTCAACATGCAGTACCTATCAACTTTCCCACACAGAACGCAACACAGTGACTTGAACGAGCAGGGTTTTATAAATTGTATTTACTTGAGCCATAAAACTGAGATGTGTTAAAAACACCTTCACACTTTATTAAAGTGGATCATCAGACTCCTGCAGACTTTAAGTATCAATCAAGGCCTCCATATACTCCATATGCTTCCTTTGGTAACATGAGTGACTCTACTCAGTAGGCTTGACTATGTAATTTCATGGCCTCTTACTGTTCTTTAAATCTGCTCTTAATTTCTAGTTTAGGAGCAGACAATCAGAGCCTTCGTAATAACCTCAGCCACAATGTTGACCCTTTTTAAAATAATAATAATAATAATAATAACTTTAACCCACCTTAAAA
The DNA here is from genome assembly GCF_020382885.2 of Scatophagus argus. NCBI lineage: Eukaryota > Metazoa > Chordata > Actinopteri > Scatophagidae > Scatophagus > Scatophagus argus. The sequence goes on from NC_058493.1 coordinate 14,920,806, forward strand.
TTTGGGATTCGGTTGTGAACAGGCCGCGGGAAGTTGGCCAGATTTTTCTCCTCGATGTAGTCCCAAACTTTCTGACGTATGTCCCATTTTGACTCCCCTGGAGAGAAAACAGAAACTGGTTTAAGACAACCTGAAGCAAGACGAAGCGGCTTTAGCCAAACGCCTACAACTGCTCCACAGCGACATGCGCTGACATCCACTTTTAAAACATGCAAAACAAGCGCCACGAACATTTAACCTACCGGGATTTATTATTATAACTGGCTCCATTATGTTACCGGTGATTAAAATGTGTCTCTTTTACAACACTCTGTTACACTACACGTAGAGTACTCTTACACGTGAGCTCTGTAACATAATACTGAAGGAACAGCTGCATGTCAGTGTTTATCATTTCTACGGCGGCTCAGGAGGGTCATACTTAACCAATCGAGAAACCGGAAGCGTCACGTTGTGTGAGGCTACAGGCCTACTACGAAATTGTGATGGAAGGTGATGGAAATAGACAAGGCAATATATAAAAAATACCTACAAAACCAGATTTACAAAGAGTAAAATTAGGCCTCTACAGAAGATAAAATATTAAGATATAATTGAGGCTTCCAAGTAGTGTGAACATATTCATATGGGGCTCACTCATATCATTCATTGCTTTAGACCTAACCAACAGATACAGCACCATATTTTTAATTTATTAAAAAAAAGTTATCATTTATCAAAAATTGGTCATTTTTTCTGAGTGAGTAGTTTCACTTTAGACAACTTTTTGCTAACATGATTATATGTAAAAGCTTTGAATACACTACTTTCACTCATAATATTTACTCATAGTAAGTTTTAAGTTTTGAGTGCACATGTTAAGCAGGAATTTTTATTTCTCAAAACTCATTGCAGCCCATGATAAACACTTGAAGCTGTTTCGTAATAGTCATATCTGGTATTGTGCTGGTCAAACTGGTTTAAATATGTGCAAAGTTTTGTGTTCTAGCAGCTAGTGATGGCATTATAGGGAATGACATGGCAATGTGAAGACAGGGTGGGATAAAGTATTCTTCAGAGGGTTACGCAAATACTTGAGGTGCCTTGCTAAAAGGATTGCAGGAGTCCAGATTGAAGATGATTATAGCTGTCAGAAGAGGGTACAGGGTGTCCCTGGGGAGTAAGGGACCGATTTTAGCATCAGTTGTGAAGTGCAAGTCGGCAGGATGATGTTGTGGTACAACGTGGGTCTTGAAAGGCAGCTGGTGGTCTCGAATGACCTGAATGATAGGTGGTTGTCAGTGTTATCTTTCAGGGGCCAGGAAAAGAAAGAATAATTATATTTGTCAGTGTGTGTGTGTGCGCGCAGAAAAATCAGGCGATCGGGCCTTGAAGGCGAGGTAGTTGGCCAAAATTTGACATCATGTAGTAAAGTGAATATGGTTAGCTTAACTGTTGAAGAGAGAATTTGTGAGGCCTAGTAGCAGCAGAGTGTTCTAATGTAAAGATCAGGGGAAACCGGACCGCCGAGCACCCGGGGAGGGGACGCAGTTTCCATACATCATATATTCTTGTGAAGAGTGGTGCTGCTGAAAAGTTTTCCAAATCCCACAGCTATTGTAAGTCCTTCTGCCATGAAGTTATTGTTCCTCAAACAATTCAGGGGTAACCTTAGGGTGAATGCAGAGAAAATTTCATCTTCATCTTTATGCTCGGTGCAGCTGCACCCACAGTCATTATAAATAATTTGACATTGAGGTAGATCACCTCCAAGGACACAACTTCAACGACCAGCATACGCCAATAATTTATTGGATTTCAAAACTACAATTTAAAAATTCCTGCACCAGATGTGTTCAGTACCTCACTTGTGTGGTCCTTTTGTTTAAAGGTGTCAGTTAGACAAATGAAACTGAAGGCAAAAGGCGGAGCACAGTGGTTGAAAACACTGTAAAGCCGCTCAAAAGCCACAACAGCTGCCTCGCTTCACAGTACCAGTTTTGTTTGCCGAGCTTTTATTTAAAGTCTAGATTTTTTTTTTCTTTAAATCAGGATCTCCAATATACATACACACACACACTTTCAGTTTCCTTAATTCTACTTCTTAAACTTTACTGGAGCACCACCTGCAGGCTTTCAGGTGTCATGCGCTGTTCAGCCCACTTACTGAACTGCATAGCATTATTATAAAAACCCACTTTCTGTCATGTGTATATTTTCAACCATCTCAGCCTGAGACCTCTCTGATCTCCATCTTCACCTGAATTGTCCAGGCAGTCTACAGGTATCACTTATCAATATTTCCATCACGATGTGTTTATAATCTAGACCGTGCATTCCTGAAGTCCCACGAGACAAACTAATCTCCACACAGTATACTTTACCTCCCTGAACCCACCACATTAAACCTCTGCATGTGAGACCTCTTGGTGCTTGAGTCATGTTTCCCGCAACCATACTGGTCAGGCCTTTGCAGTGAAATTCTAGTGGATGGTTATGTTTGCGGCAGATTTCAAGTAGTTGCAGATGGTCTGAAATATCCCAGTGAAGACGGAAAGCTTGGAGAGCAACAACTGTTTGACATGCTTCCCCAAGTACTGAGAAAATAAGGATAGTCCTCATCTGCCAGTGAGCACTCTTCTATACAAGGAGCTTTGAGATGGGAAGACATGGGGGAAAAACGTTGCACTTATAAGGATCTTTCTGACAGTAACCCTTTAATACATAACTGCCATATCTGTATTTAACTTGACAAGAGAAATTAATTTAACTTATTTACCCAATGCATTCTAGCAGTTACTAAAACATATGAGAATGTAACTTTTAGATGTAAAACCTTTCACTGGTTTGCAGTGTAAGACAAAATATGAAAAAAGTGCAAAAATCTGTCCTTTAAATTGTAAAAAATCTAATGGGAATATAATTGTAAGAGCCATTTCAGAAAAATATATTAATATATCTCCAATAACGGTTTGATGATGGCTTAAGGACCTAAATATTTATAGCTAGTCAGTCTTGACCATGGATATTCCCTCCTAAGCATCCGGTCTACACAAAACTGAAAGTGTGCATGAGCCTGTAAATTCAAATTTTCAAAATACACTGACGGTGAGCCAGTGTGAACAATACCAGGACTGTGAAACTGAAGAAACTACATTAAATTAAGCCATCACACATTTTATTATTTATACCTCTGCTTTTCCTGCTGTGAAATGTCTAAATGTCACCTTTTGAAAAAGCCCAAGTACACGGTCTGTGGTGCCTGCTAACATGTTCATGATGAAATTTTAACAGGCTAATGTCCAGTGATTGCTATGATCACTGTCTTATTTTAGTTAACACACCAACAAAAATATAATTCTGAATATTATATGCCCTTTATGCCCCTAAATCACCGTAAATCTGACACACTGGACTTTTAAAATGTTGACCCAATGATGGTGCTGAGTGAAAGGTTAAGGGTTTATAATTCAGGCATCTGAATTGTATTTGCTGTCAATCTCCCTAAAAGCTGTTGAGACATTTAAGTTAAAACCATGAATGTTAATGTAATGGTTGTACTAGAGGTAAAATCAGAGAATTGCAGGGTCAGCGGGAGTCATCTTCGGGCAGCATGGATATTTATACCAAACTTTATGGCAATCCATCCCATAGCGGTCAAGACTTGCCACAAAAAAAAAACAGAGCATAAACAAATATTTGGTTTCCAAAGCCCATTGTGCAGTACACAGGAGTAAACAAGGTCAATGCTGAGTTCTCTGAATGATTTCACAAGAGTATCTTTCTCAACATTTTTGACACAGTTTATAGCTGACCATGCAAGTCTGTTACCACACAATGTTCAGCCATACTGCTAGTTTGGAGGGACTTTGATAACAGCAAAGTCAAACTGAGTATTTAATTGTAGGCCAACTGTGGACCTTAGCCAGCACTTTTATTATAATCTACAGACACAGCTTTGTCTGTGTGAGCAAGAGCTCCACAAAAACATCTGGCCTCTCTCACTAGGGGTTCCTGGATAAGATAACGAGTACCTGCATAACGAGTTCAGCCCTTTTTCTTGTCAATTAAGTGATTAAACGTAATTTTTTTTAAATTAGTGCTCCTGAGCTAGCCTTTTCCTACTGAAGCTACAGAAATGAAAAAGAAAGAGCATGTCTGTTGTCTGCTTTGACCTGTTTTTGTTTTGTCACTGTTCACTGGCAACCTAGTTTCCCGTCTAGTGATTTACAAAGTTCTGCATCTAACCTGTTCTCTGCCTTGCTTACTTTGAGGCCATTTAATAACGTTTTCTAACTAGAGATGAGCCTAAATTATTCTTTGTTGTAGACTGAGGGTGAGTCCACCCTCTAGATGGTGATATAGTTGGTGGTTTCTTGCAGTTTTCTGGCACAATATGAAAACACGTTTTCCTGAAGGAGTCAGATCCCACCAGTAGAGGGCGAGCTCTACCAACAGTTTCCCTTCATTCCCTTCAGCAGAAAGGAGCACAATTTCCTGCTTTTCAGAAGGCATGGGATTCAGACTTCCATCACAGGCAAATAACTCCATAATGCATGCATTTACAATTAGTCAAGGCTTTTCTGAATCGCACACCTAAATTTAAGTCCTGCAACATCTCTTTTAATTATCTGCCTTGCTTGAGTTGTGTGTATTTGATATTAACTGAACTCATCGTCAGGTTTAAATTCAGGTATACCCACAAACTGTTATACCACAACCATGCACATGCACACAGGGATACTCATTCACACACAGCCCTCCCCCCTCCAGTGGTCCATAAACCTCTCCGACACCCCATTCTCTCGGTCCACGTCAGTCTGGGCAGGCTGCCAGCTCAACCCTCCCTCCCTTTCTCTCTCTCTCTTTCCTCTCTTTCAGCCTGGATCTCTCTCTCTCTGTATTCTGTACGTACCGAGCCAAGCCTCACAATGCTGCGTTCACTAAACCAAGTGGCTTAGAAATTAGCAGTGATGTCGCTGTTGCCAAACCCACTTCTCTGTGGTGGACTCGTTCTGTGAGGCAGTGCAGCACTCAGACAGCTGAGCAGGTGGACTGTGCGAGAGGAGAAACCAGCATCACCTGTCTGGGAAATCTGGAACAAGGGAGGACAGAAAAGGAGGAGGAGGAGGAGGGGCACAGTCTTTGGAAAACTGAGATCTCGCTCTGTCTACACATCCCATCCCACCCCTCTCTCTCTCTCTCTCTCTCATATGCACACACACACAGACACACTCTCCCCCTCGCCTCTCCCTTTTTCCCTCCCTGTTTGTCTCCAATGCTGGCGTGGTGAACGGCAGGACACCCTCGGCTGAGCTGCATGGAGGCACAGGGAGGGGCAGGGAGCCCAGGTAAGAGCCATTTTCTCTTCTTTCTTTTCTCTGTGCCAAAGCTTTTGTCACACTACACTGCCATGGCTGTTGGACAGTATCTTTGTCTTTTGAAAGACATGTGCTCTGAATAGCATGTTTGAGGTGTTTATAATTATTTCTGATTCTTTCTAAATGGTGGGATAATATTTGTCAGAGTCTCTACATTTTTCCTGAATGTCTTGTCAAGAGTTTGTCACTGATAGGTTTATATAGCAGGCCTCCACTACCTCTATCTCAGTACCTGGTTTTCCTCAATGAGAATATAGGCTTCATGTTTAATCTATCCCCCAGGAGGGCAATAATATGGTTGACCTACAGTGTGTGGTCTTTTTATATCAGCATACTATAGGTCAACCATGCACAAGCTGGACTGATGAAATACAAATTGCAGGATATAGTGGACACATATGGCCTTTGTGTAAAGGCCACCCAGAGAAGACTTCAGTGTATGGTAGTACTGCACAATGCCACTATTGCACTGTAACAGCGAAACAGTCAACGGCACATAATTGAACTACGTTTTTCTACAGTCTAGGCTGAGTATTGTCAGGAAAGTCTTAAATAACATGCCCATGTAGGACAGATTATAACATTTTAATAAATCAAAAAGATATGCATCTCACACTGCACACAGAGAAACAGCAGTAGTTAATTTGTCAGTATTGCATTAACTGCCTCTGAAACTGCAGTGTGCACTGTGCATTCAATCACTGTGAAAATGTTGCTTTATTACTTCACTGGGCTAAAACAATGTCTTTATGGCCACTTTCAGCATATTATTTATTTATTTTTATAGATGATGCTTTTTTCCTGCTGTGTCTTTGTCCCACTGCACATAGTTTACGTACTGTATCCGAGCACTACAGGAGCAGAATTAATTGACAAACCTGACAAATTGCTCTCCATAATGAGACTGAATTAGAGTGAACATAACTATTACGATGCATCACAGGACGAGGTTAAGATTTCTGAGGCTGTTCTGAAGCAACAGCCACTCCGAATTAAGAACTTATCATTAGACAAAACATTGCCAGCCCCCCTTGTAAGGATAAGAATGAATATTGCTGGAAAATGCTCTAAAAACCCTTTAAACTGTTTGGGAAATGAATGCTGGAGACAGCATTTTCTAATAATTTGGTCATCTGTTGTTAGAGAAATTTGCATAGGGATGCTCAAAAGACTACTATGAACGAAAAAGACAGAGAGCATTCAGCAAGCAAAATGACCTCGAGAGTAGGATGTTGAGCTGTTAAGTCTTCCTGCCTGGCTACAAATAATAACTGATTTTCTTTAATATAGACATCGAGTTTGGTTCAACTTTTGGCAAATGTACATCATTCTCCTCCTCTGTGTCTCCTTTGCTTTCTCTCTCCAGCTGTCTGCCTGTCTTGAGTTGGCTGATTCACAGACAGTCACGGCTGACAGCTCGAGACAGTGTCAGCCACTGCCTGAAAAGACCACATTTCTCATGGCTGGCTGTCAGTAACTTATACTCTTGTTATTTACTCTGTTTTCCTCGCAGGCAGTTTGACAGGTGGAGGATAGATCAGGTCATCTGTGTAAACATGTCCTCCTCTACATGCAGATAATACTGTGACTTTCTGCTACTCTTATTCTGTCACAGATTAACACCTTGACTCATCTTTCGTGTATATCCATAGATACCCAAGTACTCAAAATCTAGACGTATATGAACATACAAAACATGAGAGCAGTGTATAACAGGACAGGAAGAACCAGTAGAGCTATACAGGTGATTCACAAGAGCTGCATTTTGGATTTATGCCTGATGTTTTCAATAGTACAAATATCTAAATAGAAGTCTAAATCAAGAGTCATATCTTAAAATTTAATACTGAACAGCCACGTCTACATTTCCTTAAAAAAACACAAGTGGTTCCATAAAACACAACAAACGTGATTTTGTTTGTTTGTTTGTTTTTTTGTTAAACGAATGCACTGCAACTCCAAAAGCCCACTCCTCTTGTGATCTAATTTCTGTGATGAAAAAAAGATGGTTGATGGATAAAATTAGAACTTCGATAAATGGGTGTCCGACATATCAAAGCAATGGCAGAAAGGTCAAGCATGATTTGTTGAAGAAGATGATGGAAATAGAAATCAAAGCTGCTGGTAGATAAGATCTAAATACTGAACAAAGTTTTCATTATAAAAGCCGAGGTAATGCTATAGTCTTTCACTTTGTGTGGCTTCTCACTGGGGAAATCAATCGATAGCAGGGGAAATACAAATCAGAATCTATCTTCTTCTGGCTTTGCTCTGGCTGTAACACATTTTTCATACGAAATGAGAAATTCAAATGTCTAGAAACATACTGCAACAGCCATCTGGTGGAGCCCATCAGGAAGCTGCTGTACTCCCACACTACTTTACATCAAATCTGCATGTTATCAGAAAAAAGCAATTTTTGCTAAATGTTGGTGCAGACACACACAGATGATCCTTTATCTATTATGATGTCCTTTCAGATATTTTTAATGTAGTGCTGGTTTACTTTGTTGATAAATTTATTGTCCGATTTCATCCAAAATTTTTGATTTGTACCAGCAGAAAAATAATATCACCTGAAAGAATTTTATCCTTCAGCAATTTGGAAATTCCTAAACGTGCAGCACTTCTGTGTTCCTGTCCTTAAGTCATTCAGCTTCATCACACCCCACTCTGCTTTCAGCTCTGACAAACAGGTGAACAGAGTGTAAACATTTCTGTGTTCACTATTTTAAGTGCCCTCTATTTTCAGACTTTGTTAATAGCCTGTAGGAACTTCTTTTTCTGTGCTGAATGAATGTTTGAGACTTGTATTGACTGTCAGAATGTAGACTGTATTAAAAGGGGAATAAAGGACAATCAACAGTAAAACTGAGCATTACAATAGACTGGCAATACCAGTTAGCTGGGGATTTCATGTCAGGTTTAGATTTTAACTGAGTGGATAAACATAACTTTCACTATTCAGTAAGGATATAAACATTGACTTCTTCCAATTCTTTGGATCTCTTAAGGCATTTTTCTGATGCCTTAAATTGTTTGGGGTTAGAAATAGATGCGAGATCTACTATAGGTTAAGTAGCTCTTTTATTAGCAATCTAAAAAACCTATGAGCAGTAGCTCCAGGTTTTAATTGCTCTGTCTTTGCTTCCTCTCACTCACTGTCTCTCTCTCTGTGTGCTGATAGAGCCCAATAAAGACATCCAGAAGCTTCTGAAGCCCTCCAGCTCAGGAGACCTGTCCAAGGAGTTGCTCCAGCACCCAGCAGGGGGGGAGGAGGAGGAGGGCAGTCTGTCTGGGCACACTGCTAGCCTGCTGCACATCACTGAGAAAAGACGTGAGTACCTGAGGGAAAGAGGTGAAGAGAGGCTGATATCAGAGCGGTTGATGCTTGCACTGTATGGTCTTTGTGCACTGTGTATGGTCTGGGTTGTTTGCACTATGTACAGTTATGTACAGGTTGTATTTAACCTCTCTTGTAGTGTTCATATAGCACAGAGGAACATTGTCTCATTTCACTGGTGGGTGTTCTGCTGTGAGCAATGAAATGACAATTAAAAAAACCACTTGACTTGACTTGATATTAAGGATGTGAAACAGTGATAAATATTCATAGGTAATAAAGAGGTGTTATAGGCTAATTATGGGTGGAAACTCCCACAAGTAACATACCTGATCAATACAAAGTGTCTCCAACAAAGAAGGAGATTAGAAATGTTAAATAAGGAGGAGGATATCCTGCTTCCACCGAAGAATGTCTGTCGGTTACAGTCACTGCTAGATCGATCCAAAGTAAAATTGTAAATACTGAACCTCATGTGCTCGAGCACTAGTGCATTTGTTCTACACATGTTACACATATAACTCTGAATAGACAGTTGATCCTATCTGATCTTTAAACCCACTGAACGATCACTGTCTATTTTAGGTATTCCGGTCCCACATTCTCAAAGACCTCTGCAGCCTACCGTTATCTGAAAGGACTCATTGTGCATCAGTCCCATACAGAGGCTTCCCTGTACGTGCCTCGCTCAGAGCCCAGGGCACAGAACCACAGAGGGCTAATGGGGCTACATGGGTGACAAGGCAACCTTTATCTGCTTCAATAACTCAACACTTTTTCAGGGAGACAGCTCATCCAGAGGCTAATGTCTGTGTGTCTGTGATTTAATGCGACCCTCTAACTAGCCATACCACCTGGCAGGTCAGCTAATCGTATCTGGCAATGAAGCAAAGGGAAAGCAAGGAGAGATCATTGCCAACTCAAATAGTTACAAAATTCTCTTTAAATCCCATTCTGAGAAAACAAGTAATGAGAATTATCAGCCCTTTTTTTTCCACTCTGTTATTAAGAGATGACATTTAAAAATGTTCCTGCTCTATTTATGAAATTTATGGAGATAACTCAAGATTTTGTCCACAGAGCAACTTTGCAACCTCATCTTGAAAGGCACAGACAAACAAAATTCCCTCCTAGTGCTTCAGTTTTATCTCCAAGAAGGCGAACCACAGTTGCTCCTGAGACATCATTTATATTTAGACCTGCAGCAAAAAGTCTATCTTAAAAAAAAAAGCAAAAAAAAAAAAACCAACAAAAACATCCCACCGAGTTGTCAAGCAGCACAGGTAGATGCAAATACATTCAGACTCAAATAAAAGATAAGTTGCCTAATATTACTGGGTGGATGTTCAGGAATTGAGAATTAAAAATGTATGGTGACTGCTGTTCAGTAGCCTGAAAGCAAAACAGTGTTTATCTATGTGTGTTGATCTCTAATAGCATAAAGCACAAATCAAAGAGAAGAACAGAGAAATGCAGGATTCCAAACAATGTGATCAACTTATTTTGCAGCTTAAATTCCAACACACCACACAGCTCTTTTCCAGGAAACTAAGCAAATTGAAACATCTGACTTCAAACAGCAGGATGTACTGGAGAACAGCTGTATGCATCAGAGAACAACTGCACACAAATGTGAACGAGTGTATGTATGTATGCTCAGTTACTGTGAGGAAAAGGGCCTCTAGAACAGAATGTCTAAAGAAAATACTTAGTTGTTTAGTATGTATCTCAGTAACTTAGCCTTCTCTCAATTGTCCTCATTCTGTGAGAGCCCAGCCATCATTACAAGCTGCTCAGGATGGACAGATGACCTCAGAGCCCTCATGGGCCAGTGGAGAGGGAAGGGGATTAGACAGAAGCAGCATGCAAGGCACATACCCTGTGCTCTCCTATCCTTTCTCCCAAATGTGGACTCCTCCCTCTCACCCTTCCTCCCCATTCTTTGTTCCTTCAGTCCAAACTGCACCCTTCTAAATGCAATGAGAGGAAAGAGTGGGGAGGAATAAAAAGAGAAATAAAATCAAAGTGAAACCTTTTGACAGAATGCAAACAATTATTTTTCTCACACACGTTCTGAAGGAAAAGAAACATTAGCTTTCAGTGAATTGAGGGTACCTTTATTTCACACACATTAACTACAAAGGCATGAATATATAAAGTGTGAGATTAAGGGCAAGCTAAAAAAAAAAAAAAAAATAAATAAACCAAGGAAGAATCGAAATGGATCACAGTGTGCAAATTTGACTTCTTGTGGACCACCAGTCTGTGTGCTTGCTATACAAAAGTGTTTTTTGCATCATTTTACATCATCTGCTTAAGACACACTGTCTTCGTTTTTTTTTTTTGTCTCAGGGTGAATTCTCTATTGTCAGTCCTACCCACTTGCATCTCAGAGCTCTCATGATTGGCTTTTGCGATGGAGGCATTTTTTCAGTGTGTCTGCCTAGGAGAGAAAATGTACTGATCAATTATTCAAGGGTAAGGAGTGTGGGAGAGGAAAAAAGATATGGGGGAGAAGTGGTTAAACAACAAGCACTGCAGAATGGGAATAACCTTGGAACAAATTGATAATAATGGCAGGAAATAACAGCGTTTCTTTAGTTTAACATAATGCCTTCCTTTTTTTCTTGTTTTACATTTACTCTCTTACTTTCATCCCTCCCTCCTCTCCCATAAGCCTGCCTCGCCCTCTTTTCTCTTCTCCTCCCCCGCAATTTCCTACCTCCCTTTTTCTCTGCCTCTGGTTTTTTCACTCTTTCTGAAAAAGGGGTGGAAAACTGACAGCTGTAAGCTGGCACCTTCCTGCCTGAGGGAAAAGTAAAATGCATTCAAGAGTTAAGGATCAATCTCAAGTGATGAAAAATGTGAAATGAAAAAATGGTTTTGGATGTCAACTAATAAATGCATATTACAGTACTGAGTATGACCAACCACATCAGACACAGGAAAAAGCCTTGGATGTGAAGTAGCTGTGACTGTTTGCTGAGCCTTTCTGCTGCTGTTGGTTAATTATATGTGGTGCAGTAGTTAATGGTGTGATAATGGAAAAAGATTAATTTAACCCTTTAATTAACTTCTATGTAGGATTCATTTTACTTAACAGAACTAATGTCAAGTGAAGCCTCAGGCAGTTAGTTTCACAAGCCAATGTGGAAGTTGGGTATTTCTAAATGTAAACAGGATGGCAGAACTAGCTAAGCCTTATGTGTGATCATTAAAACTTAAAATCATTCTGTACCTATGTGGTAACCTGTGAGATAACATGTTACTAGAATGGAGATGCTGAAAATGACACACAAGGTCTCTTTAGGTGCAGATTAACACTCGATGATCCAAATATTAATGGATAATAGCATGATTACATTTTCAAAAATGAACTTTCAGGATTCTTGCTTACAGCTTTATGCTGGAGTACAGACAAATGAAGGGGTCTGGTGATTTTTAGAGAACCAACTTCGTCTTTAATACGTCCTCAGGTGTCCAGCATCTGAGTGTTGAGTTGGATTTTTAATGTAGGATTTAATGGTTTGTATCAGGACAGAAGAGATATGTTTGCAATAATATTTCCAATATGGAACATGTTGAGGAACGATGACGTGGAGACTGAAATGGAGCCCTGAGGGATGTCACAGATGACCACTATGATACATCTGAAACCGAGTTAGACTCTGACCTTTGTCAGTTTAGGTCCATTATTTTTTGTCTTAAAGGATTAGTGTCTGAAAGGATTCAAACAGAACAGTCACCTCTCTTTCCTGCATCTTTCTCCTCTCTTAGTTTTCTTATTTGTTGTCAATCGCTGTCCATATTGTCCTTTCTGTAGACATTTCAGTTTTTAATATTACTTCATGTGCATCATTTCTGCTTGTTTGCATTCTCTTGTAGTTATTGGTTCAATTCCTTGTGTCTCCTAGCATTTCTTATACATTTGAAACATGGTATATTGACCAGTCACTGCTTCAGCATGATCATCAGTCTTCTTAAAATCAATATGTGCTATATCAGGAGGAGGACAACGCAGGGAATTAAATGTAGCAGCAAACAAAGAGCAGTGGGAGAGTGGGCTCTGCATCTTCAGCCTGAAGCATTGTCTTAAACAGCTTGGAAAACAGCAGGAAAACGACGTGGGTTAATAACAGCTTTCAACTTGTCACATAACCCATCGTTCTCTCCACAAAGTCATGCCCACAACACCCAGTGAAGTGTTTCATTCAGACCTGACATTGCATAGCAGGCCAGTATCCACTAATTCATTAAGGAAAATACAAACACACCTCCATCTGCCTCAGTGCAGTCTTCAAACATTTTTCTCACTATAATCACAGATTAGTTCAGCTCTGTTAAACAGAATTGGCTGCCATGTTAGGTGATGCTGAGACAAACAGTGTGTATGTATTAGAGTCTTCAAATAAATGTACCTTTTCAGAATATTAGAGTGCATTAAAATTTAACCTTTGGGGCAGCCATATTGGAATGCTGAACTTGGCACGTTCCTGCACACCACATGTAAATATGAGCCTGTTGAGGGCAGCAGTAAGAAGCCCTGCCTGCCGAGCAATCAAAAGCTCGTGCAGAAATGAACAGGTGCGAGACAACCAGGAGAAAGGCAGAGATCACAGTGCCATCTATTTTCATCTCCACTGATCTTAAGTCTTGTTTCTTTTCTTTAGTCTGTTAACAAACAGGCATCTTGCTGACAGAGAGAGACACGCTCTGTTTAGCTGACTGTCTGGACTGGAAACTCAAACACCAGTTGTTTGTTTGTAGCGCTGGACCACCAGGAGGAGGTGATTTTATAAAGCTAATAAAGCTTTAAGGCTAACAGAACCACTAGATGCCTGGCCAACTGAGCTAGCTAGCTAGCTAAGAACAGCAACAGTTAGCAACAGTTAGTGCTTACCTTGGCAACAAGTTCACTCTCTGTCCATCAGAAAACTCTCTTCAAAAACTTGAGTAGCCAGAGGACTTCATAGGGAAAAGGTGCAAATATTTTTCTTCATTGAATGTGATACAGTTTTAACAGTTAGGGAATAAAGTTGTGTATTGTCATTGAGGCCCTCCGCTCTGACAGTATCATTTTTCCAACCCAATTCTGGTCTCATTTGTGGTCTGATAAATCAGTTTCACCAAATTCAAGTTATAAACAATATAATATGTTAAGCTGTGTCACAAAATGGAGGATCCAACTGAACAAAAAGACTTAAACTTACTCACCTTAAATAAATAAACTCAAAAAAGAAGTGAAGGCAAACTAAATGCAGCTGGGAGTCCAGGTAAATAATGGTCCAAACAAAGAATAATCCAAATGGCAACACAAACACAGAGCACAGCTTATTTAGACAGAGGAGACTACATGACAATCTGGGCGGGGCAATCAATCAGTATTGGAGGGAAAACAGACAGAGACAGGAAATTTAAAGCAAGCACCACTACAACAAGTGACTTCTATCAAAATAAAACAGGAAATAAAAAGCTATGCAAGACTTGGTGGGTGAGGAGGGGGGTGGTGACACACATATTTATATGCATGTGGAGTAGGGAAGAGAGATCTGATCACAAGTGTTCTCTTGGACCCCATGTGGAGACACATTCAAATGCCAGGTGTGAACCGACATACTTAGAGCTGACCACCAAAGATGCATATCTATGGGCAGAAGCAGATTCAAGTAATATAGGGTGTCTGAAATATTTCTGAAGTAGTGAGTACTTAACTTTACAAGAGATGTACAGATAAAAATGGATAAAAGAGTAAAAATGTACTGTGTTGAAATCGATTTTACAATAGAACTGCGAGAGCCAGCTATTGATCTGATTATGAGTTGAGTGGAGATTCAGGAGCGACATGATGGGTTGAGAATATATGCAGTTACACCGCCCCGCTTTTCTTCTGCACTGTCAGCAAAAATGTGTGGATCATTTTAATCTCTCAAGTTCGCCTGCTTTCTCTTTCTGCTCCACAGAACCACTGAGTAGTGTGTCTTCTTTGGAAGTGCACTTTGACCTCCTGGATCTGACTGAGCTGACGGACATGTCTGACCAGGAACTGGCTGAGGTTTTTGCTGACTCTGATGAGGAGAACCACAACGACTCCCCAGCAGGTAAGGCCTGCTAAAAATTTAAATAATCTTTTCATAAAAAAAATATCCAAGCAAGGTTTGTGCATAAAATAGTGCAAGTTATTATAAGTATATTGTTAAGTTGTGCGGACAGATCTGCTGACCATGTATAAATGGAATAAAATAATTTGTTGGGTCAGTGTGTTGAACATAAAATTTGATTGTTGAGGGAAACATTTCCCAAATGAAATTTTCTCCTTGCAGTCCTTTACCTCAGGATTTCACATCTTGTGGAGTTTATCATTATGGCCCGGCAGGGTCCTAAAAAGGCCTGCCGAGCCATAATGATTTGAAATGAAATGTGATTCCTTCAGGAACTCATAAAAAGAAATTTCACAGTGTCATGGATTAAGCTGCCCTTAAACTGAGAAGGTTGAACTGCTCATTTTATAGTTATAAGACACAATTTTATTTAGATTCTACCAAATAATAACATTAAGAATCACAATTCTGAAAAGCAGAAATGAAAGGAAACCTTATGCTGTTGAGCTCACAAACGAGCCAAATTAATCGGATGCAGTAAAAAACGTTATGCACATATGCACGTTAAACAGAAGAGACAGTTCATCCTGCTTGTGTGTCACAGCAGCAGGTACAGAATAAAGGTTAGTATGTCTCCAAAAGGAAGCACAAAATCTTTCCCATGTTTTATTTATGACCTGCGAGCCTCATCCTGCATGCGGACAGCGAACTCCCTCTTCCTCCGACACTCCTCTCAGCAGGCACACAGGATTTCAAGCTGGTTCAACATTCAAAGGGCCACTTACACAATTTCAAAAAGGTCTTGCAAATATTGTATATTCTGTGTGTGGACTGTGCCTGTCAAAAAAAAAAATTAAGACATTACATTTTTCTTGATAGAAAAGACTTTAAGTTGGGATACTGTCATCAAATATGGGTGCAATCAATTTTAAAGCTTTGTTTGGCTCAAAACAGATATTCATCATTCTAGTTTGAATCCACTGAAATACACAACAGATGGACACAACCGCTTTTGCATGACCAGACATCCTTCTCACTTTAGTATAGAGACATCATCATCATCGTTATCTTAAAACTTAATAAATATTGTTTTCCTCCAGATTATTTCTACTTTCTCTGAAATGTCTAATTATTCCATCTCTTTCTTCTTCAGCGACGTTGTTCTTTCCATTACGTCTCTTTTCTGTTTATCACTAGCATTCCATATAACGATACAGCTTGTTAAGTGTGAATTATGGTCCCGGTGGGCCATCTGTGCTATAAGCTGCTGTCTGCAGATCTACGGCCACTTATTTAAATTAAAGATACCATACAGCACATTGTGCAGAGGCACATGTGTGAGAAGGAACAAATGTCTTTGTAAAACCATGCATTGTTGCACACTCTGTGCTCATGTATAACGCTTTTGTTAAAAGTATTCCGGTTTATCATATGCACTGTGAACTGTAGTGAAAGACTGTGGTTTCCCAGTCGCAATTAGGGAATTAGTATACCAGCTAAGCTAGGCTCAGTAAGTTCAGCTTGACATTATCAGTTACCTGTCAACACGTCCAGCAGCTACAGAGCACCATGAGCAATTATTTGACAGCTAAACAACTAGAGTCAAGAGGGCATTGTCTTCATAAATTTCAGCTTGTCCACCCTTTTCAGCGGTCCTCTCCAAACAGCACCACACCAAGCATTCCTCAGCCTCTTGTTAGTCACAGGCACCAGATGCTTGTCAGGAACCAGGTACAGGAGATGCAAGAACCGAGAAGCCGCCCCTCCAAGGCCTCACATACGCTGCTCTGCTTTCTGCTAACCGAGATGAGGTCCTGCAGTCAGGAGATTCACAGCTTAATACCACTGTTAGGATATGAAATGATTTGGTTTACACAGCTTCAATCTGTGAGACACAAAGTCCCAACAATGATTAAATGTTTCTACACTCGGAGTGACATATTTGGATTCTGTTTTTATTTTCAAGTGATGCAAGTGACATCACGATGATCAGTGCATGTCATTCACTCTATTATTATTCTTACTTTTTATTTTTACCTGCATCAATCATGAATAAAAATAGATCATCCGTCTGAGAATGAGGCAAACATTTGTTCCTTGTTGAGATTCTTTAATTTTTTGACATAAGATGTATCGTTCTGCTTGCTTCCACAAATCTCCTGCTTCCACCTGTGAGCTGTTTTTGTCTCGCACTCACCACAAATGCAGTCCTCCTCTCCTCCACTCTCTGTCTCTTAGCTCGGCTTCACTGTTTATTCCCAGTCTCTCTCTCTCCTTGTCTGACTGAGATTTGGTCTGTACAGAAGGAGGATAACCATCCCAGACAGATGAGGCATCTAAGATTGCTGAACGTTTGTTACTGTAAAGCAGCTGTTTTGCTTATAGGACGGCACACAATTGACATAAAATCATACTATCAGGAAAAACATGAAACACAGCTGTTCTGCATTATGTTTCCTGGTTTTTAAAGCAGCAGGTAGTGCATTGCACCAAGCTGCTGTTCACATGAGCATTTATAACAGGCTAACAGAACGGATAGATCCACCATCTTCAGTAAGACAATTCAGAAGACACAGGAAGTCTTTTTTTGAATGAAAATGTTCATCAAACAACATCCGATCACCTGAGCAGGAGATACAATGCAAAAGCTTGACTGGCTCAAAATTCAGCCAATATACTAAAATGGATGTTTCTTAAGTGTGCAATTATGTTTTATATTGTCTAAACCGGCAAAATGATAAATGTCATATGAACAAGATATTCTGTTGTTGCGTGCAGACGTTGAGGGGTGTAGAAAATGACAGTGGTGCGTGCATGAGAATGGATTTAGCAAAACAGCGACTTATTGAATGAATCTCAGCTGTGAGGACCAGCTGTTCTGTTTCATCTGGATTCCTTAAAACCTTCTTCATTACTCAGCCCTGTAATTTCATGGAAGATGGTTTTCAATAAGCCTTGCACAGTCTCGCCAAATAATAGTAACATATTGCAAACTGAACTGTAGCAAAGGCAGTATTATGAAAGTAAGTTGAACTGAAATCATTTGTGTCAAAGTTTGTATTGTAAATGTGGTAGTACTGAGCTGTGTAGGCTCAATGGGAAACTGCTGAGTTTGGGTGGTAGGGAGGAGAGGAGAGGAGAGGAGAGGAGAGGAGAGGAGAGGAGAGGAGAGGAGAGGAGAGGAGAGGAGAGGGTGAAAATGGGTGAGTGGGTTCATGCTAAATGTAGGTTCCTGAATAATTCACTTTTCCCTGCTGGAAACAAGCAGGCCTTCAAAGCCATTTAAACAGTTATCATAATCTGTGTAATACGCTAGCACATTATTTATACATGCTCGTGTCTTTTTTGTTTTGTTTACTGTACTGTCTTCCTTTTCCGTTTCCTCCTTTTCCATTCCCATCTTCCTCTCTTGCTAAGCTTGAAGCCTAATTCATGGACAGTTCAGCCAAAATTAAAGATCAGTTCCACTTCATAGCTTGAATCCATACAGAACATACAGCCATCAGTGTTTCAGCAAATGTCTCTCTCTAGAACAGCTCCCGAGCCACAGGACAAAAGGCTGATTTTGTCCAGTAGGTTTGTTCTTTGTTTCACAACACAGGTTGATGAACCATAAAGTTTTCCCACATCTGTGAAAAACTACCACAGATGTAGCTTTGGCTTCCTATTCTTTGTGTTTGGAGCAGCAAAGGTTTTAACTGATGACACTGCAGACTGAACTGTCCTGTTACTGTCTGGTTGATGTTTTTTTTATGTTCAAGTAATATGAGCTCTGTTTTAAAGTGGGTATTTGAAAGATGCAGAGCAAATCATATACTTCATGTTCTCTGCATTGTATCAACAGTGTCTCTCAGGAGGGACCCATCTGTAAAAATGATATTTTGTTCCCAAACTGCTGTCAAAGATAGCTGCAGTGATATCACTGCATGGGATGTAGCCAGAAGTAAAGTACATTGTAATGTTTTAGCCCATAAAGAAGCAGTGCCGCTGCAGCTTTCTGTCCTGTGAAATTCACGAGCTGTTCTGTATCCTTTAGGAGCACTGGACAACAATTTATAGACCGTCTGCAGAAGTACAACTCACTGCCTTTGGGGTCAATCTAGGCTTAAACATTACAGATTATTATTTTAATGATTTAAATACTTGCCCCAGTTCACAAATACTGATGGATTGTACTAGGATCAAAAATGAAAAGAGTGTTGTTGGATTTAATGAGAATGGTATTGTCAAATAGGTCATTCACCGGTTTTTCATTTTTTGTAGCAGAGTTGAATATTTCAGAAAAACTAAATGGAGTATCAGTAACATGCTGACTGAAGAATTAAAGGCTGCTAGCCAGCAACACACAAGGAAAATAGTGCAGTACCCCACAGCTCAAGGTAGTCTGTGTCTGTGACGGCCATAGAGCAGAAGAGAGAGAAAGAAAAAAAAGGAGACATCTTTGTATGTTTTGGAGAGGTACGTAATTACTTTACCTCACAGGTGTGCAAGCATCACCCACCTTGTGTGTTTCATTTGTTTTCCTTTCAGTCCTTTAGATGTCAGGTAAAAAGAAATCTAAACAATGCACACAAGGAGCAGAAAAATGTCATGCCTTACTCACACATTATACATTATATGCACATTGCAGACGCATTTATGAAACCATGTAAACACAAAACGCAGTCATCAGCAGGTGTTCAGTACGCTTGCTCCAGCAGACGCCTTTGTGCTGTTGAGGAGGTTGTTGTCCTCATTAAAATCCAGTGGAGATGCCATCAATTTTCTAAGATCAATATGTCTTTTCTACCCCCCCTCTCCCTCTCAGATGTGTGAGAATATGGATGTGGCTTTAGGGAGATATACAAGCCAGGCGATGAGTATGACCTTCACTTAAGAGACCTATCATTGGACTAAAATGGGCAGAGTAAGGCAGAGAGTTGTCAGTTCCTTATTAGTCATACACTCTGTTGCTTTGTTGTACTCCTGGTAGGTTGCACATCGCCACCAAGTGGTCTAAAGCTGAACTGTAATAGAAATTCTTTGGCTATAATTAAAAATTCAACAAAAATATAATTGGTATCAAATGACCACATTTTTACAGCAGAGATATTATTTATGGTATGTATATATTTGCTAGTTTATACAAAAATTAAACAGGTTTCTGTCTTAGGAATCCTTTTGTGAATCATTTTAGATACCTCAAACGTCATAATTTGACACTCGGTAAGATGTCTTACTGTGACATTGCATAAGAATCCCTAAAAAGTTTCCCCAGTAATGCTGTATGAACAACAGTCTGTAGACTGTCTAGAAATGGCTGGTATGAATCTCTGTGTGTGCAATCATTTTACACAGACTAAAGGCATTGAATGGACCTTAGAATAGCAAGCATTAGCTGTAAGTTGGGCTCTGGAGATATGTTCCTAGCATTGGGTTTTTCATGCAAGGGGTGTATTTCATCAGTAAACATTAAGACAAATCTGTCTGTGTGTGTTTCCACATACATCTGAAGTTAGATCTGCCAGACACTTTGGATTCCTGTTGGTAACAAGATGTTGTCTGTTTGGTCCTCAGGTTCCCACCAGCCTGTGCTGCCCCGAGGTGGGTACATGCGCTCACCTTCGTGGACACGCTGCAGCAAAGTTGAGCCCCCTCGAGAGAGAAAACACCACAGTGACTCGGACACCCCAGAGCCCTTAATGAAGCTGGAAAGACCGAAGCAGCCATGATAGCTGGCGTGAAACAGCTGGACCATGGAAAAAGAGCAAACCCAGAGGCAGACAGACACAGCCAGAACAGGAACACAATGCGGACCAGGAGGCCCCCGTCTGCCACTGTGCACTCACATAGCGTTTCATGGTGCTGAACACACAAGTTCAGGTTGTACTCTGGACAACGTGCTCTGTGCTCTAACTAAAGATGTTGAGATGTGCAATACACACACTCTCCTCCTCTCTCCCTTTCTTCTCTTCTCTTCTCTGTTACACACACAATCATTGTGTTTTTCATGCAAGGGGTTCTTAATGTTCTCTGGGCTCCCAGAGCTTTGTTTTCGAATGACAGACAGGGTATGAGGTCTGCAGAATAATAAGAGCACTTCCATCCTTACTGCTTCTCTCAGGATGGGGAATAGCCTGGACATCGAGATTGATTCCTAAATTGTTTCCACAGCGTGTGGCCTGACCTTACCTTTAATGTGAAGTTTGGACACTGGGATTCACACTGAATTACCAGGACACGATTCAAAACATAAATCATGTCATAAAGCTGTTCAAAATAAAATATTACACTGAGGTTATTACTTCATGTGTTGCTTGAAAATGTGACAGGGTTTTTTTTTCTGTTGCCTGCAATTAAGGTGATTTAATAGGTGAAAAGTAGATGTTTAGCCACTGTCTTCATCACACCTTCTCCATGTAAATGAAGAATGTGTGTTGTTAGTCTAGTTGCCCCCAAAAATGTTGCACTTCTCTCACTGAATTGTATTTACAGTGCTGCCCAAGAATTATTGGCATTTGCTGCAGATGACATAAAAGATAAACAGACCAAGTAGCAGGCTATATGTGACACACTTTTCCATACTAAAATAGTTTTTTTTTTTAATTTGTTTGGATAAAAGTTTTCTGATTCTCATTTTTTTTTTAAAAAACTATGGCTGCCAAAATAGTTGCTGCTAATGTAATTAGAGTTCATTCTTCAAAATTGGTAGTCAAATTACATTAACAAGTACAGAATGATGGAGAATACTTGAAACTGTTTGAAATGAAGAGAGCATTGCACCATAGTCAAGTGGACTTCAATAAGCTTTGCATGAATGCCAAAAAATACAACAAAGTGCCAACAATTTTGTAATCACCTTTTAAAAGATGAATTTAACTTAAGCTGCAATAATTCATCTTTCTAGACAAAGGTTATAGCTGATTACTTGATTTATTTATCTCACATTTGGCTTGTCTATACCAGGAGTGCCAATATTTCTGAATGCTGTGACGCAATGGATCAAAAGTGACACTGGGATGATAGAAGAATAAATAAATCTTGAACAAAGTATGTTTTACTGTCTCATTTACTAACTTGACGTGAAAAAAGCAACCTCATTCTGTACTGTGCGGTGAACACACATTTGTATACAAGTGTATACTGGGAATTTCCCCACTGTGGGACTAATAAAGGTTTATCTTACCTTCCTTACAAAAAAACTGATTGAGGTCTGAAACATGTGGCCAAGTGAGGTGGTACATCTATCACGTAAGTATCAATGAAAACAAAGGCTAAAAATAAAACTGCTCTGCAGAAGAGTAAGCAGTTCAATCTCTGAGAAGCTTATGAAATCTTTCAATATTTCAGAAGGCTTGATTGCACAAGGGTTCTGCATACTTTTTCAAATCCCATTTTACATTTGTTTGAGTTTCATTTGCATAGAACTTATCACATTTTAGATAATGTGTATTAGATATCAGTGTATTACAACAATTGCTCGGCTCTCAGGCAAAGTACTTTTTATATTTCAACTTCTCAATCCCTGCAAAATCTGAAAGGTTTTGGGTAGTATTAGAGAATTTGCTGTTTGACAGGGTGCACATTTTATAAAAGAGAAACTGGGCTGATAAAACCCAATTTAAATATTGTAAACAGAATGGTGGGGTATAAAAATCGTTTAATATTGGTGTGAGCCCTGACAGCCTCACATTTTAGATGTTTTATTCATCTTGACATCTCAGTGTAAAAGTAATAACAGTCACTGACTTGTAAAAAATAAATATGCATCAAGCGAAGCTACAACAGTGCATTGTCAAGCAGGCACAACACATACAATATATTTGAATGTAATCAGCTTCTCATCACTTGTTAATGTTTTTTGAAATCTGCATTTGTGTCATGCGGGTTGTGGTCCCTTACCCTAACCATCTATTGGAAAACCTGATTTAAATCCTCAGAAGGGCCCACACTGCTCATACTGTCATTACTTCAAGTTTTTATATTAGGCCTATTCACTCAGGAGTGGTTCTCAAGTACATGAAATGAGAACGCTACATGAATAGCTATCTAGCTTAGCTTGCTTGAGATACAATACAGGAAAACAGTCAAACATAAGCTTCCTGAACAACAGCTATTTGTTGCCATGTTAATAAATGTAGATGGAGCTGAAGAAGGCCACCTATTCCGTCCATCCTTGTAGAAGTCAGTTACTCTTCACTTTGAACCCTTACTTATCAACATGAAGTACAGTAAAGCACAGAAAGCATCGACGTGGAAATCATCTCTTATGATCAGCAACAAATGAGGACATAACAATGAATTAGCAGACTGCAGTGTGAGTACTGTGACCAATGACTTGCTCAGAGGCTAATGGCTAAGAGGTATTTAAGAATACAGAGACTGTGAGGTAGTGTGTGTGAGTTTAAAATCTGCTTTAGAAAACTTACATTGTGTGGCATTCGTTGTGGTGTTTGCTATTCTTGATTCTTATGCAGCTCGGTTGCTCTCAGTTCTAAAGTACATCAATGCTAACATGTAGCACTATGGGAGGAACAGAAAACAATCTACAGTACATGTGATCCAATAACATTTGTAACATTAGCCATATGTGCACGACGAAAATGAAAAAAACACTGAGTTTTAACAGCCCTCACTGACATATAAATGAGAACCAGGCTAAAGAACACTGAATTCTTCTGGAGGAGTACGAGATTAATGTATTTAAGTTGAGACAGAGTGTCCCTGAAACGAAAGTCTTGATTGTAAAACAGTGAAGAATATTTTAAAAAGTTAAAAGCACAGTCAACATACCTCAGGAATCTCAAAGGAATTACAAAGGATTCAACCATTATCTATTCACCCCCACAGTGTCAAAAATTTTCTTAGCCCACAAAACATTTGTGGAGCTCAATAGAAAAACAGGGTGGCACCATTCTCCTGAACAAATGCAGAAGCTGAGGATGCACAAGCTCAAACGCATGTCCATACACTGCTGACATGTGATGCGAGCTTCCAAGTAGCAGGTAAACACTGAAGTACACATAAATAGTGAGTTCTCATTGACCTTGTGTACTGCTGCTTGTCCCCAGCTTCTTCAGTTTAGGAAAATGCTGTTATGCCCTGAAACTTCACTTGACTTTCCATTGGCGGAGGGTTGACTAGGTAATGGCTGAATTTTATTTTTGGATGAAGTGTTTCTTTAAATATCTGAGAAACAAGAAACATGAACTCCCACTAACGGAAAACAAATTTGAAATATTTAGCCACCAGTATAATAAAGTGGTAGCTGAGACTGGAAGCATTGTTATTATGGAAATCTCTACTACAGGCTAAAGAATCAACATATTTAAGGAAAAATTGAGTGACGTTAAATCAGTGAAATGAGCCTTGCAATAAAATCTAATTCATTTGATACTATCACATGATACCAGATACATAACTGATGTACCTGCAATATGGAGTCAACCAGTTCTCAATTTTAAAAATAACATTTCATTTGATTTCTGTTTTTTGTAACATAACTTTTGTGACTGTGACTACAGATTATTATGTAGGACTCATTCAGAACCTGCAAAGAAGAGGCAACTCAAGTGAAATGTAAGCCGCAAACTGCCCTCTTCATGGAAAATAAAAAACACTGCATAATCCAGACCTTTAAGACCTGCTCAACACATCACCATCCCTTCCTTTACGGCTGTCTGTGAGATTTTTTTTTTTTATAAAGCCCTGACAGGCCGCAGTTGGGACCACATGGTGTTGCACTAGAGAAATATTCACCTGAGTTCAGTGGGAAGTTTGCCTTGATACTGTATCTAACACTTACAGGTAAAGGGCTGATTTGTTTTGCCTATTGCACTGACGTTTCTCATCTCCTTTGCTCTTGTTCCAGTCCTGTAACCCTTGGGGTAGAGAGGTATCCTCCTCAGATTCCCCCAATCCTTCGACAGACTCCTCGTATGATGACCTCTCCTGAAAGGGACGAGTTCCTAGCAGCTCCACCATGTCTGCCTTGTCTAGAATTTCCTTTTCTAGTAGACGTTTTGCCACCTGCAACACATGGCCAATAACTGGAAGTCAGCAAGCATTTTAAGGACAATAATAACTCCATCTTTAATAAATATGCATGCAGACAGCATGTAAGAATTGGCCACCTGTCATATTCATACTCCAAATACACAAGGTGCAACATATCACCAGAGTAACTGCTAACTACTACTGACTGTAGATGTTGTTCGCTACTTGGTATAGTAAGCTCAGTTAGCTGTGCAGCTAGCAGCCGTATAGCTGACGCTGCCTGGACTGGGAATTCAGAGCACTAAGGGAGTGTTGGCATTGACAATGCTAGCACAGGAGCTATCCACTAAGAGGAGGAGGTTTTCAGGCCCAAGTTGGGGAGGGCACTGGGGAGTGGGGAGTGATGCCAGAGTGTGGACCAGAATCAGAGCCAGGAGGCAAAGGAACTGGGATTGGCAGCCAGCCAGTGATCATCTGGTTTGGAATATGAGACTCTTCATCTTGAGTTTTCAACTACCTTTCTGTGTTTTTAATCATTCTTTCGACAATGATAACTGTTCTCACCTTCTCCACCATTTCTTTCTTTTCAGTGACAAGCTGAAGTGTTCGCTGGAAGGCAGCGTCTATAAGCAAGCGTACTTCCTGGTCTATAAGCTGTGCTGTTGGTTCACTGAAGGGTTTCTCAGTTACTACGTCACCCTGCTGAGGGAAGTCAAAAGACACCAGACCCACCGCTTTGTTCATTCCAAACTGTACAACCTAAAATATGAAGAGAAATGAGAACTGTAAGTCAAATGGCAAAGTACTGCTTCACTTTAGATCAACTCATTCATAAACTTTTAAGCGACTACTAATTGTGCAAAATGTGATGATTACCTGTGCATAGGCAGACTGCGTGACTTTCCTGAGGTCATCCTGCGCTCCTGTGGTGATTCGCCGAAAGAAGACCTGCTCAGCCACTCGACCGCCCAGCATCATACACATCCTGTCAAACAGCTGCTCCTGTGTGAACAGGTACTGCTCCTTGGGCAGATACTGCGCATATCCCAAGCCTTTCCCTCTGGGAACAATGGACACCTGAGAGAGAACATTATGATGAATCCACTTTACCAGTACAATCATTTGGTGAGATCATAATGTGGTTGTAAAAGGTAAAAATAAATAGAAGTCATGCAGGGCTTAAGAAAAATTTAGACAGTCAGACAGGTAGGGGCAGAAAACGGTCTGACTACCTTAAGTAAGGGGTCTGCATGCTCTAGGAACCAGCCCACCACAGCATGTCCCGCTTCATGATACGCCACAGTCATCTTCTCTGCAAGCTGCAGTACCTGAGTCTTCTTCTCCAGACCTGAGAGTAAAGAAGATGTCTAAATAAACATTGTGTGTATTTTGAACAAGCAACAGATTATCAGGGTTGATGTGCCTTTCAAGCACACAGTAGATGTAGTCAAGGAGATGGTGCATCAGCATCAGTATGCTGATCTGAAGATATATTACGATATAATATAAATATATAACACATCTAAACTTCATGTTACAGAAATGAGTCTGTAATTGCACTGCTTTTATTATAAACTAACTTATTAAAGGTGTAAAAGCAATATTCAACAGTCATTCTATGAGTACCGTCATGATGTCAGGCATGAATGTGGTGATTAACTTACCTCCAATAACTCTGTCGACTGCCTGCTCAAAGTGCTTAGTACTGATATGTTGGTTCAGGTGGCGTGCAGCTATTAGAGCAGCTTCGTTACACACATTAGCAATATCCGCCCCTGAGACACAACAATCAAGTTAGACTTTGCAGTAACGAAGGAAAACACAGCAGCAAATACAGAATACAAACTGTATGTAACTTTTTAACAACAGTTGATCTCTGCAAACACATACAAACATGAACACATGTCTTTTGTGCGTACCAGTAAAACCTGGAGTTAGTGCAGCTAGCTTCCTAGCCAAGGCCTCCACTTCTATACTGGAGTCCAACTTCAGGGGTCTTAAATGTACTTTAAAGATAGAAGCCCTGCCTTTAATATCTGGGGGGCCTGTAGAAAAAAGAAAACAAACATTTCATGGAATTATGTTTTCTTTTAAAGCAAAAATGATCAGCGCTGAGCAAAATAAGATTAAAATAACCTATTGCTGCAGTGGCAACATCATCTCATGATGTTACTGATCTCCTGTTAGCAACCAATATAATATAATGAGAGATAATAAAACCAACCTTGTCTCAACCTTATGGGGACATCACACTTACAAATCTTACAGAGGTTCAGTCGACAGCTGTATTACAGGCGTGATGTCAAACAGTTCAAGATAATACATGGTTAACAGCCAACACTTAGTTAAAGACATTATGGTTGTTTATGCACTGTGGATACATTGAGTCAAACCACTGCACTGATGAAGGAAAAGCTGCAGAAAGACAAATTCTAAATGTTGGTGCCATAATTGAAGCAGCATTAGCGTTTGTAAGGAGTGAAGTGAACCCATTAAATCTGAATCTTCAAGCAATTATTAAACTCGTGGCCTAAACGGATGACCTGAACATAACACGTTATTCATGCAGGTTAACTCACACAGTTGTTCACAAACCAGGGGCATAATGACACAGCACCTTAAAAACCAACATTAATTAGTATTGAAACTATTTTTTAAGCAACTTTATCTGACCAATACTGTTTTCAACAACAACAACAACAACAGAAAGACTAAAGGAAAAGAAACAGAAAATCAACAACACAGAGAATAGCTGTGTGTGTCCCATCCCTCACATAGGCCTCTAGTTATCTAATCCTTCTTTTATAAAAAGCCAGCACTGTCATTTTGACCCAGTTTTCTTTGTCAGACAGAAAACTGCCCTGCCCACCATTGTCCATCACTGCTGGCGTTAAGCAAATTAGATCTTAGCAGGCAGAAAAAGATCAATCATTTTAACCACAAAGATGAAAGCACACAATAAGCAACACATGCTTTTAATGACATAACAAGCGAACAGGCACACACAAACAGAACAGAGGCAAATCTAATAGGCTTGAAGCTAATTTCTATAGAAACCAAACAGATAGTACAAGATATAAGCTTGGCACCTCATCTGAGAAAAACTCACACAGTTAAATCTCTGTCTGCAAACATGGCTATCATCTGATGATAAAGGAAAACTTAAAATGTATCTTCCCAAATACTAGAAATTTACTAAGAAAAGAAGATTTATTGGAATGCTGAAAACAAACTAGACAATTATGACCATAACAAATGATGATGGGCAGAAAGGAGTGTGCATGAAGACAAAATGTCATGAATTGAAATCTGATCTAAGGCATCCAGGTGAGAGGAGGAAATTATAAACCTAAAAGAGGCAGACCTCAGGCCAGTGAGACAGCTTACCTATGTATATATGGCGATCAAAGCGTCCAGGCCTCATCAAAGCCGGATCCAGGATATCGGGTCGATTGGTGCCAGCTAAAACCACTACGTTAGTGCTACTGTTAAACCCTGAGATGACAAAGAGCAGACAAAGATCTTGTGAAATACTGCAGCAGCAGAGGGAGAAAGGCTATAACACTGAGAGACATTACATAAACGCATACCATCCATTTCCACAAGCAACTGGTTGAGGGTGTTTTCCTGCTCACTCTGGCTGCCAAAGTTCTCTCTGCCTCTCTTCCTGCCCACTGCGTCAATCTCATCAATAAAAAGGATGCAGGGGGCATTTTTCCGAGCTGTGGCAAACATACCCCTTATCTACCATAGGACAGTGCAAAAAGAGACCTAATTTAGCAGGTAGACAGTCCTATATAGTTGCATAGATATAGACTGTCAACATAACAATCAAAAGAATTATCGTGTTTGCACATGAACATGAACTGCATGTGACACATTATTCAGCTGCCAGACTCAAGAGGCATACAGGGCAGGACTGACCCTCGCTGGGCCCACGCCGACAAACATTTCTTGGAACTCTGAGCCATTGACAGTAATGAAGGGGACGCTGGCCTCTCCTGCAGTGGCCTTAGCAAGCAACGTCTTGCCAGTTCCAGGTGGACCCGCTAACACCGCACCCTGAAAACAAAGATGTTAGAAAATAATTAATACCAATGACTCAGTGAATACTTCACCAGGTAAAGAAATGTCTCACTTAAAACTTAATTCTTAGCCCATATTCTTCCTTGGAGGAAAAAAAAATCCACTGAAATTGAAACTGTCACCCCACTGATCCTATGCTACACTCTTTTATGATATACAATGTGGGAGACCTTTGGGATCTTGGCTCCTAGGTCCTGGTACTGCTGTGGGTTCTTCAAGAAATTGACAAATTCCAAAATCTCCAGTTTGGCCTCCTCACAGCCCGCAACATCCTTGAATCGTACGTTAATGTTGTGTTTAATTAACTTGGCTTTCGATTCACTGATTCTAAAGGGGTTTCCTTGTCCACCACCACCACCTCCTGCCAATGGTCCCTTTCGCATGGCCAAAATCAAAAACCCAGTCAGCAGTAAGGTTGGGAGAATGCTGAGAAGGAATTTCCTGTAGGGAAAGAGAAAGTAGAGCATCGACATGAGCAAATCCAATATGCGTAAGTCACCTCAATATGAAAGTTCCAGGTGTTTATGAGATTCTCACCCATCACTTTCACTGCTGTACAATACAGGTATTTTCTGTGTGGCTTCCAGACCCATTTGTTGCTGGGCCATCTCCAGGTTATGCTCAAATGAGTCCACACTGCCAATGTTGAACCACAAATAACTCTGAAATACAGACAGACAGCAGAAAACGTGCATTATACAGTGTATACACTTATTTTCTTTCAAATTCAAAGCAAGACTATGCAACTTTCAAGAGAAGAAATGATATGGATGAAATACAAATAAAACAAATAAAAATACAATAAATTGCAGTATTGCTCATTTCAGTGCATTCACTAATTTTGCTGCTACAGCCTGACTTGGTCATGGGAGGACCAGCAGCTTAAGAGGGCAAATATTAGCAAACTCTAGAAAATGAAAGCTCGTTTTTGGCCCTGGAAATTGTAGTTTGACCACATTCTTAACTCCAAAGCCACTCTCTAATATAGGATTTGGATTTTGTTCAGTTGCTGAATGTGAAGGAGGGAAGTTAAGCTTATTTTGTCAAATCTGTGACTCTTCTCTGTTTGTGTTACTGTTAAATTACATTTAACCATAATTCTGTAATTGCTATGTGTGGTCTCCATTCAGCAAAGGTTATATATGCTCACTTTAATCTACACTAGAAGCTTATATATGTGTGCGTCTGAGTATTGTGCATATTAGTGCCCAACAAATGCAGGCCAAGGGGTTTTTGGGAATATCATGACATCACAGTAAACTAAAACATAGGACTGACATACAGAGTGGTCTACAGCAGCCACTATGAAGAGCAAGAGGACATAACAACATTTCATGTAACTTACAACTTCTGATGAGTTCACTCCGTGGGCAGGAATTACTTTAACATATTGTTTATTGATAACCTCCAGATGATCAACCTGAGTAGAAAACACAGTAACTAATTTGTTCACAGGGTTGCAAAACAAAAATAAATGACACCCACATTCAAAAGACACCCGGATTAAAACATGCTCTGCCTCTTACCAAGCCACTGTTCAAGTAGTGATGCACAAAATCCTTCCACGAAATCTGGACCCCCGTCTCTCGGAAGTGAAAGTACAAAAAAGCTGAGGTCATGCCTGCTGCACCAATTGCAAAGTTCTGAAGTGTTTTTTCATCCCAGGGAAAATCATCCTGTTTGATAAAAGAAATGTAAGAGAGAGGAGACTTGCTGATTACAGGAAATGCAGCGAGCCACGCTTCTCCTGTGGCTGCTGTTTTCTGCATCCTCTTTTATTCTTTTTTTTTTAAAAAAAAACAAAAAAACATAAACATAAACAGATGGATAAAATGGATAAAAATCCATTTAATTTCACTTTTTAAGAAACTAGACCAAGATATGTAGTAAGTGACACATTTCACTGATGAAAAAGACTCAAAAACTGTGTTGTTGTATATGTTGTGTTGTTATTAACCTGAATAATCATTTATGTTACAAAATGGTGACAAATTATGATGAATGCACCTTCAGCTTGGACTGATGTGTATAACAAGTAAAAACACGCTTAGATTTCACTTTTAAAGATCTCAGCTCTCACCATTGTAGTAAATATAGTGTATAATTAGGATTTCTTTGTAGTGTATTTTAATGAAATGCAATGACAACCTGAACTAAACCTATTCAAACCTGAAAGCGCGTCCACCAGTGTGACTCATCCTTTTTTCCTCCTTTGCGTCTTTCATCCCTATCACCATCATCATTCGGATCCCGCCCTTCCCCTACAACAGATTGTTGATCTTTGGTATTTTTATCTGAAGATCAGCAGAAAATCAGTTAAACGTTGCCAAAACACTGAGAACTTAATGTGCAAGGCTGCTTGTGATGATGATGTCTGCAACCTTCCTCACCTTCAGCCGTTTTGTTAACACCAATGCTTTCTTTACGCTTTGGGAAAAACTTTTCAAAACCTAAACCAGTTCAAAGGCAAACACACAGAACAAGAGAATTTAGTGGAAATGGCTCCCACCAACCCCAAAAAGATTCAGTTTGTTGTGTGCGCATATTATCTACATTACATAATGTAACAGCTTTAGGAGGGACATTACCTCTTGGTGGTTTGTTTGAGCTAAGTAACCGAGTCAGCAGGAAACTGTGTTTATATAATCCTCCACATCTCTGGATCAGTGACATCTTCTGAAATAATAATACTGTATGATGAATATCTTAGCAGTGAAAGATGGGAAGGCAAGTTACAGCAGCATGGTGTATGGAATGGATGTTGTTACACTAATGCAAAATAAAGGAGACATGAATATCTACAGTCCCATGGTATCAGCCTTGCTAGCTTTCATGTTAATATGATCTGCCAAGACTATGTTTTCTTTTTCCTGAACAAAAAACAAACAACATTATTTACAGGATTAGTCAAATCTCATCATGACCTGTACATACTGAACCGTGTCCAACTTAACCTAATTTCATTAAGTCATTACAACACGGGTGCAGATAACACAGTTATACTTGACAATTTATGGAAATGCTATAAAGCTCACGGTATTTACTTACATATCTGTTAGACACAGATTTAAATTATTCTTAAAGGTTATAAACAGTGAAACATGTTTCTTTCACCCAACTGTAACTGGATCCTATTACTGATATTAAGAACAATACAATCCCACATGGCATTAATACATGACGGTAAATAAAAACAATATTTCTGGTCTTTTTGCTTTAAGACTTTTTTAAATCTTAACTATTTATAAAAACACAAAGCAAATCAAAATTAAATCAGACTTGAGAAAACTTTAAGTCAAAGAAGCATAAGCATATGCTGGCACTAAAACATGTATTGCTGCAGTTTTCTACTTCAGTCTCTGCCCATATAACACCAACATAAGACAATGGTCCAAGCAGCAGACATAACTCAGGCTGCCATTGTTTCAAGACTCTATTTACCATGCAAAAGTCACCAGAGGGAGAGAGAAAAAAGAGGAAAAAAACCTACAAGAACTGCACATTTTATGAAAAGTATTAGAAAAAAGGGAAGACTCAATGTATTACTTTTGTCTCACTAGAGCAGGGTTAGAACAACACTGTAACTGAAATACATGCTCATTCACAAAACATGCTCAGTGTTAGTTCCTGGTGCGATTTTTCTGCTTCAGTAAAAACAAAACTCTACAGAGGCAAGTCAGCAAGGTGTAATATACCTCATCCCAGCCAGCGAAACCCTGTCATTAGAAGGCATTTTTAAAAAATTAAATGTAATAATATGAAATGAAAGAATAAATGTGAATTAACACCACCATTAACAGAGACACGCCCCCTCCAAACAAAACATTATGAAACTGAGGAAACCGACTCATAAACTAAACATTATCAAAACAGACATCTCCAGAGAGTACAAACAGCAGAGAAATGATACACAAACAGTGCTGCAGTTTGTTTGTTTAGAAGTTTTGGGGGGTCTGCTGGCTGCAGTGAAGAACACTGTGTTCTTTCCCACGACAGACCTCAAATAGCTACGGTCACACAGGGCTCCAACTCCTGCAGCGCGATATTACATGTGCTCGCAGATGAAATAAAAGTGAAAGTTTGAATTGGTGTATTTTCAGAGCGCACTAGCGAGCTTGCATAATGAGAACAAAAACAACAAAAAAAACAATGTCACCGTACCGACGACAGTGTCCCGCTGTCGCGAAAAGAAGCTGAAATAGCTGAAAAATCTCGGCTCCACGTCCGAACCGTCCGGACTCGGTTGCGAAGTGGGCCGACACTCGCAGAGAGTAGCCCCATCGCGTCCGCTGCTTGCTCTCGGCTTGTCTGGACTGAACTCCCGAGCCATAGACAAGTACCGTGCAACCGGTGGCATCAACCACCCATCTTCTCGCGAGATTTAGGTTACAAAAGCGCAGTGTAACCGTGAGTTTAACTACATGCTTGAATGCAGGCAATCGTATTATATAATTAGCAGATTTGAATTTAGTTGTTCTTTAGATACGACATACTGTACCTATGTCGTATTAAAAAACTGAAATAGACATTTTCAACCATTTTCTGACATGTTATAGACCAGTGATTAACGAATAAAGTAGCCTCAATAATCTATAGATTAATCAACAGGTTAATTGAAAATAATCCATACTTGAAGTCCAAGAAATTCTTTTTACTCCCCACGTTTATGACAGCTACCTGCAGATTTTAGATTTTACATACAAGCCATCAATAAACTGTGTGTTGTTGTAAAAACTTGGCAGAGTATGAAATTTAATCACATGCACATGTTTATTTTATACAATATAATACATAATATAATCATTCATCATTCAGGTGAAGGAGTTGCATTTAAAGTGACAGTTATCAACATTTGGGATTGTGTAGTCACTGAGTACCTGCCAATATCTGCCACCAGATATTAATTTTTATTGCAACTTTGTCACTGTCAGTTTTAAGAAAAGGCAGTTTTACTAATTGATGCCATGGGGGCCCAGTGTGTGATAATTTACCCATGAACAGGTGAAAGCTGAACTGGACTCGAACACAAAAATGCAGTTTAAATAGATTTCATTACTTTATTCATGCACTACTTCAACATGTTTTCCGAAAGAGCACAGCTTTAACCAACACTATGCATGTCCATTACTTTGGAAAAAAAAATACAGTACATCATGCTGAAAGATAACACAGCCAGAAAACATTTTAAAACAAATACTTTAGGTCAACATTTATACATTACCCAAGATGTCACTTAAAATCCTTGTCATCTCTGGACAAAATGTGTTAGATACGTTAAGACCAAAACCATTAACGCGATGTTAAGTGTATTAAGACGTTTGGATAACAGCTGTATGTCACCTGATAATCTTAGGCACACAATGTTCATGAGTATTCACATCTAATTGCTACATATTGCACTAGACAGAAATGGATTAAACACAAGTCCAACTGTCTACAATGAGTTCACAGTTCTGAATAAAAGAAAGAACATTTAACTCCCATATTCCTTTTCTTTTTTAGACAGACAATTCTTCTTGCAGAAAAAAAATGTACCAGAAAAGCATGCTTTCATTATGTATCTCTTACCTCTCTTTTCAAATTACAGTTTTGATGACTGAATATACAGAGACTTTGTTGTCAAATAAGTGCAAGTCTTTCCAATTTCCAGCAATTTTAATTTCCTTTACCCCAGGGCTACTAATTGAGAATTAAACTCAAACAAGGCCTATAGTGTAACATGAGGTAAAATGCAGTATTGAAAAGGAATATTGCTTGAAGGACTGGAATTATGTCTGAAGATCTTTGACTCTGAGAGGAAAATAAGCATGAGACACAAGTGGAGGACGAGCAAGGACAGCTGTTGGAACAGCAGGTGAGGTAAACAGTGTTGTATCCAATGATGGAATATGGAAAAATGGGGGGGGGGGGGGCACTGATCAATGATCACATAGTCTCATTTACTGAATTAATTCCTTAAATAAATACCAAAATTGACTTAAATTAATTAATAAACCAATGCTTGGAAACAACAGCTCAGTGCAATGTACACTCACTTAAAGGAACAGTTGACCCTAAAATAAAAATCGACCCCATCCATCTGAAGTGCATTCATGAGCTCAAACGCATATACATGTACGGCCACATGGGATGCGATGGGTGCGTGGCTGCACTTTTAGCTTAACTTTTACAGTAAAGATTCTGGCCTAAAGGAAACATACAAATCATGTCTTTTCAAATCATTTTCGTATCTTGGGCCTTCTGCACACTTGGATTATGTCTGATAAGTCGTATGTAGCCATTTTATGGTTTTTTTTCAGTTGTTTCTAATGTTTTAAGACAAATCCCCAGCTTCTTCAGTTGTTTAGGAAAATGCTGATATGCTGTTTTGCTGTGCTACTCCACAAAATTTTATGGACTAAGAACCTTCATCTGACTTTTCATCTACATAGTCATGAGTAGATAATGACTTTTTGGTGAACTGTTCCCTTAACTTTCAAGAATGTTTACAGAATTTAGATTTTAAAATAAAAACATATCAATGGAATCTGAAAGGGAAATTTTTGTCTTTGGAAGCTGAAGTTAGAATCTTTAAAATCCACTTTTCATATATGGCAACCTTAAAGTTTAGTATTCATCATCGAAGCTGGCAGTGTAGGTCAATGCAGCTGAGTCTTGTAACAGTTAATATACAACTCCTGCATGCATACCAACCACTGTAACAACTGATGAAGTGGCTTTTCTCCATAGGGCATTTATTTTGTATATTTATACATAATCATCAGACACACTACACACACACTCACACACACAATGGTTTAGGCAATGTTCTGCAGGGAAACCTTGGGTTCTGGCATTCATGTGGATGTTCTTTGACGCACACCATCCACCTAAACACTGCAGACTAAACCCCCCCCCCCATGGCAAAGGCTCTTCCTGTCAGCAGCAGCCTCCCCTCAGCTGGACAACGCACTCCGTCACATTTGGAAAACTGCTCAGGAATCTCTCAAGGACCACAACAATAGCCTGTAGACTCACCAGATCCCAACCTGAGCAAGATTGCCTCCCTCTCCCCACCCCCAATGCACAGTACCGAAAGAATCCAACATTCTGATGCCAGTGACCACAAAATACCCACAGGGATCCTGTGTCCCTTCCTCTGACAGATCAGAGCTATTTTGGCAGCACAATGGGGACATACAACAGATTAAGCAGGTGGTTATAATGTTGTTGCTGATTGGCATTCATATCTCCAGTTTCTAAGTATCCATTAAGTAGTGCACGGGAAGATAAAGACACTCCAGTATAAACATATTCACAAAACAAACCAAGGACAAAGACAAAAAGCTAGCTTTCTATCAGACTTTCTTGATCGAGTAGAGCACAACATGAGGCAAAGTGCAACATCCAGAAACTTCAGGTGGTCCTCTCCAGAGCTATGCGTCTTTCACATCGTCGTCCTGCTTGCGCTCAGTCATTCGGGCACATCGTGGACACGTTGTGGAGTTATCATAGTAACAATCTCTAAAGAGACAGACAACAAACACCAACATTTATTGCTATGCAACACTTCATATTAATGGTATCCATCTAGTGAAGTGTTGTTTTTTCTTTTTAAAGGGTTAGTTCAGCATTTGGGTACCTGTACTGTTTTGCTACCTACAGTATGCTGTGTGTTACAAACTCATTCATGCTGCTCTTATTTCTGCATGTGCAGTTTGAAGGTACACTATATAGAAAAGTACTGGGACACGACTCTTTAGTATTGAATTCAGGTGTGGTATGGGGCTCTTTTTCAGGTGTTGGCTCGACCCCTTACTTCCCGTGAAGGGAAATCTCACCGCTTCAGCATACCAAGACATTTTGGACAATGCTATGCTTCCAAATTTGTGGCAACAGCGTGAGGAAGGCCCCCCTCCACCCCAGCACACAAAGCAGGGTGCACAAAGACGTGGTTGGATGAGTCCAATGTGGAAGAATCTGACTGGCCGGCACAGAGCGCTGACCTCAACACCCCCAGGACAAAATGTAACAGGCACTATGAGCCTGGCCCCCTCCGTCCAACACCAGTACCAGAACAAATATTCTATTGCATGAATGGGCAAACTCCCACAAAAACACACACAAAATCATGGGGAAAGACTTCCCAGAATAGCATAAGCTGCCACAGCTGCACAGCATTGTCTATGCCCTTAGTTTGAAATGTCAGCAAAGACCCTTTTTGTGTAATGGTCAGGTGTCCCAGTACTTTTGTCTATATAGTATATGTTGTCTGGTGATCTTAGACTAGATAACCCTACTGACTGGATGTCTTTGGGATTACTAGCATTTTCATTCAAATTTTCGCTGTACTTTTCAGTCTGACTGGGTGGTGGTGACTAACCTGTGGAAGACAGCAGAGCACTCATGGCAGACTGAGGTGTGACTGTCAAAAGGGAACAGGATGTCTCCTTCCTTACACAGCTCACACACAAATCCTTTGGCCTGACATCGCTGCACATACATACACACACAAACACACACAAAATGGAATTGAAAATCAGGATTTCAGGGTTGCAATGTGTTTTTTACTCCTTTAGCAATTGCAAATTAGAGTCTACTGCCTGACAGTGAATACAAGATATGAGATATGTTAATTAAATTAGATAACTAACAAAAAGACTTCATTAGCACTGTTCTTTGTGTTTTATATATGAGCTCACCTCACAGTCTAGTTTGATGTGTTTCGCAAATGTGGTATGGATCTCTGTGAGGGAACAGCTGAGTCTACCGTTGGAGATGTCGATCAAATCCTGTAGTGAGTACATGTCATCGTTCTCCACAAAGTGCTGCCGGTCTTGTAGCTGGAGGAGCCAAATGCAGAAGAAAACTATTCATGAAAAAGTGTTAATGTGTAATGAAATCACACACAGTGGTCCAGATTCATATTAGGAATCCATCCTGGTGCATCTCAAAACCCTCCATCTTTACCACATAGTGGTGCTGTTGTAACATACAGTACTACTTAATGGTCACATAGTATTGTTGCCATTGTACCATGCCAGTGCACACAATGATAGGGGATGATTTAACTGCACCAAGTAAAATTAGCTGACCTGTAGTAATAGCCGAGCCTCCATTGCCTCCTTACAGGTAATAAAATAGGGTTTCATCAACAGTATGTCTTGGCGAAGTTTCTGTAAAGGAAAATTGACATGCACAAACACGTTTATCGTACAGAGTTACAGCTGACTGCCGATGGCAATGCTCATGATAGAAGAAATCCATACAGAACTCTTCTTTTTAGCATTATAGCACCTGATACAAAACAAAGAAGTCAGGGTTAGGCCAGACTGCTTGGGAAATGTAGCCATTGCACAGTAATTATAAGTAATCCATTGGTGATCATTAAACAAGTATCACAATTCTAAAATTGCCATATTTTAACAAAGCAATTAAATAATGTTTGTCTAATTACATATTTTTTAATATAACTTGGTTTTATTATAGTCACTGTTTGTAATCTGACCAAACAGCTGAAACAGATAGACATAATGAAGGTGTCATGGTTAATTCTGATTGACTGAATGGGTGATCAGCTGTTGTCTTTTCCAACGCTGATTTTTTACTAAATTACAATCAGAACAGAGACGTTATAAAAATAATATCTAGATTCCATGCCCTACTCTGCATTTAGAGATGTTTCTTTAGCCAGTGAACTTTGGTCTATATAAGAGTACTTCATGTTATGGTCTCACTCAGCAGTGTCTAGCTGTCTGTGTCTCACACACACACACATACACTTCTACACCTCTTTTATACACAGTTTGATGAAAGCTGGAGCTGAAATGACATTCCACATTTGTCATCCTGCCCTGCTGGGCTGACTAGTTTGTTAGGCTTGCTGTTTGGGTCCAGAGCATAGTGGTGTATGTTGCCCCCACAGCGATTTGAGGACATACACTGTATATCCTACACTGTGATATCAATATACAAGAGACTGCCCAAGCCTATTTCAGGCCAAAACTGAGAGCTATCAAAATAACTAGAAATGTGAACTTGAATTTATCTACACTGAGAGCATCTTTGCTTCAAATTCCACAATTTATTGCAGGGTCTTTACTAGCGCCTACAAAATAAAAAGAGAGAGAAGCTCCCCACCCTGATCTCAACAAGTTCCTCCACGAAGTTGAATAGCAGCGGGTTGATTTCCTTCAGCTTCAGCACAGGTCGTGATATCATCAGGGCCAGGTAGCGCATTGAGGAGCGACAAACCTGACAAAGAGTCACACTGTCAAAACACACGTGGGCTGACTAAGCCCAAATGAACACACTCATACCATTTCCATACCAGCACAGTGACAGGGGTTTAACTGGCATTGGTGGACAGCCTGCATAGGTCAATGCGTGTATGATGTGAATTCACGAGCCAAAACAACCCTCATCCTGATCTGGACTAAACTGGGTCAGATGCTGACTGACTTTCAAAAACAGGTAATTCTATCAGATTTTGAATCTAATTGTTACTAATGTTTAACCTACATTATGCTTAGTCCCCTTGAGAAAATTTCTTAAACTTGAAAAGGCTCCTCTGCAACCACATAATTAGACCGTTTTCTCAAGTCACACTCCTCATGACAAGTACAAGACATCGACTTTGACGCGTAAAACTGGTGGAATACTCATTCATTTGATACTTCTGTAATATATTTCTGTTCAGTTGTGAAGTTCAATAGTAACATGTCAAAGATTTGAGCCTTCTTCAACATGAGCATACAATATGAAAGCTGTTTTACCAAAGTCTTTAACAAGTGCTAAATAAATCCATATCATACTCTCATCTGTCATTTGAAAGGGACATAACTTGACAAGTCTCACGCAGTATTATATAAAAGAAGAAAGGATATTTTTACACGTCGAATGTATTTTGTTGTGGCTGCTGATTTTACCTTGCGTGGTTCAAACTCCCAGTTGTGGATGACACGAGCTGGGACGACGGCAGTGTCATTCCAGTGGCATGTGCTACAGTAATACTGGCCTGTGTAGTCACACTGTCTCGCTTCACTTGGCACACCCCCTGAAAGGTAAATACAGTGCAGTACAGCCACACCATCAAAAAATGTATTTAAATACATTTAGCACATCCTAATTTTATATAGGGTGTTAGATTTGAAGCAGAGAAAAAAAATTATTATGGCTGATTCGCATGTTCAGTATTGTAGCTTTCTACACAGCAATTTCTGAATGTCTATAGGGTAAACTTATTCACAACTGTGTGCACATGCATATCAAGCAACCTTAACTTAAATCACTACAAATCAGCCATCCTCTGTTTCTCAACTACAACTTATCACACATAAAGCAACACAGTCCATTTGTACTCACTCAGTGAAACAGGTGCGCGGCATTCCGCACAACGGTAGTCTTGCCGATCCAGTCCTATCTCAGGGCAGATGCTGAGCTCGTACTCTGACTGGTGGCTGACCTTTGACCTGACACAGGGCTTTGTGATCATGTTCATACACTTACTGTGGCAACGATAATAGCAACCTGAAACAAGAAAGCGATAATCACATTGCATGACAGATTTTTAATTACAGCAACATTATTACTATGCACAATGGGTTTGGTTTGAATTTTAGTTTGTTAACAGACTCAGAGATTAAATCAATTGAATGGATATATAGCAATATAAGACGAAAATCAAAAATTATTTAATGACAATTAATCAATGATAATCTAGCAATCTGATCATAAAGACAGTCAGTTAAAATGACTTTCCCTTCTCTAACTGGCTCAAACAGAAGCACATATTAACACAACAGTATGCATGTGGAGCTTAGAAAGAACAAATGAGACAGTAACACTGCACACAAATCTTCATAGAATTACTAAACTGAGAGACTGAGCATGAGGCTTTGAGAGCAGAAAAAGAATATTCAGATAGACTTAGTATAATCTAGCATAGAGGTCCGAGTTTTGAAAATACCTCCACAGTACAATATCAGATAGCCAGACTCTATAATGGGTCTCACCTGTGCAAGTATACCAAGTCTGGATAAGGCCCCAGATGATAGTGCTACACTTGTCACAGGTCTGTTTCACACTTTTGCTCTTCTCCTTGGAAAAGCGGTGCTCCAATAGGATTCTCAAATTAGGCTCATCCTCCTCAGGGTCCTTTAAGGGGATAAAATGTAAGACACTGAATACTGATACACAGAATATGTATACAGTGAGACATTCACACCACTTCCTAGACTATGTTAGATCTTCTTATTATACAGTGAGTATTTTGTCTAAACATTGATACAAACTCAGTAAAATAAACAAAAGTATCCAGTATTTGCTCTTATATCTTTTTATGCATTTTCATGGTCCTTCTGTTCCTGCTTGCATAATCCTCCCTGAAGCAGTACAGACAAGACAGACAAAACTTGTCTGTTCAACTTGCACCAGATGCTAATTTAATGTCAATGCATTAGTACTATGAAATAAAATAAATTGCTCTGGGAAAATTCCTTACAATAGACAGCATTGTATGTGACATTCAGCTCTTTCACATTTTCAATTTTTCCTATAGATGGTTTCTGTCATTTTAAGTAGTCCTCATCATGCTGACGTATGTTCAAGGGTTCATTTGTTCGGTAATAATTTTTTTTAAATTTAATTAGTAATTTGATAATAAATAAAGAGGGTGAAACTTTATAATTGACAGCTGAGCTCTGTTCACTACTGAGTCTAAATACGGCCACACTCGTGTCCAGGACATTTTGGCTTAATTTCTGGCATAAAGTGGAGTCCATCTTTATATATGCCAATGATCCCTATCCATGAGCATCTAAGCTACAGAGCAACTACAATATAAATGAAACGAAATTTATAATATGGTGGCGCAACAGGTAGGGCAAAGGGCCCCAGCGTGGAGAGCGGGGTTCAAGAAATTTGGGTGTGGTGGAGTGATTAATGCGAAAAAATGCTCCCCTCCTCCATTAGCCGGCTGATGTGCCCTTGAGCAAGGCACTTAACCCCCAATATGCTCCCCGGGCACTTGATGCTGCCCACTGCTCCTGTGTGTGTTTTACTACATGTAATTTGCCGGGTGTTGCATGTGTGTTCAACTAAGGATGGGTCAAACGCAGAAGACGAATTCATTGTGTGTATGTAAAAATATATATATACCGTCAATAAAAAAAAACTGATTTCCCTCAAAAAAAATATTGCACCTGTTAGGTTATTGTAACCAATAAAATCTAGATTTTACAAATGTACTTGAATACAGCTTTAGTTTAAGGCAATGTAATAAATTAAAATGGCATGCTTTACATAATACATTTATATCAGAAAACGTTTGTGTACACCTACGCATTCCACAAAATCTAAAACGTGTGGGTCAAATGAGTCAATAATGAATTTCTTGGACATTTTACTGACTTTCCAAGCACCAACAACTACAATGTCACGTTATGAATTTGTCCATTCTCTCCTCAGTTCCAACCTTAAGCTCCTGCAGTTTGAGACGGAGGTGGATAAGTTTTACAACAGTGTCCTTCTGTCTCTCTGAGTGCTCTGGCAGCTCCAAGATCAGCTTTTTACACTCCTCTATGGCCAGTTTCAGCTGTTCAATGTCAGATGCTGCAAACGAACCCTGTAAAACACAAACAAGATCAAAAGTATGTCTCATCATACAGTAAATAGAAAAGGAAGTTCTGTAAGTAAGCACTCTCAGTTTTACAGTACAGTACAGTTTCACTTTGTGTAAAAAAATAATTTGGAGTTAAGGCAGACAGCAGCAACAATGCTTTACTCACCATAGGCCTTGAGAAGTGGTCCTCAGCTAGACCGAGGTCCATGGTTCTATCTGAAGTGAGGGTTCTAGTCCCAGAGAACAGCTCAGACCTTGCTTCTGAAAAGAGGGAAATGTTGAATGAAGCATTGTTCCCATTGTAAGCACAGACACTGTGGTCTGGTAAGTTCACTCAATCATGCAAACTAATTTCACCCACATGACTGTGGTTAAGACAATCCTTACATGTTGACTCGCCACTCAAAAAATCTAGAAGAAGGATAAAAAGCTTAAAATGGACAACTGAAGGAATCACATGCAACTGTCTTATCAGTTATAGTAATGTTTAACCAAAATAGACGCCAACCGTGTCATTAAAACTGCTGCTTACCAAGCTGAACGAACTTTGAAGTGCTGATCACTTTCGAATCTACATGTTTACACTCATTCCTCTTCTATTTGGAGGAATATCTATCTATCTGGAATTACTGTTGTTTCTATGAACTCTTTTTGTTTCATCTATAAATGGAGTATGTGTGCTATGTGCATTTGTCCAACAAAGTCCTAACAAATATGAAATTGTTCAGATTCATTATTAATCACGTGACTTTAATAATCTGCCTAACTTTGACAATAATGCAATAAATTAAATTTATGGGATTTCACAAATAACTGTAACAGGACTTAATACTTCCATAATATCAGTTTATGGAGAAAACATCACTTCCAGGGTGACACTGCAGGGATTTTAGATATTTACAGTACTTACTAAATGGGGGTCAGCAGAACAAGCTGAAACATAACTTCTGATTTACCACATTATAAAGTTGTTATGGCAAAGTTGCTGTCTAACTAAAGCCTATTAACACATCCAGAAGATACAGACCAACATTGGCATTCAACTGGAGACATTTTTGTGTCCACCTGACAAATTTAAGTCCAGTGTTCATTAACTCTGTTTTGGTCTCCACTAACTCCTGAGAAAAATGTCACACTTCTAGCCGCTAAATGCTCCACTAAGATTATCAGCTAATCACTAATTATCTGTCATCTGGTGCTAGACAGGACACATGGAGGTATTATTTTAAAAAAAAATGATAAGTGCAACTTAAAGGTCCAGTGTGCAGGATTTAGTGGTATCTAGTGGTGTGGCTGCAGATTGCAACCAACTAAACACCCCTCATCTCCCCTCTCCTATGGTGGCTGCTAAACAAAAAGGTGAAAGGCCCTCTCCAGAGCCAGTGTTTGGTTAGTCTATTCTGAGCTACTGTAAGAAACATAGCAGTGCAACACAGAGGACTCAGAAGAGGACAAGCTCCATTTGTAGA
Organism: Scatophagus argus; assembly: GCF_020382885.2. Taxonomy (NCBI): domain Eukaryota; kingdom Metazoa; phylum Chordata; class Actinopteri; family Scatophagidae; genus Scatophagus; species Scatophagus argus. The sequence goes on from NC_058493.1 coordinate 14,964,737, forward strand.
TATAACAGGCTCATTCTAAGGGAACAAAAACACAACCCTTTGTTTCAGGTGATTAGACACTAACGAAAACATAATTATGAATATTCACTTTTTGAAAATATTATATTCCATTTCTGCCTCCAAATCCCCCTAAATCTTACTCAGTGGACATTTAAACAGAAAAAAAAGAACAAGAGGATTAAATTAGACATGAAAATACAGCAAGATAACAAACAACTGAGATTAACTAAGAAATAGTGAATTATGTGAACCACATTACGAGGACTACAGCTCATGTACTATCACAGTGTACTGTTTTTGTTACACCTGTGTAGTGTCCACCCCTTATTCAATTTAAGGTTTTGGTTGTTTACAGGTTGTTTACAGGTTTACATTCAAACAAAAAAAGGAGACAATTTAAGATGGCAACACAACATACAGTACATGGTCAACCCAAGTCTGTGTGTCAAGTAAAAGCTGGCAGATTGACACTTAACTCATTCTGATCACATGGACTAGATATCAGCAGTATATACTGAAATTAAGTATAAGGTATACCATGTTGATTTGAAAAATGAAACAAAACAAGATGCAAATATGTGCAAACATGACACAAAATTTGAGAAGGCAAAGATGCACTAGACACTCTTCCAAATGTTACGCAGTTAACCAGCATAATCACATGTAACTCTTATTTAAAAAGTGCAGACAAATGTGGGTGTTACCTGCATACACATCTGAAAAAAACATGTTGACTGAATTCAGCTTCTCAGTGCCAGACAAAAAGAGGACAATGAAGCAGAAAAATCCAGACAAGACCAGTGAAATCAGCGCAGCCAACAGAGCGTGTCTCAAAATGATCTAACAATCATCTTTAATTCCCAAACCCTACAAGGAAGTGTTACTAAAGTACTGCTTACACTTACGCTTTTCATTTCCTCTTGTTCAGGAGCAGTTTCAAACTTCCTTTTTGAGAATGCTTTTTTTTTATGTCATTTGTATCTGTTCCAGATTAGGTGAAAAAGATTTAACCTGTGCGCATATTTGAGGGAAATAATTTGTCAAAATGAAGGAGAAACTGCCCCATACATTCAGTGAGCCATAACAATATGATCTAAGATAAGATGATAAGATGAACTTTATTGATCCCGCAGCGGGGAAATTCACTTGTTGTGGCAGCTCACAAGGACAGAAGAGGAGTGCAAAAAGCAAAGAGTGTGCAAAAACAGTTACAAAAGAATGCAGAGGTAAAATAAATTAGCAATTTATAAGGTAAGTAAAAACAGTACACTATAAAGCTATATACAAGTCCTCATAAGGGAAGAAACCAGACCATAGAATTATACAGTCTAACAGCAGCGGGAATGAAAGATCTAAGCATTTAATAGCCTAATTGTATCCGGAACTACATAAATGATACCACAAGTAGGTGAAGTGAAAAGCAGAAAACACCTCCCACCACAGTACCCATCTGCTTAGCAAGGGTAACTCTATGTATTGTGCAGATTTCTTCCACTAATAGATCTGTGAAATATTTTGTCTTAATTTAAATATTCCTGCAGCGAACAACAGAAGAAAACCAGAGTATTTTCTCCTCCTACGGACCCACCACAAGCAGTGAAAATAATTCCAGCTAATAAAACAAAATCATTTGCCCTCTTTTCATAGTCTATCAAACTAGAATTTTTTCAGAGTGTAATATAATTTTGAAACAATGGCAGGATGTCTGACAATTAAGTAGTTGAGACAAACTTTCTATCCAAAGTTAAAATTTGCATAACAAACATACGGCACTGATTCCTCATCTTCACAGTTTCATCAGTTGCACAGCATAAGAGTTCTGTGATTTTTTCCTAATACATCAGAAAGTGAAATGAGGGTTAAACAGAGTTGTCCATGTATTTTGTCAGTTCAGTATAGTAAAATGTCACATATGATACATCAGGTTTAGCTGCAGTGTCGACTAATACTACTCTTAACCAGCTTTTTCTTTAGTCGTTGTTACCACCAGAGAAAATGAATAAACTCCTAAGGTGCGGTGAAGGCCAGTATGACTAACTTTAAGTGATTTTAAAATGAGATCATATTCTACACTTGAGTTGGCTGTAGCATGATTTGCCTGTGAAAACTTACCGTGCTGCAGGGACGTCTTGCCACCTTGACGACCATCCTCCTCCTCTCCACGATCAAAGGGATTGAGACGGGTTTGGCGGAAAAGTGCAAGTCTCTCATCATACTCCATTTCATCGGCTACATCTAAGGAAGACAAAACATGTTACAGAAATACTGCTTTATTTATAACCGAAGCAAGAAGAGGGATCATCATGCCCGTTTTTAATGAAAGTCAGGTAGCTAATGTATCTGCATGGATGTTACTAATTGTGCATGCTCCTGTTCATATGCCAATTCAGTACTGCTGCTGATGACAAGTGAACACATATTTCCATCTTTTCATAATACAAACTGTTAAAATTGCGTAGTCTCCTATCATAAGGGTTATTTTCTCAGCAAAATTACTCCAAAGCTGAGCACAGACACACTATACAACTGTTTTCACAGGTCAAACAATACTCCCTTGGACTAGTTAACTGTCTTTGACACTGGCTTCTCTGTTTTTCTACAAATCCCCATATTGAATAATATATTGTCAAGAGGTTTAGAAACATAAACAAAACAAAAACAGCATGACCAAAACATTGGCTGTTGGGTTGGGTTGTTTTTCATCATCACAACCGGGAATGATGGTTTCTTGAAAAAATATCTTTGGCAAATGGTCTGCAGTATATCTGAATACCTCATTTACATTATGGTAGTATTTTGAGCATGTGTGGCACTTATTACAGGAATTAAAACCACAGCAGTTCCATGAAAATTGTTATGCTCTGTTCAGAGGGACAATAACGCTGTCACTGAGTAGCACCGTCAGTTGACAGAAGTCATTTCTAAATGATGATCCAAATATTGACATTTAATTCACTATTTATTTTACTGCTACCATAGATTTTAATCACCGAGCTCAGCACATGAGATCAAAAAAATAAAAGATCAACCCAATCTGAGAAAAACACAGTGAAGCCTCGCCTCACAAATTATAACCAATCAGAGCCGCTGTTGACAGTCGTCCTATACAGAGCGGTAACCTTGATTCTCTGTTATTGTTCGTGTATTGCCGTTAAACATGGAAGATACTGAATATTGAAATGGCACCAATATAAGAAGGGTACACGAAAATCCACACGCACGTCAACAGCCAGCTAATGTTAGCTAGCTAACTAGCTGTAAAAACAAACCGGTCATGATCGCTACATTAACATGTCGGTTTGGTCGGCCGCTTACCCCGTTGTTGACCTTACTCATCAAGACGGCAGTTGTAAAATAAATTTTATGGTCGACGTCTGTGGCTATTATAAACTGTTTTCCGCGTCTTGTTTTGTCTCTGTCATCAGCATCGTCACAAGCCAAAAAGTGTCAAGTCATCCATTGCTAAATGTTGACTTCCGGTTAGGATTTTCGGAATAAACCTTTTACGACTAGCATGCAGTAGGATCAAATGAATAAGATAAGATAAGATGAGACTTTATTGATCCCCGAGGGGGTGTTTGGTTGTTACAACAGCCAGCAGGTGCAACGACAGTGCAAAAAGTAAAGAAAAGGTATAAAAAAAAAAATCTAAACTTACAGCCATTAATGTAAATGGAAGTAATAGTTGTTGCTTTTACTTTGAAAATAAATGGTATTTTGGCTCTTTTTCCTTTTCGAGGAAATATTAGGAGCTACCTTCAAAGTAACTTCCTCAGGGATGTAAAATCATAACCTTAATATATGTCATGATGGGACTTTCCATGGGTGATTTTGTTATGAGGGCAAAACACTGGCCTAATAACTCTGGTGGGAAAAGTTATTACTTTTATGATACATGGTGTATCAAGAAAATTAATCAAGGAATAGATGATTTTAGGACCTTAACAATAAATAGGAACATACATTTTACCTACTTGCTGACAAAAATTAACTTCATTACAATAATGCTGATTATACAAATGCCCTTAGTGTTGCAGTTACATATGCCGTTTGGTATGTTGGAAATAAAGTAAGATAAGGAAGCATAGTTAACCCTGCAGGTAATCGCAAGTGAAACTGGATCTTGTGAGCTATGGCCTTTCATGAGATCATACAAGGAGAAAACAGGTTTAACAATGCCTAGCTTCAATATTAACCCTAGAACACTAACGTCGGGTGATTTTCACCCACACAATTTTGAAGTGATCGAATTTTACAACCAAATGAAGGGATGTGTTGATACTTTCGACCAAATGTGTGCTCAGTACAGCTGTGAAAGAAAAACCAAGAGGTGGCCACTGTGTGTCCTATATGGCATGATGAACGCTGGTGTGATAAACTGTATTTTATCTGAGATATTATATCGGGTAAAATATACCCAACGTTAGTGATGGTGTTACTAATTTTAACGTTAGTGTTCTAGGGTTAAAACATGGCCACATGATACTAGGAAAACTACAGGATCAATATATTGTTACAAGAATCATCCAATGATTTTTATATATTTTGAGACATTTTAACCATTACAAACCATATATTTTGCTCCTCTCAAGAGACTCCTGGACATGACAATGAAGTATCTTCCACAAGATGTTCAAACAAAGAAAATCAGTAGGGCTGGTGATGTCACCAACTTAAACATTAAAACGCATATCAGCTAAACCTTCAGCAAATCATGTACGGCTTATGGAAAAGCCATAAAGTGTAAACACACACGATGACTGCTTTACATACAATGAAAAAAGACATTTCACTGTATGTATTGATATTCGTTCTGGTAGGCTGCACCACCATGGGTTAGATGTATATGGAACATTGTGTGCAGAGCCATGACTTGTGTGAACTACAACAACCAGCAGCCGCTTACATTCTCTAGCATCACCTACTTTTGGCATCTTTTTGTCAGTGTTCAGTATTTTATTTTTTGACTGGCTAGATGCTAGATTTTTTTTTCTTTTTGGGAGGAAATTTGTATCATTTGTATAAAAGTAAAACATATACTGTATATATACTGTATATTTACATTCTATTTGTATCCTTCCCTAAGGGTCAGAGCCTTGTTTTATAGTTTGAATATTTATAGCGTGAGTGTGTTTGTTGTTTGGACAGCAGAGATTTTTCTTTACAGTGAACAGAGCTGCTTTGTGCTGCTAACTGATGAAGGAAGTCATCACCCTAACCCTGACTGTAAACATGCTGCTCCCAGCACATAATACACTTTGGTCATCCTTCAGGCTAATCAGGGATAATTACGGTCAACTGGCATATCTATGTCATGTCTGTGTCAGTTTCCTCATTTAATATGCTATTTAGTTCACTGACAATGAAAAACATAAACATGTTTGTAAAGGATTTCATTTTGATGTTACTCCATGTATCATACAACAGCTGTCCTAAAAAAACAGTTCTAGAGGGCATTTGTATGATACTGTCACAAGTCTGGCATAACCTCCATATTGTCAGAGTGGTAGTACTGAGACTGCTACCATCATTTTCTTAAGACAAGCACGTAAGGAGGACAAAACATTTCTGTTTTTGGCTTTCACAGTGTAGGCCTAACAGGTAGCTGTCTCTCTCTACCTCTTCTAATCACCCATGGCATTATATTAGCCAACTAGTTTCTTGTCTATGCCCAGTATGGAGGACCAGCCCTGACTTACTAGGCTTTTTAAAGTTAAACATTTTATTTAAAACAAATAATAATGTAGAAATTCTAAAAAAAAAAAAAAATTATAAAATGTATTCATTAAATATTTATAGATTAATTTATCAATTTAGTCTAAATGTATTTGTAAATGTATTTTATCAATTTTATTCACTTACAATATCCAGGTCAGGTTTGGCCTTTCATAGGCCAAGCAAAATCAACACAACTCTCAAGTACATGGCCTGCATCTTTTACATTTTTAAATCAAATATTTATCACAAAACAGCTGTTTACAGTTATTCAAGGAAGTTAATATTAAGGCATTAACAATGGTTGCACTGTTTTTGTTATTATTATTTATTATATTATTATTCCCTTTAAAAACACCTGACTCGATTAAATATATGTACACTTATAATTAACAATTGAACAATAAACAATAATTAGATTAGCTGTATTAATTAGCATAATTGAAAAATAGTATCAAACCCATGTACGTGATTGGTAGAGCCCATTCTGCTCATTAGTCACCATAAACTGCCTCTTCACACATCCTCTGTGTGCCAATAAAAATGTCTTGTTTTAAAATCAACAGCAAATTATAATTATACACAAACATTCAATCCACATCCCTGGCTATGCCATCTCGATATTATTGATTTGGTCAGGGTGGTCAGATCACCATCTAAACACTTTCATTTTTGGGTTCATATTACAGTTGCCACAAAAATCAAATGATTAGGTAGAATGAGTAAAAATTAAAAAGAGATTATTAATAATTTTCAACATATATATATATGTTGAAGAAACATTTTTATGAGAACTTTCTTCTTTGCTCTCTGGCTTGTACTTTCTTAAAATGCTAAAACTAAAATATTAAATGTATTTAATTTTTCTGACATTGCCTCATATGGGTGAAAAAAAAAGATCCATTAATTATAGATTTTGATTTTTTTTTCAGATAAGTTTTTAATTTCTTTCTTGAGGACAGGATGAGGCTTTCTGTCTGTTCCAGATGGAAATCCCCTTCTTTTCAATGCTGTTTTTTACAGCACAGTAACTGATCTTGATCATGAGTTTAGTAACAGAGGATTTCAAAAACATCTCTGTTATATATCAATGGCCCTTCTGTCTGCTGAAAGCAAATGTTGTTTTGCCCTTTTTTTTTTCTATAAAGCAGAAAAATGTACATTCCTCTGCAGACACAGCACAAACTTCTAAAGGCCAAATGAGTTGAGACATTTACATCTGAAAACATCAACTGCACAGCTGTTACATTTACAGTACTGTACTCTCATCAGTTTATCACACACACACACACAAAGCCTTTGTGTGGCTATTTTATCTGACAATAACTAAAACACCCCTTTAAATAAGCGAATAAGTGAAGTGATAATGTGGTGATCACAAACTCTTGTTATGTTGGCCTCTTTATTTGAAGGAAATACATAACATGTAAAAAGTTGTAAAGATTGTATATACCACTTTAAAATAAATTGTACAACATAGTCCTGTTCTATCAGTTTCAAGCTAACATGGGATGCTGCTTTTTTTAATACCCACAGCATTTATATGTGTCAAACCAGGTTCACTTTGGGGATACAATAAAGCATTAAGAAGCACAGTCTCGTTAAATTTAATAGGGTTTATTTTCAACATTTATGTAACAGATAATAGACAATCCTACTGTACATTTACAATCCTCGGCAACAGCTCTGCAGAAAACACAAATAATTAAGTGCTGAAACTAAAATAGCCTACCATTTCACATACTACAAAACATAAAATGAAAATTAAGCTTTAATTCAAAATGAAAAAATAAATTCAGTGATAATAGTGGGAACCATGTAAACCAGCTGCAAACTTTGGGAAGCAGTGTACAACAATCTACATTAACACGCACATTTCACATTACATGGTAGCCATCATCTAACCATTAATGTTTATTATGGCCTGATTGTAAAAGAAAAATCTACACTTCAATAAAGATATATTACTGCATTTCAGTTTCTCTACAGAGGAAAAACTTAAGTCAGTTATAGAGTCTAAAATGCAGGTCCTGTTTGCAACAAATCCTTAGGATCAATTAAGAATACATTATATCATAGGATATATAAAATAAAATGTAAAACTACAGTTGTTTCTCAGTGAACATTTTGATTTTGTCAGTTAAAACTGTTGCTAAAGCTTAGGCTGTCTTTTGGAGCTTTTATGTGTGCAGGACTTTAGACTAGACAAAAAAAGCATTAAGAGGTGGAAAAAAAAAAGTCTTTATTTTCAAATGGACCATTAAGCCAAGGTCTCGCTCCTTGGAAGTACATAACTTAAATCAGGCGCCAACCCGTTTCCCGTTTCAGAAACCGTCCCCATTTGCACATTTCACGCAAACCACACAGAACTCCAAGAAAAGTAACTTCGTTATGCCCTCTTTCATAAACTCCCTCAAGCCCTTGGCAATTGGCATACCACAAACAAGGCCGCTCATGTGATTTAGCACATCCTCTTTTTTCTTCAGTCATCGAGACATTTATTTTGGGGGTTGTTAGACCTAATTTACACGCAACGCCAACAAACACACTGCAACGAACATGTTTTTTAGGTGTTTCCAGTGATTTTAAGGCCCTTCTTGCATCGCGCCTTAATAGTTTGCGCTGTCTTAACTTGACGAATTAACAAGAGGAAACGGTCGGCCTTAAAATGACTCAAGGAAGTTCCAGGTCCCAGACATTATTAAAATCACTCAACACTTTTTACAACATACTTTTCTCCAACACACAATATCTTAACGGCGCGTTTTGTCAAGCTTTGAGTTTAGTTGACTTTAAACAGGCCTAACAACTCCTTAAGAAAACGAGCCAACTTTTGACATAATACAAAGGCATTTGCTCAGGTTTTTTTTTCCAAAGCGAAATAAAATCTGTTTATTTACACGATTTCCTAAACGTAGCTTTTCAAGGCATTTAAAACAGATCACATTTCCACCAACAATAAGGCACTTTAAGAAACCCACACTTGACACGATTTGCAGAAGGAAAGGCTTTTTAAAGATTTCTACTTGGTTTAACAAAAATTAAACGTTTGTTAATTAGGCTACAGTGTGGTCCAGTAGCTGACTGACTCCTGTCTAAAAGAGTTACCAGTCTAATGAGCTCTCTGTTAGTTTAAGAGAGTCATTGCTGGGTTAAATGTCCAGTGTCCGTGTCCCGTACGCTGCACGCTGCAGCGTAACGCAGCAATAAATAAGAGTGAAACCATGTCTGAAAATAATCGTAAAATCCACAGTGAGTCTTGACTAGAGATACAAAGTTTTGTGAACAGCACTTTTACAGCATTTCAGCACAAATCAGCCACTGACAAAATGGCGATCCAGAAAGAACATTCTTGATAACCTTGACAAATGTCGGCCTACATGGTGTCACACGCCGAAGCACCAAGAGCACAGGACCAGCTCCTGCAGGGTTTTACGCAGCTCCTGGCTCCGGTAGGCGTAGATGAGCGGATCGATGAGCGAGTTACAGATGATGAGGATGAGGAAAAGGTTGAAGTTTCTGAAGAAACAGTTGCAGAAGGGGCTGGTGGGGCAGGTGAGGATGAGGATGAGGTGGAGGAAGAAGGGGCCCCAGCATAAAATGAAGACTCCGAGCAGGATGGTGAGGGTAATCGCTCCCTTCATGCTCGTGGATTGGCGCCTGCTTTTGTTGACAGCCATGATGCGTCGGGAGTGCACGTGCGCCAGGAGGAACATGTGCAGGTACAGCACGGCGTTAAACACCAGGGTTGTGCAGAAGAAGGTCACGAGGCACACGATGACGGCGTTGTCGGTGTGGTACACGATGAAGAGGATACTGGAGGTGATGCTGGCCAGCCACACCACCACGATGATGATGACGGCGCGCTGCGTGGTCATGATGCTGTGATAGCGCAGCGCGTAAAAGATTGTGATGTAGCGATCCGCGGCGATGGTGCACAGAAAGGAGAGCGAAGACACCACGGAGCTGCAGATCATCACGTCGATCACATTGTCCAGGTGGCGCAGCATGCCAGGGTGCGCGTCCATCAGGCCGTGGTCGTTGAGAAGCATGAAGATGGTCTCCACCACGTTGCTCACACTCACCAACAGATCGGACACGGCCAGGCAGCAGATGAAGTAGTACATGGGCGAGTGCAGATTGCGGTTCTTGATGATGGCCAGAATCACCAGGATGTTCTCCACCAGGCTGATGAGCCCCAGAGCCAGGAAGAGCTCCTGGGGGATGAGGATCTGCACGCAGCCCAAAGAGTTTCGCTCTCCGGTGGTGAGGTTGGTTTCGTTCTCCTCTATAAAGTCATTTAGCGGGCCGAGCTCCATGTGGAGGATGTAGGGGTTATGCAGCGACCTGTTGGTAATTTCCATGTCTGACGGACTTCTAGTTTGCAGGCTGACTTGTTGCGAAAAAGGAAAAACTTGGAGGGAAAAATCAAGCGAGCAGTTGTTTAGTTGTTGGACCCATCAGCGTATCCAGTCTAACGAGCAGTTATTAACACTACTAATTTCAGCCATTTAATAAGCACGTCTTGCCTGCCGGGGGAGCAATGAAGTCAACACAGCACAGCTGCCCGGAGACCTGGCGCGTTTGTCCGGGTGAAAAGCCGTCTTCCTTCCAACAGATGCAACCTGTCCAGCGCGGAGATCCATAAAACGTCCTCCTCCGTACCCGTCAGTTCCCAAATCTCCCCTATCAGTTCAGACTGCTCGAGCCCACACGATGAAACGAAATGTCTTTTCTGGAGCTGGAGACTGTGACTTGTTTGAACATTTGCGGATGCTGCGGACTCCTCCTCTCACGCCACCGTCAGCAGGGCTGCGGCCCCGTGTCAGCCATGTGGAGACAGGAGAGCACAGCTTTGATTCAGCGTTGGTATGTAATCTCTTACATCTTTGACACGTTTGTGAAAGTAAATGTTATTATCTCCGCGAAAGGGCTTTTGTTGTAACCATGATGGTAAATTCTCCCCCTTGAACACCACTTGACCTGTCAGCTCCCCCCTTGAACCTTTTTTTCTGTGAATGACGCCTAAAAAGCACCTTTTAAATCTTGTATGGGCATGTAGAATCGGTCCAATCCAATCTAAAAGTTAAACCACTGTTAAGGAATATCAAAGGAGATCTTTATATGTGATCAAATGAAAAATGGACTCACTTGTAATGAAATTTCAGATTTGGGTCTCTTCTGGACTTTCTGTTCTTTGTGACTATTGATTTGAACAGCTGAAACTGATCTGGCGTGAGGAAGAAACGTTTGAATCCAGTTTGAGCAGGATTTAGTGAGCATATGGTTTAACATGTTTGCTGTATATATCTATATCAACCTAGCTTTAAATAGATTTAATACAAAATGTGTTGGTACTGACATGGTCTTGCCTTGAAAACATCTTAAAAAACTGATCATTTCTATTTACTATAATTAGGAATTTAATTCCAGGTTGTAGCTCACTCACAGTCACACTCAAGATAAGCTCAGTGTGGTGACCTGGTATGACTGGACCGTGGTGCACATCTTGTGTTTTCCAGTGCACACATTCAGGCCTGAAATTACTGATCAGTCAGCCAACCAACAGACAATTAATCTATAAACATTTTCATATGCGATTAACTGTTAAACTTTTGCAGCCAGCAAAAATATCAGCCATTTTCTGATCTCAAATGTGAGGATTTGCTGCTCTGTTTTGTTTACAAAGGGCTTTTTCTCATCATGTTTATGACCAAATAATTAAGAAACTAATCTGCAGACTATAAAGAAAACACTAAAAAAAACCCAATCATTTTACTGATTTAATGTTATGGTATTTAATTATACAGTAATTACTAACCATCTGTACAGCAGTGGTGGCAATACTGGAGTCACACCAGACAGCCTCGGAGCCTAAGACACACACACAGCTCCTTATGAGGCACTAGTATGAAAGCCTTTCTATACTGCCAGTGGATCACATGAAAAGTTCCAACAGCCTCAACCATAGCTCCAGGTGAACTAGGAACAATGACATCATTTGACAATTAAGCACAGTCAGACTGTGTTATTATGCAGCTCAGTGGGTAACAGATTTAGTGTATGGACAGCTTCAGCACATATATAGAGGGTGATCTGTTCAGTGTCTCTACAGTGTATGTCTGAAAAATATATAAATATATAAATAAATATATGGTGCCCTTATTGTGATTGGAAAAGGAAAAAGAGACAGAAAGGATATTCATAAAGAGCTCCAACTGGAGGTCTTTTTGTGTGAGAGATTTGACAGGACGACAAATTGAGCACATCATGAGACGGATTTCTTCTTCACACATGAAAACCGTGTAAAGCAGTTGCAGACTGTACGGCAGACTCATCTTAGCATCTATTTGTGACAACACAAGAGTGAAACACTGGAAATGGTGAAATATAGGCCTAATGAATATTTTGTTGACATGTTGCCCATTACAGCCACAGATTTTAAGTGCAGTGAATCAACATCACTGAGTGAGGTCATGAGTATTGTGCTGACTGTGCAAAGGAAATACTAAAATCAATTTACTCAAAATATATAAAATATCTGCCATACTCATGCTCTGCATGTAACTTGATGGAAAACAGCAAACTACCAGCTCAAACTGAAATGTGACACTCAGTTCCAAACACAGCAGGAGTGAGGCAGCATGACAGAGTCGGAAAACAGAAGACATCCTGCAGGAATGATTTACACACAAAACACAGGCTTGAAGCAGAAGAAAATGTAATTAGATTTTTTTCCAATGAAAATGATGTATTTCTTTTTGGACTAGACCAAAGAACAGACTCCCACAGTTGTGAAAGTCTCAATTTAACATAAGCTGAAATTATCACGAGGCAGGTCTTAACAAATGAACAAATGCATCCACAACTCGTCACAAAAGAAACGAGATATCAGTCGCAACAGGATCTCACTAAGATTTGTTGGCGATTTTTTTCCCTATCTCAGTGTCTGAGTTTGCAGAAACATTTTCTTAAAATAGTTTGATGTAATTTGGGACATTTATATTTATTGATTTATTTATTCATTCATCCCTTGATGTTTAGGAGCTAATTGAAAGGTGTGACTAGCAGAATATCCTCAAAGAAACTTTTGGTGCAAATCCATGAGAGTAAAATTTTAGTTCTGTAACATTTTGTATCTAAAGTGCTACCAAGTCCAATTATGAAGTTGTGATACAGAGCGTCCACTCAAGATGAAAACAGTTTCAAATTTTTCTCTCATTTCATAAAGCAGTCCACTGTTCGTGAACATAAAAAACCTCAGAAACTAGAGGGCAAAGAACAAAGAATAGCGCCAATTATATGCAAGTGCTGCTCAACTGAAAATGACCGGAGATGCCGGAACTGCAAAAATGTTTATTATAAATAAACACTGCCAAGTATATGACAGTTTCCCTGAACCAATGTGACTGTTCTGACTCTGGAATAAAGGTCCCCATATTCACAATTATCTGGATCACCCAAGAGTAATTTTATTTAATCAATGCCACTGAAGCAGAGGAGTGGACAGGCTTGGAACACTACATCTTCCTTTCACTTTAATAAAAATATGATTCAGTTCTTCCACACAATCTCTTTTTAATTAAACAACATTAAATATTTGCATTTTTCATAATGGAATTAAGTTTCTTGTCATTTGATTCCTCTTGATTCTCGCACTTAAAATTCCACCTCTGTCTCCCTCCTCTCTCAGTCCCATTCCTCCTCATCTCTGTAGGGGTTGTCCTCTCTCGGCGGCTCTTGAAACCTGATGTTTGCCAGCATGTCCCTCATTGCCGCCATCAGACGATTCACTTCCTGGTTCAGCTCCTGACCTGCTTGAGCTACTTCCATACCATCCCCCAGGACCTCTTCACCCTTAACATGAAAACAAAAGTCAGCTAATTTACAGGTCTCTGGAATCACAGAAGTTTCTGTTAGTCTAGCATATCTAATCTGAGCATTCTCTTACATTTTAAAATATGATGAGTGTAAGAAAATACTAACATAGTTACCGCTAATTAACAAAAGACTGGTTAATTAGTAAGAGGTGAGAGTTTCATGATTGGGTATGAAAGAAACATCCTTAAAAGGCCCAGTTGTTCACAAGCAAAGATGGGGTGAGGTCTAAGGAAGACTAAGTTTAAAGACTTTACAGGATGGGTAATGCTCTCCCCATCATGACAACGTATTTGCATAAATGTAGCCAGCTAACTGGGGCCCACCACACTGAACCTGATTGGCTAAGTGTTTCCTGCCACAAACCGCCTATTTCTGTATCTTTAGTTCTTTACCACTTCAGTGGAGATGTAGGGGGCCTCAGTCGATCCAGTCAGGGGATAACCTAGGTGATGACCTACGTGGCCATGTGTCAGACACACTCAACTCCCTGCAAATCTCACTCCCAAAGTCAGCTAAGCAGCATGGGGACACATAGATGTATCATGATCACAAAAAAGTGCATTATGGACAGGCAGGACATGGACGGACAAGCCACAGACCACGGCGACACCTCACATATGTCCACTCACTCCACCAAACAGGGTCGCCAACACGATCACTCTATATGCAAGTAAGCTTATGTGAGACGTCTCAAGGAGACTAAATTGAATGCAACTGGACGTTTAGCCTGGTCTAGTTTTGATGAACATAAACTGATGAAGCCTCTTGGATGAAAAAACCCCCCCAAAAAACAAAAACCAAAAAACAAAGACATATAACCAAGTCCAGTTTCTATTCTATTCCGTCTCGAGACAGCTGTGACCTGAATAAATGAGAATATCCAGACTTGTGTGAGGCAACACTTATAAGTTAATTACTCATATGTAAATCTGTTGGTTTCAACAGTAAAGAAAACCACGAGACAGCGTAGCTTCCTTTGTCTTCACTGTAATTCCTTTATCCATGTCCTCTTTCTTCCTCTTCATAAGTAGATAACACGATCAGGATGTGTGGAACTGTCTCCATGGAAACGTGCCCTGGGCCACTTTCTTAACATTACGCATGTATAGTTGTCCCACATGATGTTCACTGCATGGTTGTACTTGATATATGCATCTTGTAGTGGCAGCAATTGCTTTGTGCTATACACAAACAGTGGAATAAAAGACCAACAATGGGATCAAAACAAATCGAGTTGTTTTTTTTATAAAGTCTCAGTATACATAGAAGGAGAAATATCCATAGGTCTGTGCACAGAATTCATGATCTCCTAGGTGCACGTTGTTTGGACATAAATTAGACTTGTTCTGTGCTTGATCTACTAAGGAAAGAACACTATTTTGTACTCTAAACATTCAGATAGCATCTGTCCCCATTTATCACAGGGGCCAAACCTGCCAAACATAACAATAATACACATCAGGGAGAAAGAGTGTTTGCATGTCCCACAAGTCCTAATACCTACAACAGCAAAGTTGCTCATTGTCTTCTGATTTTTTGAGCTACCTCCTCTATGATTAAGGTACATTTGGGTTTTAGGCAACTAAAACTGCTCACTTAATGCTAAGAGAAGAAAAGAACAACACTGATTCATTTTTCATTTTCTTATTCCCCCCAAGTCCCATGCTTGGTAAACTGCAATAGTATATATACAGTATATATAGTATAATACCCTTACTCCCTTGCATAAGAACAAATGGTGATGTTTCACATGACGCCAGAAGTACAAGGTATCTAATGAAAACAAGTGCTTGCAAGATACTTCTAGCACTGCCTGTAGTGATGTCTATGATCTATCGGTGAGAAGCTCTGAGAGCCAATATGTTGAAATCATTACATAAAAACACATGTAAAAGAAAAAAAAATAAGTAGAACTTTTTCTTGTCTACACTGTAAAAGGTAACATTAAGTGTTAACAGCAGGGAGGCCCACGAGCTTCAGCAGTAGCTGCACAGTGTGATGATTTATATCATCACATTTTTTTCAAATTCAGATATGAGAAAGCCAGCCACTTGGTGCAGGAATGAACTGTTGAAATGATTAAATGAAAGAGTGTACACAGAAAAACTAGAAAGATTTTGAATTTTTAAAATTAAGGTTGAAAATTATGGGCAAGGAAAATTGATGAATTGACTTTAAAATGGTCATATAAATGAATAAATACAAGCGTGGTACTTGACTATGAGGAAAGAGACTGCAAAACCAAGTCCGCAAACAACTTTACGCTTCGTGAATGCTGTTATTGTCTTGTTCTTCAGTGACACACTGGGAAGTAGTGGACAGAATTAACTGGAGCTTGGTCATATGCTTACTTTGATATTTTTCAGTTATCAGGCCCTTGGGGTAACCATGAGTCTTGGGAAATATTCCATCAGTCAAGGTTATGTGTTAAGATGGCTTGACAGATTTTTTTTTTAGATATTTCCCCCCGCCCTTGAGTTCACATAATTTAATGGGCGTGTCTGTGCATTATGTTAGTAAGTGTCAGATAGAAAACACTATCTTAAATACACTTTCTTTGTACTGCTTCAATGGTAAACTTCATGAAAAAGATGACTCTCAGGTGCATCAAAAAGATAATTTAAGGTTTTATCGGGAGCATGGAATCGTTACAGACAAATTAGCGTGATTGGAAAATAGGGCTCACAGCTGTCAATCACATGATTTCCCAACATCCACACCATGCGTTCTTTGTGTTCAAAAATTCTTTTCTATTGATTGATGCCTGTGCGGCATTTATTTTCAGGTAGAGTCTGCTCTTCAAGTTGACTTCCTAAAATTCACAAATTATAACTGAGATGTACAGCATTATAAAGAAAAATTAATATGAAACCAGTTTCAGGGAGCAATTGTCCTCTGATTAGTATTTAAAACAGTTTGATTTGGGGTTTTTTTTAATTCACTGAAGACAACAGTAATGTGCTTCAAATCATAATTCCAGAACTACTCCCTACATAACCTATCTTCTCTGAACCATGCAACTCACCTCAATGTTGAAGGTTGGCAGCACAGACCGGAAAAACAGCGAAAATGTACTCTCATTGGATGCACCAACATGCTGCCTATATGCAGACACAAACCCACAGAAATCTCATTGAGGAGTATAAGCAAATGCAAGATGTAAAGCATACTGGTTTGTAAACCACAATAGCTGCATCTTCTTTAAAGTCTACACTGAAATTTCATGTACACAGGCATATGGATCCTCCATTACCTCTCTGGTCGGGTATATGATATCACTGAGTCCAGCGGAGGCAGGGGGTCAAAGCCCATCACAGGCTGACTGGTCACCTCCTGTGGGTATCACACAAATGGTATCAATCACTTACTCTTGGATTCCTGAGTTCAGAGGTACACAAATACTCCAGAGGTGATCAGCATACTACTGATACTTCTAGCTAGACATGGAACTACATGGGGGCCAATTTTCACAGAGTTGCTATCCCAAGAAACATGTGTAAGAGCTATTGCACTTCTTCTTGATGTTCCTTTTGTTGTTTTTGTGTGATTATTGTGATGCAGAGACAGGACATCCCCACAAATAACCTACTGCTTGGCATTACATAGCCTACAGATATAAATGTCCAATATGGCAATATGGCTCCAATATGGCTGGTGAAATTTGTAATACCAGGTAGCGGTTTGGAAAAAAGCTTTTCCGGCAGTTAAAGCAGGTACTTTCCTATATGTGCTGTGAACAAGATAAATGAACTAACGTAAATGTTTGTTTTTTGGGGTTTTTTTTTTTAGAATTGAGGTTGCAGTGCTGCAGTCCCTCCGCAGGTGCGAGTCAGACCATTTCCAAGGCTAAACGAGTCTCAGACTAGTGCATAAACATTTAGAGAAGTTTATGCTAAATTTCTCTATGTTCAAATTTTTTTTTAATTTATTTTTTTTATTTCATTAATGATCCACCCCAGGTGGATTGAGGACATTGTGGATACAGTAAATTGCTGAAGTGTGGTTGCTGCAGTTTCTCACTAGAGGCAGGCTTGAGGTGGCTTCTTTGATCTCAGAGAGGAGGACGTGACGATGGATGTTTCTTGGTGCACTCCGGTACCTCTGCTTTCTCCTGAAACACAGTGATGAAAGAATGCATATGTATGGAGCATAATCGCACAGAAATGTGGGCAGCAGAGCAGCTCATTGAGATCTTACCTGTTTTGGCAGTCCTCCACGAGAGGGTCTTTGGCATCAACTCGACGCAGCACCTCTTTCACAGACTCTTCCAACCAAAGCATTACCGCTGCTTCCTTCCAGAGGCAACAAGTCCTTCCCACATACAATGCCGTCAGTTCAGCCAGGGCTGGGGGCTGCCTGGAGACAGAGGTGGAGAAAAACACAACAGCAATGTAAGTTGGATACAAAACAGAATAGGTGAAGAAAAGATTAATATCAATCACAAAATGCATCAGTTATAGTTGTTGACTACACAGTACCACATGGTACAACACCGATTCCAAAAAAGGTGGGATGCTGTGTAAAGCCAAACTAAAACAGAATGTGATCATTTTCTTTTTGACATTTATTCACCTGAAAGCAGCACAAGTATACTATATTAAAGGTTTTACTTCAACAACTTCATTGAATTTGGAAATATAAGCTTACTTTGAATTTCCTGCCAGCAACATATTTCAAACAAGTCAGGAGTGAGGCAACAAAAGACTGGGAAACTTATGAAATGCTCAAAAAAAAAACCTGTTTGGAACATCCCAGGGGTACACAGATTCATTGGTCGCAGGTGATTGCATCATGATTTGGTATGAAAAGGCTCAGCTGTTCTCAATCGAGGATGAGGCGAGGTTCTCTGTGCCCAGGAACACTTGTAAAACCGTGTCACTTGACAAAATTTGTTTTCAAATGACTTTGCTCTGCTTTAATTTGTTTAACACAGCGTCCCAGTTGTTTTGCTATTGGGGTCGAAAATGGTAAGATGCTATATTAATATAAGATAACTACTCTTCATGGCAGCAACTGCTGGATTTGCAACACTTGTCAGCAAAGGGAGCATACATTACCCTATTTGACTCTTGGGGCCAAAGAAGGCATTGGTGGTGACTGTAGCATCTGGCTGCACAGTACACAGATCCAGTAGAGGCATTAAAACTGCAGCAGACATATTAACAGCAATGTAAGTAGTTGAAAATACACATTAACAATTTTTGGGATTTGAAAGGCAAGTAATTCTTATTCTTGTCATGCTATAGACAATGGGAAGAAGTAACTGAGGGGCAAATATATTCATATATATATATATATATATATATATATATATATATATATATATATATATATATATTCATAGTGTTGGTGGTTCATTTCTGAGAGTCTAACCTCCAGGGAACATGATGAGAGCATTCTGCAGCATCTGGTCAGCTTTCTGTCTGTGTTTGTCACTTTCTTCAGGATCCATATCTTCCTGCTGACTGAGATGGAAATGGCAAAGTGCAGTGGAGAATGCAAAGTTTGGCAGCTGGGACAGATTCCTGTGCTCCTGAAACGCAAAAACAAGAATACCAGAAAAGGTCCCCAAGAGGTAACAAAAACTGCACATGCATGGCAAACTTTACCTCCCAGTCCTGATATAACTGGAGGAGAGACGTGTACTCTCTGGACCGCAGCATCAGGAAATCAATGAGGAGCAGCATGCAAAGCGGGTCAGAATCTGGGTCCAAACTGGTAAAAGAATGGCAGGCAAGAGCAAAAGCAAATAATTAGTGCAAGTAAATACATGTTTGTGTGAGATGAAATAAAAAAAAAAAGACATCACATAAGAGATCGTATGAAAAATTCCACTGCTGCTTTTTCTTGTTTCCTTCAAAACACACCACAATGCATTTAATACTATCTGAGCACTATGCTGATACCAAATATAGTCCATGTTTGAAAAAACAATATGGGAATACAAATATGATTGTTTCTTTTCTCTAAAACAGTGGACTGACAGTGTTAAATCATAAATGCGAGTTCAAAGAGGGCTTTCTTAAAATTATCAATCATGATGGCATTTTAAGCTAACAGTGATTGAATCACTGCTGGTTGGAGGAGGACAGCTGTCAGCTTTTATTCCCAAACTGTTGCTTTACAAAAGGACCAGATCATAGCTGTCATGAAGTCAGGAAGTCAGAGTTTGATGAAAATTCTAGATAAGCACTGACCATTATGTAGGCAGACTGTAAAGCTCAAGCTATGGCAGACTGATGGCACCGGGGCTTGGGAACAGCCCTCGTACTGTCTTACGTAAGTACTCGCTATAGCAGCATGACACGGAAGGTTTTCAGTTATGCAATGAGGTTTAAACATTTGCCTTGAATGTTTCTGGATTTTATTACCAATTTCTATTACTGTATCATCTCACATTAGCCTGTATTTTATTATGTCATTGCTTATCCCTGTTATCCCTGTTTATTAAACAGGGATAAGCATTAAATGTCTTTCAAAAACACGTAATCAGTGATAAAACAATGTTACGAAAATATTAGGAATTGGAAGGCCTTGTCTGAAACACATGTTCAATTGTTTCCCACCATATAAACAATTTGGATGGGTACATCATCACACTGCAGGGGATATAAGGTGATTTTATCTGTAATAGATAAAATTCTTTTTTGTTCAGCTTCCCAATGTTCCTGAACAGGATTACCACTGGCAGAATACAAAAGTGATATCTCAGTTAACATTCTTTGAAGAATATCTTCAAGTCTGATGACTGCTGTTGGTGGTTATTTTATTCAGGAAAATAAGAGTTCTTTTTGTTAAGCTATCAAACCATGTGATCATATGCAGTACTTTTCAATGTGATGTGAAATGAAGAACCATGTTTCAACTGCCTTCCGTCAATAGAAACAGAATGTGAGTCAGAGATAAGGGGAGCAGATGGGTTACTCATAAAGAGAACAGGGCCATAATGACTACAACTGACGTAAAAGCTATTTTATTGGTCGGCCTTTAAATGGAGAAGCAGATATCTTTCTGTATGTCCCTCTATACATTTACTGTTTCCCTTTAACTCTATAGCTTGCCTTTCCCTGTATTCGAGCTTTTCCCTTCATACCTCAGGATTAGTTTGCAGTACTCCAAAGCTGTTCGTGGACACCCCCTCTTCTCCAGGAACATCATGTGCTTATAAAGAGCCAGATAAAATGCCCTGCAAGTAGAGATTCCTGAATTACTGAATTACGATAATTTACGGTCCTACTGATGCCTCACAAAAAGCACTTGAGCAAAAAAGAGGAAAAAGATGCAACCAACCTGTTCTCTGGTCTCAGATAATCAAGTCTGCTGGTATCTGAGGTCAGGCTGAATAAAGGGTGAAAAGCGCACTCAAAGCTGTACAGGGCCCTCTCTGAAAATAAAAAGTATTTAATTCATTACATTTTCACTGAAACATCAGTAAAGCGGGTATGTCACAGTGTACAGAAAGCACTTGACAAAGCTAATGAAATGCTGCAGCTGTTGGGCTGTGGCAGTTATGCTCCTCTCACAGATAACCACCTCCGGGGCAGAGTTTTGAATCAAAAACACAGAACTGAAAACCACTCTTACTTCTCAGCGTTATTGTAAAGTTCAACTGATGACATGTTATTTAATTAGCCAGGGATCAAGAAAGTTCTCTTTGTTAAATTATCCCTCTGGTCTTCTACTTAAACTATTCCAGCTATCCAGTCAACGAGAGGGTTCGTAATAATAAACCTTGTTTTGTACTTTGCATGGAGCATGAACTTTGACTTAACAATGCACGTTGTGTTGATTTCAAATTTACAACAGCATACTGACACTTAGAACTAAAATAACCACAGTTATTCAGTGTAACGATCAGCTAAAATTTAGGACTCATCAGCGACTCCAGAGTCTTTTGCATCTTGTATTAACTCCAAAGCCATTCTGACAATGAAACACTGCTCTAGCAGTTCACTGGTGAAACCAACACACTACAATTGGATGTGCATGGTTATGATATTAAACAGTGATTTTGTACATGTCTGATATCTGGTACGATGACATGTGGTTCAATGAAAATATCAATATGATTGATATGCATTTAAAATGGGAATAACAAACCACGATGATTCTACTGTAACATAAAAAAACGCTTAAATCTGTGAGGGCAAAAAAAATATCTTTTTATGATCTTAATTAAAGAGATCCAAGATCTGTAACTTCTAGATTTAATATCTGAAGATAGCTTAAGGACATTGTAGGAAATCATTGTCATATACTTCATACACTGAATAGATTTAATTTGCCTATAAGGTACAATCGAACAGATTCTGGTAAAACGTAGTGGATCTCTGAGTTAATGATGATTTGGCACCTGGGTGATTGCTGGACCCGTAACCTTTTTACAGCCTTGCCTTTGCTTTACAATTGATGTAATCAATGAAACCTCACCAACGAGGTCCCTGGCCATCTCCTGATCCTCCTGTATGCGGCAGACATCAGAAAGCTGCAGCAAGGAATCAATGTGGTAGGGGTTAAGTTGTAGCAGGGCCTGGAGAGAGAGAGAGACAAAGGTCAAATTTACAGGTATAAACAGGTATTTATCTTATAATTTTAATTTTATCTTTTAACCACAGTGCTACTTGTTCATTTCATATATTCCAGTCTTACATGTCTTTGAAGAAGGATATTTATTTGTTGATTGTTTACAGTGTACGGCTGTTCAACAGGATATTTTCATGCCCACTTAAGATTTGAAAGTTTATGTGACCATTCTCGCCACACCAAATCAGTGAGATTGCCTGGTTTGAAATTATAGTATGTCATAATAAAACTACTTACCACAATGTTGTTGGGATCCATGGACTTCACAGCATCCAGGAACTTGAACTGTACTTGTTGGTATTCCCGACTGTGCTCAAAGGTGAAGTACTGAATGCCATCCTTTGACTGCAGTAAGGCCATTGAGATTCCTGTGGAAATGTTAAGCAGAGTTAAAGTCATAATGTGTAGAATATTTTGGTGGCTGTTTGTTAAGACAGTTCTAATGTGGCCACTCATCTGCAGCTCAACTGTGGGAGAGGGAATGAACAACAGTGTCTGAGTGATCTAAACAGTGAATGAAGAGAGAGCAGTGATTAGGGTGAACAAAGAAGTAAATCAGAGAAATAAAACATTATTTTCTGATTGTTTCACAACGGTTGAATTCTAAAGCACAAATAAACACAACAAAACCCCTGCACTGTTTAATGAAACAGTTAAAGTGCAGGAAATTGGTCACTACTTTATTATAGTGTCCAGACCTCGAGGGTAACACTCAGAAATGTCCCGATGCAGCAAAGAACTAAGACAATTAAAAAAAAAAAAAAAACAGTCGTAGGGCAGGGTCTCTGTAGAGACACCACCACAAAATTTCTTTTGCACAAGTTATTTCCGCATATCACACCTTTAAGAACAACACATAAAGAAAGACACAATGGTGTGACAACAAAGTGAAGATATATAGCATTGAAACTAATGGAACTGACTAAGCAAGAGACTGTAAAAAGTGAGGTGAGTTCATAACTGTGCAAAAACGGCTCATAAGCATAACAGATTCTAAGTACAAAGCTAACTGTTCCATTTGCAACCTGCATGTGACATTGCCTGATAAATAACCCATATTTCCATTAACATCAACTGAAGCAACTTCAATATAGTAAGTCTGTCTGTGATGCAGTTCAGGATTTCTTATAAAAAGAATACTATTGCTGGATTATTATAATCAAAAACAAAACATGATTTACTGAACATATTTCTGACCGTGATAATTCGTTTGCCATCTGCATGTTGTGCCTACACATTTATGTTCCGTTGAATACATAACGTTAAAACATTGTGAAGATGTTCTGAGTGGGGTCGCCAGTAATGTTGACAATAACTGTTAGGATGGATGGATGGATATCAGCGTGGGCCTGAACGTAATTATGAAGAAACAGTATGAGTGAGTTAGCTCATGTCTCAATGTGTACTTTGTGTACTGATAAGCATGTGTTTGTAACTTTAATAGTTACCTAAGGTGACATTTCTGGGACATGAACAACTAACAGGGAGATTATGCAACACTGGAGATCAGTCAATGGTGAATTTCAGTGTGAACACAATGAGGCAGTCTTTTTGATGGCATCAGTGTAACAAATGCATTATTCAGCCAATTTTATGCTGGATAGATTTAAAAATCTATATTGCTAATGGCGTAGCTCAAGACTCCCACCACTGATATTTTATTGCTTATGCATCAGACTTCAAGGTGCAGAACCATCTGAAATTGCTGAGGGCTGTTTGTGTGCTTGTCAGTTTGAATCACATATAATAAAAACCAGGACAAAATTTCGATCATTTTCTGCATAAGGGGCTAAACTCTAATATAATAACTTAATACTACTAAATATGCCCAATAGAGTCAGATAGAAAGTGGCCTGTAAAGAGATAGCAAGTAGAAATAGGAGAGAAACTGTCATAAATACACTCACTTAACAGGTGCATTTTGGTGTATGAATCTGAGATTACTGAGCCACCACGAAGCAGCCCACAGTTCATTACAGTACAGTACAGATTATTTTTAAACAAGATATCAAGTACGGTCAAAGTAATTAATACTGAATATATATTTTTAAACTGTACTATTCTACTATTTTGTGCTACAGTTCATCATATCAGCAAAGGACAGTCATTAAAACTGGCAAACAAATTCAGCCTGAAATGATACATTTAAAGGTCCAGTGTATGGGATTTCATGGCATTTTTCTATTAGTTATTTGATGCACATAAAAGTTTAAATATTCTCAGCTTGATGGGGCAAGGAATGGGAGTCGCACCGCTTTTTTAAAGTAACTCGGATTGCGCACACAGCCCTCCTCCACAGACAGGCCAAGCTGTTTTGCCAAATGTCATTTTTGAATCAAATGTACCTGTTCATATGAGTCTTATTGTGATCAGGGCCTTAATTCTTCAATTTGTCAGAAAAAATTACATTATACACATTGGGAAATACATGTTTTCACTTGACAGGAAAAATATGACAAACTGTAAGCTGAAATGTAACTAGTAACTAATACTGACATACTGGAGTGGAGTAGAAGGTCAAATATTTGCATCACAGATGTAATGGAGTAGAATTATAAAGTTACATAAAATGGAAATACTCGAGTGGACAAGAATTTGTATTTACAGTAGTACTGTACCTGAGTAAATATTAATAGTTACTTTGCATCACTGAGTACCAGCTATAATCAAGATGGCTATGAGCAAAAGCCTACCTGGGCGGCTAAAGCGAGGCCAGCTGTCCTTAAGACAGGTCATCCAGGTGCTACGGTGAAACTGTCTGTTTCTCTGACGAGATCTGTGAGAGGAAAACAAAACAATAAAGGAGCAAAATACTGTATACATAGAAAGGACATGGGCCACTTAAATCCAACCAATGCCAAACATTTTCCTTTGCTTTTTACCTTTGATCCCCTTGAACAGCTCGAGCCCCAAAATATCTTTTCAGCTCTGTTTCTGGGTTGAGATTCCTAATGAATGGACACAGAAATAACATTTAACTACATGACAATGTGGGCCAGCTGAGAAAATACATTCAGTGGGAAAAGGAGGGCATGTTTGTTAGTTTATGTTAGTTAGTTTATGTAGTTAGTTTATGTAAAACTAATCTAGAAAAAGGAAAAAAAAAAAAAAAAAATCAGGGAGCAACACTAACTAGTTAGTATTGTATACACACATACACAGAGTCAGCCAAAATAATGTAATCAGGTAAAAAGGCTAATGCCATCTGTTGGGAAAACAGCATCGTATAATTATAATACATATATATATATATATATGTATATATAAAATTATAATTAAGTTTCATACTAGTGGGACACCCAGACCAAACCTAATAGTTTGTGAAAGAAGCAAAACAAAATCTGAATGAAGTTTTGTCTGACTGTGGTTTGCAAAGTTAACTTTTGCATGGGGACGCAGAATTGGCACATTGAAGTTAGTCAATTTTTCTCATCAACAAGTGAGCAAACTGTTTGCTCTAAATTAGTGTTGTTAAATCTCTGAAAACAGCATTCCACATGCAATCACATGCTTTGCCTTTGACAGTAAATTGAAATGGGATGGTCTGACATCACTGTGGTGTGGTCAGACGTGCAATAAATTTCAACAAGTTTTAACCAATGTTTATTCTCTGTAGTGCAACCCCTAAGACAGCCAGCCTCCAAATAATTTGCTTTTTTTGTGTGAGCCAAGCACCACCACATGGTGACAATAAGAAATCACAGAAATACATATTTATGTCCATAGAAAGTGAGGTCACTCAGTCAGTCAGTCATGCCATTTGTGCACTGGTCAAGAGCTATCAATATTACTAGTTCGGTAAAAATATTAATCTATAATTACGTTTATTTTTAACCATATAACAGTTAATAATTGATAATACACTACACTAGAAATCAGAGTGTTGTGTGTATGCAAATTTACAGATTAATACTATTGTCAGCATCGAAGTCAGGTCTGGAAGGAGAAGAAAATAACAACCACAACAACAAAGGTCTCTGACAGAGATACATGGGAGAAGTTGGACTCCTCACCTGTGCTCCACATGTAGCACAGATCTTCTGTCAGAGCCTCCACAATCCTCATTTTGCAAACTCAGTCCATTGGACCTCTCCAGGTTCTCCAGTAATAAATCAATGTTATCATCCGGTGCAGCCTCCTGCAGGTCATATAAAAAAACCAAGTGGATTAAAGAGGGAGGTTGCAAGACATCATTATTGTCAGTAAATTAACAAAATTGTTAATAAAGAAGTTACACTTACCTGTCCATCTTCTGACATCACTTTTGTCTTCTTCTTTTTTTTCTTCTTCTTTTTAACTCTGTCTCCATCCAAACCCTGTTTAAGAGAGGAGGGTGACAATTTAACATACGTAATTACAGTATGTATATTTAGATCAGCAGAATACTTCGGTCAACACAGAGGATAAGAGAAAGACATCCTCCTCATGCTGCTTTACATTTACCTTTGTAGACACTTTCTCTTGCTTGTGATCTGGTTCCTCACTGTCGCGGTCATCTTTCTTTTGCACGTCACTCGTTTTTTTTCCATCCGGCTCCTCTGCGTCTTCATCAGGTGAGACTTTCTCTGCCTCGTTGTCTGCATCACCTATCTAGGAAAAGAGAGATATTGGCAAGAGGTGCGTTAGGTAAATCATGTCACGGTTAAAATAATTCAATGGTCACCTCTACTCATGTACAGGATTTGTGTGTTCAACATGATAAGTGAAAGGAATAATCAACAGCGCTGATTGATAAAGCACATTTTCATCATCACCGCAATATGAACATGTGCAATAAACACATCTTAAAGACTGCCTGAAAAACTATGAATAAGAAAAATAATTTCATTTACACACAGCATTCATTCACACATCATGCCAACACTTGACCGGATGGAGCCCTGGATACCCGTCAGCTACCCTCTGATAAACTGGTGTCTATTTGGTCATGATTGCAGGTTAGCTTGCATGGTGGTTGAGGAAAGAGAGAAGAACTAATATTAGCACTTTCATTCTGTTAAGTTATCGCAAGTATCATCATCATAATACTGAGTAATGTTACAGCTCATTGGAGACTTTCCTGATATTGTGCTTGCCTAATATACAAACTCAGTGTTGTGAACCAACAACACCACTCTGAGGTCCAGGTTGTGGATGGTTTCCGGTGTGAATAAATGGTAAATGACAAATTTGAACTGAATTAATATTACTTTTTATCTGGTAGGTGTAAACAGCTGGCAGGAAAAAATTGGGTGTGGTGGAGTGATTGATCAATGCTCCCCCCTTCCCTCTATTAGTTGGCTGATGTGCCCTTGAGCAAGGCACCTAACCCCCCCCCAACTGCTCCTCAGGCACCTGACATGGCTGTCCACTGCTCCTGTGTTTCATTGCATGTTGCATGTGTGTGTGTGTTTCAATCAATGATGGGTTAAATACAGAGAAAGAATTTCGATGTATGTAAAAGAAAATATACTGAAAAAATAAAGTTTGAAGTTTTATGATAGTTACAGTGCACTAGATATAAATACACAACAGAAAAATGTATTTTACATGTATTCATATGTATTTAGGATTTTGAGAAGTTATTCTAAGTTTTCTTCAAGTCAAAATGTTGATCCAGTGTAGAACGTCTTGATATAACAATGACACAATGTCTTTATGGTCTTGATTTACAGGGAAATTTTGCTGCATAAGACAAAGCCAATGTCATTTCTTGGCTGTTCAAATAAACTGACTAAGATACTTTTTTTTTTTTTTACATGATATTTTGTCATTTTATCACAATAAGTAATTCTATACACTTAAAGTTGAAGTATTACGGCATTCTTAATATCATCTTCACCAAAGATAAGGCCTGTACAAATCAGCTTAACCTCATAAATCGTAACACTGACATCCAAAGTTTGAACAATAATGAATGGGTTACTGTCTTTACCTAAAAACCTGTAGCTCGAGAGGTAAGTTGTATCGCGCAGTATTCATGTACAGGTCTCCATTTTGTGTCAGATTACAATGGCTAACGTTTGTCAAAAGCATATTGTACAGTCCACTGGAGCTTTCCTTGTCCGTCCTATCACAGGGTTGGTGATGGAACATTAGACTACTTTCCACTGATTTTCTATGTGACAAACACATTGTTAGCTAACCTTAATCTTCAATGTGATGTGTCTAAGTATAATTAACTAAAGTGAGAAATGAGCTAACGGCTAAAGTTAGCCTGTGTTAGCAAGGTTTATCAACAGGGAGGTCGCTTTGACAGTACAATCAAACACATATTAACGTTAGGTGAAAACTAAGATGCAAGCTGCGGAATTACACTGTCACCTTACCAATTCATAAATGTTGCTGAAATTTTTCTGAGCCTTGTTTTTCTTTCCGCTACTGGCCTTCCTGTTGGACAGGGGAGAAACATTAGCAGTGTCCAGTTGCTCCTCTTCAGCAGCAACCATCTCCTCTGGGCTGTCACCCAAAGTTAAATCCCCGAGGTCCAAGGCCTCCTGACCCCGCTGTTTCCCTCTGAGCCTTCGCAGAGCCCGGCTAGACATTGTCCACTGCTGGTGGGACACATATACCACAATATTCGCAATTAAGACAGTTCTTAGATATCTGAGAGACACAACAAACCAGTGCAATGAGGTTCAATTCTATTGGTTTCGTTTTCTTCTTCTTTTAAAAGTCTTAACACTTATGTGTGTAACTGCCCCCCGTAGGACAGATGAAGAATTGCATCAATAACTGCAATAACTATTTAATTCATAACAATTCATTTTATGGAGGGTATTTTAATTTTACCGTCACCACTGACATTGATAAACATCGCAATAAATGTTAGCCGGGCGTCTGCTTTTGAATTATTTTCTAAATATTAATTCAGTTCTTGCATGTCAACTACAGTTACCTTTGGTGTTTGTCAGTGGTCAAACAAAATACAAAACAAATGAAGAAAAAGAGGTCATCCTCTCGATCACTTAGATTTAACAAACTCTTAAACAGGTCTCATTTGGATAGAGGGTGATATTGTCCCTGTCTCTGCCTTGTTAATTTAACCATATGCATCTGACTTCATGATCTGCAGATCATGAAACCTTTAAACCAAAACAGAAAAATGTCTTCCTCATACCCACGTTTTCCTCCTCAGTTGTCTTTTTGATGTTGCTTCTTAGATTTATCTGACAATGGATACCATATTTATATTCATAACTGATTATACAAATAGACAAATGATTCCATGTTTCCATATACTTTAATTAATAATTTCTTTAATGTACTGTGATATTATGAATCATGGAAAACTGTACTGGACTATTGTTTTCTATTTCTATTATAGTTCAACATTTAAGTAATCTGAAACATGCTCAGTATTTGAACTGTGCAGTAGGCTTCATATTAACTTCTTTTGCCTCATCTTGCCTAAAAATCTAATGCAGTACATGCTGCTTCAAATCAACTCAGTCTGTAGTTCTCTCATGCTGCAGAAGGTGGCAACATTAACCTGAGTACAACCATCTGAGTACGGCCCAATCACTAATATACTAAATTTAAAAAACTGTTAAAAAGTACTTCTAAAATGATTTAAAAAAACAGACTCTGTACAACACACTGCCTAGACTTAATTTAGGAGTAATCATTATGGGCATTAAGAATCATCATTGCCATCATCGTCATGATCTATAAAGTAGCCCAACAAACTGAAAAGAGGAAGTGTTATTGCACTTGAGTGGTTTCCACACACAATCCAGCTGCCTAAGAGGTCAGCTGTGGCCAAAAAAAGAAAACTTTGAGGCACAAGAAATACAACAACTTGAAAAACCTGTCTGACAACCAGCAGTTAAGTCTGGTGGATTGATCTTTTATTTTTTCACTTAAGATTTTTTCCATCTTAAGTGAACAAAGGATGGCAATGTGAGAAACACTTGAGATGAGAAAGGGAAATTCTGACATATTGAAATTCAGTGCATCTGTAAAAGAAGGAAGTGGAAAATGTTATAACTTATAATAATTTTCCAGGAAACTTGTAAAAGAAAACATATGAAAGTAAAAACCCAAGACAGATCATGATTCAGAGGCACATGGGGTTTATTTACAAAATGCTGGATACAGAAAAAGAATAATAAAACTACTATCAGCCACATACATATGTGCCAATGTCTCAAATTAATCCTAACAATACTGTGTATTCCTACACTATTTTGATCATTGACTTCATGAAACACACAAATACACAGGGGTTAAGAACACAATGTAAGTACACAGTCCAATATAACGTAAGATTTTTGCTTGGCAACACAATACAGTGAATGCAACACAGCTTAAAATACATGGTGGTTGGAGCAATAGACAGGTGGGTTGTAAACCAGTAAACATACCAACATCACTACATGCATTTGAGTTGACCATATCAGCTATAGCATGTACATTTATCTCCTTTGGCATGATTTTGTTCAAAAATAAAATGTGACATTCACTTTAGTCACCCTCCTTTGTATTCTCAGTTCTCGTTAAGAAACAGTTTCCCTGTTTGCAACACATTTCTCTGCAAGCTGAGGTATGACGGTGTGGACCCACCACGCAGTCCCGTCACAAGTTTTGACTAAACTTCAGGAAACATCCATAATCACAGAATGTGGTGACACCCCACTGTAACTGGTTGTGATTGTACCAAGATCTCAGGCACACAGGTGGAGGGACACAGAGGACGGGACATTGGACTGGTTACTCGTCAGTGACAGAGATGGGGTTGTCGTAGGCTGCGCTCTCCAGGTCGTCTACCCGCTTCCTGAGCATCTCTGCAGGAGGTCTCGGCGGTGGATTCTGAGGAGGATTCTTGATGCTTTCTGCGACTGGCTTTCGGATCTCCTTCCTTGGAAGAATTGGCTCCCAGTGTTCACCTCTGATAGCTGCCTAGAAAGCAAGAAGTTGAAAAGGAACACGAGTCAGCCGTGGTTTGCTTGTTTAAAATCAAATTAAGCCACAACCCTAACTGCTATGATGTTGCAACCACAGAGCCGTGTCTCAACAGAGGTACCAGTAATGAAACAATGTCTTCCTTGTCACTATTTCCTTGTTTCCATTAACTGGCCACTTCCTGCATCTTCTAACAGTCTTATCAAAATTTACTGCATGTTTGACCTACTCTGACGCTCTAAAAAAACAAAACAAAACAAAACACTCACCACAAAGTAGATAATGCTGGCAATGCCGAGGCAGACGCATCCGAGGACGGTAGCAAGCATGAATCCTCCAGGTACGCAGATTCTAACAAAAGGACAAAAGAGTATAATGACAAACGTTTTGCAGGAGAAACTGACTGTGAATAAGAGGAATGTTGTCAAGCAAAGGAAAAGGGCTCATAAAATGAACTCACGCAGCATGCAAAAAAGCCCTGACATAATAGTTTCTTGTCAGTGGCCCGAAGGCTTTAACACACATGGTGAAGCAGTACTGGCCACTGTGGGAAAGAACAACAGACAGGAGTGAATGACAAGTTCCACTGGCAATCATAATAGAACTTTAACACTATTAAAGTACAGCCTATATATTGCTAAAACCAAAATTACATCAAAATGACTTCACTTACGGTCTCTCCACTCCTGTGCCCTTGGACCTCTTGCTTCTGGGATATTCAAGTAGACACACAAACACCCCAGCAGCACTGGTTATCTGTCAAGGCTGTTTCATCTTGCAAGGCACACTAAGTCACATAATAATTACGACAGTCATAGCAAAATTTAATCAACGTCTACGATCCTAAGCAGGTTCAGCAGGTATAGAAAATGATGATCACATAAAAGAGAATATGCACAACATGGAAAGAATGCACAGACGAAAAGAAGGACTTGGAACACACTCTCACTATTTTTTTTTTTAAAAAGTGACTTATGTATGCAAATGCAGGCTGACACATTTGAGATTTGTTATATTGTAGTTTAAGACTAACATGCAAGTAGTTTTTAGTCAGCTAATTCTATACTTTTAGGCTTGTGATTCATTCATTTTTACATATGCAGCTGTATGTTAAGGCAGTGCCATAAAGGCTGAGTGACAGCAGCAGTCATTGCAGATGGATTCTAAAAAGTGGATATTGAACATCTTTAGAAATAGACAGTTTCTTTAAATCAAACTCGTCTGGTTCTGGTTTATGCAAAGTATAAAAGGATACACAGCATAAGCAGCAAACTGCCAGCCCCTGAACTGTCCTGCCACCCCCACAATGCCTCCAGTGAGGAGAACTGAAATGAGGAAACAGGAAGATTAAATTAAAACTTCACCGAAACAAAATATCTTATCTTCTTACCATCATAAACATTCCATCAATGTGACTTTGCAATACACTTTCTTATTTATTTATGATTCATGCGTTACTTTTTTTTAATCGAAGAAGGCACTTTACTGAAATGATTTAAGTATCATATACCTGACCAATACACTTGTAAATGCAGCTAAAAACGCACAATTTCCTGTGAAAAAATTTTAACTGAACTGTACATGTATGTTAATCAGAAATTCATCTCTGCTTCCTTAAAGATAACCATGATTAAGGAAACCCAATAGTCCCCTTTTAAAGTTTGGAAAATAAGTTTTTAATACTCACTGAGTCCCGAAGCCAGAGCCTGCTCGTTGGCCCACATAGCCCACTCTATTTTCCCCATCGTGTTCACCTACACACCCTCTCTGCAGACGGCCGAAAGTCTCCACACAGCGAGTCACCACCTGTGATTGTTCCTACAGGGAAGCAAGTGTATTTACGTGACCTGAGGCGTGTAGATAAACAGGCTGAAGGCGGGGCTTGTTCGTCATATCCGATGCATTGGAGAGGCGGGGCTAACCAGTCGCATTCAACAGAGAGTCGAAAACAAGCGCAAGCCATGCAGGTGTGGTTTTCTGTCCATTAACAAAGCTCTTCTGTTTCCGCTTTTTAAAAGTGAGAGAACCATTTCACATTCTCTTTCTCGTTCTGTCTCTAAAGACAAAAAAAAAAAATATATATATATCTATCTATATATATATATAGATAGGTATATATATATAGTAAAAAAAAAAATCTGGATCTGTAAACGGCAAAAGACAAAACAAGAAACAATTATACTTACTAAAATATATTTTATTTAATGTCATAAAATTGACTCTAATTAAAACTCGTAGGTCTGAGAAGATGTAAAGGTTTTCATGAAATGAAAACGAAAACATAATTGAAGTGAACTTAATTAACACATTCCTTAAACACATGCCAACAAAAATACATTACAGTTAAATGTTACAGTTTGTGCTATTATGTTCTCAAACAATTACCAGAAGACTGTAGCTGTTTACTGCAGCACCTACAAATTAAACCCAGACAAGTTCAATACACAGCACGTCATTCAAGATACAATGCAACAACAGTGCAGTGTCATTCAGCTTTTGTCATGTGAATTTAAACTCTTTTCCTTCGACCCATACAGTAATCAAAAGGATGTTCATGTACAGTTCACCAGGGAACCTGAAAAGAGAACTGAAGTCCATTGATTTGTGCTGCTTACCCATCATGGCAATTCAGTCATATTCTTAACATATTTTTAGCAAAGAATAGGAAATGTGTCAATAAAAAGTTACTTCATGTAATTTTCATGGTTTCTGACCAGCCTTGGTTATTCACCGTGTCCCTGGACATGATGGGAGGTATACTTTTAGAGAAAAAAAAAGTGTATTTCCTGTTAACTATATCATTCAACACTCTATAACCCAGAAATGTTCACACAAGCTTAATATTTGGTTAACTGGAACATATTGTATGTAATTCAAAGTTATTGCCACAGATGTTGGGATTTGGTGCAGTTCTGAGAATTCAGGAAAGACCTGTTTGGCAGGCCTGTACGGCATAGAGGCAGTACTGCACAGAGTGTGAGCTCAGGCGCAAGCCCTACTTAATCTCTGTCAGTGACACTGAGCCTGGTCTGGCCCACACTCGAACGCCATGAAAAACACCCTGCTTGTTTGATCAATTTATTTAAAAAAAAAAAAAATCTGATTTTTATATTACAGAAAATGAATAAAAAACATTTTCCATACTTTTGTTTTTTCTTCTTTTCAATTATCTAGACCCAGAAGTTACTAAAATCCATTTACATACTTAAGTAATGCATGAGAACTCTGTGTTCAGTGTATTGCTCAAGGGAAATAGCAGTGCCATTAAGCAATGCTAGCTTTAACACAGAGCATCCAGGAATAATAAGTAATAAAGACATGACAAATACAACAATATAGCTGGGTAATTACAGGAAGACATAATAGTATGCATGATGGTAAGGAAGGTGCCTGCTGTTGTTGTGATCCATAAAAACCCAGTTACATATGACCAGTCCAGTTTTTATTACTTTATTATTGATCAGTAGAAGTTTGTTCCTTCAGGGCTGCAGGGCCTCATGCAGTTTTCTTAGGGAAACCATCAGATCCAAGCAGATGCTCAGCAGGATCCTCCACAACACAAGGGCCTGGTCCAACCTTAGACAGAAAATTAATAAAAGATCATGTAAAAGAACAGATTTGTTCTCTGTGAGTGTGTATGTGTTAGCATCTAGGAACAACCGGAGAACAAACAACTAATTTAAAAAACTTTTTATTAAAATTCAACTTGAATAAAGTGGGCTGTTTAATGAAACATTCAAAAGTCAAATACTGGATTAACACTAGTATCACATTAGTAGAGGAACTACTGTATATCACAATATGTGCCACAATTTTCAACTGAAGTACCGCAACACAAAGTTACATAAAAGCATTTTTAAAAGGAAATGTGGACCTAAATCGACCCTGACCCTGGACTACAATGCTTCAAATATGGGTACTGCAGTAAAGAAGATCCACCCAAGATTAGTGTCATCAATTCAGTATCTGACCAAATTTGAAATATGGTCACATCTCCCCTTCTGTTCCAAAGTTATGATGTTGAATCATGGCCAGAAAAGTGTTTTTAAGTGTTTTTGCAGAACGTTACGATGACACATTGAAGTTTACGTGTGACCTTTTGGACATGAAATGTTGTCACTTAATTTCATAATATTTGATGTCTGTGTCAAATATCATCAAAATTAGTGTAAAAATTCTTGAGTCATGGCTAAAAACATGTTTTGTTAGGTCACATGGCGGTTTTCGAGCACCAAATCATAATTAGTTCATCCTTTAGTCTAAGTGGGCATTTGTGACAAATCTGAAGACGTTCCTAAGATATCAGCCTTGTGAAGATGCCACGCCAACATGGACAGATAACACTGATTTTCAGCTGAGAAAGAAAAGAACTGAGAAACAGAGTGATTACATGTGTGTGTTTGTACCTTGGTACTAATAACGTAGCTTATTCCCTTTGGCATGGGCTCTAGGCCAATAGCCTGTTTGAGTTCCTCAGAAAGAACAGCCTTGCC
This sequence comes from Scatophagus argus, assembly GCF_020382885.2. Lineage (NCBI taxonomy): Eukaryota > Metazoa > Chordata > Actinopteri > Scatophagidae > Scatophagus > Scatophagus argus. The sequence continues at coordinate 15,000,292 of NC_058493.1, forward strand.
AACGGGAAGACCCTTAATAAACCTGCAGAGAAGAGATAAATTTCCATGACTCATTTCAAAGAGGTTGAAACACACACCTTAATGAACAGTATCAGAAAGATTATTTGGAGCTCAAAAACATCCATCTATCACTGTGTATTTAAACATACAGTATAAGTTATAAGTTTTTAGATAATTTGCATGTGTGTAAGCAATATTTTGCATACTACACACTGCACAATAAAGCTAAGTAAGTCTAGTAATTGTTAACTCACTGTCCCCCGTTGGTCTCTGGCGGGAAGAAATGCTGAACAGCCTGAATGAACTCAGGAACATGCTGCTGTAGAGTGAAGATTACAGCATTGGGACCTGCATCAAATGTGTAGCTCACCTATTGGGGGACAAACAGACTGTGACAGTCATGTACAGAGGGAGTTTTTTCTGTTCTCCGGTTTTGAAAGCCACCTCACCAGTTTCACATCTTCATTACACCATCTCAGAAATTCAGCTGCATGAACTGAGACAAATGTCGTGCCCAAGAGAAGAGAGCACACACTTAATGATCTGAGGAACTTGACTGTTTGTAGCTTATGTGTTCTGGCTCCATTAACTTCAAATCATGCACTGTATAACTACCATTTTCTAAGACATTTTACCTTCTTTCAAAGCAGCCACATTTCCATTCATTTTACTATGATCATCTTACTGAGAACTGAAACTACCTTAATCTATTAATCCATAACATTTGATTTGCCTTCTTTTATTTTCAGAGTTGTGTTACTATACATAGTATTTTCTTTAAAAAAAGGTCAATACACAGATGTCAAAATAAATTAACAGAACCTTGAGTAAAAACATTATACCAAGAGGACAGCTACATGTATATTTTTCTGCTCTTTCTGTTTCTTTTTCTTGAAACAGAAGTGCAAAGTCACTCACCCTTGTCTCCCCGTAGTGTCTGTTATACCGATGCACTAAACTGACAACCCGTTGAGACACACTGTTGAGGTAGAAGATGGGAGGGTACGTGTCCAGGCAGGTGGCATGGAACTGGTTACTATCCTTCATGGTTAGCTCAGCAAACGCAACAAAGTCCTTTCTCTGCACTGCTTCAATCATCTCTATCATCCGGCCTGGAACAACAGACTCAGCTCGATGCTACACACACATGCAGAAAAGACAGTCATGGACTCTCTTGTGGGTGACAATAAGTCCACTTTAAATGCAGTCTAAATGAGCTTAATCTCCACTTTTAATAGAACTGAGAGTGAGACATTAATTAACCTGATTTTGAACCCACCTTTAAGAGACAGCTTGTTTGTACACTGGTTTGCATCCCCGAGGTGCTTCCCACCGACTTTTTCTCAGCACTGGCCTGTGGAACAGAGCATTTTAATGCCTGGTATAACTCTTTAGTATTTTCAATTATTAATGACACTTTCTCTATGCTGTTTTCTAGAAGCAAAAATCACACACAAAGTGACCTACCACCAGCACAAGGATTCTAAGCTCTGGCCAGTGAGTCTCTGGCTCCACCTGCTGGGCCAGACTGTCCTTGCCATCGTCTTTCTGTCCCATGACCCACTGGACAAACCCTCCATACATACTCCGGCATGCACTGCCTGATCCTTGCCGAGCAATCCCAGACAACTCCGCTTCCACACCGAACACCCGGGCCAGAGTGTAAACTGCAACGCAAGGTCAAAGCAGAGAGTAAGAGAAGAAGAGACCAGGTAAAATGGGGAGTATGCAATAGACAAAGAATGGGAATTCACAGTCAACATTAAATACTTTTAACATGTCTTATTTTATGCTGAATATCAGCTGTTGAGGTTTCAGTGAAAGTAGTGGGGCTTACACACGCACCCACCTAGACAAGCGAATCCAGCAGCTGAGGATGCAAGGCCGGCAGCAGTGGGAAAGTTGTTAACAGAACAGATGTGGACTTTGTGAGACAAGCCGGTTGATTCCAAACCTGGGTCCCCATCATTACGTCTCTTCCTTGCTAGTCGTCTAACTAAATAGAAAAACACAAAAAAATAAATCATGACGTGTACTCACATTAGCTCCCAGTTTTTGCCCTCTCTGAGCTTATGAAGAGGAAAAATACAATATATAGACAAAAGTATTGGGATGGGGCTGTTTTTCAAGGGTTGGGCTTGGCCCCTTAATGCCAGTGAAGGGAAATCTTAATGCTTCAGCATACCGAGACATTTTGGACAATGCTATGCTTCCAACTTTGTGGCAACAGTTTGGGGAAGGCCCTTTTCTATTCCATCATCATTGCGAGCCAGGCCATCCAACATCAATGCCTGAACTCACTGTTGCTCTACAGCATGAATGGGTAAAAATTCCTTGCAGAAACACCCCAAAATGTTGTGGAAAGCCTTCCCAGCAGAGTGGAAGCTGTTATAGCTGCACAGGGGGGTTCAACTCCATATTCATGTCTACATATTTAGAATATGATGTCATCAAAACCCCTTTTGGTGTAATGGCCAGCTGGTGCAATACTTCTGTCTATGTAGTGTATCAACACACAGGACTCACTCTCTCTGAGACAGGACTGTAGTCTTGGGTGGGTTATGTCCTCCTCTTTGCCATTGAGCCATATCCGATCTTCCTGAAATGATCTGCTGGTTGCAACTGTTGTGGTTGTTTTCAGCTTAACAGGAGGAGGAAGACACATAATGAAATTCAACCTATTATTAAGCTAATGCCAGCTGTGAAGACTTTTGCCTCAAGATATCTGTGCATCATATATGACATCATTTAAGTTATGTTATCATCCAGACACAATTCAACAGCAAAATCAATCTTTAGTAGAATCGTGTATTTGTACTGCATGCCATGGTTCCCTTGTATTTTTCTACAAAATCCTTTTTCCAAGAGACAGAGACACTGCATTTTAATATCAGCTCTGCCTTGTGCCAAGTGTAAAATTTTGTCATTTTGTTCAAATACATAACATAGCACAAATGGGTGTAAATATTTCAAGACTGATCACTTAAACTGAAATTCTAAGTAAATATAAACATGCCATGACAAGCTAAACTGAATTATTACAATTTCAATATTTGACAATTTATGGAATATTTATATGAAGGTCAAAAAAAAATACAGCCATAAACCACTACACACTGGATAGAAGCAACGCTGAAAAGCACATTAAACAAGCTGACCGTGTGCTTATATACACAACATTCATAATCTGATCGATGAAAATGCTGTTCACTTAACTACCTGGTCTTGATGTAATGTGACGCTCAAAGATGAGTTTATGGGTAGAATTAACTCTTCATTTCTCTTCCCCCCTGAAAGGTAAAGTTTCAGCCACGATGCATAAGTGAGGCATGATCAAAAAGAAACAGTGAACTAGTATGAATATGCTCGGCACTGAATACAACACTTTAATATCTAGTATTCTGTGAGACACGAAAAACAAGTGAACACACAAGAAACACATGTAACCTAGCTTTCTCCCAGTCCAGCTACAACATTAACGTTTTGTGACAACGGTAAGCATCAGACGAAGTTATACTTACAGTATTTTATGACAGCTATATTCACAGGGGCGGTGCAGGTAACTACGTTTGGCTTGTCCATACTATTTTCAGACTTTTCTGTCTATGTAAACAGGTATTTGTTTTCATGAAACTATCTCAATACCCTGTAATACACCGTACAAGTCTGAGCTCTTTTGCTAACACTTGTCAACCTACTGTAGCGTTCCTTATGCAGGCCTCCGTTGATTGGTTGGTGTTGAACATGTGGTTAACTCCGCCACCAATCAGAGCCGAACCGTTTTGATTAAGCAGTCGGAGTAGCCAATGAGAGATCATCTGACCACAGTCGTGCGAAAATGGGGTCCATCCCACACCATTATACGAAATTAATAGAGTTTATAAAACCCATACAACAGCTCAGGGAAATAAATGTAGATTGTGAAATAATAATAATAAAAAAGAAATAAACTGACTGGCTATGATTCACGTGATAAAATTCGGATTGTTAGAAAGTAGAACTCAAGAACAATTTTGAGGTACTGGAGTATTTACATTTTCTATTCTTATTACTACAAATCCACTTTTAGAGTCAAACTGTAGGTTATAGATTTTACTCCACTACATTAATGTGACAGCCATATTTGTTATAGGCACACCACATTTGATGACACTATTAACTGTGGATTGCCATGCATCAAACTACAAAGCAGTATATGGTATACTAAATAGTTCAAATTAGCTCAAGCATGAGGATGTTGCTTAATACATTACTAATAATTATTCAATAGTTTATCAGTGACAAACCTTAAATGGTAGGGTCTAGACCTGCTATAGTTGTGTCAAGATAACTTGTGTTATTTCAAGTTGTTTTAATAAAATTGGCTTGTCTTAAAGCGTCATCTGCGTGTATAATTATTCTACTGTTGATACTTCATGTAAATGTAAAGAGTGCTTTTATTTTTACTCCAGCAAATCTTTTAAATTTAGGAAATTTGTCACTGAATATTTTTACACTGCAGCATTTTAGTTCTACTTCAGTAATGGATCTGAACACTCCTTCCACCAGTGTTGATAAGTTAACTGTGAAGCCAACTACTCCTTTTCCACTTGTCAATGCAGGAATAAAGAATAAAGCAGTGACGGAGTTTAGAATACAAATGAAAGTATGACTAAATTGTAGTGTTTGCAAAAATGATTGCTGACTGTAGCCTTGCTGATTGAAGGCAGAGAAACATTTACTTTATGGTTGCTGGCGTTGGAGCCACACAATTTCTTTCAAATAAAAAATAAAATCATGCGTCTTCTTCATGCTTTTTATTCCACGTGTGGATACATTTAAGAAACTGTTAAATCTTGTTTGTCAAATGAAACCCAAAATGTAAGGTTGTTGAATCAGAAATATAGTTGATAATTCACTAAAACTGTAAGTCAGTGCTTTGTATGGTGGTGAGGATACTGTGTGATGATGCTGCAAAGTTCTTGTATTTAGAGTAGTGACAACTGTACTAATTGTGTGCCCTAACAAAATGGAAAATGATTTGTGTAAAAACCCAAAACTGTAAACGTTTTCAGCAGGGTTAACCCTTACTCAAACAATAACTGATCATTTTAAAAAAGGCTCACGAGAAACATTTTAAGGCTTTATTTTTATTTTTATGTAAACCTTTGAGATACACTTCAGCAAACTGCAAATAACCCAGCACAACATCCAATGCCTATTGGATGCTGGCCCTGAACAATGAACAGTGTATTGTATTCATAAAATGCACCACCAACAGTACATTATGTATTTTATCTTGATTCTTGTGTTTGTAGAACAGAACTCAATCATGGTGAAAATATAAAAAAGGAGTAACTACTGAGAGGGAGTAGAGGAGTCACACAGTATCATGAGCTGTGAGGGGTACAACACAAGCAGTGAACAATTTAATGGCAACACAACACCTTATTCCCCACCACTTACGCCACAGTGTCGACTCCACTTTGTTGTTCTTCCCTCTTGGTAAGGAAGTAATTTCCAGAGACACCCAGAAGCTAGTGTGGCATCCCATAATTCATCTTGTGAAAGATGATATTAGAGTCCCAGTAAAGCATATCATCTCCTGATTTCATTCCAGGGCTCAAGCTGAAGGTTAGTAATCATCCTCATCATCTGAGTCCATCACCCTCCGTCTGTTGAACTGACACATACAGAAAACAAATGACGCAAGACGGACAAGTGACTTTTAATGACACAACAACAGGTGATATATCAGTTCTACGTACTGTGACAGTTGTCTTCTTGTCTGTTTGTTGACTGACTTTTTCCAGAATCTCGATCAAGCCCGACTCCGAAATCTGACAAAAAGAAAATGCACTAACTGCAACGTGGGCACATGGAAGAACATCAACAGTATTAGTGTTTAAAGCAGCAGCAGTAAATTTTCCTACCTTTCCTCCTAGTTGTCCAAAACGAGCCATTTGAATGAGATAGTTTTCAACTGCATTGGCCTTCTCTGGCTTCACCAAAGCAAGATTGCTCACTGAAAAATAAAACTATTTTACTACCTTGTGTTCACACCTATTCATCACACAATGTAGTTTCAATGAAGCACTGGGCACTTTTGCAAGAGGAACACTACAGATCTTAGATATGTCCTGTGCGACACAAACTGAACTTATCTTATGCCACATAAACACATATTTTTAATGATATCTTTAACTACTAAAAGAACATGGTTAATTTCCAAAGGGATCCCTCACAACTAGACTTTGACTGCACACTTACATCTGGCACGGGCAGATTGGTCGAGAACTTGAGCCAATATAGAGTTCCTCATGTCTTTTTCTCTGTGAATAAAAAGTCACATCATCACCATGTCTGTGTTACCTGCTACTGTTTGGATCTACAACTATGAGCAGTAACAAGACTACAATTACTGCCTGATTACAATTAATTTGTTTGCTCCCACACAAGTCAAGTTACAGACTATATCAATGTTTGACCAGACTAATATATGAATTGACGGATAAAGTTCATTAATTTTAGCAATACAGAAATGGTACTGATCACTGCTACAACTTTATCACATGTTACCTTTGTTTGGCCTCTTCTCCTTGCTGGTTATTTGAAGCATCCTGAAAGAATAAATGAGAGAAATGGGAATAAATGAGAAATGAGATAATGGCATCAAATATAGGTTGTATTTCTGCATTCAACCACCTGTAGGATGTATAAAGATTTCAGACTAGACGATATTCCCATATGTTTGGCAGCGTCCTCACAAAGTAGCTTAATAACACCCAAAATACATTTCTCACAATTTTGATGAAAGTCTTCACATTACATTATTTGAAAGACTATTCTCTACAGTGTAGCATTACCACAGAGATAAGATAAGATATTAATCATGAGGACCAGATCTGACAGCTCTGAGCACTAAGCACAACTAATAGTGGGTTATTGAGGTTACTGAAAATACAAAACCAGACCTGTCAGCACTCCCTGGTGACACAGCTCCCAAATTACTTCACATACAGTATATCTTTAGCGTTTCTATAGTGTAATGTCATCTGCCAGTACATATGTAGATACCAATTTATCTCTGATAGGCTAACATCGTTCAAAATATTAAACCAACCAATGCATCAGTCAGGCTCTGAGCATTATGTATTATGTAAAATGTTGGTCCAGTAACACACCAGCATACAGTAAAATCACTTGAACCTTGACAGCACTGATTTAAATCTGTGTGAAAAAGCTAAGTTTTCACTTTATACATGAAAGATACCACCATATACTTCTGTTACAGAACCAATAGATATTTATCAATGGCAAACGACAAAGTCGTTATTGTTTGATTGTTTTTGGGTCCATTATGCAGTACGGAAACTGTTGTGAATTTGGCCATAATCAAGTGATACAGGTAACATTACATTTATTTTAAGTCGTTAAATTTTGCTCAGCTAACGTTAACATTATCGGAGGGGTGTGCGCTGTCTTGCTGACACAAGGATAGCAGTGCCAATGAGCTGACGCTGTTTATTTCTGTCATTTATCTGGCTAACAACCGAGTTATTAACAGTTCATTTACACTGATAAGGGCTCTCATGAGTGAGCAATGTATCTCCCCTGAGTGACAGTTGAGTTGCGTTGTGGTAACTAGTTTAGCCACACTAGCTAGCAGCATGCTAGACTCAGCATCCCCTTATATGGCGGGCGCAAACACGATAGCTCATGTTTTGTTCTTACCCCGTGCTTTGCTTGCAGCTCCGCCATTCTTTGCCGCCTAATTGCCTCCAATTCGTCGTCTGCCATGGTTTACTCAAGTAATACAAGTTGGACCTAGAAGACTGAAAAAGGGATAGGTTAAAGTATTGTAACGCACCCTAAACTCCCATCAGAGGCAAGGCCCTGCCTAGCTCAGGGGAGTGTAATCAACACCGAAACAAAACGTTGCAACCTTCAGACTAAATCAATCGAGCACAGAGCAAGGATGAGTAAAACTGAGGATGCACTCAGTAGAGAAAAGATGAATTTGTAGAAATATACAAAATAAATGTTCATATTGTTTGATTGTTTTTTCATGTTATAGACTGATAGGTAGGTAGGTAGATAGCTTCAAGTATCACAGGAACTGATAGGGATTTTATAAGGTCTTTATTTGAGCAGAGTAGCCTACATGCAGTAGAATATATTGAATGTTATTTATCCAAAATGTGAATTGTAGTAAATATAACTATGTAGTACAAAAATATGCTGATGTTTTGAAAAATATTTTAACATGGACAAAAGAAAAATACATTTGACAATAAACACTTTATTTCATAGGTTACTCTTTAATATTTAATTGCAAAAAAAATGATAATATCATTATTATTCAAATGGGAGAATCATTCAAGTTGAGGCTTTGGTCTCGTCAATAGGTCTGACAGATGGAGTTGTCTCTGCCTGTGAGGTGTTAGACAGCTGATAGATGGAGGTAGCTTCAGGAGGGTCCTCACACTCTATCTCTAGCTCCCTCTGTACGTACTGTAAGAGAAACGACTCAGGAGCAGGGGGATGTGGTATTTTTGGCCCGGGTCATTTATAGTAAAGACAATCTGCAACAAAGCAGGAAATATGTAGGAAATCAACAATTACATGCCAGAGTCTGTGTTAACAATATCGTGCATATGACTTGGTTACGTGGATACAAATTCTCAAAAATATGGTAACACCTGTGCAGGTAAAGCAGCTGTATTCTTGAGAATGGCAGCTGAGGAAATCAACATATCAACTCATAACATTTCCTCACCTCAACATATGGGTAGAAGCATGTCTCTCCCAACCTCTCCCAGTACTGAGCAGTCTCAAAATGAATTTTATACACGCCAGTTGTAAACATTTGTTTGGTAGTAAGTCCTGGGCAACGTCCGTCATCATTTGTGATCCTGTCGAGACAAGATACATATTTTCCAGTAGTACTATTTTAGATTTTAATCGTACTTTGCGACTTTGTGTGTTTTATGGTTTTTACCCAGTAGTTATCAAATTCCAGGCACTAGTGGCGGGATCTTGTCGATAGAGACTGAGGGCCATGTTTGAACCAGGGACGCCGGTCGCAGTGTTTAGCACATGAGTGGTCAGAGGACTTGGTGAGACTGCCATTGCTGTGATCTTCAAAACAAGGAGGTAAGACTAAACATTTATATCATTATGAAGCAATCACATTAGGCATTAAAATTTCCATATGACTACTATTACCACTACTACTAATTATATGCATACTGTACATCCCCTGATTTTTTTAAAGCCGCATGGTGTTCACACAGATAACAATGATGGTTTGTAGTTTTGTCATCTATTGAAATTTAAAAATATCCATAAATACAAAAAAGTTAAGTATGCAAACTGTAATTTGTTATGTATAAATCCTTAAGATAATTCAGTAACTGGACATTTAATCATTCCTAACTGCTGTACAGATAGATAGATAGATAGATAATAGAACCCTGTATGAAGGATTCAAACACTTCTTGTTATTTCAGAGTCTGGACTATTGAATGCCTCTGTCCATTCACTTCTCACAAAATATCTCCTCAACCAGAATTTACATAGCTGTTAAAATATGTTATACTGTACAATATACTGAATGCTGTATCACTTGACATTGAGCCTGTTTAATTGAATACCTTCTATTTTAGATTCATTGTTTGTTTTGTGCTTACCTTATTTTCAGCCAAAATGTGACCCTTGAGTTGCTGCAGCCTGTATGCACTCATGTGCACTGATGAATAAAATCCAAACTGGCTCAGCAGTATTAACCAAAAAAAGAAAATTTGCAATTTTATGGTTTATTTAATGGCATCAGGATTTTGTCACATTGCTGTCATGCGGTTCTGCACATTGCACTATGACGCTGAGTACATATCTGCTAATCTTTTTTGTCAACAGAGGGCTGGTTGTGCAAGAATTTTTGTCACACTTTGAACTTAGTGGAAATGGAGGATCAAAGTGGCAGCAGAGGAGCACATTTAGTGGAGTTATAAAGAAGTCTTAATTATTTCTGACATTGGTACATTTGACTGCGGGGTTAATGAACTCTAAACACTCTCTAAATCAAGGGCGTAGGTTTGGTCTCAGCTTTGGTAGGGACCCCCTGACATAAACCCTCTGTGGAACCACTCACCCACCCATACACGCACAAGCACAGCATAATACATATGATATGACGACATAATGATGAACAATTTAAGGCTTTATTTACTATTTCAAATGAGAAATGTTGCAAATAGGTAACGTTCAAGTACCATTAAACACTTAACTTGTGGAGCTCACAAAGAAAAAAACAATAGTTTTTGCAACCAGGTGGATAATCTATTCTGTACATCATTCCATTCAGTGGTAGGTATTTGGCTACCTAATTTACACTTGTATTTATTAATTGCAAATGGCAAAAATTAAAGTAAATATCTGGAACTTTTAGAACTGACAACATTCAGGTTTAACAATCTTTGATCTAGATCTTCAAGATCAGTTAGGTCAAGTGCCGTTTGATGCACATGGCATACACTTGCATTGTTAAGGCGCTGCTGAGTCATGGTAGATCTTAACCAGGTTTTAAGCCTTTTCAGTGCACTAAAGCTTCGTTCAGCTTCAGCTGAGGCCATGGGGACAACCAACAACAGCCTAACAATACCCAGCACACATAACCACACTAGCAGGGAAGATTTAACACGGTCAGGGGAGGTACACAGACAGCGTGGATCTTAAGGCTCACCCAGACACTTACTGGGCTGGGCTGATACTCCCCATAACTCACTGTACACAGTAAGGAAGTCAGCCTAGCATAGCGGCTAACACACGGCTAGCTTAAAACATTGCTATTAACAACAAAGTAAACTTTATCTTGCCACTACTTGTCAACATGGCATGAATGGCATATAAAACATCATTAACAAAACAGAACACACACTGGCCTTTTACCAGGGAAAATTTAACAGGTCAGGCGAGGCACAGTGACAGACAGCATGGACCTTCGGGCTCACCCAGACACTGTAGGCTGAGCTCCCCGCCCACCGTACCAGTCGTCTGAGTATTGGGACATCTTAAAGGAGTCGCAGCACTATAAAATACTTAATGACCACCATAACAAAATGCTGATCTAAAATACAATAGCCTACACGTACCTCAGTTACAAATGATCATAAAAAATAAACAAATAACACTGTGGCTAGAAATTACACCCGGGTTACACTTCCATGAAAGGAGAACGTGAACGTGAGTCTGCAGACCCTCTGTTTCAGCCAATCAAATTGCAGGATGGATAACCCTGCCGCTCTAGCTCAGGAATACAGAATTCTGACGTCGAAAAAAAGAAATAACTAAATAACTAAAATTATTAAAATTATTAGTGGTCTAGTCTCTACTATTGAGTTCGCAAAAAAATATGTGAATTAATTCATATTTTTGTTATATAAAAATATTAAATATTGATAAGGATTTTTATGTCTTCCCAAAATATTGGTTGTGACGTGTCCCTGTGGTCCACATGCAAACTTACGCCCTTGCTCTAAATGCCCTAAATACCCTATACTTCCTGCTTAAATTCCAGGAATGAATCTACTGACAAACATGTGCCGGGATACTTCCTCCAGTCCTAATCATTACTCCATGGCCTTCATCAGTAAATGTAATGTGCTGGGATCAGGAAGCTTGGTCATCAGTAAATACGTTGGGCTCAACAGTGAATATTAATTATTCCAAACTGCATTTCCTGATGTGATTCGGCACAAGCTCTGTTTTTCTCAAATAATTTCCAACTGGTTATTCATCTGTCCTGTTTTGTCTTTTGATTCAATATTACAAATCCCCCCTCTCATTTTATGTAAAGCCAAAATACTGTGACATAAAACTAATATTGCAGATCATCTCAGTCATTAATTCGGTCAGTCGGTCTCTTCTTCATTCGCTTGTCATTCTGAGGCTTTTCAGAGAAATGGCTGCTGCTGCTGCTGGAGAAGCTGCAGGAATACTTTTCTGACTTATGTAACACTTGGCTGATTTTGTTTAAATATATGGGGTCCTACACTTCCTGTTGTTAAAGAGAACAGGATTGGGAGAGTTGTTCTTTCTTTAAGTAAGTGTCTGCAGAAAATGTATTTTGACCTGGATGCCCTGGCAGAAACTGCTGCAGATTTTTTTTTGTTGTTTTTTTTTCTTTGATAGTCAGACTGACCTTCTGTCCCACATCCATTGCTGGTTCAAAGACAATGTGGTCACATTATCTAGCAGTCCAGTCTGATCTGTTCTGTATGGACTATGATATGTTTGGTATTATTGTATTGTACTGTATGATTCTTCAGACTAGTTACGTACTGGAAATATTTGAAATGGCCCTTAATTAATTTAATAACTTTGCACTTGATTTAACTTTAGCAATTAACTAAACGATAACTATTAATCCTTCACATTATTTCCCCCAAATGTTTGTTTCCCCTTCACTCTTTTCCTCTATGTCTATCTCAGTCTTTCACAATAAAAACACACTCCCATGTACTGTATTTATACTCAATATGAAAATACTTTTACTAGTGTGACAATGAGTATTTCCACTTGGCTTATCTTAAGAATGCAAACAAAAACATGTAACACCATAGGAATTATAATAACATTGTTGTTGTTTTTTTAAAAAAAATATGAGACATCCAAAGAAAGATTAAAATCCGACAGTTGAACAATTACAGTAAAGTTTACAATAATACACAATATTACACACTGACCTGGGCCTATTCACATCTATAAGTGCCAAAAGCATGGTAGAAGAGAGCTTTAACTTTCCTCTAATACATTTAGAGCAGAGAAAACATGATGTGATATAACAAGGTTGTTTGTACAACATTTCTTCAGAGAGCCACACTCAGGGAAGAGGCAAATTGATACTTACAAGCAGAAAACAACCCATTTTTCTCCTGAGTCATCAGTGTGTGACCGTCCAGTCTGTCAAGAATTACTGTGATTTACTGTCCTACTATTCTGACGTCTTAGAGTACAATAAAGAGAAAAAGTTCAGGGATCAAATTTGAGAAAGGACAGATTTCTGCAAAATACGCTGAGATCCAGAGACAGAATTTTCATTTCACAGTGCATGCACACAATATTCCAGTTAATGCTTTACTCTGAAAAAGCTAATAATAATTAATTAAGTAAGCAGCTGAAAATTGTTTATACGCACATGCCTCATTAATAATCTTGGTTCTGTATTGTTTATACATTATCTAATTAAAAGTCCTTCACAGACAGAGATCCAAAATTTCCTTTAATGTTGTATGCAAGTAACAGAACTATTGTAGCACCTCTAGCAACACATAAATTATTAGTGTATACACAGTCTGATACTGACATATGCTGCCTGTTTCAGTGGAAGGAAAAAAGAATAAACTGGTAAACTGCTTACATAATGCTTTAATCAGATAGCTTTTGTGTCATTTGGATTAATACAACAATACTTGGATTAATACTGGAATATTGGTGCTCATGCAAATCCACCGCTCAGGCAGGATTATAAAAAGTTTAATTCACTGCTGTGCTTCCAGGTGTCCTTTATAATTGTTCTCTGGATAAGATCCATCTCTCCCATGCAATCTCTGAGTCTGACATAACAAATTCTTCAGTATTGCACATACTTGATGTGTATGCGTCACCTGTGTCAGTGTTTTTGTTTTACTTAAAAGTATGTTCACAGAAAATGAGCGACTGTGATACAATCAAATGCATTGTGTTTTCTGATATGTACACCCTGTTGGAGGGAAGCTGAGCCTCTGATATGAGTGTTGGCTTGGTGGTTGTTTTTCTCTTCCTCCATGTTTGGCACTTAATCCACGTCATCTGCGTTTTCTCATTTTCCTTTCATATTTCCTCTTCACGGTCAGAGCTGTGGTTGCTCATCTGTGGCAGACAGACAGAGAGACAGACAGTCAGAAGGCAGACAGACTGCGAGAGACAAGACAAAGAGGCAATTTATTAAACTGCACCCTCAGAATGACTAAGTGGAATTTCCTCATGGGCATATAAATTGATTTCACAATAGTGGAGTCTCAGCTGTCCATAAAACAGAAACATCTGGTGATCTTATCTGTGTTTCTTAAAATAATGTAATGTAATATGGTCACCTTTTTCTTTGTTTTAACTTGTTCTAACTGTATATATATATATATATAATTTATGATTTTATGTAACTGGCCCTTGCTGATGCGCTTTATAGTCACTCTTGAAAGAGTGCAGACAGACTTCAGGTGCATTTACCGTGTGGTGGTCATCGTCGGGCTCCCTCAGGTCAGGACTCTCCCTGTGGATTAGATGGCGGGAGCTGGGTGGAGAGAGGGAGGAGAGGGAGTGTTCGGGGCTGCTGGCAGACAGAGCGTATGGTGAGCCAGCTGGACTGTCCTCTCTCAGGGGAGACCCTACAACACAGCAGTGAACACAGGGACACACATGGAGTTTAGTGAAAACCGTTTGGTGCAGAGCTCAGGTCTGGTTACATTTTGGACAGGACTGTGAAGGAAATACACGTTTTTCCACGGGTCACAGTCAAAACCGTATGTGTACATCCCACTGACTTTGTATCAGATGACAGGCAGAAAACAGGAGTGGGAGTGACAGGATGAAGGACAGATGAGGAGACAGCAGGGAGGAAGGCGAGAGACAGCAGAGCTTCATAGTGAGAGACAGGGGAATCAAGTAGAGCTGGAGATAAATTGATATGAAGATGAGAGCTATCAATCGCCCAAGGTCATTCAAAGTAGATAGAATATGCACAAGTGCACACACACTTTCTTGAATGTGTGCACCTACAAAGCCCAAATACAGTAGCCATAGGACCCATTCTCCTTTTAGTCCACTCTCTATTTGTATATTCACTCTGATGTTATGATAATGACTTCCATGTTCAAGGTTAAAGCATTCTCTTTGACTTTTTACCAGAACATTTTAGTCTAACAGCGACTGAGAATAATAAGCTCAAAGGATGGCAGACTACATCACATGAGTGGTATGAATTGTTTCAGTTTAAGACCAGTATAATTAAGATTGGAGTAAAACCAATTTCCTTAGGAAGGATAATAAAGCTTTGTCCTGTTCATTGTCTGGCATGTTGCTCTCTTGACAGATGCAGTAACTGTATTGTGTTCATGTGACCACATGAGGGCAGCAGCAGCTCTACTTTCCAGGCACCCTGATGTGCTGTTCTTCTCAGTCCCTCGTATTCATCAGTTTTCCAAAGCTTCATCAGTCAGGTCAAACACACTGTTTGTTCAGCATGTTCCATAATTTGCTCACAACCATAAATCAAGACACCCACACTTGAGTTGATATCGGCCCTGTTTCAACTTTTTTAAAAACATCCTGACTGGAGGGAAATAATTAATTTGTCAGGTAAAATAGGAGTGGCTCTGGTGGTGCAGTGCCTTCCCATCCCCCGGTTTCCCTGCAGCACAGTTCCTGAATCATTCTGATTGGGGTTGTGACTGGTGGAGCTAATCAAGCAGAAATCAGAAGGTGGCATATTGCCGGAGTCCACCTTAAAATGTTCTTGATGTGCGAATAGATTATCTATCATTCGATCTCACTCCAGCCTGCCCGCACTGTCTTTGTGAATGAGTGTCTCACCTTTGTGGTCATTCCTCTGCGTGTCCATCCTGTCAAGACTGTCAAGCAGCCCATCGATCTGTGTCTTTATCAGAGTCAGCTCCTTTTTAATCACCTGCAACTCCTCCATGTCCACTGCAGGGAGAGGGGATAGAGGGGGGTAGAAATTATACAACCTGAACATCTATTTAGAGAGCGTTTGTGAGACAAAATGGGAGGTGCACTTATCTTCTTTCTTGCAGAGAGTTAGATAAGCCGGTTGATATCACTCTCATTTTTGTAACATAATACACCTACCAGCACCACTGAAGCTCACTAATTAACATGTTATATTTCTTTTGGTTAATATGTACAAAAACTGCAATGTAAAAATGGTCTTCAGAGTCCCCTTGCCCAGTCAAGAAACAATAAATAACTCTGGAGAAACAGCAACTTGTTGTTTTTTATTTCAGGTTTTGCACAGATTAAACAAATGAGATATAATGTGTTAATTTACCTGCTTTAGAGGTGGTTTCTCTGAACTCTTTGACAAAGCCAATCAACCTGCTTCCAGTCTTTGTGCTAAACTAAGCTATCTGCTTGTTGGCTGCTTCTTATTTATGATAGGTATTCATCTTATCATCCAACTCTCAGAGAGAAGGCAAATAATTAAAGTATTTCTCAAAATGTCTATTACCTGCTTTAAAAAATACTGCTATGAAGGGCAGCATGCAGAGAATTTATTTGCATTTCTTTTTTTGCCACTCAGACTCAGATTTAAGGGTCATGCAGCCATGAATAATTTTCCCACTACACCAGACCAGCATTAGAGAAAAAAAGGTTAAAACAAGTGATCGTTACACATCAGCAACCTACAGACTGTGTGGTGTGAGTTCAGTAAATAGAAAGAGGATATTTTGTCTGTGACTAGTTTCTTAGTAATGAGAGGCAAACAATTTAATAATCCTAACTTTATATTTAGCATTTTGTTTATTTTTTTTTTACAAAGAGGCAAATGGTATAAATCTGCAGCAACCTTCTTTTTAGTTTATTCATATTACTCACACTTGGCTGTAGATGAACTAGTGGAGTGGGCTCTGGTGCTTTTGGAGTGGGTTCTGTCTCGGCTGCGTCTGTGCCCAGTGGAGTAGGAGGAGGAACGAGATCGTTTAGCCAGACTAGGTCCCAGGGGAGGCAGAGGGGACAGGGATGCTGGCACACGCTGGTAGTCATACATCCTAGAAATTCAGTATATATGATGTTAAAACAACTTATTTTTAGCTGTTTTTGTGCTGCTATTGTGCTGAATTTGTGGGAAGGTGCCTCACGACCTTCTGCAGAATGATGATGCACGGCACAGTACAACACTAAAAACCAAGTTTAGTATCAAACCAGATTAATTGTGAAGGAATGAAAGCTGAAATCTGTTGGCAAGATCTTGTCAAAATCTTTGATCAAAGAATTTAATTTCCAGTTTTAAACTATTTTTTTCAGGTGCAGACTTTTGTGTCTACACAGCAATTCACATTTGAGAACTTTTGAACTTTCTCTAGTTTGATGAAATGGTACAATGGTAGAAAAACATACTCATATTTCTTAAAATATAAGACTAAAACTCAGATTGAATTAGCACATATGTTGAAAAACTGAAAAGGCTGGATATTGAAGGAAAGTGACAGTGAAGAGAAAAGCATTTGTTCAAGCATCTCATAGATAAATAAGGATATTTATGTTCAACGTGCTTTTGTCTTTTACTTTCAATCTCTGTATCTCTCTCGTGAGCTCACGCTGGCCTGCCTCCTCCCTGTGGACAGCTCCATGTCTCTATCTGTCACTGAATGTAATTGGTTCTGTCAGGGCCAATCAATGGCTCTCCGCCAGGCAAGTAGTGCTGGTGACAGGGGGTGTATCACAGTCAAACTCTATAGTGCTTACAGAAACAACCCCGTCTCTTTTGTTTGCATAGGTTTCAATAGAAGTATGTCATTGGTGATGTGATTGAAGTAGGGTGATTTAACCTCACATTTGACCTCAACAGTCACTGATTCAATGACCAGGTGAAACACAGTTAGAATATCAAAGCCAACCAATCACCCACAAGCAAAGCTGCAGGAAGCATGGGAGCTAAGCCAATTAAATGTATGAATTATCACACCAGCGTTTCCGATAACTGCACCAGCATTACATGCAACACTTAATTGTGAGTGACTTGGCTTAAGTAGAAACCCCTTTTGGCCAGAATATATAACCCGGGTTTCTGCTCATGCACAAAACTAGATTCAAGACTTTTTAAGACCTTTAAATGGCATACAGAATGAAATACTTTACACAATCATATCACTCAAAGAATGACAAAAGTAGTGGCAGTTGCTGATGATGCTGACAGAAATACCATGAAAAATGACCGGACAGCCTCCTGTCGTATGTCGTCTCTAGATGTATGATACATCCTGCCATTGACAACCATGCAAAAAAGTACAAGAGTTTTAACTGATGTTACTTTCTACAGAAAAGAAAGCATACTCTAAAATTTACATTTAAGACGTTTTGATGAATGAATTCAGGGCTTTTCCAGATTTACTTATAAATTCTTCATAACTCTGATCAAGTGGTCAGTTCAGGATAATTTTAGATGCATTCTAGTGCTCTGCGGTAATGGCAGTCTATCTCAGCTGGATCTTGTCACAGTCTGAATATACCTGGATCAAGGACAGTTTGAGCACAGCTCGAGCGGTTTCTACAAAGCCAAAATCTTTGAAAAGCTCTTCTGCTGCATATCACAAGCCAACAACTGTGAAGCAAGCTGTCAGCTGCGAGGACTTGGACAGTGATATAGATTTACTGATTGAGCTGTTAGCCAGTCAGTCAGATGCAGCCCAGCTTCCTGAAAAGTTTTCTCTTTTGTTTTCCATTATGTTATATTTTGTGAAGCTGCTACATGCTGCAGAGGCTTATACACAGACTGTTTTTCTTAGCCAGCCACAGTCCACACACACACATCACAATATCACATAAGGATGAAGTGTATTAAGCTGCCATAAGTGTGTGAGATTAGAGGCTTTGAGCATTGTCCCTATGTGGAGACACAGAGACCAAAGAATTATGGGAGTTTAAAGTCCTTTAGAGCAGTTTGCAGGGGCATATAGACAATGTGCTGTTACACCGGCTTTGAAGTGTCATCTCTGAGAATGGAAGCTCAGACAATGAATAACTGTAGACGAGTGAGGATTACAGAAGAGTGTGTGAGTGTGTTTGAGAGGGAGTGTTTGTCTCTATGGATTAGACCCCACACGGAAAGCAGCTCTGTCAGCTCGAGCTGTTATCTGTGTGCTGAAAGACACTTTTCTTTCATGTTCACACAAGAGGACAGCAGACAAAAACATTTCTCTCTTTCCCACATATTGATGCGCACAAACACAGAAACAAACATACACACACAGTCCTCTGCACACTCACACCTGGCAAGTATGTCCATACACATATGAATATTCACACATATTCATACTCTGTCTCTGTCTCTGTCTCTGTCTCTCTCTCTCTCTCTCTCTCTCTCTATCACACACACACACACACACACACACAGAGCTGTCAGTAGTGCTAGCCAACAGCATGGGGAATAATCATGCACTGTGTTGAAAACAAATTGAAAATCAGTGGTGAGTGTTCCCCCCTGAGCAAAGACAGAAAAATGCAGAGCAAGGCAAACCAAAGGAAAAAAAAACCACAAAGAAAAGATGACAGTTAATACTCAGAGCAGCAGAGCGATGTGTGCAGGAAAGCCAGTGGAATGAGGTGCGTGTGTTCTCTGTGTGTTCTGTGTGCGAGTGTGTGTGTGTTTATGTGTACACAATGTGACTACCTTCTTTTATTCAGATGTGCTGAGTGGAGTGTTTATGAGTGAGGCCTGGGGGATGTACGAAGGTCCCTGCGCAATTTCAGCGGAGATCCAATAACACAGAGTGACTCTGACTGGAGCTCAGTCTAACAAACTGCTTCATCTACTTAACCGCTGCACTCGTGTTCTGCAGTAACATGGAAGCAGGAAGCACACACTGCAAACAAACTGCAGAGATAAGAGTACATGATAAGCCCCAAATCTCGCTATCAGTGGTTTTAGAGGGCGTTATATAATCCTAATGTATGGTTATTGTCATCCTGATCTGGCAGCCAGCAGGAACCGCAAATCTACATCAACATCGACAGTTTTACAACAGAGACTGTCATATTTGCCAGGGCCTTTCATTTTTTGTCTTATTAATTCACAGAAGGAAAACATAAACCAGCTTTAGTGAGCAATAAATGCCCGAGATTGAATAAAGTATTATAAATCAAAAGTGTAGAGTTTAGTTTTGTCTTTCACCAAAGATTTATTCTTCATTTTAGTCCAATACTTACTGCTCCTTTTGTCTTAAAGGCCAGATGTCTCATTTCAAGGTTGTCAAATGCTAACGTTGGTTGTTATTGTTGCTGTGACTGTGGAATGAGACTAAACAACAGAACATATTTCTTCAGAACTGCTGAAGCCACCCTTAAGTTGAGCTGAAAATGTTGAGTGGGTTGATCTGCAGACAGCAGCTACAGCTCTCAAATGGTTAGGTACAGGCACCAAAACTACTTGATCAGGGTTAGGGACAGATCTCAGGAGTATGTGTCCTGTAGTGAAATGCTGTGAGACTGCTGGAACCTTCTAAAAATAAATGTAGACAGAAGGAAATAAAATCAGTCCTTCCTTCTTGTTTTTCAGGTATTGTTAAGTTGTTTTTTGGTTTTAGATGACAGAGTTTTATGCAATTTTAGTAGTTTGTACCAATACTGTCTCATGTTGAACATTTTCCAGTACAATCATCATTAGCTGTCATGCTCATTAGGAACACTGATGTGAAATGAACAGAGTCTATGAAGAGTGATCACTGGATAGTTTGTTTTAACAGGATAATCAACCAACCTATAGGCCTATATAAAATGACAGCACGATGGCCATTTGGAGCTATATGGTGCTATAAATGCTTCACGTGTTGCATCAAAACGTCAAGGTGACGTCTTCGACTTTACACGAAAGCAGCTCAAACCGATGGTGTAAATGTGTCTGAGATAAACACAAATACACAAATGCACCGATCTGGTTGTATTCACAGTCAGTAGGCAACTCTATATGTGGAAGATATGAACCTTTCAGTGTATGTGTATATACAGGTATGTATGTATGCATTTGTGTGTCCTCCTGGCTGTTGAGTAGTAATGGGCAACATTGTAGGAAAAGACAGGATGACTGACGGCTATGCGGCAAACAGCGACAGGGAGTGGAGAGTACCGAGGACAGCAAGGATGAAGAATCCGCTATAGCCTCGTGTGACACAGAGACAGGCAGAAAGGTGTATGAACTGCCATGCATAGAGCTTCCTGACAGTACCTGTCATAGTAGTCCTCGTGGTAGCTGTCATAGTCCAGGTCGAACTCAGATCTGCAGGAGACAGAGACAGAGGAGGTGGTCAGTGTTTGTCAAAACTACGTGATGCACTTTTACTGGCGCTATCATACATTTCACTTAAACCGTAAGGTTGGTTGGTGAGTCAGTGTGTAAATGTGAGCCTCAACAAAGTTGCATGGTACAGTGACTTCATCTGGAAAGAATGCAGCGTTCATGATCTCCAGTCAGCCAGAAAAAGACATTGGATTTGTTCTGCAGCAGCATCCAAGGTGGAAAATCCATAGAAATTGTCTGGTGCTGTAAATGTGCCACTCAGTGTGCAAGCTTAGCGAGGCATGCGTGTGTGTGTGTGATGGGGGGTGGGGGGGGGAATCAGAGGAAGGTGAGTGATGTGACAGGAGTGAACATATATGGGCTGGTAGCTGCTGCGCACCTGCAGAACAGACCAGAGGAAGTGGAGGAGAGAAGAGTGACACTAAGCCAGAGCGAGATCACATTCTGGTGTGTCAGACCTCAGCATTCCTCTCTAATCCCCACACAGAGTCGCTAATAATCCCTTCATGTTGCTCACCCTCCCTCTGCCTCTCTTTGTCTCTCACGCTGACTCACTCCCTCTGTTTTCGTTATTCTTTCATTTATCTGTCATGCTTCCCTTTTCAAACGCTTTCTCCATTTTTGTCTCAATCAGTGCCGATGTTCACTTAGCTTCAGTATTTACAGGATAGATGTACAATTATACAACCCACGCTCAGGCAAAAGATTGGTTAAAAAACATGATATTTCAGAACATATCAACATATTTTGGGGAATTACCAAGCTCATAGGCCTTGCAATCTGTTTATCTGCTGCTCAGGGAGGAGGCGATTCTCCTGCTTGTAGTTACACAGCTCATCTCTAAGAAGAGATGTCTTTTTTTTTTGTATGGCAGGATAAACAGCAGGGGACTAAAGCTAACACTCCTCTGTTAGAATTACACACATACAAATACACACAGGCAAACACTGCAGGGCTGTGTGAAGCAAAAATCTCTGAATCTGGATCTGAAGTGTAGACTTATTTTGGAGTGGACCGTAATCACGTCTCCTCCAGTGTTATTCTTCTTTGTCTCATACCAGCTGGTTTTCAGAGCTCAGGAGACAGAAAAGCGCAAAATAATTCATTACTTGTGCCAAAAATGAAAAAATCCAATTTAAAGATGGCCTTCTGTTGTTCTTATTGAAATGGAGAAGGTTTGTGTGTCATTTTAGTTCATGTCAAACCAAAAGCATCCTGGACACAAAAGCAAGAAAGCGGGACAAGTCTAGGAAATCCTCCTTTTACACCTTGTACCCATCAAGGACGCACTGAGAGGCAGAAGGACAGAGGACAAGAGACACAATAACCCCTCAGCTGAGCTGAGCTTCTTGTTCTTCAAGTGAACTCAGCCAGAAGTGTAATAAAAAATAACAGCTATTCACCAAAATCCTCACCGAGGGGGAACTAAGCTGCTGTTCTCTTTTGGTTTGGATCTTCCTCTTCAACGTTCACCTTTCATCACTGTTGTGTTTGAAGTGCTCTGTGGCAGACAGATTAATCATCATTTGTTAAATCTCTTGTTTTGGCACAGACTTTTTGTGTTCTTTAACTTCATCATTTTTTTCTGTTGGCTTGTCTGCATGTTGCTATTTTATGCTGCGTATTTTTTCAATACTTTTTACTATTAAAAAACACTTTTACTCATATTGCATTTAATAAGAAGAACTTTCTTAGACCTATATGTAAAAAAATCTGCATTTCACTTAGCTATAATCACCTAATTAAGATGAATAACTGTTTACATATCTCCTAAATTATATATTAGTTAAGCTAAAGCTAGTAGCTAAGCTAGTAGTAAAGTGTGACAAAAAATTAATTATAAAATTGTTTATATGTAAACAGTACAGGTCAGATTTCACCCCTAAATGTAGAATAATAAATATTTGGTTATTCATTTTGTAATGACAGCCAGATCATAAAAAATGTCACCACGGTACAATAATGACGTTATCGTACATAAATAAGATTTAGTGACAATAATTCTGTGACAGGTGAGCACAAGCCACTTAGACAGTAATTACATCCAAAGTGAGCAGCCAAGTGCCTGGGTCACGGTCACATTTTGTGTGTGTGTGTGTGTGTGTGTGTGTGTGTGTGTCTGTCAGAGAGAGAGAGAGAGAGAGAGAGAGAGAGAGAGAGATGGACAGCAGGGTCACTAAAGGCTAATTAATTTCTTTTCATAATTTCTCAAGTGCCAAAGCAATCCATTAGACATGGCCGGCTATAAATCATCTCAGCCTCAGTGTGCCTGTTTTTGTGAGTGTGTGTGTGTGTGTGTGTGTGTGTGACAGAGAAAGAGAGAGAGGGAGAGAGAGTGAAAGTGTGCATTACACAGAGCAGACTTGCTTTTGGTGAACAAAGCATCCCAGAGAATTCCTGCAACATGCACACTCAACACACACCGAAGGTAGAAAACCATCAGTTTCATGGCAGCTGAATCCATGGAATTACCATGAAGGTGTGTGGATGTGGGAACAAAAATCTGTTTACACAGTCACATTGTGAGGACCCACCTTACCTACGGGGACAAAAAGCAAATACCCCAACTTAAATCCTTAAATATTAGGGTTAGAGTAAATATTAGAGTTGCGGTAAGGTTAGGCTGAGGTTAGGGTTTGGTTAAGGCGAGGGTTAGGATTAGGCAAGTCATGTTTATTGTTATGGGTGGTGGTTAAGCCTCCAGGAAATGAATGGAACTCTGTGTAATGTCCCCAAAGTGATGGAAAGCGTGTGTGTGTGTGTGTGTGTGTGTGTGTGTGTGTGTGTGTGTGTGTGTGTGTAAGAGAGAGAGATGAATTATTAGAGATGTAGTTCAATTGGCTTAGAGCCTTGACAGATTCAATTTAAATCTCCCTGACAGTGAACTGAAGTGACATTTTATGTGAGATTCTTGTTTTTTTGTTTGCAACGACATCTTTGGTGATAAATAAGCACAGCTGCAGTCTTTTGTCCTGCACTTTTTAACAATCAATTCCCAGCATTGTCAACAGTTCTTTATTTAGTTATCAGACTGGACTAGAACAGTGTTGGTAGAACATCAGCTCTCATCTGAAACCCACCACAAACATGCCACAAATGTGTTTTTTAACTGTTACAGTATATTTCTATTGCCACTGACTGATAATGTAATATCAGCATAACACGATGCTGCTTTCACACAGACCTACAGTCAGATCTAGAAAGCAGCAGCTAAGTTTAGGCCCAACCTGAGCAACTTACTGAGCAGACTGCAGCTAGACATAATGAAGAACTGCACCTTCTAATATTTTATTATTGTATTATATATTGTTTTATTCATCTCTTTTACAACAAATAACAATGACAATAAAGTAATTATTATTTGAAATACATGTACAAATACACTATGCGCCTATACATTCATACTCTATGAAATTAAGTATGAATTGCGTATTATCTATCTACACACTCAGGTGTACTGTGGTCACACAATCCATGGAGCAATAAGTGCAATAGACTCAATTTTTTTCTAATTTAATGAAATGGAAACCATTTGAGATCATTCATCATGCACAGTACAAAGATTTGTAATGCAGCATTGTCACAGGAAAAGAAGGAATTAGTTCCAGTTACCTGATTTCAGCACCTATTATGCACACACTCTCTCTCCTCCAAAAAACTGATAGCCGTTGGTTTACATTTGCCTTTATAATTAGATAAAAGGCAGACTATTTCTTTAATGTCTTGTAATCCTCCAAGAATACATATTAAAGACAATGCAGATTCAGTTAAAAGCAGATACTGGTAGATTATGGAGATTGGTCTGGAAATAGCAGAGATTATTCCACTGTGCTAACAGTACAAGTCTTTCCTAAATCGGGTCATAAAGAAACGGTTAGTCATTGCAGCAAGTGATTTCCAATTCATATAAAATGCAGACGTTAGCGTTACATTCATGACTATTAACGAGCCAATAACGATCCAATAAGAGTAGAAGAGTTAACTGAGTCGAAGCAACATGTTTTTAAATTGCATCACCATAATTAATCAGAACAAATCAAGTAGTTCCATCAGCATATAGGTATAGTGGGAAATAAGTGCACAGGAGACAAAATAATTGATATAAATGAAGCCACACAAGCCTCAGAGTAAATTTGTTCATCAAACCTTTAGAAAATACGAGGGAAACCAGATTATCTAAAATGCAAAATTCTTACTGTAGCATCCAGGAGGCGCCATTGTTTAGGAAAACCTTCCAGCATGCACTGTGTGTGTTGTAGTATTTTCAGTCCAGTCTTGTGTGAAGTTGTGTCTGCAACTTCTCACAGTCTCCAAAGTGAATTCAGAGATGAGTTAGTAGCTGTGCTCTTTGTACACCTGTTACTACCAGTGAGGCTGCTGCTCAGATTAAAATATTCCCCTCCAAAGTTTTTCATTCAGATTATTGTGTAAACTCATAAATCCACCCTTGTCATTTCCTTTATTTCCCCGACAGGACTGTAAACAGCAGCAGCAGAAACGATCCATGCAATAAAAAAAAGAACGAAAATCGGATTGGACCTCGTAGCAACAAACCACTTTTTTTCTTTTACATCCCTTAATTCCTGTTTAAATTGTTTCACACGTATTAACAAACTTGTTCAGTCAAGCTTTCTCTTATTAAGAAATAATTCTGGGATGAGACATTTTCCTTGCTTTAAAGTGCTGAGAAATTAATATGCTTTTGTGTCTTCACGCTTAGATTACTGTAATTCTCCATACGCTTGCCTCAGCCAAGGAGCTGCAGCTCACAGTCAGCTGGTTAAAAACACTGCAGCTCATCTTCCAACAAAGAAAAAGCACAGGGAGTACATTACTCCAATGCTGGCCTCTTTCCATTGCCTGTTAGTTTAAACTTAAATAACTATGGAAAAGTACGGTGAAGGGTGAAGTACCTGAGAACATTTCTGGATTGTTTAAGATTGTGTATATGTGATGAATTCAGGGAGAGCAGGGAGTAGTTTATTTCTTGTATTAGATCATCCAGCTAATTGGACGTACTTATGTAAACTCAAAGAAAGTAGTTCATAATTAATTTTCTTATGCTCATATAGGAGACAAAGAATTCTAGGTCCTAAGATAAAAGTAAACAAATAATACTCGGATGAAGGTCTGATGCTGAAACTTAAAGGCTATTGAAAATGATGCAAAAGCAAATTTCAGAGCATGCAGAAAGCTCTCTGGTCTTTATTTAATAAGTGAGAGAGATGCTGATGAGTTGAAATGTAAAAAAAAATAAAAAACGAGGAGAATTTTGCTGGTGGTTGCAAGCCTTTTCATGTTCCTATGTTTCATTGCCCCTTAAAGTCCCAGCAGACACTGCCTGAGCTCCACATAATTTTTGATGGAAATGCAAACAGTCAAAACAGGTCAGTAGATTGTCTGTGTCAAGTGGAACGCAATGAGAGATGATAAAAATCCAGCTGATGAAACCTTAAAACAGGCTGCTTGACTCCAGAGTAGAAAATGCCCCAGAACAAGGCCTCTTCGCACTAAATAACCAGACTTGAAATTTTTTAACAAACACATTACAAAAGGTGAGCGGAAATTTTCGAGGGCAGCTATCAGTTACACTGCTACTCTCTTACTGATCAAGAGCTAACACACTGGACAGACATAAAGAAGAAATGAGATTACTGGGTGCACCACCTTTGCTAAATGAGAAAACTGCATTTGTGTTCATGGATTGAACATTAGGAGAGAGACAGAGACAGAGAGGAGAAGAAAGAGAGAGCAGGGGATGTTAAGGGTGAGTACGATCAAGATGAAAGCAGAGGCGCTTTGATGGGGGAGGAGGGGAAGATGAACGGAGCTCTGGCAGCACGTTGTCTCTCTCAGACGCTCTCTAAAGACAGACTCTAAGCTAATCTACTCCCTCTTTCCCTTTTCATTTAATAACTGTCGCTGTTATTCTCCCATTTTGCTCCCATTTACATTTTTTTCCATCAAGTCCTCTTTTATTTTTGTATGTAATTCACATTCTGTGGACTCAGACAGTAATGACAATCAAACTGTTCATTAATTCAGATGGATTCAAATCAATTACATGTTAACTGATGAGATGACAGTCATCTCCAGTTATTTCATATTAGCTACACACATCATCAGTTCTCTCTGGTTGGCTGTACACAAACAGAGAAACACATACTGTTAATCATATGTGAAAGACCTTTCTATGCTGTAGTGGCTGCACTATACCTTTAATGTCTCAGGTTCCCATGAGAGGGAAAAAAACAATGAACAATACTTCTTAATGACAACACTGAACTTTTGTGGTCAGATTTCTTGACTTTATTTGACATTTTCATCTGGTTGTCTACAAAAGATTTCTCTGATGAATTATTATGATCACTATATATATATATATATATATATATATATATATATATATATATATATCAGTATAAAATGACTACACCCTTGCAGATTTTATCCGCGTTGCCAACCCCAAACCACACTCACACGTCAGCTTGTACAACTCACCCTGAGGGAGAATCAACATCTGACAAAGAGCATCTTAATTATTCTCTGAGAAACTACTTAAACATGCCACAGTCACACACCCTGCTGCTTTAATCAATGTCGTGTGCAGGATAGCAGCTGATCAATAACACATCACCATGTAATCTGCTCCTTGACATCCATTATTGCTTGGCCCACTGGTCTGCATCATTTGGATGTGCTGTATGTACTGCAGGATGGTGATGTACAGCTACAGGCCCAGAGCATGAGAGGTAGTAGAGTAATGGTAACTCAAGGAGCTCATAAATTTATATCCTACATGAATCAAGGTTAAATTATGGCCTGAAAGCAATTTACTGAGTCTGAGAAATAGAGGTACATAGATAAGGGGTTATGTGTCAGATTGCACTCATCCTTTCTCACTTTAGTTTAAGTAGCGCTGACTGGCTGACGGCCTTTTAGGTTTGATTGCAGCCACACCGTCAGAAAGAGGAGCAGAAGAGCAGCGTATTGATAGAGAGGAGCTGGGGAGTGCTGCTGCATCAATAAAGCATTGAACAGGATCCAGGACTGGAGCTGGAGCGTAACAGGCAGAACATATCAGACAACAGGCAGGGAACAGGACACTCGATAGAATGTGCCATAGAAGATTTTTCTTTGGCCCTCTGGACCAAAGTCCATTAGAAGGCATCCCTCCGTTCCCTCATAGGTGTACTCATCAGAGATAAGCTCACAAATAGCAGGAGGAGGCAGCGCCCCCTCAAACAAGAGTGTATAATATAAAGAGGATAGAATAAGGGAGTGAGGTTTAGTGGAGAGTTTGCTAAAGAGACAAGGAGGATGAGGGCAGCGAGAAGAATGAGTCAGATTCTCCTACAGCTGTCAGGGTGTGGACATTCCTGACTGATACAGTAGGATCAGCCATGGCAGGGACGAGGCGTGGTGGAGCGCGCTCTGGTTACTGTCTGACTAACTGACCAGCCAGAGAATGCCTCAGTTGGAAATAATGAGTGAGTCTCATGAATCAGTGATGAAAAAACTGACAAATTCATTGTTACTTGACGTGTGAAGAAGGTCACACCTAAGGCCTTGTTCCCATGCATATGGGTATTTCTTTTCTGTGGTCTGTCATATAAAACATGGTTTTGGGTCACTGAAAATGGACCTCTTGAAAAACTTGTTCCAAAATGAAAATATACATAAACTCTGTTTTCAGTGTTTATGTCTGGACAGGCAAAAACAATGACATGCAAAGTTTTTGGAATAGCACATACACACATGTTTGTTCCTGACAAAGACATCACCCTTACCTAATAGGGTTAATTCAACATGGATAACACATTAAAGGACTTGCCAACAGCTGTTGTGCAGTCAAATTCTGCATTTTATAATGCTACAATCACCTATATGCCTATAGGAGGAAAGCTAAAGGTTTTTTTTTGGGTGAAGCAGCCAGAAGGAATCAGTGCCCGGGATGATTTTATAAATGACGTCCAGATTGAGTCTGATTGACCTCAGCAAAAAACTACATAAGCATGTGTATGAACCACCAACAAATATAAGGGCACCCTTGGATAATTATAAGACTAACAAGTTGTTTCAGCCATCAGAATGAGTGTGTGCTTTAATAACTGAACCTAAGTCATAAGGGACTCTTTCTAAATGTTTTCCCGCAATGAACGCACAGCTTTGGTTACAGAGAAGTTGAAGAGGTTAAAATGAGAGAACAGAAGCTCTACAGCAAAACGTATTTGTGAGAGGGAAGACAGTGATGTTGCAGATACAGTACAGAGGAGGGCAGAAGGCACAGGAGAGGACAGGAGAGGAAAGGAGCTCACTCTAAATGGCCCTGGACTGTCTAAACAAAAGATTAACATAATCTGCCTTTCAAATCAGACGGTGTTACAGGTGTTTACTGTGATTAAAATCCCAAAGAGCTTTTAAATTAATTCCTCAAATAGCACTCTTGCAGAACAGGACGTGAATAAATGATAGTAGTGTATGTGTTTTATTGCCAGAGTAAAAAACACGTATGCTCAGGCGCTGGGTTTTAGCTGACCCCTGACACAGAAATACAATGCAAGGCTAAAATAAAAAAAAAAAAGCTCACAGAGTCAAATACATATGAATTTTTCTGTGACTAGAAGACATACAGCATAATCTACATCGGTGCGTCTGTTTGCTGCAGTGTGAGTGTGCAGGTGTGGCAAGTGGGTGTAGGTATGTCTGCACACCATAAATATGTGCATATGTATAGGTGTGGATTTAATTTGATGCGTGTATGCTGTAGAAACGTTCTCCCCTTGGTAGCATCAAGATGTGGCCTAATCCTCCTGGAGTGTTTGGAGTGGGATAATTTCAATTCTTCTGCATGACTAGAAACCATCTGCACACAACTCAACACCAAACAAAATGAGCAAACTACACTACTTTAATTTTCTTACCACCTTTGAATAGATCCTCTCAGCTAAAGCATGTTGTGGGAGCTTATTGAAGGAGTGATGGAAACCATAAGATGGGTTAACGTGTCATCTACCTGATAGTGATGCAGCACATCATGTACTTCTTTGCATACGTGTGGCTCATCTCCAGGAGGACCAACGGCTTTAGCTCAGTGCCATTCATCAAAAGCTCAGGTTCTCGCTGGGAGCAGTAATTGGAAATTTCAGAGTTCAGGATATTTAGTGCTAATTAGCACTATTACACAGCAGTAAGGTGACAAGTGACATCCAGGACACTCACTTAGACCCCTCCCCCCCACCCATTAATCGTAAGAGTGTGAGAAGCACAGATATCAAGACACTTCCTCTCACAGAGGCGACTGTCCCTGTCAAAACCAACGCAGAACGCAAAGTTAAAAGGTTACCCGGGGCTGCCTGAAGTAATTAATCCTCACAGCCTTTTCAACTCTGTCAAACCCCTGCATCACTTCTGTGTGCTGAACTATGCTGTTGTCCTGAAATTACAGAAGAATTAAAAGCAAAAAGTCATTTCAGCTCAATTGCATGAAGGGCAAAGCGGTATGGGTACAACAAGCTAAAATTAACTTTGCTAAGTACCAAAAGTGAAAAAGACAAGTCCATGATTGTGTGTGTGAGTAGCTGTGTCTAGTTAGACTATGTCATCCGGATCTGGAGTAAACAAGTCCTCTCCTGTCCTCGGACAGTGAGGAGAGGATCTGAACATTTAGGAGATACCTCGAGCAAATAATAGGCTGCCATTCAGAGACGCCCTCACGAGAGCTGTCTGTGGTTTTAACGGTGATCGACAGCACTGACATTTACTGAGCCAACCTCAGACTGCAGTCTGCCATCCTCACTGGACAAAACTTTAACCTCAGCTAACATTAGCTATGCTATGTCAACAACCTCCGTGTATCTGCCCCACTGTTGTTAGGACAGAGATAGGAAGAGACAGAGCAATCAAAAGTGAAGAGACACAGATGTCTTAAAGCTGGGCTGACAAGAGCAAGACTTTAAGACATTGTGTTTGTAGAGCTCAGACAAAATCTAAGTGGGCTGCTATTGCAGAAAAGGATCCATTAACTGAAGTTTAAGGAGATCCAAAAGCAATGTGGCAGAACTAAAAGCTCACACAGGCTGTTTCCCAAGTTTTTGGAGGACATGACAGAAAATACTGACTGTGAAATGTCATGCAATTTGGGTTTTGTACTGAAATGACCCATGAACTACAAGTGGATTGCCATAATTTTGTACACACATTCACATTTCTCTCAGGATCAATTGTAATAACTTTGTCAGGCATTCAGTTTGCTGTATTAATCAGTTTTCCGGATTAATCAAAAACAGACCTTCTTACATTTGTACTGCGGGCCATTGTTAATGAAATATATTTCACGTGTTAAAATGTCTGCATTGAAAAAGAGCCATGAACTTAGTCCATAGAAGAAGCTCTGCACAATGCAAAAAACACTAGGCAGGTATTTTGTGTGAGTGTTGTATTTGAAGGGCATTCATCAGTAGGCATCACAGACAAAGAATAAATAGAGTGTAAGGCTGCAGGTAGGTGACACTGAGGTCTCTGTTTGTGTGTGTGTGTGTGTGTGTGTGTGTCAGAGAGAGAGAGAGAGAGAGAGAGAGAGAGAGAGGCATGTGTATGTCCCTCATGGAGGCCAAAGGTCAAAAATTGGTCTGGCTTGTTTTTGCTGATGCATTCATTAGCATAAGTTGGAGCTTGTGTACTGGGCACTGCTGTGGAGGGAGACTAAACCACAACAGGGTGCCCACTTAATGATCTGTATTTAAATCAGCATCTCTCTCTCTCTCTGTGTGTGTGTGTGTGTGTCATGGCTGTTGATTGTGGCGAGTTGCTACTGCAATGTGATTTTTGTACATTTCAAATGCACCATTACTTGGTATCATGAGTGCACACATTCATGTCTATGCTCTTGATTCACTGGAGTCCTGAGGGTCACTGAGGTCACTACTGTATTGTAATACTCCTTGGGACATGCAGCCACTTGTATCCAAGCATTCACACTTTTCTGTAGACTCACATACATTTTCACTCCCTCTATTCCCCCTGCTAACCCCCATTACCCCTCTGTGCTGACAGAGAGGTTTTCCAGTCCAGGTCACAGGAAAGGCTCTCCTGCTGCCTCTCAAATGCTGACATGTTCAAAGCCACCCCTCCCTTCCTCATCCACCCTGTACCCACCCTATTTCTATGTCATTCTGCAGCTCTCTATCATCAAAATTAACTTTAAGTCAGTTTTATTTGGGCTCTGGTCTTTGGTGGTGATCTGTAAAGTTGCTATCTTCTTCAATCTGGTGACCCAAGAAGCAATGAAAAGCAAGAAAAAGGACTGAAAAATCCACGATCCATTAGAAATATAAAGGGTAACACTCCTCACTAGACACTAATAACTGCACACCGGAGTCTACAGAAGTTATCACACATCAGCAGCCAGATGATTTTGGTGTGGTGTGGTGTATCAAGAGTTCCTTCGCTCCTGGACTGGATTTTCTCAGTGTTTCCAAAGATACTGTGTGGTGAAAAGTCACTTTTGGACAGTTGTTTATGTGGTTTTATTTTTTTTTTACCGGGCCTGGAGAGGCATGTTGCTCCCCTAAGCTGACTGACTGTCTAAATGCAAGTGGTATTGATCGTCCGTCCTCGGGCCTTTTTACAGAGCCTTGCAGAGGACACATTAAATGTGTTATAAGTCATTAAGAGCTCCAGGCCTCAAATATCACCTGTCTAACTTAAAATATATGGACGTATTTTGCTCTGACAAACTTTTTATTTTTTGACGTTGCCTCGAGGTGTGTACTGATGCCTGCACGGTGTGTGAGCTTGTGTGTGTTTTTTAATGTGTCTGTGTTTCTGTGCACAGTATACCCTTTCTGTACTGTGCTGAACACTGGGGAGCATGTGTCAGTGTACGGCTGTGTTGAGTACACGCAGAGATATTGGAGCTGTGTGTGCTTGTGTGTGTTTGGTTTGTGTGTGTGTGTGTGTGTGTGTGTGCATGCGCATCTGTATGTGTGTGTGTGTGTGTGTGTACAGGGAGCAGGCTCGTCCTCTTGCTACCCCGGGGGCTCGGAGCCCATTTCCTGTTGTGCATTGTGATAAGTTTCCCTGTCAGATCCTCCCAGCACCACTATATTTCTGATAAGCTCCACTGCTAGTTTTGCCGACCTCTGGCACAGAGATCAATTTGAGATTGATTCAGAATGCCCTGCTGGGCCGAGCTGGAAGATCAATTTGAGATGGATTGTTCACGCCAGGGGGCCAATGACATGCAGTGCAGTGCTCACTAGCTTTCCCTCCTTTGCTTTCTTCACCCCTCACTCTCCTTGACTGTTGTTATTTCTTTCTCTCTCTCTGCAATTTGATCTTCTATCTACTCCTCTCTCTTCCAATTGTTTCACACTTGTCCCCTGTGCTTTTATTACTCTGTATTACCCTGTGTGCCTTTCACCCTTTTGCATCAGTCCTTATTCATGGCTCCTTTTCCACTTCTCCCACCTGCTTCTCTTACTTTCCTACTCCCAGAAAAGTCAAGTAGACAGTAGTGATAGAGATGACTTCATTAGCAGAGGACCAACCCCTGTAGAGTGATAAGGCTGCAGGACAGATAACTCATCTGGCTTGGTAATGCACATAGCCACAGAATATATGGATATTAACCAACACACACACACACACACACACACACACACACACACACACCGAAATGGCTGGCAAAACCATTTTTATTTTCTCAGTGATCATGGCCATGCTTGCCATCGTACCATGAGCTATTGGTGTCACCACCACTGAATAATCATGACCTTTCTCGGTGAAACATTATGTCTACCACCATATCACCCCCCTCCAACCCTTCGCTCTCTATCCACCCATCTCCTTTCTTCAGCTGTTCTCTGCTGACTCGAAGGGCTCTGGCAGTAGCCCTGAAACCAGCAGATGCACTCTCCTCCCTCATCTGCACAGAGTGACCTTTTCCCCAGCAGTACATCCACCTCTGACTGCACTGACCTTTACCTACAGTACAGCCCACGTCATCTCTCCCAGGAATGGACTGCAGACAGCACATCATCTGTGCGTCCATGCAGAGAGAAAGCTGACAAAGGACAGAGGGGAAAAGCTGGACAGAAAAATGAAAATGGCAGTAAAACCAATGCTGAAGTGTAAGGGGAGGTTACAGTAGGTGTTGATGAATAGTTAGTGCCCTGAAAATCTGACACCTTGGCTATTCACATTTTGGCCATCGGTGGTCTCTCTCCAGCTCACTCGGGAATGGCATGTGAGGATGCTCGGTTCAAACTAACTAGCCGAGGAAATGTGGTCCAAACACAATTGAAGGCAACTGTTTATGGCTGTTCCAAATGGCCATGCTTGAAGGCGTGTAGAAAAGCTTGCCATTGTGGAGAGGGGTGAGATGTGATGAATGGTGAAAATGGAGATAAGGGGAAACACCGACGGACAGTCTTACCTCAAAGGCACACTAAAGAGACGGAAAAGGTTGTGTGAGGAATAAAAAAGAGTGCTTAAGAAAGCACTTTAAATCCTGCCTGCTCTCTCACATCCACACATCTGATGGATGTTAAGTGTACGTGCTGATCGGATTGCCTGTTTCAAAAAAAAAATCATCAGGACAGAATGAACTTAGAATCTCCCAGGTTTCCCCCTCCCTCTTGTTCCTGGCCCTTGGTTTCCTGGATTCCTGTTATGCTCCTTTTGTGTTTTTGTTTTTTGCTCTCTGACCACTCGCTCACTTGCCATCTTCTTTTTTGGGGACTTTTTGCAATCATTTTTCACCCACCCACTGTCGTGGCTCTGTACACCTTTGAAGTAATTTTATCATTAAACCGCTAAACTTCTCTGACTATGTCCAAGTGCTGTGTTCAGTCCTGCAAATCCTCAGATTCTTAGTGTTGAACACAACAAGTTCCCCCAAATTCTAATGTTGGGAAGATGCAGAGAAGGGTGTTCAAGTGCTCTTCACCAATCCAGCAGTATTTCATTTAACTATTTCATTTAACTGCTTTCCACATATATGTCCTATATTATAACAGTGCTTCGGATGTCAGAACTGTTGTTACTTCATAGAAACTGAAGGAAATCGGTGGTTTGTAAGTGTCATTCATTTGAAGACGTTGTGTTCACAACAATCAGATTTAAAATTTTTACTGGGGTGGACTTTGATTGATGACTGTTTTTGACCACTGTTGAATATCTCTGTTCAGCCTTGTCCTATTTCATTCGCAATAAGACACAGATTTACAGACTTAGGTGAAACCACACAGGGGTCTTAAACGTGCACCAACCATGAACATGTTTCATAAATCTCAGTCAGAGGACCTATGCCACATGGCGTCTAGCATGGCCACAACAACATTGCTATTCAGAATGAAAACACTGACACGCTGGCCTAGAACTCTGCACACTTCATTTAACTTCATTTTATAGAGGTGCTGACATAAGCAGAACGGTCTTTCCATTTGTGAGGAGAAACTAAATGGTGAGAAATTCACCACTGTGAACTGTGAGGATTCTGTGAAGTGTTTTTCAGTATACAACAAATGAACAACACAAACCAAAGTCATGCATCATTCTGTCTATTTGTATTGCCTTGTTTGCTTTTATTTTCTGAAGGTACATGCAACCAACAAATACTTGCTCCAATTACTGCTAGTCAAGTGAGCAAATACAGGACAACTCCGTTTATATCCTGTGAGGAAATTAACATGGAGATCTGCACCTATTCACATCATAACCCAGGACCCACACTGGGAGGAGGGTGGGGGCAGATCAAGCACTACGTTGCATCAGTTTTACATATATGTTTATTCATGTATTATGTTTTCACAAGTGACAAAATGCTATTTTTTCCCATTACAATAAATAAATATGAGTTATTGTCTGGCGTGGCACAGTGGTGTGTTGGTTAACACTGTTGCCTCATAGAAAGAGGGTTACGAGTCCCAGCCTGGCCCCTGTGCAGAGTTTGCAAGCAGCTGCAACCCCCCCCTCCCCATGGTCCTGATGGATAAGCGCTTTAGAAAATGGATGAAGGACGGATGGAGTTTTTATCTGCCAGTCTGTGGGCCTTCCCCATTATGCAAACCCCTCCGTTTGAATAATGTTTATAACTGTCATTCTTTATGAGATGACCAGGATGTTGTGTGTAGAGATTTAGCTGTGGGTGGGTATCAGAAC
This sequence comes from Scatophagus argus, assembly GCF_020382885.2. Classification (NCBI taxonomy): domain Eukaryota; kingdom Metazoa; phylum Chordata; class Actinopteri; family Scatophagidae; genus Scatophagus; species Scatophagus argus. The sequence goes on from NC_058493.1 coordinate 15,036,506, forward strand.
AGCTGGCATTCAGATGCGCTGTGACAATCAGAGTGATGCCACAGAAATATGTCCAGCAGAAAAAGGTCGTTCACACAAATGTGTGAGCTACAAAATTGCTTTCCTGACTTCAGATTGCCTCCATTTGCACGTTGCTTTCTCCCTGTTAGTGGTGGTTTTACAGATGTCAGCCAGTTGAGCTTCAGGCGAGATACACAGATACAATCTGACAAAATACATGACGTGAACTGCTGCATGGAAACAAGCCAGATGAAAGAATATGTGACTAAAAATACACCTTAGAAAAAAATTAAATAAATAAATATTTATGTATGTACACACACACACACACACACACACATATATATATATACATATACATTTTTTTTAAAACAATTTTCTGTATTTCTGTATAAAATTGTTTCAAAACATCAGTGGACTTTCACACAAGTCCTCAAAGTAGACACAGAGAACCCAATCAAACAAATGAAACAGAAATATTATACTTGTGCATCTATTTATTAAAGAAAGTTAAAATGAACCATTAGCACATATCTGTGAGTTGCAAAAGTATGTGAACTTTTGCTTCAGTATCTGGTGTGACCCCTTGGGCAACAAAAACAGCAACTAAACATTTTTCGCAACTGCTTATCAGTCGTCCACAACAACTTGGAGGAATTTTAATCCTTTCCTCAGTACAAAACCACTACAGTTCTAAGATGTTGGTGAGTTTCCTCACATAAACTGCTTGTTTCAGGTCGTTCTGCAACATTTCAATTGGATTAAGGTCCAAACTTTTACTTAATCATTCCAAAACATTAATTTTGTTGTACTTTCTGACATTCTTTTCTACAAGACTTGTGTGCTTGTGGTTGTTGTCTTGTTGCATGACCTTACATTTTCCTTTAGAATTCACTGGTATAATTCAGAATTTATTGTTTCATCAATGAAGGCAAGCTGTCATGGCCCAGATTCAGCAAAACAGGCCCAAACAAGGACACTACCACCCCCATGTTTTGCAGACGGGAAGAGGTACTCATGCTGGAATGCAGTGGGTTTTTTTTTCTTCAAACATGATGCTTCTAATTTAAACCAAACAACTCTATTTTGGTCTCATCTGTCCACAACACATTTCCCAATAGTCTTCTGGCTTGTCCACAGGCTGCACGTATAGTGATCTTTGTTCGTATACCACTCCTGGGGAAGGTAACAGTAGTCTCGGATCGCCTCCATTTGTGCACAATCTGTCTGACTGTTGATTTTTGGAGTCCAAACTTTGATGGACAAACTGAGATGGTTTTTTAACTTTTTCCAGCCTGATGAAAAACAACAATAGCTCCTTTGTCCGTGCCATCATACACTCCCACAGACAGGTGATGTGAAGATCGGACTTTGACTCCCTGTGTGTGTGAATGTGTTTTTTAAATAGAACAAGGCACTGAATGACACCTGAGTCTCATCCCATTGACAGGACACACCTCTGAACAGATGGACTCTAATTTGGCTTTCAAATTTACTGCTAATGCAGAAGAAGGTCACATATTTTTGCAACTCACAGATATGTAATATTGGATCACTATCCTGAATAAGTAAATGCACAAGTATAATATTTCTGTCTCATTTGTTTGATTGGGTTCTCTTTGTCTACTTTCAGGACTGTGAAAATCTACTGATGTTTTGAGTCATCTTTATGCAGAAATATAGAAAAGTGTATACAGCATTCTTACATCATTCATCGCCATTTTTAGCCAACATGACACTCAACAAAGTAATATCTGGGGTAAAGGAACTCAGTGACATCATAACAACATTCTGATGGGGTAAGAAACAAGAGGAGTATGGTGTTACCATAACCATAAAAATGGTTTATGGACCTAGCCCACTTCTGTGACCTATTTGCTGTCACCATCTTATCCATCTTTGTAATAGCTGCCATCAGATAGGACATCTAATGTTCAATGGGCAACCGCAGAGTTCATTCCCTGAAGCCTCCACCTGTCCCGCCCCAATTAGCTTCTTTGAGCCTATATGACAGATGGGTCATTTCCATCCCAACTGACGTCCTCTATCCTTCTGATAATGAAAACAGATGAGAGACTATTTTTTAAAGAAAAGAAGCGCATGGAGAAAGCAGACGAAAATACCAGACCAGATGCTCAGTCGCTCTGTGTGCAGGCCAGTACCCTCTTCACAGAGATGCAAAATGGACCAGATAATAAAATGAGTATTGTGACCTGAGCACAGGCAGGTCATTTATACACAGGAAGCTATGACAACACAGCCACAAACTACAGAGAATCCCTCAGGAGTTTGGTCAAAACATCCTGGAGAGTTGAGAGTGAGAGCTGAACTGAGCATACTGATTTCCTGAGCAGACTCATTTTCTTAAACCTTTGCCTCTGGAACTGAAGTAAACGCTGGATTAATACGATGTTAATACGATGAAGTCTTTAATCTTATGTTGCTCTGTCTCTTCAGTAACAGTAACACTGTGGAGACAAAGTAAGAACTGACAGACAAACTGCTGATCACAGAATGCCATTTGTTCTGTTTAACCCATACAGCTATTCAAGTCATTAAATAACTGTATATACAGCACTCTCACTCACACGCGCGCACACACACACACACACACACAGTTTTCTGGGGCTCTTCCTCTGGCACCTGAGCCCCCTTATTCAGGCCACACAGTACAGTGAGCGTTTGTGGTAGTGCGCTGGAGCACACAGAGGCCACGGCTGCAGCAACAGCAGCAGCAGCATCTGGGCTGTGAAACGCTTGCCACTCTTTCTACCCCTTCCCTCCATCAACAGCTGGGGCTCACCAAGCTAGAGGGGACCTGTGACAGTCAGAAAGCATGGACGATAAATAATGACAAAACCCTTATGTTGCAAGGGTCGCTCTGGAGCAGATGGCCTGGGGGGAGACATATGAAAGTGCAGCAATGGGAGGCGAGCAAGAGGGAGGGGGAAATGTGCCAGCTATCATGAGACTAGAAATAGCTTGGACTACATTAAGACATGCAAAATAAAAAGGTTTCATTGGGTTTAATTGTAGATAGCAGTTTAAAAAAAATATTTTTTTGAGCTTGATAATCCAACTTTCTAGCCAAATTGACAGAAATGCTGGCAAACTGCATAGTGTTGCACGAGCAGATTACATTGCTTTAGCATCTTAGACATGAATTAGAAAGTTTGCTTGCAGTAATCTAGGCCACAGGCAGTGGTGTTTGTTGGCTGGTTCTGTGAGAACAGTGGAGGAGGAGGGAGGAGACGGGGCACACTGCTGCCAGCAGCACAGAGAAGGATTATTGGAGTCTGGACAGAGAGATTTTTGGTGGCTGTCTCGCCATGATTTACATTTGTGACTTTAACTGTATTGCAGTTTCTGTTTCTAGCATCGTGCTGATTGGCTTATCTTCTAATTCGTTTCTCTCACTTTCCCTAGAAGTCAAAATCTGTGTAGCAGCAAAAAGCCTCCAATAAACATGTAGGAAAAAAACATTCTAATCACTTTTTATGTTTGCAGTATCTCATCATGTGCACATGAATGTTTTTAACCATGCCAGCAGCGTGACTCTGAGTATTGCAATGTCATTGTGTCAGCCATCTTTGGTCCAGACTGAAATATCTCAACAGCTGTTGAATCAATTGCAATGAACTGTAGTACAGAGATTGATGATGCCCAGAGGATGAATCCTAGTGACTGGTGATCTCCTCACTTGTGTGCATGTGAGTGTGAGTTCGCAAGTGTTATGTGAAATATCTCATCATTCACTTCATGGATTTGCACAAATTTTGCTATACATAATCATGATATCATGAAGTTGCCATTTGTGTTTTGTACTGAAATATTTCAAGAACTATTGATGGACTGCCATATTTTATAAGCATAATTCATGTTTCCCAGATCAATTGTAACAACGTTGCTGGTTTTCTGACTTTTCATCTAGCACCATCATCAGGTCAAAATACTGTGATTTATGACCGATCACCTTCAATTCAGCCCTTAACTCAAAGCAGCACCGTGCCTGTTTACAGCCTCACAGAGCTGCTGGCTGTTGACTCTCAGTCTTGTTCTTTTCTGCATAGTTTCTACTGCATGTCTCCATAAAGCCAACTTGTTTCATGTTGTCTCTGTAGACATTCAGGTTATACCAGTGTTGATACCCCAGGTGTGTTCCATTTTTGGTTAGTCATTGGGAATGTGTTTGTGTGTATTGTATGACTAACCTCATTAATGCATGAGCGCACACTGTTGGATAACTATGCAACGGGCAAATAACATGCGGGGGTTTATGGTTTCGTCAGAGATGGTCAGAGGGAGTGGAGGAGGGCGCACAGGCAGGCTGCTGGATTAACTGTTTTCAAGGACATGCTGGGGACATAACATATAATGTCCCATACTGCAATATTTATACCTCCACACCCAACTGATGTGATGAAGATATGATGAAAACAACAGGAAATGGAGCTGCCAGGAATGTGTTTATTGTGGAGCTGGTGGCATATGTGGACTCCCAGTTACAGAATAATAATTATTTGCTGAATAGGCCTCAGACAAACAAGTCGGCGTTAATATATACTTAATTTTATTTATTTATTTACATCTGTTCACATTATTTGCCTATTATTGTGTTGGTGCAACTATGTGCAACAATTTAATTTTTATTCTTTTTTTTACATCTGCTGAACTAGAACTAAATGCCCAATAAAAATTGGGTTACTTATTTTTCTGATTAACTGTTGTTTTCTATGCACCTCACTTATTGTTTCCATGCCCACTGCTTTATCAAGGACAACATATGGACTTCCAGAGGACATGTAGGAGATAATGCAGTGTCCATAGGGTAAGAGCTAGGAAAATGAAAATCTATTCAAACACACAGTGAGCACTGTGGTTTATGCTCATTAGAGCAGCTAAAGCCTACAGAGCTGCAGTCAGATTAAGAGCTGCAGTTCAAGGAGACAGTTGGAGGTAAAAGTAATGAATTCATTAATGAATTTAAACAAGCCCGCACACTGTTGTCTCTCCAACTGTCCTCCATTCCCATCACCAGCTATCTAAGCACGCAGTTAATGTTAGTGTAGTTTGATCACGGTCCTGTATTGAACCACCAGCAATAAACAGTAATCAGCTCCAATCATATGTGTGCACTACATCAACAGATAGATTAAATCACTGATTGATTGAGACAGCACCTCTGGACAAAATCAATAGCAGCTTACATACACGGCTGGTATGAAGCTAATAACGAATAATGTTGCATTGATTGCAACGCTGAGGTGCAGCTATTGAGTTACAGATAAAGGACTGCAGAAAATAATGGAGCGCATGATTGTCTCTGAGTGTGCGGGGTGGGAGTACGACTGTGTGTGTGGGAGGGGTGGCGGGGTCGGGTGAGAGTAGGGGGTTTGTACTCACCCGTAAGAAGTGTTGCTGGCCCTCTTACTTGCTGCCCTGGAGCGGCTGGACTTCAACTCTCCACTCATGCTCATGTCTGCACAGAGAAACAGCCAGTTAATTTTATGCTGACATGGTAAAGAGCAGCACATCAGAGCAGGGATACAAAGCGTTCAGATGATCAAACAACCTACAAACCCTGTATGCTGTCTGCTTATGTTCATCCTTCACCTAGTATTACTTTACATTCAAGCAAAATTAACTGAGATTGTTTCAGTTGTTGTCACCATTTAATACGATAATGACCGAAGGGCTGGCAAAGGCTGACACTGACTGATTTTCACATCCATCAATCACTCTGCGCTGATTTCTTCTGGAACTCTGAGCCAACTGTTCACCTCCATTTTTGTCTCCCGTCTGTAGGCGTACATCACAAACCTGGTGCAGCTTTAGACTCGTCTCACAAGCCAAACCCAATCTCTCTGTGTGTTTGCATGTCTCTCCTGGAAACACCTCAAACACACACGGTCCATGGGCCAATTAACCACAAGCCATCTTGATTACAGGATGAGCCGACAGCTCATTGCTCGCGTTGGTCGCAGCTTGGCGGTGATTTAGCAAAGGTGAGTGTAAAAGAGAGGAAAATAGTGAAGGAGTAAAAAAAAGAACAAGAAGAGGAGAGGAGGCCGGCCTGACATGGACAGATGGGTGGTGAATGGAGTGTGACTGGACCAGCTGCACATACCCTCACACAGCGTGACTGTCAAATGGCTGGAAGCTACAATTAATTAAGTATGGGTTTGAATGTGTGAAAAGAAATTTAAACACGTGTATGCCTTTACCTCCCACAGCAGAGATAATTTTCTGGCAGTTTATAGTCCAGCAGTGACCTGCTGGACTGTCTTTCTGCTGGTGATGAACTGGCTTGTGCTGCTGACACTTTACCTATTACTGGCCTGTACCATGCACACGTGCACAGGGGAAATAATAAACAATAGAAATTCTATAATCATCATAATAATAATATATTTACTAAAATGTTAAATATAGTTTTTGAATATAATATCCAGACAACTGTTAATTTCACTCAGGCAAAACAGTTAAAATTTTTTAGGAAAGTTGTAATGAAACCTCTAAGTATAAGGAAGGTCATATTATTACAAATATTACCTGTAAAAACATAGTGGACGCCACCTCATCGATATAAACTGAGGCTGAAGCCACTATGCAGCAAAAGGAAATAAAGCTAAAGTTTTATGATGTACATTAGCTGATCAACATGATCACTGTATGATTGACTGCATGAAAGAGCCATTAAACAGGAAGAGAGTGGAGGATGCTGCTGAGCACAGTTGTCTCACTCTGCAGGAGCAAAACCTCAGGAGGTAATCAGACTGCTATTTGGTAAACAAAATCCTATACGCTACAATTAGCTTCTCCGGTGCAGACTTCACATACACACACACACACAGTTGTGTTTCCATCACTTTTGGGGACATTACAGCACTTTCATTTATTTCCTAACCACCATAACCATAAACCAAACTTGCCTAATCCTATCCCTGACCTCACCAAACCCTAACCTCAACCTAACCTTAAAGCAACTCTTCACCCTAATATTTAATGATTTACATTGTGGGGACTTGCATTTTGTCCCCATAAATATGGTGAGTCTTCATAATGTGACTGTATAAACAGATTTAGTCCCCACAACTACAGAAATATGCATCCACACAAACACACACACACAAAGCAGACACTACACAGAAACTTGCGCAAATAAACATGCTTTTGTTAAAGGTATTACAGCTTTTGCATTGTATCATCATATTATGTATGAACTGTACATATATGTATTGAACTCAATTTTCACAGTCAAACCGGTTCTGTCTTTTAGGCTCCATACTCTTAAGTTACTTAAACACAAGGAATATGATGTCCTCACTGATATCCCACACTATGCTCAGTAATTGTGCTGACTGTGGCGATGATAAATGCGATGATAATGGTGACTGATACTTGTTACTGTTACAAAGTCATACATATTCACCTACCGCTATCCATATCCATATAACACTTCACTTTAAAATTCATAGTTAGCAGTTACAAGCCTATATAAACAATTGTTTATATATATGGTTTATAACAATCACACTGCTGTATGCAAATACAAGAACATTTTTTATGTTTACTAATGTGCAATAATTTGTCAAAAAAATAGTGACAAATCTAAGGGACTCCAGCTAAAAAACAGTAGACAGACAGCAGACAGTGCAATGGTAGAGAGATCATACAGAAATCAAACAGCAGTACAATCTAACAGACAGCACATTTGTAAAAGAGGAGCAAAGGGCACCAGAGGACACATCAAGGTCACATGCGATCAGCCATAACGAGTTGCCTGATACTGAGCCTGATACTCTGCCACAGTCTACAGTCTGTCACTGTGCTTTGTATCAGCGGATGTCAGGCTAAGTGCCAGACCGTTACTTCATACCGAGCCAGAGTCAGAGCTGGCTTAATCACACTACCTGGAAACAAAACAACACAGTAACAACACAGCAAAACCTTTATTTTTCTAAATCACTCCGAATCTCCACAGGAGGTAGGAGAGTGTCTGGTGCTTCATCTGACTGGACTGCCAATCTGTCTGACCTCCAGTCAGTTAGCATCCACAAAGCTGAAGTGTCCTTCACCAGCTCCAAGAAAACTGCTCTGTGTGAACCTTTGCTTTCACCTCCCTGCCTGCACTGAAAACTAATCAGCCAGGTTCAGTTAAGTATTTTATTAATTCTCTTTCATATTTCATATATTCTATCTTTCATATTACTTTTAGTTAGGCTTCTGGAGATTCATTCTTGTACACAACTGTACAGCTCAAGAATGAAACATTAAGACAATCATGCACACCATGTATTTTATGCAGCTTCTGCCCAACTACACATGTACAAACACACACACACACACGCTACCACTATGAGTGTTTTCTCCAGAATTTTATTCTTGCTGTTTAGAAAAAGGCCAACATACATTTGCCTTGAGAATAACACACAGTAATCTGCCTAAAAAATATAATTTGCTACTCTATATTCTATCAATCCGTGCACTTTGAAGTCCCTGATTTGTAGGAGATAGGATGATATGATCAGATCGTATAAAAACATTTTTGATTTCCTTTCTTCTGTCACCATTCTCTTTCAATTTTTCATGCAACTGGTTGAACCGCATCCATAACGATTTGATCTATTTTCCAATTAATGTCTAAACCAAAAAACAAATTTTAGAACAGAGCACAAATGCTTGAGCTGATGACTGAAACAAATATTTTCAGTTATAAATCATTCAAAGAAAACACACGTCTTTCTCTCAAACATTTCACCCCAAAACACACACAAAGAAATATGACTGAACGCCCCAGCAGTATCTGTTTTAACAAGGACAACTGGGACTGCAAATTTGATTTGATTTAAACTGGCTTTAACGGATTAAAGAAACTTTTCATACCTTGGTGGAAAAAAAACAAATGTTCTTTTTTTTCTTCTGTACATTTCTCTTTATTAATGCCTCTTGTTTCAATCTAATTGGACACTGATAAAAGCTGCAGAACAAACAAACAAAGTTGTCGAGATAAAATACCATTTGATTTTGATTTTGCCATTCCATTCCCCAAATATAACAAAAGCTGTTTCATTTGGACTTTCCAATTAATTAGATCATCTTTGTGCTCTGTTGTCACACTTTGTGTCTGCATCCTGTTGTGCATTTCACTGATGTATAAAACATAAAACGTAGAGGATGTGCTTGGCAGATAACTTTAGCCCTCACTTACCCCAAAGTTTATTAATCAGGCCCCAGTCTGTCAGCCTACATATGTAGAGAACATAGTTTGTCAAATATAAAAAGCACCGCCTGTATGCCTTTTACTGACAGGCTCTGCACTCTGTGGAACTGACCTCAGGTCAGACCTGGAGCCGAGGAGCAAACATAAAGCTTTAGCTCCTATTCAGAGCTGAATGCAGTGTAATCACATGCATCACTGTCAACATCAAACAGTAACAGATAAAGGAAGTGAAGCAGAAAAGATAACAAAGGTTAATATGAACAGATGGCACGTTGATGTGTGCCAAAAGAAAGGCTGGATGTGTACACCACCACAGAGAGAGATGCGGTGAGTGAAAGCTCTTACATTACAGTGAAGGGAGATAGCACAAAGACTGTACATCACAGGAAACAATACAGAGTCCTTCAGCCTGAACTGTACTCTTCTGAAGCCTTTACTTTCCTAACAGACACGTAGCTTTGTGAGCAAAGTGCTGTACCTGAAGTAGCGTGGAAGTAGTGAGGAGGTGTAACCTGCCTGAATGTTTCTAAAAGTGCCCTGATAAGGAATTGTTCACTAAAGAGATGCACCATTCACACTAAAGTTGAAGACAAGGAAAACAAAATGCACGCTTGAGTCCATCACCAGAGCAGGACTACAGCATAATTAACGGCGCTGCACATTTCTGTCTCTCAAGCCTTTAAGCCCAAAGAGCAAGTGCTGACCTTGCCAGTGTCAGAAGTCGGGTTGAGTTATGATCATCTGCGACTGCACAGTTTTGGTGTAAGCATAAAGTTGTTAGAAACACGTCTTAATGCATCACAATGTTTACACCCCACAGATCCTTTTCCAAACTACCATCTGATTGGATCAATGTGAAGGCACAGAGAAAGCTAGAGAAAAAACAGCCCTGAGGCAAAGTGAGAAGGAATCTGGGATTCAGGATGAAGTGTACAGACTAGCAAAACCAGGCTGAGTCTAAACAGAAAGGCTTATAGAGGGAAAAGGCAGAGGATGTTAGGGAGGAGCAGAAATTGAGAGCCACTGTGGAAAATATTGTCTTTCGGAAACACAGTGCTGCATGCAAACATCACTAACACATGCGTGAACTACACACATCAGGATAAACCCTGGTATACTCACATCTTGGGCTGAACAGGGTCATATCAGGGATGCCAAACAACCAGGAGACTCAGAGAAGAGCAGCTAGCCGAAGATTTCCTTGCCCCCCCTCGCAACTCACTCTTTTTACGTCCTCACTCTTGATGTGGGTGTGTGTTTGTGTGTGTGTTCAGGCTGCCGTTTGGCTGACTGCTGTGATACTACTGAGTCAGTAACAAACCAGCTAGAGAAGCACCAATGGGAGGTACCAAATGTTATCGTGTGGCGGGGGTGGACAGGGGTGCAGTGGGCTGTTCCATTAGCCGGAGCACTGGTAGGAGGATGGGGATGAGTGTGCAGCTGGTTTCCCCTCAGCAACAGGAGCTTGGCTGGAGCTCAGGGCTTACAAATTCCAGCCAGGCGAAGAGGAAAGCTACTGAGAGCGTGCAAGTGTATGTAATCAAAAAACTCTTGTCAAAGAACAGTAACCTGAAGAAACAGCTGTGCACTTGCTTCACTTCACACTGACAATGTACACAGACAATACAATAAACTATACACTCATTCAAACAAATAACATTCTTACAGCGGGATACACAGGGCAGGAAGAAAAGACTTGACGTGTTTTATAAGGCTCATTTATGTGTTAATTCATGTTTATAGCATTCTGCACACACACATTGAAGAAAGAAGCACACACACAGAGTGTGTGATTATGTAAGACAGGAGACAAGGAGATTAACAACGAGTACAACATTTGCTGCCTCACAGGAAAATATTTAATGAACTAATAAGCAATTATAAGCTGAAAATGATCGGACAAACAGTGATTTAATCTCTGCGCTAAACCTGAACCACGTTGAAAACTGAAGCTTTTAATAAATCTCCAGTAGTATCATCATTATTATATACAACAACATTGTTTCCATCACTGAGATCTTGATTATAATGAATGCCCCATCTGAAAACACACACAGCAGAATCACTCTTTACACAATGCAAAATGCACATGCTGTCTAATTGTTGCTCCATTTTTGTTGTGCGGCTGTCAGAGAGAGAGAGAGAGAGGGAGGGAGAGAATACACCTGAGGGTATTTAATCTTTCTGGCTCCCGAGGAGAGACTTTCACGTGGGTTTAATTAGCTTCTTTAACAACCAACACAGGGTAAGACTGGCTGTAAGCCAAACTTTAATCTTAGTCAACTCTAAAATTATTATTACCTCTTTTCACACTCCACTTAACCTAGGCACAATTGCATCCCTTGGATAGCTGTGCTCTCAGTAGTATGACAGGGAGCTAAATTAGCCCTGGGTTATCAGTACACAAAAGCACTGAGTTAGAGTATATCTATATATGTATAATGTGAAGTGTTGGTATGTTTTATATAAAATATAAAGAACATTGTGATGAATATTAGATTTAACAATTGTGTTATTGTAAGCTTATATATGTAAATTAAGCCATCATGGTAGTTAGAGACAGAACAAAATTATCTGAGCTCAGACTGACATCAACCAATAATGGCATAATGCAAACATGACATGTTTGCCGCGAAAGATAATAATGTATCGCAATATATTGCTCAAATACTAAGAGCTCCCATCGTCTTGTGTGGGTGCAGTCTTCTCAACTTGAATGTATTCAGTGAGGTATGTCTTTGGTCAGTAATTCTCTTTGATATAATATGTAATGCCTGGAGTAAGAACATGCGGATAAAGTGGCAGAAGGCTTTTCTTATGAGCCCTGAATCTATGAGATGGGATGACTCAATGGGATGTGGATTTACAGTACATATGTCTGAATTCTGTTTTTTTTTAAAAAAACAAAAAAACAAAAAACAAGCAAACAAACAAGGCAAGCTATGTTTCTGTTGTCATTTTCTTGCATGTTTACATGAATGATGGCTTAGGTGGCCAGAAAGTATTAATACTATAGTAGATATAGGAGTTATATATAGGATGTTTTTTGACACACAGCATCCACCTAAACACTGCAGACCAAATACACGAAATATCCTCCTGTTTCCATTCCTCAGGTCAGAGCTGATTTGGCAGCACAAAGGGGGACCCACAAAATATTAAGCAGCTGGTTTTACTGTTGCAGCTGATGGGAATAAATCAATACCCTCGAGGAATACTCTGTTGTAAAAAAAGATGGGCATGGACACAGAAACCTACCATGGATGTATTATGAGCGCTGGATACAAGTATCAAGATGATGAACAAATACAGACAGTTCTCTGCAAGAACACACAGAGCATCAGTGTACTCATTTCTTGACTGGGTTGGGTGACTTTCTGGACTAGGTGCCTTTTGGTTCACTGTCAACGATCAGGGGAATTAAAAAGGAAATCGCAGAGAGATGATGGGTGAGAGAAGGGCCGTAGGGAGAGAAGGAGCTAGTGGAGCACAGCCCGGCTTGATGCAGCCCAGCTGACTGACTCACCTGGACGGAAAGGGCTGAGTGGGAGGGCAGAAGCAAAGAGAGAGAGAGAGAGAGAGAGAGAGAGAGAGAGAGAGAGAGAGAGAGAGAGAGAGAGAGAATTAGCTTGGAGGCTGAGGAAATGTTTGAAATTAGCTTAAAAGTACAAATATGGACATCACACAACAGAGAGAAATAATAAGGAAAAATGAAAGAGTGCAGCTGATATACAAAGCTCAGGTGAGGAACAGATTTATATTAAGATAAGATTTATATTATATTATATTATGCACTGGCAAGCTTGTAAATTAACATAACACATGTAAACAGATGTGACATGTATGTGTAAAAACTATGAAGGTTGCAGATACTTAATTATTTGTGCTCTTTTGTTTTAAAAAGGTTGCTAATAAGCGCAGCTACTTCTTGAAAATCTCCTGGCTCTAACTCTTAAGTGTTCTTTTAATATACTCATGCATTTGTGGTGCAACTATAGGCAATAAGCTTGCAGAAAGTGGTTTAGTTTAGCTGACACACTAAAGCTGCGCTTAGCCAGCTGACACACTGATCACATAGCAAAGCATATTGGCTGTGGGCTGTATGCTGTTGATGAACTCTCATGAGGAGGCAGGCAGCCATGATGAGATTCAGCAGTCAGCCAGCAATGACCGAAAACAAACAAACAAACAAAATCAGACTGACCCTCCAGAGAATGTGAACATTTTTCCTGCATGGAAACTTAAGTGTAGAGAAAAAAGGCTTTCTTTGTTGGTCACAGATCTTGAGAAGTCAGTACTAGACCGATAACTAAGATCTTTACATCCTTGTTCTCATTCACACTGAAACCACTAACTGCTGCTGCATTCAGAAGCAGATTAATTTAAAGCCAAGTCACAGATGAATCCACGTAAAGATTAAAGTGCAAATCAGTTGAAGTGAGAACCTGAAAATAAGATATCAGAAGTGTAGAGCTCAGTATTAGCTTCTGACACCCACCAATCATAGCACAGGGAGGTTTTTCGAAACAAAAACTCCAAAGTTAAAGTGTTTGTTGTTCCTAATGTGCCTTATTTACTATTAACTATCTTTGCTTTTTAATGCAATTTTTTTTAAGGGTTTGACTCATATCAACCCTGAATATATATTTTGCCTGAGAGAAAACACACTTTGTCTAATATTATCTTCTGGTCATTTTTTAGTTTTGGTGTAAGCTGTAGCAGTCTGACCTCAGGAACGTTCCTGGCTCTGCCTCATCAATAAGAAAGAATACAAGCACCAATATTCCTACACACCTCATGCAGCCCTGCACACTTGGCCTTGAAATACAATTTACAGCAACAGCATTTTTAATAACTTAAAAACAAAAACAAAACAATTGCAGATAAATCACTTGTTTTAACTTGGATTTCTTTCTCTGCCTACCAATCTCAATCAAATTTTCTGTTCATTTTCAAATTAAACACATTAGCGCATTCATCTGCATCCTGCTTTTCTTATACTGAAACTTATGTTTCCATTTTTCCACTTTGGTGTCACGACTGAACTACGAACCTGTACCTAACTGCGCAACTCTGAAGTTTCAAAATAAAACTTTCATTCACAAAAGCTACAAACTGAAAATCACTCTTCACAGAGGAAAATCCTACATTCATCTAAGAAACAAAAAACACACTTGATTCAAGCTAGGCTAAGAAAACAAACAGAAAATCACTTGAACAAAGTGACAAAATAACAAGTACTGGCAATGTCAAAAGCATGGAGATGACACTGGTTGCACAAGGGACAAGACAAACTGGCACAGGACAAAGGGAGACGAGGACTATATATACACACAAGGTAAGGGCACAGGTGGAAACAATCAGGGCGGGGACAGGTAATCCCAAAGGAGGGGAAAAAGACAAAGGGAAAAAGCAAATCTGACGATAATAGACACAGACAGGAAGTAGTGACAAAATAAAACAGGAAATCATAAGACATGGGAAAATACAGACGCAAGACAAAAATTGATTAAATAAACATAACATTGTTTCTCGGACATGACAGTAGGTTAGAATCCGAACCAAAGCTGCATCTGTTCTATTCATTTTATACACAATGTCTAAAAAAAATATTATTATCTAAAACACAATATGACAGGGAGAGAGAGTAACCCAATGGTTCTTTTAGAGCAGGGCTGGGCAATTAATTTCTACGTGCATCCATACGTAAATAATAAAAACACCAGGCTTTTCAAAATAAAAGCAACAGCATAAATACTTGTTCATTTGTGTTTATGACTGCCGGACAGGAATGCCCAATGGGCCGTATGTAGCCCGCGGGCTGCAAAATGCCCAGATCTGCTTTAGAGGCTCAGGTGCAGCCCTTGGACATGGGGATGTTGTAGGGCAGGTACAGCATGGGTACGAGAGATTTAGGCTGAGCACTGAGTATAGCACGGTCATCATGGGGCAAAGCAACAGCAGTTATGAACCTACCTGTAGTGGAGATTCAGAGGCAGAAAGGGGTTTCCAGATGTGTCTCTCAGGCACAGCAGGGTCAGTGGATCAGTTGGGAAGTTTAGAAAAGAAGAAACTTAGCCGGAGGGTAGAGTGAAATGTGTGGAGGCAGGCAGGATTAGATTCAGGCTCGGAGCAATTTATGATGTGTTTCCATCCATCTTCCATCTGTTCAGGTGCAGCTTGACTTTGGCACATTCTGTCAGAGACTAAAACAAGCCTGTCACAAGAGTGAAACACTTGCAGACTGCTGCTAGACTAGCAGCAGCCGTGTAGAGAAGCACTCAGAAATAAACTCAGTGGATGCAAAAAAGAAAACAAGTTTAGATTTTGAGTCCTTTCAGAAAAAAATAAATATATACATGTACAGCATGTACATTCATCTAGTCGTGCACTTGAGCTTGTTGATCCACTGACCAAACAAACAACTGGGAAAAGTGCGCTGCTCATGTCAGTTTGCTCGCCAGATAGCTAATTAGCTGCTCAGCTGCAGCACATTAAACAGCACGGAAATGTTTGTAAATGTCTCGTGGGACTGGAAAGATGCTTGTGTGGTCTCTGGATGCTCTTCAATACCACTGACAACATATTGTCTGCCACTGACTGAGTCTGTTAACTTTGTTTGTTGTTGATCGGGCTAACGACACCTAGAGGGCTGACAGTGTGTTCCAGCATCCCAGAACCACCCATATGCTCCATGTATCAAATTACAAATTCATGTCTATAACATCAAGGCAAACAGCACAATAGCCAAAATCAACCAGCTAACACATGCCAAACTAACTAACTAACATTCTGCACACCAAATTCTAGCAAGTGCCACACTTTACATATCTGCAACATCAGTTAACATTCAAGTTCAACTGAATCATTCCTTTTTGTAGTCAGGAATAACGTCAAGGTGTATTTTAAATGTAGGCTATTGTTAATAGTTAACAGCAGCTGCCATAGAGAACAATAGTAATAAACACTAGTTTCTGAGATGATGCTCACCCATGGAGAAAAATTTTTTGGGTCATAATTCCAAATAAAAAGAAGCAAAAATTAGAAAAGGTTTTCAGGTCATATTCAGGTCATTATTACACTTTAAAGGGAAAAGCAAACTGAAAAAACTGAAAAATGTAAAAAAAAAAAGGTCATTTGAAAGTGATGATTTAAAATACAAAAGAACAAAAAATTGAAAACTGCAGCGGAAATAAGAAATCAAAGAAACATCAAATCCTACAGTTTTTTGTTTTTATTTCAATCATTAACAACGATAGTGCAAGCCACAAATAAAGGATATGAGTTGAACTTTGAAATAAAGGCAGCTAGCTCTTATTTGCACCATGTCCCCTTGGTTTGAGACCCACTGGCCTATAGAGGGACAGTGTGTACAACAAGGTCAAATACTGTTGAGTGTTTGCTGTCTGCTTGGGTGAGTGTACGATTTAAAGGCAGCTTAAAAGTACGTTAGGTCAGAGGAACACAATTGTGCCGCCTGTCAGAGGGCACAGTGGTTTTATGAGGCCTGCAGGGCCTAATGATGGGTCAAAACATCGTTTTACAGGACTGCAGTGCTTCTCCTTTTACTGTGCAATTGTAGCCATGATGTATAAATGTGAATTCTAAAAGACATGATACATATGAAACATGGAGGAAACCATTGATGGTTGGTTAATGTTTTAGCTTGGTCAATTTATGAGACAACTTGGAGTTAGCTCGTCCCACACACACACACTATCCTCTCCTGATTAGCCACTCTGAGTGTTCACACCCAGACAGACGGAGCAGAGCACCAACACCCAATGAAAATCAGTGTTCACTGAGGTATTACTGTATCTTGACATGATAATCTTCTTTTTAAATGCACCGCTGCACCTTTTCAACCCACCATAGAGCGCTGCAGGCAGCTCATACATTATCATTGAGTGCCTTTTCTCTTTCCTTCCCCTTCTCTGCGTCACACCCACTGACTCCCCCACACACCATCCTCCCCTGCCACTCTCCCTAGCTGGAGTGTCTCAGTGTGAAAACCTCATTATGTTCTGCTACTGGACCTGTAAACTCAATTGGACAGAGAGCTTCAGTCTTGGTCTGCATGTATTGTGTTTTTGTGTGAGTGTGGATGTGTGTGTATGCATACATGCCTGTTTATGTGTGTGCAGATACCTATATGTATGATTAGTAGTGAATAAATCAGGAAGGGCTCCATCAGAGTGCCCAGGTGGTGAGATTTCCCCCTTTTCCAAGCATTAGGTAACAGTGGCAGCAGTGCAATCTGGCCAGGCTGATGATGAGAGGCCCGCAGCCAGCTACACATTTCGCAGGCGTTTAACTGACACCTCATCCACTCTGCTTTGCTTCTGGCCCTAAGCTATTACACTTAACAGACTCTGTTTTGCAATAAAAGCCACTCTTTAGCGGCGCTGTGTCTTTTCCCCTCCAGTATGTACATTGATATACACATTATATACACCACAACTGGAACTTCGGTGATTCATTTTTATTTTGAAAGATCCAAAAATGTCAAAATCTGGATATATAAGGATGAGAATATAGAACTTTGACTGGAAGACATAAAATTATAGTGTTTTTGTTATCTGGATTTGGTTTAATGCTTGTAATTTAAATTTGAGATAACAGTGTCTCCTCTGTCCAGTTAGATCTCAGTTTTGGACAAGGCTGTCTCTCCGTGGAGCATTTCTGATACACAAAACACACACTGACTGTGTGCGGTTTCCAAAATTGTGATGTACTGAACAAAGGAAACTGTCTTGACGAGGAAGAGAGCAGGTTTCTCAGAGGATAATCCAACTTATATTGGCCAATCTCTGATGAGCAATTAGAAGAAGGATTCAGTTATGCTCAGAGGTAGTGAGAGTGTAAAACTCTGAAACTTTGCATTAGTGCCTCTTCCCTTTTCTCATGCATTGAGACAGACACACTGGAGAGTGTGGCTGAACTGAGTAGCATTCTCAAATAGCCCCATTCATCATCCTCCACAGCCCCATCTTTCTGCATCAGCGAGAGCCTTGTTCACTCGGGCTGCCGAACTGTGACGCAAAAAAAACCCTCTTAACTAACCAGACGTTTCTGCATCAGCCAGAGAGCCTGACAGAAATCAGAGCAGAGAGAAACACAGAAACAAAACACTATAGAGGAAATATGAAAAAAAAAATAGATGGCATGTTTGAAAGATATTATAAATATATATATATAATTATCATCTTTCGAAATGGTACAGAAAAAAAATGTTTGTTTAATAGCACTAATTTTCACAGAACAGAAGAACAGATGGTTGTGATTGATTTTTATTTCACATACAGATTCACCAATTCCTAGAGTCTAGATATGTGCACTGTATTGCAAATTTCAGTGCAAAAGAAAAAGATTCTGATGTGACGCTACTACATGAGGTAAGACCTGAAAAATCAGCTACTGAGGACAGTTCAGTCAGCTGAGAGTAAAATAAGGACCGACAGTATTCATATAGCACAGAATGCACAGCATTAATATTTAAATCAAGACTAAGTTTACACACACTTAAACAGCCACAGCTACCAATCAGTCACCTATTTACACATCCAACAGACATGGACCAACCTCATCATTCCTTTGGATTTGTGTTTCTGTCCACCTTTACCTCACAAAGTCCAATAAGACTTTCTTTTTCTGCTCTTCTTTAGTCTCCACCAACTCCAGCTGAGGCAAATCTCTGGCTCTTTAGCCCCATGATGCTCCATTATGTCCTAACTTTGTCTGTCTGTGGTTTGGTGCACAATGGGGTTTTAGAGCTTCTTCAGAGAAACCTGCTGCCCTCCAAAAACACAAAAGAATACGGTGAAAGATGCTGTAAAGGTCCATAGAGCTGAAGGGAACTGCAGAGTCTGGTGATGATTTTCTGTTCTTCTCCGGAAAAATCATGATCCACTGTTAATATAACGATATTGATTGCTGCTGGTTTGATCGTATAAACTGTGACTAACTATCTTTACCAGACGTTTTATTTAATTCTTCGAGATGCTCAGCAAAGCACAAATAGCAACTGACGTGAGCTTCAGGGCAGATTAAGCTCCACTCTATTTGGGCTGTAGAAAGAATAATTAGATGATGCAGACTCATTGGCTATTTTGGCATTCGGTTCCTGGTAATTTTCTCTGGCCTACAACTGACAATTAACTAGCTAATTACTGAATATTACAGTTATTTTGTCTTGTCTCTGCCTTCTCTCTCTAAATCTGTGTGTTTTAAGGCTGATAATGGTCAGCCAAACCCTGTTTTGCACTCACCTCATATAGCAACATTATGCAAGCTAATGGCCTAATGACATGTCTGCTCTCTTTGTTGTGAATGATTAGCCATCAGGTTAAGTTTTCAGGCCAGAGGACAATGTTTTGGGATCATGTCAGTCTTTGATCAATAGGCCTATTTGCTGTTAGAAATGTTGCACATCGCGTGCGTATGCCTGTATGTATGCATGTGGAGCAGTGTATATGTGGTATTTGGTGTCTGAGTTGGGTCAGCATCATATGCATCATATTAATGCAAACAAATTATTCACACTAGTATGTTGTAAACAAAGGACTAAGTACAGACAAGCTGAGCAGAGGGTATGTGAGGGCAGCAGCACTCACTGATAGAAGAGAAGTGAGCTTGTGAGGTTAACACAGTATGAAATCTGGATGGGGAAATCTGTGCAAAAAGTGAAAGCCATACTCACACCTCCCTGAACAGCTACCACTGAGGCTAAACAAGGTTGTTGTCCAGAGGGACATGGAAACAGCTACTGGCATGGGAAGTAAGAACAAGAAGAATCAACTTTTATTGGCAATATATATATTTTTTTACATACACTGATTTTTTCCTCTGCATTTAACTCATCCTTGGTTGAACACACATGCAACACCCAGCAAATTACATGCAGTGAACACACACACACACAGGAGCAGTGGGCTGCCACTGTCAGACGCCCGGGGAGCAAATTGGGGGTAAGGTGCCTTGCTCATCAGCCTGCCATTCCGGTGGGGGACTCAAACCGGCAACCCTCCAGTCGCTTCTCCAACCTGTAGGCCACAGCTACAATGAATCATGATTCATTGTAGCTGTGGCCTACAGGTTGGAGAAGCGCCTGGAGGGTTGCCGGTAATAATGAATAATAATTGTTTTTACCAATCCTACTAGTGGTTAGACATATTTCATCGTTTTAACTGATAAAATTTTTCAAGTTTTTTATGGGTTTGGTGTGTTGAAGTGCACTGAAGAACTCTTGAGTCCCACCATTGGTTCATGCCACTTTACTGACTCATCAAAGAGCAAAACACTGCTATATAACTGAAGTATTAATTCAGAATATTGAAAATGATTGATTGATTGATTGATTGATTCACTGTAAATGATTATGTCCAACAATATTTGGAGGAAGAAGAGGAAGACCCAGGACACACTGGAGGGACTATGTCACTCAGCTGGCCTGGAATCACCTTGGGCTCCACCTGGAAGAGCCGGAGAAAGTGTCTAAGGAGAGGGAAGTCTGGGTTTCCCTGCTCAGGCTGCTGCGACCGGATAAAACAGAAGAAAATGGATGGATGGATGGTTATATTCACTTAACACATAGATAATGCTAAATAATTGTTTGTTTGTTTTTCAGTCAAATCTGCCAGAAAATCACGATAAAGAAGTCTTTCATACTGGAATATGTGTTGTGTAATTTCTGTTTTGTATTTATTACAAGACACAAGCGCACTTGCCTGTCAATTCACTTGTCACAAACAGTGAACAACCTCCCAGCAGGTGGGTGGAATCTGAAATGGTCTTCTCCAGATGACAGCATTATATGTATAAGTGAGGTAACGAGCATCACATCAGTATGTGTGTGTGTGTGTCATCAGAGGAAAAAGTTTGTATCAGTGTTGGCTGTGTTTGCTCAGAAAAGCAGTACTGATGAAGAGGCTGCTTTCTCTGTTTGGAATAATTGTCACTTACTGCTGTGAGCCTTCAGCTTTTTGTCAGGCTTAACAACCTTCATGACAAAACTGAATAGTCGCTCGCTTTTTCCTTGTTATTATCATTTAACCACTCATCCACTGACCAAGGGTCTCCCTCTCTCTCATATGGAGTCCTTGTAACAGATTATTCTCACCCGACGCAGCAGTCCTCTTCATCCTTTGCTCCACTTCTCGTCTGCTTGCTCTTTCTCCGTTCAGCACTTGATACACTTACCCACTCTGTCAGGCTGCATCCCTCTTTGAAGTTAATGAGTCAAAACTATCAGTCGTTTCGCTTTTAATTAGAAAACGGACAGAATGATTACATTTTTAATTGAAGCTGTCATTTTCAATTAAGATATGACATCCTTGAGAAGCCTTCTCCTCTCTCAACTCTTTATTTATTCATTTATCAGCAGCCCTTTCAAGATGCTCCACTCACTTGCCTCCTGATCTCTTTTCTCGTCCTCTTCTCTTCTCCTGCTGTTCTAGAGACTTCTCGTCAGAGGACAAGCTCTTCCACCGCTTTATATTATGTAGTCTTTCATGTTTCACTCATCTTATAATCTTCTCTGGTACAGATTTCATTGTATCTCAGATTGTATTATTTTTTCATGTTCCCTTTTGTTGATTCCCCTCCCTTATACTTCTACCAACATCCTTGTCTGTCTCCTATACGGTCAATCAAAGGTAGAGAGGACGTTCATTTAACTCTCATGGCATTAGTTGATTTAATTGGCATTATAACAAAACATGAAATGTATATTTAATATTTATATTTAATAATCCAAAATACTTCACATCTAATGGATGATAAAAAAAAAAAATCCAGAAAAAACAAAAAGAGAAATAAGACTTGTGCAAAATAGAAAATATATTAAAAATAATGAAAGAATTGAGAAAATCTCAAACTTGACTGTAGTCTAGTATTCAGAGGTTGAATAGCTCTGAGGAACACACTTCTCCAAAATCAATATATTTTGAGACAAAGTTGTCTAAATCTTTTCCCAGGAGCTATTTCCTCAAAAAGGGTGAGAGTTTTCTCTTATAGAGAAAACCTGGCAGAGGCTAGTTTCAAAGATTGAGGAAAGGTGCGATTGGGAATCACAGGTGATTTAAGATGCAGGCTCAACTATTTCTTCGAACAGATTATTTTGTGCAGAGAACAGACTAGAGCACCAAGCCAAACTTTAATGGAAAAAGTTAGCACCCTTGTCACAGCTTTAATTAATTCAAAAATCATCACGATACTCCAAATTTAGTATAATCATTTTGTGAGCTATTGCAGATAGGTGGTAGCAGATTGTGAACACACAATTCTCTCCAGAAAGACAGTGTGGTATTTGATCAAGGCAGGGAATTAGTGGTGAGGAGCTTTCTTGACAAATGTAAGCTAAAAACGATCCAGGATGGCTGGCTTTCAAGGCATCCTGTCATTTTGTTTTATAACGCTTGTTATGTGTCTCTGCAGATTCTGATAGGAAACATCCTATTCATTTCATTTTCTTTTCAGAAAGTCTTTTATATTGTTTTAGGCATTGAACTGTAAACTCTAATTTTTTCATGCTTTTCAGCCAGCTATAAGCTTTATAATGAGAGTGTTAAAATATTAGAGAAATGCAATGAAATTAACCACACACAGCATAAAATGTTATGCAGGGACGTTGCTGTAGTCAGTCAGGATGCACTGAGCAGGATGCTCAGTACAGCAATGTTTACTTATTCTGTTGGAAAAGTTTGGCAGGTAAACAGTGGTGAACAAGTTTCTAACCAATGAGACAGCATTATTTGTGCTTCTCCTGGTGCTCAATAGAAACAGCAACATTGGTGGAATTTGTCTGAGGATTGATTGGTAGAGTGTAGTGATTGCTTCTTGCCCAGTGGAGCCCCATGATGGCATTGGCTCCAGCCTCCAACCCTCCAAAGGCTAACCCGTAGCCACACTCAACAGTGATTTCACAGTGCACAGACACACCCTGGTGTGCTAAGGCGACATCACCACCATATAAATCCTTCTGACTTTCACAGTATTCCATGGTTTTTTCCAAATGCATTTTATGCCAACCAGCAAAGACTGGCTTGCCAGAGCTGAAGGACAAAGCAAATGTAGCTGCAGCCAAAAGGAGTAGGGCGGAGCCCTTGGTGTGAGCATGTTGGCATTGTTTGTGTAATTAAACACAAGATCAGCATCTGAACCATTTTTTAAAATTTAAAGACAAATTATATAATGGAATGATAATGATGCTGTGTGTCTTTAATACAGTTTAACAAAGGTCATGGTTGTTGAAAACAGTGAAAACACTGCAACAGTGAAAACAATGATGAAGGTCAATATTGAGTTCAGTCTCTACCCCGTTACACTAATAATTTAGTAACTTTTCTGGTAGCCTTTCTACATATTGTACTTGTACAAGTGCTCGAACACATACAGATTGTAAGTTTGTTGTGTGAAAACACAAACTAGGGCCTCTTATTATATTTTTTTCCACTGGAAGGACAAACTGGAGGATACTTACATGTTTTCTCTGCTGAAGGGGCACACTGGAAGGCTCTCTATCACGTTCGGTAACTGTAGAGGGCACTTTGTTGTGTTTTATCTACCACAGGGGCATCTAAGGGAGTAATTTTGCATTTATGTATTTTCAAATGAAACAAACCGGATTATATGAATATGATTTGAATATGTTCATATCCGGGTTCATTCTGCTATTCCACATGTCTGTGCCTTAATCATATATTTCCTTTTCTTCCATTATTTGTCCTTTAAGTCCTTTCTCTCCTGTCTTGTCCTGGTCTCTTGTATTGTCCTCCTCTGATTCTCCTCTCATCTTCTTCTCCAAACCCGGAGGAGTGGGTGGCTGTGGCCCTTTACGGTCCATTTCCTGTTGAGGAGGAGGCTCTTGAGTGCAGCCTGAGCCATTCTTTCTCCGTACAATGCTGTGTTCTCATTAACTCTTATCAAAGTTCATCTTGCATCCAAATGCTGTGGGCCGCTCAATACTGACTGCGCTGAAAAGAGAAAATGAAAAAAGACAAAGCAAGCGGTGGAGAGAGAGAGAGAGAGAGAGCATTGTGTAGATAACGGACGGAGAAATAATGGTTTAATGGTGATTGAGGACAGGCAGAATAATCACTGCAGTCCTCTGACAAGGATGAATATCGGTTTGATGTAAATTAAACTGTGTTCTTATCTGAAATATTGTTAAGTGTGTTTCATGTTTTCTTTCTATAAACTAATACTTGTCTGAGTCCATATGAGTTTTTTAGAGCTGGAAAAAAAGAAGTTAGAGAAACATAATTGACTGCGACAAATAATTAAGTAGAATCCATAATTGTGATTCAATCTCAGTCACACAATAGATGCTCTTTGAATGTCCTCATGTCATTTGCTTCACCAGTCCAGCATCACAAGAGAAATGCCAATGCCAGTATTCACACAAACCACAACAAGGAACATGGCAGAGATGAAAACCCAGTCCCAGTTCCAGTAAGCACACAAGCAGGTGTAGACCTAAAGCGAGTACTTAGTGCAATCCTCACATGATTTGTTCAGCTGATTAGAAATCACCCCATAATTCTGTCTGAAAGTATCATCTACGTCTGCTCATAAACACACACGGCTAGTCCTCCTCCTCCTATCTCATCAGATCCTACGGTGCAGCTGGATTTCCTTATTGAGAAGTAAAGAGCGATAATTGGAGACTGATTGCAGCCTTCAGTGACTATCACAAGATGCTTAAGCACATAAGAGCCCTATTTACAATAAGGGAAAAAAAAATCCTGCTGTCAGATGAGGGCTTTATATCACCATCTCTGTAATATCCTCTGATAGATTTATTTTGTCCTTGGTGTCTGTTGTTACCTTTCGATGCATGTTATACGCTGTGCAAGCCAACATACTCCCTGATAATGACTGCTTTGTTTATGCTTAGCAGTCGTATTTCTCTCTGATATCAGCATAGTGAAAATGTCAGGAGGGAACTGAGTGACGTGATGCTAGTGTGACTTTACTGCCATGATTGGCAGATATCTATCTGAGGAGCAGTTTAATGACTAATTTAATTCATGTTGAAACTGACTGGTTTTTTTTTTTGTTTGTTTGCACATTTTTTGCACACATTAACTACTCGGTTAAGGACTGATACACAGAGGTTACACAGGTCAGAAGGTAGACCAAATACATAAAGAGAAAAATCTGTATTTACACAGTTACATGGACTATGACTGTGGGAACGAGAAGACACAGCAGTAGTGAGAATCTCATTTGAGAGAAGAGTCTCTTTTAAGATGCGTTAACAACACAATTAAGCTCACGTTAGTTCATTAACTGCATTCAAGCTTGAATGCAGTAGGTGTGCAGTCATATTCTCCTGTAAAGTAAAGAAAGTTGGTGGACAAATATTTCCTTTGTTGAAATTTTGGGAGTTTCATTAACTTATTAAACTAAATGCTTAGAGGGAAGGTGGCTGCAGGTAAACAATTCATTCAGAAGGAATGTTTTTGTCTCAGGAGAATCTCTGAGTGAGTGATTATTAGTGGCATTGCTTAAAACACACATATGTGGCTCAATAGGCTTCTTTTCAGCTCAAGACTCCCACAGCACAACATACACTTTAACCACAGCTCTCAGTTGCGTGAACACTTCAGAAACTCTTCACCTTCCATCGTGACTCTGCCTCAGCTGCCTGATAACCGCCCAGAGGAGACTGTCTGATACCATAAACACCAGCGAAGAATTAAACCATGATGGATGGTGTTGGAGAGTGTTTTCACTTTGCTCAGGTATTCTGTTCCCCATTTCCAATATTTAGACATTTTCAAATAAATAACTCATGTTCTTAAGTCTGTGCACATATTGTGCTGAATAAACCCCCTGAGTTATTTAATACAAACTGCTCGTGCCCCCAGAAGAATGAGGTCTGAAAGGAAAAAGATAGTTTAGGGGGTTAGATGTTCTTTGTAACTGGAAAGTACACAGACTAATGGGTGTACATGTATATGTATGTGTGTCTTGGTGTTACTTAATGTGTGTGTTTAGAGACAGCCTTAGGTCTTTGGGATGGTGCTGTTCTGCTGCTCCCACTTTAATTGGCTGCTGGCCCCTCGGCCTTGCCTGAATGGAGAGTCATTTAGGGACCTTTCACTCTCATAGAGGATTGTCGGTTGCCGCTGCAGGAGAAATTGCATTCCTGTTTCCATACAATGGCTGGTCTGAGTCGGGGATGGGGCAAGAGTATCACTGTCATTATCATGACAATGGAAGCTAATTCCACTGCCACTAGCGCCATTCTGAAACCCTCTGCAGCACCAGCTTATCAGGGGGCACCATGAGACCAGCAGGAAGCTACGCGAGCGCCGCATCTGAGGAAAAGAGTCACACACATGCAGTATACACTCACAAACAGACACCCACACACACACACAAACACATTCAGGACACACTCATACTTTGTTTAGAGAGGCTTGAACAAATGCATCAGCAAAAAAGTTTAGGCAACAGCACAGCTCACTTAGGGAAACACAATGAGGCCAAAGAATCACTATTCAAAAACAAAATGAAATGAATGCAAAGTCTACCATCCCAGAGATCGATCAGTTGTTCAGCTGCTCATTCATAACAAGTGAAAATTGTGCATACACTGTTCAACCAACTGAAAGGTATTTTAAATTCTAGAAAAGAAAAGACCCTGAGTGCACCAACTGCACCAGGCTGAAGTTGGGGTAACTGTGTTTAAAATGATGCACAAGTTTCTGGATATACAGCCATGAAAAAGTGAGTCTTGGGTTTGCGTGTTTCACTGAATGCAAATATCATAGAGCTTCAATAAACAGAAAATAAAGCATAATTAATGATTAGCTGTTTTCAATAGTCCTGCACATAAACCCTGTAAAATCACAACTTTCAGTAGTTTTTACCCTTCAGGTTTTGTACGTGTTCTGTTGTTAATAGCAAATCCTACTGACCAGACTGTATAACTTAAAAGGACACTTAAAAACTTTGCATTTCACCCAGATGGGCTTTGCATGACGTAACAGTGCAGTCTTTGCTGAGCTCTGTGACCTTCTCAGCATATCCTCTGTGTGCACGTTCAAGAGTTTTTTATGATGGAGAGTGAGTTACGCTTGTGTAGTTTTTTTATAGGCTGCTTTACATGCTAACCTGCATGTGCCTTTCTAAGAATGCAAATAGTAAATATCTTGAATCATTTTGGTTTGATGAAAATGAGAAGGAGGACTGAGTGGCAAAGAGCAAGGGCTCGTCTTGTTTTTAAAGCAGCATGAGCCATATGCATGTGATCTTTGCTGTCAAAGAGATGTTTGAGGAAGGCTTTGCATTCTGCACTATTTAGAGGAACTGTATGCTTAACTTGCAGAAGAAAGATGTTAAATGTGCTGAGCAGAGTGGAAACTCAGTCGATCTAAAAGCAATTAAAATGTTAGTTTGCTCCAGCTTGCTCCTAGATGTGTAACCCTGTGATAGTGTCTCTGTTTTGTTCATTTGCTCCATTTCCCTGCAGCTCTGAAGTCGTCTGAGTGTATCATCATCCACCATCCAGCAGGATCCTCCTGCTGAGAGGGCAGCATGGTGTCAGACCTCGGAGCAGCACTGAAACACTCACTGACCTGAGCCTCATTTAAACCACACACTCACACACAAAGCAGTGGCATGTAATGGCGACAGTCTCTTGATTTATCTCATGGATTGTGATGGATTTATTCCACACATTTACCCTGTTATGTAAAACATGAAAATAACAAAACAACTTAGACTAAACATTATCCTTCATTGAAAAACTTAAATGTTTTGCACATTATCAATTTATTATTTTTTTAAATCTTATTTAACCAATTTATACTTAATCACTAACAGTAATTCTCCTTGTTCATTTTCATGCTCAGCATTGTTTTCCTGCTATTACATTTTTCCTTGTCTCTCCCCTGGACTCAGTAACTTGTGACCTCTACAAGCAGACAAACCCAGTTTTCCTGCTAGCTGCTGAATCACTGTGTTAGTGAGCGCTGTGGGCAAGTCAGACACATTATGCACCTTGAGGAATCTGTTTGTTGAATTGACGTGTGTTATCCTGACAGACGTCAGGTGAATCTACCGTCTCCCTTGAGGGTTGGATTTACGTTTAGACTGAAGGCATCCTCTGCATATCTGATCCATCCCAGTGCTTTAATCAGCAAGCAAGTATTTCTGAAATGTGAAATCGCACGAGCAACATTATTTTCATATTCAGGTTATTTCCAATGCAATTCTTCCACATGAATAGTCATAGTAGATAGAGACATTACTGTGACAGAAACATTCACTGTCCAAGGTGCTGAATCAGTCTTTCAGCAAATAGAATTTTCCTTCCAAATGTTTTTCATGATTATCTGCACCAGAGTGTAGACACACTAGGGCTGAAAGAATCATGTCAATCATTGTCTGGCAAGATAGCCTTAAAACACATGGGAAGGCCCTCTGCAATGCCAGAGCACCCCATTAGTGAGCATTAATAAAGAAAAATAATTCTTTTTCCTTGGGGCCAGGCAGACAGAGAACCAGGAGCATCTTCTGCACTTATAATTTTAGTCCACATGAGTACCTTTACTTCTCATTGGTACCAACTGGTACCAGTTTTTCTTCAAATACATGAACCTTTATGAACCTTAGAAACAGCCTAATTCAATTCAGTTTATTTATATAGCGCCAATTCACAACAAAAGTTATCTCATGACACTTTCCAATTAGAGCAGATCTAGACCAAACTCTTTAATTAAACTGTAATACAGAGAGCCCAACATCCCCCCTTGAGCAAGCACTTGGCAACAGTGGCAAAGAAAAACTGCCTTAGCCTAGACTGCTATAGACTGATTTCTTCCTATCAGTCAGACCCCATCCAAACTATGCTGTTTAAATAAATTTTACCCTAAGTTAGCACTTCTCTTCCTGATATGACCAATTTGTTTCTATTGGCAGGCTATGAACCTCAGTGCTGTACAGTCATGGCCAAAAGTTTTGAGAATGACACAAATATTACATTTTCACAAAGTCTGTTCCTTCAGGGTTTTTAGGTGTTTGTCAGATGTTTCTATGGTATAATGACATACAATTAGAAGCATTTTACAAGTATCAAAAGCTTTTATTTAGAAATACATGCAATAGGTCAATATTTGCAGTGTTGACCCTTCTTTTTCAAGACCTCTGCAATTCTCCCTGGCATGCTGTCGATTAACTTCTGAACCAAATCCTGACTGATGGCCGTCCATTCTTGCATAATCAATGCTTGGAGTTTGTCAGAATTTGTGGGTTTTTGATTGTCCACCCGCCTCTTGAGGATTGACCACAAGTTCTCAATGGGATTAAGATCTGGAGAGTTTCCTGGCCAAGGGCCCAAAATCTTAATGTTTTGTTCCCTAAGCCATTTTGTTATGACCTTTGCTTTATGGCAAGGTGCTCCATCATGCTGGAAAAGGCATTCTTCATCACCAAATTGCCCCTGGATGGTTGGGAGAAGTTGCTCTCGGAGGACGTTCTGGTACCATTCTTTGTTCATCGCTGTGTTTTTAGGCAAGATTGTGAGAGATCCCACTCCCTTGCCCGAAAAGCAACCCCACACATGAATGGTCTCAGGATGCTTCACTGTTGGCATGAGACAAGACTGATGGTAGCGCTCACCTCGTCTTCTCCGAACAAGCCTTCTTCCAGATGCCCCAAACAATCGGAAAGGGGATTCATCAGAGAAAATGACTTTACCCCAGTCCTCAGCAGTCCAGTCCTTGTAACTTCTGCAGAATATCAGTCTGTCCCTGATGTTTTTGCTGGAGAGAAGTGGCTTCTTTGCTGCCCTCCTTGACACCAGGCCTTCCTCCAAAAGTCTTCGCCTTACTGTGCGTGCAGATGCACTCACACCTGCCTGCTGCCATTTCTGAGCAAGCTCTGTACTGGTGGTGGCCCGATCCCGTAGCTGAAACAACTTCAGGAGACGGTCCTGCCGCTTGCTGGACTTTCTTGGGCGCCCTGGAGCCTGTTTGGCATCAATTGAACCTCTCTCCTTGAAGTTCTTGATAATCCTATAGACGGTTGACTGAGGTGCAATCTTACTCGCTGCAATAAACTTCCCCGTTAGGCCCTTTTTGTGCAATGCAATGATGGCTGCACGTGTTTCCTTGCTGGTAACCATGACTAACAGATGAGGAACAATGGCACCTTCTTCCAGTTCCAAGTGTCCAGTCACTCAATCCTGAGAGATTGATCTCCAGCCTTGTCCTCATCAACACCCACACCTGTGTTAATGTGTGTGACACCTGTGTGTCATTGAAATTATGTTAGCTGGCCCTTTTGTGGCAGGGCTGAAATGCAGTGGAAATGTGGTTTTAGTGATAAAGTTCATTTTCAAGGCAAATAGGGACTATGCAAATAATTGCAGTTGAGTGGATCACTCCTCATAACATTCTGGAGTATATACAAATTTCCATTATAAAAACTGAAACTGCAGACTTTGTAAAAATTAATAGTTGTGTCATTCTCAAAACTTTTGGCCATGACTGTATAGTAGTTGAAATTAAACCTCTTCTTAAAGCCTACTCTTGACCTAGAGGTTTTAGCCACCTACAGACCTATAGCTAACCATTTCTTTCTCTCCAAGATCCTCAAGAAAGCAGCCACTAAACATGTGACAGCTTATGTGACTGTCTACATTAAGCTGGTTTAAGTTATGTCTATCATATTATAAAACTGAAGTAATTGTGGTGAACCTGAAACATGTTAGAAACACATTATCTAATTAGTTATATTTGATCGGAATATGTCTTTTAAATTCTACATAACATAAATTTCAAGGACTGTCTTCTTTCTCTCGCACAACATTGTAACATTCAGGCGCATCCTGTCTAAAGAAAGATGATGAAAAATCAGTCCTGGATTATTATTTAATTCCCTATTATCAGATTGACCCAGTAAGTCTCTAATACTCACCAGGTAATCCATGTATGAACAAGAACTCATAATAGAGATCGTATTTCACCCATACTGCCTTCTTTACACTACATTGCGTAATTGTACTACTCATTACACTACACTAGATGTACAGATGTCGTCTGTGCTGAAAAAAAAAATCTGCTTAACCGAAAATTTTCAGATGTCAGATAAAGAGAATGTGGGCTGCTACATAGCTTTATTTTAAAATCAAGTTCTTCATTTCAGAGTAGTTTTAGTGTCATTAGTCTTGCTCCCACTGTTCTCTGACAAATGATGTAGTTTCAAGACAGCCCACCGTCAGAGTGGTGTAAGACGTCGTCTCTTTCTCGTCACCCTTCCAAGCAGTATGAAGAGAATTGACACATTCTTTAATGATGGCAGAAGTAATCGATTTCCAGGTAACATGAGGCCGGAGGATGGAAAAGATACAAGAGAAAAGAGCAGAGACGTATGGCGTCCTCTTCATTTGACTTGAGGCTACTCACTCAGATGATATATGCAAAGAATCAACAATTTTTTGTGTAAAAACAAACATTTAATTTGCATTAAAGATTCAAACATGTACAGTATATACAGTCTAAAAGTCTCTTTAGTCTGTCTAAACTACATTGGTCCATTGGTGTGTCCATTGGCCCATGTTTATTGACAAAACATGTACAAACAACAGCAGACATTATCCTGATCATGTGACACGTACTGCACACTTAGTTTCACCTGTCGTCCTCCCACCGGGCAATGTGCTCTGCAGCTGTGAAAACACACAAACACACACATGACAGAAACAACCCCGTCGGCTAGAACATAAAACTAAATACCAAGAGCATATATGTTTGTAAGAGCAATGTCATGCTGACCAATTGAAACGTCTCTTAACAAAATGAAGAAACATAATGAATTAATCTAAGTGGCAAGTCATGTTGATGCTGAACGTACCAGTAAAATATTTGCTAACAATATATTTCATTTGTTTTCTGGAACATTTAAATAATATTTTTCCAATATTAACCAAAGTGGTTTTGTTGTCTAAACCTAACCACAGACCAGAGTCTGGACTTGAATTGTGCTTTGTGGTGTCAGAGTCCCCAACCACTTCCATGGAAATCTGATGTAGTACTGAAGAAGAGATGTGGTTGTAATGAATTCATTCAAATATCACTTCTGTATATAACCCAAAGAGTAGTTACATTTACCTTCTTAACTGCTGCATATTAGTTGTATATAAATGCAATTTCTAGGAGACAGGGCTGTATAGAAACAATGGAAATATGTAAAAAAAAAAAAAAAAATCTGCATGTTGACAACAAAATCATTGTTAAAAATGAAAAAAGTGTGTGCGTTCAGTTCTGTATCCCCTTCTTGAGTGTGACTACAAATCTCTTAATTATGCAAAACATGACATAAAACCACGCACTCCTTCCCATACACATGGAAACACACACACACACATGCACACAGCAGTGTGGAGAAACATAGCTTAGTGTCTGCCTCAGGCTATGTGATATCCACTTATCATTTTATGACCAATACAAAAAGAAAAAAAACAGCAATGAAGGCTGGAAATCACTCTTATGGGATGGAAGGATCTGTGTGCTTTTAATAAGCTGAATTTATGCATTTGGCTCTATTGTTCCAGTGACATTTTGCTTCAATTTGGAGAGCAAGCATGGAAAGATAATTGACTGAAGAATATTCACATGCATTGAGATTTTTTTTTTTCTGACCTCTATGCTGCAGCTTAACCCCCACTGATAAAATGCCACCCTCTAGTGCTCCCTTGCTCATGGTCTACCAGTCCTGTTTCACACAACAACCACAAAGAGGGAGACATTAAGTGGTCTACAAAAATCAGATTGTAAAAATGTTGTCCTAGCAACGTTGACCACATTCAGAGCAAATCACTCTTTCAGCCCTGAGTGATCAATACCAGATTACACACCAACCACTTGCAAAGACACAATCCAGTGAGCAAAACTAAATATCTGCCACATCTCATTCCTTACGATCAATGTAAGTGGTATGTGTGTCTAAACACTGTGGACCTTTGTGCAGCTGACACATATTGATCGTTCAAAGGCTCTTCTTGATGGCAAGCACTGAGTGCCATTGATTTAGACTGAGTGCCATGTTTACATGTGCCAGCAGGATCACACAGAGATCCAGTCCAATTTTAACGTTGTGTTCACATCATTTGTAGACACACTGGATTAACATTTTACACTCGTGGTGATTATCAGTGACAGAGCCTGTGAAATAGGTTACACTAATTGTTTGGCATAATAAAGCACAGCAGGTAGTGGGGGTCGCAATATTAATTCTCTTCAGATCAGCCAATTTTACATTTGAAAACTACAGAAGATAAATAAGACAAATATAAAAAGTTCCCTTAAATGATAATATTAGTGATAATAATTTTGACAATGAACACTTCTATAATTACATCACTCTGTGTAGTGTAAAGGCTGCTTTATAGAACTGAACTGACCACTCAAGAATGCAGCTTACAGATTTGAACCACTTTTAGCTCACTTTTTTTACTTCTCTGGCCATCACATTCACTTTATGAGTGTGTATCTTTATAAGTCTTATAGCTCTCATAAAAAAAAATAAAACCTTGAACAACCATGTCCAGTAAACATCCACATATTTTTCTCATGACTTGACATGGCTCTACTGATCACTTCACAAGGAAGCACCCTGAAGAACAGTTCATTCACTATCATTCTTATGATCCTACAGCACATGATGTCCCTATACAACGAATGATGGAAAAAGGATCTCATAGTCTCATTAATAGTGAACAGTATTTAACACCTTTGTTTGAATTACCTTCTTAAGCATATCAACCAACAGAAAATCATAAAGTTTGTTGTTATAGATCACTACTCTTGTGACAGAAGTGGCATTCTAGGCCCCATTTTGTGTACATGCAAAGGTTATAAATGAGACCCCAGAGCATTTTGCTTTGGTGATGTGTTCCACCAGGGCAACAGCATTGTTGTTCTTGGAAAGACAGAGCTTGTGCTGCTCACATCAACAACCAGTGTATGCAGTAACTCTTTTCAGGAATGAGGAAAACAATTACCTTTTGAATTTGACAACACGCTCAACCCATATACTTCTGCAATATGTGCGCCTCTACAATGTGGTATGGAACAACAAAGCTAAAGAACAATACAGCAAGACTGTTTCAGCAAACCTGGAGATGCAGGTTGATAGTTATGGAAGGACAGTGCTGTGTATGCCATTTGATATTTTTGTTCTTTCAGTGTTTTTTTTTTTCCATGTCCGTTGTTACTTAGGAAAAAAAAAAAAATCTGATATTTTATTTTACAGCTTGTCTCCCACAACCTGTGATGTTCACTACGTCATCTGGCAGCAACAGAGGAAGTGAAAAGCAACAGAAGAGTGAGTCAGTTGCTCTGACTGACACTAGATTGTATGTGCAATGTGACATTTTCAGAGTCTTTTTTGGTTTTCTTTCCTCAAAAGAATGATGGCAGCGAGCAGAGAGACTTCACTAGTCTCCTTAATGTAATGGTGAAGAGAGCACGATGTGGACAGGAGCTTCAGGACTTTCAGAAAACAACTAAATGTCTGAGCAAATGGATGCATCTATAAAGTGCACTTAATATTATGAAAGATATAGACATTCAGTTTTTTCTTCACTTAGCTAGTGCCGGTTGTGGATAAGAAGTCCAAATGAACTCGTACCATTACTGAACAACATACTCCTCACTCAACCTGGCTTTTGGAGTCTACGGTTGGCTCAGCAAAAAAGATGGGATAGTGAGGGGGTGAGTGAAGAGAACATGCTGTCCTGACACTGATTACGTAATTATTACAACCTTAAACTACTTTAAACATAATTTATTATCATAGGACTCATTTGCCCCAGATCCTGAACAGCTGATATTGAGAAGGCAGTGAAACTCCTGTAAGATATGTAAACCCAAAGGAATCGATACATATGGTACATTTTATTTACAATGACAGATGATCAAACGACGTCTGGTGCAGACAGCAGATGATGTGTTGGCTGCAAACAGCCACGTTACTGCTAGTTGGTTTCCACCAGCATTGTTCAACCCCACGGATCACCAGCCTGTATTTTCTTGATTGATCATTTATCCACGTCTTACTGGGTTAGCTATTATTTTTGTAATACCTAAGTTTCTGCATTCTGTATTCAACTATCATTTTCCTTTGCACTGCACAGTACTAGCACCGCTAAGGAGACGAAAGTTGCAGGTTTTTAGGGAACCCAGTTTGATCACATATGGATAGTGGCACTTTTTGACCACTTGTTTACTTTTTAGATCTGCGGCTCCGTTTTATTTTAACTATTACCCATTTGATGCATTAAACTGATGCAGATCCATCTGTTGGGAGAACATTGTACAACAGTACACGGTGTTATCGTAATTTGATCAAACTTTGAAAGAGGTCTCTATATGTATAGAAGTACTTATGCAAATTAAACAATTATGCATGTTTTTCTTTTCCTGATGTGTGTATACATTATTTTGGCTGACTCTGGATTTCTTTGAATTATTGTACTGAACTGTACAGTTTGCTTGCCACCTCTTTATTGGAATGTGTATCCAAAAAGCATTTTTGTTATTGATCATACTTCTTGTTTAGTATTCTTCTGGACAATTTGTGGACCTGCCCCCTACAGTTTTTACACTACAAACACCATTCACACATCAAACCCCCGCAGAGCTGGTTGTTGATGTAAACCCTGGAGGGTACAATTATTATGAAACATTTAAACATTTGACTCCCCTCACGATGAGTACAGCCCTAGATTGCATGCTACAGTGAGGGGTATTTGGTACAAACCATAGATGACTGTACTGTCATCTCTAACAAAATCATATAATAGCTCAGAATGCATGAGTTTGAAAAAAGGAGTCGATAAATGCTAATGATATATCAGACTTGTTCCTGAGACAGATGTTGGATGTAAATTAATACAACTGTTTACATATAACACTTCATGAAGTTTCTAGTTATCAAGTCTGTGTTTCTGTTGGTTAAAATGACCTAACATGACATTAAGCCGGCTGCAGGAGTCACTCAGAATCACACTTATTGGGGAACAGGTTGAACTTTGATGCAGTGACACTACTGTAACCCAAGGATGAATGCGAACCTGGTCACGCTAAAGTCAGCCACATTCCAGGGCACCTCTGCACTGACAGCAGGAGCTTCTTCCCAGCAAGGCAAAGGCAGTCACACACCAAATTTTGGGGACATATGAGAGGGCAACCATTCTGCCTTGCAAGTAATCTGTGGCCATACTAATATAAAGCAGAAATACAGCTAGCCATGCAGCCAAATGTGTGTAGTCTTCAGAGGGGTGAAACACCGCCATCAGTGATCACCTGTTTGATTCTGTGCTAGTATGTCAACAATGGCAGGTCTAACAAAATATTATAATACAAACACTCAGTGAACTACCGCTCCCTAGTAGGAAGGTTCACCAGATCACATTTTGTGGTCATTTATACAAAGAAGGAATGTCGATGTAGGTTCTCAGTCATCCAAGTAATCCTAAGACGCAGTCCTTACCATGCATGCAAATGTATCGATTCTGTGTTTTACAGCGCTGGTCGTTCCAGTTAAAGGCACTTGATGCCTGCAGCTCAACACAGTTTCCAAAGCTAGACAGAGAAAGAAAAGGGATAAGTGAGTCTTATTTTTTGAGGTTCCAGTTAGAAGGGTTAAGTTGAGGGAAAAAAAAACTTAAAAGTCTTTCAGACACATTTTATTTTGTTTGAATTTTTTGATGAAATGATAGTAAAGCAGTTAGTACTGATACAATAACTAGTTTAATAGTTTATTATAGAATTAGTTAGTACTAATAGATGCATAGATAGATAGGAATGAAGAGAAGGAGACAGACAGAGAGAGACATCTAGTGGTCAAGGTGAAGGTTGGTTGTAGGTCGCTGTCTTTAGCTGCTAGTCCAGATATAAAAATGAAAGTATAAAAATGTAAGTAATATTTAAAACATGGATTTAAAAGATTAAAACAAATGACAACAATCTTTAAGTCATACTGTAGATCCACAGGCTGAAACATCTGCATTTTTTTTTTTTTTTTTAAAAAAAGAAGCTCTGAACAAAGTAATTTTCTAATTTAATTTTTGTTTGTTTGTTTTCAGCTGTTTAACTCCATTGCACTGGGCCATTTCTGTTTGTGATGTGCTCTGCAGTAGTTAATGACTTTTAGTAAATGTGCTTCTTACCCTTGGTTGTCAGGTTGCCCAAAGGCAAAGCTGCTAAATCGAGGGATCTCTCCTGTGTCCCAACGAAATGAGTCTTTCAGAGGCTTATATGTCAAACCTGTGGAGCAAAACATATATATATATATTGTTGTTTTATCTGTGCAGCATCTCAACACTCTCCACCTGGCAGTACAGCTGGTCAAAACAACATCTAATCTGGTGGAGAATTCTGATATTTTAACATTTGTTTTGATGACCAAGATGAAAAACTACCTATCCAGAAGTTTCGTGTCTCAAAGTCAGTGTTCATGACCTCATTGCTTGTCTCCAGCTGACTGAGATAAAAGGCCAAGATATCCTGAACCTTCTGATTGTGGATGTGAGCTAGAATACCCCCTCGTTCCTGGTGGTGTAAAGGAAAGAAACAGAGAAACCATAAAAAGTCTTCTTATGTAGATTTTTATACAACGTACAAAACGTACGGCCACTGCACTGCACTGCATTTATTTGACAGTTTATTTTAGTAACTGGGTATTACTGAAAATTTAATTTAACACAAAATGAAATTAACAAATAGATTAACATGTAATATTATAAATTAAGATAAAACTTTGTTAATCCTCAAGGGGAAATTCACAAGCTACCCAGCTGATAAACTATATAAACTAGTTAAAACACCTTTACCAGCTTAAATATAAAAGTGAAGAACACAAAATGCATATATAATTATAATTCAGTAATTTAATATACATTTTTTTTCCTGAAATATGCCATTCTGTGTAATGAGTGCCACTTCTTCCACCTCTGCTGCACAGTTCGTCTTACTCTCTCAGTGGGCAAACACACCTGATTCTCACCTGGCAGTGGCTTTTGGCTCCATAATAGGTGTCAGTTTCTGAAGACACCATGAAGCAATCACCGTCTATCATCACATCACAGCTGTGGAAGGGAAAGTGCACTTTCTCTGTTGAGACACAACCCGCCAAAAATAAGAAGTAAAAATAACGACCATCCATCCTGCTCCAGGTTCAGCAAACAGACTTAAATATATTGTTTTCTTTCAAGCCATTATAGTTGCAAATGTGGACAGAATTTGTAGAATTAAGATCAGGGAGATTAGTTGAAGAAATGCACATTTAGCCAGAACATATGTATTCACAGAAATACTGTACATTGAGTCAATTCACACTGGGTAAGGAGAGGTGTAGGACTGTGCCACTTCTGCTTGATATACACTGTGAATCTCATGTCCACTAATGTCTTTCATGCCTCCTTTACCAGTCAATATATTGGTGCTTTCGCCATGTTATACATGTTACCACATTAACATGATGTTACCAGACTTGGTATCCCTTGTGATCATTACAGAATGTAGCAGCAACCAGATTAATTTCCTCAGTATGCTTGTGTGTCTGTGTGTGCTTTTTGGATTATGAGACAGTCTGTGTCTCAGAAAGCAAATTGCTGAGGTGTATGAAAACACAAAGAAGCATAAACCAAAGCACACTGCACCTACCTGCACACTCAGCACCGCTATAGCCAACATCACACAAGCAAGAGCATTCTTCTTCTTTGAAACGACCGTGTACACATTGCACACTGCACCGCACTGAAAAACAGACACTTGAAATCTGCCTGCTTGGAATATTAAAACAGTAAGATACAGACAACAGATCAGTTTGATGAGGGCTGATATCAATAGGTATGTGTATGTGTTGATGACGGGTACCCTGGCAGAAGCGTCCTGTGAAGCCGGGGTCACACTTGCACTTGCAGGATGAGATGTTAAGATGGCCATGCTGACCACAGCTCATACGGCACGGATTCATTGGAATCTCTGGTAACGTGTGTCCATGCGCGCCAAGAAACACACAAAAATCGCACGCATGGTGCAAAATCAAACTCTAGAAGTTGTACATTTGATTTCATTTTACAGCAGAACTGAGATCCAGGTTGAATGATAAAAGCAAGATACTGTGGAATGCACAGGATACTTCTGAATAGTAAACCTGCATAGAAAATAACTGGCAGAACAGTGAAAAGATTTCATGAGCAGGAGTATGTCATGGGCACAATGGACCTGACAACAGCTCTGGTCATAGTAGTTGGAGAAAATTCAGCTCTTATCCTTTGCAAATCCTGTGACATGCATTTCCACATTCAAGGTAGCTACATCCTTGTGAAATGTCCTCATAAACACTTGTTTATTTTAATAGTAGAGGCCTAACTCACTGCGATGTCTGTACTGTAGCAATTTTTATTTATGTACATATATACATATACTGTATATACACTGTATATGGTCTTACCACATAAGCCACCTACATGGTCCCACAACCTGAAGCAGCCAGACATGGCAGAGGTGCAGAGAGAGCAGTACAGCCCTGTCTTATAGGGCATCACCAAGTGACCATTCACCTCCCAGTTACCCCTGCAGCAACACAAATATATAATATAGAACATAGACACAAATTTGGACAAGATCTACAGTAGCGGAAGAAGGATAAAACTACATTAATGCTGAAAATGTCAAATAAAGTCTCCACACAGACCATGGACTTGACTTTACAATAATCGGATTCTGAGACCTTCATATACAGATAGTTTCATCTAATCTTTTGTTTTAAATATATGTATCAAGGACTTCCTGGAAAGCACTGTTGATACTGAGTGGATTGTCCTGGAGAAATAAAGTAAACGTAGATCATAATGCTGTCAAAGACTTTAATAATTAACACTTTTTTCTCTGCCTGCAGAGACTTGCAACCTTTCACATACGTTGCTGTTCACGATGTGCGAGCTGGAAGTGTGTTGCAAGTGTTACCCAGGGACATATGCACAGACAAATGTCTCCCAGAGGTCTCCGTCTCTCAGACACAGTTGGCTGGCACAGCCCACGTGACTCGAAGTGGCCCACACCAGCTACACAATAACAAGGTTTAGACACAAAACATCAGCACAATTTAACAAACATAACAAACATCTATGAGATGTCTGTAAAAACATAACTCCACAGAAACACGGGAACAGGTTGTACCTGCTTCTTAATACCTGTGTATAGTGTTGACAGGTGGCATTTTCTCTACATTTCCCATTCGAATAGAGAAAATTTTTCCCCTCCTCAAACCAAGCGTCAATGACATCAGAAAATGAGGCAACACCGTAAGCCGACATGTTTGTGTTCCAGCCAATGTGACTGAAAGGCGGGGAGTGTTGAGGGGGGAGGTCTGTGTGACACGATGCTGCCCTCTGCTTTGCAAGTAAGGCCAACTTCTCATCCCATTCCTATAAAGACAATAATAACATTCAGTGTCATTACACGTCCTTGATGTTTAACAATCACAGTAAAGCATTACACACATTAGCATTCTCTGGCAGTGTCTTATGAGCACAAAGCACAGGCCTACTGCCAACCAGCACACTATAGTCAGTTCATATGGACCTTATTTATCGTATCCATCCATTTTCTATACCGCTTCATCCGTCAGGCTGGAGCCTATCCCAGCTGACTAGGGGTGAGAGGCGGGGTACACACTGGAATGGTTCCCAGTCCATTGCAGGGCCAACACACAAAGACAGACACACATGCACACATTCTCACCTAGAAGCAATGTAGAGTAGCCAATTAAGGAGGAAGCCAGAGTACCCGGTGAAAACCCACACAGGCACAGGGAGAACATGCAAACTCCAAGGGTCCAGAGTGGGATTCAAACCTGGAACCCTCTTGCTATAAGGTGACAATGCCAACCACTGCACCACTGCATAGCTATGTCAGATTTGGCAGATGACCTTGTCACAGGTCTGACACAAGGCCAGGCAATGAAAAATAAATTAACAATCACATCAATAATTACCAACAGGAAATTTCATCATCAACTCATTTAATTATCAAAATAGGCTATGGCACTGGAGTCTGAAGCCACTCTGTTAAATCTGAACTAAAGATCACATTGTACTTCTAGATACTGATTAAAACTGGATGAAAGAAAAATTCTTTGTCGTGAAGGTCATTCCTAATAGTGTTTCTGCGATTTTCTTTACCCACTGGATCCTTTTCAAGGATCATAACCAGGCCTACAACAGACAGAAAGACACCATGGGCAATCTGCCAGCTCAGTCAAAGACAACAAACACATACTGAAACTCATTGTGCACTTCTCTGGTATGCACTTTTCACGTAATGGAACATTTTCCAAGATTTGCAGTGGCAGATTGAAATAAACATCTGGTTTCCATGCCAATTTTCTACAATAACTGCCATATTTGCTGTAGTAAAAGCACCACTTAAGGTTCTTTCACTACAAAAGGTAACAACATGTAAAAAATTAAAGATTCAATCTTTGTATGAAGAAATATGATAAATAAATGAAATGAAACAAACTCTCAGTCTGTTTCAGACTCTAATGGGTGGCAGTTTCTCACAAGACACAAGTTAATCAGGGGATAATGAGTGATCTACTAATGATCTGATTGCTTACAGCAGGTTTGGGCAGTAACGTGTTAGTTACCTGTTAGAGTAATGTGATTACATTTTAAGATCAGTTTCCAATCCCAGCAACGCTCTTTTAGTTTGACATTTTGCAGAGTCTGTGTGTTCACATTCACAGACAACTGCAGAAGTGTTGTGTCTTATTAGCAGCCTCGCTGATGTTAGGAATTCTGTGGCTAACACTAAGCTAAGATATCATGGATGTATCATAAAAAAAGTTGACCTAGTACTTTATAAATCTTTCATAAGGGATGCATTATTAGAAAGAGGTACTACTGATAAATTTGTCATTTTAAAAAAAATGTTTCTGAGCTCAGGTGTTCTTGTAAGTTATACTAAGATATCACAGAGTATCCTGTTCGCGTGTCCTCTTCTATTCTGGTCTGTGTAGCCTGTTAAAGATGGAACCTCCAAATAAACGAATCAAGTGTCTGTGTGACAACTTTTTCTGTTCGGACAGAGAGAGTTTGGGAGACAGACATCATAAAACACTGATGTGGGGCGCAGAAAGGCTGAGCCACCTTGACTTCATTGTTCACTCTGCTCTCTGATGTCAGCTAGTCAAAGTCACCGGCTCATGCTTTGATGCCACCAGAGGGGTACAGAGTCACCGGGCAATATTTCATCTAAGACATTTCATTTTAAAGCCTGTCATGCTGTGTCAGCTGTGGGATTTGAATGAAAGATGTGAGTTCATGCTCTGGTTTGCCTTCTTTGTGCCACCATCAGTGACTGCTGTATTAATGTATATTGAATTAGCTAAATTAATAAAGCTTCTTATTTGTTTGTGCCTTTTTAACTGTATTGAATGACAGTGTTGGAGTTCGGGAAGTTTTCAGAGAGAGTAATAAAGTACAATCTCACAGAGGTTGATTTACGTATCAAAAGTAAATGCGTGAACGTCTGTTTCTGAGAGTGATGGTGTGACCTCGTAATACTTCTTAGCCTCTCAGAGCTAAAAGAAAACCAGCAGACAGGGTATTGGGGGAGGGAGGGAGGAGCATTATTCATTCCTAAAATATTGGCATTTTATCTCACCCTGAAAGCAAAGCCTATAGGACCATATTATAATAACTTCAACATAATCTCACCACAATGCTTACTGGTTTGTTCCTACATGGAAAAAAGCCAAAAAAAAAAAAAACTCATTCAGATATCCACAAACACAGCTGAAGCCTTGAGCCCTTTAACGTTTATCAGTAAAGCTCTTTAATATGCCTCTTCAGTTCAGCAAAGCTTCCTCTGAGGGTTTTCACAGGGAAATTACCTGTAATACCAGAGTTGTGAATGCAGAATGATTATCCACATCCTCTTTTTCTCATTACCACCTTATCTGTTGAGAACAGTTCTGTGAGGCTGAAGAGCAGTCGAAGAAAGAGGCTCAGTCTGCACGGGTGGCTTTGAGGATGTAATCTATGATAAAGTGACAGTTTGCCCTGGCACAAATCTCATATTAGGCCCAGAGGATATCTTGTGCATTATGAATTTCATAATCCATCGTTACCTCTTGGTCATAATCACATGAAGGCAAGACAGTTGTGCTGATAAACACTGTACAGCAAAGCAATAGATGGAATAAGATAGGGAGAGGATTTAGCCAGGATGTTTTGCAGAAAAACCTGAGTCAAAAATTAATATGAAGAATTACCACACATTCAGCAGTTCCCCACCATGGCCCTTTACCTATTTTAGCATTATTTTAACTGGTCATTTATGCACTGATTATTAGAATTAAGAGACACGTTTAAACATTTAAAAACATGAAATATGTCACTTAGTTTCACGTTCATAAAAAAATAAAAAAATAGATTCATTTGTGTCATTTCATTGTGTGGCGCTCACAAGTATACGCACAGCTAATTGATTTTGGCTTCATTCTGACTGTTCACAGTATCACTCAGCCTGCAGCAAAGCAGAACAAATGGTGCAGCAGTGCTACTATTTCACACTGTTGAGACTATCAGCACGACAGAGGAAGATAGCTCAACTTAAATCCTTTATATCCATGCTCTTGATGAGTTATTTCTCTATTAAAAAGGGAATATTTTTTTTAACTGTTAAGTTTACAGCAACCAAAAAACAAAAGCTCGAACTGTCAGGTGTCCTCCCTGTTCATTCATGTTGTAATCAATTAATCGTTTACTGAGTAAATTAAAACAGTTGTGAAAAAAGCTCATCAAAATTTCCCAGGGCACAAAGTAATGTCTACTGATTGCTTCTTTAAGTCCAACTGACAGTCCAAAGACTCTAGTGTTAGCATCACGAATGACAAAGCAAGGCACCAAATCAATTACCAAAATAGTTGGCAATTGATTTTTCTTTGATCAAATAACTAATGGATCAACTAATAGTCGGCACAGAAGTACTGACAGTACAGTACAGTACAGTACAGTACAGTACAGAGCATTACTTTTGTGTGCTGTGGAGAAAGACTAAACTTTGGGGGGAACATCAGCAGCAGTGTGGACAGTGTGCCATCTCCATTATTTAACAGGACAGCAGGCTGTCAACTAACAATAATGCACCTTGAACTCACATTAAGGCAACAGTATTCATACCATTCAAACCTTCACAGTAGAAATAGACAATAGATGCCACAAACCATTTTTTGCATGTTAGCTGCCATGGGATGGACCCAACTGCGCAGCCTATTGTGCTGAGCAACAATCTGTGAGCGCTCCTTCACCCCAAGCCCTGGGGGAAAAAAAAGGATTCAGTTAGTATAGCCCTTAGTGCTACCACTCTAATCCAACTGAATGCAAATGTGTTGGCGGGATGTTCCAGTGTGTGTTTTCTGTCAGACTGGAGCATGAGATGATAGTCTGTCATGACTATCATCTCATGCGCCCCCCCAGGCATTTATAAGCACTACTAAATGGATAATGATTGATCTAATTATATAAAAACATGTCTTC
Source organism: Scatophagus argus (assembly GCF_020382885.2). Lineage (NCBI taxonomy): Eukaryota > Metazoa > Chordata > Actinopteri > Scatophagidae > Scatophagus > Scatophagus argus. The sequence continues at coordinate 15,081,298 of NC_058493.1, forward strand.
ATAAAAAGTTTACTCTTCAATTGTCTTTACAGCCACTTGTTATTAGAATTACATTATATGTTATTATATGTTGCAAACCATTCATTATAGCTTTATATACTGCTTATAGACAGAGGTAAAAGTAAAGTCACCTCTGCAGAGTAAACCTTACATTGAATACACTGAGACTGAAATCCTCAACTCATCAACACTGGGCAAACTGTGGATTAGCATCATTTTAGCATCACATTCATTCATTCTACATCTGAGCACATTTCACTAAAAAGTTGAAGCACACCTGTGATAGGTGAATAATTTTGTGTATGGCATCATCTAAATGGCATTTTGTTAAACTGCTGCCAAACTTGTTTAGCACAGCAGGAGGTGACAGAAAAGCTGAGCTGTTTGTGCTTTGCCAGATGGATTTGGACAGCTAAGAAATCCCACTTGAATCCACAGCCTGAAGGACTGCAAACACAGAATAAAAACTCCCTCTTCCACTACATTTATGTACTCGTAGACTTAATTGCGATAACTTGCATGGAGAGAAAAGAAAGTCTGCCAATAGTCTAAACTTGTGCAGGTTTAGACTAGTCCCCTGCAGTCTAGACTAGCCTTCCGTCCCTCGTGGACACTTGACGCGTGCACAGCTTGGCGCGTGTTTTACCGGCGGTGGTGGACTGCAGGTCCGGTGTTTTTGTCGTAATCCGGTTCGCGTAGATAAAGAGCGGCAGCAGAGATAAAACGACAAACAGATCCAAACACCGGGAAGCTGTGACAGACTTCATTGTGGACTCCTGAAGAGCCTCCGACAACAGCGGCCACTTGTTGAGTCTCCTGCCTCCCTGATCTTCTCCTCCCTCTTTCCGCTCGAGCAGCTTTGACCTCGGGCTGCAGCGCAGTCTCCGTTCAAAGACACCTCACGATCCCTGCAAGGACAGCAGAGTGTCGATAACCTTGGTTTTATTTATTAAATCATAAGGCTGTTGACTGGCTGTTCTTTTAGCAAACAATAACACGTCCTCAGTATGCACAGGTGGTGGAAAAAGTACTCAGATCCTTTACTTGCAGAAGAAGAAGAAGAAGAATCAGCTTTATTGACAGTATATATACAGTGGTATGAAAAAGTTTGGGCACCCCTGATCATTTTCAGGATTTTCCTTTATAAATCATTGGTTGTTTGGATCAGCAATTTCAGTTAAATATATCATATAGCAGACAAACACAGTGATATTTCAGAAGTGAAATGAAGTTTATAGGATTAACAGAAAGTGTGCAACAATTACTTAAACAACATTAGGCAGGTGCATAAATTTGGGCACCACAACAGAAAAATGACATCAATATTTCGTAGATCCTCCTTTTGCAGAAATAACAGCCTCTAAACGCTTCCTATAGCTTCCAATGAGGGTCTGGAGTCTGGTTGAAGGTATTTTTGACCATTCTTCTTTACAAAAAATCTCCAGTTCAGTCAGGTTTGATGGTTTCCGAGCATGGACAGCCCGCTTTAAATCACACCACAGATTTTCAATAATGTTCAGGTCTGGGGACTGAGATGGCCATTCCAGAACGTTGTAGTTGTTCCTCTGCATGAATGCCTTTGTAGAGTTTGAGCAGTGTTTGGGGTCGTGGTCTTGTTGAAGTATCCAGCCCCGGCGCAACTTCAACTTTGTCACTGATTCTTGAACATTGTTGGCAAGAATCTGCTGATACTGACTGGAATCCATGCGACCTTCAACTTTTACAAGATTGCCAGTGCCTGCACTGGCCACACAGCCCCACAGCATGATGGAACCACCACCAAATTTTACTGTGGGTAGCAAGTGTTTGTCTTGGAATGCTGTGTTCTTCTTCCGCCATGCATACCGCCCCTTGTTATGTCCAAATAACTCAATTTCACATTCATCAGTCCACAGCACCTTATTCCAAAAGGAAGCTGGCTTGTCCAAATGTGCTTTAGCATACCTCAAGCAACTCTGTTTTTGGCATGTGCGTAGAAAAGGCTTCCGCCGCATTACTCTCCCATACAGCATCTCCTTGTGCAAAGTGCGCTGAATAGTTGAACGATGCACAGTGACACCATCTGCAGCAAGATCATGTTGTAGGTCTTTGGAGCTGGTCTGTGGGTTGAGTTTGACCGTTCTCACCATTCCTCGCCTCTGCTTATCAGAGATTTTTCTTGGCCTGCCACTCCGGGCCTTAACTAGGACTGTGCCTGTGGTCTTCCATTTCCTCACTATGTTCCTCACAGTGGAAACTGACAGCTTAAATCTCTGAGCCAGCTTTTTGTATCCTTCCCCTAAACCATGATGTTGGACAATCTTTGTTTTCAGGTCATTTGAGAGTTGTTTTGAGGCTCCCATGTTGCCACTCCTCAGAGAAGATGCAAAAGGGAGAACAACTTGCTACTGGCCACCTGAAATACCCTTTCTCATGATCGGATTCACCTGTGTATGTAGGTCAAGGGTCAATGAGCTTACCAAACAAACTTTGTGTTCCAATAATTAGTGCTAAAGGTACTCAAATCAATAAAACAACAAGGGTGCCCAAATTTATGCACCTGCCTAATGTTGTTTAAGTAATTGTTGCACACTTTCTGTTAATCCTATAAACTTCATTTCACTTCTGAAATATCACTGTGTTTGTCTGCTATATGATATATTTAACTGAAATTGCTGATCCGAACAACCAATGATTTATAAAGGAAAATCCTGAAAATGATCAGGGGTGCCCAAACTTTTTCATACCACTGTATATATTTTTACAGACACACACTGAGTTCGTCTTCTGCATTTGACCCATCCTTAGTTGAACACACACATGCAACAACAAATTATGTGCAGTGAAACACACACAGGAGCAGTGGGCAGCATCAAGCGCCCGGGGAGCATATTGGCAGTTAAGTGCCTTGCTCAAGGGCACATCAGCCGGCTTTTTTGTCATTAATCACTCCACCACACCCAAATTTTTCCTGCCCATCTGGTGGGGGAATCGAACCGGTGACCCTCCGATCACAAGCATCTTCTCCAACCTCCAGGCCACTGCTGCCCCCTCCAAAATGCTTTGTGACAAAGTCCTGCACTCAAAACCTTTCTTCAGTAAAAGTATTATCAGAAAATGTGCTTCAAAAGTACTGTGAAAAGCAAAAGTGTTCTGTTCTCAGTGTTTTAGTATTGGCATTTTTGTGCTAACATCCCTACTACATTTATGTCGCATTTTACTCCTGTAGATGTTTGAGGTTAAGCTCATTTTAACAGTTAGGACAGTTCATATTCATGTTCTATAAGATCATCACATGTGTGTAGCATCCTGTGATGTGAGACCCACTTATGTTTAAAAAGTCTGCTTTTCACTGACTCAGAAGCACAGCTTTTTATGGCGATATATTTTCAGCTGACCCAAGGGAGTTTTAAATGGTTTATGTAGTTAAGATGTAGGACAGTTTTATCAGCTAGTAAAGGAATGCTTAGCCTTTGATTTTGTCAAGTGTTGAATTTGGAGCTGTGAGATAGTCACTTGTCAGGAACTTAGTAACTAGCACCTATGACTGTCAGACAGATGTAGGGGAGTAAAAAAACTCCAATATTTACCTCTGAAATGTAGTGGAGTGGAAGTATGAAGTAGCTCAGTAATGACTTTTCATTTAAGAACGTAATTAAATGTACATTGTTACATTCCACCACTGCATGGTGAATATTACAGAACAAAAAAAACCCTTCTCATTGCACTACATTACCTTTGAAATAGATTCAAATGACACTGACTGTTTTAAATTTAATTTCTTTACTTAATAGTGCAGACACCACAGCACATGGTGGTGAGATCTATATTTATACAGTAACTATACTACACTGTAAATATGCCTTATTATACATTAAAGTTTTACACTCAAAAATTTGCATAACTGAAATTAGTACTTAGTTATTAGTCTCCTTAGTTATATTTTTCATTTGTTACTATATTATTATCACTGATTTATCAACACTTCAGCTTGCTTTTTACTTTATTCACTGCTGACTTCTTCAGCCTATAACAATGACTTGTGTGTAAATGATCTGTAAAAGATGACAATGGAAGTAAAATATATTTAGTGGAGCTTAAAGTATTTTCTCTAAAATATAATAAAACGACACAAGGTGGCAATACCCAGGTAAAGTATCTCACAGTTGTACTTAAGGATATTCCTTGCGTAGATTTCAAATTAAATACTTAGCCTGCTTTCCGATTCAGACAGCAGGTGTGTAACTGGTACCAGTCAGCCACCGAGGATGAAAATATATTGCTTAATCAGCTCTCTCATCATTTCCAGATGACAAACAGAGAGGTTTACTCTTGAGCATGAGTGTTCATCAGTGTGTTAAATGAGGGGAAGTTTGTTTCGAGACACGGATGTCCGTCATTCAGATGAGTCACCATGTATAATGCTTTATGGACAGGCCGAAGTTCAGGATGTAGTTTTATGTTCTTCAACACTGTGATATTTTTTCAGATATTTAAAGTTTAGCAGAACATGCAGTGGCAGAACTTTAAGTGGTACAAAGTGACCTGATAGGTCTGAGTGTGAAAAGGCACGGGATGAAGCTGTCTGGGCGTCTGTTTAGACATGGTGACAATGTTTTCTTATAGGCCCAGTGTGGGAAGCATGAATCATGAGCCGCACATTCTGGGGATGATTCAGAGTCTGGACATGACTGCAGCGCAACACAATAGACTCCCACTCATTTCTGTTCCCTGTGGTCTGAATGTATTTTTCACTTAGGATTCAGTCCCCAGCCCACTCAGTTATTTCTTATCTCTGATTTTGCTGCATCAGTAAGGGACTGTCTGACCCTGCTGAGCCAATCAGCAGCTGTGATCACAGTCTGTCCTGGACTCAGTCAAACACAGCCACCCACTAAGATGATTTCTCAGGTGAATCCAGCAGCAACAGGAAATCCTGTAAGCTCCTTCCTGCTTGAGCTCAGCGCAGTACTCTGGAGCATGAGCCTCCTCATTACTCTTTATTGCGACGGTGTTGGTGGCACACACTGAGGACAAAAGTCCATCTACACAGTAAATGTTTTCTCTAAAGCAGCCCTGTTCAGCTGCAAACTCCTACTGAGACACTGTCATACTGCGTACTGAATGTTACCACTCTTACTTTGTGCTGCAACTGTGGCACAATAATTCCCCCCTTGAGATAAATGCAGCTCTGTCAAACCACACTGAGGTGCAAAACAGCAACAGGTTAATTGTTAGGGGAAAAAAAGGATTGAGTCTTAAATCACCATCATTGACCTGCAGTAGGAATATATTGAATATAAAGCAAAAATAAATATTTACCACCTGTGATCTTCATGCACCTTGTTGTCCATCACTACTTGCAAATGCAGAATTCTGATACCAAGTTGAGCTGATGAGTAAGATGGTTTGATGTATGGTAATGTAATTTTTCATCTAAGTATAGCTGGTACTATTGTCACCCTTTATTATTGTGTTTTAAGATCTTATTGCAGTAAAAAAAATAGAAACAAAAAAGCCTTTAATAGCCTTTAATATTAGCCTTTAATATTATTATAGAACTCGAGAAAACAGGCTCTAATCCTGTGTTTTGAAGTTTTGCAGTTATATCCTTTTATTTGCGTTGTGAAGTCCCACATGCCTCTGTCCTTCAGAATGGTTCTCATCTCATGTATTTCTTGACATAATGTACATGACGTGCAACATCTTTTTCAGAATAGTTCAGTTTTCTTCCACTTCACCATAAACAAGATATAGAGAGGAAGTGCACACCATGTTAAGTAAAGGGATAATATTGTGGTCACATTTTTCTTGAAGTCTCTTTTTCTGATTGGCTCCTGAAGAGTAAATCCAACATTCCTCAGAGGTTTGCTGCAGCAGCTTTTCCACTGCCAGCTGTGGTCATTCTCTCACCTGGAGTCCCTGCACACACTCAAAGTTCACGCTGCCTGCAGCTTTTCACACATTTGAGGACTGATCATTGACTGGATCGGGACCAGTGGAAACATGCTTGCGTCAACTGCGATTGCCGCCACCTTTTTTTGTTTCTGCTTGCTTCATCCTGTTTTTGGACAGGTGAGTGAGTGCAATGTCTCAGGCTGAGACATGCTTACACAGACAGTTAATTGATTACTATGCACAGCTTGAAACCTCTCTCCTCTTACTGTAAGGACAGAACAGGTCCTACTGTGAATGTCTTGCCTGGCATCACATATAAAGTTTTTGACTCAATATATACTGAATATATCTACACTGTGCTTCACTGACTGTGAATGAATCTCTTTAGGTTTCTGCATGCATGTCTGTGTCTGTTCTAAAGTTGCATTTCAGTGTTTCAGGGTTGTCAGACATAAAATAACTTGACAAATAGTTTGATTTAAAAGTACTATACTGTAATCCTGAGCTGTAGTGCAGTATGCACACTGTCACCCAGTTAACATGAAGCCATGTGAAATGTTAGTTAGCTTGGGTAGAAAGAGGCCTTTGACAGCTACACTGTAAACACCAAGTCACCCCCGCCTTTCTCCCCCACACCTGACTGAAGTCTCTCCAGACCTCAGTTCTGTCCAGTTCTGTCCAAATCAGAAAGGTGTTTTGAACAAATATTTACACTTCTTACATAACTCTGGCTGGATGAAAACACTAATTGGTTGTCTGAAAACATGCATGAGAGGACAAGGCAGTAGGTGTAGAATGACGCTGTTGAATGAAGGAGAGGACATGGACAGAAAACAGTGCCACTCCTTTGCACTTCCAGCCAATAGAAAGAGAGGTTGTAACATAAGTGATGTTTATGCTGTGGGCGTATATACCAGACTGACTGACCCCCAACGCTAAATCCAGCACATCATAAAGATTCCCTATAATGCAAGCTAAATAAGTTTTGCTGACCTCATCCCCTCTCCTACAGAAATGGTTACATAACTTTTCGTTAAGATTTTAAACCTCTGCACGAGGTCACACCTAAAAACCACATAACAAGAAACTACTTACTTTCAGAGAGTGTCCCCTGTTTTTATGACTGAGTTACAGTATCTAGCTTTGAGAAGAGGAGGTTCCTGCTTGCAAAGACTCACAGTGGCCAAATATACTCTGATCCCACTGCATTTACTCCCTGATATAACAACAAGGCTCTGTGCTGCACAGACTCCAAGTGCATTTGCTTACATGCAGTGGAGATGACTCCTGTTTTACTTTGAATCAAACCATCCACCATCCAAAACTGAGTAAAAAGCAACACAGTTACTTTGATAGAGTAACCTCGGGTATTCATAGGCATGTAAGGGTGCACAATTTCTTTTTCCCTACTGGCAAAATTCTGAAGTGTTCATACAGATTAAAACATGCAGGAGTAATTTATTTGAGGTTATCTGGTGGCAAGAACTGAAATTTCAATTGTAGACAGAAAGGTAGGAGTGCAACATGATGATGAAAATGTGTTGTTCGCAAAGTTTTTTTATGGGTAAGTACTTTTTCTGACTTAGACACTATTAAAAATAAAGAGCTTGAATTTCCCTCAGGATCAATAAAGTATCTATTTTCTATCTTTTAGTTGTAAAAATGTTTGCATTGCTTGGAGCCTTGTGAATGATGAATGAATGGAAAGTTAGCTCTCTTGCTAATACATCACTGACATCACCGACATGTGGTTGTGTGGTCTCTTTTTCATGCTTACAAATATTTGGTTTTCACTCACCTGAGCCAGAGTAAAAGCGTTTCTGTATGCATAAATTTGGCAAAACAGCATTCCTTTTTAATTCATAATATGTGGCTTTCAAGATCTGAATAGCAACACTATATATAGTGTACATGAAAATGACAAAAGCACCTAATTTATGTAGCTGCACCTTACTTTGCAAAGAATAAATTAAAGAATGAAAACTGAATATTTGATATCCTAATTTAGGTTTTTTTGGTCTTGTCAGAAAATCAGATTCTTCAAAAATCAGCAAGTTGTTGTGAAATATTAATTATTGCTTATTAAAACTATCCTGTCTGTTTTGTCCCAGGATTGTCCTAGTAAACAGGAAATACAAGGATCTCTGAAGCAAGTCCAGAAGCTTCTCTCAGCCCATGAAGCCTCGTACCTGCAGAGTCTTCGCAATCTGAAGAAGAAAATAAACCTGTTGCAAAGCAATGCAGGGAAGCAGACCACAAGGGCCATCAACAGTAAGCAAAAACCCTCACAAAGACTGATATGTTCAGTGTTAGATGTTGAAATATCTGTATCTCTCCCTCTGATTTTTAAGTCACCCTCTACTTTCTAACAGGTACCTGTCCAAAAGTCGATGCACCCATCAATGGGAGAAAACTTGGCAAGTCACACAGCGTGGGCCATGAGATTCACTTTCTGTGTGACCCCGGTTATGAACTAGTGGGATCAGAGAGCAGGGTCTGTCAAGAAAGCTTTACCTGGAGCGGCCAGCAGACTACCTGCCGAGGTGAGAGACCAGCACCAATCTCCTACCACCTGGCCCCACTGTGTTGGTCACTCTCCCCTCTGCCTCCTTATCGTCTTCTCACCAGTGCCTGTCCACTCCATCACCCTGACCACCCACTGGTGCTGTTTTCCAACCCACCGATCACTTTTACAAATTGTCATTGTCTTCTTTGTCGGCTTCCCCTCTCTTAATCTCTATTGTGCGTCATGCATGTTACCAACGTGTTTCCATGTAGAGATACATTTCATATGTGACACATGATCATATATCCTCTTTGGTCATTTTTCTGAGAGCTTACTGAATGCTGTGACATGTGATATTCCATCCGCTATGTCCCCTGACAGCTAGCTGGCTTCAGGGTAACAGCTCAAAGGCCATTTGATCACGACAGGACTTCCCATACATTTTGGCTGCACCTAATATCAACTCACCTGCTCCATTTTCTCTCACTCTAACATACATATGCTATGATGTCATGTTCTTTTATCTTTAAGCATCAAAGATATCTGGTTGCATACATCCTTATGTCTTTAGAAGGTTCAAATGCGGTAATGGAGTTTTCTCTTCTTTTCACTCAGACATCAATGAGTGTGCGTCCTCTCCATGCTTGAATGGCGGGACATGTGTGGATGAAGTGAACCAGTTCTCTTGTGTTTGTGCCAAAGGCTGGTCTGGAGCCACCTGTCAGAGCCCCATGCCAACATGTAGGTATAATACACAACATACTCAGACCACACACACATGGTTTTACTTGACAGTTTTACAGCTGTTCATATTTAGATGACAAGTAACAACACTTCAGGGACGGGTTGTCTGGTTGTACCAAATGTTCAGATATCTTAATATTAGGAGCTACATATGACAAATAGGTATTTAAGACCACACTTTACTGCAGAGGGCATTTTTTATAGGCTGGTATCATAAATCCTCACAGTCTGCTAAGGGAGATTACTCTGGCCAGTGGTTTGGCTTGCCAATACAAGCCAGTGCTACTTACCACAAAGTGGGTTTTACTGAATTCCAGCTCATAGTCAGAGACAATACTGACTGTTTGACAGCTGCTGCCTGTTAGATGTGGATGGTGGATTTAAGGCTGTGAATCTGTGCGTCCAATAATATTACACGCAGAGAGCAGGAACATTTTCGGCTGGAAAATAAATTAATTCGTATTCCTCCACCACAGATTGTAAGGAAAAGTGTTTAAACTAAAGGCTTCACAAGGCAATAATATTGATTGTGAAGTTTGCACTTTCAGATTTACATGATGAGTGGACTATTGGCTTTGGTGGAGACAAAACCTTATTTGAAATAATGTGATATCACACCTTACCTGTGTGAATAAATGATGCCAGCATTTTTACATGGTGACTTTAAATGTCCTGAAAAACATGACGTAACATTGAATTTAAGCATAAGGAGTGTCTGCACATTAAAGCTCCACATACTTTTTAATCACAGTAATAAATGAGTTTTAAAACCCAATCACTCTTCTCTTTAATTCCTCTTAAATTTAAAACTGACTGACTCTGACTTACATCACAATATTCTGCAGATCAACAGCATCTGTCGCACACTGTCCATAAATGACTCAGTGGATGTTGCTGAGCTCTACAGCACTGAAGACATCACAGCAGGGAAAACACGCTGTACAGATTCTCACTTTTCCAACTTTATGTTCTTCTCATTCAGTCTTTGTCACCATGACAAACACCTCTGCCGCCACCTCCCCAGCCACAGCTGCTGCTTCTACATTGCCTGCTGCCACCACTGGGCCCTTTGTTCGTCCATCACGTTGCACCCTAACGCAAGGGACCACCCACTGCACCTGTGAGCCGGGATACACCATCTCTGGCAGGGACAGCAACACTTGTACTGGTACGACTAATACCTGCCCACTGAAACAGATATATATATGTAGCAATATGTTTCCATGTAGGATGCTAACTGTGTGTGTGTGTGTGTGTGTGTGTGTGTGCTTGATGTTCACTTCAGATATAGATGAATGTGAGCTGTTCCACAATGGTCAGGCCGGGAGACTGTGTTTACATGCTTGTGTTAACACCCCTGGTGGCTACCGCTGTTCCTGTCCCATCGGTTACAATGTGACCCGCGACGGACGCAGCTGTAAAGGTGCTGTTCTTTTTCTGTTTTGTTTTGCTTTCACTTTTCATTTTAATGTCAAGACATCTCATCGACACCACAGTACAGCCCTTACCACTGCTGGCCCAGATTCCTGTTTTATATATAACAAACATGCTACTGTACTTCTTAGACTACATGAGATAGAAAGCTTGTTATGTAAAGGACCAAATCACTAGCCCTGGATATTAAATCACATTTAACGGAAGCTCACACATTTGAGTAATTTTACAGTGGATTCAGCTTCAAGTTACATAATTGAGAATTTGATTATCATACTGCATGAAGGATATACCTTTTCTTTTTCAATAACTCACTGTTTCCTCACAGACATTGATGAGTGTGCCACCAGACAAAACAACTGCACAAAAGACCAGATGTGCATTAATACATATGGTGGTTTCCAATGCATCCGTGTGGACTGCCCCAAAATCCCTAATGCTACATATGTTAAGACGTCTCCTATGTGAGCATTACACTTTATCTTATTTTCCTTTACATCCAAGAGTGATTTTTCATTTGAGATGCATAGTAACAAGTACAGGAGATGGAGGTGAAATCTGAGTTTGATTCCACAGACTGAACACTTCTTCTTTCACTCATTTTTCCAGGCGCTGCGAACGTAATCCATGTCCGGTGGACAATAAGGCATGCTCTCAGGCCCCAAACTCTTTTTCTTACCATTATCTGGCTGTTGTGTCCAACCTGTCAGCTCCTCGCGTCATGTTCAGGGTCTCAGCATTGCGCCCAATGGGTGACACACTTCGCTTCTCCCTGCTGGGAGGAAGGCAAGCTCGACGCCACTTCACAGTCCAGCGATCAGACCGTGTGACAGGTCAGCTGATGCTGGTGAGTCCTGTGCAGGGCCCTGCCACACTGGAGGCAGAAGTGGAGATGAGCGAGCTGGAAAGAAGAGTCCAGCTGGGGAGATATATCACTAAAGTCACCATGTTTGTTTCCCAGTATGATTTCTAGAAAAACAACAGTCTGGTTTAGATTAAGTTAATGACTTTATTTGACCATGGATGTGTGACACTCTGAAATGTTGTGATGACCATCTTTAAAGTCGCCTGTACTGTTGCAAAAGGAGTTGCTGCAGCTTAAAAGGGTAGTAAAGTAAGCATGTACCAGCATATTAACTCACAAGTGATTGTATATCAAGTGTTTTGTGTGGACTAAAATTACTACTAAAAACTATAAAAAAGCTAAAATATCTTTATTGCACAAAAATTTAAATGAGTGGCAAATGACATGATGTAGCAACAATAAAACAGCATTCAACATCCAAGTTCACCCTGAAAGAAATTTTTGTTAATGACAGTCTTGCTTTGTTGACACTTCTGTTATGTATACTGGATATGTAATCATGACATGTGAAGATTTTGTAATTCCCTTTACTGTTTTATTTTGTTTTAGTTGTTGTTTTATTTATATTCTGGTTTCACTACAGCTATAATATCCAATACAATCAATAAAACACCATGTAAACTGTTTTGGCTTTTATTTGCAACTGCGTGAATTATTTGCTACGACTTGAATGCACGTATGTTTGGTCATTTACGTAAGTGATATACATGAGGTTGTTTGGGAAACGCTTAAATTCTTGTAATATAGAGCAGCGCTGTTCAGCTTACAGACAGCCAAAGTCAGGCTGCTCAAAGAGCCACTGTGTACTTACAGTGCATGAATAACTTTCACTTTTAGATTTGCAAAACAAGTACACGCCACATGCACCTTGCGAGTGATGTGTGCGATCACCTTCCATTTGTGAGGAGGTGTATGTTTGGAAAAGGTGTGATGAAATGCGTCACCTCTGTACTGCACCAACCATCTATCTACTGCTCTGTTACACAACCTTCTGAGATAGAAGAATCCAAACAAAAGTGCATCTGTGGATAGAGTGTAGGTTCACTGGAAACAAACAGGATGTCTTTAGTTGCAGAGGAGGTTCCACACTCTGCCACTGTTGACACCATCAAGGAGATGGGTACGGTGGGGGGGGGGGGCTTTTAGCAACAATATCCTGACACAAGACTGCAAGCTGAGTGAAGAAAAAAAGATGCGTAGAGATAGGGATGCAGACAGAGTATGATGGCGGAGTAGAGAATGCGGAGGAGAGGATGATTCACGCCAGTCAGTCAGTGACCCAGCAAGGGGTGCAGACTGAATTAAAACCTGCTGTCTTTATTACTACCACAGAAAATCTCTCACTGTTCTTCACTCTGTCGCTACCTCTTCTGTCTTAATGGAAGTATAGGCAAAGGGAGAGCTGAATGGGAGCCTGTCTTTATGTTTACCCCTCAGGGAGAGGTGATGACTAACCAGACTGTTTTTCTCCTCCTGTATCCACATAGCTCCCACCTGAGAACCCAAATAAACCCCCTTTCTATTCCTCTAAAGCTCACCCTTTCTATGTCCAGCCTGGTGCACAACAACTTAGACAAATGTATACAAACTGGGCTCTGAGAAAGTCTACCTGTGAGAGCATCCAGTCTGTATCAGGTGTTCTTTCTGTGCCGTTTCACTTTTCACCTCACTGTCCTTTCTTTTCATCACCACCCCCACCACATCATATTACGTCCACCTTCACGTTCTTCTAACCCCACTCCTCCTGCTTCACCAACTCTTCTCTACAGCGCTCTCCAATGCAACCGAGTCACACTGGACAGGCCGCATTATCACTGTTACTCACTTTTTGAAAGAGAATATCTTGTCTCTTGGCATGGAGAGCGTGGCTGGGTCTGCTGAGGCTCCAGAGAGTGCAGACAGGACGTCATAATCAGTCCAGTCAGTTTGGTCCAGGGCTGTTTGATGTGGGCATGCAGGTGAGGGGAGGAGGGAGGGGCAGGATAGCAGGCATGCCAATAGTGCCCACAGTAGTTGTGGTCAGGCCTGTGTTCCAAGTCAGTACAGTACAAAGCAGGCAGAAAACAAGGAGGTACGGATCCTCATTTTCTATTTCTAACTTAGATACCCAAACTGTTCTTAGACGATTAAGACACTTTCTATCAGTGTTTTTTTGATGCACGCTCAATTATTATTAAGTACGCGCTATACTTAAATATCAATATATTCACTGTTGAGTCCAGGTCTTGAAGTCATTGCAAAAAAAAAAAAAGGTTCATGTATTCGTGTGCACTTAAACCATAGTGTGATACTGCCCCCTGTTGGTCCCTGAGGACACATGCTGTACACTAGTAGTGGTGCAATAGCCTAAGCATTGTTAGTTTGAAATTTGTTGGTTTCTTCACTTTTGAGAGTCTGGCGTCACAAAGACTTTTATGTTACAACTTTTATTTCTGAGATTGTAGTCATCCTCATACAAGGTAATTTGTGAAGCACATGGGGTCAGATTTATATACTTAGCGTATTTTTGTTTGTTTTTTGTTAAAGGTACAATGTGATCACATGAATAATAAAAAAAAAAACAAATAAATGAATCATGTAGAGAAAAGAACTTAAAATGCAAAATCAGAGCTTCAAATCAACTGAATATATGTATATATATGACCTATACATATATATATGACCTATACATATATATTATATTAAAAAGAAATATACAATTTGTATAGGTATATAAATTGTATATTTCTTTTTAATATAATCTTGTATTTTTTATCATTTCTTATACTTTTGCACTTCTTGTCCTGCTAAATGTTGGCTGCTATAATGAATAAAATTCCCCTCAGTCTCATCTTATCTTATCTGTTATCTTAGCTTGAGCATATGGCAAAAGATATGTAATGTGCTTGGTAAAATTAGACACATACAAAATTTATGGCCAAAATTTTGTTTTATCTTTAACCAAAACATGAAGATGAAACATCATAGATAGGAATATTGTGGAAGATGTGTTAGTTTCTTCAAAGTAATTCAAACTTTGATTCAGTCAACTGAAGCAAAATCAGTCAAGTTATGAGTTCAGTATGACAACTGCCTGGAATGAAAACCATGAAGACATACCGAAGGTCCTTCGTTTCACATAAAAAGGAAGAATGTCAAAATCAACAGACTAAAGTGACATTTTGGCACCAACTAATGTAGTTTTGTCACTTATTGACGTTAGTTGGGATTTTTAGACCTACAGAACTACACAAATTCTTATTAAATTTTTAGGCAGCAACTACCGCAGCATGTGCTTAATGATAACATAAAAGGGGATCATGGAAGCTTTCTTGGAGTTACTGTATATTTACAGATAAGTTTGATAAGTTTTTGATCAAGCAAATAATCTGGCAAAGTCAAAAGGAGAAATGGCTTAGGTCACAGCCAGCTGGTTCTAACTCTCAAAGATCTCTTGATAAGCTATTATGAAGGAGTCTCTATGTGACGAACTAAGTGATTACTAAATGCAGTTAAAACCTATTAGGAAAGTAAAATTTGGCTTTACTTCAGTACTTTCAAACAATGGCTATTGCTGAGAACAAAATACCACATACTGTTCACATGAATCTAAAAGACCTTCAAATTAAAGATGAGAGTCAGAGTTACCACTAAAATCCGTGAGCTGAAATATATTGTAAAGTCGAGGGAATAAGGGAAATCTCACTGTACTGTGTATCATCCTCAGGCCTACTTTGAAAAAGGCCTATGGAGAAGACTGGTTCCAACAATGACAACAAAATTTAATGAACACTTCTGTGGCTCATCTTCAGCTTCATCATTTATTAACTGATGGATTCTGACAGATTTCTTGCCATTGTTTTATTATTAGACCACTATAATACAACAGGTCTTATCTGCCTCGGTTGTGTGAATAAACAAAGTTAAATTGTTAGTGAGGTCATGGTTTGAAGTTTGTTTAGTTTGTTCCCTGTTTTATTGTGTAGTTTATTGCCTCTTGTATCTTGTCCAGCTTTACATTTCCATTTCTAATTTTGATAGATATTTTGATATTATCTTGATGATGTCTTTGATTTTAGTGTTTCTTAAGTTACCTGTTTTTTCCTGTTTTTGTTTTTTCCCTCCTTTTTTGATTGTTTGCCCTGCCCTCGTTTTCACTTGTGTCTTGTTAACTCCCCTATATATACCTCTGTTCTCTTTGTGTGTGTTGTCAGTTCGTTTGAGTTTGCGGCCTTTAGCGTTTCCCAAGTTTGCTGTTTTTCACCTTTATTACCTGTATTCCCAGCTACCTTCTGTTTCTTTTCCGTTCCTTTTTAGAGTAAGTTTGTTCATTAAAGTTTCTTCCGTTCACCTCCTCCCTCGTGTCTGCACGAGTGTGTGTGTCCAACCAATTTGTGACTCTGTGTAACAGTACAAACTGATCACAGCATGGACTCCACAGACACCATACTAGAAGCCACACAACTTCATCAGGCTGCTTCTAATCGAGGAGCCTTGATACATTAGCAGAGAGCTTATCTTGTCATGGTCCATTGTCGGCACACCCACTGACAATTGATCCTGCTCTTCAGCCCATCTCCCGTCTTGCTGCCCTGTTGCAGGTCTCACGTCCTGATCTCAAGAATCATCACCACTCTGTTGGGTGGTTCCATTCATGTCGCCAGCCTCCAGACGGGTCCTGCCTTCGCCATTGGGCCCCTGTTCTGCACCCAGCCACCCACATGAGGACTCCTGTAGGACTTCAGCTCTGCCCCCAGATTATCCACCCAAGATAGTGGTATAGTTGTTTGCTGCCTTTGGTGTTTCTCAGGTTGGCTGTTCCCTGTCTCATTTGGATTCTTCTTTTGTTTGGACCTTTAACCTGGATTCCCAGCCGCCTTCTGTTCTTTTTTTGAATAAGTTTGTTAAAGTTTCATTTGTTCAGCCTCTCTCTCTCTCTCTCTCTCTCTCCCTCTCTCTCTCTCTCATCAGTGTGGGTCTAACAATCTGTGACTCTGATATAAGTGAGCTTCTATTCTGTGTATGTTCTGAAACAAGTCAGTTAAGTTCATGGGTAAATGTGACACACCTTTTTTTGTGTCTTTCACTCTCATGCCTGTTCATTATCACAAATAAGAAACTGTTGCTTGATGCTATATGAAACTAGAGAGGAAAATTATTGGATTTTCTTGGGTGTTGGTGTGAGTGCACTGTGCACACAAACATGTTCTTATGGGTCATTGTCCTCCAGTCTTTTTCTGTCAGTGTACATATTGATCTGTAGAGTTTTTAACAAGCCATTCGAAGACTGGTCATATATTATATTTACCTAGATGTCAGCAATGATAAAACATAATGATTTTTTTTTGTCTCCTCATAGACACCAATTCTACTCTTTCCAGGTTCTACAGCTTCTCTTCAGTTTCTCCCTCCAGTCAGGGTCGGAACTTGAGGGTCATCTTCGACAGCACTCTTTCATTTAAAGCCCACATTAATAGTATGAGCCGATATTGCTACTTTCATCTTCGTAGTAATGCCCGTCTCTGCCCTTTTCTCACCCCACACAGTACTGCCATTCTCGTTCACACACTCGTCACCTCTCACATTAACTTCACATGCACTTAATGTCCACGTACACAGGCTACTTACTTAACATGCAGACAAAAAACAAATTAGACACCATGGCAGGCTACTTGAGGGTTAAAATTAGCAAACACCTTCCTGAGATGTATATATATACCTGCAGCCCCACCCACTGGGCAAACAGGGGAACCAACACACTAACATCTGGGCATACAAAACGAATGCGGCTCCAACAACATCCACAACTCAGAGTCTTTACCCCAATTTAAAGCCAAACTCAAAACTCACTTGTTCAGAATAGCTTATCCCTTATGACTACTGCCTGCACTCTAATCTAGCTTATTCTCAATTTCTTTTGTTTTATTTACTGTTGTCATTTTTTTATCTGTTGCTTTTATTTTCCACTATCTATTACATTGTTATTTCTCATTGTTTTTTATTTATTATTTATTTACTGCGGTCTGAGGCCTGTCTTTAATTTCTAACCTTTCACGTTCGATCTGCAGCATCATGTTGCAGCTTGTTGCTCATTTTCAGGTTAGGTGTGAACACTACATGTGCCTTTGTGTCATGGCATGCAAGCCCACAAGCCAAAAATTGAAAGTAATGAGTGTGAGGGGCAAATCAATAGTTGAGGCATGAACTTTTAATAGGTTCCTCACAGGGGGTGGTGAGAACTTACACCCCGTGCTACAAAACAAAACAAAACAAAACAAAACAAAAAAAAAAAACAAGCAAGCTTTCATCAAAGAACAGTTCATCAAAATACCTTTATTCTGTTTATTTAATCAAGCTGACACCTATGAAAATTGTGAGATTAATTCTTTGTTATATAAGTGTTATATCATAGTTGCACAAAGACAACGTGTCTGAAAGTCCCAAGGGTCTACACAAACAATATACACACATACAGTATTGATGCATTTAGGTCTCCAGGAGTGTGACACCAAGATGCTGTCAGGTCACTTGTCACTGAGCTGCTCTATAAAAGACCAAGACCAGATGACTCCACTGGTCACTCTCAAACAATGGGCTGGACAGAGGAACAGCAGAGAGCTGGTGAATTAATCATATCCAGAAATCTACATGCATAGAAACTGAAGACGGGTAAGTAAACTATAGCAAAGAGGTAGGTGAGTATAAGTGTGTGTGCTTGTGTGTGTGTGTACGTATATGAGAGAGAGAGAGACCAACAGGTACGTATAAAGCAGGCTTTATAACCTTGCATCTTACAACAAAACTGTAAATTACAATGATTTCTTTTCATTTTCATAAAGAAATATCTGGTGTAAAACTGTTGACCCGCTGTTGAGTGTTTGCTTTCAGCAGTAGTTTTCAAGTTAATCTCATTGTAGTTTTATTGTTTGCTTGTTTTTTTTCTGTGTTTGATATTCAGCTATCAGTAACCACAGAGTTGGACATCAGCATCCTCTATTCTCCCTCTCCATTGATTCCATTTATTTTTATGAGATGTAAACTTTGGTTGTTCAGTTGGATTTGAACCTGATCTAAAAGTGTTATTTAAATATTAAAACAGAAAAATATATGCTCCGTAATTTTACTAAATCCATGAGCTAAAGCCACAATTCAGAGAGCTCTGCAGGCGTGAGACTCTGCTCGGCGCTATGATTGAATATTGGCACAAGTAAATGCAAAATGTGAATTTAAAACAGCATTGAAAATGTGTTTTGTGGAGTAGTAGTATAATTTTGTATTATATACAGTCAAGATTAGACGGAGCTCACACAGATCCAATAAAATGCATGAAGGAGCTGTATTCAAAGACACAGCCGGCATGCAGTAATGTATAACCGCAGGTAAGTGCATTGTTCTGATAATGGTGTCATTTCTTTGTATCTTCATGTACCAACAGTGTATTTGGGGACACGATATTGATCTAGTAATCTATAAATAAATAGACAAAATTACATTAGTTTATTACTTCATATCTTAACTGGAAATAGAAATAGGAATTAGAAAAAGAATTTACAAATGAAAATTTTCTCTTAAAAAATGTCTATTCAATGTCAATTAAATGTCTATTCTTATTGCATGGTCCTTCACAAAGGAACAAAATTAACCAACCACACTACACAAACTGTGCCATCATTGATGCATCAGTCATTTTATGACTATTACTACTGTATTTGCACATATGTACAACTGCTGCATGATGGTTCTTAAACACTATGTATTTAATTATTACTTTGTGATGTCATTTTATGATTTTATATATATATATGTTATATACACAAGATGCAAGGATGAAACAGAGTTTTGAACGTTAATGTTTTGAATGCTTTGGGAGACTAATGAGTTTGTTGTTGTGAATACAGTACTCTGACAACAAGTCTCAGTCTGCCTCAATGTTCAAAATATACTACTCAGCAAAGATCATACTGGAAACTTTGTGTGGATACACACAGTCTGTGATCACATGTATTTTGTATAAAAATATGAAAATGATGGTGATGTGTCTTTGTGAAGATGATGTAACTTTACCTGCATGTTATTACAACAAAAGTAAAATTCTGCCGTTACACTGGCTGGCTGTGCCTGCACATAGTGGAAGGTGGTTTCTGTACAAGAGATTCGCTTAGACACCAATGATGCGAAGATCATATCAGATTATATATCATATTAGGTTCTTATTGCATGGTCCTTCACAACAGAACAAAATTAAAAAACAAACTACACAAACTTTGCCATCAGTGATGTGTCAGTTGTTTCATGACTATTACTACTGTATTTGCACATATGTACAACAGCTGCATGATGGCTCTTAAACAGGATGTATTTTTATTATTACTTTTTGATGTCATTTTATGATTTTTATACTGTGCACGAGATACAAGGATGAAACAGAGTTTTGAACGTTAATGTTTTGAATGCTTTGGAAGACTAGTGATTTTGTTGTTGTGAATACAGTACTCTGACAACAAGTCTCAGTCTGCCTCGATGTTCAAAATATACTACTCAGCAAAGATCATACTGGAAACTTTGTGTGGATTCACACAAAGTCTGTGATCACAGGTATTTTGTATAAAATTATAAAAATGATGATGATGTGTCTTTGTGAAGATGATGTAACTTTACCTGCATGCTATGACAACAACAATAAAATTCTGCCGTTACACTGGCTGGCTGTGCCTGCACATAGTGGAAGGTGGTTTCTGTACAAGAGATTTGCTTAGACACCAATGATGCGAAGATCATATCAGATTATATATCATATTAGGTTCTTATTGCATGGTCCTTCACAAAGGAACAAAATTAACCAACAAACTACACAAACTTTGCCATCATTGATGTGTCAGTTGTTTCATGACTATTTCTACTGTATTTGCACATATGTACAACTGCTGCATGATGGCTCTTAAACAGGATGTATTTTTATTATTACTTTTTGATGTCATTTTATGATTTTTATATTGTGCACGGGATACAAGGATGAAATCGAGTTTTGAATGCTAACGTTTTGAATGCTTTGGTCAACTGGTGATTTTGTTGTTGTGAATACAGTACTCTGACAACAAGTCTCAGTCTGCCTCAATGTTCAAAATATACTACTCAGCAAAGATCATACACACTTTGTGTGGATACACAAAGTGACTGATATTTATTAAACAGACTGAGCTGTTTGTGGCTTATTGTGTTAAAATTCACCAAGAGCTTGTGCTATCTGCGATCACAGGTATTTTGTATAAAAATATGACAATGATGGTGATGTTTCTTTGTGAAGATGATGTAACTTTACCTGCATGTTATGACAACAAAAGTAAAATTCTGCCGTTACACTGGCTGGCTGTGCCTGCACATAGTGGAAGGTGGTTTCTGTACAAGAGATTTGCTTAGACACCAATGATGCGATGATCATATCAGATTATATATCATATTAGGTTCTTATTGCATGGTCCTTCACAACAGAACAAAATTAACCAACAAACTACACAAACTTTGCCATCAGTGATGTGTCAGTTGTTTCATGACTATTACTACTGTATTTGCACATATGTACAACAGCTGCATGATGGCTCTTAAACAGGATGTATTTTTATTATTACTTTTTGATGTCATTTTATGATTTTTATATTGTGCACGAAATGCAAAGATGAAACAGAGTTTTGAACGTTAATGTTTTGAATGCTTTGGAAGACTAGTGATTTTGTTGTTGTGAATACAGTACTCTGACAACAAGTCTCAGTCTGCCTCGATGTTCAAAATATACTACTCAGCAAAGATCATACTGGAAACTTTGTGTGGATTCACACAGTCTGTGATCACAGGTACTTTGTATAAAATTATAGAAATGATGGTGATGTGTCTTTATGAAGATGATGTAACGTTACCTGCATGTTATGACAACAACAATAAAACTCTGCTGTTGCACTGGCTGGCTGTGCCTGCGAACTGATCTTCGCACTTCGAGTGACTAAGCCTGAGACACTCGAGGTGCGAGGCTTAGCTCATGATCACTAAGTTCATCTGAATCTGCACGTATACATCTCTTCCTCCTGCCACCCTCCCGAACAAAATATTTTCTCTGATTTGAAGATGCGCAGCCGCTCCACAGAGCAGAGTGTGTGTGGTGGCCAACTCATTTGAATCTTAACAATTCGTTTCCGCGTGATAAATGATCATGTTGTCACGAGAATGCTCGTGATCTCGAGCATTGCTACAGCCGTGCTTGGTTTCCATATTACTCCTGATTAGATAAAGTAACTGTTTCAATGCAGGGCTTTTACTTGTGACTGGGTATTTTTTATCAGTACTTATACTTAAATACGGGATATGAGTAGTTCCTTCACTGTATGTGATTAAAAATGGTCAGTATTGTATTAATTTCTACAGCTGCACCTCTGCAGACTTTGAGGGTTTTCATCTCTCAGCTATGATGCTCTCCACAGACCACACCCAGAATTCAGCCCAAACTT
Source organism: Scatophagus argus (assembly GCF_020382885.2). Classification (NCBI taxonomy): domain Eukaryota; kingdom Metazoa; phylum Chordata; class Actinopteri; family Scatophagidae; genus Scatophagus; species Scatophagus argus. Next base: position 15,103,199 of record NC_058493.1, read on the forward strand.
CCCCCGGGCTCCTCCTTCTGGCTTCCCCTGAACTTCCACTCTCCAAAAACACACTCCAGTGTTACCCTGAACCCACGATGTAAGTTTAGCCACTGTAAAGTAAGTTGTGTCCATTGTTATTGATTACGAAAACTTACCCATTTAGTCGTTGACGTTAACGTTAGTCTTTTCTTACGCAAATATGTTGTACTAGCACTTCTATGTAACGACATCCAGCTTCATCCTCATGTTTTGATTTTGCTCTTCGAGCTTCCCGGCTAACTGGCTAACTTTAGCTTGGGTGAAACTATTTTGGAAACAGACTACCAAACTAGCGTGTGAAAAGTTGGGAAGTTGCTTGGTACAGAAGCTTTCGACAAAGTCGAAATGTGTATTTTTCTTATGGATAAACGGTACCGTTTAACTTTGATTAAGAGTAGTAACGGGGGCTAACGCCACTTTGCTAACATGGTCAAAATAGGGTAACTCCGTCTTTTAAAAATGTTATATATAATGGTGACGGTGGCCTTTTTACGTGAACCTGGGTAACTTTAGTCAAAAGTTTAAAAAAGAGATTTTCCTATAAAAAGGATTATCGTGAATTTCAAGTTTGATCCATGTTGTGGTTGTGGTTGTTTCAAGTTACTGACAGTATCGTGTAGTAAGTTAACGGTAACATTAGTCTTTAAAATAAGTTATCAGTCGGAGTAGATTAGCTAACATGGTAAACTATAACTTTACTTCCAATAATAATTACTCCTACTACTAATATTACTTCCATTGGCGAAATTAAATCAGTTTTTAGCCAACTTTGATTTTGTTTGGTATAATTCAGAGTCCCAAAGTTAATCCAAGTTGGTAGCGAGGTGTGTGTGGAGTAAAGCCGAAATTGATTTGTAATGTAGAAATCACCTCCAAGATATACTGAGTTTGCGTTGACAGCATGTTAACATTAGAACCACATACTTGCTTATTCTTGTTCTGCAGCAGTTGTCCATATGCTTTCTGCAAACAAAAGGCCTTGTAAAGGGTAAACTTGTGAAGTAATTCAAGGCAGAATGACATGTACTTTGAGCTGACATGAATTTGTCATGTGTCACAGATTTTTTCTTTATTGCATTATCATTGTTGACCGGGCTGCACATCAGTGAGCAGATAAAATGTTTATATTGTTTTGTTTCTTTTTCCCCATATCAGTGTGATTAGGTTACATTAATTTGTCAGGTATTTTATTTATTTTATTTGCTTGACTAGCCTAAATCAGACATTAATTTATAGATGTTTTTATTAACAGTTTCTCAGTTGACTTTCCAGAATATTTACTGTATCGCAAATAAAGGATATATTGATATTGCATCATTAAAGTATATGCTCATTCATATCGCAAAATGGTTGCACATTGCTGTTGGGTTGGCTCTTTGCATCACTCACGTTTTCACTTATAGCCATATTACACCCTTCAGCCATACAACATGTAGGGAAATAAGTGTTTGTCTCTTGTTTTTTTGACAGGTGAATTCTCTTCACTCCAGTGGCTCAAAGATGGTTTATACATAGCAAAGATACAGAGGAGCTCCAATGGTGCAGTAGAAATGTCTCCAAAAGTTCCTGGTGGCCAAGGCAAAGGGGATTATTCTGCAGTGCAGGTAGCTGTTCGAGTGCGTCCCCTGCTGCCTAAAGAACTTCTACGCTGCCACGAGAGCTGCATCACTGTGGACTCTGAACTGCGGCAGGTTACACTTGGCCATGATCGACACTTTCTTTGTGACTACTTATTTGAAGAAACTTGCTGTCAAGAGGAGGTTTATTCAGTGTCCGTTCAACCACTCATAGATTCCTTCATTCAAGGATTCAATGCTACAGTTTTTGCCTATGGGCAGACAGGCTCAGGCAAGACTTACACCATTGGGGAAGCTAATATTTGTAAGTTATTTATCTTTTCTTTTCTTTCATTGTCCACTTTAGCGTGGTGTTTGGACATAAAGCGAGTTGTGTGTAATTAATTAGTTAATTCATGTTTTAATTGTGTTTGTAGGCTCTTTTAGAGATGAGGAGCAGGGTATCATCCCCCGGGCTGTTGCAGATGTGTTCAGGCTACTTGATGAAAATGACCTCACAGACTTCTCTGTGCGAGTCTCCTATCTGGAAGTCTACAAAGAGGAGTTCAAGGACTTACTGGAAGTCGAGACAGCCAGCAAGGACATCCACATCCGGGAGGATAAAGGCAACATTGGTATTGAATAGGCAGCCTAATTTGCCTTTAAGTGTGTTTTTGTAGTTGTGACATGAAATGTTACTCAACGTGTTTCTTTATGTGTCTGTTTATCTGCATGTAATATTTTTGTCTTTGTGACTTTACAGTTTTATGTGGCGTAAAGGAGTGTGAAGTGGAGGGACTTGATGAGGTGTTGAGTTTACTAGAGTCAGGAAACACAGCCAGGCACACTGGTGCAACCCAGATGAATCCAAACTCCAGCCGGTCACACACCATTTTTACTGTGTACATGGACCAGCGTCGGGGAACGTCTCGCCTTTATGGAAGTGCTACAAGTTCTGGACCACAAATGTTGTCTTCCAAGTTCCACTTTGTCGACCTGGCTGGATCCGAGCGCATTTTAAGGACAGGGAACACTGGAGAGAGACTGAAAGAAAGTATACAGATTAACAGTGGCCTCCTGGCTCTGGGAAATGTAATTGGGGCTCTGGGGGACCCCAAGAGGAAAGGTTCTCACATACCATACAGAGATTCTAAAATCACAAGGTACATTGTTAATGAGTTCGGTAGATTCTTTAACATTGCACCCTAACAGAAATATTCCTAAAATGCCAATGTGGTTTAATTTATATAATCCTTTTTCACCTAGGATCCTCAAAGACTCTTTGGGAGGAAATTCAAAAACACTGATGATTGCCTGCATCAGCCCATCCTCCTCAGACTTTGATGAGAGTCTGAATACATTAAACTATGCCACAAGAGCCAGGAACATTCAGAATCGGGCAACTGTCAACTGCAAGCGTGAGCCAGATCGGGTGGAAGGGCTGGAACAACAAATAAAGGCCCTCCGCAGAGCCCTTGAAAACCGCCAGCGTTCAGAAACCCGCATCATTTCTCATGCTGATCCAAACAGGAGACCTCGACTCGGAGAGGGAGAGATGAACAGACTGCAAGTCCAGAGTGCCCACTATAGGACGTGCACAGATACTGCTTACAGGTTAAAGCACATCGATTAATTTAGTTAAATTCAGTCCGTGTCATTTTTAGTTATTCTGTAAGGCTGCCATCGGTGCCCTGTGCACAAGTTCCCAGCATAAAAACTAAATCCAGGTTAAATTATGGCAGTCATCACTATTTTATGCCATGTTTTTCCTTCTGATTGTGTCAGTAATCCTTCATCTTGTATGTTCATGGTAACCACCATAACATGAACCACTGTATTTAATCGACCAAAAATCCAGTTGCTACAGTAAATTTGAAAAATGTCACTTAATATTTAACTGCAAATCTCTAAAGACACCAAAGCCACAGCTACTACAGTATCTGTTTTGCCAAAGTAAATGGAAGATACGCTCACTGTGTAATGCAACTGGACAACTAGTTATTATACAGGAAATATTTTAGAGCTAGTCAGACTTTTCTTTTTGAGATTTTTGATGAGTGCAGCACAGTAGTGAAAAGAAGTCATGCTGTTTCATGTTTCTGCTTTTACACTGGTTTGTTAACTTGAGGAGCTGAGAGGAATACCTAACACATTGTGGCAAACAATAGAGCTGATTCCTTTCCTTAAAATCTTCTGTCACTAAAACATGACAGGCTGCTGCGAGAGCTGGTAAGTGAGGGGGCTTTGACTACAGAACAGAGTCTGAGAGTAAAGGAGTGGCTGTGCTCAGTGGAGGAGGAACGGAGCGGACTGACGACTGCCTCAGGACCCGACAGCGGTATTGAGAACAGCTCCACTGAGGACAGTGTTGCATTAAGGAGAGGAAGGCCTTCTGTAAGGAACCAGGTGCATCTCTTTCACACTCCCATATAAAAAAAATATTTCAGTCATTTTTTAGGAGTTTTAGGTATCCAGCACTGATGTGTTTATAAAAGTCTTAAAAATATTACCCAGGATCCAGAGGAGAGTTGGAACCATGAACATACAAGTGAGAAGGATGGAGAGAAAGAAGATAATATTGTCCAGCTTCAAGCACACATCCAGCAGTTGGAGAGGGAGAACACTGACTTTTTAGCAGCTCTGGAGGATGCTATGGAGCAATACAAGCAGCAGGTGAGATGCAGCAGAATTCGGTTATTATTTTTCCCGTTAGGGCAATGTGTCACGAGATGCTTTGTTTACAAATTTAATTTGTCTCATCACAGCAGGGTTAACCAGGCTGAGCTGTAGTAATATGAGCCAACTTAGTGGCAGTGTGACCATCCCGTAGCCCAATCTGTGCCAAGATCATATTACACTGATTTTTATTATATAATTATATGTTACTTATTTGATTGCTTTGGTTTTGTCTCAGAGCGATAAGCTGCAGGAGCAGCAGGACTTGATAGCAGAGCTGCAGTGTCATCTGTCTACTACAGGGCTGATGGGCCTGGGCCTTAACTTGAGATCACGGCCACACACGGCGCCTATGGGCTCCATGCAGCACAGCCAGAATGAAGGCATCTACAGACAGGTAACCAGCCAGTGTTGCTAGTTTTTCAGTTCATGTTGTATGGATTTAAAAGTAAAAATATTGTAAGAAATTAAGATACTTGATCTTTTATGGGATGAGAATATACTAATGTGCCAAACACAAAGGACTAGAAACACCTCTTTAATATGCATTAAAAAGACTGTTTGTCTTATTTTTACCATCTTCTGCAGATACAAATATATTTTCACACAATGCCAGCTTTTTTGGAGATCTTTGATTTATGTTTGTGATTTCAGGTCAGTCCATTAGGCTTCCTTGGTAATGGGCCTTGTGGTGATCAGGATGGTAGCCTCTATGAGGAGGAGATCCCAGGTGGAGCACAAGTGCAGGACACAGAAGATGGCGGTCTTTTCAACCTCAGTCGGGAGAGACACAAGTATGTTGTGTTTATAGAAATCATAGGTTGCAACTTAATGCATATATAACAGACATTAGTGTCATTGCACCTGTGGTCATGTGTGAAATGTATTCAATGGTGTGCTTATTCTGTCAGGCAAGTGAACCTGACCTGGACCAAGAGGGACATGCTGCCAGGAGGACTAGTAGCAGGTGGTAGAGGGCTCATATCTCAACTGCTTGAGCCAGAGCAGCACCCCTGTTTAGCCAGAAAAGCATGTAAGTCTAACATCCTTAGATGTCCTTTTGTGTTAGAAAAACACTTAGAATTAATAATTGAGAAGTCAAGTGAAAGTGAAAGGATCCTCTGGACAGATATGCATAAAAGTCTGATCTCACACAGAGTCACACAATCTGTATACAGTTCTGTTTCACGCAATTGCAAATTAAATTTGTTTTCACTAATCCAATGACAGAAAAAGTTATTCATGTCATGTCAAATTCCAGGTTTGAGAAATAGTGGATTATTTAGTTTTGCACATAGAAATCTTAAATGAGCTACATATCGGATTACAAATAATGTAGTAGTATATTGTGTACTGGTTTCTTTTGGTAAAATAAAATAAATTCAATTCAATTCAAAATAAATTCAGGCTTTTAATATTTGTTATACACGGTTGTTGCCTGCATTTTAGTCTCTCTGTTCTGCAGTCCAGGGTTCATGTTACACCCACTTCATGTGCAAGAGGAGGGTCAGAGTTTAACAGGAAGATGAGGAAGATCAAACACAGAGCTTGAACCTTGAGAGCTGCCTTGAAGCTCTGTCCCTTTCCTCATGACACCACCCTGCTGACCTCTTGTGAACTTTGTCAAATCTCTTTGTAGCCAACTTCAGTACTGGAGAGACATCTGTTCGTGAAAGTCTGAAAAGTTTTGAAGGAGTTTCAGAGTGGGGACTTCTTCAGGCACAGCAGAAGATCAGGGAGCTGTCTGTCACCATCCGCATGAAGGAAGAACTCATCAAGGAACTGGTCAAAACAGGTAGCATTGTGGATCTCTGATTCTTTTTCAAAAAGATTTCTCTTCTGTGTTTTTGGAAATGAATTCTTTGTGTTTTGTTTGTTTGTTTGTTTTTTAAGGTAAGGATGCTCAGGCCCTGAACAGACAGTATAGCCATAAGATCACTGCCCTGGAGAGCGAAGCTGTTCAGGCTCGACAGGAGCTGCAGGAGGCCCAGCGGCAGCTGCAGGATCTAGAGAGACAAGAGAGAGAAATCAGCGCCACAGACAAAACCAGAGCACAGGAATGTCGCCGGAAGATAGCTGCTGCTCAGAGCAAAGTTCAGGTTTGGCTGTCAAACTTCTGTATTCATGCATAATAACACAACAGACAACTAGATATTGCATGATGCTGATTGATACACAGCAAGCTAAGATAAAATGCATTTTTTAGTCTTCTACAGTCTTCTCCATGAGATCTTTTGAACCAGCACATTTGAGCTTCTAAAAATCAAAACATGTTTTTTTAAATTAGGTTCTCAGTCAGCGTCAGAGGGATACCGCTCGTCTTGCTAACCTTCCTGCCCAGAGTGAACGTCGTGTGTTAGAGCTTGAGCGAAGCGTTCAGAGTATGAGGCAGCAACAGGAGCAGCTGCAGAAGCGGCTGCGCCAGGAAAGTCAACAGAAACGACGCCTGGAAACGGAGATGCAGCGAAGAACTCACAGAGTCAAGGTACCTCAGGCCAATACAGCAGAGGGGGCAGCATTGTGTTCAAAAATAATTGTTGGTATTCTGTGGCTAAATGGTGTCACTTCACCATAGATCTTTAAATTAGGAAGGAGCACCTCTCTGCAGTCTACCTGCTGAAGCCCAACACAATTAGGACCGCAGCCAACAGTTATTTTCATTATTGATTATTTATTGACACCATCATCAATGTTGCTATTTTTATATGGTGTTTTAGCATTGGCATCTGCAAACCTTTTGAACTCACGAACACAGTGGTAAAGTACGCAACACATGGCCAAATATCTTTGGGTAGTGTAGGAGAGAGTCTGTTAGGGCTGCAACTTATTATTTTCATTATTATTATTTCCTTTTCATTATATTATTTTCATTAAAGATTAATGTGCTCATTACTTTCACAAAGCAGCAAATGCTTAAATTTGGGAAGGTGGAACCAGAAAATCTTAAAGATATTTTTTTTTTTTTTTGAAAAACGACTTTGACATGGATGCGAGAAGTCTCTGACAGTTATATAAAAACATGTATGTTTTTTCTGTGTCTTTACAACTGTCTTTTCAACCATTGTCTCCAAAATGACCTTGCAATGCTCTTACAGGCCACATAAAATGAGGTGCAGGGCTTTGAGTTTAACACTGTTTAACATGGTTGAGGTGACTGGACGGTCTGTTGGCTCAGGTGCCTTTTGAAAGCATTAGTAAAAATATCTCGTCATAGAATTATACCAAAAACAGAACTTGAGCAAGAAATCCTGCAAAAGCCAAAATGTTTAAAATTCAAGGAGACTTCTGAACCTTGTTCTGTGACTGCGGGACTTTAGCTTATGTGTTCATACAAACCTAGAGGTAGAAATAAAGTACAAAGTTAGCCAGTCAGCTTGCCATATAACAATAAGCTGTGCTGTTAAACAGACACTATAAAATGAAGTTCATTTTGTGCCACTGCAAAACCATAATTTTCTGGTTCCTAGTCATTGCTTGTCATTCTGAATGAGTGAATTTAGAACTAAGCTAGCCTCAGTTTATTGCTAATGACATGTTCGTTTTTTTGTGTGGGCCAAAAAAGTCTGTCTTTATTTAAAATAAGCACCAATTTACTTTGCAAGGTCTCTGTAATTGTTAAAAGAAAATGTTACCTCTACTCATCATAAGTCCACATGTTTAGGAATAGTTTAAAGGAACATTTATCTTATGTCTTCAGGGGACGGATCCTTTTGTTCATTACCAGGCCTGTAATTGACCCTCTTGATCTTCTTTTCTTTCATCCAACCGTCCCTTCTGTAGGAACTCGAGATAAAGAATGAGCAGCAGCAAAAGATCCTGAGAATAAAGACGGAGGAGATCGCTGCCTTCCAGCGGCAGAGACGCAGCGGCAGTAACGGCTCCGTCATCTCATTAGAAGAGCAGCAGGTGGGACGGAAACTAAATATGAATTCATGGAAAACAAACTGCCTGTTAATCGCAGGAGATGTTGGAATCCTGTTTGTGTCACTCCACTGTATCCTCAGTTTGTGTGTTTATGTCTGTATTTCTGCATATGTGAGCATTTTGTGTCTTGACTCTGAGCAGAAGATTGAGGAACAAAAACGCTGGCTGGATGAGGAAATGGAACGGGTACTGGAACAGAGGAGAGGGCTGGAAGATCTGGAAGGAGAGCTCAATAAACGAGAGGAAATCCTTGCCAAGAAAGAAGCCCTGCTGCAGGAACGCAGTGGTTTGGAGACCAAGAGGCTCCGCTCCAGTCAGGTATTAACCACCACAAATGAGTTAATTCAGTGACGCAGGAAACTGGCTAAATGCTTAAAACGTTATCTTTTTTCCAGGCCCTGAGTAAAGACCTGGTGACGCTTACAGGGCGTATTGAGTCACTTGAGCGGGAGTTGAGTGAGAGGAATGGGCTTCTTCGTAGCAGCAGTGCTCAAGACTCACAACAGATTCGCCAAGAGATCTCTAACCTGCGTCAAGAGAAAGACTCACTGCTTAAACAAAGAGTGGAGCTGGACGATAAGCTGCGACAGGGTAACCTGCTCTCACCTGAGGTCAGATAATACTCTTTGAGACTTGGTGTCCTCTGGACAATGGATAGGATATGTTTTGGTGTCTTCATAGCATTGACAGCAAACATATTTTAGTTGTGTGGCACAGAAAGATAAAATTAATCCAGAGTAACAAAGAAATTGCTGCAAACATGTTTTAATTACGCACATGGCAACAGTAGGAAGTTTGACTAAAAACCATGTAACAGATCCTCACTGAAAATTGTGATATTACCTGTTTGTGAGCGATTGTTCATGTTCACATTTTTATTTAGCCCATCTGTTCTCTCTGACATTTGTAGGAGGAGCGAACACTCTTCCAGTTTGACGAGGCGATCGAAGCTCTGGATGCAGCTATTGAGTACAAGAATGAGGCCATCACTCAGAGGCAGAGACAGCTGAGGGCTTCTGCCAGCATGCTGTCCCAGTGGGAAATGAACCTTATGGCCAAACTCAGTTACCTGTCTGCCTCTGAGACCAGAGCTCTGCTGTGCAAGTACTTCGACAAGGTCTGTGCAACTCTCAACCTGAGATTCAGCGTGTTTCACAAGTTCTCTCATCCTTAAGCATTGAAAAATTAGCTTACGGGGTTAGACTCTTAAATATTTGCAGTCATCGATGTGCGTTGTGAGGAGTGTTGATGTCGGTGATGCAGGTGGTGTCTCTGCGTGAGGAGGAGCGTAAACTACAACTGGCCCTGGCTGAGCTGGAAATGCAGCTGGATGATCAGCAGAAGCTGGTGCAGTGGTTGGAGAACGCCCTCGATCGCACACAGCTCGACACAGATCGCCGGCTCACACAGCAGCAGAAGGAACATGAGAGGAGCGTACAGCTCCTACTGCAGCAGTGTCGAGGTGCCGATCTCATACACTTAGCAGAAAGGCATTAGTGAAGTTATTGTTACAACATTCTTTTCCTAATCAGCCATTGAAATTGATGGTATTTGCATGATTTTGTGTGTGTCCTCCGTCCTCACAGAGCAAATAGATGAAGGCCTGGCAGGAAAGCAGCGGCAGTTTGAGGCATGGATCCATAACCTCACCAAGGAGCTCAACCACTACAAGGCAGCAAATGTGGAACTAAGCAATAAACTGAGGGAGCTCTGTGCTTCATCCAACCATCCAAAGGAGCATGCTAAAGGTAAAGGTATTATTAGACCATACATGTTTTCTGCTTTTAATATTTAAGATTACAAAAGCCCTGTAGATGTAAGGCCTCAGATATTTGCATTAAGCCATACTTTGCTTCTTGCCACATAAAATGACTGAAGTGCAAATAGTCTTTAGTGCAGGTATCCTTCCACATGTCCTCAGACAAAATCTCTTAACAGGACTTCTTACTCATCTATTGTATCTCCTGTCTCCTCTGTCTTTCTGTGCCTTATTGTCATTAGCTCACTTGCATCCTGCATCCTGCTTCCAAATTAAATCTCCATCTGAGTGCTATTGGAAGATGATGCTTGGCTATTATCAGGGACCGGATATTAATTGACTATTGGTTTTTATTTGAGCAAATGTGGCATAGATTCTGACATCTAACATTTTATGTCTTTGATCATACATTTCATATACTTGATCTTTTTGTCGTCAGGTCTGTGTGTAGTAGTAGCATTCAGGTCTATTGTTGTCTTTCAGTTGTGGTCTCTGATGGCAAGTCAGTGGCCGTTGGCAGTATGGAGAAGCTGCCCCGCTGCCCCGAGGACAGCTCAGGAGGCAGGGGGACCGGGCAGTCTGACAAACCTTCCAAGTCCAGGGAGGAAATGCGTGAGCTGGTGAACACACCTCTTCCATCTACATGGAGACGCTCTTCTCTCCCCACAGAGGAACCTGCTGCCATGGAGGAATTGTGGCTCCAAGCGACTGGGGATGCTCCTGTTAATCGTGTAGTTCAGACTGGACAGGGGTCCTGGGGCGGGCCGACAGCTCTGCCTGTGGTTAAGTATCGCAGAGAATCCCGTCGCTCCAGCCTCAACGTCGGACCACTGACCTCAAACAATGCATTGATTGATGTGCGGAAGAATCCTGTATGAAAATCAGTGTATCATGTTACATAAGGCCTTTCACATTGACTTTTTGTACTGTGGTTTCTGAAATATTGTATCTATTTTCAGTCTGTAGTTTTTGCATTTCAATTTTTGTACTTGTATATAAAGTTTTTTAATGAACAATTACACCCACTGATTTTTATATGAAGCACTTTTACTAAGATAAAGTTTCCATTGCATACACTAATTGTTAGGACTGTGGTCTGTCAACCATGAAAGTCAATAGGAAATATTTGCATTATAAAATGAATTTTTTGCCCTCTAATTATGTAGTTGTGTCATCTTCTGAAGTATTTTATATTGTAGAAAATGTTCTTGCCCTTCTGGCTTGTGTTTTCATTTCCATTCAAGGCTTTTCATAAAATGTTTCAGTGAAACTCTAATTTCTTCCACAACTTGTAACACAAGAATGTGGAAATGATTTTTTTTGCTATTTGGCCTGTAATCCTTTTTACAGTGGTTAGGTTGGATGTTTACACAGTTGATGCTGATGAGGAATGAAAGCTCTAGTGAAATGTGCAGCTGTGCTCAGGAGGGCAGGGGTAGTTCTGAGAGGCCACAACTGACCATCTGTTTCCAGCCGATAAATTCAATCAGCACTCACAAATTCACAAGGATATAAAGGGAAATGGAAGTGATCACAGCTAACAGTGTTATTTCAAGCTGGCAAGCTTTTTAATCAGAGATGGTCAGAAATACTACCTGGAAAATCAAAACAATGAAGTAAGGGGGGAGGGGGGGCTGTTAGATAAATAAAAGGTCATATACTTAGTTTTTAATGGAGTTTACCAAATTTGACTTCTACCAAAAAAATACACATACTGTAATTTAAATATTATCTTTTTTTCTTGTTAATACTGTGATTAATTGTTCAGCCCTAGTCCAAACCCAACAGAAGGCCCTTGATTCACAATGGACACTTTCCTGAACGTCTCACAGCAACAAACAGACATTTAGTCTGTAAAAATTTAAAATCTGAATAAAACCTGATAATTAAAACTGGATTACATAGAACTGTACTTGTACATACACCTTCAGAGCAGGAGAATGTAACTCAGCTCTTTAACAACTCTGATATATTCAACATTTGTTGCAGAAGCACACCACACTCTAATACTAAACATCACATACTGTATGCTCTTTTTCAACTGTTTTTACTCACTTAACACCTGCACTGATGGCACTTTTTCCATGCTTTCCAATCTCAAATGTGAAACACAGTGAACAAATACAACAAGTACCGGTAGGTATCTCAATAGAAACATTTTTTTTTTAATACTGTTGGCTCCCCAAGTACCTCCTCCCTTTCTACAATTATGAAGTAGCAATAACCGCACACCCATAATATTGAGCCAGATGAGTATGAAATGAAAATATTCTTTTGACAGTTATTGTGAGGATTCATAAATTTTGTTAGACGGATCATTCTCACTGTGTTGTGTATCAAATTTGTTTAGATATTTCTTAAGAATACAATATGGAGACCTCTGCAGCTCCATCAAAAAATTAAAAAAAGAGCATTTTAAATGTTCAACAATATCTTCTGGATGAACTCAAATGTGTTCTTCATACCTTTGGGGTAATCCAGATGGGGTGCATACATCAAGCCGAACAGAGGACAAAGTGCTTGAGGGGTTGTGGGAATCTCATCCATGTTAATGTTTCCTTCAAGGATGATTGCAGTGCTGTTAATCAGTCCTCAGTCATGATGCTAAGAACCCAAACAGGCACCTGGGTGAAGTCACATGCAGAGTCCGAATCCTGCATTAAAAATAAAAGAACACAAATAAATTAAGGTAGTTATAGTGTGTTCACTCTTAAGATGCACAACATCACATAGAAGAAACAAGCACTCTTGTGTACTGTCTTAGAGAGCTCTTTGGATTATGAGCAGGTAGAAATGGCTGCATTTCAGCACCAAGTCTTAACAAACAGAATAAAAAAATACAAAAAGGCTATACACCTTCATCTGGGAAGCTCAGATTTGGCTCAAACTTTAAATGCATTGAAAATGATAGAAAACATAGATGTGTTGTTGCAATTTAGTGGTATAACCTTCTAAACCCAACTCTATATTCTATTCTCTAATTCTATATCGGGCAGAAATCGAAATGAAACATTTTCACCATAGACTAAGATGGAAAATTACTTTCCTTCAGCATCACATGTGAGGCATCAAACTTGTTTGTAACTCCCAACTGATTAAAATATGTCACTTGTTTAATGTTGTGACATCCCCACTTAAATATGTTTTGTTTGCAAAGTGTGAATACAGACTATAATAACTTACTTGACCTCAATTTTTGGGAATTTTACTTTTGGCTAAGCCTAAGGGCTGATGATGTCCTAAAATGTGCACTGTGCGCTGGTCAATCATTATCATTATAAATGTACTTACTGAGTAGCTGAGGAAGAATTCGCTGGAATTATCTCCAAGATACAGGGGCAGACATTGCAGGACAGCAGTGCGTGTTGTGGTGATGTCATTGGTCTCATGGAAAAGATGACAAAATAAGAATAAGCAGAAGATTATATGAAAGCAAACTTATTTGGAAAGAAAATTCTGTGGATGTGTGCTCAAGTTACAAAGTTGAATTCTAAAGAATTACTTGTATTGTATTAGCGGCTGTAGGCCTAGCTGAAGCTTGCAAGCACACTACCATAAGGTGGGAATGATGAAGAATATGAAACAACACTCACTTGTGTATTGATTGGCTGGAGGAGGCGATCGAGTGATTGGCCGGCAACTCCTTTTCTGGTTTTGAAGAGTTCAATGAGACGAGAGGCATGATGGTCCAGAGCTTCGTAAAAGTCTTGCTTGAGGTTCTTACTAGCAACTCTGTAGAACTTGGCAAAGACCTTAAGAAGCAAAAAAAACACATCCAAAGGATTGTTTACTCCACCACGGTAGTCATTTGATGCCAGTAGTCTATTTGACCGTCATATAAGAGACATTTCTCAAACAGTAAAGACCAGATGTACTCAATGATAAATCAATTAATCATTGAAATAATCAAACGAGTCAACACAGTAATCCATAATGAAAATAATGATTACTTGTAGTGTGGTTCAGTATAGTACAGTGTAAGTGGGGCATACCTGACTTTCTGTGAACAAAGCAGGCCAGCGTTCCAACATCCTTTTAACTGGAGGCTGTTCTTCTATGATTTCTTTGTGTTGCAAAGAAAATGTCTGGTCCATCATTTTCTTCACCTCAACTGAGTCCAGGAGCCTTTTCTTTGCTTCACTTTCAACTTGTCTCCTAATGGAGTCAAGAGTATCTGCATTTTCACATCAGGAAAATTTGGCAAGAACTCACTTCTTCTTGGCCTTTTTATGTTATGATGACTCTCCTTCAAGGAAATCCCTCTTCCGCTTGTTGCCATTCACAGTGACATCGGCCATTCCAGATCTTCTCATTTTTGTACGGAAACTCCCCATCTTGAACTTAATGCTATTCTTCCATCCACAATATCCAGTGGATGATCCAGCTTCTTTCAGTCATGGATGTTTTGCAATCAGTGCAGAGGCTACTTTTCTACAGTATTCCTCTGTGGGGTATGCTGTGTACTTGTACATTGTCTCTGCCAGTCTTTCTAAGATCACGTTTCATGTCCCGAGAAACATCCATCCGAGTTCCATCCTTCATATAGGCAAAGTCTCCCTGTCTCAGTCGAAAATTTATATCCACAGAGAACTCTTTAATATCAAATGCAGAAGGCCAAGGATCCGGCCTCATCAATTGAGATTTTTCTTCACTTGTATACAGTATTTGTGTATCAGATGTGCTCGCTGAGGACAGTGTGTTAGAGACTGAAGACAGGGACTCAAGACTTATAATTTTCAGCGTGGCTCGATCTGGCAGTTCTGACACGTCTGTCAGATTGCAGTGGGCACTGTTAAACTGTGGGTCTTCAAACTGTAGATTGAAGTCATATGGTAGTGCCACTTTAACTTTTAAGTGTTTCAAAAGAAACTCAAGGCTGCCTGGTTTCTGATCAAGACTGATTCTTCTAATGTCACAAATCAGTGACGATGACTCCGATTGGCCACTTCTGTTCCATTGTAATACAAAGAAAGCTAAAGTTAGTGTGGCTAGCATAATATGTAATGGTTCAAAGAAACAAACAACATGTCTCTGACTCGGTATGGTGACAAAGGAACAACATCGTTTAACTCAGTCAACTGAGTGGCAACCAAGCCTGTGCTGCTTTGTGTCAATTCATAAGCACAAAGACGCTCATGATACCATGCAACCATTGGTTTGCACAACAAAACAATGTCTGCATTAAGCACTAGCTTAATCTGTCTGAACTCTGGAAGCCCTCCACATGAACCAACAGAAACCACCATATCTGCAGCATAGTTCATTCCATCAATACTGACAGACACAGCTGACAGGACTGTGTTTTGGAGACCTCATCTTTGGTGCAAAACGTCTTGAATGTTCCCTGGGAGGGAAGAAATCATTACGGTCTTTACTACTACTGTTTGTTTGGAGTGCTGTTTTGAAAAAGGAAGCACAGTCCAAATGGTACGCCATCATCTTTTGATGGCATGACCACTCCCTCCAAAAAATCATGAAGAATATCTGGAGGAAATCCACGACAGGAAATTCTTTCACTACGTAAATTGCTCTCCTATTGGAAGTTGAAAGCGAGCCTCCAGCTGATGTGGGTTTCAAAAATACATTTGTGTCAGTCACTGCACAGACTACTTCCTTAACAACAGCATTAATATCAGGGGACTGGCGTCTTAGTATCTCCTCGATCACAGAAAACATCAGCGGTTCTGAAAGTTGAAATACCTGTCCTATTAGCTGGATGATTTCTTGGAGAGCTCTTTCAGATATGTTCAGTATTGTCTGCATTTTCAGGAAATGTGAGTCAGCTGGGTCACAGGTGCTTTCCTCAGTGCCACAGAGCTGCACAGCTATTCCTGGTTTGAATTGAAGACTAGATGTAGAATACTTTTGGCCATGATTCCTACTTTTGTGTGTGTTAAAAGTAGAGTAAACATTTGTCTCAAAGTCACAATCCAGACAGGGGCACTGCACTTTTTGCATCAACTTCAGATGCTTGCATAAATGTGTAAAGAAAAAAAAAAATCATTTTCACTGCAGGGCTCATTAAACTCACACACTTGACAATTAAATGTCTGCACATCATCTTTTTCACTGGTCAACTGTGAGTGAATCTTCAGGGCATTAAATGATTTGAACGTGCAAATACACTGCTGATGAAGACGTGGTATTGGTGAGGTTCTTGTGAAGCCACCATGCTTTAATCTATGATGATTTAATAGCTGGCCTCCTTTTGGAGAGACAAAAGTGGAGAACTTACGCGTCCACTGCATCCCTCTTCCAGTAGACACTTAAAAAAAAAAATACAGGAGAACAATAAATTAGACTAAAAGATACAGTGGCCACCTATTGTAACATCTAATGTTGAAATATTTGGGATTAACAACCTGCCCATTGAGATGTTACTAATTATTTATCATTATTATTTGTCATCATATTTTATATTTAAATCCAGTGACAGAAATAAAAACAAGTGTAAAATGTATACCTATATTGTACAGTCTTTAAATCTTTTTGTACAGTCTGAATCTGTTTTGGAAACACCAAACAGTTGTCTGCATTCTATAAGACAATACCAAAAAACATTTATCATCATTTTTTTTTTTACAAAGGTTTTTAATGTAATTTTGCAATGGTCAATCAAACTAAGACACAAAAATAAACATGAAATAAAAATTACTAAGAGTGACAATACCGTCTCAGAAGGATTTTGGTCCAGTCTACTGAGAAAGCTTCTTATCAATGAAGCAGCAGTGATGGAGGAGGTGCAGTGGGATGAAAAGCTGTGGCTGCTGCTGAGTTGGTCTGGCTGGGTAAGACAGTTATCAGGTACCCTGGTGGCCAATACAGTCTTGGTGACTGAGGGTACCTCTTTTCCAACTGCCACCAACTTCACTGTCACAGACACCACCTAAGGTAGGTTATATGGAGAAAAAAATAAAAAATGTATTAAATCAGTACAATATTAACAGTCATGTGTTACCACATTCTAATGTCCATCATATCTAAGCAAGATTAAATGATGAACTGATTAATATTGTTTCTATAATGTTTCCAGATTAGTGTATTAAACCTCCTTATTCAAACAAAATGTATTGCTTGAGGATAAGCATCACTAATTAATCTGACCTGTATATTTTAATGTCTAAATGAAAGCAGTAGCCAACTTGTCTCCTTTCTGCTGTGTTGGTTTTAGTATTTAGGGTCTCATACCACCTGCATGAAACAAACCCAACTGGGTAAAGTCACTAGTCTGTGCCAGGAGTCAGCATTTATCAAAATATTGTAGTTATAAATAAATGTAAAAAATATAAAATTATTGAGTGTGATGTACGGTTGTGACGGCTATGATAACATCATATATTAGAAAAGTACAGCGCTCGACTTCCGTGCTCATCGCGGCTCCAGTTGCCGGCGATGGCCGTGGACCGACCCGCTGCTCCAGCGGGCGTGTACTGAGCCCGAGAGGAAGCGCTCAGTTTGAATGTTGTGTCTATAAACTGCGACGAACAAACCTTAACTGACGTTACACACACACACACACCGTCTGGACTGACCTTAGCTAATGTTTACGTCCCAGCACGAGCATGACTGCACCCTGACACACTTGTAAGTTCTGCTGCCTGGAACTGAAGCACGGAGCCGGAGCCGCCGACCATAGCCTGTTAAGCTAACTGGTTAACTCATACAGCTAAATTAGCAGCTCGTCGTAATCCAGCAGCTAACAGACAGGAACCGGTGGAGACATGTTAAATATTAACACTACACTGGGTCAGACAGGTCCAGACAAAGTCAAAGCACTTTTAATCGGATTCGCTCATGCTGAACTGCTGCTAACGTCAGCTCTCTGAACCCGCACAGACACACACACAAGCTAACATGCCAACAGAAAGTCGGAAAGTCAGAGATGTCGGCTTTCTTCGAACAACTCTCATTTCAAACATTAAATTATATTGACAAGATTACAAACAAAAGCTTTAGACTTACAGAAACCAACACTGGAGTCAGCCTTTGGTGAGATCACTGGGGACAGGTGCACGACTTTGACCTCTTGCGTTTGAATGAGTTTGGCGGTAGCGGTAGATGCGCGCTAACCGGAAATGGACATGCGCACTGGGGTGCACAGCTCTGTAACTTAAGTCTCATACCATAAACCATACACACTCTGATAAACCACGTTCGTATAACTTAATGAAACAAATATGCGGGTAGGAAGTGCAGAAAACTCGATGAGAGAAAGTAAACTTAAAAACTAGTATGAATTAAGTTAAATGCACTATTTCATCTTAAGTCAGGACATTGTTTGCATTTATAGTGTAAAATAAAGCGTCTATAGTCGTTATAAAAACATATCTGCCCTGAAACACACACACGGAAGACAAATTGGTTAAGACAGGATAAAGTATGTATCCTCCGTATATGTCCTGTATGTCCTCTCCACGTAGTTAGATGGGAGTGTGGATACCTTCTGAGCAGTAGAGGGCAGCACGTCCTCAGTGTTTCACATGAGTCTGTCTTCATCTTCATGGGGGTCAGAAAACTCATTGAAACCTTAAACATATGTTTGCACCATTACACTCTTTCTCCTGCCAAGCACGTGTATTTATTATTATTCTACCTAAACTTTCTAATGCACATATTGAGGGAACTGATGGGGTTTTATTTCACTGTGGTTGTACTTTCTATGATTACATTTGACAAATAAAGTTAACTGGATGACTGATTGATTGAACTTGATGCAGTAGGAATGTTTTTCTCTATCCTGTGGGAAATAGTTGGCAGTTTGTCAGTGTGTGATGGAAACTGAAGCAAGTATTGTTTTTTGTTTTGTTTTGTTTTTTAACAAGCCGCTAGTGATGATGCTGAGTAAAGTTTTAACTTGGCTGATATATGATAGGAAATGGGTTCAACATGTTTGACCTTTGAGATCCACATACAACACTGAATCGAAGTGTGCATTGTTGTCAGTTACAGTTTACTACCACTGTGGGGCGCCACAGTCAGCCACATTCACTTCTATATCTAATATTTGTCAGTGACAACCACCATCACCTCATGCTTTCAAGTTTATTAATTAACTGCTGCCTTGTTCCCTTTACCACATTATTGTACCGTCCTTGAAATTAGGTGAAAAAAAGCCAAACTATTTAATGACATGAAGATTATAACAAGTTGCACATCTATTGATGATATAAAGACAACGTCACTTTAATTAAGATTAGACTTTAAATAATAATCAAATTAAAACAGTTACATCTGTAAGATGTAAGATAGCTACCTGAAAAGACGACAATATAATTCCTAAATGTGTGCCACATTGCCGCACGCCCCAAATCTCTACACACATAAGGGGAGGATTTATCCTATTGGCTGTCAGCAACTTGCTGTCGTGTGACGTCAGGCGCAGCCGGGGGTTAGGGGGTGTCGGTGGTGGGGGCATTTAGAAAAAAGGCAGAGAGGAGGTGAGAGGAGATCACTGGAGACTCCGTCAGGGGACAAGACACGTCCTGAGAAGCTCGGACGGAAGGAAAACACACCCGCGCACACGCTGCGGATGAAAGGCCATCACACACACACATCTCTGCTCGGAAATCAACGCACGGACCTGGCTCCCCACGATCACGGATACAAACAATCCAACCAGGATATTTCCTCCTCCCCAGCCTTGGCAGATGGGATTTATCGATCTGATCCTCGCGCTCACCTGTTTGTCCAACCGAGGCTGCACACAAACTCACGTGTCCCGCACATCTGGATCCTGAATGATGCTACCCGCCGTCCCCATCAGCACATGTGGATGTTTAGTCTCCATGGTTGCAGGAAGAATCTTGCACGATGTGAAAGTGAGTCTTCTCGCCACAGTGGTCCTTGATTAGTTTCCACAGATAACATCTACAGGCGTGTTTTTAATGAATGCATCTCATTCTCAGCCTGAAGACGCACTTGGCCTAATGTTAGACGTATTTTTAGGAACAGGGTGTAATAGGCAGCTTGCGTTCATTTAACTGTGTTACAGTGAAGTCTAATGTTTGAAATACGGCTCATCATCAACAACTACAGCCAATAAGTAAAGTCATAGGTGGGCTTTTATGTCTGGTTTAGTCTAGTCAGATTTTATATCCCCCCCTTCAAAATCGCACTTTGTGTAAATCCATGAGCTTTGGTTGAGACAGACACCGTGTGGCTGTTTACCATGTACCTGCGACCATGAAGCTGGAGTGTGCAGGCCTGTTCTGTTGTACCAAGAGCCCCTCACAAACCATTAATTCACTGAATCCATGAAGGCAACTTCACACCACTAGTGTGAGGTCCACGAGTGTGTCCTGCTCGTCTAAAACTGGACGAGAGGCCCAGTCTCAAATCTGTGTGAATATATAAATTAGCCAAATGAACGGTTATGATAATAATGGCAGTCATAAATGGGAGACTTTTCTCCCAGATATACAAAGAAAGTGACGCATGCCTTGTCAATGCAAGCTCCCCAATTATAACAACTGACGTCAGACGCACCGACAAAGAAAGGCGTGAGTTCATCGTGAGGTTATTATGAGTTAACGTATAGATTATGAAAACTGTGTTGCCAGATTTATTGGCTGTTTTTTTTGTTTTTTCAATAGTAACCAAATGTGTTTTCCGTCACTTTTTAAAAAGTGACAGGACCGATCACATGTAATATCTAGAGTTGCACTTTGAAAATTAATCACAATATTAAGTGTAAAACGAGCTGGAAACAGCCAGTTAGTCACCCTACTTTACTTTTTTTTTGTAGTGATTTATTACAGCTACTGTGTAAGATTAATTGCAACTGCTCCACAAAGACTTGAGTTCTGTCTGCAAGTGCAGGATAGATTATGTGTTTTAAAGGCTTTATTTGTGTATTTTGATGAATAAAACTACTTTTATTTGGGCTTTAAAAAGCGTTGAAAAACTTCTTTCAGTTGCTTGTGGAACTGTGCTGTGTTATGAAATTTCAATATTGAGGTATTTCAGGTTTTACAACCCACAAAAGCCCCTGCAGTGTTAACTTAAGCCTGTAATTATAGGCCTGCATTAACTCTGTCATAATTTTCTTTGTTCCCAGGAAGCTTCAGACTTACCTTTTGCTGTTACAGCAAACAACGGAGCCTGTTCCTGTCTTTGGTTATCTAGCTGTATGAGTGTTAATCATCCATCATAAAGCTAGATAACCGAAAGTAGGAATGACCTCCAGACCCTCCATTTCCTGCTTTTATGTGACTAAACAAAAAGAGGACAAAGTGTCGTTTCAGGTAGGTCACAAAAAACTCAGTAGTTCTAATAATCTGAACATGAAAATAAAAGCCATTGTGATCTTACTGTCACAGTTAGGGCTGCACCAATTAGCAATTAGTTAAATCAGCTGATCTAATCAACTGACCTGTAAACAAGCATTTAGATAAATGATCGATTGTTCAAAAATGCGAACTTTTCCCATGCAGTTCCAACTTTTCATTTGCTGCTTTTCTTACTCTTACACGATAGTAAATTGAATTGTATAATTTGGATTATTGATCAGAAAAGCAGTCTGATGACATCATCTTAGGCTTTTGGAAACTGTTTGGAGCATTTTTGTCATTAATTGCAGCCCTAGTCACACAGATCAGAAATAGATCTGTGTCTTTTTATTTAAGTTTCGGTGCACAAATAGAAACACTAGGCTTGCTGATTTAATAAATATTTTCACTGAATTTTACAAAGTTTTGTTGTTGAGCTTTTCGAATAGCACAATTATCACACACCCAATGTTTAACTATCTGACTTGGAAGGCCAAACACAAACAAGATTTTCTTATTTTGTAATACTGAATAATAACTTTTGTAAGCAATGTTTTTGTTATCTGTGACCATTGGTAACATGGAATTATTTAAACAAGTCAGTGTTGTTTAGACAGAAAATATATACTTGAAAATTAAAATAAAGAAAGGGCCCCTGCTGTATGTGAATGTATTCAAACACACGCTTTAGTATAACTTGAATCTGCTTAACCTCCTTTATAAATTGAAATATAATTTGTGCGTTTCATTTGAGAAATCCTTAAAATGTTATTAAATCCTATATTTCTTGAAAGCATTGTGTCAAAACAGATGTCTTTGTGCTTTTGCTGTATTGAACCACTGTGCTGAAAATAATGTGAAGCAAGTGGAAGAATACAACATGTGTTGCCCCCATAAGTTCCACTGTAGAATTAACATGAATTAGCTGTTTGTCAGCCAGGCTGCACATTTTAAACGCCCACTGTTTCAAGCTGACTGTTTCCAAAAAAATCACAGACAGCCCTGCATTGCTTCCTGGACTCCAGTCCTGCAATAAAATAAAATATCTGACCAAATCTGAACGGTTACAAGAAACTAAAATTTCCAGCTCTAGACAAGAAAAGACAAGTGTCAGCTCGTCTCATAGAGCAAAATGTTCAAATGATCCCAAAAGTTCCCCTTTGCTGGTGCTGAAAGAAAATTATTTTTATCGCAACATTTTTTGAAATTATTTTTAATCAAACAAAAGACATCATTTCATTTGAATGCAGATTTTTTTTAAGGCATTATTTGATATACAGACAAAGCTTATACTGTCAGCAATTTTAAACCAAGTCTTGTAAATGTAAAGATATTTTTCCTTTATTTAAAAGACCACCGCTTTACTCTGAAAGAAAAGGCCTCTTTCCGTAATGAAGACACGTGTCGGACTATGCTAGAGCTCAGCCTCCTGCACTGCCAGAACATCATATTGTCTGTAAGGAAGCCATCTTGATGGAGTCTCCCAGCTGCCTCTAAAATGGTTGTGTTGGCACATACCAGGGCTGCATTAATTGGTCCGTCGTTAGCCATCTATCAGAGCCTAATCGGTGTGTCTTTAAGCCTTCCTGTTTGAAGTCTTACTATATGTAAGATCAAGATCAAGCTAATTAGTGAGGTCACATAACTGAGACCTTTTAAAGGCCAGCCAGTGAGTCAGTATGCACGTTACCTGCTACTGTAATTAAACAGCAAATGGATGAATCAGTGATTCGGTGGGGGACAATCTCGTGACATTTGATTACATTGATTACAAAGCTGCTGGGAAATTTTTGCACACCTGACACCTCTGAGATCCCAGTAATGTCAGGAGTGGGAACATAATCACGTAAAAAGTTCTGTGAGTCTAACAAGCCAAATGAAGTTTACAGAAACAAAACCTCATATTACATTTAACCTTTTATATGCAAATATTAAACAGGTTTTAGAAGAAAATTAGCCTATAGCTCTAAAATTAATACTATTATCTAAATTATAAATGTTAGAGTAATTGTTGCACACCTTTTATTTAAAAAGGCATGACAGGTCACAGACATAATGAGTCATATTTTTCCATCTCTGACATGCAGACATGCCAAGTTAATTAAAACCTGTTGAGAACTACCTGCAGCCAGCTAATATTCAACACCATACACCTTATGGTAGAAAACAGAAAAAGAAAAGAAGAGCTAGGCAGTGTAAAATAACATTATAATTCTTTCAGATGTTTTAATATAATCTGTTTCTTTCCTCGAAAAAGAAACTCCATCTTTCAGTGAAGTAATCCAGGATTTTTGTTGGCTTACATTTATAGAAGTTATTGGAAAAATAGTTATTTGTACATAATAGATAAGCCTAACAAGTCTTATTACAAGACTTAGATATGGCCCTTTTCTCTTTGAGCTGCTTCTTATTTTGTCAGAAAATTAAAGGCCAGAACAACAGGCCTGTTGTCTGTAAATCTGTTGCTCTGGCAAAGGAAAAAAAAAATCTTAACGTATTATTTACTATTTATTATTCTATGTGTGGTTGGTAGACACACAGCAAAAAGTTCCGTTTACAATAAGGATGGAAAGAAATGTGATTTTTTGTTCTTTTTCAATAAAGGGCGCCGTGATGAGAAACAGCTTGGTGATACGTATTTTCATTAATGCTTCAGTATCAATGCACATGAATCACAGTAAATAAGTCAAAACTAAACGACTAATTAATAAAGCTTTATCTCGTAGTAGAGAAAAGGTGCAGCCCCTTTAAAAAACTGCCAATTCGTCTGTTTTAATGTCTGCTTATGTACATTTAAGTTAAATTAGGCCACTTTAAGAGCTTCCTCTCTGTCTCTACTCGTGATGTTGAAGAGAAGACACATGGACATTTGGACAGGATCAAACTGAGCTCCAGGTTTACTTTTGTCAGGTGGACTCACAGCTCAGTACAATTACGTATTATATCATGAAACGAGACCGAGTCCGTCTTGTTTCACAAACACGGCCTAGGCATTGTAGGCTACTTACTTAATGTACCTGCAGTGTTGAAGAAACAGAGAAACTGAACCTCACACCGGAAAATGCGCCGCAAACATGAACGCATCTCGCACAAAGTCTTTATCCGACGTTAACGCTCTGTGTTGGTCTCCCCGTCAGACCATCGCTGTGGGATAAAAGCAGGCCTGCAAAAAACAAAAAAAACAAAACAAGAGTGGCCTTGCAAAGATGGAAAATAAAGGAAACAATCACGCAACTCCAGCCGATAATGAATAGGAGCCAGACAAGCTCTGCATATTAACATAATTGCATAGAAACGAGAGGAGCAGAGCGAGTATTTAAAGGCGCAGCAGCACCCAGCACGCACCTCCGTCCGCTCTTATCTGCGTGTCTGCAGAGCAAGACGACGGTCTGTGTGCACAGTTAAATCATGGACGGAGAAAATCGACAGTTAATCATTTATGGCCGAATTTGTTTGACATTGTTATTATTATTATTTACAAAGATGCAGCATCCTTTATATGAAATCTAACGTGAGCATATGTTGTATGCTGTTTAAGATGCTGTGCCCATAGGGGCCTACATTTAAAGCAGGGGGAAATGTTTATTTCTTGTGAGGAAAAACACAAAACCAGTTAGCCCATATTTAGCCCATAAAAATATTAAAATCCAGGGTTGTAAAACAGGGTTTCACAAATACTTAAGTCACGTATCTCCTCACTGAACTACTGATCATTTTGACCAGACACCAAAAGTTGTTGCATATAATAGGATAACTTAATTGTCCCGATTCTGTAAAATTTGCATTTTGCTGAAATAGAAAGGGTCAAAGCTTTGTCCAAATTGTCAAGATATACATTCTAAAAATACTCAAAACACTTAAAATACCTACAGTGTGTACATTTTAAATGTCCAGGGAGAAGTTAAGAGGACACAACCTGGTAAGTGTCCTTGCTTTGAACTGTTTGTACTTTGAGAATTTAAAATGATCAAACATCACTCGAAGTGACAATTACTGACAAGACTACCAAGTTTAAAACAGTCAAAGCTCTGCTCTGTCCTCAGAACAAACTCCACGGTGCTTCATAATCTGATTTATAATTTCTGCTGCTGGCCTGTTGCCCTCCACACACCACCTGAGTTTGAGGTTTTTAAAGGTTTTTGTTTTCTTACCATGACAAAGGCAAGTAGCCCACTGGTTTTAACAGTCAGTGCCATGGCTTGAAAAATAAAAGGGGAACTGTTCCTTTTACCAGGCTGTAATTAGACCAGCAGCTGGGGGAGGGGCAGTTGTGAAGCTGGGTGATAATATGAGCTCATGCAGCAAAATACTGTACAACAGCCAATACAGAGCAAATCACCGTTAGCTTGTTTAAAAATACTTGCTAGTCTTATAATCAAACCCTTGTGTGGATGTATTTGTAGTAGTACCAGTCAAAAATAAATACACCTACACTCCGAGAGGTAAAATGATTAGAGTAATATCTTTAGCAGTCTATAATGAGTGTGGTGGAAATCGTAAATGCTTTTTACATAAACGGAAACATTCCTGAAAATGATTTTTGAGGAAAAACTATTATTTGATTTTAATCAGATTTATGAGCTGTTAGTGGACACACACTCACACACAGTCTTGTTTCCATCACTTTTGGGGACATTACGCAGGCTTACATTCATTTCCTGGAGGCTTAACCACCATCTAACCATAACAGTAAACATGACTTGCCTAATCCTAACCCTCACCTTAACCAAACCCTAATCTCAACCTAACCTTAAAGCAACTCTTCACCCTAATATTTAATGATTTGACATTGTGGGGACTTGCATTTGTCCCCATAAGTAAAGCGGGTCTTCACAATGTAACCTTGTAAACACATTACACACACATACACACAGTGGCCTGCACCTGATGCACACCTGCACACATGCAAGGCACTAAAGTGATGCTCAAACACACAGGCTGGCACTGTGCACTGCAGCTGCTGAAGACCCTGTTGGCAAACAGTAGCCAGAGTCCGCATTATCATTCTGATCCTAGCTTCGCTCCACAATGGCTGCTTTGTGAAAGGAGCACTTGACAAAGGTTTGCCACTTCTTTTTCCCAACATTGTGCATGTGAGAGGTTCACTGCAGTAAACCGTGGGCAATGAGGTGGGAATGTCACACCAGACCAGACAGTGGCAGATGCCTGCATTAGCACTGCAGCCATGAGAGTGTCTCCTGGAAAAGTTGTTCCTTTGTCTTCCTGCCTCTTTATGTCTGTGAGTGACTCTCTCACAGTGAGCATGTATGAGTCTGTGGTCTCATTCCAGCCTCCAGTCTCACTAATGTTAATGAAAAAGCCTGTGGCCATTGTGTCAAATGTGCGTCCTGCTTGATTGATATTACTAGAGGGAGCTCAATAGAGCACAGTTCTCTGCCAAGTCTGAACACTTCTCCTGCTTGCATGGATGCAGTCTCTCTTACATTCAGTTTGGTTCAGTCACAATAAACTGACACTTGTCCAGATATTCACAGGACAAAAAAATAAAAAAAACAAACCTCACAAATTCTGTCCAGGATGGGAAGTAAACACAAAGAGATATAAAACGTGCTATAAATAAATTGTTATACGTAAGATTGTGGAATGACAAGATCAGATCTTTACAGGTTAATGTAAACCTTAACTTGAGTATTTTTGATGTGGAATATTTTTTGAAACCAGGTTGAAAATTAAATTGCTTAATATTGTTAGTCCTAAATCTGAAAAATCAGAAAAATCATGTATCTATATCACAGTTCACAGTTATTTTGTCTGTAAGCAGACAGAAGACATATAAGCTTCTTTAACTGTAAAATACACTGAATGCATATTTCTTCTTTTAATGATGTACACTGACAAGGATTCACACAGAGATAGAAATACTATAATTGGCAGCATCAGTAAAAAGACATTCAGATGCATGAATTTGCTGGTCTTCACTGTAACGTGAGCGTGTCTAAGAGAGTGTTGGCTCAAACGGTTTGTTTGAGGGGCATCACACTCAGACCGTGCATTAAACCTGCCATAAGCTTTCTTTGCAGGTTGCCTTGTAAAGAGCTGTTTTGTTTTCTGTGCTGAGACCTTGCTCTGCATTTTACAATATACAGGACAAACCCAAACATGTCTTTCCTGGTCCAAACAGCCTCATATCTCAGTGCAACAACCCGTGTTGAACGACTGCGAGGCAGGATATTGTATGTTTTACGTCCCCGCAGCCTCCTTTCCCTCCCACAAGGATACCGCAGCTGCGATCCCGTCTTAATCTGGGGATACACGCGATTATCCTGCTATGGCTTGTTCTTGGCTTTGTAACAGCGACAGGGGACCTTTCACAGCTCCTTTTTTTCCCATGGTCGAGTGGGTCTGAGCAGCTAAGACCCCTGATGTGGACCAGTCGCCATTCATGGGCCAGAGCAAACAAGCAAACACAGCTACCCTGAGGCAGATAGATAGATAGATAGATAGATAGATAGATAGATAGATAGATAGAACACTGAATCCAATGTTGAAAATATTTGCCATATTATTATTGTATTCCAGCTAATAAATTATTACTGCAGCTAATACTGTTTAGAGAATTATTTTATAATCTTATTTATAACATATATCCCACTAGACTTCATGGTATAGACACATGAGATTATTCCTGTTATTACTGCATTATTTTTTATAGTATTTATATTAGTAGAGACTGTCATTTATTTCATTATAACAAAACACATTATAATTTCATTGCAAACAGAGTTTATATTTTTTTAATTTTTCTATTCAAGGTCCACTTTCAAGCCTTTTCCTCGAGAGTTTTCAACTGCACTATTATTACCTAATTTTAATTTAAATGATCCTAAACAAATTGCTGATGGCAAAACATTTGTTTGTTTATAATGTAACATGTAATGTATTATGGGAACTAAATCACAGAACAAAGACTCTCAGGAATGGATTTCCATTCTCCCCCGCCAGTCGTTCAGACTGTCAGTCAAGTTCAAGTTCATGGGGGTAGAAATGTCTCGACTCTTCATTCACTTCTGTCGTTCCCCACCCCCCAAACTCCTCCTCCTCCTCCTCCGCTCGTCTCTCTTTCCATCCCTCTCCCCCATGCTCTGCAGTGGCTGCACAGCATTACTATGACAGAGGAGCAGTGGCGTTGTTATGGCAGCAGGCTGGACAGCCTGGCTATGTGCTGGTGAAAAGGACAGCCTGTCAGAGAGAGAGACTCAGGTTCAAACCCAACAGCTGGGCACAGGCAGCTCACATAACTGCCCCCCCCCCCCTCAGGCTTTTCAAACACCGCACAGACTCTGGGAACACCAAAAATGCCACATTCATCATCCTCACACACACACTGTGCCTTGTTCAACCTCCTATATTGTTTCCGCCCCAACCAACTCCTAATAACTTTTGTGTCCATCCTTGCATTCATCCACCACTTAACATCACTTCTCACCTGCACTTCCAGCCACCTCCCTCCCACACACACACACAGTCTTGTTTCCATCACTTCTGGGGACATTACATAGACTTACATTCATTGAGGCTTAATCACCACCTAACCATAACAATAAACATTACTTGTCTAATCCTAACCCGTACTTATTAACCAAACTCTAACCTCATCCTAACCTTAAAGCAACTCTTCACCCTAATATTTAATGATTTATGTTGGGGCCACTTGCATTTTGTCCCCATAAGTAAAGTGGGTCCTCATAATATGACTGTGTAAACAGATTATTGTCCCCACAACTACTGGAATATTCCTTCCTTGCAACACCACACTTCATTACACCCACCTGTATTATGTAATCAAATTAAGATTTAAAAAAAAAAAACTTAATAAAAACAATGACAAGTTCTGAGTAGATTTTCAAACCCAGTCTGTGTGTGCTCGTGTGTGTGTGTGCATGCATGTGTGTGTGTGTGTGTGTGAAGGAGGGAGATTTTGTTGAGGTCTCATTCAACTTTGAGCATGAAAGGCTGATCATTTGCATAAACTGCATGCTGTCTGAAGGGTTTGGGGGTGGCAGCCATACTGAGAAAAGATATGAGAGTGCATGAAAAAAAAAAACAACAGAAAGCATGATCAGTGAATTGTAGGGCTGCAAGAAGAAAGAGGAAGCTTGAATAAGAGAGAGGGTGAAAATTGGCAAAGAAAGGGTCTTACCACGTCTCCCAGTGGGATTAAATTGTCCAGGAACCTCTTTATATATAATTTGGTGAATCTGGCAGCAGCATGGCTGCAGGTCTGATCTCACATCGAGCTCCTGCCTGCACTTCATTAGCCTTACATATGCTCAGATGATGCAACTGGTTAAAGAAAAGTGTAAATGTTCAGAGTCTTTTTTTATCTGACTGTACCTGCACACAAAGAAATGTCCTGTGTACATGTCGGATTACAGAGCTCATTTTTATTTCTTGTGTTGTTGTTTGTCTTTTTTTTAGAAAAGGACCATAAAGATGCTGATGTCATCTCGCAGCTGAGGATCTTCAGAGCTCGTGCCAGTGTGTTAATCACGCAGGGCAAAGTACGAGGGTTTAACTCTGTGCAATCATGCTGCAGAAATGACGAGCTCCTCTGCTTCATGTACGAACTTCAGCTGCCAAGTTTTATTATTATGACAAAGACTTTCTTCATATAAACAGAGGTTTTTTTTTTAGCATTTGGATGATTTTTAGTTCATTTAAGACTGTTGTTTTTGTTCGTTAATTTATTCGTATGTTGATTGAGATGAATGAAAATGTTTTTGTCTTTAATTAAACAAATGTTAGAGAAACCCAGTGTGTATTCTCTGTGTTGAACCTGCTCATCAAGGCTGCTCTCTTGAACAGAGGCAGCTGAGTAAAAACATGATCCAGTCGACAATATAACAACATGCTGTTCATAGTGTGTTGCTCTTTTAAACTGCCGATATAAAGGCCTGTGCTACTCTCTCACAAACAGCAGATTAGGGCGGGAGAAGTGAGGAACCAGCATTGGCTCTTTTGAAAGTAAAAATAAAAGAAAGGAATCAATGAACCAATCAACAGGTGAAAAGGAGGCTTATAAACTCCAATGAGAAGAAAACTGATGGTTAAATGTTAACTCTTCAGTCCCATTTTGCTGGCTATAATGTAGGCTGCTGTGCCAAACCGATGTGAAGTGATGGCTTATCAAGACAATAAAGTGACTGCATCCATTCTTGCGGTATTTTTAAAATACAAAATTAAATCAAAAGTAAAATAACTTGACAATAACTCGACAAACCCTTCACAAGTAAAAATATGATCTCATGCATTTCTCTGCATGTTTGACAACCTATACAATAGACAATCAAATAGCAATAAAAACAAATATCACAGGCCCACCATAGTCAGTTCTCTCCCTCTAGCTAAATGTTGTGTAATTTCTAATAGCGGCATGAGACCAAACTGTTGATTCACTAAAATGGCATCAATGTGACTCACAGATGCAGGGGCTTCATGCGGCCTGTCTGTGTAAGCTGCCACCCACAGTGTGAAGACCTCATGTCCGGAGAGCGTCAACCTGCTGCAGGACAGAGGGAGTCATGACCTTTAAATCCTCCTGGGGGACACGAGCTGACCCGGCACAAGCCAACAGACAACAAGTGCATAATCTTCCTCTGATGCGTCCGTTTTCACCACACTTGCTCGCACACTGTATTTTGGTCATCAAATAAACTCAAATAGGCCCACATTTATATTCTCAGCAACAATCTTACTTCAGTCCCTCACAAAGAGAGAATTGTGCATGAGGAAAGTGGTTTATGAGTGTGTCCCCAGAGCCTTAGGGGAGTCAAAGGTCATGCTCAGTTTTTCTCCGTCCTTTGTAAATCACTTCATCAGAATTCCTTGAATTACAAACATGAAGCAACATTTTTTGAATGTGCAGACAAAGTTTAAAGTTTTATATCCAGACTGTTATTTATGGAGTTGTTGGGAGCACCTGTCCTGTTTCGATATCAGGGTGCATAAAGAGATCTTGTGTTGTTGTGTTGGTGCTGAAGAGCTTCACAGATCTGCAACGAACCCTGACCTGACCCCACTCAACATAAAGCAAGCCGGTCCTCATCAGCCAACATCAGCGCTGGACCTCACTGATGCTCTGTGGCTGAATGGGATCAAATCTCTGAGGCAGGATGCAGAATGTTTACAGTGAAGGCTGTTACAGCAGCATTTTAAAGTCGGTGCTTGTGGACATGTCATGTTCACATAAAGATTTTAACACACTTTTGTCCTGTGCCTTTCTCACGACTTTATCATATGTGGGCATTAATGCCCGATTTATCTGTTTTACATAATTATTCAAGCTTCACTGTGTGTCACACGGCTGTTATTGTCTAAGCTCAAAGGCATCTTTGAACACAATCAATGAATCATTCCTCCTTGTTTCATATAAAAAATAATCTGTGAAAACAAGAGTGATGCATGTGAAGCTGTGTCAGACGAAGATGACCGGAGGAGCTCACGAGCTGCTGGCTGCAGGTGTTGTCTCTCACGGCACTCAGTGTGTATTCATTCATTAATTCTGCTCAGATTTTGTCAGCAGATAGAGATAGATGTTGTCTATTGTAGCAGGAGTCACTGGAGGTCGCATTGCTCACCAAAAGCCGAGAAATTAATTTTCAGGCTTTGCTGCGGAGAACAAAGCACACTTTTATGTGCTGTTATTATACATAAATGAACTAATACTTATCCTGACATCCTATTCATTACACTGCTTCAAACTCAGATCAGGAGTATAGGCAATATTTTTCATGAGACAAGACTGAGTTTAATATGTATGGTGTATCAGAGTTTTTGTCTGAAAGCACCAAAAGGTGGCACTGGGCAACATCATCATGTACGTTTCTCTCGAAGACGTTCAGAGTGAAGTCAGACATCGTTGCCATGCCTCATGAATGACGAGTAGGCAGCTGTAGACCAGGTTTGTGTCTATGGAGGGCTGCACATGATTGTCCAGTCATTTATATCTTCCAACTCAGTGAGCTTTAGGTCTTGTACTCTGCGTTTGCATAAGAATAGAATCAGGTCCTGTGAACTTCCCCAACCTATTGACCCAGCTCCCCAGACATGAATAGCTCTGCTTTGAGGCACCCCAGCCTCTCAAACAGGCTTTAACCATGCCTTAAGTCCCAATCATGGTAATTTAATATATCTTAAGCCCCCGGCTGTTTTGCTGGAGCCCCTCCGCAGTTTGTTTTAGGCATTCTCTGCCTCTCACCTCATCAGCAATACTCCTTATTTTGCAAATTCAAGGGGCTGCTGTGGCACTTTCAACAGCTAAATAAGCCTTGATTCTATATAATGTAAAAGAAGTTTTTTTCCTATCAGCTATTTCTCCCTGAAAATCAGGGAGAACAATGATGAAAGAGACGGTCTCAGATGCATCAGGGCCTCAGAAGTGGCAGCTCCAGGTCCAGTGGTCTCGAGTATGTCATCAGTGAATTTGTAGTAACATAATTATATTCATATATCATGTAGAGACAATCTGAGAAAACCAGCTGAAAGTGCTGTTGCGGGGCTTTTACACATAAAAAAGTTTATAGATTTACAGGCGTATATAGACTTTCAATGAAAAAAGGCACCAAAGAAAGTGGAGCTAAAATGATTTTACATCTAAACAGACTCTACTATAGTGGTGTTTCTTACATTGTACTGCTGTATTTGGGTTTATAAATAGTGAAACATTTATAAACCCAAATAGAGATTTTTCCTGTTCCTGGTGCCCGTGTACTTTGTTAAACTGACATGACAACTTGACTATGCAGCTGATGACTCATCATTGAATAGACAATTAAAGTGATCATCTGAATTCCAGAAAAATGTGGTGCCTCATTTCAAGCATCATTTCCTATAAACAATTTTACTAACAAAAGTAATTAAACAGGTTCCACCTTGTTTCTGTTTACTGTTTCATAGGTTTTACACCACATGATCTGTTTGTACTCACAATGTAAATTGCATGTCTTTATTGCCCGTAAAAGCTTGAATGCAAGTGGTGTCCCTTGAATGCACTGAAGCAAATAATGTTTTCTCTATTGATTTTACAATTATTTCACCAAAAAAGCAGCAACAAACGTTCGCCATTAACAGGATGTTTGTTGGCTCTTAAGTTAGTGGCCTAAAGCACAAGCTTTTTTGGATTTATTTCAAGTTGAATGTCTTTGTATTTAGTTATTTTCATATTAACTTTTTTCTGCTCAAAAAACATGCAACTACCCCATAAGGTAAATACCATGTTCATAAATTTTTATTTTCTAAGATGTGCTCTTGAATAATTTGCAACTGTTTAAGTTTAGAACTAGCGTATATTTTATTCAGAGGACATACATATGTGCGTTTGTCTTACGGAAAATACTATTAATTTATTTTATTATGATTGATTTCCCCTTTTTATTCTATGTACTAAGTAAAATGCACATGAAAACATTACATAGCAAGGTACTGCATGTTGCTGAAGTCACAGTGCTGGAAAATGTACCTGATATTGTAGAACATCCATCATTATAAAGTATTTGATTCTGATGTGAGGCCTTGGTTCTAGACACTGTGAAAAACC
Organism: Scatophagus argus; assembly: GCF_020382885.2. Classification (NCBI taxonomy): domain Eukaryota; kingdom Metazoa; phylum Chordata; class Actinopteri; family Scatophagidae; genus Scatophagus; species Scatophagus argus. Next base: position 15,136,958 of record NC_058493.1, read on the forward strand.
CCAAATAAATAAATAAAAACTGTAGTGAAAGTCACAGTCTTTTCCGACAGCTTTTGGCCAGCTTCATTAACGAGGTGACATTCGAGTTGCAGAGTGTGAAAGACATACTCTCTGTAAAGACAAACTGCACTTTGAGCGTTACGTCTCCTGTTTTTAGACCAGAAAAAGATGAGCTGTGGTGACATCTTACTGAGAGGGTTCACAGAGAGAGGAGCCAAATGTCTTGTGACGACTGCTGCGATGACAGAAAATAGACACACACGATAAGTTTAATGATGTTTAAACTCATGAAATTCCTCACTTGTTATATTTACAGTTGGGAAAGATTGCACACTTTGGTACTAAACTATGGTCACTTCAGAGTAACCAATAAGATGGCTCTTGTCTGAAGAGTATCATGTCAAAATTACAATAATATGTAAATATCTGAAAGATGATAATGATGCAGAGTGAAATATGAGAAACAAAATTGGACTTAAAAAAATGTGTGTGACGGACTAAATGACCAGCCTGTTTCAGTGTCACTTTGACACCACCTGCTGGAATTAAAGCACTGTGCGTTCATCACACGGTTCTTTCATTGCTTTCTCGTGGGCATCTACCACATCTTGAAGTGATGTTTTGTGTGTGCTTCCCACAGAACAGAGAAAAAAGTTTGTGAACAACCTTGTATCCAAACTGCAGTGATGCTTTTCTATCTACATTCATTATTTTTTAACCAAATAGTCATAATGGATGTTTTTTTTCATGCAAACAAACAAAAGAGTGTGCGAGGATCCTGGAAATATGTTCAAAACAACATTGAATGTTGACTTTGTATATATGAAAAGCACAAACTAAGTTCTCATGTTTTTATGTTCTTGCTTGTATGAAGTCCACGTAATATGATTTTGTAAAATGTCAGAACCCTTTTGAAAACCATCTGATTTAACAGAGTTTACCATGCAAAGAACAAATTACTCATATAAGTAAAGGACTTTCCAGCATGCATCCCATGTATTCAATGTGGTGCATTGTTTCAGCTCACTGGGATGGCTGATGAGCTTAGAAGATGGGGGCACACATGGATATTTTCCCAAAGACAGCAATGGACTGAAACAAGGACCTCATCAAACTTTGGAACACAAAAACCATCCCTGAGAGGAGAAACGCATACAGAGCAACAAAGCACACGTTTGTTTTCTCTTCTCGTCACGTCCCAATCAAACCCTCTAATTAACATGGTTTCTTTTCAGATAGTGAAGATCAAATAGTAGCAATTATCTGTGCAAACTTTGATGAGGTGGAATCCCATGCATTCATGGCTGCACATTCAACAATAATCTATGTCCCGGGCCTGGTTCACCGCACAACAGAGCTCAGTGAGGCCCAGTCGGCAAAAAAAATCATCTCTAATGAAGGTCTACACAATGATCCACACTGTGCCAAAAAATTGCAGGACACAAGGCTGACACACACACAATCACACACGCACAAACACACACTTTGGTTTGTTTCTCAAAATGGAAACTGAAAATAACAGATGTATACAGCAATGTGGACACTCTAGTCATCCAACGGGATGTTCAGTAGCAGGCTGGGAGTTCAGCAGTCGTGTCTTACATCTGAAATGCAGAATCAATCAATGCAATAAAGACACGTCTAAGCTGTGTTTCAGCCAAATAAAAAAAAAAAAAATCAAACTAACAAGCCAATGAGGAGGTCATTTCTTTGCTTTAGCAGTTGGTTTGAACGTATTCACGTTTTGAACATGGACATTTGGAATAGTTTTTAGCCATGCTAGTGGCATGACTCAAAAGGCTGGTCATTTACCACTTTGATGGAGGCTGAGGTATGAATGGATCACCCTGAAATGTTTTACAGACATTCATGGTACCCACAAGAGGAATCCAGCTGGCTATGACGATGATGATGCCCTGACTTTTCTTCTAAGCACCACCTTTAGGTTCAAATTTGTTGTATTGAGGATCCATAAAGATTTAGACAAGCTCATGTCCCCCTCAGAATAAATTGTAACTGCGGGGAGAACATGCTATGCCATGTTATTAAAGAGCCGTAGTGACAAGTGCCATCAAGATTTTTGTTACCTTGTACTGCTGACAGCTTTTCCAGTTCAAGCATCAGTTTTTTTGTTAACTGTAAAAAAAGGACAGTAATGCATATATATGCCCATATAGTACGCATATAAGCATACAAATACATAAATGTGTAGTGTAGTAAGATGTACTAGCAAGAGCTGCGATGGACTTGCTCCCATTTGTTACCAAAGATGAAAGTCTCCATGAAGAGATGAGCGACAACTACCAAACATCTCACTGACAGACTGCGTGAACCAGCGTTAACCAAAAATGGCTTTACACTTAAAGTTTAACTGAAGCACATAACACCTACTCTAATCAGGAACTAAAAATTATTATTTTAGGGTGTTGTTGGCAAAAAACACACACAAACACAAGATCCCACACATACACATGGACGCTAGTACAGAAACACACGGGATCTGTGCCCCTATGAGGCTGGGAGGGAAAAGGCTGAATTTCATCAGGAGAGCACACAATCACAGGGCCACAGTGTGTCTCTGTAGCCAGGCAGGGCAATGTGTGCACATCAGGTTTTGTGAGGCCCTGACGAGATGTGACAGCCCAGTTCTCACTCAAAGATCCACGAATTTGGTCCATTTTTCTGCCTTTTCCATTTACAATGCTTCAGTGGAGATTTCTTTATTTCAGAATGGACAATGGTCTCTTTCTTTCTCATTCCCTACATCTCCCTCTCTCTCCCTCACACACACACACACACACACACACACACACTCACACACACACAAAGACTCGCTGGCAGACGCACGCACACTTGCTTGCTGTCATGCTCATTTTGATGGTAATTAATGACATCACCACTGCGTGCGGGTGCATGATGGTGTGTGGTGTGTATGTGTGTGTGTGTGTGTGTGTGTGGAGGGGGGGTGCGTTTGTTTGTTGAGCAAACCGTGGGAACAGGGAGCTCTCCAGGGTGGCGAGGCAGGGAGTCAGGGCCTCTAACAATACATATGCTGTTGCTTTTCACCCAAACACCCTCCCTTCCCAGGAGAATCATTCCTCTCCCCTCCTTTCCTGTCCCCCTCTTTCCCTCATTTTTTCCAAGACTTTCCCTCCCTTGTTTGCACTTGTCGCAATGTGGAGCGTGAGCTTACTGCCCCCTCTCTGCCAGTGTGTCTCATCAGCTTTAACTTAGCGTCTGGTAAAGATAAGTCACATGGAAGTGTGTGAATAAGATGGCACCTGGCATACAGGAATGAATAATTTGAGCCTTCGTATTAGAGCATCGACTATTTACATCCACTCGCATTGCCGTAAAGAACAGCTTTTTTGCGTGCTACCCATTTTTGTATGTCTTTTACAATCAATAATTCTGCTTTCACAAAAGTACACTTTTCAGTACATTTTTTCCATAATGCTGTCTTTGTCAAGGTTCATTAAAGAAATTACACTGCTGCTGCTACACTGACAGTAATCTGCCAGACTGCTGGTTTCACACTTTTATTTAAGCAGTTTTGCAGACAAGTAATATAATACTTACTAAGAGGCCAGGTGTTTGAAGTGACATGACCACAGAAAAGGCACGAATTTAGGTGAGGAAAGGAGGAAAGTTATATTTAAAGCCTTAATTAAATGCTGTGGTTACAAAAGACAACCAGTTTTTATCTCACATGATCTGTGAGAGTTGTGAAAACAGATTGGTAACTCCTGGTATTGACAACACACTGGAAATATAAACATTAATCCATAATGTCCCAGCCAGCTGGTGGCTTTCAAACCAGAACCTATGAGGCGACAGTGCTAACACTAACCTTTTTTTTATACTTACAATGACTTTTATGGAAACATAAAAAACTGATGTTCATGTCTTGTATTATAGTTTGCATGGAAGGTCAACAACTGCATTTCACTGTGCAATACTGTATTGTATAATGATGATAAATGATAAAAGCTTGAACCTTGAACTTGAAATGTGCAAACTGAAATTGTCTGTTTCAGTCACAAACTCCCCAAGGATGCAGGTGTGATCTGCACAGTACTGATAGATTGACCACATGCACTTTCCAGCACACAGTCCTGCCTGGCAACCAGTCTGCAGTGGGACACCACCAGCAGCATAATAATGAGGAAGTCCCAAACTTTGTCAAAGCAGCCCTGCAGTCCTTTGGTGTGCTCATGACAATATGCTTGAGTGTCAAATTCATCTGCTATTTCTAAGAAAATAATCCTCAAGTGTCTGCTCTGGTCTAATTAAACCAAAAAGAGATGAATACAAGAAAGTGCTCATGTTTCTCAAGCATTTTTTTTATCCGCCCTACTGGATGAACGTTTTGTTTCTGTTGAAAGGAAATGCTCAGATGCTGATTTTGGCATTGTGAGGCAGAAGTGAACAGTGACAGACCAGAGATAAAGCAGAAACTGGTGCTGTGGATAGTACCCAGTAGACCCATGTTTTACCTTCTCACATGTGAAAGAGATTCCTGACAGCAGAGTTTATAGACACTCTCAGCTATCTGTCTTTGTCTTTACTTTCTTTTATTTACATTATTACTCAACTTGTCTCTTTGTTTTACTGCCCTCTGTCAAAGTCTTTTATGACACTGGTGTAAAGAGTTCCATTCTTGCAACAATTATTGTTTACTGGTTTTGAGGTTACCTAACTTTTCCTAGTTCGTCAAGTTTACATCACTTGAAGAGTGAATTTTATAGGCTAGCAAAGGGGATATAGTTATGCACTGTACTTAATATGACCTTCTTGTCTCTCAGTACTAAGCCAGCACACAGAAGACTCAATTTCAATAAAAACAAAGTTCAAATTTAACAGACCATAACAAACAGCCTCCTCAAAATGGGACACTTCTTTGAAGATCCAAAAGCAAGTGAATTTTACATGTGAACCATCATGCAAAGAAAATGTGAAATATGATAACAGTGTTTGCATGTTAAATTGTACATAAATATTGGCAACAAGCAATAAACAAGCGGAAAATCGTATCATACTGGGATTTTCCTCATTATGAGAATTAAATACTACCTCCATATGCACCAATTAGGGCTCAGGGGCAGGTGGAGCACCTAATTAGCTAAACCATTCAGTTAGGATCACTCGCACATGTCTTAAAGCAGCTCTGATTTCTACTTCTTTCAGTCTAGGCAGGGAACTAGTGGCCTTTGTGCCCAAATCAAAGCAGTTCCCCGCTATGAATAATGATTTCTGTGGTTCTCCTACTCACCAGTGCTGGCAGAGAGGTCTTCCCCCCTGAGACTTTCCCCTTTGACCCCAACAAATGGACTCTTGTCAACTGAATAAAAATGTAGTGATTGGCCTTTAGTGAGGCCTGTTCTTCAGGCAATGGACGTTTGATGAGTAAGCACAAAATGACAGAAAGGATCCTACAGAGAGATTGGTGGAGCTCAGCGCTCAGTGGGATGTCTTGTGATATGACATCAGCTTTACAAGCTCTGGACAGTGAGGAGGTTAATTTTTATTGGTCAGATTACCTTATCTCTCAATTCATCATCTCAATTCATTGCATCATCTGCAAACTTTTCACTTGCTTGTCATAAGAACCAGAAGACCGCTTTACCAATAAACAGTAAATATCTCCAGCTTGTGTGCTTCTTTTTCAGACTAGATACCACAACGAAGTGGTGAGAGTGGAGAGATGGGAGTAATGATTGCTACTGTCATGTGGCAATTAGGTATTGTGGATGTCTTGAGAGGCATGAGCATTTCAGGAGTGTGCTGATGAGTTTTATTTAGATCAAAAGAGCTCCTGATATCTCGCCCCGTGGCCCAGTGAGACAGTTTGGTGAGGACAGCGAGAAAATGTAGGCTGTTATGTCCATCTAAAAGCCCAGATGGACTCTGCAGCCTGCTCCAATCAGCTCACAAAGGTGATATAATTGCCAGGGCAGGATGGGACAAGGCCACCGCCTTTGGAGTTCTTCAGTCTCCTCCTTTCCCCATTGCACCTATTCTCTCCCACTCTATATTCACTGATTATACTCCCCTCCCTCATTGTCCCATTATCCCCCTCCAACAACAGGCCAATTTGTCCCTCCAGCTTGGCTCCCGCCTCCCCTCCTGCTGCGTTATTTAGCCCCTCTTCTGCACTTCAATGACAGGTACTGATTAGAGAACTTCTACGACCCCTTTGCTATTCCTCAGAAATCCCTCCTCCCCTTCCCGGCAACCTTTAATCTGATTACAGGCTTTCTGCAGCTTTTCAGAGGAGACCAGTCCCAGGAGGACAATAGCAGACCAAGTGGTTTCACAAACACTCTCCCCATGGTCATATGATTCACGAGAGGAGCTGCATCCACACTCCTCCGGCATCAGGTCCCTGCAAGACCTGTCTGCACAGTGATGTAAGAGAAACATCTGTCTTACAGTGGATTGGCCTGTCATAAAAAATAAAATAAAAAAAAAAGAAATCACAGCAATCACCTGAAACAACTGCATTCCAGTCAAGTTCTTTCATGTGTATCTATTTTTGCGTGTTTTATTGTTAAATTCTGATCTTCTTTTGTGTTTTGGTGTAAAGATGTTGACCCAAACATTTTGTCAAAATTAAAGACTGCAAATCAGTCAGTGTGCTCCAGTCTCAGTTTAAGTTCACAAGTTCACTGAGAAGCAGTTGATTCAGCTCCACTGTGTTTCCCATCAGGCCTCAGTATGTGAAAGGAAATTTTTTCATCCTGATTTTTTAAAATACTCAAATGGCGTTATATCTAAATGTCATTGCTAATACACCGGACAATTAATGAAATGAAATGAAAATACTGACACATTACCACGCTAGCAGCAAATGTGTTGATGATTGATGGTAGATATGCTTGAGACGGCAGGGAGTTTATGCACATACCTTAACACACGTCTCTATTACATTTAGGGTCACTATAAAAGTGGATCAAAATTGAAAAATCCAGTGATATGGTTTCTTTATTCAGTTATTTCTTCTTCCTTGACAAGTCCTTGCTCCTGCTTTACCAACAACACAGACTGACTACCTACAGTTCTGTTGAAAATTCAGATACACTGTGTTTGCAGCAGCTAGCCTCTACGATGAGCAGTGGGCTACAGAGTTCTGGTAAGATCACTTCTTTCTAACGCCATACCCGCAGATCTATATCACTTATAAACTTCTTCAGAACTAACCAACACTGACCCAAATGACATAATTTGAGTGAATTTATCAGACTTCTTGCCACATATGCAGTAGACTCTGACATGTGAAACTGGCTCATCTTCATTTTAAGAAGCTTGAAATAGAAAGGTGTTTTGGAGAACATTACTCAACTCAGTATAGAATGATTATAATCAAAGCATGGTATGCTATGCTCCAGTACACAACATGTTAAAATAAAAAAATAGGTAAATACCACAAACTCCTGGGTTCAAGTCTATCTATGATAATGGCTGTCCAAACATCACAAGCCAAAACACGTTCAACTCCAGTGTATGAACATTTCAAGTTACTAGTATAACATGTTATTAATAACAGAGTACTGCTTAATAACAATAATCTTTAAATTACAATTTAAATGTTAATCTAATATTTGCAGCCAGTAAAGCTACATACAAACATCATCTTTGTTTTGTTGTTTTTGTTTTTTTTTTATGAATGAGGCCTCAGAGCTGACACACTCGCTTTCATTCATATAACTAAAAACACATGAAAAAACACCAATGCCTCTAATGCAATACTATGGTACAATTAGATCTACATGCTGACCTGCATCCAGTCCTCTGACAAACCCACTGTCAACATCTGCACAACATATATACAACAACATATCAGCTAAAAAACAAATAAATTCAATACATAGTATTTCAGAATTCCAATTAAAACAACCTGTCAGGTTTGTCCTTTGTAATGTATGATGTTCATTGCAAGAATGTCTCTCTCTCTGTCCTGTCTACATCTTCTTCTCCTCCTTTACCCGGCCGACTATCAGCAGGATGGTTCTCCCTTGTCAGCCGGGTCCTGCTAAAGGTTTATTCCTGCTAAAAGGGAGTTTTTCCTTGCCACTGTCTGCTTGCTCAGGGGTTCAGGCTCTGGGTTTCTCTTTTCTGTTCTGTTTCCTAGAGACAGTTTTGATTGTAAAAGGTGCTATATAAATAAAACTGAACTGAACTGAACTGAATAGATAAGAATGACAGTATGTGTTTGAATCCTGTGGTGTTTTAACAGATAACCTCACAGTTAACTTGTTTAACCCATCAGGCCTTTAGGAGACCTCTTCACTGAATAGGGCTTCTGCCACCAGCCAGCCTGACAAGACATGCACAAAGCACATGTCCATTCAGTGTATTTAGAGTTCATTAATGTCACAGTGGCTGGTCAGGAAATGACCCTAGTGACTGGTCTGTCCAGGCCACATTACCATCAGAATAAGGGGAGCAGAGAGACTGGAGACCAGGAGACGACAAGTAAGCCCACAATGACCTGAATGACCCAGTTTAACCCTTTTTGACTCTCCACACTTAAACTTTAAGTCATGTCAAACAGAAGCTGTAGACTGCTGTTGAAGAGGTGATAATATTTACTCACTGCTTGCTTACTGACCGACGTTTAAACATCATGCTGTATGAGAGTCCTCGAGTGGTCAGAGCCACGTGAATTAAGGTGTCACTTAAACTGCACTGAGAGCCACATCAGAATTCAACTAAATTTAAGGAAATCTGATCCATTTTAATATTACCGACAATCTAATTTCTAACATTTAAAAGTGATTTACAATTACGTGACAAGCATTTAGTAAAATAAAAAATTCAATACTAATTCAAGACAAATGAAGGAAAAAATGTATAATATGATACAGTCTCTTCTTTCTTTTCTCCTTGGGCCTTCCATCTCAAAAATGATATACGTACATTATTGACGGGCATTAAATACAATTGAGTCATTTTGGCATATATACATACAAACGCATTTTTTTTTAAGAATTATTTTATCCAAATACTGCAAGATGTCTGTCAGTGTCCAGAAGGTATCATCATGAGAAAAAATTGAGAATGTAGATTTTCCTGCACTGGTCTCCACCAGGGAAGTTGGCCCTCTCACAGAGAAACAAAATACATGCCTCGTCATTTTTATTTTTCGTAGACTGGAGTTAATGTAGTCTGTATGCGCGTTTAAAGCCCATGGACGAACTAAACTAAAACACTGACTGGTCATTTCTTCATGACATATTGCACACAGTAATACACGTTTCATCCTGCTTCTCTGAGTACATAAGTTTGATTCAAAAGATAGGGACCTCTGAGTTTAACAACAGAAAAGAGTCGATTGGTGCATCATTTCCTTATTATTATTATTTCACCACTTTGTGGAGTAATATAGGAATTGTAATTAAGAGTAAATCATTTCAAAAAGGGGTCAGGCGATATTCTTGTCCATGACCAAAGTATTAATAAATATCATGATTGCAACTTATTGTAATTCAAGGCACATGAAGACTGTCACACTGAATTCTAATAATTATATGTAAGTATAGGAGTAATTATTTAACTGTGATATTATTTTGTTTTCATCACAGGTGCCTTTGCATGTGTTGCTTGAAAAAAATGCAAGCAATAGGAGCGTAAAGATAATAATACAACTTTAATGTTTACTTCCAGTTAAATGTGGACTGTGTACATCTGAAACTGTGATACGTCAATAATACAACAAGCAAACTGTCATATACAATCACATGTGGTGTATTGGAAGTAACATTCAACACTGCAGCAACCAAATCACTGTAAATTGTATCATAGTTACTGTAGTTACTCAAAACTTCCACCATAAGAACAAGAACAATAAAGCAACAAACAATCAGTACGCAGTACAATGTGGAGTTGTATGTACACACAGCTTACAAAGGCCTATACATAATTTTAAAAATAAGATATACAAGTCAGTTGCCTCATTTGGATGGGCAAATACTTTCAGAGAGCCGGCACTACTGATTATTCATTCATTATACTTTTTTTTGTTATTGCACGAACGACTAAATATATAGCATTTTAATCTTCAACAATCACTGACAAAGGTGCCAGGCAAATCCATCAGGTATAAATTGAACAAGACAAAACTGGCAAGACGTGGTAAAATATTGTTCCTTCCTTGTAGAATTGCCCACTTTTGCGGGTTGCTCCTTCATAAATTAGTGTTGTTTCACAACTGTATCAAGTTCAAAGTGATATGAAGGTGGTTGCTCTAACTTTGCTCCAAAGAGAAATTTGACTCAGCTCTGTCAAACAAAAGAAAGAAAATCACACTCAGGGAGAATTCACGAGAGAGAGGAGCGAATGAGGATGTGTCAAAGTGTGAGTGAACTTACATGTCTTGGTGCTTGTGAATCATGTGGTTGTTGTACTCCAGGACAGGAGGGATGGTCTCCTCGTCCTCAGGAACCTGAAACCGACATGCAGAGATCAGACATTTTACTTTCCACCTAAAGGGGAAGACCTCCATCTAGTGGTAGAAAAACCCTCTTACCTCCCAGTAGGCTTCATCATCATAGCAGTTGTCATCAGCAGGGTCACCCCAGATGGGGAACTTCAGGATGAAACCTTTGAAGAGAGAAAAAAATGGCGTTACGCAACGCTTACTTCCCTTTTTTCTTGGCTATGATGTAATCACCCTAAATGAAAACATTTTTTGCACCTAAAAGCGTAACATCAAATAAGTCTTCAGACTCAGACTAATCAGGCACATTTGACTATTAAAGGACGGCTAAACAAGCATTTTGGAATTTAAGGAATGTTTATGAAGATATCACATCGGACAATTCAGCTTCACGCTCCTAAATAACAACACACAACATCAAAATTTCCATGTCAGTGATGTGAAAAGATCTCTGTCTTACAATGCTGGACAACACATTTTTCACACTCACCCACAATCGCTCCTCCAACAAGTCCAAACGCAATTGCCACACATGTGCCGGCAGCCTGGAAGCCTCCCTGGATTCCTGGAGTTCTGTCTGCAAATTCGCCTTCAAAGTCAAATGTGTTGATCAGCCTAAGAAGAAAAAAAGGTTTTAAATCGCAGGTTCATATAAAACAATACAGAGTCAGGCAAGATAAAGGTTTCAGAATTCCAAGTCACGTGTGTATGTGTGTGTGTTCGTGTGTCAGACACTCACCCCTCTCTGCTATAGACAGATTCAGTGGCGGTCGCAGCAACAATGGCACCTATGAAGCCGCCAAGCATCCCCGGTACAGCATGCAGGTTGTGAACACCACATGTGTCCTGGAGCTTCAAATACTTCTCCAAGAAGGGCTGAGAATGAGCAGACAGTCAGATATTACTTAGCTGAGTTTTTAAAAACACTGAGGTCATGAGTCTAAAATCCATTCTGTTGTATCTGTCAGTTTGCTCGAAAGTGTCCATCTGTAATGTTTCATACAATTTTGTTTTTTTAAAAGTGTATCTATTCACTTGTCTGTTGACACAAATCTTCCAATTTGATCTCTTTCATTTTCAGATCCCTCTCTACAATGCAAGAAATATAATTTTGATATATAAAAAAAATGAAAACAGCAAAATATATGAGGTTACTGACTCTAAAAAATATATATCCATCAGCGTCTAAAAACTCAGTAAGCATAATATGTAATTGTATAATATAAGATCCTACGTTGCGAACTTTCACAATCAGCGTTCTCAGTGCCAGAGGCATTTGGTGTCTATTTCACTACCCATTGTGCCCTTTTTTAAACTTTGTTTAAGGTAATTTGTTTACATTTAATGTTAAATGTCTTGTTACAAATTGCTTTTGGAAATGTTTAAGAGACATGCAGACATGCTTTGGCTAATAACTCTTTAAGGTGTGTCACAACAGTTTGATTTTGGATTGTCTCCAGCGTGCATTTTAATCCTCAGTGCGCCTAAAATGAGTCATCTCTTCTGATAATAATAACAATGTTATTTTCCTGTAAAACAACACTCAACTGGTTTCTTTTTTGCTTCTCCTTTTCATTTTTCAACTTCCTTTTTCCATATTTTGTCAAAGTTTATTTAAAGCTACTTTTTCCTCATTTTACTTTCAGCGATGTCACTACACAGACTCCCAGTGTTGGAGGTGAAAGACTGGCACACTCACAGTGACAAACAGGTAGCCGAAGGTGGAGATGATGCCACAGCAGAAACCCACGATCAGTGAGCCATAAGGTGTGATCATGAACTCTGCTGCTGTTCCCATGGCAACACCACCAGCCAGAGTGGCATTCTGGATATGCACCTGTCAGGTTAAACAGCATGTTAGTCATGAGAAACACATGCAGGTTACGTGACTGGTTGCAGTTTGTTTTTAGAGACGTAGCTTTACCATGTCCAGCTTTCCTCTCTTCTGAGACATGCTGGAGATGGCCACTGTGGTGAGGACAGAGGAGGCGAGGGCGATGTATGTGTTGATGGCTGCTCTGTGCTGTCCGTCACCATGGTCAGTGATGGCTGAGTTGAAACTGGGCCAGAACATCCACAGGAACAGAGTACCTGTGAGGTGTGAGAGAGTCAACACATTTACAGACAAGCAAAAATGAATGTAAAACATCTCATACATCAAAAGAACTATGTGAAGTTGTATAAAGTTAAAAAGGGTTAAATGTAAAATATAAATTGTCAGTCACTCACCAATCATGGCAAACATATCAGAGTGGTAGACAGATCCAGCGAGGCGCTTGCTTTGGTGTAGGTTTGGTCGGTAGAGGACCCAGGAGATTGCCAAACCATAGTACCCGCCGAAGGCGTGAATGACCATGGAGCCACCAGCGTCTCTGCACTGTGGCAACAAGCAGCCCAGAAAAGAAATTACAATGTTTGAAGGAAAATTCTCACTCCTTGGACAATATTGAAGTCCTGTGTGGTATGACTGTGTTTGGTGAGACTCACATGGAGGAGGTCGAGGATGATGTATTCCTCCACAGCAAACAGCGTGATGCCAAATAAGGTGACAACCATCAGCTGCACAGGGCTTACTTTCCCCAGAAGGGCACCATAGGCAATCAGAGAGCCAGCACAGCAGAAGTCTGCATTGATCAGACTTTGAGGGACAAAGAAAAGGACAAGAGCACAGTCAGTAACTATCAAACAGCAATGAATGACGCAACAAATCACTGCAAGGAGTCAAAGAAAGGCTGGATAATCAACTGGGCAAAGCAGGCGACCGCAGAGTAATATAGTTTCAACTGTAAATTTGTTGGGGAACTGGCCCCACTAAAGTACAACATCAATTAAGGCAAGTCCTGCGTTATTACATATGCCGGCCTGTCTTATAGGCCTGGTGTCAAAACATAGCAATTTTAGTTGAAACTGTGTTCACATGGTGTGTATTCGTACATAGTTCAGCTTACACAGAAACCTGGGGCCAGGTAGCACAGAGATACCATTTGTCCTCTGAGTGTCTGAGTGTATTCAGTGGGTCTGAGAATGTACTGCACTGATTTAGACTTACACATCTCTAATTTTGTTTGACTAACAAGAGATAGTTTAGGAGAAAAAAGGATCAAACAACAACTAACAACCAAAGAGGAATGAATTAACTTGACTCACAAGCGAAAGTGAAGCCAAAATCCTGCTTTGGGGTGTGTACATGAAGTTGTGTGCAAGAGCCAGCTTAACTTCTGATTTGGAGCGTCTCTCTGAGTCGTTCATGAATCACTTCATTAATGAGGGTTGGGCCGAACAGACTAATTTGATTAAAAAAAAAATCACCTATAACCCACGCAGTTTGACTTTATGCAACTCCCTTTGCTTTATAAAATTTCCTTTATATGTGCTATTGTACTCCCCAAGACCTGTCAACAGACTAAACAATGTGTGAATTTACATAATACAGCCTTTAAAGAGGACTGAAGACGGGTCAACATAAACATGCTTTCAGTCATACGGACACTTTCTACCTGTTTAAGATCTACCCATTTAAGTTCTGGTTAACTCAAAACTTGAATGGGCAGATCTTGACTGAGACTTCTTTGCTGCAGGGAATTTAACACAAAAGAGACTCTGTGCTGTCCATAACGCCCCCTGTTTACTGAAGACTGACAGTACACAAAAAACTGCTTATTTTGCTTCAATAAAGAGGCTTACTTCTCTACTCCGATAAAAATTTTTCCGGAGACGGGGTCGAGGGAGTGGAACCAGCCTTGCATGAGGAGAGCCCACTGCAGACCAAAGGAGGCGATCAGGAAGTTGAATCCCACACCACCGAAGCTGTAGCGTTTCAGGAAGGTCATGAGGAAACCAAATCCAACGAAGATCATGACATGGACGTCCTGGAAGCCTGGAAAAAGAAACATAAACACATTTTGTCAATCAATGAGCAATGATTTATATGATTAAATACAACAACATATCAATCTTAGATAAAAATCTATTTCTTTTAAGTACCTTCCTTTACTGCTTTGCGTCAGTTAACTTAATAGAGTTTCTTATTAATTACACGCTTTTATTTGTTTATATGAGCTTTCATTTGTTTCATTTCCTTATACTCATTACTGACATTTTAGTGATATTCAACAGCTAGAGAACCTTTGGATTGTGCAGTGTAATTGTTACATAAAAGGAGAAGGGAGGGCCTCTCACAAAATGGTCGACGGGTTTATTAAATTTGCTGTTGCACAGTCACAGTCTAGATTCCAGTTGGAAAAACAGCCTCCTTATTTTACAGTACATGTTGTTTTTATGTTTTCTGACATTTCAAAGAAATATCATTTTGTGATGTGGGAATTTCCAGCCAAGAACAGAACAAAAAGACAGCAACGGGAATGAAGAAGGGGTAAAACAGCAAAAGTCTTATTTTAAACAGTTTCATCTGTGAGAAATATATTTAAACTATTTTTCTTTAAATAAAATACAAGAATTAGTTCATAGTCATCCACTTGCCACCAGTGGAAAAACACGAGAGTGACACATCACTACATAGGATCACCTGAATGTGAATATATAAGTTTTATTTGCAAGGTGAATTTTCTTACTGGCTGTCGGTTGTTGTACTTACTCGGATATCTGAAGTAGAAGTCATTTTCAATATCACTACTGATGTTTCGTTCCCTTCTGGTTTCTACCCAATGAGCGTCTGACTCCTCATTATACCGGATGAAAACTCCGAACAGCACAATCATAGCAATCTGCCAGACGAAGCAGACAGCAGGCAGGCTGACACGAACATTGGTGTTCTTCTGTGGGCCGAAAAAACCGCACGCTCTGTCGCAGCAGTTCCCCATGGTGATGACTCTCTGCTGATGATGGTCTGATCACTCCTCAGCCAGATCCTCACTCTGTTTCCAGCAGCTTCTCAGCAGGTACGCGTGTGCATATATATGGACGTTTTTAGGGGTGTGCTAAAGCTCTCCACTCACACACAAGGGGTGGACACATCTTATCTGTGGGCAGGTAAACCACTCCTCCATGCTCACCTCTACTGCTGCTGTTACAGCCAGGCCAAACAGGTAATAATCACTGCATAAATGTGGGATGGAAATCAGACATTTTTATGCAGGATAATTTTATACAGCATCATCTTGTAATGTCAGAATTTATAGACATAATAACAAAATGTTCACATTAGCCAGATGGTCAGCACAATCAGAAAACATGGTCTAACAGTAAAGATGTTCAGCTACAGAATACAGCGCCTGCGACTTAACTGAACATGATGACTTGTCAGAAGTGTTCAGTTGATCTTGTATTGTAAATGATTACGATTGTCTGCTAAGTGCTCTATGAAAGCATTAAACTGGTATTAGGCAACACACCTGTCAGTCAGGCTTACAGATCATTACTAGAGCTGCAAAATGAATTTAGGCGTGTGCACATTTCACTGAAAGACACAGCACTGTTTTTCAGGAGTTGGAAAACTGCTAATAGGGTCCTTTGTGTCCAACAATCTGTTTTTTCGCTTTATTATAACCTTTAACAGAGGTTTACTGAGCACGAATGCATTTTTCCAATTTCATACTCCTGCTAACCACTGAGCCACTTCACAGGAGCAGCTGTGGCAAAGCGCCTTGTCTCAATACCCTTTAACACTGAAGGACACTGAAAATAAAATTTAATGTAAATGTGCCTGTCTTTCTGTGTGACAATAAGCCCTGTGAAGAGATAGACTATTTATTATATATATATATATATATATATATATATATATATATATTTTTTTTTTTTTTTTCAGGAAAGTTATGTTGTTGAAATATGCTGAAGTGTACTGAAGCAACAGTACATGTTGGTCTCTCACTTTCTATCAAGATTACGCTTCAGCTCTCCAGTCATTCATCCACCTGTCTGTCCACGTGCCTGAAGATAAGGGGAGGCCTGACATCAGTCAATAACAGAAACTTAATAGTGTTAATAGTAGTAATAGTAACAGTATCACTTAAAATGAGTGATGGATTGACAGGAACAATAGGAAATCTTTGACAGTTCTGCTTATGTCTTTGGCAGTTTTATTTACATGAATCCACAACAAGCCGTCTACTCGGTACATCACATGTCCGCTGGCTAGTTGTGTCCTCCTCTTACAAATTATGTGTACTGAGTTGTGCTCAGGTTGCGTCTTGATGACTATCTGACAGAAGAGATTCCAGTTTTAGGATTCATCATATGAGAAGGCTCTGCTGTGTGACACAAAGGACATTCCAGATGATATCGGTTTTCCATCTTCAACACATTCAGCTTCTGCAACTCCTTATGTAACACATCGTGTATCACTGTCAAGATTCTCTGCAGGACGCACTCACGAGTCAATCTGTCATTTACAGTATGTACTTGATCTCAACCTTGATAGATAGATAATGTCTCACTGTAGTGATCTGCTGTATTCAAATGTTTTGCATGCACTTGTGCAATGGACACTGAAGGTTATGCAAGCAAATCAAAATAAATCTACTAAGGCGCAAGCACAGGTTGAAGACTGTTGTTAAATACAAGGCTATGTGATTTTTACACATTTGGTGAAAAATATTTTTGAGAAATCTTTGGAAGACATTTACATTTTCATGATAGGCTGAATTATTCTCGCCCGTAGTCAGCTGGGATTGGCTCCAGCTCCCCCGCGACCCTGACGGATAAGCGGTATAGAAAATGGATGGATGATAGGCTGAATTATGGCCTTGTGTTTTCAGGATTGTGAGTGAGTCAACGCAACTTCTACTGTAGTAACTAATGTGGGACAGTGGTACAAATAAATGATAAATCCAGTGTTGGACAAGCTATGTGGAAAGTGTAGTGAGCTAATTTAGCAGTTACAGTGAAGCTATTTTGTAAATATACTGAACAAACTTCCAACTTCATTTAAAGTCAGTGATATCTCAGTGATCAATACAATAATAAGACTTATTAAACTCTATCTGCTCTCACTGATCCAAAACCAATTTGGCAAAAAATCCTCCACATAATAACTGATAATAACATAATGGCATAAGGTATAGATGTGTTGAGTGTGTGTGTGTGTGTGTACATTTGAAAGAATTGCCTTAAGGAGATCCTTGAGGGAATGGGACAAGCGACAACAAAATGTCTCCGGCCATGGTGATCAGGAGCAGGAGTGTGAACTGTTTCCTCTTCTGTTGATTATCTTGCAGCACTTCACATTTATCTTGTGAACCCTGCTCTGGGTCCCTGACCTCCACCAGACTGAGTAAGGCTGTCGCAGAAAAAAAGTCATTTCAGTTGTACGAAAGAAATGGAAATTACGTAACAGTTGGCACAAACAGGCGTCTTTAAACTATATCAATGGTATAATGATACAATGATGACAATGACTTGGAACTTTTGTTTGAACATGTGACAGGGGGGCTGTATGGAGGTTTCAGATCTTATCGGCTGAAGGCATTTCAGCGATGTTCTCTGTCATGTGGTGTGGTATGTTCCACCTCAGCTGCACAGAGCCCAGGAATGATGCCTCTGGAGATACTATGAGCACCTGTCAATCCACGGGTAAGAGAGACACAGATCAGTGCACCACAGCTATTCAAACAACAAAGCTTGTCTATTTTCTTCCTTTGACTTTAAAAATACTGTAACTGTGGCCATCCATCAGACCTCAAAAATGGTCACATTTACAAATAGGAGGATGTAGGATGCAGGACTAAGTAAAGCAGTCATGCTAAACTCTGATTTATACTGTAAATATGAACTTCAAAAACTTTATGTTCATATTTCTCTTTCCACTGTTGTAGTCACTGTATCACACACACACACACACACAAGCTGTGAAGAAATGTGAAATCAAAATCTGTTAATGCTTGACAAACAAGGTTGCTTCACATCAGCGTTTCTCGCTCACAGAAGGGCAAGTCCAATCAAGTCAAATTGATCTTATGGCAGAGACTGTTAAGTAACTGGTTTGTTATGACTCTTCGTCTGTGTTAAACGGAAATAAAATGCCAGTCAGGCTTTTCGTACTGGTTCGTTTGTTCCATCTGGATTAGGTTGAGGAGTGTGACTAAGAGTGTGACTATGTACCTGCCCAGAACTTGACAGAGTCACACAGTCAGATGCCTCAGAGATATGGGAGCGTCAGTCGGTCGGCTGTTTCTCAGTGAGGGAAAACGACAGCACACTCTGAAGGCGATTCAATACTCAGATAACCCCTGGCCCATCCCCCATCCCCCATCCCAGTGTTATGGGATGAGGACATTTTACTTTGTCAAACTGCATCTTTGTCTCTCACATGGTGCATCACGTGACTCCATGTTCACAGCACAAGCACACCGACGTGGAGGTGTCACACAGCCTCAGTCAGGAGGCTCTGCAGAGACGGACACATGAAGACGTTAACGGTGTTACTGCTGTTTTCAGCTTTGATTCTTGGGTGTTTTCGCTCACAAATTTAAATTAAATTTAATTTAAAAATTTAAATTTAATTAATTTGAATTATATTCAACTTTAGAACACTTTTTTATTAAATTTTGTATTGTAAATATTTTGTATTTTAGATCATTTTTGTTTGTTGGCATATGTGTTTACCAGATTTTTCTGTTCTTCATACTCACATAAGACTGTGATTTACTGCATGGCATCATTTACTCCACTTTAATGCACTAATTTTGACATTGCAGATCTTTCAATTATTAACATCTAGTTTTCTTTCATTCACACTGAACACTGATTGGCTGCACAGGTTAATCCTACTTAAGGGGATTTTCACTTGCCTCATTTGGTTTTCACTGTTTTATGTGAAGTGACATGTTCGAGGAGCCTGGGTGGGTCTGATTTATTAAAACACACTTTAAGCTCTCTTGGCTTGTTCCTGCAAAGAGCAGCAGACAGCAGCCAATGTCTGTTTTGGTGTTTGTTTAAAAGTGTGGTGATCTAAGCTACCAGTTACTCTACATCAAACAAAGATTCACCACGCTGAAGGTAACCCCTCCAGAGAAATGTAGCAAACTGAAGCTTACGGTAACATGGAAGAGTAGTTCAACTCAAGCGTTTTAATATATTAATATACTCAACCAACTTCATTCCAAGTCTATTTTAGTGATCAGTCAAGCAAAGACACGGGCAATGCTTTCACTTCTACAGAACCACTTAATAACTAACCCTAACATAATTGCAAGATATGCCGTGTGTGTGTGTGTGTGTGTGTGTGTGTGTGTGTGTGTGTGAGAGAGAGAGAGAGAGAGAGAGAGAGAGAGAGAGAGAGAGAGAGAGAGAGAGAGAGAGAGAGAGAGAGAGAGAGAGAGAGAGAGAGAAAGAGAGAGAGTCTGTGTTTGAACCTGGTCACTTGCATTAAAAACCAATGCAATGAAAGCCAACTGAAAAAACTCAAATTACACGGCAAATAAATTTTTGCTAAAGATGTTTTCGGTCATCTTAGGTAGTTCTGATTACGGTGACATATGTGCAAGTGCATTAATTCATTTCTCTAATACATTTGGTTTTAATTAGTTATAGAATGTTTTAAAAAGAGGGTGGAACATCACTGACAGCTGAATGCTGCTTGTGATAAAAGGCTGACTCCCCAATCACACTTGCTTTGAGGTACTTACTTAATTAATTAAATTCTACTTGAAAGTGAAGTGATAATGAAATAGGAACATGAAAATGCAGAATGCATAGCAAAAGAAACCAAAAAGAAAAAGTAGTATTTGAGTACAATGTTGTTATTTTATTTCAAAATTCAATTATAAATTCATCATTTGAAGACACAATAAGAAAGTAGAATTTTGAACTGAATCTTTAAATTTCATTTTTCGTTTCAAATTCAAAGGCTAATTTAATTAATCAGTTGAATAGTGTCTTAAATATTTTACATTTTACAATTTCAACACTGTACATGAAAATAAAGTGCACTGAGGGCAAGCAAGATTACGAAACAACTTTTCAAATAAGGGATGAAATAAAATGAAAACACAGTTTTAAAACTCTTTTAAGTGATCATAAATAGTTGCACCTTTTGCGGTGCCATTAGCAAATTTAACGAAGTCCTAGTGGCAGCAGTAACACTGATAATTAATCAGTTAGTGTTTGTAAATTATCTTGCCCGGTATTTTGTGATCCTCTGGTAAAGAGAGTCAGGGTGTTTGCTTGTTGAAGGAGTGTGTGAGATAAATGCATGATAGATGATAACTGACTTAAAGCACATATCTGACTTATTCAAATTACTAAACCATTATTATTATTTTATATTAGATCATATCATATCATATATATTTTAAATTATAAGTCCTCTTGCAATTTATGATTTGTAAGCACACAGACTTTGTATCAGAAAAGTATAAGTGCATTTTAACTTTGGGTTTATAAATTAATATTTTTATCTTAATGAATACAATGCATGGAATGAGACACAAACATGATATCTCTGTGACAACACTGACAAAGCTGCTTCATACATATTATTAATCTGATGTCTGCATAGTACTGTACATCATCTAGTAATCAGATGATAAAAATAGATGAAGATTGAGCATATATAGGCCGACACAATGTGTACGAGACACAAATTAGTTTTAATTAACAATATTGACTGAGGCTGAATTACTTCCCAAGGCAACCTATCTACATTATTAAACCATTGCAATTAAAAATGTGACAATGTTTTCTAATCACAAAAGATCATGAGTCAGTTATCCAAGATTGGATGGCTTCCCATTTGGAAGCTCCAAATATCTATCTGTCTATCTATCTATCTGTGTAATTTGGAAAAGTCAATCAGTGTCGAAGTATATTTTTAAGTATCAAGAAATTTCGAGGAATGTATCTGTTGCCATATGGCAGTAGAGGCTTAATCAGTCAAACTTGGTAAGGTCTTGTTTAGTTTAGTTTTGTTTTAAGGAAAGCTGTCTAGTCTTTATGCAATGTCTCAGATTTATGTTTTGTTACCTTGGAGGCAAGTAAAGAATACAGGCCTCAACATCATGGGACTCCTGAAGCCTACAGAACATGCTCGACCGGTGAGGTGGTTTCAATTATGCTACAAAACAGTTGAGCAGCCAGTTTGAGAAGCTACATAGAAATAATCACACATGGCAGTCATACCTTCAGTCAGTGAATGTCAGTTGCCACACCTTCCACATTGCAGGTGTTTCTTGTGTTAGGAAAGAAGAGCACATTAAGGCTTAGCTCTGTGTGTGATATGTTTTTTTAGCATAGAGAGCTTAAGTGGCTCATTATGCAGTCTAGCATTTCACTTTATACTTTCATCACCACACTGACAGCTTGTAAGAAACACTTTGAATTGGTGATCAATCCATTTAGTAGTTATTAATGCACTAGACACCACCATTACACAAACTTTAGTACAGGAGTTGAGCTACATAATTTTAAAGCTGAGCACCTCTGCAATTTCACATTTTCATTCTTTATAGGATTAATCTCAAATCAGCATAGGCATGAAATCTTGCAGAGAGTAAAAATGCTTTATCACTGAAATATCAAAAGGATTATCCAAGCTAATGACTCTAATCCATATTAAAGAAGGCTCATAGGGGAGAAAATGCATATCATTTCAAGAACAATAATCCCTCAGTACAGTACAACTCTGTGCTGAGGTTATTCAGAGCCAGACAGCAGCCCCTGTAGCAGTGTTTGTATAGAGATGTGTATCAATTCAACATAACCTCTTCATGACATTACACACCCACGCTGCCGTCATGATAAGACAAGTCAGTGTCACTCAACAATGCCACTTGCCTTGTCTTGACAAAAACACCGGTGAAGTTTAGCTGATTTGATGATTTTTCTTTTCTCTCGTCACAGCAATTAAAAATAAGATGATACTTTTGTTGAATGACCAATAAAATCAATCAGTCAACCAATAAAACTTTATAGCGTGATGTTATTAATTATCTCTCTCCCAGCCGGAATCCCGTCCAGTTTTCAATTTGTTGCAATAGTATTAATACAGTAATAATAGGCACAAACGGTTGCAGTCGTGGCTGTTATGTGCACCATCCAAGTTCAACAAGACTCAACCCATATGACCTCTGTCAACTAATCCTAAACTGTGCGCTTCAGATTACGTCAACTCTAAATTAGATGTGTGAAAACAATGTGCATCCACACAACTGTTTTCAAGTCCATCCATCCATTTTCTATACCGCTTATCTGTCAGGGTCGCGGGGGAGCTGGAGCCTATCCCAGCTGACTACGGGCGAGAGGCGGGGTACACCCTGGACTGGTCGCCAGTCAATCGCAGGACCACACACAAAGACAGACAACCACACACTCTCACATTGGGGCAATTTAGAGTAGCCAATTAACCTAATGTGCATGTTTTGGTATTGTGGGAGGAAGCTGGAGTACCTGGAGAAAACCCACGCAGGCACAGGGAGAACATGCAAACTCCACATAGAAGGACCCAGACCGGGATTCGAACCTGGAACCCTCTCGCTATGAGGCGACAGTGCTAACCACTGCACCACAGTGCCGCCCTGTTTTCAATTTCATTTTGTAAAAGATATGTGTCCACACATTCCTCATGTCCTCTTCCTGCTCTTTGGGTAACTTTAGGTAACAAAACTGTGCATCACAGCTAAAATTTGATAATGGTAATAACTTGATAACAAGTCATGTGCTGCCTGTTAAACAGATAGACAGCTTTTCCTGGGCTGCAACTATTCCATAAAATCACTATTTTATCAACACATTTAAAGCAAGAGAGGTCCCAACTAGTCCAGCACATAAAACCACATAGAACTGCAGCTTGTAATTTTTACATTTTTGTAATTATCCAACAAATAAAATATATAATATCTTAATGAGTGAGATTTAGAGGTGCTGAAAGACTGTATGCTAAAATAAGCTTCCCAGATTAACTTTATATTTAGCATACACGGACATGACAGTGGTCTTCTTATGTAACTCTCAGCAAGAAAACATGTGAGCACATTTCCCTAAGCAAATGCCTCCTGTGAAATGATTAGTCAGTAAATGAATGGTCCTCTTTGTCCACACTAATGCTTGCTGCTAGCATCTTAGGATTCTAGGAGATTCTTAGGAGACTTTTGGCTGTGAAACACACAGAGAAAGATTAGTGTGGACACACCCTCAGATCATCCCTATACTGTAAGACACGACTTGGCTTTCAACAGTCTGATTAGCTTTGTCAGCCAAGCTTTGCCTTGACCTGCATGTCAACATGCCTACAGTTAACATGTGATAATGCTTATGGCTGGTTAGCATGTAACCGTTGCTTTCACTGTCGCACAGTTGAATTGACCTTGCATGTTAGCATATTGACAGGTCAAACCACTTCAACCAGCAGTATTTATTGCTAGCTCGCATGCAGTCAGAATGTAGTATAGCTGAGGCTGAACTGGTTTCAAATAGTTTGAAGTGTTTTCACTCCACAGCCCAAATGATTACAGGTGTAGGAATGAATTAAGACATCATCACTATGTTTTCAAACATCAGTATAATTTACACAAGCAGATAAATGTTGGCGACCTCCGTCAGCCTGTGTGTGACATGGACTCAGTCGATTGTGTGAGAAACCTGTAGCAGCAATCAAAACAAGACTACTGTTTGTTTAAAAGCGACATACACATTCCAATGCTGACAACGGGCTCACAAGCTGTACTTTCATGTACTGGTGTACTATTAAGGAATGTGCCACAATTTTATTTAAGTTATACACACAGATTTTAGTCACTGATTAAAGGTACACCGATTAAGTGAACTTCATTGAAATCATATGTGAAAATTAAAGCTTACAATCCGATTTCAGATTGTTAGGATTTAGGTGTATTTGTTCCTTCAACCAGAAACAGCAAGTATAAAGTAAGTATACAGTTTCAGTGTAAGTTTCTGCTTTACTCTGAACAAACTGAGCTGAAGTTCTGCGTCTGTGACTGTCGTTTGGAATGAATTCTTTCAGCTGAAATTGTGATACAATGTACATCAGGGAAAATTTCAATGTAAAACAACATATTAGATAACACATTAGCTACTGTCAGACAACAGCTAACATATCTAACCGCCTCCTAGCTAACTATTGTGGTCACTGGGAAATAGAGCATCTTTAAACAACCATCCGTCCATCCATTTTCTCTACCGCTTATCCATCAGGGGGGACGGGGGCGCTGGAGCCTATCCCAGCTGACTATGGGCGAGAGGCGGGGTACACCCTGGACTGGTCGCCAGTCAATGCATCCAGTTAACCTAATGTTAACAAATATGGGATTGTGGGAGGAAGCCAGAGTACCTGAAGAAAACCCACGCATGCACAGGGAGAACAAGCAAACTTCACACAGAAGGGCCCAGACTGGGATTCAAACCTGGAACCCTTTTGCTATGAGGTGACAGTGCTAACCACTGTGCTTTAACAGGTGCTTTATTTGAAATAGTGTGCAAGAACATGTCATAACCACAATATGACATCTGTCATAATAACGAAGTCATGTGATATGACACCTGCTGACAGCAGTCATAAACATTCAAAAACATTCTTTCATGCTCGTGACAGGTCATGTTTAAAATGTCAGTCAATCGTATGCACACCCCTTCAAGGAACACCTTTTCTACAGTACATGTGCAATGCAAAGGCTTGTATCATACAATTTTGCTGTATATAACACTGAGCTCAGCCTGCAGCTTTTTGAAAGATGGTCTGTTTCTGGGGTCGTACTGCCAACATCTGCTCATTATCCTGGAGATTTCCACAGGGCAGCCATGTGGAGCCGGCATACGGTATCCTGAAACATGTCACAAACAGGCATTGAATCAAGCACAACAAAGAAGCTGGAAGAGCATTAGAACTCAAACACGTATCACTTATCTCTGAGGGTCTGATACAGGGCTTTACCTTTCTCCACCTCGTCTCGTGTCTGTTGGTTGGTCATGCTGGCATAAGGCGTCATTCCCATGGAAAAAGCCTCCCACAGTAGAACACCGAAGCTCCAGACGTCACTCTCTGATGTGTAACGACCTGAAAACAACAGCAGGGGGCAGTATTGACAAAGGCACAGGACTCTGTCAGCGTTTAATTGCCTATTGGCAGGAGAAATGTTTCTGGTTGTGAGTGCAGGACAGAGGCAGTTGTGAGGTACCATAGTTGAGGGCTTCAGGAGCAGTCCATTTTACCGGGATTTGTCTAAGGCCACCCTCTGTGGAATAGACACCGTCGTCTTGCTGACGGGACATCCCAAAGTCACTGATCTTCACCACTTTGTCCTCTGCAACTAGACAGTTTCTTGCTGCCAGGTCCCTTTAAAAAATACAACCAGACAGAGAAAGAAAGATGTAAGAGGCACATGTACAGAGGTTGATGAAAAATGGATACAATAGAGACTACAAAACATCACGCGCTGCATTAAAAAAAAGAGAGAAATGGCAAGAGAACAGAGAGGACTCAAAGGAGTGTGAGAACAGGCGTTCCTGTCATGTCGCTGGCATAGCATTTGAGGCAGTTTGACATGCGGCGTTACAGGCCGAGCAGCTACCAGCAGCCTGCTCTGATCCGTCCCCGCTGAGCAAATCGAACAGTGCTCCTGTACTGAACTGGGTGTCACATGTCTTCCCCAAAGCAATAACAACTAAAACTCTACTAATAGCTCCCCCTGAGCACAGCAATCACTTCCTCTTAACAACAGATGCCCTAATACACTCTGGGAAAAAAATCTCACATACAATTCCATAACTTACAGTATTTTCACAGTTAAATGTTCAGTTTTACATATCTTGCTATATATTTGGATTGCAGCCTTTTCTTATTTTTCTTTTAATAATGGCATTGAAAGCAACATTGTTTTTCTGGTTCGTAGGCATACGTAAAACACAAAATCACCACACAAACTCATGTTTCCTCTTTATAGCCAGTTTCGGCTCACTTCAAGATCCACATTCTTCAGACTCTGTATCCGCGTAGCAGTTTGGTTTGTGAGGAAGTTTAACACCCATTTAAGCACCCTTGTACTGGCACCATGTCTCTTTTACAGCTGATTGTAAATATTATTACCAGTCTACAACAGTCTACAAGACTGGCACCTGTTTATTGTCATGGACAAAAACTGTGGAATAATCTGTCTATTAATATGAACTTTCTCCAGTTCTGTAAATCTATTCTGTTTGGCATTTAAACAGTTGCAGCTTTCCTCCTTTTATTGCTTTAACTTTGTTTCATTGTAGTCACTATGCAAATAAAAGTTTAATTATAGAGAAATTAATTAATGAACAAATGATCTGCATATGCACTCAAGGCTGCGGTTGTATCTGACCAGTTATGAAGAACCTTCATACTGTTTCTACAGTGGACACTCAGGACATCAGTCATCTCCCACCACGTTAGCACATGCCTGTCTGACTTCTTTAAAAAAGAAAAAAAAACAGCTCGTGCTCTGTAGCTCTCTGAACATGTGTTTAGATGTTTGTCTGCGAGAGTAACAGTTTTTGACATTCAACTGTTGTCTCTTTTGAGTTTGAATGCACTTAATGATGCAATAATGAAGATGCTCAGACTCTTTGAGAGCTGTCTCATCCACGGGCACCAAATCTTACTGCATCTAAACTTTTGTTGTAATTGGCCCAATTTTTGATCCAAGTATCAAACATTCAGAGTATTCAGGGGGGGCCAATGGTATATAATTTTCATAACTATGTTTTCTTTTGTGTATAATCACTAAATCTCTTAGAATGAGCCTTTTATATCTACAGAAGGAAGAGGTCCTCTTGCACAGTCTGTCAAATTGCTCTGCCATGTTCCTACATGAGCCCAGAATGGACAAATCAAACACCACCTCTTGAGAAGGCCTTTTTGTTTTTTTGCATTTTCAGTTGTTTTTCTTTGTCTTAAGACAAAGGGCTTTTAGTTGCAATCTGCAACTTCACTGCCGCTAAATCCTTCACACTGGATCATTAAATTACACAAACTCACAATCTTACCTGTTCCTAAGGAGGTTATACAAATAACGAGGGACCAAATGATTGACACACCTGTGGATGCACTTCTTGCTTTCCAGGTACTCCATGCCAGATGCTACATTTTCTGTCATTTTGACCAACATCTTAGACTTCAGACTGTGACCCTCATTCCGCAAGAAGGAGAGAAAATCACCACCTTGCGAAATATGTGGACACACACAAACACACACTGTACATATGCCGTAATGATAGAGGAACAAATGGGAGAAGCAATAATGTTCCAATAAAACCTGAAGCTGTCATGTCATATTTACCTTGAATGAGCTCCATGATGATGTAGATGGGCTGTTTCTGAGTGCACACTCCTATCAGCTTCACAATGTTGGGATGGTCGTACTGCTTTAAGATCCTGGACAGCACAGGACAGAGAAAGAGAGGGAAGTGTGTGCGTGTGTGTGTGCATGTGTGTGTGTGTGTGTGTGTGTGTGTGTACACACTAACCTGGCTTCCATCAGGAACTTACTCTTGTGTTCCGGCGCCAGGTTCTCTTTACAGGATTTCACTGCTACAGGAGTGTTATCAGACCGTAAAAGACCACTGTACACTTCTCCAAAGTTACCCTGTGCAGTGCCAAAACCAAGATGATCAGTCAGTTCAGTTACAGTCACAGCAACTCTCTTTTCTAACTCAGCAGGGTTCCAAAGTTAACAATTTCTTAATGAACTGTTGCCCTGTATGTTATTGTTTGATCATTTTCGATGAAATGGGAGATTAGCATATGCATCAATACTATGGAAACATCAAAAGGCAAGCCAGCATTGGACTTCAGGTTCACATTTTTATTATTTTAATCCAATATTCTCATGCTTACGTGCACACTGAGTTATTGGTTGTTTTAATTCTTCCTCCTGTCCATCCTAAATAATTGCAGCTTTATTTCACTAATTCACACATACTAAAGTCTCAGATTAGCTTCAGTTGAACTTTAGTCTATAAATTTGCTTGAAACAAGAACTGAATTTTGTCCATTGTCACTTACACTAAAATCTCTTTGCAGCCATTATGAAGATGAGAAACCATTACAATGAGGAATAACTCTTTCAGTGTTCATGTGTGCAAGTATTAATTTAAAAATCTGCTAAAGTAAACAGTAAACAGTAGACTGGCCATAAGGTCTCCAGAGTTCTTATGTCGTTTGTTTAAACCAATAATGGATGGCTGGCTTCTAGTCACGTCTACTTAAAGGCAATAAAAGTGAGTTAGGGCAATGCTGATCAAACCTTCCATCATGTTTCATGCAAATATGTTCACAACATTTTAAGACATCTGAGTCAGAGACCGTAAAACTCACTGACACACTATTCATGGCTGCTGATCAGCGCAATAAAAAGCAATGAATAAAAACAAAAACATTTTTGCATTTTCTCACTTCACTTTTGTATTTCTACACTTCTGTAAACAGATGTGAAGTTCACCCACCCGTCCAATGAGGTGCCCCAAAATAATATCATCGTGTTCCAGGACCCACTTGTCCTAATGAGGTGAGAATGAACAATGAGAGACATGTAGTCAAGCTGTTTAAAACTGTGAGACCAACAAGGGAGTGAAAAGAATAGGCAAGAGAATTTGAAAAGCAAGATCATCTGAGAACAAGTTTATCTTTACATTGGTGCTCATTTGTGATGACTATCTGTGTGTAAACACCAACTTAGAGAAAAACAGGAGAATGATGGGACCTTTTTAGTGTGTGTGTGTGTGTGTGTGTGTGTGTGTGTGTGTGTGTGCGCGCGCGGTGCTACAGCAGTACCTTCAGTACAGGCTTCTTCAGCACTATGTGACACCTCTTAGTGATGTGTTGTTCTGATGATACTAGATGATGGATCAGCAGCGGGATACTTGGGAAACTTTCTCCATCCAGACGATACATATTCTACTGACACACATGGAAAAGCATTTTTCAGAAGTGAACTAATGTGCAGACATGCACAAAGCAGGGAAATTTAACAACCTGTATACATACATATACACACACACACATATATATAAACATATCTTTAAAAATGCTTTTTAAATTGTTCCCTTGTTTAGATAAATTGATCAGTTGCACTTAAAAAACGTACTTACATCCATATTCTGAATGAGGAAATGTTTGCAGGCTCCATCCCATTGCACAGAGAGCACATAACAAGGCTTTTCTTGACTCTTCCTCACCAAGAAGTCTCCGTCATTCGTCAGCAGCTGCTGGACCTCTAGTCTGGGAATGGCTCCATGGTACCAGTCCTGCTGCCCAAGAGGACGATCCACCATCTGCAAAGGGGTGAGGTCTGGAAGCACCTGGAAAAGACAAGCTGAATCTTTAAAGTCAACATGAAAAATGAAACAATATGAAGTCATAGAAGATGGTTTTTAGGGTTATTCTGCAGAGATTATGTGGCTATACTTCAAAGAAGAGTCTGTTAAAAGTCTATCAGCATCACCTTCCCTGCCTCTAGGGTACTACTAACCTAGGAGCTGAAAAGTGAGAAGCAGCTTACTCCTGAGGAAAAGTATATAATTCAGGCATTAAGTCCAGTGCATTATAGACAATAAGATATGATTTGCTTGAGATGATCTGTTACAGTTTCCAAGCAGACATTTTGATCGTTCTGATAGATTAAGAACTGTTAGACTGCTTGCACAAGACCGTTTCCTGTTGAGGATTTGCGTGCAGGACAAGCTGGTTTTGGTTGCATGCTTGCTATTGTCTATCAGCAGAAGTGATAAAATTATAAAATGTAAACCACCCGTCTGAGAAGTAAACTTAGTTTGAGGTAACTCGACCAGCAAAGCTGACCTCAGTAAGTCCAATTATGCCTTCAGGCGCACAAGACCCCAAAGAAAAATCTTGTTTCTGAATGAGTTCATCCAGACAGTAATATTCCTTCAAACTGTGCCACTTTCTCCAAAATATGATGAACTGTTTGCTGTGTGGTAGGAGGTCTGAGTGTATGAAAACAGGCACTGCAGTTAAAGTGAAGAGCAGGGAGGTGGAAGTGTTAAGAGGGGAACTGTCCTTCAACTGGAACAAGTGTCCTTCCTTTTGATTGTTCCCCAACAACATCTTGACAAGTAGACATTGTTTAGTGCGTCGAAGTGATGCCAGACAGTTTCGTATTAGTACTCTATCATTGTTTTGTGTAATAGTATTGCGCCCTGATTGTAAATCAGTGTTAAACCTACCTCAAATTTTGGTTTAAACAAGCCACTCAGATTATTTATGATCCCATCCATGAGGAGTTTGGTGGAGTTTTGGCTGTGGTCCTACAAAAAAAAAAAGAATAAAATAAAATAACAACAACAAACAAAAAAAAAACCTAAGAAGATCCAGAGCACATCATGTTGGCATAAAAAAAATGCACAAGAACCAGCTACATCTGGCATAAAGTGAGATTCAAGAATTATTTTTAATTAGTAGGTCCAGTTACAAAGAGATGTTCAGAGGTAAAGAAAGCAGGACTATGATTGTAGTTCATCAGTGAAAAGGCTCATTTGGGACATTAGTCCCATGAGTTGAACTGACTACAAGACTAAGAATTCACAGTTACAAGATCCATGAGGCCATACTTGGGCACAGCGACACTTTGAGCAATGTCTTGTGCCTAATGTCAGCTGACATTAGGCACAAGACCTTCAATGTGATCTTTTGAAGTTAAGACATTTCAGGCTGGACCAAAGTACGGGACCAATCAATGGACCAGCACAGCCATACCTGGAGCCATGCAGGCAGTGACTCACAACTCACCTTTATCTTTGACACCAATTACGTAATTTGTACTTGAGTCTTGTGACTTGGAATGATTTGTCCACAAGTGCAAAGATACATTTTTTATATATAAGAAAATAGACTTAATCTTCGTGCAAACTGACATGTTTCAATACCATCAGTGTAACACCAACTACTATACAACATTGTTAATCTAAATGTTATCTGTAAAGATCAATAAGCAAGTTGCAACGTCTGAAGTGGGCTTCCTGTCATGGATGAGTGTCAGTAAAATGTGCCCACTTTCGCTGTTTCTAATTTCATAATGACTTGTTTAAGACCAAAAACACAATAAGATGACATACGCTTGATGTGGAATTGAATTGGGACTTAATATCTCAAGACCTGAGACTTTGAAAACAATGAGTTTGTCCTGCCTCTTGTTCAAAACAATGTGTAAAAAGATTTAGTAAGCCATTCTGGGTGTCAAGGTCTAGATGAAGTGAAGAGAGCTACTGGTTCACTGGGTTTATACCCAACATGATCCCTTTATTCCTCATACCAAAACTGGTTTCAGTTGTTTAAGAAACAATCTTTCTTCCTCATACCTTGGCTTGTTTTCAAAGTGTAATAAACCTGACTGACTGACAGAACCGAAAATTAGCTGAAAAAGACAAAGGAAGGAAAGACTGCCAGAGATAACATACATGGCCTGTGTTGGAAGAAACAGAGACAGTGTCTGAGTCCAGCTTCAGAGCAGAAGGAGGCTCTTTGGAGCCCAGCTGGTCCAATTTCTCCTTCAGAAGAAGCCTCTGAACCTCCAGCTTGGCTCTCATGCCCTGTGACAGAGCAACTTGCTGCCGGCACTCCTCCATTGCGTGTTTCTTGCTGAACTGGTAGACCCTGAACAAGGTCAGGGAAGGTAAATTATATTTGTGTAGGACCTTTTCAGTGTGTGAGCAACACAAACAGTCGGACAAACCAATGAAGTAGCACAAGTGATGCAAATAGACAGTACACGACCACACAGATATCAATAAAAAGGCTGTCTGCTCAAATAACTTTGCAGATGCTTCCTATTGACTAACCAAATCAATAAGAAAGCCTTGCTAGTGTCAGCTTAGTCAGCCTTTGTACTGGGTTTAGAGCAAACAAGACCAATAATGATCAAAGGGCCCTGCTAATGAGGTGAACGAGACTTCTAAAAATGAGTAGGGGTTTGATTTCTGAGACGCTTATAAGCTAATAAACGAAAGGTTCAAAGGCCAACCAAGACCAAACCAAGATCAAACTGTTCATTGTGCATGTATCCGAATACTACACAAATCCCTATTAACTGTGCAACCATGGACTAGAGGTGCTCAGAAAAATAATATTTGGTCTGCAAGTGGGCACACTGTAAAGGAAATATTTCTGCAAGCCAACATGCTATTGCTTGAAGACTCAAGCAACCTAAATGAAAGAAAGCTTCTTCAGAGTAAGCTTTTGAATTGATATCAGAGTGACAATGAGTAGAGAAGCAAGCATGCTCAGCCTCACACTTCTACAAGAGGTCACACAAGGTCAACTTCATACAGCGTGTCACTGTTGATTTATAAAATATTTCTTCAAAATACAAACCAAAGGGCAGGGTAACCTCGACTCACTTCACTCACACCACCAGCACCATATGTGCTCCCCAGCTGCACCTGAAAGGCATAAACTTTTCGCAAATAAACACATTGTTTCCGTAGTCCTTCAGGAGCTTGTTAATGACTTGATCATTCCCACAGGACTGTAAACCTCTAACAGCTTCAGGCAGCCTCACCAACCAAGACAAATGAGGGAATCAAGTCCAATAACTCTTACCATATCATTGTATTGTAATTTATAAGGCACTTACAGCTTACTGAGAGCACATCGGTCATTAGCTGCTGCCCAGCCAAGAGCACACTGAACTCTCCTGACAGTGAGGACTGCCCGTAGAAGCAAACTAGTAATTGCCTCCACAGCTATCAAACACTTTTTTTAAATTTCAAAACCTCCTCTTTAACCTCTAAATATAACATCAGAACATCACTGGTTCTAGCTTGAGTCTGTG
Source organism: Scatophagus argus (assembly GCF_020382885.2). Lineage (NCBI taxonomy): Eukaryota > Metazoa > Chordata > Actinopteri > Scatophagidae > Scatophagus > Scatophagus argus. Next base: position 15,170,114 of record NC_058493.1, read on the forward strand.
AGCTGCTCACCTCTGGCCCTTCCTGATGCCTTCCTGCTCGGCTTCCAGCTCCAGTTCCAGCTGCTCGAGCGACGTCTGCTGGGAGCCCAGAGTCCGAGCCAGATTCAGCAGCTCCTCCTCTGTTGCAGTCAGCCTGGGAGAAGGAGACAGAGAAATTATGATAGGGCAGGAAGAAACTAATGCAAAACAGAGCTAAAAGGAACAGAGTGGGTAAGGAGGAGGAACTACATGAGACATTAAAAAAGGAAATTGTATTTCAGCCATCTGGATGAAATTGTGTTGTTTGTTCTTACTTGTGCTGGATTGTCTCAAACGTGAGGTCATTCAATTCAATGTCCTTGGGATTTAGCTGCTCAGTGTCCTCCAAGAAACTGCAGTCAAACTCTACACAAGGAGGAATCTCACCTACAGATCTCCAAACACAAACACACACACAATCATTTCTCTGCAGATCTGGCTTTGATGATTACATTGCTGTCATCTGAGGGGAAGTTATTCCTCAGTCTACCTGTTCTGGTGGATGAAGCTCTCATACTCGCTGAGAGGATCAATGGCCGTTAGAGCTGAAGACATCTCCCTATGGATGTGCACCACTTCGTGATGAAGGAGAGTGGAGATGTCGAAATACTCTTGCAGGATCTCCTTTCTGGTTTAGAGATCATAAAAGGCAACACAGAACAATACAAACTCCTCAGGTGATGGACTGTTCAGAGATTTCAAGGAACATTTTTGCAAGTTTTAGACTAATTCAAACAATATAAACAGTACATTCTTTTTTTCTTTTTTTTTTGCTTTTCCCAAGTTGTTTCACAGCAATACTATGAGAATCGAGTTCGAGATTTAAACTTACACAACCAGTAAAAAGTGTCAGATTTGTGTTATTGCTTGTTACAGCTGTCTAACTAACATTTATGTAAACCTGCTTGTTTTGAATGTTAGTTCTCTTGACTGCACAAGCAAGAAAAAGCTGTCAAAACAGTTACTTCTCTCAATGTATGGTCAAATATAATTAACATAATGCTGAAAGCTGATGTATTAAGTATTGTCCTGGCTTTAAATAAAAATAAATAAATACATGTATTGTGTATGAATGGTAACAAGTCCACCAAGTGGAAATGGAAAAAACAGTAAATGTAGTGTATGTGATCTTACAGTATGAGCACCATCTCCTGCTGCAGAGTCTGCAGTGCGGTGAGCAGGGCAGGCTGGATCTGACTGTAGTGGTGCTGATGGTAAACCTGAGCCGCTCGCACAGACAGCACATACTCATTATGCATCTCATAGAGTTTCAGTGAAGCCTTTATGTAACGCTCTTTCGCCTTTTCTCGCTCTTTATCTGCAGGGGAAGGAGAGGGGATGCTTTATGTCGTGATAAAAACCCTGATTTACAGTGAACACAGTACAAAACAAAGCAAGGCTGTGCCATCAGCATGTGGAACTTAATCTGTTTAGAGAAGTAAGTAATAGTAGGATGTCCTACCTTTACTGGCCTCCTGGTACTTCCTCTTGGCCTGAGCTGCATCTTTCACTGCCTGTCTGTAGCTGCTCTTCAGCCTCTCCAGCTCCGTCTGGGTCACCTGAAGCAGCCCGCAGCCAAGGCAGTAATTATTATAACATAAACTGGGGGACACATTCTCCCTCGAATATTCAGTTACGTCCAAAATGTCTCAGTGATGTATGGATATGAGAAATATAAATAAAAAATCATATATTTCTGTTTTGTATGTTTAGAGTTGTAGTGGTTCTTTATTAATCCCTAATGTCTGCGATTACATGAAGTGAAACAGGAAATCTGGTAAAAAAAAAAATCAGACCTCATAACGAAATATAAACAAATAAATAAAAGGCAAGTGTCATTGAATTTTTAAGTATTTTAGAATAGCAGGGAAGGAGTTTTCAAATATGAATGAAATTTCTGGATGCTAACCACCTGCCCTCTATGTTTACAGCCTTGTCACACAGACATAACTGTACAGACACATATGGGAAATACACGGTGCAAGAATGGGTTTTTCTCAGCAGTGCTATTTGCGTGGTTACAAGCGGCCGCACTGATAGAGAACGCCATGTAGCACAGGAAGTGGACAGTAGCCCTTTCATCTTTCGCTGCAGGGGAACTTGAAACATGAGAATAGACATATGAGGAAATGATCTGACCTTTGCTGTGCAACTGGTGGTGATACTTCGTGACTCCACCTCACAGCACCTTTTGATGTTCAGTTGCAATTGCAACATAAAAGCAATCTACTGTTTAACCAGTCAGTGATGCACTTAAAAAAACAAAGTCGTCTGCAAGCTAGATGACCAAGCTGCAGCCCAGTATGACCCAGTATGGATCACTGGAAATGAACACATCATTTGCCTGATGTAATTGGGTCATAAAAACAGTGCGAAGCTGCCACCAGTTTGAGATAGCATCAAAATGCATTTGCACACACTCTTTCCAGTCCGTTGAACCTCATTTCATTTGACTGCTGTCTGTTTTTAAGACCGCCATTGCAAAGCTCGTCTGCATGCTAAAATGATGAACTGAACAGGAAACAACACATTTTAAAGCAACAACTTCTGAGTGAAGACTCATAGATGCGACCCCTCTAACACAGTGTCAGCATTCATACACATAATGGTTATTTAATAGTTCGCTTTCATCTAAAAACACCACTGCATTCAGAAAAACGACCAGGTTGAGATAATGACAATGAATACTGAATAGAACAGACACGCAAAAGTGGTTCACCTCCTGGCATGACAGCATAAGTCTGTAATGTATCGTGTGAGTTTGTGTGTGTGTGTCTGTGTGCATGTGTTGATCACACACCTTGCCGAGCTCCTGCCTCAGCAGGTTCCACTGCTCCGCGTAGGTTTTGCGGAGCTGCTGTTTGTCTCTGATGAGCAGTGTCAGTTTGCTGATCGGACCATCCACCAGATCCTCAGAGCACTTCTTCATCACCTGACTGAGAAAGTCCGTCTGAGAGACCAGCACTCCCCACGACTGGCAGACGGGAGGTCAAAGGTCAGAGAGACAGATCATTTTGATAAGAGAATGTGAGTAGATGAAGCTCACTACATGATACAAACTCCTGCCAAGGCATTAACCTTCGCTTGGATCTGGACTTTTTTGTTGGCAGTATGTCCCAGTACTGTGCGTTTGATTAAAAGTCAGACAATGGTCCACAAACCACCAGTTGCTTGCATGGCTGTAATTATTTCAAATGAAGCTGAAAAATGAAGAAATAAAATTGTTTCTTCAAGGATTTCATTGGCCCGACCTGCACCTGTCTGTGTTGTCTTCAGCAAATTAACAGGCATGACTTTGATATATATTAGATATTCATTCACACTTATTTATTATTGCCATAATTCAGGGAAGCATTGGATAATTACAAACAAATTTATGATCAATTTGAAGCAAATTACAAAACTTTTACAAACCTTTTATTGGAATTTCACCTTCGGGTAGCATTATGCTTTTGGATTTTACTTTGATTTTGGTTGGAAATCAGTGGTCAAGTATAGATCTGATCTATAGATTTATTTTGCAATAGTTTTAGCCAGTCGTATGTAGTGTGTTTTCCATGTTGTGTCTAAATGATTGGAGTTGTGTTCGTGTATTTTTTGCTTTATGTGGTTAAACTTCTGAAAATGAAAGTTGCAAAACAGGACTAAATTAAAAACCCTAACTTCTGAGGAGGGAAGTACTTTTCTGCTAATATGACAAAATATGAATGTAAAATTCTGATGTTTCAATATATCTGCAGCTTTCGGTTTCAATAACAAAAAGCAAACATTTGTTTCTGATGGCCCCCCAAATAAATTCTTCTAGGGAAACACTGATGTTGATAGCTTTTTTGTTTTAAAAATTTTAACCTCTCATTAATTCCGAAAAGTAATTTAAGATAAACTCTCATCACACACATTACACATTATGCTGTTTCTCCCACTGGAATGAGTCGATGATCGGGGTGTGGAAGACCTCACCTTGCTGAGCTGACTGATGTAGTCCTGTCCTGCACAAAGCTGAGACCGGTCCAGCTTCTCCACTATGGCAGCCATGTGATGCAGCTGCACTGAAAATTCCCGTTCACTCTTAGCCCGCTGACCCATCCACTTCTTCATGGTCTCCATCAGGTGAAGCTCCGAGTCCAGCAGTCGCAGGATAGCAGCATGCGCCTGCGGGCACCACAGGTCCTCCCCAAACCCCATCTCTCAATATTTAAACTTTTTTTGCCAAGAATTTGCTGTCACCAGTAAATCCCGCAGTACCTTTGTGCTCTCATGAGTGGGACAGAAACAGAGTGGTGAGCCGATACATCTGCTAATGACCAAGAGTAGTTACTCCTCTGTGGCCACAGAGGGGTTTCATTTCCCTGTGTGCAAAAAAAAAAAAAAAAGACACTGGTTACATGAGGCAGCACTTCCTTGTGTCTGCTTGAATGTGGGTGTGCTTGCGATTTTGCTTTCAATTTAGGAACAACTTTTGAAGTAAATGTATATAATTTTCAGTTAAGATGCAGAAATAAGAGGCTGACAGATTGAAGCTGAACATTACAGACACCATCATCTGCACTGCGTGCAAAGTACATTTCCTCAGCTTCTGCAGTTAATGTGGTACAGTGTTGAGATACTTGTACTTGCTGAATAAAACGGAGGAAAAAAAAAATAATTTAAAGATACTGCAAATTCCTATTTAGGTTTAAGTAATAGCCTGCTCTTTGCAACGTCATTTGGGTGTAGGCTTAAGTGAACTGCTCATCACTTTTAGACCACAACAGTCTATAAAAACTTCTGATGGTGTTTGTTACATGAAAAAAAAAATGCTTTTCATTTGTCTTTTTAGCACAGCGTGAACCCAGTCTCACTCTTCATTACTTGTACTTATACGACTTGGTTGTTGTTTGGTGCACTCTCTCTGCCGTAACTAATTTGCTTAATTTCACTGACCATACATCGTCAAAGACACTCGTTCTACACATTAGGGAGAAAATGAGACAAAAAATACACTTGACAATGATCCTCAGCTCAGACAGCTTTTGCAGACCACAGAGGAAATGTCTACTTTTGTATTTAGAGAAGGTGTCTTGGGCTAAAAAAAAAAAAAAAAGAAAGAGCTGTGTGTCATACCAACCATACACTGGCTGGAAGCAAAAGACACTAAAGCTGCACTGACCAATGTCCAAGTAATAACTGTCGTGATGTCACACTGACATTGAAAGTATTTTCCTTAACTGCAGTCCCAGCGTGATTAGCAACTACATGCATTTAGGCACAATGTGGAGGTGCCTGTACTTCACTTGAGTAATTTTCTGCTTCTTGACAGTCTACTTCTGTTTCACCACACAACTGAGCCTGATGGAACTTCCACCCAAACCCACAAATGTTAACCTCACAGTGGTGCTGGAGGAATCGTCAGTGATCACCAAAGTCAGGAGGATTTATCCTCTGGGCACCACGAATGCCTGTATAAAATTGCATCTAGGGTTTTATTTGGGGAAAAAAGTGTTGGACTGAAATGAAACACCAAACGTTCAATATTAAACAAACTGGATGCAACAGAATTTGAATAAAATACATGGAAAAAAAACCCAAACCTATATTAACAATTTTTTCATTTAACTTTAGACATTTTAACCTATTGATTAATTTGATTTTAGTCCATGGTGGCATTTTCCCAACAATACATTTTTAATATCAACTTCCATAAGCTGTGAAATGGGAGTAAAATTCCCGTTCAGTTTTACCAGTAACAACTTTACATGACTCACCAAGCATTTCTGTGACTTTGACTGGCAAGAAACTCTCCTGTTTAAATTATTGGTACAGAGAAATAGGAAATATGTTAGGTGCTGCTTCTGTGATTAAAATTCAAAGGTATAAGTCTGTGTTGGCTTCTTGTTGGATATTGTTTGGAAACCCAAAATTAAGTTATAAAGGACAGGTATGTAAAATGTAATCATTTCAAATAAAAATGGGAATTAGACATACTTAACATCCCCGTGGTTTAAATCAATGTATATTAAGATGGATGACATGAAAGCTCCCGAGCTCAGCGTGCTACACCTTACAGGAGAGAAACCATGTTTTCGCAAAATATGTGGAAATGCTTACAGATGGTTCAATAATTTGACTGTTGAGTGTGAGAACTGAGATGAGGTGAGACGCCATGCATTTTTAACAGCTATGGAAAGTGATTCTGTCAGACCTCAGTAACCTGACACAACAGATGAGGATTCATGCACTTTCAGATTCAAAATTTTTGGTAAAATCACATCCCTGAAAAAACAAAACACTGAAACTCACATTAAAAACCAACAAGCTGACATTTCGTTCAAGTTCACAAACTAATGTAACGCACTGCCCTTTCTTAGGCTTGCTAACAGCATGTTTGTGGGAACTGCAGTGTTAGCTGGTCTTCCACATGTTCATAAACATCTCAGCAGCTGACAGATGGATTATCATAAACATTTTGTGCAGGCATTCATAGTCCCCAAAGGATTAACATTATTGACTTTGCTAACAACCTACATTTATATCGAGCCATATTCTTAAATGCACTGAAGTTAATAAAAACACATTCAAATTTGCATAGATCTTTATTTTTAGTAGAATCTATAATTGACATCAATTAAATAAAAAGGAGAAAAACAAGAGCAAAAAAATCTTTAAATTACAAGAAAATTACACTGCACCATTCATATAGTACAAAAATAGGCCTTATTTTAAAGTTATGTCCCATGTGAAGATAGTCATTCTTGTACATTATTCATAGGTCACAAATCTGTAAGGTACTGTGTGCAGCCACAGGCCAGGAACCTCACAAAGAGGTGGGAGGAGGTCAACAAAATTGTCTGAGGCTGCTCCACTAACCACCCCGACAACCACCTCCATCACAAAGTGTTTCATTTATACTCAAACAAGCATGTGCACACACGGACGCACGCACATCTGATTCAGCCCTTAAGTTAATGGGGATGGGATACATTCTACCTCCTCCCTCCACAGCTGCTGAACATACAGGGTGTCGCTGCAGATCTTCAAAAAAAACAAAGGAAGGCAGAAAAGACTGAATGATATCAACAAAACACTTTGAACACAAGTGAAGGAGTCGAGGGACCGTGACAACCTGAAAGCAACACTTTGTAACACTAAACAGACAGCATTAAAATGATTGTCTTTGGTTATGCCAAAGATATTGCTCCTATTAACTCCATCCGACTTCATATCGATCACTTCAGACTACATCCTAAGGCAGGACTGAAGCAACATCGAGCTCCATGTTGAATAAATCAGCTGTATAAATAAAAAGCCTCAATCATTCCCATGAGTGAGTATTTTCTCATTTGCCAGAGGAGGAAAGCTGCGATGTTTTGTTACATTTCTGTTACTTTCTACGTAAAAAGGCTTCACACTTAAGTGCCAGTTAAGTGGTAGCTTTATAATAATGAGCTGCTTTCTAGTACAATTAGAGAACCTCTTTTCTTTTGTTCTTTAGTGTGTAGTTTCCATCACATTCTCGCAGTGAAAATGTGAGACGGATGCTAATGCCTTTCAGCACTTCCTGTGCTCTGGAAGCACTACCAACTTCATGCTGCCCGCATTCAAGATTTTCTTAAAAGTTGAACCCTCTAATGCACAAGTTGAGCTGAATTCATCAGTTTAAAGTTTTCTCAGCTGTAGTGAATACAACATCAAGCTAAGATGAATAAATCACTTCATGAGTGCACTTGAGGGAGCCACAGGAACTTGTCTGAACACCCCAAAATAATGCACTTCAGTAAAAATCCTTTTTCGTTCTGGAAGCAATATGTTAATCTTTTGTAAGGTAAGATGCACAATGGAAAATGTTGAAGACTGAGCATCAATTAGTCACTACTGACTGCAACCAATTCATCCAGAGTTCCACATTATAGTTCTAAAAGAAATGCAAACCCTTGAGTTTAAGAAAAACGTTTACGGAAGCAATTTTGATGCTGCATTAGCCCATTATCTGCTGTTAACACACTTTACACCAAGCTGGGAAGTCAATAAGATAGTGAGGATCAAGTCTGAGGCCATAGTTATTACATATTTAAATTAGCTCCCTCTTTAAACTGGGGGGTAATCAAAGCCTAAATGGCAGTAGGCACTAATGTTCATCACACAAAGCAATGCAGCACACACTTGTCATTCTGCAGCAGCAGCATCAGCGTTGTTTCTTTAGAGGGAACTTGCTCTAACTCCACACACTCAGGTCGGTTTCCAATCCAGTTTAGTGCTTCCTGGCTGAACCTGCTGCGATAAGCCAAATGTGCAACACCTGTGCTGGCCATCAGAGATAAATTAAGCTTCTTGGCTCGCTGGTGTGTTTGAGAGAATACATATTAGTCTTTCTCCATGCTTTTGAGCAGGTGCTATTTTTCTGCTCTCTTTTGTTTCCCTTCTGCTTTTGCAATTTAAGTCACATTGAGCACATTCACTCATTGTGCATATTCATGAATAACACCTTCAAAGAAGGCTTTGCAGCACAAGTGGTTAAATTAAAATCGATTTGTGTGCTTGTGCATCTTTTTGCCCTTAAGACAAGGGAAATGTTTGATTGTTGGTGACTTAATAAACTTGAGGACAAAAAGGGCTACACGCCTGGTGAAGCCACATGGGTAGAAACTGAGCACGGGGGTAGAGAAAAACAAACGCCCCTAACAATCTGAAGCCGATTTAGCAGTTTAATGCATGCCAACAAGATCTATGGACAATCCTTCAGTTCGTTTTATTTTCAATAACAGGTTTTAAAGCCCAGGTGTGTCTGCCCATGAATGCTGATCCTAAAGGCAATAAATTTTAGCAGAGATAAGGGCGATTCAGGAGACCAGAATTTATACAGCAGCTTTACAGTTTCTGAATTGCAATTGCTTGTTTCTCTTCGAAGACATAAATTTGACTTATAATGCCTATCCCCCTAAGAAGCATTCTCATATGTGACCTACATATAATTTGACCTCTATAATCATTTAACAGCTCCTCCTAACAGATTATGAACCCTTGCTGAATGATATGAGAGGTAGATAAACGGATGAGCAGCTGCAGTTTTGTATGCATGCCATCACCATGACAACCTCTCTCTCAGCAAGTTGTTTTTGTACTGGAAGTGAAAAAAAAATATCATTTCAACATAGCAGAAAAAGAGATCAGTGGATTCAAAATGGCTACTCCGGATTAAATCATGAGATGCATATTTCAGATGAAAACCAGCCCGGGAGAAAAATCATTTCAAACCAATCTTCCCTAAAGGTGTGATTAAAATCTCTCAGAATAAATAGCTGCTGCAATATCAATCAGAATATAATTAATTGGCAAGTACACTGAAGAGATAATCTGGAATTCAGATTAGATGAAGACTGCAGGCTAAGTGCAGAGACACAAGATTTCTAAACATTTAAAGAAGAGGGAGGAAGAGGAGGAGGAGGAGGAAGAGGAGGAGGAAACCTTCACTTCAGAGGGCCGATAAACATTTCTCCACCTCATATGTAGTAAACTAACTCACACACACACACACACACACACACACAAAGGTTCTGTAAGTATGAGGCATGTGTTTGTAGCTTTAATGTGCCATGAAAAAAAGAGAAAGCATTGATGTGTTGTTACAGTGTCAGGAATGTCAAGAAATCAATGACACATAACTCAACACCTGTGAGATGCTTTGACAGCCTCTTGGTCACATATTGTTCTGGGTACCATCAGAACATTGTGAAATGTGTCTCAGCCTCGACTGTGTGTGTGTGTGTTCCTCTTTAAATGTATCTTTCTTTTGATGTGTGATGGATGGCCTACTAAGAGCACAGGAGAATGTACAGTCTCCAAACCAGAATAAATGAGTCCATCATGAATCCCACCAGTCTGAAGGAAGCTTTGCAAGTTGTGCGCCTCACTTAGCTCCTGCCGGACTAGAGAACGATCTTTTCACAACGTGTTTACAACAGCAGGGCTAAAGTCACACCCAGATCAATATCTGCAGTGACTGACCATGTGAGAGATGGATTTTGTTTAAAGGAAATATAAATAATTGTCTCATCATAAAGGGGGTGACATGACATATTTAGACAGCTCTCAGACAGTCTGCTCTGGTTCTAATGATTTACTGGCCATCAGTCAAAGTCTGGACATTTTCAACTATTATCCTTTTGATGTGTTAATTTTTAAAATGCACTTTAAAAATGTGAATCTGGAAGGATAAGTAGGGCTCTTCTAAACAGCTTTTGGATGTTGAGGTCACTTAACAATACTTCAAGAGAACCAATGTTTCCAAATCCGATTTCATGCCTCATTATACAATTTTTGTTATCACTTTTAAGTCAGAGTACTAAATGTGACAGGACAAACTTCAGCTTCTCTATAAATCGCACTGCACTGTTCACTGGATTTACACGCTCACATTAACACACACCAGCACGCACAAACACATCTCTACTCCTCACATACAACAATCTCGTCTGGCTACTGCACTGAGACTGATGGAAAAAGAAAAAAAAGAAGAAGAAAGTTAATAATAATCATTTGTTTACTGTAACAAAAAGGAGCTACAGCTGGGGGGAGAAATGGACTCTACGCAGACAGACGCTGTTAGTGATTGAGGGCAAGAGGAGGGAGTTAGCCAGTTTAATAGAAATGCGCCCAAGTGTGACCAGAGCAAAGCCCGGGCCATCCTGAGCTCTGAGGGACAGTGGCTTCTCATCAGGTCTCCCACAGCACAGTGGAAGAAGTGATTCTGAAGCAGGACTCAGATGAGAACCCCATAAGACAGAGACAGAAACAAAGGGGTGAGAGATAAAACCAGAAAAGACTGAAAGGACCGTTTCCACAGCCCTGAATTATCAGACAAATGGAGGGGGTGAGAGGATTTAAAAGCAGGAGAGAGGGAGGGATGTGGGGGAGGCATTAAAGAGCACTTTGTGTTTTGATAAAGGCAGTCCTCTCATTGTGGACGCCAAACTCTTCGTTTTCGGAGTCTGTTTTTATGTCTTCATCCCCCCACACTGTAGGGATGCCATGGTACGACACCACCCTATTTCCCCCAAGGCTGAAACTGCCCGCGAAACCACCGCCAGCCTCTAAAGAAGGCAGTTTAATGAGCGCGCCTGAGCGCAGCTGCAGCATCAGGAAGATGCCAGCAAAGGTGGCCATGATGGCCATGCAGCTGAGAACGGCAATGGTGATGGGCAGCTGGGAGGTCAGCTGGAGCTCCGACCCCGGGTTCCCCTGGCCCACCATGAAGCTGCCAGGGGACTCACGCATGTACTGGTTGAGATGCAGGCAGGTGCCAGAGATGGGGTCAAGGGAACTGTGAGGGGGGCAGGACAGGCAGACCAGAGGGCTGAGGCTGCTGCAGGTCAGGCAAGGCAGCGGGCAGGGCAGGCAGGCTGGGACGGAAGCTGGTGGTATGGAGTTTCCCACTGTGTAGTTGATGGGCTGGGAACCCACAGAGAAGCCTTCTGGACATTCTTTCACACAACGTTGTTGAAAGAGGTAGTAGCCGGTGTCACACTCTGCAACAGACAGAAACAAAACTGATATGCAAAGCCTCACAAACAGTGTTTACGTCTTCATATGAGTCAGACAACACAACCAGGATTCCTGCCCAGACGGTCAAAGCCCACAGAGCATAGTTAATGTTAGGCATTTCTGCATTATTCATCTACAGGGCTGCTTGGTATCTTAGAAATGTAGAGACAAAGTTCTGAGGCAATTTAGCCTTGAAGTCACCATTTTCACTTTTGTTAGAGGTACTTGTGCTAGCTTTTACAAACTGATGACGAAAGGCTTTGCAATTTATATGCTGAGTGCAGCAAGTCAACAGAACAATTTCCATATGCAGCAGGTCCAGATGCAGACCACTGCCTATTATAGCAATTAACAGACTGTGGGTTCTGGGGGTAACAGAGCTGAAAACAGGAGTGTGAGCCAACAGAAGGATGGAAATCTAATTTACTGCAGGGTCTTGTCAGCTTGTTTAAAAACAGACAGAACTATAGCTGTGAGCCACAAGTAAGAAAATACTGTGTATGACATGATGCAAGATAATCATGACATATGATAATCAAACATAAGATAATTTAATTCGGTTCACCCTCTAATGAATCTGTATATCATCTTGTCAGTCAGTGTGCAAGTACCTCTGACAGCCTGTAGGGGTCAGACTGACGACATGTAGCCACAGTGCATCTCAAGACTTTGCCAACAGCAGTATTTGGATTAGATATGAGACGTCAGTATGGACACCATTAAACTCAGATTAATAAAAAGGGACCTTGGGTAAAATATAATTTGATCTCTTGAGAAGTTAGATCTTCATTTAAAATTGATACTGATGCATGGCCTTTGCAAAAAGAGTCGAAATAATTGTGTGAGTCTTGATTAATGTAACAGTGCAGGCGGATGCAGCTGAGCACACATGGGATAATATCCACGCTAGTTCACATCACATCTCAACATGACTCTATAATTACACCGCACCTTGTTGGCTGTTGTTGAGACAGTAACTTCCTGTGAGGAACAAACTGGGAAAAAGAGATACTAGTCCTACCGATGCATATCTGCCTCAGGTCCAGGGTCTTGCAGCCGCCGTTGCCAGGCTGAGGGTTGTCAGAGGTACTGGAAGATGTTGAGCCAGTGCCATACAGCACCAGGATGAACTGGGTCAGAGTGCCTGAACGAAGAGAAAGGAGATGAAGATAAAAACTGATATTAAGCTGGGAAGAAAAGCAGGCCTGTCAAAAACAGTAAGGCTCCGGTTCTCCCTAGGGAGGGTTTTGGAAATGCATCCTCTTCTCATTGTCGATACTTAAATTTTCTGCATAACGTGACTGAAAATGACTCCTGGAAACAATTTAAAGATAACATGAGTTCACTCTGTGCCTAATCAGAGTTTTATAAAGTGCACGTCTCCAAAGAACCATTCAAGTGCAGGTGCAGGTTGTGAGAGGTTCCACTTTAGTGAATCACTCCTTAGTGAGGACGGGGGTGTCAGACATTCATCTACATCTCTTTTCTGGGGGTTTTCTTGGCTCCACCGTGTTGTGGGTGGACCTGCTACGTCCAGATGCAGACGGTTGTAGGTGGATGATCCAAGTGCAAACAACTAGATTAAAGTATTCACTCCACTGCTTCACCATGCTCCCTGCTATAAGGCAACAGATTACTGCAGAGCTACAGCCCACAGCTCGTACAAAGAGAACAAGGGCACAGGCACTTTGGATATTTAGGAGTCACTTGATCTCTAATCTCCTGTGAACCCTTAACCCTCCAGCTGAACACCCTAGAATCAACAGATTAATACATTTGTTGATTAACATTCATGTGAGGTGACCGCAACACCTTCAGTTTAAATCCACCTGAGGAGTTCACCTGCATGCCGTACATGTCTCTCTCCTCCCATGATTCCCGCCTCTACTGTCACCATCAAAGGAAAAAATGCCAAACAAAGAAGAAGAATTACGTTTGTTTATCAGTGGCTTTTCCTGTTTGATTTTAGATTTTGTCTGGGTTTGAATGATCATGTTGTCGTTTTGTTTTCTTGAGTTTTGTTTTTCATTAAAATCAATCGACTGAAAACTAATTGACACACACTTTTTAAAAATAATTCAAGCATTTCACAAGCACAAATACTATATTTATTGGTTCCAGCTTTTCCAATATGAGTATTAGCTGCTTTAGGTTTTAGACTGTCAATCAGACTGAAAAAGTATGTTAGCATGTCTCCACAGGGTCTTTGGACAGAAAATTATTCAACAGAATAATCAACAATTGAAATAATCATTTGTTAGGAATACACAGACAACAGACAAAACCAGCAAAATTTTAATTTCCTCATTAGCTCTTATGAACAACAAAGAAACTTTACCATAGTCGCTGGCACCAGCCACATTCTCAATCTCCAGTGTCCAAGCCCCACTAGGGTTCTCATCCCAAGAGTGGGTGGTCATGAAAGCCCAGTCATTAAAACCCTCTGACGAATAGTCATGAGGCCTGCAGGAGGAGGACAAGCAGGAGTGTCAACAGTGTGTTTACAAACTTGTACTGTGTGTCTGTGTGGTTGTGTTTGTACCTGGGGTGCAGCAGTGTGGAGCGTGTGCCGGCAGGACTAATGAGGTGGATAGCCAGGTTTCCCCTCCGGTTGTAGGACAGGGTGAGTCGGGCCTGGACGTGCTCTAATGAGGTCACATGACTGTCTGTCCCAAAGCAGGCGTCCACACTCTTGTTAATCGATAAATGGCTGCCAATGTTCCTGTCAAACATGAGAAATGACAAGCAAATGAGACACATTACACAGTAGCATACATTAGCTCGAGGCTGTGTGCCGCTGGAATCATTATTGGCTCATTCTGAGCCTGGGATAAGCTAGCATTTGAATATGACATTTTGCTCCTGGCCAGAGTGCAGGCCTGCGAAGGGGGAAGAGTTAGTTGCCTTGAACAGGATTTATGTCGCACAACCTGTAGTAGGGGCGTCCTCTGAGGAAGCAAAGCATCCACCTCTTTTTATTTCCCCCTCTAAATCCGCTTAGGAGATTACATGCATCCACAACAATTCTGAGGAAGAGGAAGGCGCCAGGGTTTTTGTGACACCAAGGCACCTAGATTATAGACAAGATGTGGTTTGATCACTAAACTGTTGTGTTTTTTCACGATACAGTCCCTCCACATTCAGTCGGATAAATATTTCACGATAAATTAAAGGACTACATCTTAGCAGCAGCCTCGCATGGGAAGAGTCTAAAAAGTTCATTTACAGCATATGTTTTAGATGACTGTGATGCACAGTGACTGTCCACATTATTATGACGACAATGCAGAAATTCAGCGTTTACATGTTAGCACAACTGCAACATCTGTTGTGTGGCTCTTCTATGTAGAGTCAGAAAACATACAAACGGCTGTGGAAGTTGATTTATCACTGGCAGTTGACCACTGCAGCACAGGTGTCTGATTTAATGTCTGGGAGAAGCGAAATTTGTGGCACTGTTGGAGGCACGGCATCTGCTTTACAAGCACACGCAGAACTGAAGGAGAGAGGGATGTGCTACAGACCTATAAAATGACAATCTGCTATTCAGTCACAGAGGGGAAATCAGCAAGTTTAATGAAGGCAACTGATCAAAAAAATAAAGTTGACATTTGCCGTTTTATTATCAACATTTCCAGGTGAAAATCACCCCAGAGTAACTATTTCTTGTAAAACAGCAATATACTTCTCTGTTGAGCACCACCAAAACACAGCATTGCACTAACAGTATTACATTATTTTTTACTTGCATGCAGCTTGAATGTATTTTGTTTCCCTGGCACTCAGCAGTTCCCAGCAGATCCTCTCCAAATAATCACAATCACATACAAATCACAATCAACCGTTTAAATTATTTTTGAATTAAATCTGTTCACAGCAATAATCCCAGGGAGACACAAATGTGTATTTTCATCCAGTGTGTATAAAGTGTTTCAGAATCATCAAAAACATTCTGGGAGCCAGCCAAACCTTGAGCACTGCCATCCAATTTGGTGCTGAGTACACTTGATAGAGGACAGTGTTTCTAAATGATGAATAACTTTTCAATGAGCTACAGCAAAGCCTCAAACTCATGCCATACTCTGCTCGGCCATAACTAAATTTTGCAATCCGGTGCTAATTTGCATTAAATTTGGTTAAGTCTTTCAGAACAAAGAGTGCAGATATCACAGCGCCACACTTTATGTTGAGACCAAATCTGTCCGATACCTATTTGAAACAATATCTGCATCTTTATTTTTCTCTCCCCAAATGCTGACACATAGTTAGGTCCACAGACACAATTCAAATCAGTGAAGGGGTAATACTCACTCTGAAATCCATACACAAATCTGTCTATAAACAGAATAACACTAAACTCTGCTAAACTAAACTAAATAACGATGCAGTATAGCAGTCTTCCCTGGAAATGTGTCCTGTCTGAGCACACTACCATAATTCTGATGTAGTCACTGGCTGTAACCGACAGTGAGAAAGATCCTGAACACCTACCTGCTGACTTATTCCAAGTCACTCTGGATAAGTGAATCAGCTAAGCACCTAAAATGTAAATTGAATAACCTGCCTTGACTGCTGCTCCCAGATGCTCGAACCATCTGCTCTGAGGATCTCATAGCTGCGGTAAAAGAGAGAGAAACCTCAAACCCTGTGAGAGAAGTGACAGGGAGCGCATAATGAAGAGGAAATGTCAGGCTGTGTTTAGACTGTGACGCCAGGAAAAGGAGGAAGAAAATGGCTAAGGAGAAATATTGAGTCTTAACGGTGAAAAGGACATATGAGCTGACAAATTACTATTTCTCTTTTAAATGGTCTCTCTTGAGCTGAGTGCCTGCGTGTGTGCACACACGCACACGCGCACACACACACACACACGACAGAGCATTTCAACAGGAACCCAGAGCTGAACTGAAGATGAAATCGTAATGTGTCGCAGCAGCAAAGTACGACAGCTCAGCAGTACACAAACATCTCTTCAACCAACGTTCACTGCTCATCGTGCTGTTTAATCACAGGATGAGTTTGTATCAGTCTATATAACCGTGCATTTATTCATACATCTGTTCTGATATTTCTTGTATCAGCACGTTATCGCCTGTGATTTTATCTGTATTAATGATCTTTCTGATCACATCTGCTTTGCTGATCCCTGATTATTCCCCTCACATTTGATCTTTTTTAGCTTGTGTTATACAGTTAGTTACCTTTGTGTTTGATGTGCTGCTGCTGTCCTAGTCAGGACACTCCTGTAACTATGTTTTATTGTCTTGAACTCACACCAGACCGATTAAGACAGTTAGGATGTATCCAGAATTTTAATCTCAGGTAAGGTCCAAAAATTTGCTATAATGCAATAAAATTTGCCACAATAGAATCTTCCATTAGACCACTTCCTCCAGAGCCATATAGATGACTTTGTCAGTGCTTCTCAATTATTTTCTGTTACACCCCCCTCTAGCGAGAAGAAAACAATTCGCGCCCCCCACCCCACCACAACTATAAATAATAGCATTTGTCTATAAAATTGTTATAAGTACACCTCTGCATAACATTCTATCCTTGTTAACAATAAAGAAAACAAAAAGAAAAAAGAAAGAGATATAGTTCAACTTACAACAAGAATAACTTTATTAATATTGTTTTCTAGTCTAACAGAAAAGATTTTAAGTGCCTCAATTTGCCTGAAATTAAAAAAAAAAAAAAAAACTCCTTGCATAAACTGTAAACATTTTTGACCGACTTATTGCACCATTTGATGCTGAAAAATAAAATTAAATAAAATCAATAAATAATAACAAATTCAAATTCACTTCAGCAACATTAACTCAGGAGCACAATATATAAAACACTTTAACGCTGAAAAAACTTATCAGCATGATTGGGATGTAATGTCTTCAAGTGGCGCCTTAATTTATTTGGCTTCATGCTGTCCGCTGCCAGCATTTTTAGACAGTAAACACACCGGTCTTTCTTCGTCTCCCACTGTAGTCACAGTGAAGCCAAGCGCTACATATGCTTCGTCATATTTCCTCGTCTTAGCTTTCGGGTGAGTTACTTTTGTCTCATTATCTTCGTCTCTCTCCGCCTTTCTTTTCATCCCTGTTAAAAGTAGTTGGCAGTGGCAGAGCGCCACTGCCAACTACTGTGGTAGATGCGCAATTACACTTTATTCTAGTACGGTAAAAAAAGCATGTTCCCCAGGGTAACACGCACCCTCCCGGCATTGCACCACGCACCCCCAGGGGGGCGCGCCCTACTATTTTGAAAGGACTGCTTTATGTAGTGTGTAAAATGAGTGCAGTCTCCCTATAAATAAAGTTATAAATCCTATCTGTATGTTTGGGATATTTGGAAACCGAGGTGAATGTGTTAAATAGTCATCCTGTAATAATGTCCTTGAATTTATCAGGGCAACAGACTCCTGCACGGCGTTCCTAAAACACAGCATCCATCTGTTGGTCTATTAGCAAACTAGGCTATAAAGAAAACTAGCTCACCATGCATATAATCATGACATCATATGAGAAGTAAAGTGAGGAGATGGAAGAGACGGAAACATTGTCAGTAAAGGTAACGCCGCTTGCCACAATAACATCAGCTTGTGACTCAAGTGAAGCTGCGGAGGAATAACGGAACAACATTAATTCTACACTGCAGTTCAGGATTAGCCGACGTGGACTGCATTCATATCATTTAAATTCAGTCCGTGCAGTTCAAATGAACAAAGTACTTGTTAGCTCTAATTGGTTTGAACTGTTTTCTTTAAATAAAAGCTGTAATATATGTAGACACTTGTAATCAGGGTCTTCAGATCAGTTTAGTGAGCTGTGTGTGTGTGTGTGAGTAGGGTACTAACCTTGGCTCACAGACCATGGTGATCACACATTTCCGCTGCGGTCCCACACTGGTCCATGTGTTTGCCAGCTCTACAATTGCACTGGCATCAAGCAGACCATACCCATATGAATGGCTAACTGCAGGGACCAAGAGAGAGACGAACAGACACATGGATGTCAGCCTGATGAGGGCAGCATCCTCACTCTCCCACCTTTAAACACCAGTGTGTATCTCATTTAAAACTTTCAACTGCTCTCTTCAATTCCGAGGAAACTTTGTCTCTAATGACAATTTGTTTTAATAGATGCCTAATGCATAAATGAGCCTGTGCAGAGGAGAACTTGGAAGGAGCTTCTGTACCTTTGCGGCCAACCCCATTGGTTCTCCAGTCGTTGGTGAGCAGGTGGGCAGGGTGAGAAGTCCTTACAACCAGATGCTGCATGTCCCTCCAGGTCAGGTTTTTACTAGAGCAAGTGTATATCGCAAGCGCACACACACACACACACAGAACACACAGAGAGCCACATAAAAAGAGGACACACACATACACACAGCCACATAAAAAGAGAACACACAAACACGCACACACACAGGGTAAGTTGAGGCACTCAAACAGATCAAACAGACATGTCTGACAATATGTCCTACAGTCTTAACCTGCAGGTGGACAGCTGACTAAACACAGCACTAAACTGATACTGTCAAATCAAATATAATGACAGTATCTTGTAACTTCGCTCAGTCACTCTCTCATAAAATCCGTTCCTAATTGCAGTCTTTTTCCATCATCCAACTCTGTTTTGCCACAAGACTAATTACTCATTTACAGGACTGTTGTGGCAGTCGTGTTTGTCCCTTTATTAGCGTCTGTCTGACTGGATGAGAGAGATTAGTGCTTATTTCAAGTTGTGCCGTTTTTATAAACACACTGCTAAATTCTGCCAGGCAGAAGGGTTAAAAAGCAATTCATAAAATGGGATAATTGAGCAGAATTGATGCATAAACATGCAGCACACGTTGTTAAAACCCAATTTAGTACATGATTGTTAAATTTATAATCAGGGTTCTAAAATATCTAAAATATTTTACCTATTTGTACTAAATGACCAATTTGCTGTTAGGAAAGTTCCAACCACATGTTAGCACCTGATAACACTGGTGCATTAAATCAAACTACTTTGGCCTTTGGAATACTTTAGTGCACTTGCAGGTTCTGACAATTTCTTGAGAATAATTACTGCACAGTCCAATCATGAGGTGGTTCTCTACAAATTCTATTTAACAGTTTTCTACTCCATTGGTTTAAATGATCTTAATCAACAAAAGTCACTGAAATATGCAGATAAGAGAAGATTAGAAAGAGACGTACGGCTGAAGAGAATTGAGAGGCTCGGTGAGACACAAAAAAAATGGTGATAAGCACTTACTTGGCCTCAAGGGCGAGGGCGATGATCCCAGCAGCCAGTGGGGCGGAAGCAGAGGTGCCTGTGTGGGAGTCTGTGCATTTTGATTTGAGGTCTGTAGTCACCTAAAGAAGACAAACAAGATGGTGCTTAAATTGACTGAGTGGAAAATATTTTAGAAACATTTACCTAAAGTTATTCTTCCAAATCAGTTTCTTTAACTTTGGTCCTTCCTCACAAACCCTCACAGATCCTAAACTTTTACCAGACCCGAACTACTCTGAATACATTCCAAAGTATTTAAAGTCTTGTCACCTGTTAACTTGGAACTTGCATGCTTCTCCTCTTACTGTATTTGCTGGAGGCAGAAATCACTTCATGGTTAAAGAAGCGAGAACTTAAGAGCAAAAAAGTTCTCAGCGTGACTGTGTGGACCTGCTGCAGAATCAAAGCAAGGAACTGGTCTAACTTACGCTCACCTTCTCTCAGCAACTAGCAGTGAGGGGACTTTGAACAAGCTTCTTTTTAGTTCAAACCAGCGCAGTAGAGAGATCTCAGTGAGCCGCTGCAGAGGGCTGCGGTTGTATTGGGGATGTTTGCACTCAGCAAAACCCATCTCAGGAAAGACAAAGGTTACAAAACACAGCCACACGAAAAAGCCCCCAGTCACCCGAGGTATAATGCTAAAGAGGATGTATATGTATAACTGAATACGACTTTAAAAATCGAGAATCAAAAATCTCCTCTCTGTGTTGGCCAATGCAGAACCTCCAGAGACTGGCTAACAGGCTAATAAATGAATTGGGAGAAAAGACTGTAATAGTCCAATTATACATTCAGGAGGTTCCCATATCCCCTACTTTAAATTAAAAGTCAGGAATGACATAAGTGTATTAAAAAAAAAAACAGAGACTAAGATATTCACTCCTGCATAACCCTGGAGTTCCCCCTCGCTTCTACTCCATCTCTTCACTCTCAGACTCATGAGTGACAGCGCAATTAAATGAGGACAGCACTGAAGCAGGAAGGGACCGGCCACATGTCATAGAAATGTCATAAACTGTCTGCCCAGTTGGTCTGGCTGCTAGACGCTATGCTAGAGAAATTAAGACTGTGCGTGTGTGTGTAATTTTGAGTTTGAGAGAAGAATATTAAGCAGTAACAGACTGACAGATGGAGTTCTGACCATTTATTATTCGTAATAATTTTAATAGCCCAAGACAGCATGAATGGAGAAGAAGAAGTTTGGAGGAGGAAAAAAAACTCTTGGCTCCAGCGTCTCAAATGTGAGTATTTTCCAGCTTTTCTTTTCGTTTTGGAATGATGGTCAGACAAAACAAATCATTTCAGACTTCACCCATTTGGCTCTGGGAATTTACAATGTTGTTTTCTTCACCAGTATTTTTCCATTTATGGACAAAAAGAATCAGTTTGTTATAACAAGAACTGGTGGACTGATCAATAATAAAGACAATTCTTACTTGCAGTAACACGTATGTACAAGTGTAAATGTATCTAATACAATACAAACACTGCTAACTATGGCATACTGGGTAAATGCTGATCAAATATACTTATGGATATTTGATCAACTAATTTAAGTGTAATAACCAGCTACCACAAAAATCAAAACTGTCTCAGAATCATCCAATCTGACAGGCTGGAGCTAACAAAGGTTTTTTCTTTGATAAATAGCTTTAAAGACTAAATGCTGGAGTTTTTGACCTTCAGTAATCACAGAAAGGCAATAATGAGCCAGCAAAGGCAGGTACGGTGAAGACTGAAAACAAGCGTACATGGATGTAAACAGTGCAGGTCTGAAAATATTTTATGAGGAAGGAAATGAATTCAGCAGGTTTATTAGATCTCAAGGACACGTTCAATGTGTTTTGGTGATTTAACACTGAATGTTAACATTAGTCTGTTTACAAGAAAACTCCACAGCGCACTTTTAATCAATCAAAACAGTTGTTTCAGAATCAACGAATTGATTCAGCACTAATATAACTAATATAACTATCAGACTGTTCTTGATCGAATGTGCTGCTATAAGGAAGAAAAAAAAAGCAGAATGAAAGGAATGACACTGGAGAAAAAACACAACTCACTATCTGTTTCTCGTTGAGGTTCCCCGAGCTGTAGGTGGTGGCAAGGGTGGAGGAGCAAGCCTCGCTGTACCAGGGAACATTGCCATTCTGGGTGGAGCTGCTGATGGACAGGGTGTAGATGCTGTTGGTGTAGCCGTCACAGTTGCAACTGTCTTTCTCCCTCCCTCCATTCCCAGAAGCCCACACAAAGATGGAGCCCAAACCATTACGACCCTGGACAAGGTAGAGTGCATTCAGACAAACCGAGAAAGACAATCACAGACCATTCACACGCATTCATTCACTCACTCACTCACGCCACTGGTCATTGGATAAAAATCTCATTCACTCTTTAATAGGAATCCCAATTATAGGAGGCCAAATTAATTCCGGGTCTCATTTGGAAAAGGGCCCATTAAAACGCAGCATACATCACAGAGGCCAGTGTGATCACTCAGTAAATTAAAGAGCTAAATATCACATGACAGCGGTGCAATACAAAAAGGCACTATATGACAACAGCTCATTGTGATAAATCATCCAACCTCTCAGTCTTTGAAGTGCAATAATTTTCATCTAAGAGCCTCTTTATTGTATTGAGTGGAACTGTCTCTCTCAGCATTGATCAAACTCAGCTATGCACCACCCACACCACCATCTGACAGCGCTGTCACTGTGGCAATTATCTTAGTAGTCAGTGTCAGCGGTTCCAATCAGCTTTATGGCACATGCCTTGAATCCTACTGTTCTATAACATGAGTCAGTGTTAGCTGGATGGATGTGTTTATTCATGGAGTGCAGATGTGAGAGCCTGGGGTGTGATCGGTATGCTTATTAATCTGTTGACTTGTTCATTTTACATATCTGACACCTCCCCATGCATGAAAACAAGTGTTGGCCAGTTACACAGCAGTGTGGTCCCTTTTTTTGGTTAATATTCAGATTGTCATAGTGTTAGATGCTGACAGACTGGTTTTCAAAATTACCCCCTTAAAAAAATCTTTTAACTTGTATATGCATATAGTTAGAAATGCATCTGGGAGCCTTTGATTAGAAATGCCAGTCAAGTCATTTAAAGCTCCAGTAACGTATGATTGGGTTTCTAAAAACAACCTTGATTTAAAAAAACACTTTCCCATTTGAAGAGACCTCATGCAAACAGAATGAAAGAGCTTTGAGATAAAAGATGAGCTGGCAGTTTGAGAAGCGTCCCTTTCATTTTTCTATTCATTTTCCAAGATTTTCATCCCTGGTGGCTTTTTAGAGGACATTCCCTTCCGTTCCTAATTGTCAGGGTCAAAAACTGCTTTGTTCTTCCTGCTTGTGTCCTCTCATGCTTGAACAGTTCAATTACTGACTGCTGAAAGGAAGCCACACACAGGCAGCAAATAATTTCTCTCACACAAACACACACACACCTCAGTAACTCCACGCAGGAAGGCTTCTTTAGCGAGTTTGGCAGGCCCATCGACAGTTTTGCCGTCATCCTCTGGACCCCAGCTGGCGCTGTAGATATCGATGTGTTGGGGATTTAGACTGAGAGACTGGGCCTCCACCATGTCAGTCACCTCACCGTCCAGCATACGCACACCTGCACTCACATTCACCAACGGACACAAATATGTACACATACAGACACACACACACAATATTTTCTTAGTATGTAGATCAATTGATGTCATTTGCTGTGGAGTTAACCTGGAGTTACCTCTGTTGCTCCTGTTCCTCTACTTTGCAGCTAAGTGCTTTAATTCATTTAGCTATGTTTAACCGACTGTGTGGTCAGCAAGATTTAACACATGTTCCAGGAAGAAAACAATGCTGCTGTGGTGTTTAGTTGCATATGTACACATGCATATGTTGTTTGCAATGCTGTAACTCTGTAACTGGGTGTGTTTGCACAGCTCATGCAGCACATGGTGTTTGTTATTCGTAAATCCACTGCTATGTCCTCACGAAACGTACCAGGTTAAATCAACACTATCTTCATTGATTTCCTTGGACTTTTGAGGTGGTTTGAAAAAAAATAGAAATTGAATGGCATCAACAGCATTGTGGGTGAACTGCCTACTCCACTGTGAGCAGACATCTGAGACTGAAATTTCAGATGAAAAGATGAAAGAATGCATCAGTTATTTTCCTGTGTTTCTATGTGTCTGGATGAAAATGGTGCAACTGCCTGAGTGTAAATTTAATGAGAGATTTACTTATGGTTTAAGAGGTGAAAAACTCATGTTTAGTGGAAAGTATCAATTTAAGGCTTATTTATGCCACAGATAAAACATTTACAAAAACAAAACAAAGCATACAGAGAGTGTGGTGCTTGTCCGAACCAATTATTTCAGCTCCAGAAGAAGCAGCAACTTGTTCTGTCTAAGCAACGTTATTCCACAGAAAAGTGGTGAGAAGTCAAAGACATGTAAAAAAAAAAAAATATACAAAATAATTTCCCCCTTTGATGCATTGCAGGGCAGGTTGCTCCATGCTGCTCTATGTGGGTTAAAGCAACCAAGCACTGGCTCTTTGAAGTCCTCCAAAAGCATCAAACAGGCACTGAGCTGCTAGTGTTTCCATGGCAGCCGGCACTTCTGTGAAACGGCCATGAGATGCAAGGAGGAGACTCACGAATCTCCAGTCCCCACCCCAGGACTTATCCCAAAAACCAGAGGTTCATAATACACCAAGGACCAATCAGTTCTTTTAACTTGGTGCACAGTACAACATTGTAAAGCTTCCAATACTAGGAGTTATTAGTAGCTCATTAACTGTCAGAAATCGAAAAATAAAATTATTAAAAATAACAACAACAATAAATACAAAATAAGCAAGAAATCTGGACTAATTTTTAAAGGACTAGTTCATATTTTTTCAGAGACACACTTTATTGCTTTCTTGCAGAGCGTTGATGACAACATTAATACCACTGTCACATATGTATGGTAAATATGAAGTTACAGCTGGTTAGCTTAGCTTAGCATGACAACTGGAGACACAGAGCAACAGGTGGCCTGGCTCTGTACAAAGATATCAAAATCCATGTATAAACACCTCTAAAGTTCACTAATTTACATTCAAAATTATGTATTCAAAAAATAAGCTTGTAATACTTAAGATTTGAAGGTTTGATATGAAGCTGTAGACTAACATTTAACTGATACATATCAGAGTGGAACTGATCTTCTCATCTAACTCTTAGCAAGAAAGTCAATAAATATGTTTGAATTATTCCTTTAAATGTTATCAGCAAGTTGACAAATGAAATGAAAATTTCGGAGAAGATTCACATTCAGGGACAGCAGCTCTAAACCGACAATTGAGGTAATGTAGTAGATTAATCCATTGTACTATTATTGGAACTGATTTTCTTTTTTGCAGTTCATCTGAAGAACCAGTTTTACCTCAGACAAACTTGGGAACCTTGGCCGGTCTAAGCCAGCCAATATGTGTTTGAAACTAGAATGGAAATATTTCACAGGAGTCTCCTGGCTCAATGCTGAATGTTGGCAAAGGGGCAAATAGGCAAATGGGGAGCACAGAAGCTTATGCACTGCTCTTCTACATTCTGCCTTTCCAACTATATCCTCCCTGGCCTGACCACCACTTTGAATAAGCTGGACCTGCTGCTTTGGTTTTAACAAGTTGGGTTCTTGGCTTTTGCTTCTGATGTTATGAAGGGCATTTGTCTGTCAGGCTTCACATTGTTTAGAGCTATTGAAGGACTTGCATCTGGACCAGTGCACTTTCATGCTGTGTGTGCAGCAGTTTTGTATTCAGCGACTGTTTAGCACGTTTTTGGCAAAAATTCATCCCTTGAATCTCACACCTGGCAGTTATGAGTTTAGATTAGAATCACATGTTTAAATGGAAGTTTGAAAGTTGTGAACTGAGGTTTTAAAAATGAAAACATTTGATTCAGACATCTGAAAACAAGATCTGAATGTATGAAATGTTTTCAAAGATACAAATGTGCCTCTTATTTGAGTCTTAATGTTCTCATATGTAATGGTAATCTTATTGGTAATAAAATATGGGATTAAGACTGAAACATTTACCTTGACACATATTTTGCAGAGCTTGCAGTGCCAAGAGCGACTCACAAACTTCACAGTTCAAGGAAACAGAAATATGCTGGGGAATTTTTTTGGTTTGTTTGTTTATTTTGAGTGTTTGGACTCTTCTAGTTTCTTATTCTACACTTGTAGCACAGCTCACTTGTTAGGAAAGCTAAATGCCACGTGGTATAGTCCCACTTGCCATCTGGAATGTTCTTAAAGCACAGAGTAATATCACTTTATTGATGGGGTTTAAACTTTATGAGAGCAGGATGCAGGCTGGTTGCTACCGAGATAAGCAAAGAGGCAATAAGACAGTTAAAAGGACCGCACAACATTATATTACATCCTGGAATCAGCAGAGCACACGACAGACATTACAACACATCCTCCTCGGTGCAGGAACTACAAATAAGCAATCACAAATATAAACCACATGTGCTCAAGTAGCAGCACTGTGACCATGCCAACAACTACTTTTAATCCTGATAGCCAACATAATGTGGCCTCAATTTTAGACTCAAACTGGAAGAAAAAGCTTAAGTGAAATGAAATACATTTAATGCGTTTAGATAATAACAAAAAAGTTACAATAGAAAATAGTTATAAATTTTATTAAGTTAATTTTATTTTATTTTATTAAGTCACTGAAGCATCTTTTGAATGATGGGATCACTAACTAATATATTATACTAATATATTAATATTTCAATATATTTTGCCATGCTTATATATTTTATCTTCTTCTGCCACGTGTGTGCATGTGTAGCTGTCTCTGACTCAGACAAATAATCTAAACTAATGATAATCTTCCATCATTAAATCATGATGTTCTCCAATGACGGTGCCATCGACTGTAGTATTGAGACTTTTCATCTGAATATATAGAACTGCATGCTCACTGCATAGCCATGCAAATAAAATAAATAAATAAATAATCATGTTTTAGTCCAACTGTGAGCACTGTAACAACTGTTTTCATAATCAATTAATCTGCTATTACATATCTCTGTAAACAACAGCTATTCTTTTTGAAACTCTAGTCAAGAAAAGAGCAAAAAAAGAGCCTGTTTTTGTCCAAATCTCTGAAGTATTCAATTTATAATGATTAAAAAAAGGGAAAAGAACCATATACTCACAATCGATAAGCTGAAAAAGACGAGAGAGTAAACCAGAAACTGAAACCAACCCAACAGGTTATCTGAACTTTCTTAAAAATAAAGAAAGGTGACACTTGGCAGACACACACTTGGTGATGAAATGTCATTGGCCAGAGTGACACCAGTATCAGGCTTGCGTCGCTTGAGAACAGCAGGGGGCTGACATCACAGCGGGGTGTCAACGAGACCCTGCCAAATGTGTGTTCTGTCGATTTGACTTCGGTCCCTCTGTGACATGGCTTCAAAAAAAACCTTAAAGTGGGCGTTTTGCCTTCAACAAACTATAAAGACAGTGTTTTCAAGTTTGCAGTGCTACAGTCAAACTCCGAGGCCCCCCGCTATCTCTTTCTTCCACTTCTTTGGAGACGCCACCAGCACAACAAGATGTCTCAAAATACTCTGAGCCGCCACTTTATTGGGGACATCTGTACAGCCTAATGCAAGCCAGCACAGCAGCTACGAAATAAACCCCACCCTCGTGAAGTGCATAATGTTGTTGGCGGTGGGGTATTAATTCAGCTCTGGTATTTTCTGTGGCTGGGTGGTTTTGCACTTCACTGTGTACTGAAGGGTATCTATAATGTTTTGTCTGCAGCCATTTACAGCAGATACATAGGGGAGAGAGCATAAGAGGTGAGTTTTATCAGCCATTTTTGTTTAACTCATATACAATGTGAGAACTGTAAATTTGACATTAAGGGAACACAGACTTTCTCAAAGCTACGGCAGCGAACCATTTCAGAAACTGCATATCACTGCGCTTTTTGAATACTGTAACCAATACATTTAGTGCGCCAGGAATCCACATCAGAATCGTGGGGATGCTGAACAAGATTCGGTGTCATGCTGTTCCTGGGAATGCACTGAAAATAACACTGGCACTGCAGAAGAAGTATTTCAGCTATTCTGGCAGTAAAAAAAGAAAACAAGAGATGAAACTAAGTTTTACCCCTGTGAAAACAAGTCAGTCATATACTTGTTTTTATAGACCATACCTCCAATCTTGGCGTTGTATGCCACACCGACTCCACAGAAGCCATTGTTGGCTACCGCTGCCACCTCTCCTGCACATCGCGTTCCATGCCTGGAGAGAAGGAAAAATGAGAAAGTGAGACGTATGTTGTACATATCCTTGTAAGTGTCATTCAGCACTTTATTGTATACATATTCCCAGTTACTGTACATGTCTAACAACACTCAGTGGTGAAAGAATGTGTTCCTTACTGTGCCGTGGTTGAGCTATAGACTGAGACAAAACAAACTCATACAGACAGGTTCTTGGCTTTAATTTCTTTAAACAAATCTGAATTCCCATTTGTCCAAAAGAAAACATTCAACCGATGAGTGGAGACCACTGTACATTATCTATGGCCTTCTGGATTCAGTAACCTTGGAATGCCTATGGGGCTTGATTCTCGTCATGGGAAAAGGGGAAATAAGATGACATACAACCGTCACACAAGGGAGGAAATTGTGAATTAGATTTGCCATTTTGACAATGGGCCCTTCACTAAAGCTGAGCCTCTGCAGTAAGATGTAGCTCCAGGCACCACAGTATCAAGGTCCAAGAAGCTGCTACAGAGGGTATGATCATCACATTCCAGGCAGGTGCATTCTCATTGGTCTGCCGCATGGACATGAACTCTTTATGTCCTTCAAATCGTGGTGCAACCCTTCAATGCAACCCCCTCTGGAGCTAAGCCATTCTCAGACAGGAATGCTGGAGTCTGGGCAACACTGCCATGCCATGCTAGGAAACAACAAGAAAACTGGACATTCACTACTGAACAGGCTATCGAAGCCAGCAGTCTTCTGATAAGGCACAGCGGGTATCCAGCCAATCATCATTAGACATCCTCATTTGACTCAGTTTATCTGCCTTCAGGATATGGAAATCTAACATCATTCTCAGTCACAGCTGCTGATATCAGTTATTAATTATTATTAAAGAAATCAATAATCATCTGGACTAAATTTCCTTAAGTGGAATTTAAACTGTAAACACAAGGGAGAGATGAAGAGATCTCCTAACAACCCTAACCCTCCAACGCCCCTTCACTCTTTCATATTCTCCTGCTTTTCACTCTTCTACTTAAGCATTTTTAATTATGTTTTAGCTCTTAATGCTTTGGACTAATTCTACTGTACTGACCCGTGTTATTCTGTAAGTCACTTTGGATAAAAGCATCTTCTAAATGAAGTGTAATGTAATGTAATGTAAAGATCAGATCAACAGAGGCAATAACGCATTTATCTTAACCAATTGAGAGAATCCTGAAGACCTCTGCTTTCATTAAAGACACAGATATAATGACAGAAGGTCAGAGTGTTGTAAATCACCTTCTGGTCTGTAGAATATTCTTAAGACACAGTAAATAGCAGAGAGGGCAAAAGTTAATGTCAATACCACAGTGGACAAATATACTGCATCTCCAATGTGTCACAACATTGTCAGCTGGATGGAGGCACAGGCCACGCAGACTGCTGAATACACACACACACACACACACACGTCATCTGGACAATCTTCCATAGAACTTTATCTTGACATTCCTGGAAGAGACTTGACTGTTGACTTTGGACTCATATGTCCTACACCACCGTGTTTGTGATGATTTGTCTGCGATGGGATGCCGGGCATGCACGGGCCTATTCCTCTGCATCTCAGCTGAGTCTTTTTCAGAACTTTCTTTTGGCATATTAATTAC
The DNA here is from genome assembly GCF_020382885.2 of Scatophagus argus. Taxonomy (NCBI): domain Eukaryota; kingdom Metazoa; phylum Chordata; class Actinopteri; family Scatophagidae; genus Scatophagus; species Scatophagus argus. Next base: position 15,199,893 of record NC_058493.1, read on the forward strand.
AGTCACTTATACAGTAGACCGAGTCGTAGCATACAAAGAGGTAAAGCTCTGGGTTTCAGAATCTGAACATGCAAGAACCACTTGCATAATCAGGTTAGGTTTTTGGGAGTGATAAAATGGATACAAGAAGACAGCCTTTTACTGCTCCCACTCATGATTCGGGTCTATAAAAAATGAAAAGAAGAGTACATCGGTGGGTCAAACACTTGTGTGAAATGCCGCTGTGAAAGCAGCCTGCTCTCAGCTATTAATCAAACATGACTTACATTAGTCTCTGACATAGACATGTTAATTCAACTATTGATTTGTACATACTGAGTAGAACTGCACAATGTGTATCCAATCAACAATTTTTAGTAAAGCAAATGGCATTCAAGGTCAACTGTTATTTTGTTGTGACAAAAAAGCTCAAACAACATACCCAGTGATTCATCTGAATTAAAGTGAGTGCAGACCACCAAGCGAAAGCAGATGCACATTAACTTTTTCTTAGAACGACTTACTTTTACATTTACTACGATAAAGTGAGAACCGTGTTTCACAAGAAGTGTCATCACCCCTTTAAGAAATAGGATGGTGTGTGTGTGTAGGTTGTGTGTGGTTGAGCAAGTGAGTGCGAGTGAGCAGAAGCAGTAGAGTGACAGTCAGCAATAAGCCACAGGTTGTCAGTTTAGCAGTACAGGAAAGGCAAAGAGTTTAGCCCTAAAGATCAGAGTTTGACCCAGGAGCAAAAAAACATCTTCTTTGCTCCCAGACTACAGAGAGCAAAAATACAAAGTATTTTGGCATTTTTACTTAAAAACTGATTTGAATGATTATCAAAAGAGTTGCATGTTATGTTCTTGACTAATGATGATGTGACTGATTAATCAACTATCTAGTTTTATTCTACCAAAGCAAAATAGCCAATCAAATTGATTGGTGTTGAGTTTTCAAGAACAAAAGGTGCAAAATACTGGAATAACTTAAAACTAAAATGGGATCTGAAACCAAATCAATTCATTCAGGCATCAGCACAAAATAAATGGCTATGCAGGGCAATTAATTTGGTGCTCTTTATAAACTAAAACTCTTGAACCTACTCTGATGTTTAATTAGATGTTATTGATCACAGTAACACTACATGCAACAGTACACACACAAGCCTAAGACATTAAAAGACTTCATTGAAATTGCTACAGTATAAAAAAAAAAAAAAATAGCATAAGGCCCAGATCCCCAAATGCAGAATTATACCACAGCTAATTAGAAACTCTGAGTTCATCTGTCAACAGAATGATCAGTCACAATGAAAGGCCTGAGGGAGGTACCATTCTTCTGAGAATGAGAGCAAAGCATAACTAAATGTCTTCAATTTGTCTCTATGCACACATTTCTACTGATCAGACGCCCTGATGAGACTGACATTACATGAAACCAAACCTGGATCCATCCTCCAGGGCCAGGGTTTAGAGAGGAGACTAAAGAAGTGGCAGCACATTGCATGAGACCATCACATGAAGTGAAACCGCATCCAGACATTGTCTGCAGGAACAAAGAGCTATCTGTCGCTACAAGCACGCACTGTTCAGTCGGTTGTTAACAAGTCACACTGAGTAATTATCAGTGCTGAAATATCTGCCTGACACAAGGGCTCAGACTCTCAGAAGTCTTAACTCTCAACTGCTTCCTCTTCTTAAAACAAACAACTATTATCCTTTGATGCTCTAAACCTAAACATTTTCAGTAACTATTCAACAACTACCTACACCAACTGAAGTATGAGGTTATGAATAAGTCAAGAACTCTCATATCATGGAAGGTTAAGCACATATTTTTTCATTGCACAAGTCCAGGGTTTTGAAAAGACCGTTTTCAACTTAACATATGGAGGATGTTAGTTTAAAAACTCACATTTATGCTGCATGGAGCATATCAGGAGAGAAAACAGTTCTCCATGCACCAAGAGCCATGAGGGAGACGCACTGTTGAAGCCTCCAGATCACAACCGCTCTGACAAAATACTCAATACAGACATAAGCAGATAGAAACAGATAAAAGTGCAGCTTGGGTTAACATCATATTAACATAAATAAAATGTGCAGGTTGTTCTTTTAATGATGTCTCATGTCTCGACACACTACAGTAATACTGTGAACACGCCATCAAGTTAGACAAGCTTCTAGCAAACCAAACCAAAGCTGCCTGCCGCATTACCAACATGATGCAAACTGTCCTTTTAAAGACACAAGAGGTACATACCAGTTAGTTTTCCTCTCAAAACACTTACGTCAGCAGTCTGTATAACATCTGTTTTTTATTCAAAACACTTTCAAGACTTCGCTAATTCATCTTCCAAAAAGCTTGACTGAAAAAATTTTGTGAAAAAAGGAACAACAGAATCTCAACAGACACTTCAAAACACTGTTTGTATCCGATACACTGTACAATAACTCTAGATTCTCGTGTCATACGTAACAGTGATAGTAAGAGGCTTTGGTGAACAAAGAGCAACTTGAATAAAGTGTTGTTCCAATGAAAGCCAGAACAAACCCCATGGCAGATTCTACACTTAGAGACTAACTCAAGTTACAGAAAAGTACAGTTGGCTGCAAGCCTGAGGCAAAAAACATGATCAGCATTCATACTGGCAGATGGCAGAACCATTATCACTGTGCAAAGCCTAAACTGACCCTCTCTGGAGACTTCCTAAAGAGACACGCTATTGTCATACATATACATCCAAACTGTGTCTGTGGATCTGGATAAAGTCTGCAACCAAACTTAAAAAAAAGAAAAAAGAAAATGGCACAAAAGCAGCTTTTTGGCTTAAAGATGTGACGCAGATGTGGCAGATTTTCTTGTGCCGCAAAACATGCAGCAGTTGTCTAAAGATGCCACAGAGTCAGCTTATTTGGCGCTGCAGTAAAATACAAAAAAAAGAAAAACAAAAAAAAAAACACAATTTGGGTACAAGAGCTCAAATAACTCAAAGAAATCACACAGACACTGAATAAGATATGTGATGGGCAATACTTGACAAGTTCTACATTTGGCTCCTGAAATTTCCCATGCATATAAATTCATGATTTTACAGCAAGACATCTTAAAAAAAAATGAAACAATCTTGTCCATATTTGGAGTCTGGAACACAATATCTTTCAGTCACTTGTTTTTTTCCTCTCTTGCATCATCTTAATTATTAAAATGAAAGATGACTGAGCCTCTTGAGGCCATGGATGGCGCCATTTGCTGGTCATTAGTCTCTGGGCTGCACTGAACCTCAAAGGTAAATCTGTGCAACTGATGTGCTCTTCAGGCTGTTAATAGTTCTGCCAATTTACTAATGAGCTGGCCTTCAGGACAAAAGGTCTGGTGATGTTTATAGAACATGGTAAAAGGAGGAATATGAATAAAATGTCAAGAGAAAGAGATTAATGAGTCTGGTGAAAATTAATCACTCTGCTGTTTGCAGTACTGTTGAGTATGTCCCTACATCCATCGCTGTGTATAAACATTTCTGAATTCACATGTGGGGTCAGTCTGCACTGCACCCCTTGCTTTATAAACTAAGTTTGCTGCTTTCTTTTTTTTTAAAACTGTGAAACATTGTCATTAAAGTTTATCGCACATGTTGAATAGTGTGACTTAGATACATCTTAAGTTATATTGAAAGCTAGATGTGCTCTAATTCAGGAGGCTATAAGTAGAGTATTTCTTTTGCCAGTTTATCTAGGTAAAATCCAGAAAAGTGGAAAGAATCTTGGAAATCACCCTGATAGTAGTCAGAGGAAACCCGGGAGAGGGAAACTCTAGATCACATGCCGTCTTAGATAAACATGAGGGTGAATGGTCACATTGCTACTGAGCCATCCTTGTTGCTTCCCGTATGCTGGGAAAGAAAGACAGCTTTATAGAGGTGAACAGAGTTAGGCTTTCTGCAGGGAACAGACGCTTACAGTCTTACACAACCTTACGCATTTTCATGGCCGCCCACAGGTTGTTTACACATGCATCTGCAGCAACCCACTGTAAAAATAAGAGAAACACACACACACGAATATACGCCTTCTCAAATGTTCCTGCCACAAGGAAGACACAGAGGGCTGGGTGGCAAGAGATAAGGGCTGAGGTGAGCGGGAGTTGGAAAGAGGTACAGCTAAAATGAAGGAAACATCAATAGTAAGTGTCTTGGCTGGGCTCTGGGCCACTATGAGCCACCAGAAGAGCTTAAGCGTGCCTTGGCATAGATTGTGAATCTGTGGAGCTGCACTGGAGGTTGTTCTTCCACATTCCTCCACAAGAAATTTCACCATTTAGGGAAAACAGTTTCAGGCACTGGCACAAAACACTCAATTGGGCTGAATGAGAAAGCGCAGCATATTGTCTGTACTGTTTGCATGTTATTCAAAACTTTTACTGATAACTGTGTGAGTGGGTCTGCCCCAAAGTAGCATACTTTATTCTCAGTTTGAAAACAATTATGCACTTTGCACAATAAGCCTCCACCTCTTGTATGTTCCACAAAACCTCTAAGGAGCTGACACAACATTAGTTTTGTTATGTTAATTCTGTAGCTCTGACTGCATCCCTCTGGCTTTCATGGTGCCCGGTCCAGGTCCCCTGTTTATGTTGTTGACATTTGATTTCCATCCATGCAGCTATAATCTTCTCTGCCTATCACCCATAATCGTAGTGAGCCTTGAGATAAAAAGAAAGCCTCTCAGGCCAGTGGCCAACAAAAAGCAGATTACAGCAAATCAGAAATTAAAGTCAGAAGGGAGGCAGGCGAACGAAGGAAGACAAGCAAGGGCCCTCCAGAGCCAAGACATTTGCTCTGTTTCATTAATGCTGACAAACTTAACTCAATCAATTCTCTGCAAGACATCACTGTGGTGGTAAACAAGTCCTAATGTCATCTGCAGAGGCCACAGCAATAAAGCTGTTTTCTTCGCACACTACCTTAATCCTGGTGTAGATTTACTCTACTTACCCAGGCTATAGAAATGCCCTGGTGGCGCCTGTGTGATTTAAGAGACAAAAAAACAAAACCATCAATTCTGAGATGTGGGCAGGATTCATATGAGGAAGCAACTGCCCGATTGTGGGGAGTACAAAGCATTAAATGACAGAAAATTAAAGTGTCTTGGACAAATAAAAACAAAACCCATAGGCTTCCGCATTCAATTAGTTTGGTTCCCATAAATGGCGTCCTTCGACTCAACAGCGAATGAGAAACAGCCTTGGACCTACTTACATGTAAACTGTCGGCTATCAGGTAGTGAGAAGACAAATTCCTGAACAAGTGCAATATAAACCTGACAGCCGGCATTTAGAAAGCACGAGTGGTTCCAGGGCAGACTGAAAGACAAAAAAGGTAAGTGGAAAACAAATTGTTTTCTGTGTGGACCTCTACCTGTTGTCATTAAGCTGCGTGTATCTAGGCTGAGGATCTGGGTCGCCATCATTCACATCGTAGCTCGCATCCGGGTCCTTAGAAAACACAGATAAGCTGTTAGAAGCAGAAACAGCTTTTTATGAGTCTGGTTCATTGAAATATCAAACAAACTGTGACATCAAAATCTGTTTGCACAGATTCTTAAAGTCCATCAGCCACTCAGTTTTAGCATGAGGAAGATACCATCTTTAATTCAAAATCTGCTTTATTCATTCTGTTCTTATGTACACCATGTTTGCTGCTGCACAAACACAGCTTCTGTGTGGAAAAGGTGACATTCTGGCTCATTTTGGAGTTGTACTCACATAGTTCTGCATCAGGTCAGGATGGTTCTTCTCTATTCCATCATCCAGGATGGACACCACCACCCCTTTACCTGTGTAGCCCAACTGCCACGCAGCTTTGGCATTCAAGTCACGGTGGTTGCCGTTGTACTGAGGATGGAGAGAGCAAATAACTTAGTGGGAATCTAATTATCTGAGAGACACCTGAGTGCTGACATGAATGTGCTTTTAACTAAATCTAGGAGGGCTTAAAAAAAGGCATTCATTTAAGACATTTAGATGAGCACTGAGCTTTTGGCTGAAGCATCAGGGAAAAATAAGATTCTGCATATTGAATTTCAGTTATTCTTCCTTCATGAATAGTTCAAGTTTCTCACCAAAGGGAAGGAGGTATTGCAATGCTACAAAGAGTATCTCTATTCTTAGAGAATCTGTGCCCATGCTTGCATTTATTGGATTTATTATTAATGCCGACCAAAGCATCAGTGAACTGAATGATGGCTCACGGTAATCATTCTGTATGCTTTCTGATATCCTTCTGACATTCAGCTTGACCTTTGGTCCAAAGCCATGTCTAGCTTTCATCTAGTTCAAAGCTCTCAAAGTTCTTCTCTTTAAAGCATGCCGTCATATGTCAGATATACCGTTCGCCATATTCTCCTCTTAGATTTCACAGATTTTTTGTTCTTTAACCTTCTAACGCCATCAACATTGATACCATTGAGAAGAAAATCAATTAAAGATAAAAGGTGTAACTGCAACGCTGACTCAGACAGAAACATACATAACATTCTCAATGTATAACAAATCTGAGGCACGTGGATGGATTCCTTTTGAATGCTGCTCATCCACTAAGTCCTTGTCTTTCTACCTTAATGTCAGCAATTCTTCTGCACACCTGAGATCTTTGCTTTGAGGACTGCCCGTTGATTCACCAGTGGGAGGAATAAAAATGTGGATCATCGTTTAGATTAATTATAGAAAATATTAATTATTAATTGTTATGGCAGATGTTGACCATTAGCATCTGTTCACCAAGGACAACCAGCCAACAGACCCACCCACACTTCTTCTCTGGATAGTCAGGCGCAGTTTTAATGAGGCACAGACTGATTTACTGTCTGGAGACAGAGAGATAACACATACATCTACAACCTGACAAACTTTGCTACATCTTTGCACTTTTGAAAATATATTACCACAATTACTTACAATTGTTTAAAATACATCCAGTGTATTTCCACAATCAGTGAAAAAGATGGGTTTTTTGCAACTCAACAAAGTGTAGATATTTGGACAGTATATCGTAATCAATAGCACCAACCTGAAACTTAATCACAATCGCAGAGACAAACTAGTATAATCATAAAATCAGTGTGAAGTGATTGGAACTATGAAAGCAGCACCATCTAAAGTCCTAATCCAGAGTTTAGGCTTTTTTAGTCATGTTAACAGCATGGCATGAGGGATGGCAGTAAGACGAGTGAAATATCGGACGACATATTGGCTGTACTGCCGCTAAATTTGGTCCAGTCATTCCTACCCAAGCTACTGCTACCCAAAGGATAAATCCTGATCATTTTCTTACTTCTCTTATGTCCAACACTTTAGTTTGTATAATAATACCTGTAAAACAAATGACATTATTCCCATCGGCTTCAAGATGATGCTAACCAAACTAAAAACTGCTTAATGGTGGTTGTTTGGATTGGTTCCAGGTGTTCCTTTTTGCCAGTGTTTACATGGTAACATTTATATTCTGCTCAAAGCTCTGCTGAGAAGTGGAAAAGACTGGAGAGCTTTAAAAGCTTACTTTTCTTTTTATTATTTTCTGACATTTCAGAGACTGAAAGATTAATCAAGAAAATAACTGTCAGATTAATCTAGAGAATCTATTCCACGTAGTCGCATTTATACAACCAGGCAGCAGGCTTTTATCTGCCTCATTTGCCTTTCAAGCTGCTACTAACTACACTCCAATTCCACCACCACAGAGGGGAAAGTCAGTGTGCCTCTGCTAAAGAACAGACATTTTGAACAACTGGTGATGCAAGTCTGTTTTGCATCACCATGAATCTTCTCCTGCCTGAAGGATCGTCTCAGTAATTGAAGGCAAAGCGGAGCCGAACAGACAGTCTCAGGGGTTGTTACTGCTGCTTTTAACAGGCCGATGGATCAGTGGCATTCTTCAAGTCAAACGTGAAAATCAATCAACTGAAAACAAGAAAGCTTCAAGGTGAAAATCACCTCTGTCTCTTTCCTTTTGTTGCTGTGCTTCATGAGCTTAAGTAAAATATCAATTCATCAAAAAAAAAAAAAAAAGAGTGCAGTTCAGAGTTCAATAGTTGCTCTGTGTATGCATGTATGATATATTGTTCAAGCTGAATCCTTTCAGGTGAAATCGCTCAGACTTGTGCTTCCTCTGCAAACAAGACACACAACAGCATTCCACACAAAGACAGTATATTGGATTCATACAGACTTGTCTTTTGAGTCAGGGGAAACATCACAGCACCAAATTTAATTACCTGTATTGACTTGAGGTAGATAAAAGGCTCAACCAGTGTGCAGTGCTGAATTAGGTCCCACAGACGCACACAAAAACACACAAGCAGCATTTTGACGAATGAAGTTTCTGTTCAGCTGTGCTCATACTCACCAGGTACCACTGGTCTCTGAACTTGGGATCTGAAGGTTCTGTGTAGACATCCCTCTTTTTCCTCCGTTTTGACACCTGTTGCTCTGCCCAAGTCACCTGAACAAAAACAACACAAATACAGAAATACGCATGCAGAAATCAGAAAAACAAAGAAAAGCTTGGATGATGCAAAGTACAGAGAAATGCTCCATCCGGACACTGCTTCTGTCATTAAAAACAGGAGAAATAATTGGGTGCTGAACCCGGGGGTCATCACGTTAAATGAATAAATAGAAATCCAAATTTTCAGCGAGATGAGAGAGTGAGACAAGAGGCACAGGGGCATCGTGGACTCACTATAATGAGATTCACTAATTAACTCCAGTCTGGGACTAATTCAAATTTCTGGATTGGTGTGAAACATGATGCAGGATCTTATAATACTTAAGGGTACACCTGAAGATGTATGTACACTAACAATACACACACAGAGATACAAATTCTCTACAAGTCTAACAACACACCGGTAACCCAGTCTGCAGCAGGCTTTCGCTGTGCGTCAGCTCCCACAGAAATCATTGTCAGAAGCAAAATGCATACAGTGGAAATAAGCCTGCATCTTACTCCCTCTGCAGAACTGTGCTCGTCACACAGCAAAACGACCGGGCAGACAAGAACAGAAAAAAGCACCAGAGAAGTAAGACAGAGAACTGCCTGCTGCAAGGACGGAGCACCTGATGTGAAGGGCAACCAAAGGGAGAGCATTCCTCTCTCTCTCTCTCGCCGTCTCTGCAGATCACAGGAGACACACGAGTAAGAGAGGAAAGAAGTAATGAAGGTCACATTAGCTGCTACACCGAAGCAATGCCAGTTCAACACTGCCATAATATGATGTCATAATGGAATAATCTCACGTCTTGTTTGTCTCACTCTCTTGATTGGCAAGATGCTCAATCAGTCTAAGTGGGGTAAACCGTTTACAAACCAAAACTGGATTTTTACACTGAGCATGTGCAGTTAGGGATAATGGGCCTTCCTGGACAGATAAAGAACTACCGCTGACAAAGACTGATGTGTCGGCAAACATATCAGACTTCGTTCTGTATTCAGCTTGCCACCCATATGCATGTGCACTCTGTGCTCAGGTAAAAGGGAATAACCAGTAGACTGTTTGCACTTGAAAGACGATCAAAACGATAAAGGAAGGTAGCCAACAATTTTCATGCCATTAGGAATCTGACAGTCACCGTATATGCGCAGAATATAAATTGAGAATATGTCAGAGTAAAAGTTAAAAACTAGTAACGCAAACTTTTTCCTTGTGCTGGAGTTGTCAGCCTGTGGACTTTTCGAGGAAGGAATAAAATCTTAGCATCCACATTCAAAAAATAAATACCCGTGCCTCGCTGCCTCTGCATTTTAGTCTGGTACATTCTCTTGCAGACAACAATGAGATGATAAATCAAGGTGGTACATGATGTTACAGAAAAATGTGAAACTAAACAGAAACCATTAAGAGACTTTTGTGCCTGCACTGTAGATATTTACCAGTATAATGCCATGATTCACTATGTAAGTAACATAATCAAATTATATCAAATGTCACATCAGCTGCTCAGACTCATCGTTACTGAAGAAATAATGAACCTTATCTGTATGTCGCATCCTATGGAACATTATATTGTCATCTAATTACTGTGAGGTTTAGAGACAGAGAGGCGGTTGTTGATGTGTTTCTCTCAGTCAGGCTTCAACACTGGCTTTAAAGAAGAAGCATCACTGACTGAAAAGCATCTCTACAGTCTGAGTGACAAAGGCTCAGTTGTATGCATGGGGCAAATTCAACTTCTCATCACAGAAACAAGCTACTTTCTCTTACGTCAACAGGCAGAGAATGTGATTTCCCATCTACTATTTCCTCCTTTTCAATCACACACAAAATCCTGTGTGAAACTCATTCTGTTTTCACACATACGCAGGTCTGGCCTTGGTAGCGGTTACTTTTCTCGCTGATTCAGTTCAAGTATAACAGACTTTTAGGTAAAATGACGCAATGATTGCGAAACATTTGTTCTAGGAAAGTTAACACACAAGGAAACATACAAATCTCCGGTGGCTACAGTTTCTGCTCCTTCTAACTGCAGACGCTTCAGCTATACAACGTCCATTCATGTGAGTGGTAGCTTTAATGTCACATACAGTTCTTGGAAATGTCCCTCAAAACACAGAGATGTAATTTCCCTTTAGTCCCACTCATGAGGAAATGATGGCACAGATTAGTGGCCTGGGTGTGTTCACAAACCATCAAGACAACAAGGATTCTCAGCCAGTCTACACTGGGAAAAGTAACTTGCTGAGAGCTCTCTGCAAATACAGCAATTATCTTAATTTTAGCGCTTTGACTATTACTCTTGGGAAGAAAAACATAATTTCAGTGCACATCATCAATCAGGACCACTAATCTGTTTTTTTAATCAGAGTTATAGGAATATATGTCCTCAAAAGAACCTTTAGTTTAACTTAACAGACATTATTAATACAGTATATCAGTGACAATGTTGACCTGAATATTAAACTGAACTTGAGCTCAAACTTCCTCACTTCCAACAAGATGTTATCTTCCCTCTCAATAGTAAAGTAAAAAGGAACAAGAAACAAGTCATAGTGCCAAACTCATAATTCACATTTCCTGCTTTTGGCACGATAGAGACAAACATTTCCATTTTCTGTTTTGCAATTTTTATGTGAAAATTCTTTAATAGTGTGTGACAGAACACAGATCCCTGAAGTTGACAAATGGCATTTTCATTATTAAATGAGCTTTAAAAATGGAAAACGATGTATATCTCTTTTATCCAGAGCAATCCAATGCAGAATTACTGCTTTAAAGTAGGCTGCACGGCTCAGCTCTGTTTAGGTGCAGAGTCCTATGAGTCCAAGAAATAGCTTCAGATCAGCAGCTATGCCATTTATATTTATGCTAAAGTTTTAATGTGTTACAGCTGCTTCTATAGTAATGAAACTGGCAATAAAACCCTTGACCACAGTCAAACCAACTTAAATTCAATGCTTCTGAGCCACTGGATCCTTTGCTGTGTTTCAAATAACCAAACAAAAGCACTTACACAAAGCAAAGTACCAACAATTACAACAAAATAAAGACAGAATAAAACAGAAGACAGGAGAAGGTGTGGAGGTAGCAGATAGACCCAAAGCTTTAAATCTTCAATAGACCCTATTAACAGGGCTCTGTTAGCCAGTCTATGAGATCTGGCAGAGGTCCAGGTGATTTGTCATTAATTAGACACTCTTCAAAGAGAGTTTACTGAGCCTTTTGTTCTGGCTTCATCTCGACCAGCTGCAGGAACAGTCAAAATTCCTCCTATTAGAAATACTTTGGAGTGTTTTCCCCTTTCATAAACACTGTGCAGCTGATGTAAAATGTAAAATCAAATTTAGAATGACCTGCCACTTTACAGAAGCTTTAATCAGAGTATTAACTGCAACACAATTACAGATTTCTGTGGATGTTTAGAGGCAAGGGTCTATGCATAAAAACTGTGTGGTAAAAACTGTTAACTGCTACAGCATTTGCAAAGCTTGACCTTTGATTAAACAATCAAACAAACAAACAAATAAAACTACATCTTGTAAATTCCTGTAGGCACTAACAGCTGACCTGACCACTGCTGAATGGTTGCCACTTTCTCTGAGGTGCTGCGGGAAAAAAGGAATTCAACAACAGGAAATGGAGCCGCAGTGTTAAAGGAAATCCCAAAGAGGGAGGTGGACCATTTCTGACATGCAGGCAAACACACCCAGCAGAAGCTGTTCTAATCCTGGTAAGCACCTGACAGCATGGCCAGAGATACCTTAATATGTACTCAAAAATTAACATTCTGTTATTATCTATTCACTCCCATGCCAGTGGAAACTTGTTTAATAACATAAAAAAACAAACACCATAAAATGGCTCCATACAGCTCATCCAGCGTAATCCTACTCTACAGAAACCCCATGCTCCCAAACTGATTTGAAAAGACATTGGAGCTATTTCATGTTTAGTTTATTTTTTGGGTTTTTTTCTGTTGTTTTTTTATGTTTTGAAACAAATCGCCAGCTTCTTCTGTTGTTTAGGGGAATGCTGTCACTACTGGGAAACTTCAGTTTTGTGAACTAAGACCTAAACTAACAACAACCTAACCTAAACCAACTTTGCATCAGCATAGGGGTGAGTAGACAGTGACTGAATTTTCATGTTTGGGTGAACTGTTTCTTTAAGGGGGGTTTCATTAAAGTAGATTAGAAGCAGTAGATTAGTTCTGATGTATTCTCCTATAATTCTCCTGCAGTTGCCCTTCATATGAAGATGTATCTAAAACCTGTCCTTGAAATTCTGCATGTATTGAAATGACTGACACAATTTAAACGTAAACATGTCAATGTAATTTCAGAGAAAGAAAATACAGCAGAGAAACAGGGAAAAACATTTTCTTGTAATTCTAATTGTCGGGCTTCATCAATAGGAGAGGAGGAAAATTAAAACAAGACTGAACTCAGACTAGGAAGAAAACAAAGAACCAGAGGATGACTGCGCCGAGCCAATCTGCTGGATCAATATTAGCCCTCAATTGATTACTATTAGCTATAAATAAACCCAGTTCATTCCAGACTCATTGTTTATTGTTGCCCATTGTGCTCTGGGTGCGCCAGCTGTACTCTGCAGAAACACTTCAACATTTTCCTGAAGCATAGTTGTCAGCCAGTGAGCAGCACAAAGAAATAAACATCAGCCAGTAATTCCAATTAATAACCTTCACACTGACAGCAAGCGATGCAAGAAAAGTCTAAAAAAATAAAAAATACAATGAAGTGATGAATATAGAGGGAAGAATTCATATTACGCACTTTGACTAATGTAATTTAAAGGTTTTTCTATTTCTTTAGAGCTGCAATGCAGTTAGTTAACTGACCAGTAAGTCAAAGTTGCAACATTGGGCGTCAATTACCAGCTCTTCAAAGTGTCCTTTGGCAAAGCACTGAGCCACAAAATGCTCCAGATATTCAGACCACGGTCTTAAATCGTAACACCCTGCCAAAGGCGTGTGTGAATGGCTGAAAACATAAAAACCATTTAAAATTTATAAATAAAGCCATTCGAATTTATTTTTTGACCTTTATTTAAGTGTACATAAACTACTTCCCGATGTAAAAGGCCAAACGATTAATCAAGAAAATAACTGTCAGATTATTCCACTGTTAAAATTGCTCGTAGTTGCTGCCCAGTAATTAATATAAGATTTGCTAAAGTAAAAACTTTACTTGATGCATTTTTATATTTTCGATTTTTGTCTTTGCTCATCTGACCTTTCAAACATTTTCGCTTGGCATTACAGATGGTGTCACTTCAGGTGCACTTACATTGATGTCGTTAGTGATTTTACGGTTTCATAAATAGACTTAAAAACAAAATCAGGCCTTTAAAACTACAATTTTTGTTATTAAGGTATCAATATCGTTATATCCAGTCAAATTTTATAAAAATATTTCACAGTTTGGCTTTTTTCTGATGGAAGGTTCTTCAAAGAGTACTCAAACACACTTTTTCCTCAGCTGGACTTTCTATTTCTTTTCCCCACAACTATGAATGTTCATTTCACATCCTTCCCCTCCTTTGTCCTTCCCGAAGGGGTAGGACACAGACTCATATTCAAAGGAACCTCAAACTTTCTGGCAAAACTGCAAGAAAATACAGACGTGAAATTTTAATGTAGATCAGTCAAGGAGGTGGAAGTCGTTTCATCCACAGAGAAGCGTATGTGTCTGTCCACAGGGAAGTAGCAGTTCACCTTCAGGTGAAAGGAAAACAGGTAGTGTGAATGCTGACTGAGACAGCCATTAAAAAAAAGAGAAGGTGACATATGAGGGCTGAGGGTTTCTCCTTCTGTACTACACAGAAAAAAACGATCATGTCATGTCAAAAACATATAAAAGCTGTAAAATTGATCATTAATATTAGAAGATGATGTTTGGGCAAGTGATTTAAGGTCACATGTGGATTCCGAGTATTACATGTAGAGTTTTACTACCATGGAAGTCATTTATGCAGAACAGATATAACTGATATTATTTTGTATTTTCATTATGAAAAGAAAAATAAGAACAAATACAGCAACACAGCTCACACAAACAACTCGAAAACATCAACAAACATTCACACACAAAGATTTAGCCCACAAAATAACCATCTTACCTCGGGATCCTTTTCTAGGCGGACTTGTGTCCCCCTGTGATCTGACAGCGATCTTTTCACAACTGTACGATGCCGGAAGTGATAATAATCACCAAATACCTGAAAAGAGAAAGAGATATAATCAGTTATCACAAAAGGCCATTTAAATCTCTCTCTCTGTAATCTGATAACACCTCTACATCGAAGAATAGCTTCGATGGAGTATGAAATTGCCACAGTCTTGCTAATTGTACTTTTTTCTACCACTGAATCATAATGTGGTTCACAATACATGATAATACACAGCTAATTGTCATGTTAAATAACTGCATTCAGTATGAAATGCGTATAGAGACTTCTGACCTTCACACTGTCTGATTCAAAACAGGTAACAAATTAAAAAAAACACATAACTACAAAGAGTGAACAGAATATTTATGAATTGGTTTAACAGAGACCAAAACAGTCTTAACCAGCATGAAAGATTTTGGAATCATCATTTTATTGGACTGTGTGAAAACTTTGATTTCCCAGTCCTCTACAGCAAACTTCCAGTCAAAAGTGAGATGAGTTTAACAAATCCTTCTCCATTGCTGCGACTGCAGATCATCCTCTTCGCATTTTATAGTACCGAGTGAGGTTAATGGGCTGCATTAGCCAACAAATGTGTGCTCAGAATTAGTGAAACCTATTTCCACGTTCATTCTCAATAACTTCCTCTAATTAATGGTGCCACTGTCTGTTCCCCTGTGGGGAAACCCCACACATGACCCATTACTCTCTGTGCTCAGTCCACAGTATCACCACTGTGCAACCGAGGTCATTAATATTGAGCAGCAAAACACTTCACATGTCTGAAGTAGAGCAATTTCATAGGGAAGATCACTTGATGGTTTGAATCTACACAAGTGTGTACTTAAACAATTAGCCTGACAAAACCAACTGACAAAAAACACAATTTGACAAAAGTAACAGTAACAGTTACTGGTTACAGTCTCTCCAAAGGGAGGATCAGTTTTCTTTTCTCCTGGTTTATATAACTGAAAATTTAAATTCTTTGATTATTCAACTGAATGTTATTCGCACTTCTGATCTATACTAAGTGGTTGTAGTACATGTACGACTGTCAGACAGAAAAACATGAGTTCAAAGGAACATTTAGATATTCAGAGTAGAATAGTAGCGTGTGAAGCAGCCAATCAATCAAATGTGGGCGAAGGTACTCAGGTGGTGTTTACAGCTCCATATGCTCTGAAATGCTAATTAATTATTTTACTAAAGAGAAAATGGGGAAATGCAATTATGCTGAGATTTGTAAACAAAACTACTCCAGCATACAGATTTTAGATGTGCAGGGTTGAAATAAAAAACAGAAAAGTAAACACATTTTTGTCAACAGACAAAAGGTCGATGTAGAGCTAAGTTACTGCAGTTTGTGCTGCAACTTTCCTTCACTTTAAAAGAGTCACGGTTCAGTCTCCCAACCTCCTCTGCTCCCTTTTAATCACAGTAAACAGGCCGATTCCAGCTGGGTTGACACAAAAAGCCCCTGCACACAAAGCCAGTGGACAATGAGGAGGCAATAACCAGGAGGGAAAACACACTTTACAGTGATATTCAGCTCAGAGGAAGAACCACCATAGTGTGTGTGTGTGCATGTGTGTGTGTAAAACCATTAAAGAACAAGACCAAGGAGAAAATTCAGGATACAAAAGGGGATAAAACGTTGACATCCACAAGGCATTAGCTGAGCTGACAGTCCTTTCTCTGACAAAGGGCAGGTAGTGGGTCCATTGTGTTAGCCCAGATAAGAGACTGGGAGGTGGGACAATAATCAAAGACATGGGTGGAGAGTGGCAGGTTCCATTAAGCAACTCCAAATAATGCTAAAATCCATGAATAGATATACTTTAAAACAACAAGCATCAACAGTCAGCAAATGTCTTCAGAGATAACTTATCACAGTTCAAAGCAAAAAGCGTATGATGCATCTCGCATTTTTGAGCCCATTTTGTTGATAAGTGGTACACGCTATTTTCTTTTGGATATGATGTCCCAACATAATGTCAGTTTCCAGGGCAACAACAATGCAGCTTGATGGATTTTTTTTTTAATAAAGGAGATAAACATCAGGTTTTTGCATCAAAAAATTGATAAAAGAGAGGTAACTTTTCTATAGGGATGAGCAACCCAGACAAGATCTTTCACTGTGCAAGTAGTTTTATATTGCGGTACATATCACAATACAGTGATTATTCAGAAAGTTCAGCTGAGAAATGGTTTAAAATAACAATACTGTACTTCAACAAATTTGATTGTTTTCTTCTTGTATTTTGGACTTCCACAAACAAAAAAAAACACCTCACAAAACAGTGAGGCAAAATCTCTACTGATGGACATACTTCTACCATCGCACGGTATATACCATCATATGAACCAATCCTATTTTCTAAACTCATCCTTCTGTGAGAAATTACATAATGCAATTCACTGTAGAAGACACAGACCTCAATAT